>NC_141691.1:453929356-455277828 GCF_964263255.1 Lissotriton vulgaris
CACATATTGAAGAATGAGTGGATGTATAAGTGTCTGGATGAAGAATTTAGTAGGTGCATGACTGACTGTATGAGTGAGTGATTAAATGTGTCTCACTGAGTACATGGGTTAGTGACTAAACTGTCTTAATTCGTGCATCAGTATGTTTGATGTTGTGTAAGCTGCTGCATGTGTTGATCAGTAGCTATAAGAGTGGCCATATGGGTTATTGATTGGTTGCCCAAATATTTGAATGGGAGGCTGAGTGTGTGTGTGGGTGGCTGGGAGGTGCGTGACTCTGTGCATAGATGTGTAAGCAGTTGATTCACTAGGAGTATGAGTTCAAGAGTGCATGTGGAAACAGCTATATGGGCGGTTGACTGTGCATGGGTGTGTTGGTGAGTGAATGGATTTCTCATTGCTACATGTGCAAGTAAGTACGTATGTAAAACACAATACATGTGAGAGTTGAGATATATAAATAACTGAACATAAGAGCCAGTGAATGTGTGAGTGGCTGTATCGATCACTGTGAGCTTGTATCAGGGATTATATAAGAGAGTAAATATGTGTTATTATATGTTTGAATAAGTAAGATGTGTATAACTGTATAGTTGAGGTAATGGAGGTGTGATTGATTCTTTGCATGACTGACTAGGTGTGTGAGTAACTCCATGGATGAGTGACAGTCTGTGAGTGTCTGTTTATACTGAGTGTATGTAAGGTTATATTAGAGTCTGAAGAGATTCATTGTATTATCACATGAGTGATGTGATCAGTGATGACAAATGAGATGTCATCAGTGATGTCATTTGAGTTGTCATCAGTGATGTCATTTGAGATGTCATCATTGATATCATTTGAGTTGTCATCAGTGATGTCATTTGAGATGTCATCAGTGATGTCATCAGTGATGTCACTGACCATGTCATGAATGATGTAATATGTGACATCATCAGCAGTGGATTGCGGGTGCGCGATATATAGTTAGCGCTTATAGTTAGCTAACTATATATGGAATTTCAATGGTTTTATGCGAGTAAAATAAGGTTTTGTAAATGCTAATTCCTAACTATATATGGCCTATAACCTATGGTTTTTTCATTGAATTTTCAAGGTTTTGTAAATGCAAATTCCTAACTATATATCCACTATAACCTATGGTTTTTTCTGTGAATTTCATTGGTTTTTTAATAGCAAATATGAAAAGCTTTAAAATGTCAAGTACGTGATAGATAAAAACATTTTCGTATTTATGCACGCTGATGTGCTTTGAACGCTGCCCCCCCCCTCCCCTCCGTTGTAATCCGTCGTACCTCCTTGTCTCTCCATTTGATTGATTGTTGTCCAAGCATTTACTGTTTTAGAATTGGTTCTCTTTGGATCATTCTCTATTTACAAACAAGCACAAAGTCGCAATACTCTGTTTAGTCTTTGCAGATAGTGAAAAATCGTGTAAAAAAAATAAAAGTAATCGAGCAAAATCAGTAGGCCACTAATTGGATCTCTTTTTGACCTCGCTAAAATAGAAATATTAGGAACAACCCTTCTTGAGAAATACGAAAATAGTGACATGAACTGAGCTCCACACCATGAGGGCTGCAAGACAGCTCGGCTCCATCACCCATCCCGCACAAAATAATGACAAACCCTATGCAAATATTAAAAATATAGACAACACACCAGCAAAGAAACAGGGTAAAACATTTTATTAAAAAACTATTTACATAACGTTGGTTTATAAGATGATGTCAGTAGTGGACCGATGTGTGAATAGATCGAAAACAGCACAAGGCTCCAAGATCCGGATAGCAAGCTCCTGGATGTTGGGTGCCATAGTTTAGAGTTCTGAATTTCAGCCTTTTTCAATGCCTGTGCTTTGTTGAATCAAAATGGCGGCTTGACACAAAGCTGACTCAAGCGTTGCTACTGATGCTATGCAGACCAAAACTGGTTTTCAGTTTGTACATTTTTCTAGATTTTTCAATCCAAGTTTGGTTGACTTTGTAGAACGATGGCTTCAGATTTTCAACATACGGTGTGGTGGCGCTGACTGGGAGGGGGCGCTTCGCTCCTGCCCCCTCCCCAAGTAAGATTTTCATACGTGAAAGTACGTTAATGGTTTTGGTCCCTGAGATGCTTCGATGTCACTACCATTCTCAAATAGCATAAGTTCTAGATGTTGGGTGCCATAGTTAAGAGTTCTGAGCAGCGCTTGTAACACTGTCTGAAGCTTATTTCCACCTACTGCAGCTTCACTATTCTCAAAGTAAGTGAGTGTCGTTTGTGGACCTGACTGCATTAGAAAACAATGTGATATGTTACCTTCCTAAACAGCTTGACGGAGGCCCCTGAGGGACGCTGTGATGGCCATGGACTCGGAGAAGACGCTTGGCTCCGACACCCTCCCCAAGTCTTATAGCACTGGTGTAGCCTGAGATCGCCCCCGACATAGGCGGCCGGCTCCCGGCGGTACTTTTTGCCTTTTGATGACTCTTCAATTCTGGACCTTGTCCCACAATCCGTTTGACCTGAAGACAAGCTGTAGTGGGGCGCCCCTTTATCGTTTTAGTTGCCATTCCGCCCGCTTTTGCTACACTGTGCCTCTTCCGCCATTCAGCTGTTTTCCGCCCGCTCTTGCGACTACAGCGTCTCGCTCACCATGTAGTTGAGATGCGCCCGCTCTTGCGGTGCAGCGATAGGCGGCTGCCACAGGACTCTCAAAATGGCGGCCGGCTCTTCGGTTTTGGGCCTGGTCCACTGAAATGGCCCTGGGACACCTTGGAACTCGGACGCTTGTCTGCTAGGGCTTGGGTCCCATTCTCGAAAAGCGTCCCCTCAGCCGTGAAGATTCTACAAAAGTCTTGGGGGCCTCCGACTCCCGCAGGCTTCTGGTGGGGAGCGGCTGCCATGATTGCTCGTGGAATGGCCACGACGGAGCTACGAGATGGTAGTGGTCTCATGCTGACGCCAGCTTTAGTGTGAAACATCCAGAAACACTGTAGACTACCAATTCGATCAGTTCCGGTAGCGCCCCAACATGACCCGGAAGAGAAGAACTTGCCCTCCCCTCTTTGACTGATGGTTCTTGTTGCCTGTCCCCTCTGTTGTCATTTAACAGAACTTTTTGGACTGCTGAAAGGGGTTGTGTTCTGAACGCTGGTTGGTGGAGACATTTAGACTATATTCTTGACCTACGTTGTCGCGTAATGCGTTTTATGACACGCCGCGTTAGCGCACCCGGAAGTGATCCGAGGCGCGGCGCGCAGCGCGTAACGTAAGCATAACAGGTCATGTGACTTGTTAATAAAACTTTTCATTGGTTCATTTTACTTTTGTTAATTTAATGATGAAAAGCTTGGTCTTATGACCTAAAAATTACGCTTTTTATTATTTTCGAACAATATTTTTTTTTCAAACATATGTTATAATATTCCAGGCTAATGTACTTTCCCGGAAAATTTACAACTGTCTTGCAAGTAAAATATATTCCTTTTTCGAGAAAAAGGGCGTTTCTTCCTTCCATGACGGAGCCGTTGAGTAAAAGAGATTCGGCCTGCTGTCTTAGTCGCCGATACGCCTGATTATCAGATTCTTATCGATCACTTTATGTTGCAGACATGAAAAACACAACTGCCCTTGACCATTTATCTTTACTGCGTTCCTACATATTATACCTTTTATCCGTCATGTAATTGGACTGCTTTATTTCACTTGCCTTTTACTGATTCCAAAACAGTCACTAAAAGTAAAAACTTTACAAATGAAAATACTACTACCGTGTTTTGTTTTAAAAACCTTTATTGTGAAAATGTCAGTATACAAATACGGGCCTATAACCACGTGGGCCGGCCACGGAGCAAACTCAAATCGTATATGATGAGGAGACATTTACACTGTAGAAGAACGTAACGAGCGGGCCATTAGGTGACAAGAACAAAGGTGTCTAACAGTGGCGGAATCGGTGGACGTACATTTTGTAATTAAAATACGACAGGGCCACTTACAATAACATTTTCTAGATATACATTTGCGGGCAAAGAGTTACGAGTCCCATTTATACCGGCGCCATTTTGGGCGAGGCCGGGCAGGTCCAAGATATAGTCAAAATGTCTCCACCAACCATCGGCCAGACCAGAACCCCTTTCGGCCCTTTATGTTACAAGATGGTGTCTTCTATTCAGAAAATATTGGTGGCAGCATTTTGAAAGGAAACAGAAACAGCCGTTCTCCTAGTGAGTTTCACATTGTTACATTTAGGAAGAATGTTGAAGAGTAGTATGTGGAAAATCTGAAGCCATTTTTCTACAAACTCTCAATCAGACTTAGATGGAAAAAAAACCTGAAGAATGTACAAACTGAAAACCAATTTTTGTCTGTATAGCACCAACAGTAACGCTTGAGTCAGCTTTGTGTCAAGCCGCCATTTTCATTCAATCAATAGCGTCCCCCTGCACACATTCAGGGACCTGGTCGTGTCTTTAGATGAAACGCATTGTAGGAAAAGAAGCAGAAAGGAAAAGGAAAAAATTTCCGCCGGACCTAGTGAAGCTGCAGCAGGTGCAAATAAGCTTCAGACAGTCTTACAAGCACTGCTCAGAACTCTCAACTGAGGCACTCAACATCCAGGACTTGCCATTCGGATCTTAGCGCCTTGTATTTTTGTTTTGTTCTTGATGGAGGGGAAACAACAAAAAACAGGCATTGAAAACGGCTCAACTGGAGCAAAAAAAAAATTACTTCTTGGGTGCATTAGGGCATTTATGATTTTCGAATGCCGTATTCATCAGGTTGATGCTCATGTTGCCATAGGACAGCATAGCACCACAGTGTATACAAGTTAACTTCATATGTTCAGATGAGGCAGGTGGCATATTTAGCATTCACCTTCTTTGATCCAGGAGGGATGGAGAAAAACTGCCAGATGAAACTTGAAACTTGGCCATCCAGATCTCGGCACATCGGTCCGCTACTGACAGTGACCGCAACTCAGCTGGACACGCCGTCTTTCGGCGCAGCATTGTAGGATGGCCACACCAGTGCGGCAATTTGCTGGACACCACATCGGTGCCATCCGCATCTCGACGCGTTGTGCTGCCTTCGGCCTATTCGCACATCGGTCCGCTACTGACAGTGACCGCAACTCAGCTGGACACGCCGTCTTTCGGCGCAGCATTGTAGGATGGCCACACCAGTGCGGCAATTTGCTGGACACCACCTCGGTGCCATCCAGATCTCGGCGCGTTCATTCATTCAATAGCGTCCCCCTGCACACATTCAGGGACCTGGTCGTGTCTTCAGAAGAAACGCATTGTAGGAAAAGAAGCACAAAGGAAAAGGCAACAAGTTCCGCCGGACCTAGTGAAGCTGCAGCAGGTGCAAATAAGCTTCAGACAGTTCTACAAGCACTTCTCAGAAATCTCAACTGAGGCACTCAACATCCAGGACTTGCCATTCGGATCTTGGCGCCTTGTGCTGGTTCCGACCTATTCACACATCGGTCCGCTACTGACATCACCTCATAAGCCAACGGGGCACCCCACGCCGACTTCCGGCGCAGCATTGTAGGATGGCCACACCAGTGCAGCCACTTGCTGGACACCACCTCGGTGCCATCCGGATCTCAGCGCGTTCGAGTCACTGTGCCGGAAGAGTAACCGGAACTCAGCTGAACACGCCGTCTTTCGGCGCAGCATTGTAGGATGGCCACACCAGTACGGCAATTTCCTGGACACCACCTCGGCGCCATCCGGATCTCGGCGCGTTCGAGTCACTGTACCGCAACAGTGACCGCAATTCAGCTGGACACGCCGTCTTTCGGCGCAGCATTGTAGGATGGCCACACCAGTGCGGCAATTTGCTGGACACCACCTCGGTGCCATCCGGATCTCGGCGCGTTGTGCTGCCTTCGGCCTATTCGCACATCGGTCCGCTACTGACGCCGCCTCACGTGCCAACGGATTTTCTACGCTTTTTGTAGCCCTATGTCGCATAACAGGTCATGTGACTTGTTTATAAAACTTTTCATTGGTTCATTTTACTTTTGGTTTCCTAAAGATGGAAGGCTTGGTCATATGACCTAAAAATAACACTTTTCATTGGTTTAGAACATTTTTTTTTCCCAAACGATGAAAGCCCCACCTTGTTTCTGGATCATTCAGACTGAAGCTGGCGTCAGCAGGAGAGCACCACCATCTCGTGGCTCCGTCGTGGTCATTCCGCGAGCAATCATGGCAGCCGCTCCCCACCGGAAGCCTGCGGGAGTCGGGGGCCCCCAAGACTTTTATACAATCTTCACGGCTGAGGGGACGCTTTTCGAGAATGGAGCCCAAGCCCTAGCAGGCAAGCGTCCGACTTCCAAGGTGTCCCAGGGCCATTTCAGTGGACCAGGCCCAAAACCGAAGAGCCGTCCGCCATTTTGACAGCCATGTGGCAGCCGCCTATCGCTGCACTGCAAGAGTGGGAGCAACTCCACAACATGGTGAGCGAGACGCTGTGGCCGCAAGAGCGAGCGCAACTCAGCTAGATGGCCGCCACCTGGGGAGACCCGTTCACGCCGCCTCCCCCCCCCCCCCCGGGCCGCCGCACGCCAATTTTCGGAGCAGCATTGTAGGATACCAAAACCAGTGCGGCAGTTTACTGGACATCACCTGGGTGCCTGTCGTACATGTTGTGTCAGCCATGTGACACTGGACACAGACCGCTACTGACGAGGCCTCCCCCCGCACCACCCGGGACGCCCCACGCTGTTTTTCTGTGCTGCATTGTAGGATCCCTAAACCAGTGCGGCACCCAGGCGACATCACCTGGGTGCCGTCCAGAACTCTGCACGTTGTGCTGCCTTGGGACTATTCGCACAACAGACCGCTACTGACGAGGCCTCCCCCCGCCCCACCCGGGACGCCCCACGCCAATTTTCGGAGCAGCATTGTAGGATCCCTAAACCAGTGCGGCACCCAGGCGACATCACCTGGGTGCCGTCCAGAACTCTGCACGTTGTGCTGCCTTGGGACTATTCGCACAAAAGACAGCTTCTAACCATTGTTGCTTTTTGTGTTAATAAATGTTTAAATGTTTTTAGTTTTTGTTCTGTTCATTATCGTTAAAAGTTAATAAAGTTTTATAATCTTACTTTGTTGGAGTGTTATCTATTTTTTGAAAAACGGGTGAATGGGGCCTTGAATCGGGTTATTGTCATGTGTGGGCTTTGGAAGTGTGCTGCTGCAGGATCGGACATTTCAAACTCAAATGCACGTTCTTTTTCTTACCTTTCCGAAGCATGGAGCGCAATAGCAGGCAGAGAAAGGGTGATGCACGTGTTGAACACTACCTGACCTGGCAAGTTGCTGGCAGTGCCCCCCCCGCCCGCTCCTGAAAGAGGGCACACACACACCGCCGCCCCGAGTACTTCAGAAATCTTTAAAAGACCATGCGCTTGTTCATGAGGCTTAAATGGTTTATCACCTCTTCTAGAACCCCTACATCGACCCTCTGACGTTTCATGGAAAAATTACCATGTAACACAATACCAAGCCCTATCAGCTGAAACCCCCAAGGAATCGTGGGGCATATTAGCAAGGGGGTTTATCTCCCCTTTTTTGGCTTTAAAAACCATGAAAGCGGAGATAAAATTATTTCCCTATTATCAAGCTGTCGCTAACACCAGTTAGTGACACCTAAAAGGAGATAGCGACCATCTTGGGCCCGGCTTTGCATGTCAGTGATACTTATCACTAATGACATGCAAAGTGGCGTGCCAAGATGTTAGCGACTGGAAACAGTCCCTAACATCGCTACCTTCTATTACCAACTTTTGGAGATATTCGCACTAAGCGCGAATATCTCCAAAAGCTAACACCTGCCCTGAGCAGGTTTTAGCCATGTTATCCAATGGGAGGTGGATAACATGGCTAAGAGCATTAGGTCGATAATACATGAATATCGCTGACTTTTCTGCGATAATAGCAAGGTTTATCTGCGATAAAAATCGCCGATGTGCGGCGATAATTTTTGTCTCTAAACAAGTTATAGACAAAAATTATCGCTAGTTGTTAGTAATATGCCCCCGGGTTTTTGCTTGCAGAAATCGGGAGGCGGGAGACTAGCACTGAAATCAGTACTCACACGCCTGAATCAGGAGGATTGGCATGTCTGAATTCTCTACAGCTGGGGCCATAAACTACATCCGCAGGGGTAGGTGATAGCCTGGGACCAGCCTGGCATCTAAAATGGCTGCCGTGCACGACAAAATTGTGGCATTCGAAAAAAGGCAAGATGGCGCAGCCGCTGGAAGAGATGTATCAACATATATCAGCCTCCTCAGCCACCCTCAGGAAACATAGGGGATTAGGATACGTCTCCCGCACCCCCTTATACCTAGTAATTTAATTTACGAAGCACAAAATGGCGAATTCCCGTTTCGCTACCAGTTTGCGGCCCAGTTCGCGGCCCGTGAAGCGCTTCTACCGTGAAAAATCATTTTTTTTTTCTTTTCCCCACGGGTCCCTTTAATAACCCCAACAACATTCCTAGGGGGTCAAGAAGGGGATACCTTGCCCCCTTTCATTAAATTCACCCTTCGTTTTTCACCTCTTCTTCTCTCTCGATCCTACCGAGAGACAAGATGGCGGCCGCTCCGGACTGTCACGCAGCAAAAAAAAAAAAAAGCTCACGCACAGCCGCTGGAAGAGATGTATCAACATATATCAGCCTCCTCACCCACCCTCAGGAAACATAGGGGATTAGGATACGTCTCCCGTACCCACTTATAACTAGTAATTTAATTTACGAAGCACAAAATGGCGAATTCCCGTTTCGCTACCAGTTTGCGGCCCAGTTCGCGGCCCGTGAAGCGCTTCTACCGTGAAAAATCATTTTTTTTTTCTTTTCCCCACGGGTCCCTTTAATAACCCGAACAGCATTCCTAGGGGGTCAAGAGGGGGATACCTTGCCCCCTTTCATTAAATTCACCCTTCGTTTTTCACCTCTTCTTCTCTCTCGATCCTACCGAGAGACAAGATGGCGGCCGCTCCGGACTGTTTAGAATGTTGACAGACACCGGAGAGCCAATCAGCTTTCTGCGCGCAAAGTTCCGATAAGCGAAAAGTAAGCGGACCGGATCGCTGCCCAGAGCGCTGTTACAGATATATATCTTGATTTAAACGTTAATTTCTCAAAAACTACTGGAGCACATATATTGAGACCTAGCAAAGGCACATCGGGCTAACAGTCCCTACAATTTTGCCAAGTTTCGTGCAAATCCATTCAGCCGTTCGAGCTAAAAGTGAGTCCAACCGCCCTATGGAAAAATGAATGGGAAAAACACGTTTTGGGACCCCCCTTTTTTCTCAGCCCCCCCTTGACGAAACCCCACCAAATTTTCAGGAGCTGCTCAGAAACAAAATGTGCCATTTTCCTGAAAATTTCAGCCGATTCCATCCACAAACGCCAAAGTTATTAGACATAGAATTTTCAAAAGTCCCATAGGGAATTAATCCTAACTATATATACCTACTGGCGATAGCCAGTAGGTAATATATATATATATATATATATATATATATATATATATATATATATATATATATATATATATATATATATATATATATATATATATATATATCAAGGATATCTCTAGCCGAAACGCGTCATGGCGGATT
Organism: Lissotriton vulgaris; assembly: GCF_964263255.1. NCBI lineage: Eukaryota > Metazoa > Chordata > Amphibia > Caudata > Salamandridae > Lissotriton > Lissotriton vulgaris. The sequence continues at coordinate 453,938,998 of NC_141691.1, forward strand.
GGTGCTGGGCTGAACTTTAAATAAAATCAAATTGCACCACGTTGGGTCTCGCTGGTTCCTGATTGTCGGTGTGGCTGGCTGCGCTGCGCTGCTTGTGCTGGGGACTGGATGTACCTCATATATATATATATATATCAACGAAACCGCACCTCATCACTCCAGTAGGTAGTTATAGTTAGGATTATTTTCCATAGGGAAATCGCAACATTCTATTGGAAATAACTTTGGTGCCGGTTGAGGAATCTGCCTGAAAATTTCCTCAAATTTGCCTCGCAGCGCTCTGGTCCTCCCCTGAAAGTTTGAGCGGGATTCGTCAAGCGGGGGCCAAGATAAAAGGGGGGTCCCTAAATGTGTTTTCCCTATGTTAATTTCCATAGGGCGGTCGACCTCACTTTTAGCCGAACGGCTGAATGGATTTCCACCAAACTTGGCAAAATTGTAAGGACTGGTAGCCCGATGTGCCTTTGCTATGTCTCAAGATATGTGCTTCAGTGGATTTTGAGTAATTTAGGTTAAAAAAATATGTATATCTATAGGCGCGCCCCGGTACGCGCACCGGGAGCGCTACGCGAGTTCTTGAGCGGAGAGCTGATTGGCTCTTGGGTGTTTGTCAACATTCCAAACAGTCCAGAGTGGCCGCCATCTTGTGTCTCGGTAGGATCGAGACACAAGAGGTGGCAAAAACAAAGGGGGAAATGAGCAAAAGGGGGCAGGGTAGACCCCCCCTGACCCCCTAGGTTTGATGTGGGGGCCATAAAGGGCCCCGCGGGGCAAAAAAAAATAATATTTTTTTTTTATTTTCGCGGGGGGAGCGCCCGGTACGCGCACAGGAGTGCGTACGGGGGAGCGTAGCATGGGGAAAACCCAGTTCATTCACTGCGTCACCTCTACGACCCTTTCTTGCGTCAATAAGCCCCTTTTGCATACATTACACCTGACATAGGTATAATGTGGCGCAGGGGTTTACAAAGTGACGCATCGACCTAGATGCGCTCATTTGTAAATATGACTCAATAAGGTGCATGTTTTACACTGCTGATGCGTCACAAAAAGTGACGTACCGGTGGCGTAAAAGTACAAAGTGACGCATCTACCTAGATGCGTCACTTTGTAAATATGACTCAATAAGGTGCATTTTTAACAGCACTGGTGCCTCACAAAAAGTGACGTGCCGGTGGCGTAAAAGTGACGCATGGCGTCATAAATGAGGCCTTCAATCTTCTTCTCAAGCGTCATATTAAATATATGACGTATTATGTCGCAAGTACTTACAGATACCTCAGTATTTCAGACGTATCTGTAAGCACAAAAGTGATGCATTGGTGGAGTGTGTCACAAAATTATGCAACTCCATCAATGCATCCTTTCACATGGGGCCAGGCCCATGTGAAAGGGCCTGCATCAGTCTTACGCCTGCTGATAAACAGGCGCAAGATTTGGACACAACAGCGTCATAAAAGTGACGCAATGATATCTCATAGATTTCACTGCATCACCTCTACGACCCTTTCTTGCGTCAATTCGTCCCTTTTGCATACATTACACCTGACGTAGGTATAATGTGGCGCAGAGGTTTACAAAGTGATGCATCTACCTAGATGCGTCACTTTGTAAATATGACTTAATAAGGTGCATTTTTTACAGCACTGGGGAGTTAGAAAAATATATATATATTTATATTTACTGCTTCATGGAATTCACCTGGGGTTTTTTATAATACACAAATAGTTTTTAACATACACTTCAATATGGTCTTTTATGATTCAAAGAAGGGTTGCCATCGTCACAGATGTCCCTACTGTCTTCTTCCATTCATAGTGAAAAGATAAGAATATTTATTGTTGTAATCTGTTTTAGTATTTATACAATTTTATGTATTTTGTACAATTATGATGTTTACATTCACATATTAACTGCTAATTTTTTAATATGTTATTTAACTTTGATAATTTTTTTATACTATTTATTGATTTTTAACCAAATCAATATAATATTATCAAATGCATAAATTTGCAGTCAATATGTTTACATTTGCAATATATATTGCACGCTTGTTATATGTTTACATCTGCATTTTTTGCACAGATACACTTCAGACTACCTTGCTAATAACCTGCATTCATGCAGCTATATTTGTCTTGTGAAATTCTCAGTAGGGAGGATGGTTTCTCTGTTTTTTCTGTTAATTTCTGAATTTTTTCAGTATATGAGTTATTTGATGGGTTGGCAACATTACACCTATGCCCTTCTATTACAAATCTGACAACCATAGACTTGCTAAGTAGTAGGTTTTTAGTGTCTATGATCACATGGTGTCCAATACCGCATTTAAAAAATGGCACACACAAGCTAGACTATCTGTGAGCAAGGGCATCCGCCCGAAACGCGTCAGACCCTTGTGCTGTGTAACTGGTGAAATAAACAACATTTGGCTGATAATTTGGGACTCGCCGTGGTTTCTGCTCGCCAGATATGAGCTGGAGGTATAGGGCCAGTATTCTTGGACATATATATATCTATATATATATCAACTCCAAACTTCCCCAGTCCCTTGGTATATATATATTCACTGAAAAACCCATAGGTGTCACACATGTTATAGTTAGGTGGACATTTAATTCATACAAAGCCATTGAACTTCCCCCGTTATAGTTAGTTCAGCTAACTATAACTCGCACGCCAGCAATGCACTGCTGATGAAGTCACATATTACATCACTCATGACATGGTCAGTGACATCACTCATGACATCACTGATGACATCTCAAATGACATCACTGATGACATCACTGATGACATCATCCAGTGAATGTGTGTCTTTCTGAATAAGAAATATTTTTTATATATGTATATCTAAAGGTTGATGGAAGAATAAATGGGTAAACAAGTGTCTTAATGGATGCCTTTTTTGTAAAATTGATTGTATAACTGTCTTATTAAGTGTATCTTAGTGAATACCTGTACTAACGAGTAATGTTTAAATATGTAAATATCTGTATCATTGTCTCACCATGTGTATAAGTGGCTGCATGGGTTGGTGAATAGCTACATGAGTGTGTATATGAGTTATTAGTTGTTTTTTTATTATCAGTATGAGTGTCTGTATGGTTCGGTAGGGGATATTACTTAGCACATAGATGCATGAATGACTGACTCACTGTTTGTATGTGTTTTGAAGACAGCATGTGTGCAGGACTGTATAGGTGGATGAGTGTGTGTTTGGGTGTGTTAGTAATAGTATATTTATGAGTAAATGCATAGGTTTTGAACTAGTATATGTGAGTATTGATGTATATAAGTGAGTAAATGTGAGAGTGAGAGATTGAAAGAGTTATTGTACAAATAATTATGTGTTTCTATAAGTGATTGTTTAAGAGAGTAAGTATGTGTAAGTTTCTGTAGAAGTAAGTGTAGTGGTGTGTGTATAGCTGTATATGCAAGTAAATGGATGTTTGATAGTTTATTTGCATGTGTGAGTATGTGTGTGAGTAACTCTATGGATGAGTGTCGGTGTGTAACAGGATGTATAGGTGTATGAGTATATATGATGAGTGAGTACATGTATGAGTGACTATATAGAACCGTTGGTGAATGAGTGGATGTGTATGTAGATTTTGGAATTAATGAATAGGTTGTTGTAACTGGTATTGGTATCTCCATTGTTTTGAAAATTGTAGTTTCTATTTTTGAATATGTGTATCAAAGGTCATATTACGGTGAGAGGAGGTCTACCACTCTTTCACAAGGATGATATCATCAGTGATGTCATTTGAGATGTCATCAGTGATGTCATGATTGATGTCACTGACCATTTCATGAGTGATGTAATATGTGACGTCCTCAGCAGTGCATTGCGGGCGCGCGAGTTATAGTTAGCTGAACTATGTATAAAGGGGGAATTTTAATGGTTTTGTATGAGTGAAATGTCTAGCTAACTATAACATGTGTGAAACCTATAGTTTTTTCAGTGAATTTCTAAGGTTTTTTAAATGCTAATTCCTAACTATAATGTGGCTGAAACCTATGGTTTTTCAGTGAATTTCTAAGGTATTTTAAATGCTAATTCCTAGCTATAACGTGGCTGAAACCTATGTTTTTTTAGTGAATTTCAAAGGTTTTGTAAATGATAATTTTTAAATGTATTAATTGTTATACATTTTTTATACTGATTTACTACATTGTTTTAAACTATTTATTTTTAAATATTTTACTTTTTAAATTACACTACATATTAATTGAAAAAAAAATGTTTTTAAAAATATTGAAATTTTAATATTTTTGTTTTTTAAAATGTTATATCTTTTTTAATTTTTATATATTTGCTATAGCAGGCAATGATATCCTATGGAAGGAAATTGAAGTTACTGGTAAGTATGGTTAAAATTACTTTTCAGTATCAGTACTGGGCTAAAAGATGCAGCACTGATGTCTCTAAAAACAGGTGAGTAAATCGGAATTCGTAGTTCGGCTGATTGTAAAGGAATATTTTAAAGTTCCAAAACTCCACACTTAGAAAAATTTCCAAGTGAAACCAGTCAATGTTAGCCTATGGAAGGATATCTAAGTTACTGTACCTATGGTTAGAATTACTTTTCAGGATCAGTAGTGGGCTGAAAAATGCAGCACTGAGGTCTCTCCTGATAACAGGTGAGTAAATCGGAATTCATAGTTTGGCTGATTTTAGAGGAATATTTTAAAGTTCCAAAACTCCACACTAAGAAGAATTTCCAAGAAAAACCACTCAATGTTACCCTATCGAAGGAAATTCACTTAGCAGGTAAGTATTGTTATCATTACTCAGAGGTGGATCCTGGATCCAGCACTGGAGCATCTCCTGTAAATAGTTGACAGAATGCGTTTAAGTCATATAGGCAATTTTTAGGGACTATTTTTAGTTTGTGAAAATAGACACTTAGGGGTCGATTTCGATCCGGGAAAAAATTCCGCTGTACGAATCGTATCCGGAGCCCTTTTTGTACGAATCGTACCCGTCCGTCCGAGTCGCGTAGTACGATCCGCATTCCATGAATCCGTCCGAATCGTCGCGATCCGTACGTATTGCAAGGCTGAAACCGTGAACCGTACGACTCGTACACACGCCGTACGACCCGACGAGTACGATCTGGACCCGGGAATCAGGACGTGATTTGTACGGTCCACGTCAGGTAAGGGCGATTCGTACGGAAAAGCGCACAATCACATGCACGCCTACCCCCCATGATCGCAGGGGTACAGCGCGTACCCCTACGATCATGGGGGTACGTGCGTACCCCACGATCGCAGGGTGTACGCACCATACACCCAGCGAACATGGGGTACCGCGCGTACACTCCGAGATCGCGGGGTACGGCACGTACCCCCCATGATCGCAGGGGTACGCGCTGTACCCCTGCGATCAAGGGGGGTAGGCGCTATACCCAGGGGGGGCGTTCCGTACCTGTTTCGGGGCGAACTCAGCTTTTACGGCACTTTCCAGATCCCGTAGAAAAAGGGTGGATTGGAGCGTATCCTACACGAATCCTACTTGCCGGGTTGTACAAAGTTGCCGCGGACCGTACGAACGTCGCGTACAGCGGGTTCCGAGGGCGATTGGTACGGGAAATCTATTTGTACGGTTCCTGGTACGATTCGTACGGATAGCTGCATTGGGCGTGGATCGTACTACGTTGTTCGTACGGGGACGGTTACGGCTACGATTCGTACAGGAAAAAAACGCTCCAAACGGCTATTCGGAGCGCTTTTTACCGGATCCGAATCGGCCCCTTAGAAACTTTTCTGGTGAAAACCAGACAATGGATTCCTATGGAAGGAAATACAAGTTACTGGTAAGTATGTTTAGAATTACTTTTCAGGGTCAGTGCTGGGCTAAAAGAGGCAGCACTGGGTTCTCTCCTGATAACGGGTGAGTAAATCGGTATTCGCTGTTCGGATGATTTTAGGTGAATATTTTAAAGTTCCATAACTCCACACTTAGTAGAATTTCCAAGTGAAACCAGTCAATGTTGGCTATGGAAGGAAATTCAAGGTACTGGTATGGTTAAAATTACTTTTGAGGATCAGTACTGGGCTCAAAGATGCAGCACTGAGGTCTCTCCTGATAACAGGTGAGTAAATCGGAATTCGTAGTACATCCAGTAAGCGCCACAGAGCTGCATAGCAGAGGGATGTAAAAAGGGGCACGCCATGCACCACCTCTGCAACGCAGCGCAGTGGCACTTCCTGGAAGCACCTGGTGGACTACTTTCCCCCCATGGTCCCTCAGGTTTGAAGTTGAATTTTTTTCTTCAGCTTAAAACGTGCCACAGGGTGTGTTTGCACACAACCGTCAGACCCGATCCCCTCCCTTCACCACTGTCTCAACGCGCCCTGTCACCGTTCTAAGTTGAGAAATTAAGTCCCCTTCAATTCTAGGGATCCCTAGGGTCAAACTAGCCCACTAGGTACCTCCAGTAAGCACCACAGAGCAGCGTTGCAGAGAGGTGTAAAAAGGGGCATGGCCTCTGAACACCTGTCTGCAACGCAGGTCCCTGGCGCATAGTGGAGGTACCTGTTGGGCTATTTGGCCCTCAGGGACCCTCAGTATTGAAAGAGAATTAATTCCCCAACATGAAACGCACCAACGGGCGCGTTTGCACACGGATGAAGAAAGGGGACGTGGCCTGAGGTGAGATGTCTTCAAACATGCCCTGTTGCAAGTTTTGAGTTAGAGAATGTATTCCTCCTCAATCCTTTGGGTCCGTGGGGGCCAACTAGCCCACCCGATACCTCCAGTATGTGCCAGGGGGCTGCGTTGCAGAGAGGCGTTCAGAGGCCACGCCCCTTTTTACAACACTCTGCAACGCAGCTCCGTGGCGCCTACTAAAGGTACCTGGTGGTCTAGTTGCCCCAGGGACCCTCAGGATTGACAAGGAATTAATTCCCCAACTTAAACCACGCCACAGGGCGTGTTTGCACACATGTGAACTCAGGCCCCACCTCTCCCTTCACCAGTGCGCGAACGCATCCCTTGGTTCGTTTTAAGTTGGGGAATTAACTCCCCTTGAATCCTGAGGGTGCCTGGGTCATAACTAGCCCACCAGCTACCTCTAGTAAGTGCCACAGAGCTGCATTGCAGAGAGGTGTAAAAAGGGGCGTGGCCTCAGAACACCACTCTGCAACGCAGCCCCAAGGCGCATACTGGAGGTTCCTGGTGGGCTAGTTGGCCCCCAGGGACCCCCAGTATTCAATAGAAATTAGTTCCCCCTCTGCAAACGTGAGTGCTGCATGAAGGGGGCGTGACCTCAGGCGGATGCCAGTATTTTTTATATTTTTTTAAGAAGGGGGCTTTGTAGCCCCCCTTCTTTTTCTATATTTTCTGCCCTGGGGACCCCATCCCCCTGGGCTTGCCCCCCAATATTTTTTTAAAAATAAAAATATGGGGAGGGGGGCTGCGTGGCCCCCCTCCTGAGCCTTTTTTAAGCCCCGGGGACCCCATCCCCGGGGCTCTGCCTCTTTTTAAAAAAAATATTTTTGGGGGAGGGGTGCCGCGTGATGGGGCCCAGGGGGATGGGTTCCCTGGAGCCACTTATGGACCCAGGGAACCCAACCCCCTGGGCCGACCTGCCTCAGTTTTTTTTATATATATTTTTTTATTATAATTTGGGGAGGGGGCCACATGGCCCCCCTCCCGGGCTACTTCTAGCCCTGGGAACCCCATCCTCGCCGGCTGGCCCTCTACGTTGGGGATCGTGGGGTGGTCCCCATTCCCCACATGGTCCCTGTTGGCTCCTTGCATCCTGCGTGAGCCGGCATTGCTTTTCTACATTGGGAGGAGCTAACATGCTGCTCCCCATGTAGAAAAGCAATAGGTTTTGGTTTTGGAAGAGAGAGCAGGTTTCCTGCTCTCTCTTCCAAAAACCAAAGTAGTTTGCTATGGTAGCGTGGGAGCCATGAGGCTCCTGCCCTACCATAGCAAACTACAGTATCCCGGGGGTAAGCACCACGGGACACTGCAGGAGCCGGCCCTGGGGGATGGCGGTCCCTGGGGCCACCACAAGGCTTAAGGAGGGGGGCTGTGTGGCCCTCTCCAAACATTTAATAGCCCCAGGGGTGGTGGTCCCCGGGGCTAGGGGGGCTTGAGCCCCCCCCACAGGGTTTTTAATTTTATTATTATTTTAAAAAGAATCCACAGAGGTAGCGGTCCCTGGGGCTGCGGGGGGCCATGAGTCCCCCTCCATACATAATGTTAAAGCCCCGGGGGTTGCGGTCCCTGGGGCTGAGGGGCCCCTCTGGGCCTCCCATTATTATAATAAAAAAGAAGCCTGGGGCTGGCGGTCCCTGGGGTTGGGGGCCCCCCATTTAAATTATCGACATTGCCCCAAGGATTTGGCCCCCCAGGAGGCTGACTACAAATTAATCAGGCTTTGAGTTTTTAAAAAAATTTTCACGGATACGCGTATACTACGCGTATCCTACGCGTATCCCGCGATTTAATAAAAATAAAAAATTTGCCTCGGGGTCCTTGTGGGACCCCCTGAATAGGCCAAGGGGTTCAGGGTGTTTCTATCCGGTCCCCTTTGTGTCTTTTGCGCACTTGTTTTTCAGTTTTCTTGTGCCTCGGTTCTACCGAGACACAAAATGGCTGCCAACACTTCCTGGGTTGGAGTGTTGACAGACCGTTGACAGCCAATTACCATGCAGCTCGCACCATGCAGCAGCCCTACGCGCCCATAGATATATCTATGAATTACATTTGATTTTCTCAGGAACTACTGCACGGATTCACACCATTTAACAAAAAGCGTGATCTGTGAACCAAACTCTACCTTTTTGCTAAATTTGGTGTAATTCAATTCAGCAGTTCGGTCTGTAGCCGCACTTAAAGGTCCCTAGCGCCAAAGTTATTCCAAATAGAATGTTGCGTATTTCCTATGGAAACTAGGTCCTAAGTATAACTACCTACTGGCGACTTCTAGTGGGTAATATATATATATATATGTATATCAAATACAGGAGGAGACTGTACTGTGCACTGTGATAAATGATAATGAAAAAAATTATATGCTTGTGATATACAGCGTTTGCCTGGGATCACACAATGTGGTCAAGCAGGGAAGCTGGGAATGATCTTAGATTGCCAGTTATATTTGCTTGTGTAGTTCAGACACCAGAACAGAGTGCTAATATCAGTTTTGGAGAGTCCTAGGTCTAGCATTTTCCCCCAGTTTGAGTAATGTAATTTTTTTCCAGTAAATAAAGCTTTAAAATTAATGTACTTGTTTCATTAGGGTTATTTATATTTGTAGCTATTTTAGTGATATCCACACAAGGTAAGTAACTTCTTGAGCAGCTGCTTCAGCAATGTCAGAAAAATAATGACTAGGTGGTTATGCTTCCTGTGAAGTCACTTGCTGTGATGTTACTTCTTAAAGGGGACTTGCATGCTCTTATTCTGCCCAGGACCCCACAAATTCTAAAACTGACCCAGGTTGAGGGATTAAACAATTTGATTCTTTGTGCAGTAGGAGATTAAAGAACAAACAAGACTTACACGTCTCGATTGAGGCCACTATCTGTGAAGAAGTTTAAAGGTTTTACATAGTTAGACTTTCACTACCATATGGTGCTTGGGTGCCTTCAAGGAGTGGGCTCTCCATGAAGGCTTTTTGCACTCGATAAAGCTAGTGTGTAGTAGTGATTTCAGCAGGTAATGGGCCTTATTTTCCATGAGATAGTGCAGTCAAGGTTAAAAACTTGACATTGGAGGAAAGGATACGGGTATTAAAAGCTTCTCCACCTGAAGGTGCTGCTGTGTCTAGAGGGAGTGGGCTAGAGAATAGTTTTGTAGTTGATGCTTTAAATGATTTTACACTATGGGGCCAATTCCAATCCAGGTCAGAAGGGCACCGAACGCGATTCGGCAATAAAACCTCGAGCCATACGCGTGTTTTCTGGCCGACTCGTACAGCTGTACGAGCGAGCAAGTACGAGGTGAGCTACGTGAAAATCACCAACTGAGTCGTTACCGGGTCCAAAATGCTGCATACGTCTCGGCCGTAAGCTAACCATGGTGTGCAATGGATGCGATTTATCACCGATCCTGTCCGATGCAAGCGCCCGACAGCCGGTGCAAGCTGAAGTGTCCGGCTCGCAAAACATCGGGGATCTCTTGGCCAAAACAAATATTTTTGAACCCGGCTTTTTTAGCCAGTCAGAGCTGTGTCCCACATTTAAATCTATGAATAAAGACATCATCATTGATTATATATTTTTGTCCCCCAGGTGGTTAGATAAAGTAGTCTCTTATAACGCTAGGTTGTCACCGTATAGTGACCATAACCCTGTTTTTTTTGTATAGGATAGCGAGGCTGGCATCTTGGGACTGGGGGGGGGTAATTGTGGAGTAAAAAGTTTGGTAAATGTGACCAGAGGATGAGACTAAAATTGTCTAAAGTAACACCCAACACCTTTTGTGCTGATCTCTGTTTAAAGGCTGAAGGGAATCTTGCTATGTGTGCAGACTACACCAATCCAAAGGACCTGGTCCTCAAAGCCTTTGAGAGTATATGTAGTCAGATTATAGCAGATCTGATGACCGGCTTCAAGACCAAAGGGAACTGTGGTTCTAGGTGGTTTGACGATACCTGCTTGAGAGCTCATCGTCTATTAATTCTAGTGCAGAAAACTGTACCACAAGATAGAACACTGGTAGCTAGCCTCCATAAGCAGTATTAGCTAGCAGTGCACTCCCGGAAATCAGAAATTAAGTAACAGGCTTTGAATGCACTTTTATCTGTAGAGATCTTAAAAGATAGCTTTAAATGTTGGTACTTTATAAATGCCCCATTTTGTTCCTCTGTTGAGAATGGTGCACAGGAGTGTAATATAACAGAGGCGCAGTGGTTAGCTCATTTTGGGGCAATTTATGAGCCTACTGGTACACTGAGTCCTATTGCTAGCCCACCTCCTCGATTGGGAACACCCCCTTTTATGTTTAGTGAGATGAACAATGAGAAAGCTATCAGGGAGATCTCGAGCAATAAAGCCCCTGGCCCGACGGGGTCCCAGCAGATCTTTATAAATTCAATGCCAAATTTTGGTCAAAAATACTGGCTAATGTTTTTAATGCTTCTTGCACGCAGGGGTTCCTGGTATCCTGGAGCCAATCTATTATCATTCCAGTTTTTAAGAAAGGTCAGAGAGAGGATCCACGATGCTATAGACCTATATCGCTGAACAATTCAGCGGTTAGAATTTTGGGTAAAGTGGTCTTAGCTAAGATTACAGACTGGATTACTGAAAACAAGATTTTATCAGACCTGCAGTATGGCTTCAGGCATGGAAGAAGCACTATGGACCAGTGCCTTAATTTGCATTTATAAATTGGCAAGTATACTGTGGCCAAAAAAGGCTCACTGCACATGGCATTTGTGGATTTGTCCTCAGCCTTTGACCTGGTTAACAGGTCTAGGCTGTGGAACATCCTGCTGGAAATGGGCATTGAGCCATGTTTAGTTTACTTCCTAGCTGATCTCCATCAGGACCTTTATGCGTCAGTTAGGATGGTATATGTTCCAGGTCTTTTAAATCTGATCGGGGTGTTCACCAAGGGTGTATATTGGCACCCCTATTGTTCACTCTTGATATTAACGCCCTGGATAAATCTCTAAAGGAGGCTAGCTTGGACATTTCGCGTGTAGGGGAATATTTAATACTTGTTCTCCTATACGCGATGATGCCATCCTTTTAGCATATACTGCCTTGGGCCTCCAGAACTTCCTGGATGAAATCAAAGTCATCTTTTTGTAATGGAGTGGAAGTCTCCAGGATTACCTCCTTTACATATTTAGTGGTATTATTTGACGACAAAGGCTCATGGGTCCCCCAAGAAAAGGATAAAAGATTGGCTGTTAGTAGGTCGACAACAGCTTTATTAGGGTTCGCTCAGCGCCTGGGGGCTAAGCCAGTAGAGGCAATCCTCAAAATATATAAATCAAAGTGCCTGGCTATTGCCGCATATGGCGCCTCTATTTGGGGTTTTAAATAACAGCCGGGGGTCCAGATAGCCGAAAATAGATTTTTCCATAGCCTTTTGTTTGTCCCTCAATCAACTCCTACTTATGCAATTCATCAGGAACTAGGGCAGGGCTACGTATCGGACATTCTGAGTTTAACTCCACTTCTGTGCTGGCCCAAAACTTGGCTTAACACAGAATCGACACTGAATCATTTCTTTCTGCAAGATATCATCAATTTGGATAAAGCCAATGATATCAAGTGGCTCACATATGTTAAACGTATGTTTTTTTAAAATAGGATGGCCAGAATTATTTGAATCCCCTGATAGGATCTGTAAGGAGGATATGAAGTGAGTCAAAATGAATTTCCTGAATACTCTAATGATAGAACGGGAAGAGCGGGAGCTACAGAAACCATCAGCTAGGGCACATTGTCTGAGTAAAACCACCTTGTTAATTGAACCTTACCTGACAACGGTGACTAAACCTTTTCACCGCTGGCTCCTGGCAAGGTTCCGTTTTAACTTGATCCACTTTGTGCTGGGTGATTTCCAGGGGTGGTGTAAACCAGAGGATGCTGAACCCTGCCATTGTGATAATTTTGTCTGTACAGAATACTTTACATTTTATGATGTTCTGTAAATATTACAATGATATCAGGAGAAAGTTTATAATTCCTCTATTGAGGGAAAAGGTTTTTTTACAAGTTAGAATGGATTTACTCTATCTCCAAATGCTGAGTAACCCCTGGGATACTTTAATGTTGCATGCTTTCTTGTTGCTGCTGTCCGGTTGAGGAAAAAAACAATGTTTTGGTCTAGATTGTGTATAAATCGCACTGTACTGTTTCATGATTTAGTAATTTCGGTATTCTCCTTTTTAAACTATTATAGAATTATTGTACTTCGAGATGGTCTAAATGTTTTTAAAGGATGTTTTTTTGTCTTTGTATTTGTCTTTTTGTACTTTTATGATAAAAAAATCTAATAAAGTGGATTGATTGATTGTATGCTTTAATATTGCAGTGGCACATGTTGTTCACATACTTGGCGAGCGAACTTTCCAGAGAGAAGAGCCGTGCTTGTCCTGAGATGTAAACCTTTCATCTAGGCCTTGAGATATGGGGTCTGCTGACAAAGCCCAGAGGTCTTCTTTTTTATAATAAACTATTTCGGGGAGTGTGGTTGGATACTAAAAACCTTTTCCACTTTCTTTATAAAATGATATCCCCGTTTGTATTCTATGGAATTGTGACAATGCTGACGATATTGTGTTTATGCATTTTGCTGCTAGTAAAGGCATGTGTACTTTGCCATAGAGCGAGTTGGTTAAAATAAGCATTTTAAACTATACTGTGACTCTGAATACTCATTGTGGACAAGTAAGAGTGAATGAGCTAAAGAGTTGTCTTGCTCCCGCAATTCCTGAGAGAGTCGGGAGTGTTATTTTCTGTGTTGTCATTCATAAGTCTTTATTGCGATTCTTCATCATAAAAAGACAAAAGTTAACAAAATAATACATTATTACATATATCATCGATTGATAATACTCCAAGGTTATAAAAATATAAATTCACAATTATTACACCATCACAATAATAAATGCATACATATACAATAACGTCAACATTATTAAAATCAGTTAAAAGTGAATTAAATATTTAGCCCAGCAAAAAGACTTAGGGCATACATTAATTATCATAGCTATTTAAAAACGTGCTATAAAGTGCAATGTAAAAATAAAAGCAGGGACCTTATATGATTACTTTACTTTACCCCCCTTTTTTGCACGCAACACCCATGCCCAGCTCAAAAACTTAGCAACTCCTATAACTATATAATGAGTGGGGTCAGTTTTCAGCAATCTCTTTGCCACCAAAGCTGATCTAGTGCCCATGAGCTTACATACCGGTTTCAACCAGATACTTCTTGGATTATGGTAGACCGGGCAAACAAATAAGAAGTGGTCTATATCTTCTATCTGATCTTTGCAGAACTGGCACTTATTACTAGTGGCAGTATCCCACGTACTTGTAAGCTACCGTAAGGGTAAAGTACCAACCCTAAACTGATGGTATAACTTACGATCTAGTCATTTTGTTACTAGGTCCCAGTAGGCCTCCAAATGAGGTTCATCCCTGATATCGAGGTAATCCCTTGACAATGATTAAGTGACATGGGTGGAGAACCTCTTAACTTTGATCAACTCCCAATAAGCTGCTTTAAGAAGCTTTTTTGATGGAAATTCCGCAGTCTCAGGGTGATCCCAGAGATTCCTTATCCCCATGTCAATCAACAGGGATTTGACACAAGAGAACCATGGGATCCTATGGGAACGGCTTAGCCCCCTAACTTCCATCAGCGCCCTGGAGTCGTCCAGAGACGTCTCCAGAATGCCGATGGTCTGTAACGGGCGACATCTTCCAGTGCATGACAACCAAGATAGTAAAGCAGTGGGATTCTAGGGGAAAATTGAGGCAGACCCACTATAGAGCTCATGAATTTGTTCTGGGCTGTGGAGAGGGGGGATAAGTTGGTAAAACCCCAAAGTTCGGCTCCATATAGAATTGCTGGGCAGATTTTAGACGTATAGATATTAACAATCGAGCAATAGGCTTGGAGTGGGACAAACTGTGTTCCTTAAGCAAGGCACCAGCTAGCTGAGCATGTTTTAACGGCAAGATATCTATTTGAGGCTTCCAGCTCAGTTTATCATTAAAGGTAACACCCAGGTAGGTGAAAACATCAGTCTGCTCCAAGGGTTTGCCATCCATAAGGACTTGTGCTTTTACTGGCTTTGACCCGTGGAGCATCATTAACTCAGTTTTCCCTACATTGACCACCAGCTCATGCTCGTGGCAGAACACCTCAAACCGTGACAGGGCCAGTTGTAATCCCTGTCTTCTTTTTGATATTATCAGGGTGTCGTCCACAAACATGAGCAGGGGCACTTTCCTTTAGGCCATTATTGGCGCATCTGTTGGGTAGTTGGTAAAGTACTGGACCACCCCATTAATAAATATAGAAAACAGAGTGGGAGCCAGCACACCCCCCTGTCGGACAACTTTGTTCACCTTGAACTTTTTGGTGACCTCACCTGGTTTGCCCCATCGTACCTGTGCATTTGTGTATTCATGCAATTTGACTAATATGGCAACCAACTCTTTAGGCATCCCAATTTTAATTAATACCTCCCACAGCCTTACCCTTGGAACAAGATTGAAGGCGGATTTTAGGTCCACAAATGCTGCAAAGAGCATACCCCCACCTAAAAACACCTCCTTCCAAAAGATCAAAACAAATCTAAAGGCTTGATTGAGGGTTCCTATATGAGACCGAAATCCTGCCTGTAAGGGAGACAAAATATCCCCTTCCAACAACCATCCCTGTATCCTGCCAAAGATCAATCGTGCAACGATCTTTTGCACGGCGTCAATTAAGCTGATGGGCCTATAATTGGCCAGAGCAGAGCGGTCTCCCTTCTTATATATTGTTATGATCTCTGCTCCGGACCAGGATGGAGGGATCTGGGCTCCTTGGGCAAAGCGTTAGCTAATAGCTGTATGTATGGGACCCATAACTCATGATCCTGCTTGAATAAATCTGCAGGAATACATTCAGGGCCTGGGGCCTTGCCACTCGGTATTAATTTCAGGACAGATTCCAACTCTCCATTTGTAAACTCTAGTGGGCTGTCAATTTGAATAGACAGGGCGACTTCATTGATGCTATGTGGTGCCCTAAACTGTGCTTCAAAAAAGGATACCCAGTGCTGAGGCTCAACATGATTACCCGGGGTTTTAGCCTGCGGGCTATTCCCCCACTTAAGTAATTCCCAGAATAAACCATGTTTCTCCCGTGGCAAGCATTTAACAAAACCTTCCAGCGGTACTCATCTCATTCTCTCTTGGCTTGTCTTAGCACTTATTTGTAATTAGCTCTGCACTGCTTAACCATTTGGACGCTAAGGGAATTAGTGCCATATAATGAGATTTCCATTGAAATGAATGGGCAGTGCATGACGAGTTACCCTTGTCATTAGCATTGAAGAGGTTAATTATACCTTGAGACCTTGATTTTATGGCTTTCAACCAGACCGTTATGAGCAATTCTGCACATATTATTATACCATGATCTTAGCTTCGGCGGGCTGATCTTTTTACACAGATTGTTTTTGATAAAGAACCCTTTCAGCCCACTAAATAAGTCAGAATGAACTCCCAGTAAGGTAGCATTAAGCACTTCCTGGGACTCACAGGCCACAAGTTTGTCCAAGGACCTTGAAACCATGGCCCTGATCTGTATAACATCCCTATCGTTGGCAGCTATCTGCGGCCACCGAATCCTTCTTATATCATTAGAAGTAGTTAGAATATTAGGACAGCCAGCTTCTTCCAACACTGTAGAGCAAGAAAAGCTTTTATCATCGATTTTACAAACCAAAGGATTATGATTGCTTTCTGGTCTACTCTGTACTGCCATATCTGGGACTAACGGCCACAGTTCCACATTGACCAATATATAATCAATGCGGCTTTCAGACCTACCATTGTCAAAGGTCATGGCACCATGTCTATCGGACTTTGTCCTGCCATTAACCGCCCTTAGGCCCGTTCCAAACACAGACCCTTTAATTGAAGGGCAGCCTCAGACCATTTCCTATGGGATTAAGGTTCAAAGGGGGGATACCCCATACTGAATCTATATCTTCACTAAGCCTTCCGTCGTTGATGCTCAAGGGTTCGAAGGTGGTATTAAAATCACCAGCAATAATCTGTCTACTAGTGTTAACGTCCTGGTTCAGGTGGTTTTCTAGAGTTGTGATGACACTCGAACTCCTGCCACCAGGTTGTCCCCTCGAATAGACATTATAAATGGTTATGTCAAGGTCCTTTGTTGAACTAACCCTTAGGGCCAAAATATCTGGGCTATCAATATAAACCTCATCTATCCTTACACCCTCAGATTGGCGAACCCAATATGTCAGACCTCCTACGTGTCTACTCTTTTGCCCTTTATGGCTGCCTTAAGAAGTTTAAATAGCCTACATGAAAAACTCCTTCTACAGACCATGTCTGGAATGCCCAAACATCCGTGCCCTCAATATACTTACACCAGTCAGGTGACATGGTTTACGCTTCAAGGCCTGCAATATTCCAAGAGGACAATGTCAAGACCCGCCTCAAGGGGCTAGGGCTAGTATTAAAAGTAGAGGTCAGTATCTCATTTGTGTTAGGTTCCATAATTGACGGATTGACTAGAATGCGTGTAGTTATTTGAGGTTGAATCTGAAGGATAATAGAGCGACCCACTGTTCACTTCCTGTACTTGCGCTCCCTAAACCACTTATCGGTGTTTTCCGGGAGGAGAGACACCCGCTTCCCTGTAAACTAGTAATATTGCTTAAGGGATTCTCCAATACCATCATATTAACCTCTCTGTCTGTTCTCTGTTTTTCAGTAACACTCCCTCTCAGTCAGTCTATGTCTTCAAGAGTTGTCAACAATTCAAAGCGATTGCTAGTCTGGATAGGGAAGCCTAGCCTATTAAAGGACCCTTGATTGGCTCGTGCAACCCTATTATTGGGTATAGTCCAACGATTATAGAAAAACCCAAATGGGAGTATTCTAATTTTCTCTGCAGCAGGTAGAAAATGCCCAGCCCACTCAAGGATATGACGAACCAAGAGGGAAGACCTAAAGCTTAGAACGACAGTCGCCAACCAGTGATTTATACAAGTGGCCTACCCAATTAACACGGCAAACCATTTTAAATTCGTCAAAAAGTTCATGACGAATCCCAGTCTTCTTACTTAGAAAATGGAGGGCTTTGTTTTTGAGTGTTGACCAATGCTCGCATGTACCCGGCAGAAGTGGAGGTACATTCGCTAGGATGACCGTATAGGGAGTGGCTTCTGGTGGGAGATGAAGGCTTGGTAGCATAGCCAAATCCCCTTCTGAACCTCGCACATCTTGTCGTCTATCATCGTTAACAGTTGCCCCACGTTGTTGTGTCGGCAGAGGTACACTACCCTTATTAGCACAAATATAGGGAAGACCGGCTAAACTCATCACTGGGGCTTCCAGCTCAGCACTACTTTGAGCATTTTGGAGGCCTACCCGCTGTGTTTAATGTACTGCCCCAAGTGAACTATGTTGTGCCTCCACATTAACATGCACAGAAGGTTGCCCACTATCCCTTTGGACACTGCAGGCTCAGCATTGTTCGATCTTGTTAAGAATAGCATCCACTGAGTCAAGACGCTTGATTATAGGATCAATAGGAACTGCTAATTGCTTCCCAGTAAAGAACACAATTCATCTTGATTAAACAGGATTTTTGGTTTCGCAGCAGAATTAGAGCCCGAGGTATTTTCCCCCGGGTTTCCAAACACTAAAAACCCCGCTAGATTCCTTAATGGCAGACAGTGGGGTTTGTTTAGATGTACCCCGACCTTTCCATTTTTTATGGGCGGTTCAGTTCCTGTCCCCCCGGAGCTTCCATTCCCATAGTTGTTACCATAACGGGGGCTGTTTGAGCTGCACTGTATTATTGGGGAGCCCAGGGATATTGGGGAGGGCGTAACACTTATTAAGTTGGGGGAAGTTATATCACTAGCGATTCCTAAATCTACAATCGTCTGTGACAGGGGTAACTGGGCGCTAGGCAGGGAGCCACCCCTCAAGGGTAAGGGTTCTAGTGAGAGCCTACGCTCTGTAGCCTATATCTCATGTATTAGGACTGACTCAGCTCTATTAAGGAAAGAATCTAAAGTGACCACCACCCTGTCCCCACCTTCCTTTTCCTCATATTAATAACCTGTGATCTCCAGCCCAATCAAAAGCAAACACCCCGTTCACCTACGAACCCCAAGTACAATAATCCACAACTTACAGTTCAGGGTGGATGTAAAATGTCAATAATGTGGCCCAGCCCGGTCTCCTCCAGGCTCTTACGCGCTACGGGAGGGCCGAGGTGTTCTTAAGCACCTCCCGACGCTGCCAGTCATGCGGTAAACTTGCGCCCAGGGACTCTGGGAGTCGTAGTCCCGGCGCGGTGGGTGTAGGCAGTAAATGTTGCAGTCCCCTGGACTGATCGTTGCAATAGGCTCGGCAGTTAGCAAAAGTGACACAAGGCAGCAAGGCAAAGATGAAAGGTGAGTGACCCCTCCAGCAGAGTTTGCGTCCTGTGCTGCGGGAGGGCCGAGGTTTCCGGTGCTGCCAGAGACATGATAAACTCGCGCACAGGGACTCTGGGAGTCGTAGTCCCGGCGCTGTGGGTGTAGGCAGTAAACGTTGCAGTCTCCCGGACTGATCGTTGGCAATAGGCTTCACGGTTAGCACAAGTGATACAAGGCAGCAAGGCAAAGATGAAAGGTGAGTGGCCCCTCCAGCAGAGTTTGCATCCCACGCTGCAAGAGGGCCGAGGTGTTCTTAAGCACCTCCTGGTGCTGCCAGTGACGCTGTAAACTCGCGCCCAGGGACTCTGGGAGTCGTAGTCCCGGCCCGGTGGGTGTAGGCAGTAAACGTTGCAGTCCCCCGGACTGATAGTTGGCAATAGGCTTCGCGGTTTAGCAAAAGTGACACAAGGCAGCAAGGCAAAGATGAAAGGTGAGTGGCCCCTCCAGCAGAGTTTGCGTCCCGTTCTTGTAGGTTGTGGTGGTTAGTTTCTCCGGGTTTTTTTTATCGGGAGGTCAAGAAATGGTACCTCCCTTGTGGAACTGTGGGCCGTGAAGGTCAGGTAAGGGTTGAGCCCATTGATCCAACCCAGGAATGGAGTAATGGTGTCCTTGGTTCCCTTTTAAAAAAACAAGATATCGTCGATGTATCGTTTCCTGATAAGCCACTTCACTTAGCATGAATTACTATGCAAGCAACTGCATCAATGAAGTAAGCTCGTGTTTAACCTCCTCCCCCAACGACCCCTTGTTTTTTATTCTCTCTCCCCCTCCTTAATGCAACACTGTTGTTGTCTTGTTGGTTTTCTTCTCTTAGGTCACCACAGTGCCCAGTACAGGACTACTAGGGCCCTAGGACAGGCTACCTTCAACCAATCTGGAACCTGTCTTTAGTTGTGCACTACACACCGATAAGTCCTGAAGAAGTGCCACCCGATTCCATTAGGAACAAGCAGGCACAAAACATGTC
Source organism: Lissotriton vulgaris (assembly GCF_964263255.1). NCBI lineage: Eukaryota > Metazoa > Chordata > Amphibia > Caudata > Salamandridae > Lissotriton > Lissotriton vulgaris. The sequence continues at coordinate 453,959,140 of NC_141691.1, forward strand.
GACCTCACACTAGCGATTGTCCACTGGGAACATTACTACCCACTAGGACATCCACTACATTTTTTAATTAGGCAGGTACTACTGAGAACATTAAAATTATTGTACAGGACTGTCCCTGACCTATTTTATACAACCACCTCTGTGCACACACTTTTTCATGATCCCTATACCCGCACGCACCCAAACGGCTTCTCTAAAAAGATCTCAGATAAAGAGCCACTGAAACGGTGAGCCCGTCTAGCATTGCAGTGCCGGTCCAATGATGAAGCATGACACCTCTCGGGGTGTGTGAGGGCAACATGACAAAAGACGTGTCTTTCCCATCCACTTTCCTCTTCTAGGAACTACACTCTCCTTGTGCTACAAATCAGAGGAGCTGCCTCGGTTTTGTCCACCATTTCCAAAGAATAATGTTGCTGCTTTGACAGTGATATATGCCTCAGACTGTGAAAACCCGACTACTGGATTGGACTTGGGCGGTGACTCTGCTCGACAGTGCAGCAGAAATTACCACAGTGTGGGAGGCACTGCATCCTTGTCTGGAGGCGACTGCAACTGAAATTTTCATTACTGTAGAGACAGCGGACACCAGGGTTGCCCCCCTAATAGACTGTATAACATCGTTTTTCAAACTACAGGTGAAATTGAGCTATTGTTGGCGGAGGCGGATTACCCCCCACCATTTGTTCTGGCCGCATCAAGAGAGGAGGACGTGATACTTCTGAGTTTTTCGCATTACTTCCCCAAGGAGCATGCAGAGGCCTTTGAATCTGAGAGGGATTTGGCCCTTGCACCAGCAGTGTACTGTAATCAGGTGGGCTGGGATAAATATTCTCTGCCACATGAGATTCCATTGCTGTCTATTGCACAGCCTCATACCCAATATCCCATCCAGCGGGAAGCTAAAGGTCCAGTTTCCGATGTTCTGGCTGAGTTGGAGTATCAAGGTGTGATTGAGACGTGTGTGTCACTGATGAATAATCCTCTTTTTACTGTTTCCAGACCCTATGGGTCTTATCGCATAGTGTTAGATTACCGGCATTTGAACTCTTTGTCGTACTTTTGTGGTACAGAATACTCATGGCTCTGCTCTTGCTCTGCTCTGCTCTTGTAGTCAGTATTGTTTGTAAGAAATATAACACAACCCTTGACATTTCCAATGGCTTCTATAGTCATAACCTGTCCCCTAAATGCAGTCAATTGACAGCATTTATGGCCGGTGGAAAACGGAAATTACAGCGTTTACCGATGGGGTATAAGAATAGCCCCAGAGTTTTCGCTGTGCGTTTTGTCTCTTTGTTAGACAGCATTTACCTAGGTGCATACTCGTACGTTGACGATATCTATCTGACGGGCGATGAACTATGGCCACATCTATGCCATGTTGACCGCATCATACTTATGTTTGTGGAGTACGGTTACAAATTAAATTTTGCCAAATCACACATCGCTTGTTATGTGGTGCTCTTTTTGGGCAAGAGCTCAATATGAAGGTAGGGGCTTGGCGAGTAGGGGCTCTGGAGAAATGCACACATTTTTAGTCTCAGTCTACTCTGCAGAAACTTTTTTAGTTGCTGGGATTTTTACATTTTGGGCGGTCTTACATTCCTGATTATGCCCAGTGTATCAAGCCTCTTTATGCGTTGATACAACCTACATTTTCTACTTGAATCTAAGTACTTGTTGACACGTGATAACCAAACAAACCTGGAGATATGTATCATGCCAGGTGCAGTGGGTTTCACTTACTTGACGTACAATGATGGTGACACAGTACCCATTGCATACAAATCACATTTGTACACTTCAGCCGAAATGCGGTTTCCACTTTTGAAAAAGTTTTAACAGCTGTGCAGGGGAAACGCATTTTGGTGGTTACTCCTTTCCCTGCTTTAGAAGCAGTAACTGAGGCAAGTGTGCCAAACTCTAAAGCATTACATCTCTGTTGGATACAATGGGCTACTTCTTTGATAACACATATTTCTTTGATGTCACTTTTATCTTTGACCCCTCTCTTCAGACTCAGAAGTTCTTGCAGTATGAACTGGTTCATCAACCTCCTCCGTCTTTGCTTCCTTTAGAGGAGTACAAATGTATTATTTACACCAGCTCTAAACATGCTTATTCAGCTGCTTGTGCTATCATGGCTGGTACAATAGTGAATGGTGAATTAATGTCTAATATAGTGCATACACAGGCACTAGGACACTGTACAACCCATTTGGCTGAGTGGCGCTCTCTGTTTCTTGCTCTCAAGTTTGCCGCTCCGAATGTGTCTACTCTCATTGTGTGTGATTCTTATTACTGTGCCCAGTCTTTTAAGGAAAATGTATTCTTTTGGTCTCAAAATGATTATCAAGACTCTATAGGCATAGCAATTAAGCATAAAATGCTTTGGGTTCGAGTGACAGATCTTAAACAACGTCTGCCTCTCAGAGCGTGTGGGAGCACATGTTCTTGGTAATTCTTTGGCTGATGAAGCAGTCAAATCTGCAGGAGCCCCATGTTTGGTAGCAGCCATTACAAGATCCATGATTAAGGTAGATAATGCGATTTTTCCAGCAATAGCTGCTCCTGAGGAGGGCACCAATTACCCACAGGGTTTCTCTTCAAAGTATTATTATCAGTTAACTCCCGAACAAGTTCCTTTTGCAAGAATACCAGATGTTGGTGATTGGCTGATTCCCAACATGGACCGCCAGATACTCTTTGATCAAAGCCGCACAAAGGCATGGCTTCGGCCCATGCCGGAGTGTCTGCGACAGTTTCTATCTTGCATAAACAAATCCGTAATTATGTACTTTCTTGTGTCATCTGTGAGCAAATTAAAGCCTTCTACTGTAACACATCCACCACAAAAACAGCTATGCATTTCTAATTGACCTGTTGGTTGTAAATATCTTGATCACTGCAGTTGATTTGTGCACTAGATTCCTTTGGGTTTGGCCACAACGCAGTGCTTTTGCTCAAAATGTCATCAGGGATTTGCTTGTCTTTGTAGGGATCTTTTCCTGTGGAACCTTCCAAGGTTCGCCTCTAAGACGTACAAGGACGCAATGAAGTCTTTGGGGGGGCTGGTGCAGATATCATCTCCATACAGGCCAGTGGGCAATTCAATTGTGGAGCGAATGAACCATGACTCAAAGCAATCCTTGACAGCTAGAGTCTTAAGTACTGGCAGGAACTGGCAGGCCCATTTGTATGGAGATCAACATGCACTAAATAATCTTTCTAGAAGACCTCTGGGTGGGCGGACCCCATATAAGTTGCTCTTTGGCATTAAAATGTTTGTGCCAGACCTTGATGGTCTAAACGTTGCTCCGGCTGCTGCAACCTTTGATGTAGATAATCATTCTACTATGTTACAGGATCTACAAGAGACCAGTGACAGTCTTGCAACTGAACATTTGCCCTCTGTCACTCTTGCTGCACTGCTGATTACAGTGGCCGGCTGGCTTCCAAAAGTTGGTGATCTGGTCCGAGAGAAGTTGGAGAACAAAAAATAATTTGGACCTTCTTATTGTACACTGGTTCCAGTCCTTGGCTTGAAGGGAACTAGAACAGTCATTTTACCACTGCTTCCTGGTTGCAAAGACAGCAGATACATCTCAGTTGTCAAGTTAAAAATTCTGGCTGATTCAGAATAGTGATTCCTGCTGTTTCGTGCCCCACAATTTCTACGAATCCTGGGGTTGGCACATCTTTCAACTCACCACAAGACAATGTCATTGAGATGGACCCTATGGTTGACCATTTGCCTGTCTCTCCTGCTTCCCCCTAGAATGAGGAGGTGGAATACGCATATCCCACAGGAGAGTCTTTGCAAGGATTGCCCAAAAGTCCTTTACATCATGGCAGCTTTTCTTATGACTTGTCCTGAACCACCTCAATTTGCCCTACCAAACTGACTATTATTATTATCGTTTGGGTCAATGTGGATTTTCAGGTCCATGGTCCGACAGAAATCATCAACGTGCCATACGTATTTCGTGTCTCCATGGGTGATGTGGTAACACAGGACATATGTTCAGATGACAGGGATGTGCATGCAATACAATCATTGTTTTCAGATTTAAAATATTTTGCTGCTTTAATGCTGAAGATTTAAATTCTGCCAAATATGCCGATTTGTTCTGTTATCAACATTATGGGCATTATTTCCTAAACAAGACTAATACATTACGGCCTGTTCTTAATTACACACAGTGGGAACATTGCCCTACACTGCTGAAGGGAAGTTCAAAAATACTTTAATTAATTTACATACTTCACCGATTTTGATAGATCAACACCTGAGTTCTATTATTTTAAATTAATTATTCCTTCAAGTGTCAAAGTCATGTTAACACATACAAAATTAGTCTATTCAAATTATTTCAGACATGATCAGTCAGTAAGGGGTTATGATCACTAGAAGGCCACCATCGATTTGAAATCAATCTGGGGTTCAAAGAACTGGCAGGTGCAAAGCACTGAAGCCTTACATCGTGCCAGGCTCATCCCAGACCAACTAGCTTTGGTTTGGCAACTGCAAAGATGTTGAACTCCCCTGCCATTCACTCCATAACCGAGTATAATAATTGGCGACCATACACAAATTATACTATTGATGTCCTACAAGCTTTATTTAAAAATAACACGTTTAATGTATCTGAAACTGATCCTTTAGGTTGAATAGCTTGGCAGACAAAATCAAAAGCCTGCCAACTCGGTTTTTATAACACTACTTCGGGTTACAAACAAGATATTCATAATGATTTTCAGTTACACATTCGGTAACAACCTATTCGGTTGGGAAATTATGTCAACAGTGGTTGCAGCACTCTACACTATAGTCCGTTAAACAACGCTTATCGCTTTTGTCGAGTAACATCAATTTAGCAGACTTTGTATTGTGACCCAGGGTTCCTGGAACAAAGAGATTAATTTATGCAGCTTACTAGAAATGTGGAAACTAACAGATTGAAGCAGCATCATGTCTGGGGGAAATAGACCAAGCAAACTTTGAAAAGGTTCTTGCCATTGCGGACAATAGTATTAACATTAACAAACTGTCTTCCTGCATTTACACATTGGATAATTTTGGCCATTTTATTTGACAGAAAATTGAACTTTAAATAATTTTTAGAGGAGAAGTGTCTTGCCCTTATAAGGTCCACAGGATCAATCACTAATTTTGCTCATAGACTAGGCCGTTGGACCCCAGGAATGATTTCAAAGTTATACAACTCTGTTGCTCTAAAGTTTTATATGGAAGTGAAGTTTGAGGATTTGTGGAGGTTAACAAGTTACAATCTGAAGGGAATAAATATTTCAGGTGTTTGTTGAAAGTTCCTCATAGAAGCCCTGCATACATTGTCCATGAAGAACTGGGGTCTAAATATATTTCTGATATGGCAACAGCTAAACCACCATTCTGTTGGGCGGAGATCTAGTTGAAGGAAGAGGCTGGTTTTAGAAGGCTGGTAATCCAGCACTGTCTCTCTCTTGACCATGCATTCAAAGTACCAAAGTACCATGCTTAAAATATGTAAAGGGCGACTTCTCTAGATTAGGGCATGCAGATTTATTTACTAACCCGATAACATGAGAATCCAGGAAAAAGCACTTATCAAAGATCTGTTCTTTAAGTATGTTACGTTGCAGCGTGAGGACAGCACACTTTATAAGTCCATGGGGATAGAACATGTTTTAGTCAAATTAATCCATGGCAAAGAAACATACATATCTCTCATAACTAGTGCACATGAGAAATTTGTAATGACCCGTTTTCGATTAAATTTATTTAATCACCTATTGGCAGTACCTGCTGGTTTTACATTGAATATAGAACACAGAGGACCTAGTGGCTGCGACAATAGGTCTCCACAGGATAGCTTATATTTTGTCCTACTCTGTCCGCACGATGCGTATCTCATAAAAATGTCCCTGAAGGGCCTTTTAAGAAGGTTTAGAATTAGACAGGCATGTGTTGCCTTGTTGTTTTTAAAACTGTCATCATATTTTTTTACACTCTTCTGTGTTTCCAACTTTCTAAGATCTGCTTTCAAGTTAGAACTACGAAGGGTGCTTAAAGCCCAGAATAATTGTTGCTATTTTACACTAAGTTTTGCTGCTATAAAAGTACTAGCTGAATATTTTCAAGTTTTTTATATATTGTAAACCTGCACCTAAACTCGTTGGATGCACTTTTTTTTATATTTAGCGACATGTGGGGAATAATGACAGTATATTTACCTGGTCTTCCATGTGCATGTGGCAATCTCTATAAAGACTTCCTTTGCCTGAGGTTTATATTTTTTGGGATGTTTCTTTTATGTTCATATTTTTATATGGCGAAAAAAGATTATTATTATTATTATTATTACATTGGATAATATTATTTCTTCTGTTATTGATATTGTACAAGAAGATGTGTCTTTGTTATACCATGGTCAAAATTAACTGCGTTCTGTGATGCATTTGCATGGACTTTACAAACTCTGAATTTAGGAAAAGTACCATGGGATTATTTAAATGGGTCTGCTTTGTTTTCGCTGTTTAATTTGACCAACAAACAGCTGTTTATGTCCATGAAAGATGCAACCTACACTCTTCTACACATAGAAAAAATAGACCCTTTGCCTTTCTCTGTGGTGGAGACTGACTCTGCTGCTTGGCTAATTCATGAAGTTATATCTTAACCTTTCTCATTGTATCAGTTCAGCTCTTGTATGAAACATTGCCCGCTCGGCCACTTTGAACCCCTGGGTAGCGTTTTTCTGCCTGAATTGTGGTCTGTGCCTTTCACCTACAGATGATTACAGGAAGAGAATGAGGTATACCTTACGGGGGGGGGGACATTGATTCTACAGTAGGTCATTCCCTTGTTTGTAAAAACAAAGTTTCACAGGGCTTGTAAAGTGTCGGCTCTGAAGCTTGCTTGTGTTTTAAAAGGTAATCCAGTTGCCGCAATAACTCCCACATTCACTCTGCCTACTAACAGCAGTTATCTTATTTTAAATAACCAAGAATCCTTCAGTTCACTAGCTGGAACACGGTACATTGGAACAGTTTCACACTGTGTGATTTATAAAAATTAGCTTTTTCCTCCCCCGCGTGGGAAGCTCAATAGCTTAATTTGGTCCTCCATACCAACTTCGAAAACAGATTCGAACAAGTTGAGCAGACTAAAAGCGCATTTATTCGAACAAGAAGTCCCCCTCACTTCAGCACGATGGACCTTCAATTTGCAGATGGCTAAAACAGCTAGCGAAATTTAGACCCTTATCAACACTAACCTCTCACAACATTTTAGGGAGCTTATACACTGCATTTTTAATGCGTCTGATACACACAGCCTTGCTCATTTTATTAAAGCTGTTGGCTCTGGCCTTCTGACTTTCAGAAGTATTTCTTCTATTTTTTCCCTCCGTAAATGTTTTTTTTCTTTGTCCATTTTTTTCTACAAATGGAAGCACTTTTGAACTCTGCCGGCAATTTTAAACTCTGTTTTCGTCCTATGTCTACATACTATGGTCTTACCAGGGGGACGGTGTAGTATGGATGGTGGGTTCATTGTCAGCATTGTTAAGTTGAACACAAAAAAGGTTGAGGGGTAAGAGGAGAACGTCTCACTTCGGCCTCCTTCACAAGTATCACAAACAAAAAATAGAAGCAGGTCTTAAAAAAAATAATAAACTGTTAATCAAGTCCGAGGGTGCAAACATGTGTGTTAAAACTGACCTCACACACAGCAAGCTGTGTCATGCTTCATCATAAGGCTGCTAACACACCTTCACGCAGACCAAGGCAGGAGGTAGAGCAATAGGGAGGGGGAAGATAATACAACATAATTGACAATACTGTGGAATCACAGCTGTGAACAAGTGCAGAAACAGTGATTAAAATTGGTATCAGGGAGTCCCTATCATAAATTTTATATTGGGTACCCTGACCATCAGTAAAAGAATGGTCACGTGAGGACCAGTGGATGGTGGTATGGAGAGCTTATAAGGACGCACCAACCCCTCCACTCTGCAGAAACGTTAACATGTTTCAGCCGGCACACAAAAATCCCCCAGCTCACAACAAAAATATGATCCCTAGGGTTCCAACACTACCTTCTTATGATCCACGGTTAAGGGTAAGCCACACTTCTGAGTAACTGCTCAGGTTAAAAAGTGGCAGAGCCCCTTGCTCTCCATGAGAAACCTGCAACAGAGTCAATAAAAAATAAGTGAAAAGCAAAGTGCAGTGTCCTATGTGCAGTGAATAAATATTAACACAATCACAAATAATGTGTCCCCCCGAAAAGAAGAACAAAAAAAATCTAGTCAGGGACGTGAACATACCTGCTAGGGCTCAAGTCAGATAGATTAGTGCCCTACGGTGCATATATACTGTTGATTATAACACGTTTCTGAATATGAGCATAAATCGCACACAGAGGGAAATGAGGGTGGTACCATCATAGATGCAGACAAATAATAATAATAAACAGGCACCATGGCTGGGAGACTGCTGACACCATCATGCAAAGTGTTAATCTTACAGAGTTCTTTAAAAATATTAACTTGAACTGCTGGAGGAGTGATAACAGCTCCCGATAGTCACATTCTGAGAGACAGGAGGAATGAGGAATAAAGGGTTAAAACAGATTGAAATATTAAGGGTGCACAGTGCTAGTTAAACCGGTATACACCTGTTACAACGCATCTTTTACAACTACCTACTATTGCAACGCAACTTTTACAACGCATACCATTACAACGCATTGCGCTGGGGGGCGCTCTAGGATAGGGAATAAGTATAATTTACTATCCAACACCTTCCCTAGTGTCCACGGGGACTGGAGTTGGAATAGTAAATTATACTTACCACTATCCAGCACCTCTAAGCGCTATGCGTTGTAATGGTATGCGTTGTAATGGTCGCGTTGTAATAGTAGGTAGTTGTAATGGTATGCGTTGTAACATGGTACATCCAGTTAAACCAGGTCGCTTTCAGCCCACCACAAAGAAAAGAGGGGCCGAAGGTCTTGTTTGTCGTAGTCCAGCGGTCGGGGCCACAAACATATTGTGGAGCTGAGAAGCCGCGAGGTAATTGAAACACTGCTTGTGGCGGTGGAGAGCCTAACTGCAAGTTGAGGCTCCCCCGTCCAACTCCTACTGAGAATTAACTTACTTGAGTTTGAGTTTGAGTTTAAATCCTTTCTAAAGCGCGCGTACACCTTGCGGTTTCATGGCGCTGTGGTTTACTGAGCCTCAGAAAACGGGGAGGTCCGGGGGGCATAGGGAGGAATTATTGTGGGGGAGCTTGTAGAAAGAGAAAGGTTTTTAGTGCCTTTCGGAAGTGAGAGTATTGGGTGGAGCAACTGAGGTGGGCAGGGAGAGAATTCCAGAAGGTGGGGGCGAGTGTGGAGATTTTTGAGCCTCCCCACTTTTTACGCCGGAAGTGGGGGACTGTCAGCAGATGTTGTGAAATGAGCACAGTTCCCTTGCAGGGGTATAGGCTTTAATCTCCAGGTGAGCGGTTGTAACTAAATGGGTCTCTCCCGGCGCCACGTAGTCGTGGAGTGCGGACAGCCGTGGATCCATTTAACATGCTCAAGTCCTCGCCTCCGCACCCTGACACGCCCTTGCCCCAGGAATGAACGTGGTGGTCAGATGCGCAAGGCGGGCGTGTGTTGGAGCCTGCTCCAAAAACTAGAGCGCCAAACTAAAAAAACCATCTTTGGGGGGAGAGAGAGAGAGACATGGCGGGCCCGAGTGCGCATGTGTCAAATAACACCCGCAATTAGCAACAGAAGGGGATGTTTGTACAAGTTGCTATATTGCCCTATGAGAGAAACTGGACATAGGTGGTAACATTATAAATTGTGTATTTAATCACCTAAAAAGGGTTACACACTAAAGGCACAATAGTATGAAAAAGAATGTTGGTCAAATATGCAAAATAAGGAGTTTTAATTGACAAAAATTGCCAGTGAATAATACACCTGCAAAGAAAGTAATGAACATAGGGCGAAGGTATCTATTCGCCTAAGATGGACAAAAACTACCCCTTAAAACACAGCATATAGGGGGAGACGCAGGAGATACAGTGCTCATCCAAGGCAGGTGGCCAGATGTAAGCATTAGAAGTATTTATTGGGATACTAACTCAGGAAGAGGTATAGGGTATTCAATCTATACCAGAGAATATCATCATTCAGTCCCCTAGTAAGGCTCTGAACTCTGTAAATCCATTTTAGTTCCCTAATGAACAGGGCCCTATCTGGGTTTCTTGTCGTAGCGCCCATATAAAGTTTGTCTAGGACTGGTAATACTTATTCACTGCACATAGGACACTGCACTTTGCTTTTCACATTTTGTTTTATTGACTCTGTTGCAGTTTCCGCATGGGAAGCAAGGGACTCTACCACTTTTTAACCTGAGCAGTTACTCAGAAGGGTGGCTTACACTTACCCCTGGATCATAAGGAGGTAGGTTCAGCCTCCTAGGGATCATCTTTTTGTTGTGAGTCCTGATGAGAGCAAGGGTATAGTTGTGTGCCGGCAGAAACATGTTGACGGTTCTGCAGAGTGTAAGGGTTGGTGCCTCATTATAAGCTTCTCATACCACCATCCACTGGTCCTCACGTAACCATTCTTTTACTGTTGGTGAGGGTACCCAATATTACATTTATGATAGGGACTCCCTGATACCAATTTTAATCACTGTTGCTGCACTTGTTCACACCTGCGATCCCACAGTATTGTCATTTATGTTGTAGTGTTTCTCCCTCCCTATTGCTCCACCTCCTGCGTTGGTGTGCACTAGTGTTTTTTGTTAGCAGCCCTATGATGAAGCATGACACATCTTGCTGTGTGGCAGGGCAGTTTTAAAGCACTTGTGCTCCCCTGACTTGATTAACAGTTAATTGTTTTTTATAAAGTCCCGCTTCTATTTTGTGTTTGTGACATTGCTAAGTTAGCATGAGCTTTGCTGACATGAGGCTGCTTTTTCTCACAACACTACATGCGTTTATTTTGTAAGACTTTGAGCCTTTTCACGTAAGAACTGTCTGCTTTTCGCATTCTCTACTGTGCTCTGGAGTTTAGTCTGCACACGATGTACAAGGTCAATAAACAATTCCTCTTGTTATTCTGGTCAGGTCAGTCGCTCGCACCTAGACATAACATGACACACAGCTGCCTTACTGAAAGTTGTATTCTTTAATATTACAGCGAAGCATGTTGGTCACAGACTTGGAGAGAGACCTTTCCAGAGAGCTGTGCTTGTCCTAAGAGGTAAACCTTTCATCTAAGCCTTTAAGGTATGGGGTCTGCTGACAAAGCCCAGAGGTCTTCTTTTTTTATAATAAACTATTTCTTATCACCGGGAGGGTGGTTAGGTACTATAAACCTTTTCCACTGTCTTTATACAACAATATCCCCGTTTGTAGTCCATGGAGTTGTGACAATGCTGACGATATTGTGTTTATGCATTTTGCTGCTATTAATGGCACGTATACTGTACCATAGAGCGCCTTAGTCAAAATAAAAATGGTAAACTATACCATGACTCTGAATACTCTTATTGTGGACAAGTATGAGTGAGTGAGTGAAAGAGTTGTCTTGGTGCCGCGATTCCTGAGAGAGTCAGAAGTATTGTTTTCTGGGTTGTCTAATCATTGGTAGGTTCGCAGTTAGTCAGACAATGAATGAGACACAATAGCTAGTCGTTTTTTGGGATTTTGGGCACTGAGGTGATTGGTTGGTACACCACTACCACAGTGGTCCTGGTTTCTTGTGCATAGTTCTATGTATGTGCAGAATCCCTGCAACAGAAGTAAATCCAAATTTCAGGACGACTGGAATTGGGGTCAGGCCGGCTACAGAAGCCACTCAGGGCCCACTGAAACAGTATATTGGATGGAGCGAGAATTAAAGTCGAAGACTCAATGTGCCAGTTCCGATTCATGCAGTCGGGTCGATGCGTTGAAGTAAAGTATTGCAGTCGGGTCCTGCATTGTTGTCAACCGCCTTACAATGCAGGTGCTGCAGTGTTGTCGAGCGCGCAGTCGGTAAACTTGATTGGTACTGCATCATCATCGAACCTCACAATCGGGTCCCACTTCGTCGTCGAGCTACAAAGGGATGTCTTTGTATTGGTTCTGCATCAACATCGAAGGGCAGTGCGTCAGTTCTGATCAGTGCAGAGGGGACTATGCATCGATTTTGGAGCAATACTGCTGCAGAACTCACTTCTGAGGCCCAGGATAGGAAGTGTACCTCAGGCAAGGGAGGTCACACAGATGGCAGAATCCAGCAGCTGAAGCAGAGTTGAATGTCATTAGCAAAGTGGCAGTGCCTCCTCCAGCACACAGCTCTTCTTCTTCCAGGCAAAATATCCTTGGTTCCAGGAAAGTTCTGATTTGGTGGTGCCATGGGTCCAGTACATATACCCAAATGTGCCTTTGAAGTGGGAGAGACTTCAAAGATCCCTTTGAAATTTACAAGGTCCCTGCCTTTCCTAGCCTGGATCCAGGGATTTTTACAGGGGGGTATGCAGCTCTTCGTTTGGGGACAAGCACAGCCCTATTCAGGTGCAAGTGTTTGCTCCTCCCTCCCAATCTTCATCAGGAAGTTCTATCAGCCTGGTCAGAATGCAAATGTCACAACGCAGCTCACTTTGTGTGACTCTCTAGAGAGAATGAACAAAGCCCAGCTGTCACCTAACACAGATGTGTATTCAGAAACAGCAGAGGCACAGAATGGCTAAAGTAAAAAATGGCAACTTTTTAAAAGTAGCAGTGATTGGCAGTTGGAAGCGCACACCTATCTAGACCTGGACATGAAAAATGTGTTCAATATATTCGACAATGGTGCCACAGTGGAACACTTGCTGCCTATCAAGTGTAAAATTCAAGAAGGTCATGATACTGCCTAATAAAACAGTCTGCAGGTATTGTATAAACCCCTGATGTGGTGGCCCTGCTATAGGAACACTTCAGGATTGCTGCATATTCCTAGAACCTTGTGTGGAACATCGTTCTAGAATCTCAACCTATTCTAATATGGAGGCGCACTATAGCCACTGCCTGTCCTCTTTCTATGACGGGCACTCACGTTGTTTCACCGCATTATTTTAAATACGCGATCACGGTACCGCGGCAGCTTAAACTGAAGGTACAGGTAGATACCACATCGAGCTTAGTGATGTTGAGGAGTTGAGACGGCGATAGTGGTGAGCACTTTTTTCCTTTTTTTACTAGCTTGAACAGGGTGCTGTTTATGAGTCCCCCGTATTGCGCACACTCAATAACGCTTGGGTCGTTACTTGTAGGAATACAGATACAACGATTTAGCAACGAGGGAATCTTCTGACTTCCCAGCTTCTCAGGACAAGTCGGAGCGAGGGACTTGTTGCAATTTTCTCCGGTGAGTGGTTGATCATTGTGTCATTTTAATTCTTGACTAACAGTGATTCCTTCGTTTTTGTCATTTCCGTTTTTTGCTTTCATTTTTCAGCAACCTCACGAACCGTCACCAACGCATTACATTCAGGAGTTTGAGCCTCTTGAGACCAGTTTGTTGTCATTAAGGTGGGTGGCTATAGATACATACTAGTTATGACAGCATCACTAGTACATACAGTGGGTAGTAACCATGGTCGCTGTATATTTTTTTACAGAGTTGGTGAGATGCCCTCAGCCAGGTATATTAGTGTGGTTAATTCCCCTGTATTTCAGGTTTTTTTTGGGTTAAATTCGAGCACATCGGTATTTTAACTTTGGGCACTAAGGTGCATACATCTATTGATCTTTGCACACATGGGTGCCTTTCTTTATTCTTTTATTATTTTCATCTCTTTTCTTTTATTTAATGCATTTGGTTGTTCTCGGATGTACTTTAAACTTTTTCCACCAGGTGTTCCTTTAGATTCAATACATTAATTCTTGTTGTGATGGTACATGCATAGAATTGTCTGCATAAAATGTCACTTAAATGCATTTGTGTATATACCAGTAGCAAGCTTGTTTTACATATTGCCCCCAAAGATGGAACACTATTGCCCCGAAATGCATCGGGCTGTTTCAAGAATTTACGAATGGTTGATTAATTGAGTACTTATATAATGCATTCATGTACATTGTTCATGAAGTAATGAACACATGATTGAATTTAATTTATGTGAACTTTTCTTGTACTGGCTGTAACATATAATGTGTGTTTATATTATGCAGTACGATATGCATAAATATATGAATAATATTTGAATTTTGACAAAATTCTTTGAAGCCTACAGTATTATTGGATGATTGTTATACTTGTCTACTAGGGTCTTGGTGGATCATTCATGAACAGTGCGCAGTGTTTACTGTCTTGTTATGTGCAAGAACAACAGGAGTAAAACCCATAAACCACATCGGGATGGGTGTGGAGTATATATAAAACAACAATTCCCAACAGTTATTAATTTCAGGCAGTTAAAATGTATGCAGTCAGCATTACATAAAAGAGAGAAACAAGGAGGCTCATACGGTTTAAGAGCTTGTTATTCACCAATTCAGAGGAGGGTATTTCACATGGAAATACAGTTAGGCAGCATTGTACAGAGGAAATCATGTGACAACCCGAAGGCACTTGGTGAGTGGTGATATATACAATTGGACGTGAACAGCGTGAACGGCGCAAGGCGTTTCGATCCCCATGAGTCGGGATCGTCTTCAGGACGGGGTTGTCTTGTTCAGGCAGTGTTGTGCACACACTGCTAGTCGCGTGGTTCCTGGGTCCCTGGGCGGAGGCAGCGAATGAACAGTCTGCAAATGATTTGGCGCTGCCGAGGGCGGGTTAGGGAGGGCAGCACCTGAATGAACCAAGGCGGCCGGGGGCAACGAAGGCTCTGAACGCTCGGGAGGCTCGCTGTGGGAAGGAGCAGCTCTGTGCCCTCCCTAACCTGCCCTCGGCTGCGCCAAACCAATTGCAGACTGTTCATCCGCTGCCTCCGCCCAGGGACCCAGGAACCACGCGACTAGCAGTGTGTGCACAACACTGCCTGAACCCGACAACCCCGTCCTGAAGACGATCTCAACTCACGGGGATCGAAACGCCGTCGACATCACGCCGCAACTTTATGGCGCATTTATCATTTTTGGCTCTTGTAAAGTTGTTTGATACCATGATTTAAGTGACTAAAACTTAATCCTGCGGAGCCACCACTGTATATTTCCTTTGTCACCTTGCGCCGTTCAGGCTGTTCACGTTCAGCATCTGCATCATCACCTTTCACCAATTGTATATATCACCACTCACCAAGTGCCTTCGGGTTGTCACCTGATTTCCTCTGTAGAGTGCTGCCTAACTGTATTTCCATGTGAAACACCCTCCTCTGAATTGGTGAATAACAAGCTCTTAAACCATATGAGCCTCCTTGTTTCTCTTTTTAATGTAATGCTGACAGCATACATCATTTAACTGCCTTAAATTGATACCTGTTGGGAATTGTTGTTTTATATGTACTGTCTTGTTAGGCAGTATCATGACCTTCTAGAACTTTTTAAAGTGGCATTTTTAGACTTACAATTTAAAATCCGACTTCACCATAAGTTTTGATTTTAAATTGTGATTTGAATTGAGATTTAAATCTCTATCTTTTCCCAATTGGACATTTCACTCAAAATAAGATTCAAGGCAATCCCAATGTTTTCCTGTGGGAGAGTTAGGTCTAGCAGTAATGAAAAACAAAAATTTAGCAGTTCTTCACTACCAAGACATGTAAAACTCAAAAGTACATGCCCAACCTTTTAAATATACTGCCCCTGCCCTTAGGGCTGCATAGGACCTACCTTAGGAGTGACTTATATGTAATGAAAGGGAAGGTTTGGGCCTGACAAGTAGGTTAGCTTGTCAGGTTGAAATCACTGTTTAAAACTGAACACAGAGGCTCTGTACTGGCAGGCCTGAGGCATGTTTAAAGGGCTACTTTTGTAGGTGTCACAATGAGTGCTGCAGGTCCACCAGTAGCATTTCATTTACAGGCCCCTTGGCACGTATAGTGCACTTGACTAGGGACATATAAGTAAATAAATTATGCCAATTGTGGATGAGCCAAAGTTGGCATGTATTGAGTACAGAGCATATGCACTTTAGCATTGGCTAGCAGTGGTGAAGTGCCCTGAATCTTAAAGTCAGCAAAAATGAAGCCAACAAAACAGGAGGTGGACAGGTAGAAAATCAGGGGAAACCATGCCAAGGAGGCCAGGACTAACAATGTCATTGAGCATGTCATGAGTGATGTAATATGTTTTAGTTTAAAATGCTACATTTCTTTTGTCCTGTAAAGTAAGGCCTTATTACTAGACCTAACTTTAAAACCCTTATATTCTTTGTTTTTTGCAATGAATTTCTAAGGCTTTTTTAACCTAAAGTAGCAAATTATTACAACCCCTAACTGTAGCATAACTTTTACATTTGGTTGTTTCACAGGATTTCTATGTTTTTTAATGTAAAGTAAGAAAGCTATAGGTAACTATACATAGAAGGACTTTGGCTATGTTAGGAGGCTTGAGTATGTAAGTGCAGTGAGCTGTGTGTGAAGCCCTTCACAGACATTAGCACAGAGAATGCAGGTAATGTTCAGTAGAAGCTTCCCATTTAATGGTGTTTGGGTGGCTCCAGAGAGTGCATGCTACAGACAGTCTACACAGCCATTGCTGCCTTTGCATAGAAGGGGAGAACTTACCTATTTTTTATGTTTCTGAAGAGACTAGGTTGTTTGTGAAAAGTGGCAGAAAGTCCACATCCTGTCTGTTGTAGGGGCTTGCTAATCTAATGGGATTTGCATGAGCTAAGTGAGAAAATGTTGAATGTTTTTCTACTGTTTGAGGTAAGTTTGAACTACTTAAATGTAAGGTTTTTATAATTTAAAACAATTAACAGGTAGAATTGTATTTCAGTGTATCACATTTCATCGTAATCCTAAATAAAAGACAGTAATGGTAAGAATTAAATTGTGTTTTCTAATGTATATATTCTTTTCACAGTCTATGTTCCCAATAGAACGCAGAAGGGGGATCTCTATGTGGGTTTTACTTCCTACTTTTGGCTCACACAGAAGTTGCACCTGAGCACTGAAAGTATAAACAATTTGAATTACCTACGAAAGTAAGGGGTTTTCTTTTTTGGTGAACTTGACTCCATAGATTTCTTAACTGGGCTATTTAACGAAGGTTCATCCCATGTGCTGGTTGATGGGATGCTGGCAATATTGTATTGCACTTATGCTACTGTGTATATAAACTGGAGATGCTATAGAGATTGCAGTGGGCAAATACTTGAAATAGTCCTGCGGGTCAGTGCCCTAGAAACCTGAGATTTATGAATTGATAGTGTTATAATCCGGGATCAAGGCACCTTTTATTTCAATTGGCAGTATGTAAATTATGTTAAATTATAGATTGTGGATATTTTTTGTCAAATTGAATGTTTACTCTGCCCAGTAGGCCCGGTCTCTGGTTCTGTCTCTTCTGAATGAAATGGTTTGTCATAAGATATATCAATTTAATTTTGTTTAATATATATATATTAATACATTTTTATAGTAATTTTTTTTGTATGTTATAATATGTTTGTGGGTTGGATATTTGTTTGTCTTATGTATTTATTGCACTATTTGCACATTATACAGCACGTTTCATATAAGAATTCCCCTTAGGAGTCAGCAAAGTATAAAGGAAGAATTTTGTATTGTATGTAAAGTTTGTCTTTTTTAATCTGTTGATGTGTTTTTGTGGACCTCCATTGGAGTTCCAAAACAAAATAAATAAATAAAATTGAATTGTTTGTGGTCACTCAAACAATTTCTTTCTCTAAAAAAGTAAATG
This sequence comes from Lissotriton vulgaris, assembly GCF_964263255.1. Classification (NCBI taxonomy): domain Eukaryota; kingdom Metazoa; phylum Chordata; class Amphibia; order Caudata; family Salamandridae; genus Lissotriton; species Lissotriton vulgaris. Next base: position 453,976,990 of record NC_141691.1, read on the forward strand.
CTCCTTTAAGTGATATATTTCAACAAATTGTATGAACTCTTTGGAGTGTACTTTGTACATAACACTTGTATACATTAGTCTTTCTTTTTTATTTCAGACAAATCTTTTATTGTAAATTTTACTACTTTTAATAATGGATCATATTATTGTGATGTTTATCTATGTACTATCGTCTCAAATACACCAAACAATGTTATATGATGATTATGAAGGTTCATCTTCTACTTTTGTGAAAAATCTGCCTTGTTTTTTTTCTTATGATCCTGCAGGATGTAGTCACAAGGTCACAACCAAGCTGGAACTCAGAAATAATGTCCACCGCAACATTCTTTCAAAAAGACAGTTTTACTGCACTGAAACTATATATTTTCCTTACTTGTGAACATATATCTTGCACTTACCCATTGAAGGAGTTAAACCTTTAAAAAGACGGAGTTGACAAATCATTTGTTGGCGGTATTTCTCTTCAGAAGTCTGCAATCTGTACAAAGTATATTCTCTCCATATCAACTGCACCTCTGTAGAGGGAATCATCTGTTTGTGGGAATACCCTGACTGTGTCTCCCCTAAGGAATCATCAATCTGTACAAACACCTTTTGATTGCATTGACTGTGTATCTCTAGTTGAATTCTCTTCGCATTGTTAATACTGTATTGTACAGCTTATAATGGTACTCAGCTACAACACTGTAAAAATAATTTTATCTTTGTACCTTGCTAGTGCTATCATGGTTAATACAACCGTTTTCTGGTCTGTAATTAAATACGCTAAACAACACTAAGGGTGGTTGAATAATTCATTTTTATGGTGGGTTCTGTGCCATTCTAGATACTACTATCAGAAACAGGATTATTAGAGAGCATGAGTTCTCGCAGAAGCACTCAATTTACTTTTTACATTCACATTTATGATGCCTTGATGTTTTTTGTTTGAGTTTAACCATAGTTAAAGCTCACCAGAAAAAAAAAAAATCTTTTTCAAAACCTCTAAAAACAATGGTTATTTTTAGAGCCACCATACTTTTTTAAAAATAGAAAACATTTGCAATGCTTGTTATCTGTACTGGTTTATATTAGTATTTCACAATAGTCCACTACAGTAGTCTATTTCCAGAAACAAAACATAAGTCCATTGTTATAAATAGAAATATAATTCAAAGACGTGTAGCAGTAGATTTGTCTTCATTTAAAAACAAAATGCTATTAGGTTTGCATTATTTCTAATCCACATGTAGTAGAAAACTTTCGGTATAGAAGAATAGGCCACCGTGTAGGCTGCGGTAGAAGAGTATAATAGACATTAAAGACTGGCTCGACTGTAAAAGGCCATTAATGCTAGGGATAGTTCGCTACCGCATGCTATAAGGATTTTACAACATTCCGCCCCATGTGGTCAGAATGCTCAAATTTAACAAAATAAGCATCTTGTGAGACACAGGGGTTTTCACAACTCCTCAGCGGGTCGTAGGAATTCATAGGTGTTTTCTAATGTATATATATTTTCACAGTCTATGCTTCCAATGGAATACTCCTGTGGGCTATTAGGATTTCAGAACATTCCACATCATTAAGGTAGAATGTTAAAATAAAAACCCTTGGGGTTTATGACCTCTCACCTAACAGTCGGATTTAATATGTGTATTTTAATGTATATCTTTTTTCATAGTCTTCCAGTGGAAGGCCTTGAAGGACCGCCGTGTGAGGTGTGCTTCCTACTTCTGAGATCTCAAAGCCTTTCACAGCTTTTGCTCTGTGTGTCTGTCTAATACTATCATGCATGCATACAGCAAGAGCTGTGAAAGTGGGCAACAGTCCTATTGTCTCTCAATTTCTGTAAAAGATCACAGCAGTGTCTTCTTAAATCTTGATTTTTCTGCTACTGGGACATCGCCTATATCAGATCTTGCTTCTGCTTCTTTTTGTTGTGACTTTGTGGGAGACTTTTTTGAATGTATGCTCCAATTGGCTCTTTTGTTTAGCTGTTCAATCTGGCATGACGGCATCCTCCCTGCAATCGTTGTTGGATGAGACAATATGAAAACACCACTTCTCTCGGAAAGGAAATGTTTCTGATTATGTCCGATTTCACTGCATGATGATACACTGCCCACAGAGGAGATTGGCTGATCTCTAAAAATTGTATTTTTGGTCCTGAGGAGAACCCCTTCAAGGAAAGGAAGGTGCGAAACACGTCTACCTTGGTTAACACAAACAAGTGTATAGCCATAAATCAAAAGTACCCGTGGTTGCATTTTGATTAGAACAATGGGCCATATATATCAAGAAACCAATTTGCGATTCGGAAATTGCGATTCGGTAAAAATCGCAATTTCAGAATCGCAAATCGGCATGTATCAACACAATCACAAATATTTAGAGATTCGGATAAAATCGCTAAATAATTGCGCGATGGCCAATAGCGATTCCTTAATCTCCAAAAATCACTAATTTGCGAGATCGCAGACTGTAAATTGCTACATTGCGAGAGCGCTAGCTGAAAATCGCAAAATTGCGAGATCGCTGGAGGAAAATCGCAAAATTGCGATGTTCCAACGGGAAAAATTGAAATTTTGCGATTTTCTGGAAACTTCCAATCGCTATCCTGATGCTTTATGATGACATCACCATCCAGGAAGTGAGTGATTTCCCATGGTGCTTCAGTATTGCTACTGAGAGAGGGTGTGACTGTTGTTTGCTACTCAGGAGCCATGGCAGAAGGAGGAAATCAGGATGCTCTAGCAACCCAGCAGGAGCAGCAAGAGGGGGAAGCAGCCAGGAAGAGAAAGCTCAAGTTCTCTGAGGCAGAACTAGAAACCCTCATCACAGAAATGGTGCCAAACCATGCGGAATTATTTGGGAGGAGTTCGCACAAGGTGCCTGAAGCCAGGAAGAGAAGGATTTGGGAAGGCATCCAAGCCAAAGTAAATGCCCTTGGAGTGACACACCGGACAATAGAAGTGTTGTGGAAGCGCTGGTACGACCTGCGCCAGCGCTCCAAGGAGAAGTTAGCTGCCAGGTTGGAGCAGTCCCAGCTCACCAGTGGGGGAACCTCCAATGTCACAGACTCAACGCCACTGTAGGAACTGGTAGAGGGCACACTGCCTCCACAGAGTGTTGTGGGCGTGTCATTGCTAGACAGCTCAGCCCAACCAGCTGCAAGACCAGGTAAGGAGCATGCCTTCCCCACCCTAAACCACCCCCAGCATCCCCCTGCAGCGACCTAGGGATAAAGGGAACCACATGTCAGCCCTGAGCAAGTACACAGGCACCCACAGCAATGCATTATGGGAGATATAGTCACAATAGTCAGTAATGTTTGAAGTAACATCCTACAAAAGCAAATTTCACATGTGCAGGTCAGAAAAGTTGAATGACACAAGTGAAGTTAGGGAACACTGTGAAAGAATGCATTTGAACATCACATGATAGGAACAAAATATTAATGTGTGCTGTTCTATCCACAGCACCTGCAAGTGGAAAGGCAACAGCCAGTGCAAGTGACACAGGACCCCAAGCCTCTGGAGAAGGTAGCCAGGGCCAGGATACAGATGGGGAGGACAGTCCTTTCACCCAACCACAGGGACACAGAAGGAGGATCGTGAGGCCATTGAGGATAATGGAAGATGAGGATGAGGACAATGTGACAGCGCAGTCTGAAGCACCAGTTACCCTGCAGCAGGAGCCACGACCACAGACCACAGGCAGGCGTAGACCCCGCACAGGCTTCGGCTCCAGTGAGCACCAGGATGAATCTGTCTTTGCTGGCCTCGAAATGCACATGCTCCAGGTACACCACCTAAGAGGAAGGGGTCCCAGTGTGAACGGGGAACATATAAAACATTTTTACAAGAATTAATCCACAGTAAGTGGCTGTCCACCTGTTGTCCTGCCGGTTTATCTATACAGGCACCCTGACTTGTGTCCATTGGCTCATCTATGCAATCGTATGTCCATGTAACAAGATTTATATTGGACAGACCCAGCAAAAAATCAAAGCTCGTATCCTACAGCACATGAGCCGAATTCGATGCGATGTTCAAGGCGCACCCCTTGTGGAACATTTCAAGGTAAATGCTCATCCCCCAGAGAGTCTAAATTGGTTGGTCATAGAGAAAACATCACTAGGACCACGAGGAGGCAACATTTCTGACATTTTAAACATTCGTGAGTTGAAATGGATATATTTTTTCAACTCAATCGAAACTGGCCTCAATGAATATGATAGCTCTTTTTCCCAATTGGCCACTTTACCATGACTGATTGATTTATCTGTATACTTCAGATCCATTCTCTCTTTTCAGTCAGTTGCCATAATATCTGCTTCTGGAGTTTGTAACTTTCCCAAGTAACACCCAATTATATTATTTCTTGATCGTACAATGGTGGCCTTACCATCATGCTTGAGAGGTACGCTACCTTGTTAGTATCTTAATTGGTTTGCATAATATGATCTGACATACCAATGATCTTACTGATTTTCTTAAGGGCTCTACCCTCATACTTGAGATACGCTAGTGCTAAATAATAATCTCTTGAATTGTTGTGTGTTTCCTGGAATGCTACCATCTTAGTACTTTAATTGGTCTACATTACATGAATTCAAAATCTACTTACCGCAGTGGCCCTACTCTCATGTTGTAGAGGTACGCCCTGTGTCTACAATCACTTGATGTATATAGATACGCCAGTGCTAAATTGTTGTGTATTTCTTATTTCCCTAGAATGCTTCCATTTTTATGCTTACATTGGCTCTGCATTTCGTGAATTTCAATTCCAACAACTGTAGTTTTTACCGTAGGGGCCTTACCCTCATGTTGGAGAGGTACGCCCTGTATCTACAATCATTTGATGTATATTTGCATCTCTCTTTAAATCGGCTGTTACTGTTATCCGCCCGGAATGTATCTACAGTGGTTGATTTCTCTTTAAAGTGGTTGCTGCTTTTTTCTGCTCGTAATATATTTACAGAGGTTGATTTTTATGCCCGCAATCTCTTCTGTAAACGTGTTACCATTGCCTGTCAAACGCTAGTGAGTCTGTTTTCGTGCTTCATTACTCTAGCGATCAACACGTGATCCTGTTTCCATGGTTACTTTACCGTACCAGGAAATGCCGCGCTGATCGGCTGCCCTCGCACGGAGCATTCTGACTTCATACATACGAGTGAGTACATCTCTCCCATGACCCTGCCCCTAGTCTTGTTTGACTCAACGGTCATCGGAGGTATCGTCCCCAGCACCGCTAATCCCTGTATTCTTGCTCCATTAGATTCATGCGTGGATGTTTTCACCACCAATCCCTAATCGAGTGAATATTGGACCATTTTGCTACGCCGGTTTTCGGTAAGCTGCATTCCGGTTTTACAACCCACAGCTCAATATTGGGATTTCACTCAGAATGTTTGCGCTAATCTAGCCATGCTCATTTTAGGTGGAGACTCGAAACTGCCATTGCTACAAAATACACCCAGACCACGCGGACATTCCCTGACCTTGTGGTATGTCCTTTTTAATTACTATTCTTGTGTAACATTCCTGGATCCGTGTTGATTTCAGAGCTAGCTATGTATATCCTACAATCACGGTCCTCAATACCCATTCTGGTAATTCATGTTTCTCCTGACTTTTAATCCAATGTATACCTGGCCCGGTAAGTGGCTGTCCACCTGTTGTCCTGCCGGTTTATCTATACAGGCACCCTGACTTGTGTCCATTTTGGACCATATGCTTTGTGAGCTTAGCCTAGTGGTGATATTAATTTTGAGTCATATCCAACTCTCATTGCCATTAATCCAATTGATGATGTTGATGTTACACGCTCATTATCAACCATGTGTCCACTGTTTGTCCTGTTAGTTTACCTATATATATAGGTACCCCAATTTATTTCCATATTGGACCCCATGATATGTGAGCTTACACTAGCCACGATATTTGTGATTTGTACCCAATACTCATTGCCATTAATTTAATTTTGATGATGTCGGTGTTCCTTGCTCGCCACTACCTATGTGATAATTAGAGGTTTATGCTGGATTCCTCTAACTTAAGTCCCTTATACTTGTATTATTAGGTCCTCTGCCCCTTCCCCTGGTCCTGATGAAGACCCCGCAGCAAGGCTAATTCTTCCTGCAATCTCAGAGGGTCGAAACGTCGACGGTCTTTCTATTTTCGGCAACCACACATGCAAATATCTGTATATATATTGTACTTTGTGTTGTATGCCTTCATGAAAATAATGTCGCCATTTTATTTTGGCAGCTGTCGCCACACAAGTTATGGCATGAAAAATGTTTCAGATTGTTGATTTTACTGTCACTTAATCCTATCACCTCCTTACCCTCACACTATCACCCCTTCTCTCCTTCCTGGGGCACTGTATGACTTTTAATACAGTTGACTATGGAAAGGGGCGACCACTCGGTCCCCCCGAACGTATGGCAGAGTGCCACGATCCCCCCGGGAAGCCATCTTGGGCGGGAGGCGAGTCTCGGCTGGTATGCCCGAAGCGGCGTAGCCGGGGCGCGCCTTTTCCCGCCCTAGAGTGGGTTGGCCTAGACACTGACGCGGCTGGCCACGCCCTAGGGGCAAGCAGGGGCGGGTTTACGCCCGCCCTGAAGACGGATAAAAGGAGAAGCAAGATCCGAAGGCATCCTCTTGTTCCTGTGCTCTGAAGCTGCACCTCCTCGCTGCACGTGAGCTCGAGACGGAACGAAGAGCCAATTTTGAGCGTTGTAATCGTTCTTGTTTGTTTTGCAGATACTCTGTTGGAGAATGCCGAAGAAGGCGGGAAAGCGCATGACTACTGAACAGATGCTGCGCGTTCTCATGAAGGAGATGACCGAACTAAAAAGGCGAGTGGATAAGAACGAGGAAGGGGGACCGAAACGTCCTTTGGCGGGAGCAGCCCCGGGAGGGAAAAACAAGAGGCCCAGGAGGGGAGCAGCGGGAGAAGACATCCCGGGTCCCAGTGCCCCGCTCGAGGCACCAACTCCCGTGCCGAAGGAAGGGAATCCGATTCCCGTTGTGGTCACCCCCGTGTCCGAGGAAGATATGCCGCCCGAGCTGGCAGCACAATTGGCAGCGTGGTTGGGAAAAGGTAGCGAGGGCGCCACGGCTGTCGACGCGCAGGAGCTAATGAAGCAACTGCGTGAGTCACGGGAAGCAGCGAAGGTGTCCACGCCGGCTGCAGCAGTAGAGAAGCCGCAAGGGACGGGTTCAGTAGCAGAGACAACGTCCGGTGCAGGTAAGCGGCCATTGCCGATTGCGAGGGATGAGTCGGCACCCTCTCGTAGGGAAAAGTTGGGTCAGCATGTTCCTTTGGCTATTAAGGAAAAGATATGGGCAGGGGAGTATGTAAACATATTCTCGTTGCTTACTGATCACTATGAGATGGAGCATGTCAAGGGCCAGAAGGAGCTCATGCATCCGAGTGTTTGGCGCGCAAAAATGGCCGCCTTTAAGGTAAATGAAAACATTGGCAATTGGGGCCAAGCGTGGGGGGTTTTTACATCGATCTTGGGGGAGCGAAGGCCCGATCTGTTACCCGAATTGCCGATTTATCAAGCACGAATCATGGGGTACTCGGTATCACACGAGGGTAATCATTGGTTCTGCTATGATAACCTGTTTAGAAAAGCTAAAGAACATGATAAAAACTTAACATGGGATTGTTATGATTCTGTGTCATGGTCCAAAATGAAGGAGACTGGTATGTTAAAATTGCCATTAGTGGGGAGTATCGTTGGCGAATCTTCCCGCCAGTATGCGGGGACGCCCTTTCGGTCAGGTGCGGGTACAGACAATTACTCGAAGCCTGCCGGTAACACAGGAAAAAGGGGGGTTTGTTGGAACTTCAACAGGGGTAAATGTACTAGGCCCCAGGGATCATGCAAATTTAGACACGAATGTAGTGGGTGTGGGCAATCATCCCATCCTGAGTCCACGTGCAGAGCCAAAACGGGTGATAACGGGGGTAGAGGAGGCGCCAAACAGGTCTAACATAGTCCGAGGGGCGCCTTTACCTACCCCGATTGATACCTTGGCAATGATTCCTTGGCTCAGTGAATACCCGGATCGTGCTTCTACTGGGGTGTTGCGGAACGGGTTTTCTTATGGTTTCCGCATCCCAGTGGGGGACTTTCAGGGTGCATCGAAATGTAAAAATCAGCTATCGGTCTTTCAGCATACGACTGTGGTACAGGATAAGATCAGGAAGGAGGTTACTCGAGGTCGAGTCGCCGGTCCGTTTAGTGTACCACCGGTTCCTAAGTTTGTTTGTTCCCCTTTAGGTGTGGTCCCAAAGAAGGACCCGGGTGAGTTTCGGCTGATACATAATTTATCAGCCCCACGTGGTCTCTCCGTCAACGAAGCGATAGACCCCGAAGTGTGTTCGGTGCAGTACGCGTCATTCGATGAGGCCGTAGCCATTTTGAATCGCCTGGGGCCCGGGGCGCTGATGGCTAAATCTGATATCGAGTCAGCGTTCCGGTTGCTCCCGGTACATCCAGACGATCAGCGTCTCTTAGGTTTCATGTTTCAGGGTCAGTATTACATGGATAGGTGTATGCCGATGGGGTGCTCTATATCTTGTGCCTATTTCGAAAAATTCAGTAGTTTTCTACAATGGGTCTTCACAAGGAAGACTGGTTTCCAAAATGTGATGCATTACCTGGATGATTTTTTGTTCCTGGGGGCAGCCGGGGACCCGGAATGTGGGCAGGCTTTGGCACAGTTTTGTGACTTGATGAATCAGTTTGGCGTGCCATTGGCACCAGGTAAGACTGTGGGGCCTTCCACGTGCCTCGAGTTTCTGGGGATCGAGTTAGACTCCGCAGAAGGTTGTTTTCGTTTACCAGCTGACAAGGTGTCAAAGTTCAGGACATCCCTGCAGATGTGTATAAGGGGACCTAAGGTTAGGCTGCATCAATTACAGCAGTTAGTTGGCCAGTTGAATTTTGCCCTGAGGGTTATACCAATGGCCCGCCCCTTTTCCCGTTCGATCGCTCAAGCCATGGTCGGCCTGAAGGAGTGCCATCATCGCACAAGGCTCTCGGCAGAGGTCCGCCAGGACATGCGCATTTGGTTGGCATTTCTGGCGGATTTCAATGGTCGAGTCGTCTGGAACAAACCAGCCGTGTCCTCTGAGGAGCTGGGGCTGTGGACAGATTCGGCAGGGAGCATAGGTTTCGGTGCCATATTCGGCACGAGATGGTCTGCACAAAAGTGGCCGACATGGTGGCATGACAGTGGACTGACAAGTAACATTGCTTTCCTGGAACTTTTTCCCATTTTAGTGGCCCTGAGAACTTGGCCCGAAGGGTTCAGAGATCACTCGGTGGTATTTTGGTCTGACAATATGACCGTGGTCGAGTGTATCAATAGTCAGGCAGCACGATGCAAATGGATTTTGAGACTGCTCAAGGAAATTGTTTTACTTTGTATGCAATTGAATGTGCTATTCAGAGCAAGACATGTCCCTGGGGTAATGAACCAGGCGGCTGATGCACTGTCTCGTTTTCGTATACAGGCTTTCTGGGGTTTCCTTCCCACAGCGGACCCGGAGCCGGCACCCTTTCCCGAAGCTCTCTGGTCTCTCGGTGCCCCGAACTTCGTAACCTCGTGGGAGAGAGTTTAGCACCCAGGACGAGGAAGGCATATGAAGGGGCGTTCCGGTCCTATTTGGCCTTTTTGGGGACTGATAGGGAGGAGCTTTGGGGCCAGGAAGAGTGGGTGGTGGATTTTCTGATGTCCTTACATCGGGTCGGGAAATCGGTGGCCACGGCTCAGAGTCATCGGGCTGCCATTTCCTTTGTTGCTAGGGCTCACGGGATCCATGACCCAACAGCGTCTTTCGTTGTACAGAAAGCGCTACGGGGGTGGCAACGCCTTGAGGGTCGCAGAGTAGATGAGAGGCGCCCGATAGGTTTGGATAGGCTGGCTCAGTTATTAGCCAGTCTCCCTGCTACGTGTTCATCTCAGTTTGAGACAGTGTTATTCCGAGCCGCTTTTACGCTGGCATTCCATGGGGCTATGCGGGTAAGTGAATTAGTGGCGAGGAACAAACAGGATGTGACAGGAGGATTGTGCCAGGAGCACGTCCAGATCAGAGGGGAGACGATGACAGTCTCATTTGTCAGGTCTAAGACCGATCAAAGTGGGATGGGTGACTGTGTAATCATACGCAGGATTCCCGGGTCCTCCATGTGCCCGGTGAGGTGTCTTGAAGATTATTTAGCACGAAGGGTGGCATCATGGGGGGGGGACCTTGTTGAGACACGCTGACGCCACCCCACTGACAAAGTTTCAGTTTCAGCGGGTGCTTGCGATGTCGATTGCCGCTGCGGGCTTGAACCCGGGCGAGTTTGGGACCCATTCCTTTCGGATAGGGGCTGCTACAGAAGCTACAGCCAGGGGTCTGGATGTTGAACAAGTTAAAAGGGTGGGGCATTGGTCCTCCAATTGTTATAAGAGGTATGTGCGATTGCACATGTTGTGAAGCTGTAGCAATGTACTCACGCTTCTTGTTTTGTTTGGTTTTCAGTTGCGCAAGCCTACGAGGCGGGGCGGACTTTGCAGTCGACCCTACACCGGGCCAGCGGTCAGACGTCACCGGCTGTGAAAAAGGAGGTGTGGGTTGTGGGCCACTCATACGTGAGGCGTGCCGCAGACGTATTCAAGGCAGGTGATATGATTCACGTAGCTGGGGAATACGGGTACAGTGTGTCCTTCTACGGAAGAGGCGGGCTCTGTATTGACCAGTTTCAATCATTTTTTGAGGGTTTGCTAGGGCGGACGAGGTCACCGCCGTCTGTAGTGATAGTACATCTTGGGGGTAATGATTTGGTCACCACTGGTAGACGACTTCTTCTTGAGGCGATGCTTTCCACTATAAGTTGGTTAGCGAGGAGAGTTCCAGGGTGCACAATTGCATGGTCCCATATGATCCCACGAAAAGTGTGGCAGGGGGCTATTTCGGTTCCTGCTCTAAATTATTCTGTTAGGAAGCTTAATAACAAAGTGAGTAGGTTGTTCCGTTCCAAGACACTGCATGCTATTTCCCATGGGTGTATTAATGATGACAGTATGTATTTGGGGGATGGAGTGCATTTGTCTCGGGTGGGGAATGAGTTACTCATAGGAGACTTCTTAGCATGGCTAAAAACGTTACACCATGACCTTTAGGTAGGAGTGTTGTGGGGGGTCCGGATAGCCGGGCAACTATCCGGCCTGTGGCGGTAAGGTCATGATCGGTGAGCACTAATTGGAAGATCCCTATGAGTCGGCGTCACCCAGCACGGATGGGAGCGCTCGGGGGAGGTGGCCATTGGCCCCTCAACGGGGAGGCGGTCCCTTCTAAGGATGGGTCGCCGAAAGAAGAGGAAAGGCGGTCAAGGCCCCTTCCTGGGTAGGAGGGGTTACAGCCCCCTCCTGGGGAATTTCCCGGGGCCAGGACGTCTGCGACGGCAGATATGGTAAGTTGTGTGGGGTTCGGGGGGGGGTCTACGCTACCTTCTAGATACCTCACACGAGTCCTCGTACGACCTCTAAGTGGCAACGAGTTTTATTGGGGCCCCCGTCAAGTCAAGGGAAATTGGTAATTGCACTTGAGGTACGCCTCTGGGCCGCCCCTCACAAGTGAGGGCGATATTTCTGGGTTAGGGATCTTGACACCGGTTACGACCTTGCCGTTGGCCCTTAAACGTTAGGATGTACAATTTCAAAATTTCAAGTAAATGTTTTGCAGGATGTTAGTTCGGCTAGGAGAACCTTTGTATTAGAGAATCTGTTAAGGTTAGCCAAACATCGCAATGTGGTAATGAAATTGTACATAATATGAAACTGTTTATTTAATGTTTTAATTTTGTTTCATATTTTAATAAATACGGCCGGGGGGGTTACTCCCTCCCGTCTTCCAAAGACTTCAGAACTGTTTCCGGTTTCCCATCCTTGGGGATTGTGTTGAGAGGGGGTGGCGGGTATCTCAGCCATATGGAAAGGGGCGACCACTCGGTCCCCCCGAACGTATGGCAGAGTGCCACGATCCCCCCGGGAAGCCATCTTGGGCGGGAGGCGAGTCTCGGCTGGTATGCCCGAAGCGGCGTAGCCGGGGCGCGCCTTTTCCCGCCCTAGAGTGGGTTGGCCTAGACACTGACGCGGCTGGCCACGCCCTAGGGGCAGGCAGGGGCGGGTTTACGCCCGCCCTGAAGACGGATAAAAGGAGAAGCAAGATCCGAAGGCATCCTCTTGTTCCTGTGCTCTGAAGCTGCACCTCCTCGCTGCACGTGAGCTCGAGACGGAACGAAGAGCCAATTTTGACCCACCCACCAGCCCCTGATGACAGCAAGTGGTTTTTGAATAAAGTTGATGGACAACTCTGATTTTCGTTTACAGGTCGTGGTATTATCGTGATGATTTGGAGTATGTAATAAAGAATGTCGATTTGTGTTACGTTTTGCAAATAAAGAAACTCTGCTTTAGTGTCCATTGGTAAGCATGCTTTTAATAAAAGTATAGTTGCTACTGTAATTTAGTTTAGTCATTTAGTTAGCATTGTGGTATTTATTTTGGTCGGGCGGTAAGGTCATGATCGGTGAGCACTAATTGGAAGATCCCTATGAGTGGGCGTCACCCAGCACGGATGGGAGCGCTCGGGGGAGGTGGCCATTGGCCCCTCAACGGGGAGGCGGTCCCTTCTAAGGATGGGTCGCCGAAAGAAGAGGAAAGGCGGTCAAGGCCCCTTCCTGGGTAGGAGGGGTTACAGCCCCCTCCTGGGGAATTTCCCGGGGCCAGGACGTCTGCGACGGCAGATATGGTAAGTTGTGTGGAGTTCGGGGGGGGGTCTACGCTACCTTCTAGATACCTCACACGAGTCCTCGTACGACCTCTAAGTGGCGACGAGTTTTATTGGGGCCCCCGTCAAGTCAAGGGAAATTGGTAATTGCACTTGAGGTACGCCTCTGGGCCGCCCCTCACAAGTGAGGGCGATATTTCTGGGTTAGGGATCTTGACACCGGTTACGACCTTGCCGTTGGCCCTTAAACGTTAGGATGTACAATTTCAAAATTTCAAGTAAATGTTTTGCAGGATGTTAGTTCGGCTAGGAGAACCTTTGTATTAGAGAATCTGTTAAGGTTAGCCAAACATCGCAATGTGGTAATGAAATTGTACATAATATGAAACTGTTTATTTAATGTTTTAATTTTGTTTCATATTTTAATAAATACGGCCGGGGGGGTTACTCCCTCCCGTCTTCCAAAGACTTCAGAACTGTTTCCGGGTTCCCATCCTTGGGGATTGTGTTGAGAGGGGGTGGCGGGTATCTCAGCCATATTTACTATGCTATGTGTATTAACTACACTTGATCCCATAGTGAATAAAACTTTGTGGATCCCAACAACTACTGTGGATTAATTCTTGTAAAAATGTTTTATATGTTCCCCGTTCACACTGGGACCCCTTCCTCTTAGTACTTGTTAAACCCTGGTCCCAGTGACTTTATTGGGTAACCCCCTTGTATACCAACCAGGTACACCACCTGCAAGCGAAACATGAAAGCCATTCAGCGGGAGATTAAGGCAGGAAACAGGGGAATACGCCAGGAAATCAGGGGGGCTGCGCAGGAGCTGACTGCCGAGTTGCGAGCTGAACGCGCAGCCAGGCGCAAAGAAGGGGCCCACATGGACCACTATACTTGCGCTATTAAACGCCTGGCCTCCTCCACCAACATGCTGGCATGGTGTGCCATAGAGACCCAGCGTGAGTTTTCTCACGGAATACAGGATATTGCCACTGTGGTAGTTCAGTCAACTGCTAGCCTGGATGAACTGCGTGCACTGCGTACTGCTGGTCCAGGGGAGAAGGACTCACAGTCAGTGCAGAGCTCCAACACCCCACCACCCACTGTTGAGAGGTGCCGTAGTGGCAGAAGCATAAGGCCTGCCACACACCAATCGGAAGTGCTGCAAAATGACTATTTCACACAGGGGAGACATAGGGCCAGCAACAGTGTTGCATTTACTGTGATCAGACTACAATTGTTGCACTGTGATTTCAACATGTGCATTGGATTGGGAGAGTTCCTTTCTGTTACTTTTGATGTGTGACATTGTTGCTATTGGGAATTAAACACATTAGCAAAGGCTTACATTGTCATGGTATCATTATTTCTCACCTAGAAGTAGTTGCGCATGATCTCATCACACCTCTGTCACCAAGCTGCTGCAGCAGCTACGTCAGCTTCCATGTGTACAGGGCCAGGTCCCTCCACGTCGGAGGATTCTGAGTCACTCAACTCCATTGGTGTCCCTTTCCTGGTAGCAATGTTGTGCAGCATGGCGCAAGCTACTACAATTTTGCAGCACGTTTCTGGGCTGTATTGGAGGGCTCCTCCACTTTTGTGAATGCATCTGAACCTGCTCTTCAATATGCCAAATGTTCTCTCAACGGTGCCTCTTGTTGAAATGTGTGCCCGGTTCTAGCGCCGCTCCCCAGCAGTGGCAAGATTCAGGTAGGGTGTCAGGATGAAATCCCGGACTGTATAGGCACTGTCCCCTGTGGGTGGAAATGTAGAAAGGTCAGTCACTGACATGCACATGCTGGCCATTTGGAATGTGGGCTGCCATTGTGTGCTTTTACCTAGTAGGTATCCCTCTCCAAATTCCCCTCTTGAGAGTCTACGGTATAGCCCACTGTGACGGAATATGAAGGTGTCTTGAATGCTTCCTGGATACTTTGCCACTATGCCAGTGATTATGTTTTTGGCATCACATACCATCTGTATGTTCAGTGAGTGGTAGCATTTCCTGTTCCGAAATACATACTCTATGTTTGAGGGGGGGGGAAATGGCAACATGTGTCCCATCTATACATCCTATGACGTGGGGGAATTGGGCAATGTTGTAAAAGTCCTGCTTTGTCTGTGCTAGTTCCTGTGGGGTGCTGGGGAAGTGTATGTGGTGTTGCATCCTATGTGTCATGGCGTTGAGGAAATGCATGGAAGAAGCACGACAGGGCACTTTGTGACCCCCTCCTGCTGAGGCTATGACCACCTGAAAACTGACTGAGGCCAGTAGGTGTAGTGAACACAGGACCTGGATGTGTGTGGGTCTGGCCTGGGTCCTGCGGGTGGGGTGTTCTAGGTGGGGCCTCAGTTCCTCAATTAAATCAAGTATGCTCTGTTTCTCCAGTCTGTAATGGGTGTAAATGTCCTCCTCAGTGCCCTGGAAGATGGTGGTGCGCAACCGGAATATCCTCTCCTGCCGTCTCCTCCTCTGTGCCACTGCTCTCAGTCTTCGCCTCCTCACTATCATGTACAGCCCAGACATTGTGGTAAAGAGTGTGTTGCATTCTGGGCTTCATTTTATACTTTGCACCTGATTACCACCTGCTCCCACTTGATGGTAATTGCGATTCCTTAATTTGCGAATTCCCTTATTTCGTAATTTGCGATTGTTTGATACATTCCATTACGAATTCTTAATTGCGATTCCTAGATTAGCGATTTTCGCTAACCGGTTTCAGCGCAAATTTGGAAATCGCTATGGATTTCGCTATTTACCACTAAATAGCGATTCCTTCTTTGCATGTATTTTATACTTCATACATTGGGATTTGCGATTTTTAGGTTCATAAACGCTATTTTTAGTGATTTGCATCATTTGCAAGCTAATTTCTGCTTCATACATATGGCCCATAAATTATAAGAATTCCATTGGTGATCATAATGGGAAGTTAGATGTGAAAAATCAAATGCACTGTTGGGTAATTGCCCGAATTATAAGGTTAAAAGTAATTTGAGCAGGGTCATAGAACCGCACAAGGCAAAATGTGTGTTATCTCATGAATGTTGTTTCAATGTCCATGTCTTTGAATGTTGTCATCTATTGTTACATGTCTGTCTGTCTGGTTTTAAAAAAAATATACTTTGATGAATTTTTGTAAAAAAAAATGTATGTGGTGTTTTGCAGTCATTTATATTGAAATTTTGTACTACGAAAAACATTAGTTAAAAGACAAACAAGCCTATCAAAGAAATTAACCAAACGTTTTGGAAATAAAAGTCCCTTGGTAGCATTAAATCATTAAATGTGCCGCAATATAGAAAGAATAGAGAAATCAATATCAGTTTTGGCATTTTGGTGGTTAGTTTTGTTGATTGGGCTCAGCCTTACCAATTAAGACCCAAAACCCTTTATTGTTAGTTAACTTTCCAAAAGAGGCATTGTCAGAATTGTGACTTAAAATATAACTTTACCATTAAAGATGATTTTAAATTACAAATCTTTAGAGACAAAACATGACATTTCTACCCATTCCGATACATAAGTTAATAATGTAACCCAAAGTTATCCTATGGGAGAGGTAGGCTTTACAGTAGTGAAAAACAAATTTGAGAGTGTTTTTACCTACCATGACATGTAAAACTTAAAGGACTATTTCCATTTTTTTTCAAATACACTACACCCTACTCTATGGGCTATTTAAGGAGTACCTTAGGAGTAACTTTTATGAATTAAAAAAGAAGTTTCTTTTGCCAGGTTGAACTACACTAAAACTGCACACTGGCAGCAATGGCAGGCCTGAGTCATGTTTTAAATGGCTAATTAAGTAGGTGCTGCAGGCCCACTAGTAGGATTCAATTTGCAGTCCCTGGTAACATATTGTTCCACTTTGCTTGGGACTTATAAGTAAATTAAATGTGCCAATCAGGTGTAAGCGACTTTTACCATGTTTTAAGGAGTGGTTGCCAGTGGTAAAGTATACAGAGTCCTAAAACCAACAAAAATAAATTTCAGCAAACAGTAGTACAGGCAAAATGTTTTGGAGAAAACCACTCTAAGGCTGACAAATCTAAAAATGTTGTATTAAGACAAACTTCATTTGGTGTTCTATGAACACTGCATATATCTTTGCATTGGTTTTTAGAGACATCTAGAGAGAGCAATCTTTCTATAATAAAAAAAAACTCTGCATATTTGGTGCTCGATATTGTAGTGGATCTATGTCTGTATCAATACCTCTTTACTTAACAACGTTTAGGTCAATTGGGGGAATAATGTTACAGTGCTGCTTCTCTCTAAACAAAGGCTACCATATTCTTGAAGACCTTACCAATGGGAGATCATTGTCCACATTAGGACCATGTCCTTCCAATGGCACTTACCTTAGCTCATGTTCCAGCCTATTTATAAAGGCCAGTATACAGGTAAACAGTTGTTTATAGTGGGGGCTTCCATAGGTGTTGATTCATCAAAACAGTAGCGATGCGGAAGTGACATTACCTAACCCCCACCCTTTGACCCAATAACATCACAGGAAGTGACGACATATGATGTTTGACACATAAACCTCCCAGGAATTGATGTCACATTACCTTAACCGTGATGACATTACTGAAGTTATCTTATAACAAATGGCAAATGCCTCTGACACCACAAATTTAACACTTGATTTTTACAATGTCCTAGTTTATTGACATTGTCAGCAGTTTATATTTTAGCATTTTCTTCAAATATAGTCCAATAAAGCACAATTAGGTGTATCACATATTTCAAAACATCTCCTTAAATAGACAAACGCTCAACATATATCAAAACATATAAATGAATTCATTACATAAACATTATAACATTCAACTGGACAGCATTGCACAATACTTTCCATATATACACATTAATGAAGGGACCTATAGTCCTCTTGTTTTAACTCCTGGGTTGCACAAAATCTTCAAAATTTAGAGAAGAAGAAAAAAGAGAAGAACGGTCCTACTTTAGATCATTGACTTAACTGTCTTGGAGGGATAAATGTTTACCACAAAGAAACAATAAATGAAGTCCTGTATTAGGTCGGAGAAATCTTTTAAACTTTTTTGGGCCGTGATGTGAGATTCATCGCTCTCTATATGTCCTATTGTTGTACTAGGTCATGAGGCATCCAGTTCTCCTGGCCTAAGGAATAGTATGCCTACGGGTTTCGACCTTCTATGAGATGACAGGGAATGAATTTACAAAGGTCTTCATCAGGGCTCTCAGTAGTTTGATGTAGGACATCATGCCATACCCATCTGGTGAAATAGCAGTTACTCTTGTCTTTACTTATTGCTTTTATACTACGTCGATCGCTGAGCCCAGCGTCGTGCCTTGTATGTAGGGTAGCCTTCAATGCAGAATCTGCTCCTGAATTGATCAGTGGTGTACTTCTATTGTATGTGGATTAGCCTGTCGTTTGTAAGCTGTGTGTCCCGGCAGCTGTTGAATGGCGTTTCTTCGTTACGCGGCGTTGCTTCCGAGCCGGGCTCGTCTGTTTCCTGGTTTCCTGGAATACTGAAGTTATCAGCATACAAACAGCCCAATTGTATAATAGCAAACAGTTACTAAAGCAAATAAATGTCCATTTTATATACCACCTCCATTTGAAATAGAGCACACCCTCCAACTGTTGCACATTTCTGATTTATATTGTATGATAAATTATGTGTTTGTTGGAAGAAGAGATTATAGAGCCAAAAAAATAAATGAAAAAAAACATGGGAAGCCAAATTATTTGTACAATAACCCGTCATGATTTATTAGTTTCCTTAGTGCATATAGCAAGCATGTACTGGTAAATTAAAGACCAGCAAAAAACGTTAAAAAAAAAAGAATAGTGGCTTTGTCCACATATATTTCTTCATGTAGACCATGTATTGAATGTGAACTATGCTACTGACTTGCATGTATGTGTATATATATATATATTCACTGAAAAAAATCAAGGTTTCAGGGACAGTGCGTGTATGAGTGTCTGAATGGATGAGTTTGTAGGTGTGTGACTGACTATAAGTGAGTGATTAAATGTGTCTTACTGAATGAATGGGTTAGTGACTAAACTTCGTGAATATCTGTATCAGTCTGTCTGTTGGTGTGTAAATGTTTGCATGGGTTGGTGAGTAGCTACATAAGTGTGTATATGGGTTATTGATTACATGTGTGCCCTAGTGTCAGTGTGGGTGGGTGGGGTGGGTTTGACTCACTGCATGGGTAGGTGAGTGGGTGATTCACTTTGTGTATGGGTTCAAGAGTGCAATTTTGAGGGGCTGCATTGGTGGGTGAGTGTGTGTATGGGTATGTTGGTGAGTGAATGGATGTCTCAGTGGTACATGTGTGAATAACTACATATGTGAAAGGCAGTATATGTGAGTGCTGGAGTATATACATGACTATGTGAGAGTGAGTGATTGTGAAAGTGGCTGTAAGTATGAGTGTATGCTTGTATCAGTGATTGTAAAAGAGAGTAAGTATGTATTAGTATCTGTATGAATAAGTAAGGTGGTGTGTGTATAACTGCATAGGTGAGTAAGTGGGAGTGTGATTGATTATTTGCAAGACTAACTAGCTGTGTAAGTAATTCCATGGGTGAGTGGCAGTGTGTGAGTGTCTGTATAGGCGTATGATTATAAATGATAATGGCTGTATTGATGAGTGACTGCATGCATGAGGGACTGTATGGGTCAATGAGTGGATGTATGTGTAGATCTAGGAATCAGTGAGTGGGTATGTAGTAACTGGTATTGGTGTGTCTATGGTTTTGAGAATGGCAGTCTGTATTTTAGAGTGGGTGTATCAAAGGTTATATTAGGGTGTGTGGTGGTGCATCAGAGGATCACGTGGATGATGTCATCAGTGATGTAATTTGAGATGTCATCGGTGATGTCACTGACCATATCATGAGTGATATATTATGATGTCATCAGCAGTGCATTGTGAGGGTGCAAGTTATACTTAGCTCAACTAACTATACCTGCCAAATGTCTCTGGTTTTGTACAAGTGAAATGCCCAACTAACTATAAAGTTCCTGTAACCTGTGATTTTTTCAGTGAATTTCTATTTTTTTTCAATGCTAATTTCTAACTAGAATGTCCACGAAACCTATGTTTTTTTTCCGTCAATTTCAAAGGTTTTTTAAATGATAATTTCTAATTATAACGTCCCTGAAACCTGTGTTTTTTTCAGTGAATTTCTAAGGTTTTTAAATGATAATTGTAACTATAACGTCCATGAAACCATTTTTTTTTCAGTGAATTTCTAATGTTTTTTAAATGCTAATTTCTAACTATGCCCACAGAGGTAGGACATGTGGAGAAAGAGGAAAAAGGGAAAGGGTCAGAAAGTCAGTGCTATGCTGAAATACACTTGGAATACAGTGAAAACAGCTACATACATTAGGGTACCCTATTGGGTTAGGGTACCCCTGTGATTGGCATGACCTCCTCTGTAAGGCCCTAGTACATAATAGGGCAGGGTGATTAAAACTACCTCTAACTAAGATGCAGAAAGAGGCAAGAGAAGTGCAGAAAGAAGCAACAGTGGTGCTGAAAGAAGCAAGAGAGGTACAGATAAAAGCAACGGAAGTGCAGAAAGAGGCAATAGAGGTGCAGAAAGAGATAAGAGATATACAGGAAGAGGCAGAAGGGGTGCAGATGGCAGGAAGAGAAGTGCAGAAAGAGGCAAGAGATTTTCTAAAAGAAGCAACAGAACTGTAGAAAGAAGCAAGAGAAGTTCAGCACTAGGCAAGTGAGGTAGAGAAAGAAGCTAGAACAGCGCTGAAAGAACCAACAGAGGTGAAAAAAGAGGCAATAGAGATGTAGAAAAAGGTAGGATAGGTTCACAAAGAGGCAAGAGAGATACAGAAAGAGGCAGTTGGGGTGCAGTAAGAAGGAAGAGAAGTGCAGAAAAAAGCAATAGAGGTGCTGGAAGAGACGCAAATGGTGAAGAAAGGGCAAGAGAAGTACAAAAAAGCAACAGAGGTACAGAAAGAGACGAGAGGTACAGAAACAGGTAGGAAAGATGCAGAAAGAAGCAACAGAAATGCAAGAAAGGTAAGAGAACTGAAGAATAAACCAACAGAGAGGCAAAAAGAGGCAAGAAGGGTGTGGAAAGTGATAGGAGAGGTGCACAAAGAGGAAAGAGAGTTACAGAAAGAGGCAGGAGGGATACCAAAAGAAAGAAGAGAAGTGCAGAAAGAGTCGAGAGAATTGCTGAAAGAAGCAACAGAGGTGTAGAAAGAAGCAAGAGAAGTGCAGAAAGAGCCATGTGAGGTGCATAAAGATGCAAGAGCAGTGCAGAAAGAACCATCAGAGGTGCTGAAAGAGATGTAAAGGGTGCAGAAAGAGCAAGAGATGTGCAGAAAAAGGTTACAGAGGTAAAGAAAGAGGCAAGAGAGTTGCAGAAACAGGCAGAAAGGTGCAGAAACAGGGTACTGGGGTGCAGAAAGAAGCAATAGAGGTGCAGAAAAAGGGAACGGGGTACAGAATGAAGCTATGGAGGTGCAGAAAGAGAAAAGAGGGGTGAAGAAAGAGGCAAGAGATCTGCAGACAAAAGCAACAGAGGTGCCAAAAGAGGCATTTGAGGTGCAGAAAGAGGCCAGAGATCTACAGAAAAAAGTAACAGAGGTGCTGCAAGATGCTTGTGAGGTGCATAAAGAAGAAAGAGAGCTGTAGAAAGACAATAGAAGTGAAGAAAGAAGCAACAGAGGTGCAAAAAGTGACAATAGCAGTGCAGAAAGAACAAAGAGAAGTGCAGAAAGAAGCAACAAAGGTGCTCAAGGAGGCACGAGGGGTACAGAAAGAAGGAAGAGAAGTGCAGAAAGAAGCAACAGAGGTACAGAAAGAGTCAAGAGTGGTACAGAAAGAGGGAAGAGAGTTATAGAAAGAGGCAAGTATGTAGCACAAAGTTGGAAGAGGGGTGCAGAAGGAGGCAGCAGGGATGAAGAAAGAAGCAACAGAGGTGCCGAAAGAGGCAAGAGAGGTGCAAAAAGAAGCAAGTGAAGTGCAGAGAGGCAACCGAGGTGCAGAAAGATGCATGAGAGGTGCAGAAATGAACAAGAGAAGTGCAGAAAGGGGCAAGAGAATTGATGAAAGAAGCAATAGAGGTTTATCAACAACCAAGATGAGTGCCATAAAGGCAAGTGAGGTGCATAAAGAAGCAAGATCAGTGCAGAAAGAATCAACAGAGGTGCAAAAAGTGGCAAGAGGGATGCAGAAGAAGATAGGAGAGGAACACAAAGAGGAAAGAGAGGTACAGAAAGAGACAGGAGGGGTGTAGAAAGAAGGAAGAGAAGTGCAGAAAGAGGCAAGTGAATTGCTGAAAGAAGCTACAGAGGTGTAGCAAGAAGCAAGAGAAGTGCAGAAAGAGGCAAGTAAGGTACAGACAAAAGCAAAAGCACTGCAGAAATAACCACCAGAGGCACAATAAAGGGCAAGAGTGGTGCAGAAATAGGTAGTGGGAGTACACAAGGAGGCAAGAGAGGTACAGAAAGAAGTTGGATGGGTGCAGAAACAGTCAGGAAAGGTGCAGAAAGAGGGAACAGGGGTGCAGATGGAAGCAAGAGAGGTACAGAAAGAGAAAAGGAGGGTGTAGACAGAGGCAATAGATCTGCAGAAAAAAGCAACAGAGGTGTTGAAAGAGGCAAGTGAGGTGCAGCAAGAGATATGCATATAAAAGCAAAAAAGGTGGTGAAAGAGGGAAATGAGGTGCAGAAAGAAGCAAGAGAGGTGCAGAAAGAGGCAAGAAAAATTCAGAAAGAAGCAACAGAAGTACAGAAAGAGGCAAGAGAGCTGCAGAAACTGGCAGGAAAGGTAAAGAAAGAGGGAACAGTGGTATAGAAAGAGGCAAGAGAGGTACAGAAAGAGAAAATAGGAGTGCAAAAAGAGGCAACAGATCTGCAGAAAAAAGCAACAGAGGTGCTGAAAGAGGCAAGTGAGGTGTGGTGCAGAAAGAGGCAAGAGATCTGCAGGAAATAGAAACAGAGTTGCTGAAAGACACAAGTGAGGTGCAGAAAGAAGCAAGAGAGGTGCATAAAGAAAGAAGAGAAGTGCAGAAAGAAGTAACAGAGGTGCTGAAAGAGGCACGGAGGGTGCTGAAAGAACAAGAGAAGTGTAGAAAGAGGCAACAGAGGTACATAACGAGGAAAGGGAGGTGGAGAAAGAGGGAACAGGGGTGCAGAAAGAGGCAAGCGAGAGCAGAAAGAGAAAAGAAGGGTACAGAATAAGGCAAGAGAGCTGCAGAAAAAAGCAAGAGAGGTGCTGAAACAGGCACATGAGGTACAGAAAGAGGCAACAAATCTGAAAAAAGCAACAGAGGTGCTAAAAGAGTCAAGTCAGCTGCAGAAAGAAGCAAGGGAGGTGCAGAAAGAGGCAATAGAAGTGCAGAAAGAAGCATCAGAGGTGCAAAAAGAGGCTGGAAGGTGCAGAAAGAGGCGAGAGAAGTGCAGAAAGAAGCAAAAGAGGTACTCAAAGAGGCAAGATGGATGCAGAAAGAGGCAAAAGAAGTGCAGAAATAAGCATCAGAGGTGCAAAAAGAGGCAAGAGGCTGCAGAAAGAACCAGTAAAAGTGCAGAAAGAAGCAACAGAGATGCAGAAGAAGGCACTAGGAGTGCAGAAAGAAGGAAAAGAAATGCAGAAAGAAGCAACAGAAGTGCTGAAAGAGGAACAAAGGGTGCTGAAAGAGGCAGGAGTAGTGCAAATAGAAGCAACAGAGGTACCAAAAGAGGCAAGGGTGGTGCAGAAAGAGGGAAGAGAGGTGTAGAAAGAGGCAAGAGGTATGTAGAAACAGGCACTAGAAGTGCAGAAAGAAGCAACACAGAGGTGTAGAAAGAAGCAAGAAAAGTGCAGATAGAGGCAAGTGAGAATCCAGAAAAAGGCAAGAAATGTACAGGAATTAGGAAGACTAGTGCAGAAAGAGACAACAGGGGTGCAGAAAGAAGCAAGACAGGTGCAGAAAGAAGCATGGAAAGTGTCGAATGAAGCAACAGGTGTGCAGAAAGAGGCAAGAGAAGTACAGAAAGAAGCAACAGTGGTACAGAGGGAGGTAAGAGAACTGCAGAAAGAGGCAAGATTTTTGCAGAAACAGAAAGAGGAGACAGAAGTGCAGACAGAGGCAAGGAAGGTGCAGAAACAGGTAAAAGGGGTGCATAAAGAGGCATGTAAATGATTACATATGAAAAGTGTTATTTATTTGAACAATTAACATTTTTAGAAAATTGAATTATTGCTCTATTGTTTATAACTGTGTAGAGTATGTTAGACAGAATTAGGAATACAAAAAGAACATTTATATTGAATATTTTATGGGTAATTTTATTTATCGTTTTTTGCTATGTTAGGTATTTTATGAATAAGTTTAGCAGTATAAAAGATGTATTGTTGTGTCATTATTATAAATATGTTCCATTATCTTTTTTTCTTTTAAAAAAGCGCTGCGCACCTGTCACAGACCTACAAGCTCGATTCGCAAATCTGTAATACCAATGTAAGTGTAAAATACATATTTATAGTGAAATAATTTATATATTTTCAGGCAGTGTTTATTAGTGACTGTAAAAATATGATATTACAGAAGCTATATATTTCTTTTAAAACCATATGACAGAATTTTATGGAAGCAAGGCCATTGCTCACTGGTCGTGGAACAAGGCCTTCGGTCCGTGAATCCGTTATACAAATGTAATTGTAAAATATATATTTATACTGAAATATTATATATTTTTAATAAAGAGGTTTATTACTGAATATAAATAAATAGTATTAGTGTAGATGTAAAATATTGTTAACAGATTTAGAACAGTTATTTAGGTGTGTGGCACCTTCAAACACTGCTCACATAGGGATCGCGACTTCTCAAATTTTTTTACGTTTAAATACAGCTCAAATAATATTTAGGATCTCTACAAGTATGATCAATTACACCTAGAGTATTAAAATATAATTTAAAATATTTTAAAGTTAATTTAAAATTGAGTATTTTATGAAACCGCAACACTGTCGCCCACCCTACTGGCACATATTTCCGGGATCGCGCAAGGGTCGTGACTTTGGCATAATTTTTAAAAGTTTGCAATATCACTGCGCAAAGCTTAAATATCTTTTTTGTTTAAAGACTTTCAACTAAAATACTTTCAAAAGCAATTCACAAATAGTATTTTACACTTTAAAATCAAATTTAGCACATTTTTTAAGGACCCACGACATATACTCCGTTGAGATGCCATGTCAAATGGAAAGGAAGCTTTTCATTTGTTAAAAGGTTTTTCATTCACTTAGAAAGAGAATCCAACAGCTGTTTCTCTCTTCTTATTTTGGGTGTGTCTGCATCTGTGGATACCTTTTTTGTAGTCTCTACAAATTTTAAAATATTTTTGGTGTTTTGGCAAACAAATTTTGAAAATGGCATCCTCACATCCAGAAGAAGAACATCTTGATGGGGTTGAGGATACTGAAGAGCCCATCAAGAGTGTAAAAAGAGCATTGTTTGGGCCTTTTTCACCGTTCCTGAGGATGAAAAAAAGGTAAATCCCAGAAAAGTCACCTGCTCTCTATGCCAAAAATTTCTCTCCAGAGGATCGTAGAAAAGGTAGTCATGTGGGACATCTTCCATGAAAAAGCATCAGGAGACCATGCATCCAACTCATCTTGCAAGGGAAGTTATGGCTTGGGTGAAGAGGAAGTACACTGTGCAAGGTGAAGTCAATCAGCCATCGACATCTGCTGCTCCTGTTTTCTCCACACCTCAAACCCAGTTCTTCCCTGATTTGGCAGATGCTGGAGTGCGCTGCAGGAAATGCCAAACCATTTTCTGTGTAGGAGAACAGTCCATTTATGCTGTCATATTTCTTATTAGGACACACAAGTGTTCATTTTTGTTGTTAGCTTTGCAGCCTCATGATTTTCTGTTATTTAGAAACACTGCGTTTGGATCATAGAAAAAAAAAACTAGTTAGAAAATACAAAATAGTTTAAAAAAAGGTTCTTAAGGAACCACCAATTCTGGTTTAAAATAGAAGAATTGCATGTGGTGAAACTGGTTGGATGGATAAATGTGTGTGTAGGTGAGTGAGTTGTATGATAGTGTATGTATATGTGATGATTAGTGTTTAAAAGTTTAGTTGACTGGAAGAATAGTGCTATTTGTATGAGTGCATTAGCACTGTCTGTGTAATTGAAGGACTGATTAAGTAGTGTGTGGTTAATTGTAAGAATGTATGTGTACTGCCTCAATGATTTGATGAGTATGTGAGTGTAATGCCTGAGTGATAGAATGAGGGAAAAGGTAGTGGTTGTTGATTGGGTGAATTCACTGATACATGGGTAGTGCTTGCATGATTACATGAGTGCCTGGATGATTGAATGAGTGGATGGTTAGTGCTTTAGTGAATGCATGAGTGGAAGGATAGTGCCTGGGGGATTAAATTAGTGCAAGGGTAGTGCCTTAGTGACAGGATGAATGAAAGTGTAGTACCTAGATGAAACAATGAGTGCATGGGTAGTGCCTGAGTTATTGTATGAGTGTTTAGGTAGTATTTAAGTGAATAGATGAGTGCATGGGCGAATAGATGGGTGCAAAGTTACTGTTTGAGTGAATGGATGAGTGCAGAGGTAGTGCCTGGGTCATTCAATGAGTGTATGGGTGCTGCCTGAGTGTATGAACAAGGGCAACGGTAGTGACTGGGTGATTGGATGTGTGGATGAGCAGTGTCCGGGTAAATGGATGAGTGCAACAGTATTGACTGAGTGATTGCATGTGTGCATGGGCAGGGCCTGGGTGAATGAATGAGTGCAAGGGCATTGGCTGAGTGAATGGACAAGTGCATGGGTAGTGCATGAGTGAAAAGATGAGTGCAAGGTTTATGTTTGATTGAATGGATGAGTGCAGAGGAGCACCAGGGTGAATACATGAGTGCATAGGTAGAGCCTGAGTCAATGGATGAGTGCATGGAAACTGCCTCAGTATATGGATGAGTGCAAAGCTAGTGACTGGGTGAATCGATGTGTGCAAGACAAGTACCTGGGTAAATGGATGACTGCAAGGGAATTGACTAAGTGATTGCATATGTGCATGGGCAGTGCCTGGGTGAATGAATGAGTGCAACATTAGTGGCTGAGTAAATGGATGAGTGCAAGCTTAGTGTCTGAGTGAATGCATGAGTGCATGGGTAGTGCCTACGTGAATGGATGAGTAAATGGAAAACCGCTTAGTGCAGAATAGTGCCTGGGTGATTGGATGAGCGCATGGGTAGTGCCTGAGTGAATGCATGAGTGCATGAATAGTGCCTGGTGATTACTGGACTACATTGAGTAGCTTGGTGATTTAATGAGTGCGTAGCTGGTGCCTGGGGGACTGAACCAGTGCAAGAGTAGCACCTGAGTGTTTGGATGACTGCATGGGTAGCGTCTTATTGAATGAATAATTCAAAGGGTAGTTTCTGAGTGAATGGATACGTGCATAGGTAATGCATGACTAAATGGATGAGTGCAGAAGTAGTGACTGGGTGATTGGATGTGTGCATGAGTAGTGCCTGGCCTGGGTGAATGCATGAGTTCAACAGTAGTGGCCAAGTGAATGGATGAGTGCAAGGTTAGTGTAGTGAATATCCTGTTATTCTGGGCAAATCACTTAATCTCCCCGTGCATTAAAAAAATGAATGTGTCCTCATGTAACACAACTGGTGCTATGTGAAGCGCTCTGATTTCTATGAGAACCCGACTAGTAAAGAGCAGGTGCTTTCAAGTAAAACATGGTTACAGCAGAGACAAGGATATTTTAGGTGCTCTAGTTGCAGAGCCTGTAAATTTGGTGTCAATACCACAAGTTACAGGACCCCGTTCAACACCAGGCCTGTTAAGATCATAGGCAACTACAGTTGCAAGACAGAATTTGCAGTCTATATCCTGACGTGCACCTGTGGACTAAGGTATGTGGGAAGCACAAAGCTACAGGTGCACGTCAGGATTCTACAGCACATTCCGGCAATTGTTAATAATGATATTACTTATCCAGTTGCCAGGCACTTTAAACAAATCCACAACAACGATCTTAGATGACTCAGCTATTATGTAATCAATTCAGTTCCAAAACCATGTAGAGGGGGCAACAGAGAACGGTCATTGCGACAACAGGAATCCCGAAAATGTTTGGAATTAGATAGCATATATCCAATGGGGCTGAACAATACTGAAGAACTACATCATTTTTTATAAAAAAATATTTTTTATATTGTTGTAAGATCTCAGTATGTGTATATACAACAAAGAGATGAAAAACATAAGAATAGTCAGCCATCATGTTGCTTTGACTGTGTCTCGCAGCTCCCATACCACTATTAGATCTAGGCTCTCATGCTATATATGCTATATGATCAAATGAGATACGCAGTAATGCAATGCCTGCACAAATATAGCATATGATAAGCATCTCTAATAAGTTTAGCTGCATTAAGGAATCCTATATCTAGGTTCTTTTGTAAATATTAGAATCAATAAGACTATTGCAGTTCTCTTCTAGCTGCTATCCCCCTCCCGAAGTTTTTGATTATACACATTTATCAATTCTACCCTTTTATAAATGTATTTTAGTACTAGCACTTTATTGATAACAATAAAGCTTTACTAGCTTTTATGTTTTGCACACCAGCACTTATCTAGGTAGCATACATTTTTTACTTAAAGATACAGTGATGTCAAATCTAAGTTTGTTTATGCACACTTTCCATTCTGCTAAAGGCACATAATGTTACGAATAAAGCAAGCAGTATTAGGGCATTTAATATTGTTATTACGATTCAGCATTTATGCAGCAATAGGAGCACAGCTCCGCGACACAATAAAACTAATTTGATCTGCAATCCAGAAACATATATGTGCCCTGAGAACAATGTTGTCAATGACAAATAATTACATATATAGCGTTTTTGCACAGCTTTCATACCTACATCCCTCTAACCATTCATGCAGCAAAATGTGTTTCTGCTGGTTTTCATCACTGATTACAGGATGGATTACATTTTTTTGCTTAAATTATATTTTACATTTTGATTCTCTAATAATGTTTCACTATGTGATTTTAAGCTTTTTCTACTCGGTTATGTATCATTATATATATATGCAAATATTTATGTATTTATTTATATATTTATGTAACTTATAATATGGTGCATTATATATTAGCGCTAATATATGTAATTACTGCATACAAACATGGCATGCAATATAGGTAGAATGATCCCAGTGGTTACAACTAGCAGATGGTAAAAGAAAGACTGTTAGTGAATATGTTACGCAACTATTTTGTTTGTTTCAACTATGGGTGTTAACCACAATGTAATGATAAAAACAGATAGTGGACCACACTTTCGCTATGTGATCATGGGTATTTCCCTGCCCAAAACGCGTCATACGGCTCATTTTCAAATAAACTGTTCATTGCCACGAAGACTGGGTCCATGACTCTCTTTCTGACCAGGGAAAAGGAGGGAGTCGCTGTTTTGTCCTAAATATATATATACATATATATATATACACCTGAGTTTGATCTTGAAAAAATTTTAATAAATGGGCGTATTTTGGCAGTTCTGTGTGCCGGCATTCGTTGGGGGAGCAGCATAAACCCAGGAAGAAGGGCGGAGGCCCGAAACGCGTCGGTTGCTGTGTGACGCTGGTGTTACCCACTACCTGCCTTGACCTGACGACGCCGAATGTGGAGTGCGTCTCGCTTGTTGGCACCTGTGAACCCTGATGTATTTCCGGCCGGCCTGGTCGGGAGACGCACCGCCGCTCAGCGGGCGGTCCCGCTGCTGTGCTCTAACAGCGCTGCGGGCCAAACTGGCGATAGGCGGAATGGAGGAAGGTCATGTGGACTCACCCTTGAATTGAACTTTGTTTATTGCCCCAAAGTTTGCTGGCAACCCACTTGGGTAGTGATTTGTGCAAGAACTTCCAGTCCCAGAATTCATAGAGACATTGACTCACCTGAGTTTGATCTTGAAAAAAAAAAAAAAAAAAAAAAAAAAAAAAAAAAAAAAAAATTTTAATAAATGGGCGTATTTTGGCAGTTCTGTGTGCCGGCATTCGTTGGGGGAGCAGCATAAACCCAGGAAGAAGGGCGGAGGCCCGAAACGCGTCGGTTGCTGTGTGACGCTGGTGTTACCCACTACCTGCCTTGACCTGACGACGCCGAATGTGGAGTGCGTCTCGCTTGTTGGCACCTGTGAACCCTGATGTATTTCCGGCCGGCCTGGTCGGGAGACGCACCGCCGCTCAGCGGGCGGTCCCGCTGCTGTGCTCTAACAGCGCTGCGGGCCAAACTGGCGATAGGCGGAATGGAGGAAGGTCATGTGGACTCACCCTTGAATTGAACTTTGTTTATTGCCCCAAAGTTTGCTGGCAACCCACTTGGGTAGTGATTTGTGCAAGAACTTCCAGTCCCAGAATTCATAGAGACATTGACTCACCTGAGTTTGATCTTGAAAAAATTTTAATAAATGGGCGTATTTTGGCAGTTCTGTGTGCCGGCATTCGTTGGGGGAGCAGCATAAACCCAGGAAGAAGGGCGGAGGCCCGAAACGCGTCGGTTGCTGTGTGACGCTGGTGTTACCCACTACCTGCCTTGACCTGACGACGCCGAATGTGGAGTGCGTCTCGCTTGTTGGCACCTGTGAACCCTGATGTATTTCCGGCCGGCCTGGTCGGGAGACGCACCGCCGCTCAGCGGGCGGTCCCGCTGCTGTGCTCTAACAGCGCTGCGGGCCAAACTGGCGATAGGCGGAATGGAGGAAGGTCATGTGGACTCACCCTTGAATTGAACTTTGTTTATTGCCCCAAAGTTTGCTGGCAACCCACTTGGGTAGTGATTTG
Organism: Lissotriton vulgaris; assembly: GCF_964263255.1. NCBI lineage: Eukaryota > Metazoa > Chordata > Amphibia > Caudata > Salamandridae > Lissotriton > Lissotriton vulgaris. The sequence goes on from NC_141691.1 coordinate 454,007,654, forward strand.
TGCAAGAACTTCCAGTCCCAGAATTCATAGAGACATTGACTCACCTGAGTTTGATCTTGAAAAAATTTTAATAAATGGGCGTATTTTGGCAGTTCTGTGTGCCGGCATTCGTTGGGGGAGCAGCATAAACCCAGGAAGAAGGGCGGAGGCCCGAAACGCGTCGGTTGCTGTGTGACGCTGGTGTTACCCACTACCTGCCTTGACCTGACGACGCCGAATGTGGAGTGCGTCTCGCTTGTTGGCACCTGTGAACCCTGATGTATTTCCGGCCGGCCTGGTCGGGAGACGCACCGCCGCTCAGCGGGCAGTCCCGCTGCTGTGCTCTAACAGCGCTGCGGGCCAAACTGGCGATAGGCGGAATGGAGGAAGGTCATGTGGACTCACCCTTGAATTGAACTTTGTTTATTGCCCCAAAGTTTGCTGGCAACCCACTTGGGTAGTGATTTGTGCAAGAACTTCCAGTCCCAGAATTCATAGAGACATTGACTCACCTGAGTTTGATCTTGAAAAATTTTTAATAAATGGGCGTATTTTGGCAGTTCTGTGTGCCGGCATTCGTTGGGGGAGCAGCATAAACCCAGGAAGAAGGGCGGAGGCCCGAAACGCGTCGGTTGCTGTGTGACGCTGGTGTTACCCACTACCTGCCTTGACCTGACGACGCCGAATGTGGAGTGCGTCTCGCTTGTTGGCACCTGTGAACCCTGATGTATTTCCGGCCGGCCTGGTCGGGAGACGCACCGCCGCTCAGCGGGCGGTCCCGCTGCTGTGCTCTAACAGCGCTGCGGGCCAAACTGGCGATAGGCGGAATGGAGGAAGGTCATGTGGACTCACCCTTGAATTGAACTTTGTTTATTGCCCCAAAGTTTGCTGGCAACCCACTTGGGTAGTGATTTGTGCAAGAACTTCCAGTCCCAGAATTCATAGAGACATTGACTCACCTGAGTTTGATCTTGAAAAAATTTTAATAAATGGGCGTATTTTGGCAGTTCTGTGTGCCGGCATTCGTTGGGGGAGCAGCATAAACCCAGGAAGAAGGGCGGAGGCCCGAAACGCGTCGGTTGCTGTGTGACGCTGGTGTTACCCACTACCTGCCTTGACCTGACGACGCCGAATGTGGAGTGCGTCTCGCTTGTTGGCACCTGTGAACCCTGATGTATTTCCGGCCGGCCTGGTCGGGAGACGCACCGCCGCTCAGCGGGCGGTCCCGCTGCTGTGCTCTAACAGCGCTGCGGGCCAAACTGGCGATAGGCGGAATGGAGGAAGGTCATGTGGACTCACCCTTGAATTGAACTTTGTTTATTGCCCCAAAGTTTGCTGGCAACCCACTTGGGTAGTGATTTGTGCAAGAACTTCCAGTCCCAGAATTCATAGAGACATTGACTCACCTGAGTTTGATCTTGAAAAAATTTTAATAAATGGGCGTATTTTGGCAGTTCTGTGTGCCGGCATTCGTTGGGGGAGCAGCATAAACCCAGGAAGAAGGGCGGAGGCCCGAAACGCGTCGGTTGCTGTGTGACGCTGGTGTTACCCACTACCTGCCTTGACCTGACGACGCCGAATGTGGAGTGCGTCTCGCTTGTTGGCACCTGTGAACCCTGATGTATTTCCGGCCGGCCTGGTCGGGAGACGCACCGCCGCTCAGCGGGCGGTCCCGCTGCTGTGCTCTAACAGCGCTGCGGGCCAAACTGGCGATAGGCGGAATGGAGGAAGGTCATGTGGACTCACCCTTGAATTGAACTTTGTTTATTGCCCCAAAGTTTGCTGGCAACCCACTTGGGTAGTGATTTGTGCAAGAACTTCCAGTCCCAGAATTCATAGAGACATTGACTCACCTGAGTTTGATCTTGAAAAAATTTTAATAAATGGGCGTATTTTGGCAGTTCTGTGTGCCGGCATTCGTTGGGGGAGCAGCATAAACCCAGGAAGAAGGGCGGAGGCCCGAAACGCGTCGGTTGCTGTGTGACGCTGGTGTTACCCACTACCTGCCTTGACCTGACGACGCCGAATGTGGAGTGCGTCTCGCTTGTTGGCACCTGTGAACCCTGATGTATTTCCGGCCGGCCTGGTCGGGAGACGCACCGCCGCTCAGCGGGCGGTCCCGCTGCTGTGCTCTAACAGCGCTGCGGGCCAAACTGGCGATAGGCGGAATGGAGGAAGGTCATGTGGACTCACCCTTGAATTGAACTTTGTTTATTGCCCCAAAGTTTGCTGGCAACCCACTTGGGTAGTGATTTGTGCAAGAACTTCCAGTCCCAGAATTCATAGAGACATTGACTCACCTGAGTTTGATCTTGAAAAAATTTTAATAAATGGGCGTATTTTGGCAGTTCTGTGTGCCGGCATTCGTTGGGGGAGCAGCATAAACCCAGGAAGAAGGGCGGAGGCCCGAAACGCGTCGGTTGCTGTGTGACGCTGGTGTTACCCACTACCTGCCTTGACCTGACGACGCCGAATGTGGAGTGCGTCTCGCTTGTTGGCACCTGTGAACCCTGATGTATTTCCGGCCGGCCTGGTCGGGAGACGCACCGCCGCTCAGCGGGCGGTCCCGCTGCTGTGCTCTAACAGCGCTGCGGGCCAAACTGGCGATAGGCGGAATGGAGGAAGGTCATGTGGACTCACCCTTGAATTGAACTTTGTTTATTGCCCCAAAGTTTGCTGGCAACCCACTTGGGTAGTGATTTGTGCAAGAACTTCCAGTCCCAGAATTCATAGAGACATTGACTCACCTGAGTTTGATCTTGAAAAAATTTTAATAAATGGGCGTATTTTGGCAGTTCTGTGTGCCGGCATTCGTTGGGGGAGCAGCATAAACCCAGGAAGAAGGGCGGAGGCCCGAAACGCGTCGGTTGCTGTGTGACGCTGGTGTTACCCACTACCTGCCTTGACCTGACGACGCCGAATGTGGAGTGCGTCTCGCTTGTTGGCACCTGTGAACCCTGATGTATTTCCGGCCGGCCTGGTCGGGAGACGCACCGCCGCTCAGCGGGCGGTCCCGCTGCTGTGCTCTAACAGCGCTGCGGGCCAAACTGGCGATAGGCGGAATGGAGGAAGGTCATGTGGACTCACCCTTGAATTGAACTTTGTTTATTGCCCCAAAGTTTGCTGGCAACCCACTTGGGTAGTGATTTGTGCAAGAACTTCCAGTCCCAGAATTCATAGAGACATTGACTCACCTGAGTTTGATCTTGAAAAAATTTTAATAAATGGGCGTATTTTGGCAGTTCTGTGTGCCGGCATTCGTTGGGGGAGCAGCATAAACCCAGGAAGAAGGGCGGAGGCCCGAAACGCGTCGGTTGCTGTGTGACGCTGGTGTTACCCACTACCTGCCTTGACCTGACGACGCCGAATGTGGAGTGCGTCTCGCTTGTTGGCACCTGTGAACCCTGATGTATTTCCGGCCGGCCTGGTCGGGAGACGCACCGCCGCTCAGCGGGCGGTCCCGCTGCTGTGCTCTAACAGCGCTGCGGGCCAAACTGGCGATAGGCGGAATGGAGGAAGGTCATGTGGACTCACCCTTGAATTGAACTTTGTTTATTGCCCCAAAGTTTGCTGGCAACCCACTTGGGTAGTGATTTGTGCAAGAACTTCCAGTCCCAGAATTCATAGAGACATTGACTCACCTGAGTTTGATCTTGAAAAAATTTTAATAAATGGGCGTATTTTGGCAGTTCTGTGTGCCGGCATTCGTTGGGGGAGCAGCATAAACCCAGGAAGAAGGGCGGAGGCCCGAAACGCGTCGGTTGCTGTGTGACGCTGGTGTTACCCACTACCTGCCTTGACCTGACGACGCCGAATGTGGAGTGCGTCTCGCTTGTTGGCACCTGTGAACCCTGATGTATTTCCGGCCGGCCTGGTCGGGAGACGCACCGCCGCTCAGCGGGCGGTCCCGCTGCTGTGCTCTAACAGCGCTGCGGGCCAAACTGGCGATAGGCGGAATGGAGGAAGGTCATGTGGACTCACCCTTGAATTGAACTTTGTTTATTGCCCCAAAGTTTGCTGGCAACCCACTTGGGTAGTGATTTGTGCAAGAACTTCCAGTCCCAGAATTCATAGAGACATTGACTCACCTGAGTTTGATCTTGAAAAAATTTTAATAAATGGGCGTATTTTGGCAGTTCTGTGTGCCGGCATTCGTTGGGGGAGCAGCATAAACCCAGGAAGAAGGGCGGAGGCCCGAAACGCGTCGGTTGCTGTGTGACGCTGGTGTTACCCACTACCTGCCTTGACCTGACGACGCCGAATGTGGAGTGCGTCTCGCTTGTTGGCACCTGTGAACCCTGATGTATTTCCGGCCGGCCTGGTCGGGAGACGCACCGCCGCTCAGCGGGCGGTCCCGCTGCTGTGCTCTAACAGCGCTGCGGGCCAAACTGGCGATAGGCGGAATGGAGGAAGGTCATGTGGACTCACCCTTGAATTGAACTTTGTTTATTGCCCCAAAGTTTGCTGGCAACCCACTTGGGTAGTGATTTGTGCAAGAACTTCCAGTCCCAGAATTCATAGAGACATTGACTCACCTGAGTTTGATCTTGAAAAAATTTTAATAAATGGGCGTATTTTGGCAGTTCTGTGTGCCGGCATTCGTTGGGGGAGCAGCATAAACCCAGGAAGAAGGGCGGAGGCCCGAAACGCGTCGGTTGCTGTGTGACGCTGGTGTTACCCACTACCTGCCTTGACCTGACGACGCCGAATGTGGAGTGCGTCTCGCTTGTTGGCACCTGTGAACCCTGATGTATTTCCGGCCGGCCTGGTCGGGAGACGCACCGCCGCTCAGCGGGCGGTCCCGCTGCTGTGCTCTAACAGCGCTGCGGGCCAAACTGGCGATAGGCGGAATGGAGGAAGGTCATGTGGACTCACCCTTGAATTGAACTTTGTTTATTGCCCCAAAGTTTGCTGGCAACCCACTTGGGTAGTGATTTGTGCAAGAACTTCCAGTCCCAGAATTCATAGAGACATTGACTCACCTGAGTTTGATCTTGAAAAAATTTTAATAAATGGGCGTATTTTGGCAGTTCTGTGTGCCGGCATTCGTTGGGGGAGCAGCATAAACCCAGGAAGAAGGGCGGAGGCCCGAAACGCGTCGGTTGCTGTGTGACGCTGGTGTTACCCACTACCTGCCTTGACCTGACGACGCCGAATGTGGAGTGCGTCTCGCTTGTTGGCACCTGTGAACCCTGATGTATTTCCGGCCGGCCTGGTCGGGAGACGCACCGCCGCTCAGCGGGCGGTCCCGCTGCTGTGCTCTAACAGCGCTGCGGGCCAAACTGGCGATAGGCGGAATGGAGGAAGGTCATGTGGACTCACCCTTGAATTGAACTTTGTTTATTGCCCCAAAGTTTGCTGGCAACCCACTTGGGTAGTGATTTGTGCAAGAACTTCCAGTCCCAGAATTCATAGAGACATTGACTCACCTGAGTTTGATCTTGAAAAAATTTTAATAAATGGGCGTATTTTGGCAGTTCTGTGTGCCGGCATTCGTTGGGGGAGCAGCATAAACCCAGGAAGAAGGGCGGAGGCCCGAAACGCGTCGGTTGCTGTGTGACGCTGGTGTTACCCACTACCTGCCTTGACCTGACGACGCCGAATGTGGAGTGCGTCTCGCTTGTTGGCACCTGTGAACCCTGATGTATTTCCGGCCGGCCTGGTCGGGAGACGCACCGCCGCTCAGCGGGCGGTCCCGCTGCTGTGCTCTAACAGCGCTGCGGGCCAAACTGGCGATAGGCGGAATGGAGGAAGGTCATGTGGACTCACCCTTGAATTGAACTTTGTTTATTGCCCCAAAGTTTGCTGGCAACCCACTTGGGTAGTGATTTGTGCAAGAACTTCCAGTCCCAGAATTCATAGAGACATTGACTCACCTGAGTTTGATCTTGAAAAAATTTTAATAAATGGGCGTATTTTGGCAGTTCTGTGTGCCGGCATTCGTTGGGGGAGCAGCATAAACCCAGGAAGAAGGGCGGAGGCCCGAAACGCGTCGGTTGCTGTGTGACGCTGGTGTTACCCACTACCTGCCTTGACCTGACGACGCCGAATGTGGAGTGCGTCTCGCTTGTTGGCACCTGTGAACCCTGATATATATATATATATATATATATATATATATATATATACATATATATATATATATATATATATATATATATATATATATATATATACACATTAGCTACTGGCAGTCGCCGGTAGGTATATATAGTTAGGACCTAGTTTCCATAGGAAATTCGCAACATTCTATTGGAATAACTTTGGCGCCGGTTAATGAATGTACGTGATTTTCTTAAAGAAGATGGCATGTTACGCTCCGCTCGTTCCCTGGAAGTTTCGGGGGAATTCGTGAAGAGGGGGCAGAGTAAAAAGGGGTGTCCCAAAACATGTTTTTCCCATGCAATTTTCCATAGGACATCTAGACAAGGCTACAGCCCGAACCGATGAACGGAATTACACCAAACTTGGCAAAATGCTAGAGACTGGTAGGCAGCAGAGTCTTTTGTTTAAATGGTGTAAATCGCTACAGTAGTTTTTGAGAAAATCAAATTTGAAAAATATATATATCTATAGGCATTGCACCATGAGTGCACTGTAAGCTTACTGTACTCTGTACCTTCCCGAGTATGAGTTGCATGCTGATTGGCTGCCACTGTCTGTCAACACTCCAAAACAGAAATTGTTGGCAGCCATCTTGTGCCTCAGTAGACTGAGGCACAGGAAAGCAGAAAAACAAACATGTAGAACTCAAAAAGTGGGCAGGGTAGAAGTACCCTGACCCCTAAGGCCTGGTCAGGAGGTCCCACAAGGACCCCCCAGGCCCTCCCCCAAATTTTGTTTTTGAAAAATCACGGGGGTGCGCACGCCTTAAGCATACGGTGCGCGTAAAGTGCTCGCACCCTGCGATTGGAAATGTTTTTTAAAAAAAAATAATTGGGTCTGGGGGGTCCTTGTGGGACCCCTTGAGCAGGCCTAGGGGTTCAGGGTGCTTCTACCCTGCCCCCTTTGTGTGTTTTGCACCTTTGTTTCACTGCTTTCTTGTGCCTTGGTTCTACCGAAGCACAAGATGGCTGCCAACACTTCCTGGTTTGGAGTGTTGACAGACAGTGGCAGCCAATCAGCATGCCTTTCACAGGAAAGCTAGATAACTAAATGATTGCCAATACTGCGGACTCTATTTTGTCTAAATGACTAACCACTAATTGACGCCAAACAAAAAGTGGAAGACTTTTTTTTCCGTCTGAGTTAATCAACTTAGGATTCTTGTTTATTCAACATCATCTTTTTCTTTCAAATTTTTACTTTTTAAAATTTTTTAAAATTGCAACAATAAAAATATACATGTATATATATATACAATACAATTGACATCAATATACAATACATTCACAGGCACACCCACTCTCAAATTTTGTCTCACTCTCAGTCACTCCCACTCCATACATTCACAGCAAAACAACACACCATATATTTACAATGTTCAAAAGACTTTTTACAATGTTCTTTTTACAAAGCCATAGAATATAGAATCAAACAAATCATTTTTTTTTTTATTTGAAACTTTAGCTATTAAGATCAAACTGTCTTATAGCTTGATAATTGGTTTTTTCAGAGAATTTGCAAGGTTTTTTAAATGCTAATTCCTAACTATATAAGGCCTGAAACCTATGGTTTTTCCAGTGAATTTGCAAGGTTTTTTAAATGCTAATTCCTAACTATATAAGGCCTGAAACCTATGGTTTTTTCAGTGAATTTCAAAGGTTTTTTAAATGCTAATTCCTAACTATATAAGGCCTGAAACCTATGGTTTTCTTTGTGAATTTGCAAGGTTTTTTTAAATGCTAATTCCTAAATATATAAGGCCTGAAACCTGTGTTTTTTTTCAGTGAATATATATATATACACACACACACATATCCACATACATATTTCACAATGCATTTTTTTAAACAGGTGTGTTTTTTTCGTGAGGAAAAGTATGACTTCCTTCAAAGCAGAAGACAATCATGGAATAAATATTTCTAAACATAGCCCCTAATTTTATTCTTTCTCCATAATTGTGCAGTGTAATTTGATATTTGACTTTATTTAAAGATTGTGTCTAGATATACAACAGTACTCTTTGGCAACTCTGTTTTGGGTTTTGTTAGGCTTGCTTGCCAAGTTCTATATGCAGTGTAATGATTTTGATAACACCCCACCTCTTTCAGAATCAGGAATGTCACTGACAAAACATATAAAATACAGTTAAGGGAGATGTACAAATGTCCTTCACATAAATGCTATTTTTAATGACAGCTGTCCTTTTTATTAAACATGATACAATGTCTGAAAATTAAAAGAGAAATACTGATTTTAAAAAATGCAGCATGAATTTCCATCTGTGGTAACAGTTGTACATTTAAATGTGCGTCTTGCAACATGTCATGAGTATGGCATATGAAGTGTACTTAAAAATCAAACATATGTCTTTTTGTATGAACGCCATATTAGTTGACAAGTATGATGTTGCAAGAAACAAGATATAAGACACAGAAGTGCATATGTTTAACTTGAAGGAAATGGGACTAGCCATCTGGTTCGCTTTATAGGGCAAAAGGGTAAAAACACATTTAAGTGTGGTAACAATGAAATATTACATTATAAACAAACACACTGAACAGATGAACATCACAGTGCTAATATTTAGCAGCTACTTAAAAATAATAGTGAACACTGGCTATGGGTATGCTATTTGTTGTGAATAAAGGATCTTCTGTAGCCAAGTGGTATATAAGTATGTTGGAGATTTATTGATAAGATAAGGGCTTCAGATAAGTTACTGGAAGATGTAAAGTCCAGGTGATGCCCCACCAGGAGCAGCCTCCCTGCTGCTCAGACCGCTCACACCAATTGACACTCCCAACCTCACCAGGCACCCATGCATTTCACAACATCATCAATCATCCAACATTCCAGACATCTCCAAGCACACCAACACTCATTCTAGCTGGGCAGTAAGGAAGAGATACTTAGGCAAGGGGAAAGGCAACAGTAGATCATAAAACATCCCCCTTCCTAAGGAAACCAAAACACAAATTAAATAATTGAAAGTACATAAGGCAATCAAAAATAGAATATACATTACATTGTAAAAGATGCATGAAAATACATTGAGCTAATGAATCAAAGAATCAAGTACATATCAAATGAATGAAATGCATGACAATTCATTAAGCCAACAAATTCACACCTAGAATCAAAAATGAAAGAGTTTCAAGAAAAGCATCAGGCTTAGACAATACTAGAATATTCAAGTCAAACATTTCAAAAGTAAAACCAGAGAAGCTTCGTAAGACTCATATTAAGGTAAACGCAGAAGCTTCGTAAGACTCATATCAAGGTAAACGCAGAAGCTTCATAAGACATATATCAAGGTAAACGTAGAAACTTCGTGAGACTCATATTAAGGTAAACGCAGAAACCTTGTAAAACATATGTCAATCAGTTACCACAAATCAGAGGTAACACAGGGAAGCTTCATAAGAAGGTGTCTTCTCTTAACGCAAACCAAAACAGTGAGGGAAACTTTCCACTCTCACAAGTGACACACTCATGTGAATCAATAACTACAAAATGTGAATGGTAAACTAAAGGTTACGGGAAAACTAAACTAGATGGGTTACTACCCAAGTCAAAACACAACAACGCACACTAGAGTAACCAGAGTGATAAGGGATACTACACTACACACACACCTCCTCTTTTCCATGCCGGTAGATAAAACCAAAGAATGACAAGTAACCTCACAACCCCAAGAGGAAACTAATACCATACTATGTATACAAACAAGGAAGCAATACCATACTATGTATACAAACAGGGACATTACACACTCACCTCCTCTCATTCCATGTAGATTCAATATGCTGAAAAATAGAACCAAAAATGTCCAATTTCACAAAACTGCAACATGCCCCATAACAGTTTTGTAAAAACACCTAGCTGTATATAATTGTTATGCAAAACAGAGCAAGTCAAAACATCTGTAACACAACAATTTAAAACAATAAACATAGTCACCGCCGTCCAATCGTTGGGGATACTTCTCATTTTAAAGATGATGACCTTCCTTTAAGTGAGTGATTCCTCACCCGAAATCTCCCAGCCATGAAATACATCTCCCAGCAATGATAATCTGTCCATTGTGGACTGTGTATTGAGCACAGTGATCAACAGAATGCAAGGCAAGCAAAGTCAGTGTAAACTGGTTAGTATATATGGAGTTGTCAACATGGGCATCAATCTACCCTCATACTGCTGGTGCTGGCCAAGTTATGCCTTTTCTCTTGCCAACACATTAGTCAGCTCAAAGGAATTAAAATGTGCAGGCATGTCCGTAACCCCGCTGGTGAGGTCCCATAAGACTGCCAGAAAGCGCCAAATTCCACAACAGCCGCCATGAGAATCAAAGAAAAACACGTGGTTGGCAAGCAGGAACTCGAAATACCTCTTCAAAATGTATGCGCTGTCGCCAAACCCAAAATTGGGCACACTTCATTACACTGCGCCGGGTGGCTAACAAGGCGTAACTGCATACAAGCATCGCAGAGCAGCAGCGAATATCGAACGCAGAAGGATGACATCATGGATTCCTTATGCCAGCGCTCGTCACCAAGCAGACGGTAATGTGTGCGTGTACATTTTAAAAATGTCAGTGGTGTACAACAACTGTAAGTACAGTTGTAAATCAAAGGATATAAGTGTTAAAAACCAAAAACTGATATACAGTTCCTCAGTAAACGTGCCCAAAAGGTGCGCTAGTAGCAATTTAACAGCAATAGAGGTCCTTGCAGCACCTGAAATGGGAGAAAGTCACCAAACACTCCATCCCCAGACAGGCAGCAAGTTCAGAGGTGTCATTAACCTCTGTATTTGCAAATCAGTGTAACAGCTTACCAGGGTTGTCGACTTCTCCAGAACTTAGCTGCTGCCAATTTCCAGGGTACACCGCTGCTGCCAATCCTTTTGTGGTGGCAGAGAGCAGTCAAATCTGTGGTAGCACACACCTTGGCAGCACGCAAAAAGTCCCAGATGGGGTAGGCTGGCATTAAATTCACAGTGATCACTAAGAAGCAAGGCATCAACAGAGTAGCGAAAAACCGGAAACATGTACAGCAGGGAGACAGATAATGAAAACCAGTCCTCATGTTGACAGATCACAGGGAAGACAAACAAGCCAAATGCTCTGGTCAGGAGGCTGTCCTGTTGACAAAGGACACTGGTGAGGCTTACCAGAGCGTAATTTTTTTTTGTAATCCTTTTTATTGGGAATTCTTTTCCTTGGTATTCAAGGTCATGAGTTTAATTCCTGTGGTTAGTTAAATCCTCTTTTCCAGTGGCAGGGTATTCCTTCAGCAAATCGCAGGTTCCTATTATTATTATTATTATTTGTTCAATTTGTAGGGTGCAACAGCTACCCAAAAAGGGTTTCCCGGCGCCTAGAAACAGCTAGTTTGAGGGCGGAAAAAAGGGGGAAATGGCTGTTGAGTGTTATTGTTCAAACAGCCAGGTCTTAACAAGCTTTCTGAACCTGAAGTAATTTTCTTCCTTCCGGATGCAGGGGGGGAGTGTGTTCCAAAGGGAGGGTCCCAGATGGGCAAAGGATCTGCCACCTGTTCTCGCCCGTTTGAATCTCGGTACGCAGAAACAGGCTGCCGTCTGCGACCGAAGGTTTCGCTTGGGAGTGTAGAGGTAGGCGAGGGTTTGAAGATATTTGGGCGCTGTACCTGCTTTAATTCTGAACATATAGTTCAGGGCTTTAACCCCATAGCTGCTATTACACATTCCTCCCCAGTGCTGCGCTGTCCATTAGAACTAGTGCTGAATGGACGTTTAATGGTCGTGCGCAGCACTGGGGAGGTAGCGCTGCTGACGACCATTGGCCGTCAGCAGCACTTAAGGGGTTAAAGCGGATTCTGTTTTCGATCCTGAGCCAATGAAGATTCCGACGATGGTTCGAGACTCCGGAGTTCTTGGGAATATTGCAGAGTAGCCGAACCGCTGCGTTTTGCACCACCTGCAGTCGGCCGATTACAGATTTGTTTGCACCCAAGTACAGAATGTTGCCGTAGTCAAGCCTAGATGTAATGAGGGCATTGACTACGGTCTTTTGCGTTGACAAAGGCAGCATCCAGAGGATCTTCCTCAACCATTTAACTATGGTGAGGCATAGGCCGGTTACTTTACTGGCCTATTTGTTCATGGATAAGGAATTGTCCAGAATAAAGCCCAAGTTTCGAGCATGGGTCACCGGGGTAGGAAAGGCGCCCATCTGGTCAGGCCAGTGTACGGGATTCCAGAGATCTTGATCTTTTCCCAGAACCAGTATTTCCGTCTTGTCGCTGTTTAGTTTTAACTGTTTTTTTGTCATCCAATTCAGGATTTTTAGGAGTCCTTCTTTGAGTAACGACGGGGAGTGAGGACAAGATTCGGATAGGGAAAAGATGATTTGGGAGTCGTCGGCGTAGTTCATGAGAGTAAGACCCCATTGTTCAACAAGGTCGGCCAGGGGTTTGAGATATATATTGAAGAACCGAGGGCTTAGAATAGACCCCTGGGGCACTCCGTGCGATGCAGGCAGGGTGTCCGAAACGGCTCGTGGAGATGCAATCTGGAAAGTTCGGCTTGTCAGGAAGGACCGGATCCAATCCAGTGCTTTTCCTCGTACACCATTTTTATGCAATTCTTTGATAAGAGTTTCGTGGGAGTTGGTTTCGAACGCCGCGCTCAGGTCCAATAGCACGAGCGCGACCGTCTGACCTTGGTCAAGTAGCTTTCTGATGTGTTCAGTGACTCCGAGCAGGGCGGTTTCTGTAGAGAAGCCAGCCCTGAAACCAGATTGAGATGGATGTAGTAGAGAGTTTTCTTCTGCGAAAGTGGCTAAAGCAGAATGTACGTGTCTCTCCAGACATTTAGAAAATGCCGGGAGCAGGGATATGGGTCTGTAATTGGCCAGTATTTCCGGGTTTGCAGTCGGCTTTTTCAGAAGGGGCGTAACCATGGCATGTTTCCATAAGGCTGGAACAGTGGCAAGATCAAGGGATGAGTTCAGGAGATTAGCAATGATCTCCAATGAGTGTTCATCCAGTTTTTTAATGATTTTGATAGGGATGGGGTCCCTGGGGGAGCCGGATTTGATGGTTTTAAGAATTACTTTCAGTTTGTCTACTGAAAGAGCAGGCCAGGATTCCAGTAAGTTGTCACCAAGGAGAGTAGGTGTTGAGTCAGAGGGAGAGGATGGTTCTGTATTTTTTGCCTTGATATCTAAGATGATTTTGTCAATTTTCTCAGTAAAAAAGCATGCTAACGCTTGACATTGTTGAGTGTTTAATGGGGGTGCCGTAGCTGTAGTATGTGCACCAGCCAGTTCTTTAACTTTATTGAAAAGGGTTTTTGGCATATTTGTTGCTTCCACGATAGTTTTTGAGACAAAAGCAGCTCTTGCTTTTGCACAGGCAGTGTGATAAAGATTTCTGGCTTCCTGATAGCTTCTTTTTGCATCAGGGGCGTAATTTTTACGCCATTTGCGTTCTAGCGCTTTGCATTTGGATTTTTCAATCTTTAGACTATCATTATACCATGGACCATGGAGCCGGAGGGCGGTGTCTACTCCCTTTGGTGCGAGTAGAGGGCAAGCATTTGTTAGCTGCGTCGCTAAGCCAGTTTTGTGCTTCAGTTGCTAGCCAATCCATGTTGGAGCTATGGCTTGGTGGGTTTTGTTGTAGTGCCGAGTTTAGCAGTTCTAAGTCTACTAGCTTCCAGTTTTTTCTGTATGAGCCATCAGCATCATGTTGCAAGCTGGGGGAGGGTGGAAGAGTAATGCTGAAATTAATAAGGTGGTGGTCAGACCAGCCAGTGGGCAAGGTGGCAATACAACTTAGTTCTCTGATGTTGGATATTATAGGGTCCAACAAGTGGCCCGCTATGTGAGTAGGGCTAGAGTTTATCAGGGACAGGGACCGGGAAGGCCTTTAGGTCTTCCAGTAGGTTAAAGCACGAGGGGATGGTAGGGTCCTCTAGGTGCAGGTTTAAATCACCCAACAGGGAAAAGTTGCTTGAAGTCATGTAGTAAGGGGTGATGAGATTGGCAAATTTGGATACCCATTGAGAAGGATTGCCTGGCGGTCGATAGATCAGAAGGCCTGACATTGTGAAATTTGGGTTCAAGGAGATTTTGAAAAGACCCGCTTCACAGTCTGGGATAGCTACGGGTTCCAGGGTGCATTTTAGTTCTCTATTAAAGATGATGGCTATCCCACCCCCTACCTGTTTGTCCCTGTCTATTCTGACAATGGCGTAGTTGTCGGGGAGGGCGTCCAGCCCGGCGCTGTCGTGCAGCCAGGTCTCGGTTAAGAAAAGGGCACTAGAACCTTTTTCGGCTAGGAGGTTGAAGATATCATGTTTATGTTTGGGCAATGATCGGCAGTTTGTACTGTAAAATACGTAAGTTAGAGGTTCGGTTTTACGCAGTAATTTGCTTTTCCTATGTCTCCTGGAGGAGTCAGGGTGGGGTTGACAAATTGTGGTGGACAGTTTACAGTCCGAGCAAGCGCGTGTTCCGACTTTGTGGAGGTTAAATATAGAGCACCTCGGATTGGGGGTAGGGCGCAGCACTTTCAGTTCAGATGACGATCTTACCAGCCTTGAGGATGTAAGGGGAGTGGGAGCCTCTGCCTCGTGCCCCGTCCTGGCACGGACGGGCACAGACGGGCTAGTCTTTGGCGTGTCTTCGGCGTGCTGATGGTGTGCCCGCTGCGCTTGACCGCTGCGCTGTCGAGTAGTGAGCATGGTAATGAGGTGGAGGAGGAGTGGGCGTGGCTACATGTGATGGGCATGGCCCCGAGTCACGTGGGTGAATGACGCTGAGGAGGGATATTGATCTTCCCCCTAAAGCGCTCGAGATCGCGCTACAAACAATTACACAGTTTTCAGTTTTAAAATCAACAAAAAATGATGTGCGTGCAGTACAGAGTTAAAATAATGCAGTCTAATAGCAAAACACCCCGGCTTCCGCCTCAGGGTACCTAGCTGGTCAACACCGGCTGCAGACTCAGCGCAGCGTTATGTACTTCCTGGAGTGGGCGTGGCTACATGTGATGGGCGTGGCCCCGAGTCACGTGGGTGAATGACGCTGAGGAGGGATATTGATCTTCCCCCTAAAGCGCTCGAGATCGCGCTACAAACAATTACACAGTTTTCAGTTTTAAAATAAACTACCAGTGTTGTGAATAAAGGAACTTCTGTAGCCAAGTGGTATATAAGTATGTTGTAGATTTATATATAAGATAACAGCTTCAGATAAGTTACTGGAACATGTAAAGTCCAGGTGATGTCCCACCAGGAGCAGCCTCCCTGCTGCTCAGCCTGCTCACACCAACTGACACTCCCAACCTTACCAGGCACCCATGCATTTCACAACATCATCAATCATCCAACATTCTAGACATCTCCAAGCACACCAACACTCATTCTGGCTGAGCAGGAAGGAAGAGATACATAGGCAAGGGGAAAGGCAACAGTAGATCATAACACAATCGCTGTACCATTATGAGTGTCAGGCCTCAGAATGGGCCAACAAGTTACTTGTGTGAGGTTTCTCTCATTTCCGGGTTTCAATAAATTGTGATGTGTTTTGCTAAGTTTGAATCAACTTTGTTCTGCTCTAAATAGTGCTGAAAAAACACCATTGGTCTAAATGTATAACACAGGCATGATCTAAATAGACACAGGGCATATTATGAACCTCATAGGGGCTTATTACAAGTACCTGCAATTTTAGAGATTAAATAAGCACTTGGGCCATATTTATCATTCTTTCACATAACACCACAAAGCAAGACACTTTGCTGCACTGTATTAGAAGAAGTGGGCAAGAATGTGCCATAAAGCACAAAGGGACACCTTCCTGCACAAAAACAATTCTTTGAGGCTTTTTCCTATTTCTATATGAGCTGCAGTATAAAGCACATGTATAGAGACGAAAAAACCAGGAGAAATTGTTTCGCTTCCCATAATTAGGCATTGCAATTTGAAGCAATACTAGGTCTACCATTCATGCAAGGCAGCAACTTGTGCTGCCTTGCGATATTCCAGATTTTCCAAGCACCGCAGGGCCATGCAAGATTGCCTTGAGCGGCTTGGTACATCTCATCTAGGTTTTTTTCACCCTTGTGTTACCTTGTGTGGTACAAAGGTACACTAAACTTTGATACAAATGCCCCCTATTGAGTACCATTAGGTGCCTCTAAATATGGAGTAAATGAATTTTAGTATTACAGGAGAAGCAACAGATGTATATGGGACCCTTCAGAAATTGCAGGAAATCTATGAACTGGAGTCAGGGATATATATACCTATTTATTGTCTACTTTTTTTTGCAAAGTACTTTCTAGAACATGTTTCCAGATGGCATGATACACCAATGTACAAACTTCTGTTAGACCTGTCAGCCTTAGGGTGGTGTTCCGCCAAACATTTTGCCTTTCCAAATCCATTTTGCTGAACTTATTTTTTGTTGCCCCTAACCACTGATAATAAGTGCTGAAGTGATTGTGCTCCTTTCCCTAAAACATAATTAAATGGACTTATACCCAATTGGCATATTTCATTTACTTATATGCCCCTTGTAGAGTGTAATACAATATACCCAAGGCCTGAACATTGAATGCTTCCAGTGAGCCTGCAGCACATATTATGCCAACCACATAAGTATCACCTTAAAACATGTCCCATGCCTGTCACTGTAGCCTGAATGCCGTTTTAAACTGCCATGACAACTTGGCATTAAAATCCCCTTCCAAGCCTTAAACTCCTATTTTTGAATGAGGCCACAGTCATTTGGCTTGATGGGAAAAAATATAGTTAATGAAGATTTTACCTAATTAGTTGGATTTTTGACTTTTCATAGATTTCAAGCCAAGAATGATTAACTTGTCTAGGCATCTGTTTTTCTCTGATAGACTGCTGAGCTGGTTAGTGGAGGACTCATGCCTGTCTAACGGTGCTATATTAAGTGCATCTGATGTTATGTTTGTTGATTGATCATTAAGGGAGAACTAAGAGAGTCCCAATATGTTAAGTGCTCATAATCATTTCGAGGTAGGTACATTTTCATAACTCTTCGGAGCTTCAGTTTTTGTTTCAATCTTAAATGAAGAGTGAAAGGGATTTTAGAAGGGGAACCATTAAAACTTGGAAACCTAACCTTCAACATTTTCACTATGGTTGTCTACAAACCAATATGTTTTGAGAGGCCAACGTTTTACAAGCAGGTAAAAATGCAATGCTCTGGCAGAAAATACCTTAAAAGACAAAGATTACTTTGCATCCAGATGTAACTTATGATGTGCTGCCAGTTAAATGTGGGTCCCTTGTGTCACTCTAGGGCACATCCTCTAATACAATAAATAGATTCACTGACTGCATCTCCTCTAAGATAAAGCTAAACTGCCTTAAACCAACCCCATCAAGACAGAAGTAGTGATCTTTGGAAAAGATGCCTCACCTCCACCTGAGGCCACAGACCCTATTCCCACCCCCAATCCACATGCCAGAAACCTCAGGATCATAAGTGATAATAAGCTGGACAAGTCGGCCTAAGTCAGTGCCATCACGAAATCCTGCTTCCACAGTATGAGAATACTGAGAAAAATCTACAAGTGACTACTGAACCGCACCAGAAGGACAGTCATCCAAGCCTTCATCATCAGCAAGGTGGACTGTGGAAACTCTCTCTACAGAGGAATCACTGAACATCTCCCCCTTAAGACTGCAAACCATCCAGAATGTAGTAGCCAGTCTCGTCTTTGACCTCCTCTGCAGCACACATATTACACCGTACCTGTGGAAACTCCAATGGCTCCCAATACAGAAACATACACAGTTCAATGTACTAATCCACACTAACAAAGCATTGTCCAGCACAAGCTCAGCCTATCCGAACTGCCACATCCACTTTCATCAACCACCCAGGCACCTAACCTCAGCTCATAATGTAATGTAGCAGTGTATGTTGGCTATATGAGGAGGCAAAACAAAAGTCATTTGACAAAAGTGTTGAAGGCTGCATAGCACAGGATCTTATGGTGTCTACGTCTAGCATCTCCGTGTTCTGCATATCACCAGACTCACCCTATTTTTCCTTTTTTTTAAAAAAAATATTGCCTTACTTCCGGGTGGGGCTCTAATCTCTCTGAATGATCGAGGGAGTTATATACATTCACCACTCCTATCTCCATTAGCTGTACATGATTGCAATAAAAAGAAAAGGGGGCAAGGTAGAAACACCCTGATTCCTTAGGCTCCTGGGGTGGCAGGGAGGGAGGAGTCCTACAGAGATTCCATAGCCAACAAAGAATTCTATTTTAAGAATGTTGGTGTGAGTTCCACTGAATCGGACACTTCTGCCGAAAATGAAAAAAAAGAAGCACAGGCTCCTGCCTTTATTAAATTTGAGCCCCCGAGTGGTCCTGGTCCCAGGGGCAAGTTTCAGTATGAAGGAGGTGAGTGTACGGGCCCCCTCCCAGTATGCCTCAAGCACTGGGGACCACAAAATCCCCAGGGCATCTTTCTATATTTGTTCAGGGATTGCCCTCATGGCACCCCTGCATCCTGAGGACTACCACCTTCTATGACCTAATGTTTTATTGATGCAGAGTGGCCCGCACTGCTCCCCACAGCCCCGGGGACCACCATCTCCAGGTCTGGCTACAGCAATGTCCCGGGGTGCCCACCCCAGAGACATTGCAGTTTGCTATGGCTCGATGAGAGAAGCCATAGCAAACTCTCTGCTTTAAACAAGTGAGAGCAAAAATTCTCTTGCTTGCTGAAAGCAGAGCAGTGTGTGTTTCCCTGCCTGCTGTGAACTGAGCAGGGGAACAGACACATTGATTTGGGATCCGGGGAGCTTCACTTTGGAAGCTCCCTGTATCTCAAAGTAATGACAACTCCATCAGTAGGGAGGAGCTGGCAGGGACAGCGGGGGCCTTGTGGCCTCCCCTGTGGTCCGCTCCTTTGGCAGTGGATGCACTACAGGTTGGGCCCGGGGGATGGGCTCCCCGGTGCTGAAATCAGCCTGAGGGGGGAGCGACACAGACTCCCTTGCGTTTTTTAAATAAAACATTTTTTTAAAATATAAATTTAACAAAGAAAGCCCCTCTTTCTTTTTTTGAAGAAAAAAATCAAAACCGGGCCAGTCCCCGAGGGATGTCAACTCGAGGGCCCAAAATGGTTTAGGGAAGGAGGTCCCACCATCCCCCTTCCTAAAAAACAGAAAAAAAGAAGAAACAAACCTGCAACTCACTGGAGGCCCTGCCCCCTTTTTCCACTGATCCGCAAACATACTTTCTGGTGATATGCTGGGTGGGGGATGACGTCCTCTTGACTGCTAAGGGTCCGTGGGGACCAATAAGCCTTCTTGTTACCTCCATTAGGTCCCACACAGTGGCATTGCTGAGAGGTCATCAGAGGCCAGACTCCCTTTCTACACCTCTGCAAACATGCCTATTAGCGCCCTACTGGTTGGGGGATATTGAGGGTCTTTAGGGGCCAAGACCCTCTCCAGTTGCCTCCAGTAAGTCCCACACAGTGCTATTGCTCAGAGTTGGGCAGAGGCCATGCCCCCTTTCTAAACCAATCTGCAAATTTACTATTGTTTGCGAGATAAAGTAATCTTGGATGCTGATGATGCTTGGGGACCAAGAAGCACCCCCGTTACCTGCATTAAGTCCAACACAGCTGAATTCCTGAGAGCTGACCAGAGGCCCCTCCCCCTTTTTCCACCACCCTGCAAACATGACTAGTAGTTACAAAAACCATAGAAATTCACTTAAAAAAGCCAAAGGTTACAGGGGCGTTATAGTCATGAAATAGAATATGTAAAAACCTTAGAAATTCACTTAAAAAAACAAAGGGTACAGAGATGTTATAGTTAGTCTCAGATTTCACTCTCATAAAACCAGTGAAATTCAGCAGTTATAGTTACCTGAGCTAACTGTAACTTACTCCCTTGCAATGCAATGCTTTTAACCTCACATATTACATCATTCATTATATGGTCAGTGACAACACTGATGCCATCTCAAATTACCTCACTGATAACATCATGAACAGAACCACTCATGCACCTACTCATACCCCATCCACCCTGTCATTTGCCTACCTACACACCCATCCAACCACTCATATACCACTTTATAGACCCATACCATTACTCAAACACTCACTCACTTCTCCATGGAGCCACTCATACACCTAGGCACTCCTACAGCCACTCACACAAACATTCACACACCCATTTACCCGCTCATGCCACCAGTCACTCACCCGTACAGCCACTCACAGCCACTTACTCACCCATACAAGCACTCACACACTCATCACACACCCACACAACTACTAATATACCCATTCACACATCTATACAAGCACTTACACACCCACTCAGTCACCCATACAGCCACTCACACAGACACATATTCTCCAATACAACCACTCACACACCAACTTACTTAACCAAACAACCAAAACAAAAACAACCACTCTCTACCCATACAGCCACTTGCACACCCAGTCACTCACTCATAAAGCCACTCAGACATCCACTCACTCACCCATACAGTCACTACACACCCATTTACCCACCCATACAGCCACTCATACACTACTTAAATACCCATACAGCCACCGACATACCTACTCACTCACCAATACCACCACACACAGCATCTCACTCACCCACACAGCTACTCACAAACTGACGAATGCACCCATACAGCCACTCACACAAGGATACACACAGTCACACAGCCACTCACATAATATATGTCAGAAGTATACTAATTTAACACGCATAGCTCTATAAATCAGTGACACTCACTTGATGAAGTCATCAGTGATATCACTGACCATGTCTTGAGTGATGTAATATGTGATGTTATAAGCAGTGCATTGCCTGGGTCTCAGTTATAGTTCACCCAGGTAACTATAACTCCTGAATTTCACTTGTTTTGTATCAGGGAAGTATCATTATAGCTCCTCATGAACTACTTTTCTCAACAGCGCCATGAAACCGCCTGGTGAACGAGCGCTCAACAAATACCTTTAAATTCAAATTCTAATTCACTCCCATTATTGCATCATGTGTTGAGACCCCACTGTACCTTTAACAGCCGGGCTCACTTTTAGTCACGATACTTCAGTTTAATTTCCTTGGTTTGTATATTATTACCTTCCATCCTCTTTATTACCTGGGTCTCATTCATGGTCAATTTGTATGCTCCCCAACTTCTTCTTTGTCTGGTCCCAGGAATGGGATCCTGGGCCTCATGAGTCACCTCCACTGGGGGCACAACAGCACTCCCCACTTCATTTTTATTGGGGCCCAGGAATGGGATCCTGGGCCACTGATACACCTTCACGGGGCACGACAGTGCTCCCTGACTTTTCTTCACTTTTGTATTGCCCATGGATGGGATCCTGGGTCCATCGTCAGTTTTGGGGGATCGCGACAGAGCTCTCCAACTTTTGCCACTTCTCAGGGCCGCTTCACAGGGATGGTGACAGTGCTCCCTGGCTTTGTCTTCTTCTGCAGGGAGCTCCCAGGACCTGACCCACTCTGGGGGCACATTGGAGTCTGTCAGCAGATTCCTACTTACTGCGTTGTTGTCCGATAGAGGTCAAAGGTCAACCACCTTCTGGAGGCATATCTCTGCCCTCATTGGGCCAAATTCAATGGTCTTGGCCTGGTGGCCAGCACAAACCACTGAGAGCCGTCTCCTTCTGCCTCCTGGCCTCCCAGAGGATGCACAAAGCAGGGAGCAGGTTTCACTGGCTCCCGGTGCCAGACGTTCACCGGGTTTCCTCTTCTTGGGTTCTCTCCTTGCACAGAAACCCACAATTGCCCTTACTGGTCATGGACACCCTCAAAGGCACAGCCCAGAGTCTGGGGGAGTCAGGTGGTGCCTCCTTCCAACTGGCCAGGGTGTCAGCCTCCAGTACCAATGTTCCTCATCAAGAGCAAATTCTGGAGAGAGCTCCTCTTCCTGTATAAACCTTTTAAGGAGGGGCAGAAGGTGCTGCCATTAATGCACATCTGCACTATCCTGCAGTGCCACATCACCTCTGTGCCCCTGATTCTTCCTTCCTGCACTGACCTCTGGGATACTTCAAGATGGCATCATACAGGGATGCCCTGCCATGTGGTCTCTGAAAAAGCCCTATTCCCCCACTTGCTGACACCACAGCCTGGAGCAGGCCTGGTGGCTAGCACCGATGATGGCTGCGAATAGATGTCCTGACACTTCGGGTGGCTAAGAAAGATTGTGCAACATTTGATATGGAGCTCATATTAGTCTGTTTATGTACTAGTATGCCTCTGTGAGCTCAAGCATGTATATAGAACAATGTTTCCTATAGGAAAAAGGATACTTGAACATTTTCAAGGAATACTTGAGCATTTGAGGACCGGTAACCATCATGACCCAGCATACCTGTTAATCAGGCACTTTGTAGAGTAACAATCAAAGTTTGACCTGGTCAGCCTCTTTAGAGTTAATAAGGTGACCTCATCCAAAAGAGAGGGGGCTGGACCCAAGTTCTGAGATAGCTAGAGTCCAAATACAATTTAGACCTATGCATCAAACAGTCTGAAGGCAAGAATGTGTATTAAGAAAAGCTTGCTATCCATGTTGAGTATGTGGAATGATGCTCAAATATGAATTTACCTTGAAAATCAAAAGACAAGAGGCATTTGTATAAACAGGAACAGTTGATTTAAATAAAAGCTTTGACCTATGAATACAGTTACAGAAGCGGGTCTGAGGACTGCCTCAAAGTACAATCATTCTGTTCTCAGCAAGGTTTATTCATTTCTTTGGGTATCATAAAATGTTTCAGTTGATCCATTTTTGGTAAAGAATGCAGGCCTTGTCTTTGGAGTAATAAATAAGGCCCCTGATAACAAATGTCCGAGGGCCTCAACCCTGCAAGGACACAATTGGGGCCAGAGGTTACCATGACCAAATGTCTGGCATGAGGGGCACGTGATCACTGCTTGTACTGTTTGTTCTGTTTCCTGATTGACTGTGTGTTCATAACTTCATGTGGCATCTGACTTTATGGTGTTTTGGGCCATCCACTGTGGGTTGCACCACCATCCAACAATATATCAAATGTCAATGGATTTAAGGAAAAAATGTCGATCCAAAGTTTATTTGCTTTTATTCTTCTTTATTCATATTTCATCAGGCAGCCAATGCGTTTTGTTCAAAAGAACTTCGTCGGGCATGTAGTCTGTGTCCTGTTGCGCACAGACTTCTACTTCTGTACTTCCCGTGCGGTAATTGGTTGGTATATTTTCTGCCTAAGAAACGTCGTGCGGCGATGTTATCGGATAGCTTGGCTATCCGATAACATTTTGTTCCTTAAATCTATTGACATTTGAGATATTGTTGGATGGTGACGCAACCCACAGCGGGTGGAATCTCAGTTTTGGACAACAAACAATCACCCCAGGGGAACAACAGGTGTAGTGGAAGTGCACACCACTAGAGCAAGTAGCTCACCCTTTTGTATACTGTTTGAACGGGTAGGCCTTTGGTAGGCCAGAGAGGTGCAGCATGCACATATCTGTGTGCATAACGTTGAGTTGTTCTGTTTGTGGGTATTTGTGTTTTGGGCCATGTTTGCTTTATTGGGGCTTGTCTCACTTGGCTATTGTGGTGTCTCTGCACCCATCTGTGGCATTGATCTGAGTTTCTTGTTTGTGCTTTTGTCTGCCGGCTAAGTGCCACCACACCAATTGCCTGTCAATCAGCAACCTGAGGCCTAGGACTCAGAGCCTGCCTGACCACATATTTCTGAGTCGGCATTGATGAAGTGTTTGTGAAGGTTGAATTCAATATTAGAGATGCAGTTTCATTTTTACATGTGAATGAATCATTACTAACATTGACCACAACTTTTTCAATGTTATCAGTGATGACAATAGTCAGTAAACTCAGCAGCAACTCTCACTGTTGTCTGATTATTTTTATTATATGTTTGAATAAGATGCACCATTAGGATTGATTGGACGGGAGCGCAACACATGAAACATATGTAAATTGGCAAACACATCATGAATTTTAGAGAATAAGGTCATGACATAAATATTTGAAGGCCTATTGTCCGATTGGGCAATTGGAATGTTACCCATTGATAATCTATGTAATTTTAAACTATGGGGACTTGTGATCCCATTTAGGTAGCATTGAAAGTTCATAAATATATTACTGTCCATATATTTGAGGTGCACTGTGGGAAATTGTTGGTCCCACCCAAGAAAATATCTCCAAAAAGACCTCAAAGCCACCTAACAATCCTCCACCTAGAGAACCCATACTAGTTGCAAGTCCTGGAGCAACAGCTACCAAGCCACAAATGCTTGTATTGGCTAAGCAAGAATTTCCTGAATTCACCCTCATATATCCCATACCCCTTTTGACTCGCCTTCTCCACACTTTAATGCAAGTGTTACTCTAGTCTTCACTCAATAGTCTGTTAGAGAAGAAACTCCTGATATGGAGATGTGCCAAAAGATGCAATTGGAGTGTTTTGTTGGGGGGGGGCTTTTTTGATGGAGGGTGTATCTCCAGGCCCTGAGGATGGAGCGGCCTGCATCTGGGACACTATAGAGATGAGTTGTTCTTGGCAAGGAGAGACTCATCGTCTGCCTCCTCACGAGATGTGGGGTACAAATGGACCACCACATCAGTGGTATTCGGAGGCTCCAGTCACAGTCTCTTTGATTGTAAGTGGAGCTTTGTGACTATCATTTAAACTACTTACATTAGTACTATTGCACTGAAAAATGCTTTTGTGAACTGGGCTGAACAAAACTATTTAAGCTAACATATAGGCTAGCTCAGTCAACAATATGCAAAAGATGTACATTGACAAATATGGGGTAGATTTGAGCCTTGAGAAATTCTTCAGAGATCAATGCCTCAGGTAAAATAGGATTTCTAAATAATAAACTTCAGTATGGGGATGTGTTTCTTTATCTATGTGCACGTGCACACACACGTGCATGTGGTGCTCTTGCACCATGGCTCGGATTATAAATATGTTTTCTTTGAAATTCTGAATGTGTGCAATGCACTATTTACTCTAATATATCACTTCCACGACAACCCAGGTGGACTTGGACACAAAAAAATAGAATTAGTTTATCATGGAATTCAAAGCAGGTTTCCCGCTGCCTTATTCAAATGTAGACATGAATGTGACAGACTGGGTATGTGTGTATATGTATGTGTGCATTCACGTGCGTGTGTTGGGGTGTGGGTTGTTGTGCGTGTTAACCACACAAGGTATAAAGTAATATAGGAGGGTACCTATCTGTAACTTAAAATCTTCCACACTCCTAGTACGATTTTATATTTTCTGTAGCTGTGATTAAACATCTAAAATACGAAATACATGATTAATTACCTTGGCATTATAGTCATCTACAGTGATGATGAATAAGCAAGTTTCATTAACTATGCATTTTACGACTATATTTCTGTCATTGTTGAAGCAGTCAATTTCATTCAAGGTCTGCAAATCATAGAGACCCATGCAATAATTCTTCTTTAAGTGAAGAATATAAAGGATCTATTAGGAGCAGTAGCGTTCCGATGCATGTTTAACTATAAAGGAGCATTGGAATTTTGATTAATGCTTCATTTCAGAAACGCCACTATTTCTAGGTATTCGATATGTGCACTGACATACCAAAGAGTCAAATAATTGAATGTAAGGGCTCAGCTTTTCTCTCTAACAACGCCGGTAGAAGAAAGGTAAAGCAGTGGGATATTATTGTAAATGACTGATAATATATTTTCTTGTTGCTTATATTCAAGCTATGACATTTTTACCACATTTTTTACCAATAATATTTATTTCTCATTGATAATGTGCTTTTTTTCAGTGTCTCGAAGGAATGTATAGAGCATGCAAAACGTATAAATACCTGCATAATATTTCTTGTTTATTTTCTGCATTGTAACTACTCATCTGCCCAACAATAATCACGTTTTCACTGCTCAGTACCAATGTCTGCTGCAGACGACAGCATAGTTTTAAATTCACATGCCTCTTGAACAATTCTACGTTCCACTTTTACAAGCAGCTGGTGTTAAGTTATGATGTTCCATAAGTTCCCACTTATAAAGTACCTGCCATAACCCAGGAGTCTCAATGAACAAAAATACAGTGGGAGTAAGATTTCTGCTTCCAGTGACAATTTCCCCTTCCGTATACTTTTTAGCAGTAAGGGGGAAGCACAGAAGTGGAGGGTGCTGAAATACTGCCTTTATTCTCCTTCCCTGACTAGCGAGTATTTCCACACATTAGAAGTCATCGGATGAGAGAGTAGCGATGAGCTATCACCTCCAGCTACTTTGCTCCTTCCCCTGGTCCGCGTAGACTGTTGAGACAAGAAGGAAGGAAAGGTGATGTGCGTGTCCGTAGGTATCCTAAGTAAACAGAGGAAATGTGACCGTGCTGCACAGTGGCTCTGTCACTTTGATTAAACTGTTAAGTAGTCAAGCCGATTTTAGTCTGCAAAATGGATCACTCAGTGGTGTATGGCTGGGCATACATTTTTATAGGCAGCAAGCACGGAGAGGAGGGTGGAGGTTGGCACAGTGAAAGGATTTGTTGTGTGGTGAGCAACATCCTGGCGGTTATAGTGAGTATGGCCACACTACATCGTCTCTTTCAACCCTTTTCTTTGCATGTTGAACAGGACAGTTGAGGACACAGTGGAGACGTGCGCCAGGGGCAAATATAATCTAACATTCGATTTGCGACTAAACATGTAAACAGTTGCTCACTTCTCCCCTGAGGCGGAAGCCGGGGGTTCTTTGCTGTCCTCTTACAAACACTGTCAGCTCGTTATTGAATTAAAAATAACACGTTTTAAAAATTGTACATATTTTAGCCTGCATTTTTAATTACCCTCTTCACCTCGGCGCAAGACTTGCGTCGCTCCGAGGCTGCTCTTGAGCTACCCTGCTACAGCGCTGCTGTTGTTAAGCGCTGGAAACTAGTTTGCTCGATCCAGCTTGGCCGCCATCTTGAGTTGGGTAAGGCTGCCGGTCGAGTTGTTCCTCACCCCCCCCCTGAACATGGATAAAAACAATAGGCCATCCTGCCCGTGCAGCGGGCGCGCCGATGGCGCGCCGAAGCGGCGCCTAAGGCAAGCCCGTCTGCACCCGTCCGCGCCCTGCAGCGCCCAGGGGCCAGGCCCCCTGTTCCACTATCGGAGGACCTGCCCACTCAGATAAGGTATGCCCCTGATCGACTAAAAACTCTCATGCCCAACCTAGAGGCATCATGTTGCCATTCCATTTGTCTGGATGTACCTGTGGTAAAGTGTTCCCACTGTCAGTATACACTTTGCCCCACATTGGAGCAATCCGAGATTGTCAGACCCCCTTTTAAAATGTTCCTTTTAAATTGTCGCTCTCTGACCAAACACACGGTAGAAATGTCAATCCTCCTCGAGGATATTAACCCTGACGCAATATTCCTTACGGAAACTTGGTTAAAGAAGAAGTTGACCCAGACATCACCGCCATATTACAGAGAGGGTACGGACTACAAAGGGTTGACAGGGCAGAGGGCAGAGGAGGAGGATTAGGCATACTTTTCATGGACTGTTATCAATGCAGAACCAGTTCTGCGGTAATCCCTTCTTGCGAAAGCATGAATTTCGCACTTGACCTATCCCCCACATTAACCTTCTCTGGCCTACTCTTTTACCGCCCCCCAGGCCAAATGGGCGATTTTATGAATCATCTTCCCTCTAAGGTCGCCGATTCAGCTGTCTCTCTGTCTCATTTTACAGTCTTGGGTGACATGAATATTCACCTAGACGACCCTACGGATCCCCTAGCTACCACCTTTCTGAATAGTCTTGCAGCTCTTCAGATTGTTCAGAAGGGTTTTAAACCTACTCATAACAAAGGCCACCTACTAGACGCGGTACTAAGCAATGATCAGAGACTTAAAAATGGCAACCCAGTTCCCCTCCCATGGACCGACCATTTCTTGGTCCCACTCCTTTGGCACATACCTAGCCCCCTCTTTGCGCCCCCTCGAGCCACATTAGGAGGTAGGGACTGGACGAAATTACCCACAGACCTATGGGTGGACTCCCTCTCTACCACCCCTCGACAAACTGGGGGTGACGTAGACACACTCTATACCCATTATGCCAATTGGTTACAGACCACCTTAGATACAATCGTACCTCAAGAACCCCTCAAGGAGAAAACCAAGTCCAAAAAATCACCGTGGTTCACTCCAGAGTTAAAAGAGTTAAAACGAATCTGCCGGAAACATGAGAGAACTTGGAGAAACACTCTCAAGGAACAGGACAGAAGTAGCCATCGAGAGGCTATCAAAAAATATAAAGCTAAGATTTTATTGGCACAAGCTCTATTCTACGAGGAAAAAATTACAACATCCGCCAATTCTTCAAGGGAACTATTTCGGATAGCGAAATCCTTAATCAGTACCCCCTCCACTCCGCAGGACCCCCGTGAAGCCCAGACTCGCTGTGACAACCAAGCAGAGTACTTCTATCAAAAAATTCAAGCCATCTCCTCATCTTTTGACCAGGTCAGTCAACATCTAGTGGGAACAGATTCCGTTCTTCCAACTACCGTCTGCCAACTAGCTGAATTCCCATTACTTGATGAAGACCTGCTTAACTCCCTTATGCTGAAAGTCACAGCAGGCTCCCCGTTAGATCCTGCTCCCCCACGACATCTCTTGAAAATCGCGGACACCATTAGACCAGTAATTTTAAACATCGTAAATATGTCAATCACCACAGGAAGAGTTCCAGAAATCTGGAAATGTGCACAAGTTAAGGCTCTGCTAAAAAAAACAACCTCGACCCCGGTAAAATGACTAATTACCGCCCCATCTCACTCCTTCCTTGGGTGGCTAAGCTGCTTGAGAAACATATTAACACCAGTCTTATGTCTTATCTGGAAACTAACCACCTGCTCCATGATTCTCAAGCTGGTTTTCGCCCAAAATTGGGGACAGAAGCGGCACTACTGACTGTCACAGAATTAGCCCGCAGGCACATGGATCAAGGCGGCACCACAGCAATTATGCTGTTAGACTTAAGTGCCGCCTTTGATACTGTGAATAGTAACATCCTTATCTCCCGATTAAAACAACTCGGAGTGACGGGAAGTGCCATCTTATGGCTACAATATTTTTTGAAAAACCGAACTTTCCAGGTGGTGGAGGGTGACATTCATTCCAAAACTTGGCCTCTTAATCAAGGTGTGCCTCAGGGCTCCTCCCTGAGCCCCACGCTTTTTAACGTTTATATGCAACCATTGGCGGAGGTTGTTCACCCTTTTGGTTTTGAAATTGTGACCTACGCTGATGACACTCAGCTTGTGCTGGCTCTGAATCAGCCAGGTCACACCCCATCGAACCTGAACAGTTGCCTAGTAGCAGTCACAGAATGGATGGCCTCTTCCCATTTAAAACTTAATGGGGACAAAACTGAATTGATGTTGCTGGGGAACACAGCTGACCCCAGCTCCACTCTACTTTGGCCACTCTGTATGGGCCCCCCTCCAGAACCAAAAAAGCAAATTAAAAGCTTGGGCATGTGGCTGGATAATACTCTTACTTTCAACCAGCAAGCCACCATACTCTCCGCCACTTGCTTCGGGCTGATGCGTATGCTGCGGAAAATTCTACCTCTCCTCCCTTTTCAGGCCCGCAGGATAATGGTCCAGGCCATCATCCTGTCCCGTCTCGATTACGGGAATACCCTATATCTGGGTGCACCGATCAGCACACTCAAAAAGCTGCAAGTCACCCAGAACGCAGCAGCACGTCTACTGTTAGGCCTGCCCCGTAGTCACTCGGGCACCGCTGCCCTGAGAAATTTACACTGGTTGCCCATCCAAGCCAGAGTAAAATTTAAGGCAATGTGCATAATGCATGAGGCCATGTGGAAAAATGCCCCCGCAATGATCTGTTCCTTAGCCACTCCTTACCATCCTCAAAGATCATTACGTTCAAGCACGGCCTTTTTGGCAACAACACGCAAAATCAAACGGGCCAGGTGGGGCGGACGCTCCTTCTCCCTGAATGCGGCTGTGACTTGGAACTCTTTACCTTCCACGCTCTGGAATGAGTCCAATCTTTTAAAAATTCGAAAAACCCTCAAAACTTTTCTTTTTTCCAAATAAATAAGCAGTCTCCCTGAAGTAAGCAACAACAGTGCTACGAGGCCTTCAGGTAGTAATGCGCTCTACAAAACCCACTCTCATTTCATTTCATTTCATTTCATGTTTTGGGATGTTTTCCAGCTCGAGGTTCCAAGAGGCCTGTTTGATGACTTGCATTTTCCTCGCATAGTGCTTCTGTTACAGATTTTGTGGTAATCCCGCAGGATACAATTTCTACTCGAAATTACTGCCTCTGTGACTATCAGTAGTATTGCACAGGGAATAACTTTCTCGCTTATAAGTGGATCTTGATTATCCCCTAAGAAATGGCATATTGCCACACCAGCATTAACACCCATATAATTTTAGTAGGTGATGAATCATTCACATTTGAAAATCGGGATCGTGGTATTCCTACATCACCTGTCTTTCCCAATTTTTCTAGAACACTGGGCCTCATTTATGAGGCCCCTTGCGCCCTCGTAACTCACTTGTTTGACGTTCTGTGGCGCAGGAGCCTGCTCCATATTTCCAATGCAGCACTGTAATATCTTTGCTTGTTTTTACTTATGCTTATTTATTACTGTTTAGAACATTAACAGTACCTTGAGCTGTAGTTGTAAGGTAATAATGCTTTACCACCCGTTTCGACGGCAGTCGTGTTAGGACGTTTTTCAATGATGATAAGTTTCCAACGATGAAAGGGGTTCAAGCCAGATCGCCGTCAGTGTAATGAAGTCAGATCACACCAGTAAATAGTTGAAAGAAGATGATTTATTCTTTAAGTTGTCTTGCATATAAAACATCCAATCCACACAGCATAGAAACAGCAACTGACAAGAGAACATTCTTAGAGGGCCTCTCTGAAGAACATTCTAGAACAGCAAGTATGAGAGCTGTCCTAAACAGTAATAAATAAGCAAAAGTAAAAACAAGTAAAGATATTGCAAGCACTAAGTCACTTTTTTGGGGCTTAATACTGCCTCGTAAATAATGTCCCCTGTAATGCAGTTTTGTTGCGTTAAAGGGTCGTGCAATGGTGTTGCTGGGGGGCGTTCCCAGCAATATCCATGACATTTTGACACTGTCCCAGATTTATGAGAAATCGTAAATCTGAGGCAGTGCCAACAACGTACGCCTCCAGGTTTG
This sequence comes from Lissotriton vulgaris, assembly GCF_964263255.1. Taxonomy (NCBI): domain Eukaryota; kingdom Metazoa; phylum Chordata; class Amphibia; order Caudata; family Salamandridae; genus Lissotriton; species Lissotriton vulgaris. The sequence goes on from NC_141691.1 coordinate 454,039,063, forward strand.
TTCAAGATGGCGTCATCAAGGGTCTCCTGCCGCATAGTCTCTGAAAGCACCTTCCCCGCTCGCTGCCTTCCCTGCCTGGTGCAGCCTGGTGCATAGCTGCTCATGGATGACCCTGTAGCCCCACCCATCTTCTCTTTGTGGAGAGGAGGTCTTCGCTCTGGGAGGATGGGTCATCAATCCAGGCTACTGAGGTCAGCCCCCAGCAAGGGCCTGGCTATCGCTGACTCAGGAATATATGACAGTTCTGGATGACCAAAAAGCAGTACAAATATGACTTTGGACTCTGCAGAATACTTCTTCCCACACTCGTTACAGTGGACATTAGTGCTTGTTTGGAATTTCTAGGCCTTAGGAAAGTAGAACTAGTACATGTGCTCCCTATCCCCATAAGAGAATAATGAAATACACACTGTAAATCACACTGACTTTCCCTGGCATGTTTCTTCCCACTGTATAAAGCCTATTCCATGTCACCACCCTATTCTGTATTAGTTGTGCCACACCAGTCTATCTGCACCTGCTCTTTGGCTGTGCACGCTAAGAATCTCCCCTGCACAGTCCCTACACGTGTGCACAAGCATGTACACATGTGTCTGCATGTAACCAGCCCGGTGTCCCTTACTCCAGCTGCTGCGCAGTGGCCTGGTAAAGCCAGGGGGACACCAGTGAAATCCCCATGCAGTCTCTTTCATCCTGAGTTCACAGTGGGTGAGTCCCAACTTATGCGGCTCCCCCACAGTAAAAGCCCAACAATTAGGTGCTCAAAAAGCTAAAAATCTGGGCGGCCATAGTGTCAGAAACACCTTCTAACACCCGCCCATACTTTTCATTGGCTTGTGTCTTTGTCCTTCGTAAATGCTGATTGATTATGAGGCTTTTTAGTCCTTCCTTATTATAGCCCTGTCATCATTTGTACTCTCCCATGGCTATTGTCCCTATTACTTCAAGTGTTACACAGTACTTGTTATTTAGACTGTGAGCACTATTTTCCTTAACGAGGTTCTCCTACTGCTTCTCTACTCCCCCTCCGTCCCATTGTCTGTGCCTTCTTGCCCCCTACCCCTCCCTCCTGATGTCCGTGCCTTCTCACCCCATCCGTGATAACTACCGTTTGCAATGCAATAGGTCTTGCGTCAATGCGAGTCCTATAGCATTGCAATGCTTGTATTTGGCCCTGTAGGCCTCACCCCCAACACTGCCGGCTCAACTGCTGCATTTCCGTGTTTATAGCTGCACACTTTCTTTTTTCAGGCTAAGTGGTCGGCCCCTTTTTCAGCAACTTCTGTTGGCTAAGAAGTTCCCTTGAACTGGACGTGATTGGTGAGTCCCGCATGAACCTGCCTTCCTTCTAAGAGTATGTGTTGCCTTGGTAATTGGATGTGGTACACTGGTGAAAGTGATGCTGTGGTGTGTAAAGAGCGGGTGCATTCTACTGATTGTATCGTTTGCTTCACGTACGATTTCCTCAGGCGTAAGAATCACTGTCCTTTGTGGTTTGCAACTTGCCTCTATCCCAAGTAATTACTCTCAAATCTGATTGTCATCCAATACCGCCATACTCCGTTTGCGCTCTATTGGGACTTCTGCATCTCTTTTTTAGCAGATGTGGGAGGTTTTGTCACACATATTAGGCGCACGTTTAGTCGATCTATACCCAAATCAAATCAAATCAAATCAAATAAGCTTCATTCTATTTTATCAAAAATCATAAAAGCGTACAAGTACAATTTATGCAGAAGAATTAAAAACAATTTTCACTTGAGCAAGGTTACAAAATAGATAAAACATTTCTCTAAAATTTAAAATCTACAGCAATCATTGGACAGAGAGCCTCGCATTCCACTGATCAATCAATATTGACGTGTACTACTTAACACATTGAGTTTCAAAATTTCATCACTGACTTCAAAAAGCGAGAAACAGCAAAGATAACATCCACATCTTCTAAGAGCAATAATTTCATATATGCAGGTTTACATGTTCTTATCCCCCAGCGCTTAAGTAAGGGTAGAAGGAATAGTTTCCTCGGGCTGGTATACAGATTACAGAAGAACATGATATGAATATTACTTTGTGTTGAATGGTCATCACATGGACATATTAATTTCAGCGAGGCCCAATCATTCTCTTTCGGTAGAGTGACCATGCGGAAGAAAATCCCTAGGCGCAGCCTAGTCAAAAGCATGCGAGGATAGGGTGCTGTTTCAGTCCCAAGATAAGATTGTAAGCCTTCAGTAGGGGTAATTTGCTGATAGCTTAGGATTGTACCTTTAAGTTTCTGTGTGTCCCATCTTGCACTTTCTAGGTGTGTAATTTGTAGTTTTTTAAGGGCCGGCCTAGTCATGCTATGTAAAGTCTCTGGATCATCATAAAATTCAGAGTGTCCAATGTTAGAGAACATCGTTTGTACATATCGCAGCCATTTGACTTTTGCTGCACCATCCAGAATCATGCAATTTTTAATGAGGTTTCTATTCAATTTACACTCCTCTGTAGTCCAAATCTTATGCCAAAGCAAACAGGGTGATATTTTTATGATGTTGCTAAGGTATTTAACGCCGGTCTCAATGTGAGTCATAAAAGTCGACGTAGTTTTTGACACGCCCAGTAGGTAACAAATGAAAATGTTCTCACAAGTTTGTAACAAGGACACATTCTCAAAGCCCCAGAGACCTGCGCCATATGTAGCCGTGGCTATACACTTTGCCCGGTAGATCTGTATCATTTCTCGAATGGGTTTACCCCCAATTTTGCCTGCAAAGGTTCGTAGAGCACCTATGGCACGACTGAAGGCGAGTTTCCTAGCTGACAGTGCATGTTTTCACCTTCCCCACCTGTCAAACACGATGCCCAGGTAGCAAAATGTGTCTGTTATGGCAATCTTTTGCTGGTCCAGATATATTGAGCATGAGGGTCTATTGATCTTTTGGGAGCAGGACATGGAGAAAGTTTTAGAAATGTTCACCTTCAAGTTTCTTTTGCCCATATAAGATGAAAATTCGTTTACTGCTCTCTGCAAGCCTAATTTTGTCCTTGACATAATTGCCGCATCATCGGCATATAAAAGAATAGGTACGGGCCTACCATTGACAGCCGGGTAATCGCTTGACAGAGTTAATAAACTCTCAGCGATAGAATTTATATAAAATGTAAAAAGCAAGGGCGCAAGTATGCAGCCTTGCCTCACCCCTCTGTTTATGGCAAATTTTTGTGAGCATTCCCCCTGAGTCCCAAACCTTACTCTAGCCCCTGCGTCTCTGTATAATTCTTTAATGAATGTGAGAATAATTGAGTCCACCCCAATGTCCTCCAACGTCGACCAGAGCAGCGCGTGGTCCACGCAGTCGAATGCGGAGCTGAGGTCGACAAAGGTTACAAATAGGTCCCCTTTTTTAGCCTGCGTGTACTTAGAGACTAATAGGGACAAATTTAGACATTGCTCAAGTGTCCCTAGTCCCTTTCGGAACCCATATTGGAACTCCGAGATGACCTTTTTCTCTTCTTCCCAATGTTGTATTTTCTTGAGAAGAATCCTTCCTGCGACTTTCATAAATCCGTCCAGTAGCGATATTGGACGGTAACAAGCAGGGTCGTCCCTGTTCCCTTTTTTAAATATGGGGACTACAATCGCGTCCGACCAGGTGGTAATGAACCCACATTTATTTCCCATATTCAGTACATTAGTTAGCAAAGGAACCCAAAAATCCGGCTCTGATTTATAGACATCCACTGGGGTGTAATCAGGGCCGGGGGCTTTGCCTGAGGCACTTTCCCTAAGGGCATCTTCAACTTCTAAGGTAGTAAATACCAGTTCAATCGGGTAAGGGGGTGCTGGGGAAACAGTTAGCTGATTATCCTGCATTATATTATCTGCAGATGAAATCACCCTACATGGGTTCGGGGCATTCCCCTGGGTATTGTTAGAATAAAGATTACCATAGTGTTCTACCCAGAGCTCACCCGTTATGGCTACTTCCACGGAGTTGTCTCTATCTCTTAAATTATAGACAGATCTTATAACTTTCCAAAAGGCATTACTATCCTTGTTCCTAGCAGCTTCCCCCAAGGCTTCCCAGGCCTCCTTCTTCAGTGTCGCCCTCCGCTGTTTGATAGCCAGCTTATAATCTTGTCTCGCCTGACGAATTTGAACCAGCGGACAGAGCTTTCTTTAAATTTTTCAATGTGGATGTGTATCTAGAGTCAAACCACCCACGGGTATGCCTCCCATTGTCCTTGTAGTTCCTAGTCAGTGCATTTTTTATGTGACGCTGTATGTTAGAAAATGCAGCCATAATGCTCTTTGGGTCAGTATCTTCCTCTAAGCAGGCAAGAATGTCTGTGGAACAAGAGGATAGGAGGTTTTGAAAGAAGGATGTTGGGTTCATTTTCTCCCATTTAATTACATACCCGTTGGTCTTAGTTAGGGTAACCTCATATGGGTATGAAACCCTACTAGGTTCCTTTGCTTTGTCCCCCATCAGTTTTACCCCGAAGGTGATGGGATAATGATCGCTCATAGGGTCATCCCCAATTTTCCAGTAGGTTATAAAATCAGGATGAGTTGGTGATATCAACGCAAAATCAATTGTGGTTTTACAACCTCTTCCATTATACGTTGGGGCAAAGGGAACCGGGGGGGAGCATGCCTGGTTGATGAAAGTGAGGTCAAAGGTAAATATAACGTTGTTAAGAAGAGGCTCCATGTTGGTATGGGAGAAGTGCAAGGGACCATCCTCCCCGGCATCTGACAGGCCGCACAAACCTAGCTCAGAAGACGGGCAGATGGTACAATTGAAGTCACCCACCCACAACATTATATGATCCCCTGTACCTTGTTCTCTCAGTTTGTGGATATGATGCATCATAATGTTCATATTTGATTCCACTTCACTAGTTGGCAAATTATTATAGAAGTTCACAAGAATCACCCTTTGCGAAGTGCCCCATTTAAGTGATATAATTTGAAAATACTGACTGGGTTGGAAGTTGCAAACTTTTACATCCCCTACATTCGAGATGTATGTGCACAGGCCCCCCTTGTTGCGACCCTGGGCTGATTGCACAGCAGGAGAGTGAAAGGTTCGATAGCCCAACATGTGGGCTTCCTCTGTAAGCCAGGTTTCTTGAAGACACAGGATGCCATACTTCTGCACAATCTCCAGCCAAGGTTTGTGGGTGATCTTACTACCAAGGCCTGCTACATTCCAGGAAAGAAGAGAGTGCATTGGGTTTCTATATTCCTGTGGATGATGCCCTCCATTCCCCTTTATGCCTTTCAGATCTTGCGAATGTGCGGGCTCTACCTGTCGTGTAACCTGGGCAGTAGGAGCGTGCTGTTCAGGGGGGTTTAAGTCTAGCCCAATGTGACTTGGAACTTGGGATCTAGGCATTGATTTTTCACTCGAGTCAGTCTCCATTGGGGGATTATGGGCATTGGTAGGGATTGAAGCAACACTCATTCCCAGTCAATCCACCTGATCCAGACACTCAAACCTATTCATAGTGGGCGCTCCTTCCCACCAGTTGTTAGTAGGTTGCCAACCATCCGCGTGTCCTTTCCATATGCGATTGTGCACTATTGACCAAGCCCCAGGTGGCTCAACAGTCTGTTTTGGAGGATAGAAAAAAGTAAGGGGTCTGATGACAATAGATTGGTCAGTATCACCTGAATCCCATGAAGTGATATGTTGGGCTGTGTGGGGGTCTGCAAATGAAACCACTATGCAGTCGCCCGGGATGGATTTATATGTACGACCCACCCATGGCACTCTCCTAACCATTAGAACCCTACTCCTAAGAGTGTTAGGAAGCTGCCTATTGACATTAAGCCAGTGAATCACCTTATTCTTTAGGGACCACTGGGTCTCCATGGAATGTGGGTCAAGTACTGGTACACCAGCCAGTACAACGACATAGGGTCCGGCGTCAGGAGGGAGATCAATATAACCCCCACGAAAGTTCTGGCGACCATGGTACTGATTGGCTATACGCGCAGTAGGAGGCATATTAATCTTATTGGGCTTGTGGGCAACCTTAGGGACTGGTTTGGGTAAAGTCAGGTTCTCAGGGCCTTTTGTCACTGGTATTGAGAGTTTTGGTATGAAGGGAACTGGAACAATTGGCTTAGACCGGGATTTAGGTATTGGGGTAGGTTTAGGTGGGGGTAGAGGCAAGACAGGGGGCACCATTTCAGGGGCAGGGGAACTAACATCAGTTACTGGAGCCGGATGGATACCATCATCACCATCCTGGGGAGTACCTTCAGCAATACGAGGAAAACTTACTTCCAGTTGCTTTAGGCTAAGAGTGGCCAGGGAGACTAAGGTCTTATCCATCTCTAAAAGATTATTCTCAATACGTGAAAGTCTGAGTTCCAAAGGTGACAGTAACTGTTTTAATGTGACCCAAACTGTTTTAAGAAAATCTTCGTCATCACCCCCCTTGTCTCTGTCCTCCCTGGCTCACTTTGCCCTCCCTCTATGAGTTTCTCGCCGTGTGTGGAGAAAGGCCCTAAAATTGGGTCAGGGAACACATTAAGGTTGCTGTGTTCCTTGCCCCCCCCCCTTTTAGGTGGCTATCCAAGTTTGGCACTTCTATGGTCTCCCCCGTAGTGGGTAGTGTTCGCCTATTGTTATAGAACTGCAACCTTGCAATTTTGGCTTTTTTGCGAGCGTAGGCAGACCTTGCGTTGCTTTTCTTTTTTAGAGTTGGCCCATCTTTATTTTTATTATTCACTGCAGGGGGAGGGGGGTCAGGACTGTCAGGCAAAATAATGGCAGTCCCTGGTCCAATAGGCACGATTCCCTCTGAAGTTTTAGGGGGCACAGCAATTAAGGTGGGTATAGGCTCTAGTAGAAGGGGAAGAGAAAGGGGAACATGGTGAACATCAGCATTAATTAACAGTGAGGGTGGGCAAGAAGCATGTTGTGGTGATGCAGCAGACGCAATTTTTCCCAGAGAAGATTTTTTAGAATGGGCAAAGGTCTGTGAAAGCCTACGTGCAGCATCAAGCTCAACTGACACCCTCTTCTGCATTTTAGTGATTTCAGCGTCAATTGCCAAGTTAGTCTTCACAAGGAAATGATCCAATGTCCCGCTGGGCTTACTCAGCCCCATTGCAGTTTTACTGCGACTACCGCGTGTGCTCATGGTAAGTCTGAATTACAGTACCGACAATGTGCTTAATAATAGCAGTAGGCAAGCCAGTAAACACGAACCAAGGGGGGTGGGCCAGGCCAGTCCTCTTTGTCCTCGAACAGCCTCAAACCGCCCGCTCTTAGCCCGGTCTTCGCCCGCTTCTTCGTCCGCGCGCGTCCCGCGTTTGCGTTCGGGGCAGAGTTAAAATGGAGGAGGAGAGGAGGGGGCGGGAAGAGGAACCAGGTGCGCGCGGTGGACGGCGCAAGCACTTCTGGTCCTCGCAGTCCCGCTCCCTAGGCAGGTGACATTTGTGGCTCTCCCCCGGCAACAGAACAGCGATGGTGACTGAGCTAGTGTGCTCCCAGGTCACAGGAAAGGCTCCACAAAGGGCTCCGCAGTACAAAGTGCCCCAGGTACGGCCACAAACAAAGTCCACACTGTATTACAGTTCTCAAGCGGCACCCGCGCCAGCGGGGGCCGCGAGGAGTTTTTATGCCCGCAAAAAGGTCGGAGGGAGGAGGGGGCGGGAAGAGGAACCAGGTGCGCGCGGTGGACGGCGCAAGCACTTCTGGTCCTCGCAGTCCCGCCCCCTAGGCAGGTGACGTTTGTGGCTCGCCCCCGGCAACAGAACAGCGATGGTGACCGAGCTGGTGTGCTCCCAGGTCACAGGAAAGGCTCCACAAAGGGCTCCGCAGTACAAAGTGCCCCAGGTACGGCCACAAACAAAGTCCACACTGTATTACAGTTCTCGAGCGGCACCCTTTCAGTAGCGCTTTGTGCACTTAAAACTAGGTGGTTTGCCTTACCACTATTGCGTACATTTCAGCACTTTCTGTCCCATTAATACTGGTTATGCTTTTTGTTTCTTTTAAATGTTCATGCTTCGCTGTGCATTCAGTGGGAGGTGTGGTAGACTCGGTTCTTGACCTTAAATGACCTAGTCAGGTATAGGTCAAGGTCAGATAAATAACACTGCAGTAACAATTCCTGCACAATGCATTGGCTTTGCATGAATGCAGTGGCTATACCCACTGCATTCATGTCTGTGTACGTACGTGCCTACAGCTATTGAGGTTACTGAAAACGATGATTTTCTCTACCCCTGCTAACACCAAGATGTCTTCGGGTTTTAGTGCACTTTTTACTTTTTTCATTTCATGTAGGGGTTGATTGCCATGTTTGAAATCTCATTGAGCAACAGTGCAACAAATACACGAACAGGAAATGCAGCAAAATCACCCAGTGTTATTAGCTTGTTCAAAGCCATTCTTTCATTTTCAGGACGGAGTAGAGTTACAGTGAATTTTCTATTTGTGTTCTGAATTGGTGCTTATTTATTGACAATTCACTCTTAGAATCCAACGTTTCCTAAAGGCTTTTGCTTGGATTGACAAGACTGTGTTCTCTTTTCCACAGTGTTACCCCTTGCACTCACTCACTGTCAGGTTACACGTTGTAAAGCCCTGTGCCAAAAGGAGGTGTTCCATCGTGGGGGAGTGGGGGGCGGGGGGGGGGAGGGCGTTCCGGCGCAGGAACGCCTCCCAAAAGTCACTGAGTGAAATCTACAAGATTTTACTCAGTCACTTTTGGGCCCATGCTGCGTCAAAACCCTGTGCCTGCTTGAAGCAGGCGTAAGGATTGGCACAGCATTGTGGAGATAGGGTCCCCCAAAGCATTGCTGGAGCTGCATTGCGCATTTACGGCACAGATGGGTGACGCATCTGTGCCGTTTTTGCCCCATGGTGCGCCGCATTCTAAATGCGGCGCATCCAGGGTGGCGAAGCTGCGATGCGCCATTTATTGTAAATCTGCCCCCTAGAGTCTGAATCCTCTTCTTCAAGTGGTGCTTAAAGGTCCGCCATGGTGTTTCTCAGTTACTGATTAAATTACTGTGGTCTCTCCCACTTCCTTATATGTTTGCCAATATTTGGGGTTGTTCAAAATACACCTTTATTGTGCTGTTTATATTCTGCCAATAACTTGTCCTTTTTACACTGCCATCCCATTACATTTCGTGTATCTTGTATGCATATACATGGACAATATCTATCCATGCCGAAAAAAGTGGTTTAATGAAACTTACGGCTGATTGCTTTCACTGTAGAGTGTTAGTACATTGTGTACCACACTAGTCTCACCACCGCTTTTATTTATTTGTGTTGTTAGTCCGAGTTCTCTATGAACCTCTGACTCTAATGTGAATAAACACTCAGCAGACACCTATCTTTCTCAAAATTCAAACAACCAATCCCCAAACCAGTATGTACCCTGTGATCATCATTTCCAAGCACCTCAGTGCCTGTGCATGTTACTCTTGTCCTATCTTTTTTACCCATATAACTCATTCATCCCACCATGCTCTCCACACAGTGCTTCCCGACTTTTCCATTGACAGCCAGCATCTACTTTTGTGTATCCATCCCTGAAAATCATCGCCTCCACAAAAACAAACTATTCTTACCAACTGACTATTCCCTATTGCTTGATTCCATTTACCATGCGTGGTAAGGTCGTGCCCAGCTGCCCTCTCCAGCATGTACTCTACTGATGTCCTGACTGCGTCTGTGTGTCTGAAAAAACAAAAACAACTTGTTATTTAGGGCCTAATTTAGAATTTGGAGTATGGCATACTCCATAACAAACAGGACATATATACAGTATTGCTAGTATGCAGTCATAATATACATTTTTTATTACCGACCTACAGTATTATCGAGTTTTAAATATCGTAGGGACAGAATATCGAAGTCAAGAATATCGGTGACCAGAATATCGACCTTAAGGTAAGTAATATCGTAGTAAGTGATATTGTTAGAAAAAATATAGTTGTTAATCATATCGATATTTATATTAGTGCTATGTATTTTAGTGTGTTTTTTATATGTATGTATTGAACATTTTTTGTAATGTTTTTTAATTATTTTTAAATATATGTATTACATGTTTAGAAATTAGTAATTTTTTAAAGTAAATTTTGATTTTAATATCAGAGCGGGTTGTCAGCTTATAGGGTGGGAAGTAATGTAATTATAATTAATTAATTAATATGTTATATTTATTTGTATTGATTATTAATGTATTCTTAACTAATTATGGATTGGTATATCATTTTTAATTGATTAATGTATCATTATATTAAATATAATTAATTTATTATTATTTTTTTATTATTAAATTTATTTATTTAAAAGGTTTTATATAGCGCTACTGGACCCAAGAGTATCAGAGCGCTTTACAGGGTACTTAACACATCATGAAAAAGAAAATCAATAAACGACTAGGTGATAAAGTCCACCAAGTGTAAAAGGAAAAGAAGGAGTAAATATAGAGAACAAGTACAGGAGAAGAGAGCTGTTGAAAAAGTAAAATAGGGTAGTTAAGTATTGAGGTAGACCTTTTCTGTATTGAGAGCTACTTATGTTCAGTAAAACACATTAACAGCTACTAATGTTATTAGTGCAGTATAATTTCAATGTCTTTATATGTAGATCATTTCAACCAAACAAAATCTTTCTAGTTTAATAAGCTGGGCTGCACACATGTGAGCTACTCAGAGTTAGCTCAAGAGCTACAGTAGCTCACGAGCTACTGGTTGGAGACCCCTGGGGAGGAAGGAGGAGAGCGAGAGTAGGAAGAGTAGTAGGAAGAGAGATTGTAGAGGAATGCTACGAGTAAATGGAAAATGGTTCAATAGGAATTAGGGACCCCAATATTTAATATTAAGCAGCAGCTTGAGGTTTTTCTTCAAAAGCGAGAGTAGGAAAGGTAGTGGAAGGGAGAGTGTATAGGACAGCAAAGAGTAAATGGACCGATAGTTCAATAGTAATTAAGGACCCCAATATTTGTTGAGAAGCAGCAGCTTGAAGTTTTTCTTGAAAAGGGGGAAGGAAGGGTTGCAGCGAAGGTCTTTGGGAAGAGAATTCCAAATAGATGGGGCATTACCTGAGAAAGAACATGATTGAGTCTTTTTCTTTTTGGTCCGAGGGGGATTAGGACAAGTGCGTCGGTGCTCCTCAAAGATCTAGTACATCCTACTTTTTGGAGTTTGTTAGAAAGGTACAAGGGGGTGTTTTGGTGAAGGGTTTTGTGAGTGATACACGCAATCTTGTAGCTGATCTGCCTTCGATTGGGAGCCATTTGAGATTCTTGAGGACCGGGGAGATGTGATCATAACGCTTACTGTCAGAGATAAGCCTTGCCACCAGGTTGAGGACAGATTTAATTGGGGCAAGATGGACTTTGGGGGTGCCACCAAGGGTGGCGTTGCCATAGTCAATTCTGGAAAGGACAAGTGATTGTACAATGATTTTAAAGTCGTCCATTGGAATAAAGGATTTGATTTTTTTAAGGTGATGTTGAGTGAAGAGGGCACCTTTGGCAGCGTTTTTAATATGTGAGATAAGATTGAGATTCTGATCGACGCTGATGCCAAGGGATTTGACAAAGTTGGAAGTGGTGAGAGGGCAGTGAAGTGCTTTGATATCGGCAATCCAGTGTAGGATAGACAGAGGGTTGTTTTTGGGAGCAAAAAGGATGATTTCAGGTTTTTGGGGATTTAGTTTGAGGTGGTTAAGATGGAACCAGGTTTGAATTTTCGTCAAGGCCAATTAAGATGTAAGATGTCGTTGTGTGATTTGATCTTGTAGTATAATTGCGTGTAATCGGCATAGAGGTGGTAGCTGATTTTAGCTTGTTTGAGAATAGTAGTGAGGGGGTTCCATGAAGAGGTTAAAAACAGTGGGAGAGAGGATAGAGCCTTGTGGGACACCCTGAGAGACAGGTTGTGGTTTGGAGAGGCAACCATTCAGTTGAATTTGTTGTGTTCTATTGTGGAGATAGTAGGTGAACCATTTGGGGATAATTCCATTTAAATCGAAGCTGTCTTTGAGAGTTTTCAGAAGGGTGAAATGATTAACAGTATCAAAGGCTGCGGAGAGGTCAAGGAGGATGAGGAGGGAGGATTCGCCTCGATCCAGAGAGCGGTGAATGTCATCAGTAATGTTGAGCATTGCAGTTTCCGTGCTGCATCCCTTTCTAAAACCAGATTGGAAAGCGTCAAGGAGATTGAAAGTGTAAATGTGATTATCCAATTGTGACAGGACACATTTTTCAAGGGCTTTGGAAAGGAAGGGAAAGTTAGAGATTGGGCATAAATTGTTTAAGTCATTATGGTCCGCTGTTGTGTTTTTGAGGATAGGGGTGATTTGACCAAGTTGGAGGGAAGCAGGAACACTGCCAGTAACTAGGGAGGATTGGTAATGTTGGTCCATATAGGGGGAATGCTGTGCTTAAGTTCCTGAACCAAGTGAGTGGGAAGAGGATCTTTGGTATGTGAGGAGGGTTTGAGTGTGGAGATGATGTTGAGAACATCGTATTCAGAAATAGGGCAAAATTCACTTCAAGAAGCATTGTTTTTAGGTAGGAGGACAGTGGAATTGGTGTCAAGCTGGGGGAGAGAGAGGAAGGATTGAGGGGGGTTAGGCGAGGGAAGGGAATTGGGCAGAGGTGCCATTGGAGTACTGGGGGTGTGTGTTGGCTGGGGGGAGGTGGGGTAAGGGAGGGTGTTGGGTAAGTGGTGGGGGTGGAGAAGGATAGGTCGATCTGGTTGACTTTATTTGAGAAGAAGCTAGCAATCTCTTCACATCTCTCGATGGTAGCTAATAGTTTTGGAGGGCCAGAGGAGTTGTTAAACAGTTCTCTGGGATGGTTTCTAGCCTTGTGAAGTTGGGAATGAAGGAAGGAGACTTGAAGATGTGCTCTTTGTAGTTGGCTCTGGCATTTCTGTGGAGTATCAAGTTGGAAGAGGAAGGTTGATTCCTCCAGGCACGTTCAGACTGCCTGAGGGCACGTCTTTCGTTATTTAGGTCAGAGTTGAACCAGGATTTGGGTGGGATGTTTTTTAGTGGTTTAAGTTTATTCGGGGCAATTTGGTCAAGGGCTTCGGGGATTGCATTGTTGTAATGATCGGTTAGGTCAGTGGTGCTATGGGAGAGAGGGGGGAGTGATAATCGAGATTTAATTATAGACTCCAGCTCGCCAGAAGGAATGCGGTCAAGATTACGTGTTTGTTTCATTTGTAAACTGCAGCTAGGGGTTGGACGAGTAGTAGAGCCGTTCCTTACTGGTGTTGTGTGTCCGCTGATAGCACTTAGATACCCCTGGATGATAACGCGCTCTACAAGCTCATAATACCATAGCATAGCTGTTCATGGTGAAGAGGATAAGGTGGTGGTCAGACCAGTCTACGGGAATGATCTTGGAGAGGGAGGCCAGATCTTTGCTAGAGATAATGGCATCAAGGGTGGCACCCTTAGAGTGAGTAGGAGATTGGCAGAGTTGAGTCAGGTCACTGATGTCCATGGTCTCTTTAAGGAGGTTAGCACCAGAGTCGTTGGTTTTATTCCAGTAATATTAAAGTCCCCAAGGAAGAGATTCCTGGAGTTGGAGAGCGATGCTTGGATGATGAGGTCAGATAGCTCCTGGGCGAAGGGGATAGGATTACTGGGGGGGTGGTAGTTGTTATGTAGGCGGATAGTAGGAGAACCAGGAGTGATAAGATCAGTGCAGAGGTATTCGAAGGAGGCTGGGTCTTGGATATGAACTTGCACAAGTTTTAGTTTGTCTTCAAAGATTATGGCAAGGCCTCCTCCAACTTGATCAATTCTATATTTCTTAAGGATGGAATAACCAGGAGTGGCGAACATATCAATAATAGAGGTGAAGTGGGGGTTGAGCCATGTTACCGTTAAGAAAGCAATGTCGATACTAGCGCTGAGAATGGTTTCTGCTATTTCCGTAGCGTGACAAGAGGCAGATCTGCAGTTAATCAGCATGCAGCTGAGGGGTGAGATTTTGGTGTGTAAAGTGGAGGGACATAGGGGGATAGACGTTAGTTGTTGAGGGGGCCTAGGTGATGAAGGAAATAGGGGGTATCTGCTCGTTCCCAGAAGGACTGGGATGGCAGAGTGAGGGGGGTGGGGATCACAAAAAAGGTAGGGGGAGGTGGGGTATTAAGGTGATCAGAGGGGTCATGGGGTCACGTGGGGATGGATGGATAGGGAAGAGTGGAGGGCCGAGTCGGCTGAGGTCATCATTTATGGGAGAAACTGGGGAGGTCGTGGTCATGTTAATTCCCAAGGACACTGGGCAGGACATATGATGAGAGGGGGAGGTCGACGTAGTGGTGTATGGGGGAAGACCTTGGTGAGTTTTGGGGGGTCTGGTGAGGGCTAGTTGTTCTGATGGAGGGGTGGGCTGGGCGGAAAATTGGTGTTCGGAACAAGAGGTGTTCGGAGAGGTGATTGAGGGGGAAATGAGAGGCATTTTGAAATCTGGCACATTGAAATTATGTGAGGGGACAGTGGGGTGGGTGAGATCTAGAGAGTGGTTCCTCTAGAGAGACATCATTTCTGAGAGAGGTGAGTTCTAAGGCAAGGGTCGAGAGGTGTAGTTCAATATTAAGGAGTGATTGAGTAAGGAGTGAGGAATGTAGGTGGTCAATTGGGTTCAGGAGGTGGGAGGTGTCAAATGTTATTGGGAGAGGGTGATTGACAGAAGGGAGGAGGGAACCTGGGGGGGATGGAAGGGGAGAGTTGTCAGAGAGGGGGGAGAGAAGTTGGATCCTCAGGTTTTTGGTAGTGTTGGTTAGGGCATGAGGAAGAGGGATCTTGTAGGACGGTATAATGGGGATCAGGGGAGTGATAGGGGGAGTGTGTGATGGAGTTGGTTGGGGAGGCAAAGGCGAGGTATGGTGAGCCGTACGGGGTGGGAGTGGAAGTTACAAGAGAATGTAGTGGATTATGTGCAGCTGGGGGCATTTTATTGCAGAAACAAGGAGGGGAGATGGATAGGGTGGCTCATCGATCGTTAGCAGGTGGTGTTAAGGAAGAATCATAAGAGGTGGGAGAAGGAGGAGATGGAATCAGGGGTGGATCACAGGGCAAGGAGCAAACAATAGAGTCTATTGACTTGTGGGTTAGTGGGGATGCCAGAGTATGGGGGCGGGGAGATGAATTTCAAGAGGGGTAGAAGAGTCAGGGGGAAGGAGTGTATGGGTCCAGGGGTGAGGGGGCAAGGAAGAAGGGGGGATGGGAGGTGGTTGCAGGGCAAGAGTGGAAGACAGGGGGAGGGTATGGGAGGCAAAGTGGGGAGTGGGAGAGTCTGAGGAGGGTGCAGATGCAAGGGAGGTAGTCAGTGTTTGGGATTGAGGGTAGGGGGTGCCAATATTAATTATCATATTGAGAGCAGGCATAGGGGATTGAGGTTGGTAATAAACAGGATGGTTAGGGAAAGAGGTGGGTGTATCAGTGAGAGGAGAGAAGGGGACTTGGGGGTACAGGGGTAGCAAGACATCTAGGTGTTGGGGGTGCTGGAGGTAAGGATTCAGGGTAAGAGTGATGTTTTGGGATAGTGTGCTGACGTGGTGTTCAAAAATATAGAGGTGTTTTTCGGATGCTTGAATTAAATAACTATAAATTAATAAGAAATAACAAAAATAAATAAAAATAATACATTAATTATAATTAATATAATTGTAAATTAATCAATTAATAAAGTGAATTACAAATTAATAATTACATTAATTGATCATTAAATTAAATGTGCTATTTTTTATATGTAGCAGGTTGTGGGTTTATAGGGGAATAGGGTTTTAAGTAATGTAACAATAATTAATTAATTAATATTTGTATTTAATTGTTCATGATTATTATTGTATTGTTATTTAATTTTTAATTGGTAATTTATTTTATTAATTGATTCATTTATAAATATATTAATTAAAATTAATGTATTATTCTTATTTATTTTTGTTATTGCTTATTAATTTATAGTTATTTCATTAGTAATTGGTAATTCATTTTTAATAATTTATTAATTGATAATTACATTAAGGGATCGACTCCGATTCGGGTAACAAATCCGTACGACGATTCGTATTCGTAGCCGTTTCCGTACGAATCGAACAAATCCCTACGAATCGTGTAGTACGATCCGTTCCGAGAAAATACGTCTGAATCATTGCGAACCGTACGAAAATGAAGGGTAAATCCGTACGACATCGACCCGCACTGTGAACTGTAAGATTCGTAAAAATGCCGTACGACCCGCCAAGTACGATCCGGACCGGGGAATGAGTACGCGATTCGTATCTTAAAAGTCGCGTATGAGCAATTCGTACGGAGGGCAACACTATCGCATACGCACCGTACCCCTAAAATCAAGGGGTGTATGCACAGGGAGTATGAACCGTACACCTACTGTCCGTACACCTACGATCATGGGGTGTACGCACCGTACCCCGATGCACCGTACCCCTGCAATCATGGGGTGTACGTACCGTACATGGGGGGGTCCGTTTCATATGCATTTTGAGGCGAAATCTGCTTTTATGGACGTTTTAAGCTCCCTTAGAATAAGAGTCATACAGAGTGTTGTCGATACGATTCGTACTTGCTGGGTTAGAAAATGCAGCTTCAATCCGTAAGGACATCGCGTACTGCGCTTTCCGAATGTGATTCGTACAGATTAATGAGTTTTATGGTCTTCGGTACGATTCGTACAGAGAACTGCTTTGGGTACACATCGTACTACATCACACGTACAGGTACAGTTCTGCATACGATTCGTACAGGAAAAATGCTCCAAACGGCTATTCGGAGGGCATTTTACCGAATCGGAATAGGCCCCTAAATGTAGTATATTTTATGTGTAGGGGTTGTGGGTTTATAGGGGAATAGGATGGGAAGTCATTTATTATAATTAAGTACATTTCAATTTTTATTAATTGGTATTGATTATTAATTTTTGTTAATTAATTATTAATTGGTAATACATTTGTACTAATTGAGTAATTAATAATTTATTTAATTGTGTTATGTTTTTGTGTAGTTCGTTGTGTGTTTATAGGGGAATATGGTCGGAAGTAATTTATGTTAAGTAAGTAAATATTTTTTAGATTGTATTGGTATTTATTATTAATATTTTTGTTAATTAATTATTAATATGTTATTTTCTAAAAAAAATAATAAGATAGATTAATAAGTATGTTAATTTAACCCCTATGCTATCCTACATTTTCCACACTGTTACACTCACTGGAGTTGGAATAGTAAATTTAACCCCAACACTATCCAACATTTTCACTACTGTTGCACTCACTGGAGTGGAAATAGTAATTTTTACCCCTACGCTATCCAACACTTTCCCTACTGTTGCACTCACTGAAGTGGGACTAGTAATTTTAACCCCTACGCTATCCAACACTATCCCTACTGTTGCACTCACTGGAGTCGGAATAGTAATTTTAACCCCTACGCTATTCAACACTTTCTCTACTTTTGCACACACTGGAGTGGGAATAGTCATTTTAACCCCTACGCTATCCAACACTTTCCCTACTATTGCACTCACTGGAGTGGGAATTGTAATTCTTACCCCCACGCTATCCAATACTTTCCCTACTGTTGCACTCACTGGAGCTGGAATAGTAATTCTTACCTCTACGCTATATAACACTTTCCCTACTGTTGCACTCACTGGAGTTAGAGCAGTAATTTGTACCCCTATGCTATCCAACATTTTCCGTACTGTTGCACTCACTGGAGTTAGAATAGTAATTTTTACCCCTACACTATCCAACACTTTCCCTTCTGTTGCACTCACTGGAGTGGGAGTAGTTATTTTTACCCCTATGCTAACCAACACTTTCCCTACTCTTGCACTCACTGGAGTGGGAATAGTAATTTTAACTTCTACGCTATCCAACATTTTTCCTACTGTTGACTGTTTGGTTTTGGAATAGTGATTTTATTCCCTTCGCTATCTAATATTTTGTTATTGATTTAGTTAATGTAGTATATAATTAATTAAAAAAATATTAAAAATAATTTTAATTTTATCAATGTGTTATATTTGTATTTATTTTTATTTTTATTACTGTTTTATGTGTAGAGATGTATTTGTTGTTTATAAGATATTTTTTATCAATTTATAATTTATTAGAATAATTATTAAAAAATATTAAGTATATATATTTTTCACTGAAAAAAACATAAGTTTCAGGTGTAAAGAAAATGAAAGTGGAAAGGTAAAGTGATGAAGAGATTGTAGGATAACAGTTGGAAAACAGTTCACTTATCAACTGTATTACTAATGTGATTCTGAATGTTGTGTTTCATTTACCACATTTTCATCAACAAATCATGGAAAATCATGAAAAAAGATTCTGGTCAGCACTACATCATTGATTTCAATAGTTGGTAAGTGACAGAAGTAAAATGCCTACTGCTTCTGGCATTCAATATCTTTTAGATATATGTTCTGGTTAGTTGACATTTACTTTAAATATAGAAGAAGATGCACAAACATTTCTAATGCTCACGCTCAGAGTAATTGAACACAAACGGGACCATAACTGGGAAGAGTGTTCATTTATTTCTACCATTTAAATACAAACAGAACAATTCCTATACTTAACAATACCAGACTGCAAATCAGTACCTTTTAACAAATTGATAAAAACAGCAAATGAGGATTTGACATGTTCACATTGTAGATTGAGATGTTGTCTAAATTACATATCAAAATATTTGGAAAATATGTGATTTTAATGCTACAATGTTGTAGAACGAATGGAAGAAAATTGGAAACAAAATAAATACATTTTAAAAGAAATCAAATATCTATTTCAGGAAGAACTTATACAATAGTGGCTATTATTTTCCATGATGGACCTACTACAACATACTATACTGTTTATCTAGATTGAATCAAATCAAATCAAAACAAGCTTTATTTGGGTGTAAGCAAAACAACCATAAAAGCATAGTAAAACTCATATACAAAAATGTTTCACTAAAAAATTATTTTTCATTAAAAAGGCGACTAGTAAAATAGGGATAAACATGCTGCGAAAGTTAAAATTTCATACTGTACATCAAGTATTTTCATTGCATGTATAATACAGTTTCACCCAGAAACAAGCTGTTAGACAAATAAGTACAATAGGATTTTTGTGTCAGGGAATATTTTAAATCCCACAGATGAATGGGTAGAGAAAGACACTACTAAAATGACAAACGCTAGAATTCTTAACAGTACTAGCAGATAAAATACATGAATAGTTAAAAAAAAGTTAAAAAATTTCAGAAGTTGGCACCCTATAAGCGAGTTACAATACTATTAGTTATTAGGGAAGACTAGCTGGCGAGGGAGTACAATCATTTTTCAGCCCAAATT
The DNA here is from genome assembly GCF_964263255.1 of Lissotriton vulgaris. NCBI lineage: Eukaryota > Metazoa > Chordata > Amphibia > Caudata > Salamandridae > Lissotriton > Lissotriton vulgaris. Next base: position 454,058,437 of record NC_141691.1, read on the forward strand.
CTGCCTATGTTTGATGACTAGCTTTAGAAAAATCGCTACCCTTCTAGCGAAGGGTTTAGCGTCTAGGAATTGCAGAGCGAGGTAGGATGGGTGGCACTTGCGTAGGCCCATAATCTTGAGGATTGGCAGAAGCCAATACTACCTCAGTTCCTGATAGAATTTACAGAAGAGCGTAATATGAATTGTCGATTGGGGGGAGCGGTCATCACAGGGACAAGCTTGGAGAGGTTTTTTCCAGATGTTAGTTTGAGGAAAGGTAACCAGATGGTGAAAGCTGTCCAGTCTGAACCTAGTTAATAGGAATCTTTTGTAGCCCCTGAAGTTGTATGTTAAATAAGGCTGAACCATAGGTGTTGTTTGGATCTGTAGTGAGTGCTGGACCGTGACTTTTGAAACCTCACTAACAAGTCGAAGAGATTCTAAATGGGCCAGACAGATCTTTTTAAATTTCTTGCGTGGAATTACAGCTATTGTGGTGGGGATAGATAGTACTGAATCGTGCCAAGGTCACTAAAGAATTTTCTAATATAAGCGATCCAGCTAATCTTTAGTGACATATCAAGGGAGATGCAATCCTCTATGATTTCCCTGGCAAGAGACGTCTCACATGCTGCCCAAATGCGATGCCACAGGAGGAGGGGTTGAATCCGGATCAGATCTAATAAGTAGGACATACCCACCTCCAAGTGGCAGGCATACGTGGATGTACCCTGCAGTACTGCCAGGAGGAATCGTAGGAAGGTGTTTTCTACTTTTTTTACCTCATCAGTTTTGGCGTGTCCCCAAACACCCGCCCCATAGAGTGCACTAGATGTGCATTTAGCTCTGAAGATTTCTAATAATTCTACAATAGGGCGCCTTCCCAGTTTATTTGCAAACTTAGCTAACTCAGCAGTTGTTCTAATAAGGGAGAGTTTCCTAGATTCTATGGCAGGTTTCCAAGAGCTATTCTGGTCAAATATTATTCCCAAGTAAGGATATGTGGATGTATTCTCTATCTTTTGTGAATCAACAATCACTGGTTTGATGTTTTTAGCCCTCGATCCTGCCACCATGACAAATGTTTTCTTGATGTTAATCTTTAGGTCAAGGCTAGCCATATATGTGCTGTATCTTGTAAGAGCACGCTGTAGTTCCATGGGGGTGCGAGCCAAAATTACAGCATCGTCCGCGTAGAGTAAGACCGGGATTGGACGCTTTTTTATTGTGGGGAGGTCCCGGCCTTCCGTCAGCATTGCCTTTTCCAGGCCGTTTGTGTACAAATTAAATAGGAACGGGGCCAGGACACAACCCTGCCTTACTCCTCGGTCCACTCTGAATGACTTTGTTAGCTCGCCCCCATGCCGTATCTAACTCTGGAAGTTGTGTCAGAGTATCGTTCACGCAAAAACATTAAAAGGGGGGACTCTATGCCCATACATGCCAGTATTGACCAGAGCTTATTATGATTGACGCAATCAAAAGCTGCAGAGAGGTCGACATATGCCATGTAAAGAGCCCCTCCCTTGGCGTTTACATATTTCCCTATCAATAGGGATAAGTTAAGTGCTTGCTCAGTAGTTCCTAGCCCCTCACGGAAACCAAATTGCAGGTCAGAGAGAACTTTGTTATCTGAGGCCCACAGTTGGAGACGATCTAAGATGACACGACCAGCCACTTTCCCCAATGAATCCAAACGGGAGATTGGACGATAGCAAGATGGAAGTTGCTGATCCCACTTGTTAAGAATGGGAACGAGGATTGACTGGGACCAGGAATCAATAAGCCCCAAATCGCAAGTTGCCTGCAAAACCCTTGTTATGATAGGGGACCATAGGTCCAGGTTGGACTTGAAAAGATCAATTGGGGCCCCATCAGGGCCAGGGGCCTTTCCGTTTTTGCTGGCCTTAAGGGTAAGTTCTACCTCCTTGTGAAGTATATGGATGGACAATGGGAAATGGGTCTGCTCTGGCCCAGGTGGTGTAGGTTGATTTGCAGTTAACAAAGAGCCGAATATCCGCTCAAAATACTTGACCCACACGTGCTCATCGATCGCTACATCCATACTGGGCTTGTCCTTAGTGTCTATTAAGAAGGGGGACTTCACGACCCTCCAGAATGCAGCACTGTCCCTTAAGGTACAAGATCTATGAAGTTGCGTCAAGAGTTCTTGTTTGAGGACATTTTTACTGGACTTTAGGGCCTGTTTGTAAGTCCTTCTGAGAACTGCAATATCCTTAGCGTTTCTGTCTTTTTTATTTAGGGCTACTTTTTGGTTTTGATGTGCTTTGGTATATGAGCTGTCAAACCACCCCTTAGTTCTAGTTTTCCCTGCTTTCACTTTAACAGAAAGAATTTCCTTAATTGCTGTCAATAATTAAGAGAAGTTTACCAATATTCCCTCGCTAGTGGTGGCCAGATCTAAACAATGTACGAATTCTTGCCTGCAGTTTGTGACCAGACTTGTTGTAGTAGCCTGTGGGTCCACTTTTTCCCATTTCATTGAATAGCCTTTAGTTCTGTCCATTAGAAAATTGTTCTGGGCTAGGAGGATTTTGGTGTTAGGCCTCTCATAGCCCTTATGGACTTTTAAAGTTATGCTATTTGGGTAGTGGTTGCTAATGGCTATATTGTGCGTTTTACAATTCAAAAGGGCTGTTCCAACTGTCCCTGATATAAATATAAAATCTATTGAACTTAGCCGTCCTCTACCATTAAACGTGGGGACAACTGGAACTGGAGGATTTACCAGGTCATTGATGATGATAAGGTCTAGACCACTAAAGATTTCATTAACCCCTTCGATGCTCATGACGAGCTCAGCTCGTCATGCAGTACACTGGTCGTGTGCTGATGACGAGCTGAGCTCGTCATGAAGAAGGGGGATCTGAATATTTCAGCACCCAGCGGGAATTGCTCTAGCAGGCAAGGTGTTAAGGGTGTGCCCGACAAGAGTGTGAGAAAAATTAGTTATCAGGTCTTTGTTTTCATTCACAATCCCACAGAGTGGGTTGTCACTATGTTTACAGAGTGTCTGATCTAGAGTGTAACAAAGGATGGACGCAGTGCAATGATACCCACTTGGAATTCAAACCTAGATTTTCTTATCAATTACCAAACTATAATATGTTGTTTTTCCAGCAAAAGTTTTGAGTACATAATTTGGCCTATTGGGGAAGATGTCAATAGAAAGTAGATAGCACTACAATCTATTAGTGTTTATAATAAGTGTTTTAATTATTATTTGGCCTAATAGATATTACATTATTAAAATTGTGTTTAAAAGCAAAAAGTTTATATATTTTTGTCAATATTGTACCAGATGGAAATGAGATTGTACATTTTTTCAAATGTATTTGTGATAAATAATACAGTTAATATAGATGAAAGCAGTGATTAAGTGTAGATCAGAAAACGCATAGCTACATAAATTGATAATGATGTATTAGGGTGATGTTTTGTTTCTACAAACAATTTGATTGTTTTTCCCTGCTGTTCAATGGTGATGCTACATTGAAATCACTGTGTATGGAGAAGTTATGAACAATCTGAGAACAGCAAAAAAGGGAAACTGAAAATGCTATCTAATTATGAATTAATGTTGTGTTCTCCAAAATATAATATTATAATTTCCCTAATATTTTATCATTAAATAAAAGTTGTTTTTGTCTTCTTTATGGTAGGTACTGTTCAAGATTGAAAACAGTTTTAATGTTGTTTAGGATAATACAACTCTAAAATAGATTTATTGAATTATGTTTTTAAGTTACTTGAAAGGTAAGAATACATAATACAATATTCATGATAAACTGGAATTTTTTTTAAATGTATTTGTTATATGTTTCTAATATAAATAATCTTCATTTTTAAGACTATTTGAAATGTATTATCACATACCTGAGGACAAGTATCACACTTTTGTGCTGCAAAAGTGCATACACCAATAAAAGAGTTAAAATAATAGTTGCACTTTTTTTTTTAGTTACTTTCTCCCCATTATACAGGGCAGGTTTGTATTGAGCTCTCTATTCAAGGACTTTTGTGATGCATACATAAGTAACAGATGCCTGCTTCTGTGACTGAATGCTCTAGTAGAACTGGTAAGATTTGTGCTGCTGTATGATAAGCTACATCGTTTTTAAGTTAGGGTCTTCAGCTGGACAACATGTGTCAGAATACATGTAGAAGTACACACATACCTCAGTCATGATATCACAAACAGATTCAAAGTTGACAGAGGGCACTTTCAATTTAAAGCAGACACCTAAATTAGTGTGGCCTACTATAGGCAAACCTTTCCAGACACTCATATGAACTAACATAAACAAAAATCAATCTGCTATAATGTTTTAAACCACAATTGTCTCTTACAACTTCATTATTCACAAACAACTGATAAATTTAGGCCTAGGCAAATATATAATGCTAACTCTTCTCATGTCACTGTTGTACGCCTCACCATGTTTCTGAGTTCAATATGTTATGTTATGTTATGTTATGTTACGATTATTTATTGTGCGCACAGATACTCCAGCCAAGGAGCGTCCTGGCGCAGAGACAAGGTAGCACGTAACACAACAGGAGAGTAAAAACAAAACAGCTAAAACAAGAAGGTTTTTATAGCCCTCCGAAAGGTCAAAAGGTCCTCCAGCAAACGGATTTCAACAGGCAGGGAGTTCCATGCTGACGCGGCCATTACCCTAAACGAGCGGCCTCCCATGCGACTGAGCCTGAATCTGGGGACCACCGCAAGGGCCAGACCCTGAGAGCGGAGGCTGCGGGTGGGAACATAAAAGGACAGACAACTCGACAGGATTTCCGGGCCAATACCTCTCAAGATTTTAAAAGCAAGGCACAAAACCTTGAAGAGGATGCGCTTCCTAACCGGAAGCCAATGTAGGGAGCGAAGGACACCTGTCACCGAGCAGAATCTGGGCAGGCCGACAACCGCCCTCGCCGCGGCATTCTGAACCCGTTGCAAGCGGGTTAGCTCGGCCTGGTTAGCCCCAGCCAGGAGAGAGCTGGCGTAATCCAGGCGGGAGATGATAGTGGCCTGGATCACCAGCTGCCTGGTTGGGGCATCAAAGAACTTGAGAACAGGTCTCAAACCCCTCAGAAGACCGAAGCAGCAGGCCGCGGTTCTTTTAGTATGCCCTACAAAGGAGAGGCCCGCATCCAGCCATACCCCCAGATTTTTCACCTCCGATACCGGGATCGGAGTAGGTCCCAGCTCTGGGGGCCACCAAAGGTCACCCCACAGCTCCACTCCCTTACCGACGACCATCACCTCTGTTTTTGTGGCATTTAGCTGAAGGCAATTGCCTGTCAGCCAGCTAGCCACCGCCTTCAGTCCAGACTGAAACCTGGGGGCCTCAATCTCCGCATCCCCGCTGAGAGTAACCGCCAGCTGTGTGTCGTCGGCATATGAGACCAAAGTTAGGCCCCACTGCCTAGCGACATCAGCCAGCGGTCTCACGTAAAGGTTGAACAACGTGGGACTCAGCGAGGACCCTTGCGGAACCCCCATGGCCAGCGGTTGGTAGTTGGACTTGAAGGGAGGGATGGCAACACAGAAGGAGCGGTCATCTAAGAAGGAGCGGAACCATTGCAGCGCCTGACCGCCAATGCCAATCTCCTCGAGCCGATGCAGGAGGATGCTGTGGTCTACCGTATCAAAGGCGGCGCTAAGATCTAACAAAATAAGCGCCGCCGTTCGACCAGCATCCAACCTTGCCCGGAGATGTTCCACCATCACAAGTAACGCGGTTTCCGTACTGTGACCAGCACGGAATCCGTTTTGTGTGGGGTCGAGGGCATTGGTCCGTACCAGATGTTCAGACAGGGCCAGATTGACGTGGGCCTCAGTGATCTTGGCTGGCCAGGGTAACAACGAGATGGGGCGATAACTTTCAGGCTTGGATGGGTCCAGGGTGGGCTTTTTGATAATTGGGGACACCACGGCTTGTTTCCACTTAGATGGAACAATTCCCGTTTCCAAGGAAAGGTTGACGAGGGAACATACAGCTGGACGCCCCATAAAAGCCTGATCTCGGAAGAGAGCAGGCCTTACTGGATCAGATGGAGATCCAGATTTGACTTGCAGCGCAAGTTTATCAAAACCATCCAAGGTAAGGGGGGAGAAGACAAGCAGTGTAGTCTGATGGTGGGCCCCATTGGTACTTTCCCCAGTGAACCCTATGCTAGGGAATGTCCTATATATAGCTTGGACCTTCCCCAAGAAGTAAGATGCAAGGGATTCACAGTGGGAAAGGGAGCTTACGGTCGTAGAGGTAGTCCGCTTCGTCATAAGATCTTTTACGGCCTTAAAGATGGCTTTCGACGGATTTGAACTGTTCCGGAATTCGGTGGCATAAAAAGCCGCACGAGCTCGGCAGATGGCTTGATGGTAGAGCTTGACGGACCTGGCATATGCAGCTTTTAGATCAGCCCCATAGGTTTTCCTCCAAGCCCTCTCAGCTCGTCTGCAGGCACCCTTTAGGGCCCGAAGTGTGCCATCGTACCAGGGACTCGACTCTCTGGGGTTGATTTTAGTTGATCTGTGTCTGTGTCAGGACACATCCTTTACCATGCATCAATTACAATGCTGTATGTTACATCTCAGTTTTGACTACGTAATTTGTTATATCGTCTTGCACTGGAGGGTGCTCTAGACTAAGGAATAGTGTAAATAACTATTCCAACACCATCCCTACTGTACGTTGACTGGAGTTGGAATAGTAATTCACACTGTCCCTAAGTCCAGCACCCTCCAGAGCAAGTCGATGTAACAACTTGCGTTGTCAGGACAGCGATGTAACATACCGCGTTGTAACAGAACACGTTGTATTGTCATACATCCGTCTGTGTCTCTTTGTGGTGACATGATACATCAAAATAAACCTGCAAATACCAGAATACTTTAGTTTCACACCACATGCTCACCAAATTTGTATATGTGTTATATTCTTCTCATTATGTAGGGCTAGTGGGCATTGAACTCTCTGATTGTTTCTGTGACACCTACATAGGTAACAGATGTCTGCTTCTGCAAGTGAACGCTCAAAAAGGACTGATAAGATTTGTGCATTTATATGATAAGCTACACAGTTATTAACTTAGGGTCTTCAGATACACAACACGTGTTGGAATACATGTGGAAGTAGACACATACCTCAGTCATGATAACAAGCATATATTCACACTTGGAAGAGTGCGTTTTCCTTTTTAAGTAGAAACTTAAATGAATGTGGCCTACTTTAAGTGTACCTTTCCAGACACTCCTATGAGCTACCATAAACACAAATCCATCTGCCATCATATTTAAACCTCATGTTTTTCTTGCAGCTTATTTATTCACTATCAGATCACAGATCACAAAGTTAAGCCTAGGTAAATATGAAAGGCCAACTCTTCTCATGTCATTGTTGTAAGTGTCACCATATTTCTCAAGCCATCAATGTCTGTCTGTGCCTCTTTGTGATGTCAACATACCATAATACCTCTGTTTCACACCACATGCTTTCTAAATGTATGTACAAGAAAGTGTGTGTATTACTTTTTCTTCCTTATACCGAGCAGGTGAGTATTGTAAGTGCTTTTATTATATTTGAAAATTTGACAAGTTTGAAGTTTGATGTATGTTCTCATTTGAAGAAGTATTTCAACATATCTCATAGAGATATTAGGCCTACGTTTTAAATAATAGAATCTAAAGTACATGGTACCACCCATGCACTCATCCATTGATACACACACTACCTGACCACTTATGAGTCACATAGTGACTAGCTTTGCAGTCGCCTATTTACTCAGGCAGTAACTAAATGCACTCATTCATTGACCGAAGCGCTATCCTTACACTCATGCACTCACCGAAAGACTACCTTTGCACTCAACAACCATACACTAATGCTTGTACTTATTAACCCCTTCGATGCTTGTGACGGAAACATTCCGTCATCAGTCACGGTTGGGCTGTGCTGATGACGGAATTGTTCCGTCACAACCACACCCATTTCAATGAGGGGCAGCACAGGAGGGGAATTTCATTAGCAGCGATGAGGTTAATTTGTTCATGCACCACCCATGCATTCATGTAATCACTCAGGCACTTATATTGCACTGAACCATTCACTTAGGCACCACCCATGTACTCATAGAATCACTGACACAGTATCCTTGCACTCAAACATCCACTCAGGCACTAGGGATAAACTCCTGCATTCTCTCAGTTACTATCCATTTACTAATCCAATAATGCAGGCACTATACTTGTACTCATCCTGTCACCCAGGGACTACCCATGCACTCATCCAATCACTCAGGCACTACTTTTACACTGAACTATTCACTCATTTCTACTCTTGCAGAGAACTATTCACTCAGGCACTACCCATGAACTCATTCAGTCTCTCAGGCACTACCCATTATCTAAGGCACTGCACACACACTGATCAATTCTCTCAGGCACTGTCCTTGCTTTCATGTAATGACAGAGGCACTACCCTTGCAGTCATCCATTCACTCAAACAATACCCTTGCAGTCATCCATTCACTCATACACTACCCATGCCTTCATCCAATGATCAGACACTAACTTTGCACTCATCCATTCACTCATGCACTACCATGCACTCATCCAATCACCCAACTATTACCCATGCACTCATCCAATCACTCAGTCACTGTCCTTGTACTCATCCATTCACTCAGGCATTACCCATGCACTCATCCAATCACTCAGTCACTATCCTTGCACTCATGCAATCACCCAGGCACCATGCATTCACTAATCCATTGTTTCAGGCAATATCCTTGCATTCATGTAATGAAGCAGGCACTACCCTTGCAGTCATCCATTCACACAGGCACTACCCATGCACTCATCCAATGACTCAAGCACCATCCTTGCACTCATCCATTTACTCAGGAACTACCCATGCACTCATCCAATCACCCAATCACCCAGGCATTACCCATGCACTCATCCAATCTCTCAGTTACTATCCTTGCACTCATGCATTCACTCAAGCACTACCCATGCACTCATCCAATCATCCAGGCCCTACCCATACACTCATCCAATCACCCAGGCACTATCCTTGCACTCAACCATTCACTCAGGCAATACGCATGCATCATTTGATCGCCCAGGTATTACCCATGTGCTCATCCAATCACCCAGATACTACCCATGCACTCATACAATCACTCAGGCACTACCTTTGCACTCAACCACTCACTCAGGAACTACCCATGCACTGAACCATTCATTCAGGCACTACGCATACACTCATCCATTCTCTCAAGCACTACTCTTGCATTCATGTAATGACACAGGCACTACCCTTACACTCATCCATTCGCTCAAGAACTTCCCAAGCACTCATTAAGGCCTTCAGGCACTATCCTTACACTGAAGCATTCACTCAGACACTATACATACACTCCTATATTCTATCAGGCACTACCCATGCACTCATCCAATGACCAAGGCACTATCCATGCATTTATCTAATCACTCAGGCACTACCCATGGACTCATCCAATCACTCAGGCACTACTCTTGTACTCAACCATTCACTCAGGAACTACCCCTGTACTCATCCATTCTCTCAGGCACCACCCATGCACTCATACATTTCCCAGGCACTACCCATGCACTCATTCTTTTAATGAGGTGCTACCCATACACTCATGCATTCACTCAGCTGCTACCCATGCACTCATCCATTTACCCAAGCACTACCCTTGCACTCATCTATTTACACATGCACTACTTATGTGCTCACTCATTCACCCAGGCTCTAGCCATGCACACATCCAATCACGCAATCACTCCCTATGCACTCATCCATCCACTCATGCAGTACCCATGCAGTCATTCATTCATCAACCAGCACTTATACCATCAACCCACTGATACACAACTTATAAACCCAGGCACTACTTGTACTCTCTTATAATCACTAAAAAATAGTGATTAATTCATAAGTAACCTTCAAACAACACATACAACTGTTTGTCTATTTTTAACCAAACAGGCAGTCTCACGAGCTACGCGCCCAGCAAAAGCATTACCTTGTCCTATCTTGTCAGTCACTTTCTTTTGTGGGCTACACTTCACAATCACCATCTTCTTCAGATATGTCAGTGCAGTCAAAAGGTTATGCAGTAATTCTCCATGCATTATCTGCATCCCGTGGGAGGTAAGAAAGCCTCTTTCCTTCCAAAGCAGGCCAAAATCATGGGCCAATCTAAAAGCATAGCGGCTGTCTGTATAGATGTTCACACGCAAGTCAGTGCTAAGTTTATATGCCCGTGTCAGCGCTATTAGTTCAGCTGCTTGAGCTGTCTTCTGTGGTATGCAAGCTGTTTCTACTACTGTCTGAAGTGTCGTAAGTGCATATGCAGCTGAGGTCATACCATCTGGCAACTTCAAACAGGACCCATCAACACACAGTTCCCCATCTACATCTGGAAGGGGCTTATCTTGCAAATCGATGCGACCCTTTGTCTGTTCCTCAGTAAGGAATATACAATCATGAGGCTCCTTTGACTGAGACTGAGTCACAGGATATGGAAACAACGTGGCTGGGTTCAGTGCCGCGCATCTCTTTAAGGTAATATGAGGTGCTAACAGTGTCCATTCATATCCTGTCAGGCAAGCACTAGTGAAGTGTTGTGTCTTGGTTTGATTCAAAAGGGCATCTACTGTATGGGGTACTAGCACCAACAATTTGTGTGACAAAACTATCACTTCACTCTGACGTATGGACGGAAACATCCTTTAACAACGAAGTTTGAATCACGAATGACCGGAACCACGAATCCCGAACAACGACCAATCAGTTAACCACGCTGTCCTTAATAAAGACATCATTAACAACGACTTACATAAACCACGAAAACCACGTCTGCTTGCTGGCTCTGACAAAGGTAAACTATGGGAATGTACTGCCACTATAAACTCACAATAGTTTTTACTGTAACTAAAAATGTAACAGACCTAGTGTAATGTAACCCAGTGCTCATGTAAAGTGCTCTAATGTCCTGGGGCCAAGTTCGCGCTATATAAAACACATTTCAAATACCCTCCCCCGCCCATCCTACTCCTAACCAGCCAGTCGCACAGCACTCTAGGAGAGAGCACATCCACCGCGCCCGAGGCGTCACAAATCAAATTTCACCAACATGGGAAATAGTTGACAAAGACACCGCAGAGGGAGAAAATGGTGCTCTTACATGCCTCTCTCCTTTTATTTTCCCACGGAGAGAGACGGAATTGTTGCTGGCAGTGGAGCTGGGTTTTTTCGAAGCAGGAGACAAACACAACTCCACCCCTGACTTCTCAAGCTCTGTTACGCGGCGAGCCTCTCCTTGAATACCTCATTTCCCCCAAGGGCACAGAGCCATCGGGGAAGTGACACGCATAACATTTTTGGGAAGGACTCGCAAAACTAATTTACGTTGCAGCCTGCCTTCATCCTGCCAGTGGCAAAGGCTTGCTTAGGTAGATTGCGGGGCTGCAGCCTGCCTTCATCCTGCCGGTGGCACACGATTGCTTAGGTAGTTACAATGCTGGGGATGCTTGGTGACTGGGTACAGGGTGTGCGCACGGAAAGCATGATATGGTGGTTAGAATGTGAGATGAGGTTTGGTGAGTTTGGTGATGTTTGGCGTCCGTGCGTTTCACCCTTCTGCTACCCCTGACCTGACATGCTTCTCGCCCCCTGGCATGATTTACTTGACATTGCAGCCTCCAGGCTGGCGGGCTATGACGAGCGCCGGGCTGCGGGCTATGACGAGCGCGGGGCTGCAGACTGCCTTCATCCTTCCTGCTTGGCAGCACGTCGGGGCACAGCTTGCAGGGAATGCTCTGGCTCAGCCAATGTGTGCTGGTGGTTTATGTAACGGGCAAGAACATAGTGGTGTAAATGGGGAAAGAGCAATTAAAAAAAAATCGTGGTTTAGGAATTCGTTCTTAACAACGTAGTTGTTTGGCATTGCTCATTGTTTAACCTTCGTGGTTAAGGAATTCGTGGTTTAGGAAGTAGCTGTTCAATCATACATCCCGTATGGACACAGCTGTTGCTGCAACTGAACGAAAACACCCAGGCAATGCACGAGCAACATGATCAAGGACGGATGAAAAATATGCACAGGAACGCTGCTTGTCACTGTGTGTTTGTACTAGAACTGACAATGCACATCCATCTTTTTCGTGTACATAGAGTGTAAAAGGCTTCATGTAATCTGGAGTGCCTAACACTGGTGCAGAACAAAGAACTTGACGTAACTGTTCAAAAGCATTCTGAAATTCATCTGTCCATGGCAGGGGCATTGGAGTATCTTTCGTCAAAAGTGCTAGCAAGGGTTTGACAATGTGAGAAAACCCTAATATCCATTGCCTACAAAATGAGGTCAGACCAATGAATGCACTGACATCTTTCTGAGTGGAAGGTACTGGTGTGTCTAAAATTGCTTGAATGCAATCTGGTGTAAGTGCACGGCCCTCGTTTGACAGAAGGTGACCTAAGTAGGTTACCTTCGGTCTACTATATTGCAATTTCTTTCGTGACACTTTATGATGGTGTGTAGAAAGAAAAGAAAGCAAAGACAAAGTACACTCTTCATATAGTTCAGGCGTATTTGCTGCCAACAAGATGTCATCGACATATTGAATGAGAGCCACCCCTTTAGGTAAGACGAAAGAATCAAGTTGTCTTTTCAGTGCTTGGCTATAGATACTAGGACTCTCAGTGTACCCTTCAGGAATTCTACAAAATCTGTATGATCGATTATTTAAAGTGAAACCAAACAAACATCTGCTATCAGGATGAATAGGGATCGAGAAGAAAGCATTCTTTAAATCAATCACGCTAAATGTAGTCACTGTCAGGGGAACCAAAGTAAGTAGTGTTGTTATGTCAGAAACCACTGGGTATTGTGGTACTACAATCTTATTAACTTCTCGCAAATCAATAATGAATCTGTAAATCCTTGAATCAGTATCCTTTTTCAAAATGGGCCGAATACGACTGTTCAAACATTGTAAGGGACTTCCTCCACAACCCCCACTTTAACCAAATCATGGACAATGCGAATGAGTGCTTCTTCTCCTTCCTGAGAAATTTTATATTGAGGCAAGCGCTGCAATAAAATGCCCTCCTTGACACTAAGATGCCCTGGTGGAATAACCATTTGTCCTACATCAGTGTCTGAAGTAGCCCACAAAGCACTAGGGAGTGAGCTGATGCAGTATCTTCTTTAATCAAACAAGATCAGTCATGGGGTAGTTGTCATTCCAAATAACACTCACTCTTACATCGTATTGTAGCCCTGAAATACTTGAGCATATCAAGACCCACAATATTGTCCGGTGTGTTCAGAGAGAGCAAAAATGGACATGGAGCAGTAAACTTATCAACATGGAATGCAAGTGGTTGTGACAGTGGCTAAGGGAAGGCGTTCCATCGAACCCTATTGATGTAACGGTTGAGCCAGACAGGGGAGCCCTTGGAATCAATTGTTTAGATAAGGCGCTATGAGTCGTCCCTGTATCAACCAGAAACTGATCAGTAGAACCGAAAACATGTGCTGTAACATAGGGAACCCTCTGATCTACTGGAACTTCAACTGATTCCTTACCCCATCCTAGGCAATCCTATGCATGAGCAGAATATTGAAAATCAGACGGCACATGGTCGGACATTTGATATTGGTTCCTTCTATCAAAAGTGTTAAACCAATCCTGCCCATGTGTATTAGCATCAAACCTAGCACGATCATTCATGCTTCGTCTAGGCCCTGGATATCCTGAACGACTTCTCATTTGTCCCCGACCACTTGGACACTGCTGAGCATGCAGCACAGGACAATCAGAAATCCAATGTCCACATTTCTTGCAGTTCGCACACTGGTCAACAGACAAATTCGAACATGTATAGGAAGGAAAGGACGAACCATAAGATCCAAATCCACCTCTATCATTACCTCTAGAAGGCGGACCATAAGCCAACATAGCCTTTGTTTTCAACTCTTTAGTCTTTTTATCCTCATCGCCCTTCGCTTCTAATTCCTGGTGTTCATAATACTGAGCCATAGTCAAAAGTGAAACCAGAGAAGAGGTAGTCCATGAACTCTCACTGACCTTTAGGCGACTAGCTATTCCTGGCAAAAGGTTTGCGACATATTTCTCGAGGTAGACAGTCAAAATATCGAGTTGTTAATGTCGATGTACCATATTATCGAGTCCAAAATATCGATGGTAAGAAATTTCGAAAACCAAAATATCGTCGTAGAAAATATCGATTTATGTGTGTCAAAAATATCGAAGACATGAATGTCGAAATCAGTAATATCGATGCTGAAAATATCGATTGTCAAAAATATCGATATGTAAAAGTGATGTTTTAAAGTATGTTAAGTAATGATATAGTTAAATGTTGTTTATATATAAGGTAATTTTTACATATAATTTTATTATTTTTAGTTAGAATTGTAGGAGCGGGATGTAGAGTTGATAGGGGATAAGGGTGGGTAGTGTATTAAAAAAGTATAGTGTAAATATAGAATAATAAATTTCGCATTTGAAGTAAAATTTTAAATTCGCGAAATTTAAATCAAATTATTTAAAAATGCGAATTTTTATATAAATTTATTGAGTATTGTTAAATTATTTGTACTTTGCTTTTGGATATATATTAATAAATTGTGTAAATATATCTAAATTTTTAATTTTTTACTAAATAATTGTATATTAATGTTAGGAGCGGGATGTAGAGTTTATAGGGGATACGGGCGGGTAGTGTTTTAAAAAAGTATATTGAAATTGTACAATTTTAAATTTCGAATTTCCTTTAGATTTCAAAGTTTCGATAATTTTTTAAAATATTTGTAGTACTCGAAATTTGATCGAAATTTAGGGAGTATATAAAACCTTATGATTAATTTTTGGGTATGTACTAAAAAGTATTATAAATATTAAAATATTACATTATATTTTTATAATATTTGTACAATAAATTTAGGAGCGGGATGTAGAGTTTATAGGGGAAAAGGGTGGGTAGTGTTTTAAAAATATATAGGTTAATTATATAAATTAAAATTTTGCAATTTCATATAAATTTGCGAAATTTCTAAAATTTAAACAAATTTCGAATTATGCGAAATGATATCGATTGTTATCGAATATAGTACTTATTTTTTAAGTTTGCTGTTGTGTATGTACTAAAAAAGATTTGTAATTATAATATTTTTATATATTTTCTAAAAATATTTGTCTAATTATTTTATGAGCTGAATGTATAGTTTCAAGGGGATAAGGGTGGGTAGTGTATAAACAAAGTATACTCTAATTATAGAATTAAAAATTTCGCCTTGTATTTAATTTTTGTTTCGATTCGAAATTTTATATACATATTATTTAAATACGAAATTATGAACACTATTATGTTGTTGTTCTAAATTGATGTATTTTGTATATGTGTTAAAAAGTATTTAAAATATATAATTTAGTAGATATTAAATAAATAAATGTATCATATTTTTAGGAGTGGGATGTCGAGTTTATAGTGGATCAGGGTGGGTAGTTTTATCAAAGGTACATTTTGTGCGTTTATGGTCTGTTTTTTGTGTATGTGCGAAGGGGTATTTTAAGTGTTCAGGGTCAGTTTTTGGTTTGTGGTTGAAGGGGTTTTGTAAGGTTTAAGGCTCAGTTTTTAGTTTGTGGGTAAAGGGGTATTTTTAGGTTTCAGTGTCAGTTTTTAGTTTGTGGGTGAAGGTGCTTTGTAAGGTTTCAGGGTCAGTTTTTAGTTTGTGGGTAAAGGTGTTTTGTAAGGTTTCAGGGTCAGTTTTTTGTTTGTGGGTGAAGGAGTTTTGTAATGTTTCAGTGTTAGTTTTTAGTTTGTGGGTGAAGGAGTTTAGTAAGGTTTCTTTGTCAGTTTTTAGTTTGTGGGTAAAGGTGTTTTGTAAGATTTCAAGGTCAGTTTTTAGTTTGTGGGTAAAGGTGTTTTGTGAGGTTTCAGAGTCAGTTTTTAGTTTGTGGGTAAAGGGGTATTTTTAGGTTTCAGGGTCAGTTTTTAGTTTGTGGGTGAAGGAGTTTTGTAATGTTTCAGTGTTAGTTTTTAGTTTGTGGGTGAAGGAGTTTTGTAAGGTTTCTGGGTCAGTTTTTAGTTTGTGGGTAAAGGTGTTTTGTAAGGTTTCAAGGTCAGTTTTTAGTTTGTGGGTAAAGGGGTTTTGTGAGGTTTCAGAGTCAGTTTTTAGTTTGTGGGTAAAGGGGTATTTTTAGGTTTCTGGGTCAGTTTTTAGTTTGTGGGTAAAGGGGTATTTTTAGGTTTCAGGGTCAGTTTTTAGTTTGTGTGTAAAGGGGTATTTTTAGGTTTCAGGGTCAGTTTTTAGTTTGTGGGTGAAGGGTTTTGTAAGGTTTCAGGGTCAGTTTTTAGTTTGTGGGTAAAGGGGTATTTTTAGGTTTCAGGGTCAGTTTTTAGTTTGTGGGTGAAGGGGTTTTGTAAGGTTTCTTGGACAGTTTTTAGTTTGTGGGTAAAGGTGTTTTGTAAGGTTTCAGGGTCAGTTTTTAGTTTGTGGGTAAAGGGGTTTTGTGAGGTTTCAGAGTCAGTTTTCAGTTTGTGGGTAAAGGGGTATTTTTAGGTTTCTGGGTCAGTTTTTAGTTTGTGGGTAAAGGGGTATTTTTAGGTTTCAGGGTCAGTTTTTAGTTTGTGTGTAAAGGGGTATCTTTAGGTTTCAGGGTCAGTTTTTAGTTTGTGGGTGAAGGGTTTTGTAAGGTTTCAGGGTCAGTTTTTAGTTTGTGGGTAAAGGGGTATTTTTAGGTTTCAGGGTCAGTTTTTAGTTTGTGGGTGAAGGGGTTTTGTAAGGTTTCTGGGTCAGTTTTTAGTTTGTGGGTAAAGGTGTTTTGTAAGGTTTCAGGGTCAGTTTTTAGTTTGTGGGTAAAGGGGTTTTGTGAGGTTTCAGAGTCAGTTTTCAGTTTGAGGGTAAAGGGGTATTTTTAGGTTTCTGGGTCAGTTTTTAGTTTGTTGGTGAAGGGGTTTTGTCAGGTTTCAGGGTCAGTTTTTAGTTTGTGGGTGAAGGGGTATTTTTAGGTTTCAGGGTCAGTTTTTAGTTATAGGGGTACAGGGAAAACATAAATTAAGATTCTATTTAAGTTAAATTTATTATATTAAATTTAATTTAATGATATTACATTATTCATTTTTTTACATTTGATTTACTATAGTAATTTATTATTATTTAATGTCCTGCAGTTACTTAAATTAATTGTTAATTGGAGTTGGAAGAGTAAATTTAATATGTTCTGTGTCCTGCACTTACTCTAATTAAATGGTGATTGCAGTTCTAATAGTAAATTATTCACGGTTTTTGAGAAGCAATTACCTAAAGTAAATTTGTTATTGGAGTCGGAATATTTAAAAATTGTATTATGTGTCTTTCAAATATTGATATTATATGTATATGGGTGTATGAATAATAATTGTTATAACTTCAGTGTATAGTATGGTATTTATTTACATGTGGTATATAGAAATAGATAGAACATTACAGTTATAATACATTTGCAAAAATACATAAAAATGATTTTGTCATAGATAATACAACATAATGACACCAGTTTTCTTTCCTGTAAATTTTTTTATTCAACACTTGAAATATACGATCACATATACATTTTATCAAGCTATCTTTGGTATACATATAAACAAAAAAGGAGGACAATGTTCTTTTAATAATCACATTTTACAGTAATTTTCTTGACAAGTACTTTTAATTTGTAGAGAAAAAATGGTTAGTTCACATAATGCAATGTGTGATATTATACATACATAATACAATTATTGTTTCTTAATAAAACATCAAACATGTGTAATGAAAAACATAAATCACACATTTTTAATACATATAGTGATATACTGATGATGATATTAACATATGAACACTTTTAAATGTATAATATAATATAAATATCCTAAATAGAACATGTACATCATCATCGATTCTTTTAACATTACAATATTCTTATGTATGATTATTATTATTAATAAATACGTTTTAATAATAACAATTTTCACATATTAGTCATATTGTAAACAATTAAATCTGATAAACAAATACAATATTACACATTTAGTTATATAATAATTTTAATAAATATTACATTAAATATTTTTATATTTTCATACTTAATGTAATAAATATTAAAAGTATGTATTATATAATTAATATACAGTCAAAAAGATTTTCTATTCACAATATACTATACAATTTTTTTAACATTACACATAATTTCGAGCCATATATATAACAATAATGGACATTTATAGTAGTACTTTTCACAGTTACATATAATTTGGATCGTTTATTTTGTAACCACTCTTTGTCTTTTTGCGTTATTTTGGTAAAGGGAAAGTCGCGGTTGGAAGCAGGTTCACTTTTGAGTAGGTACGAATCTACTTTTATATTTTTAAAGTATTGTAAATTAAAATTAAAGGTTATATTTTGTTATTTTGGGGTTGGTAATTAAAGTATGACTATTTACATATAATGGAGTGGAATCAATACGTATTTTCGTTCACAACTTTTTGAGCCATTTAAAATAGTTGGAGTTAATGAGTATGTGGTATAATTTAATTAAAATAAAAATAAATAGGAATGTTATGTTTATATATTATGGGATACTCGTTAGTGTTATGTCGGTGGGATTGTTTAGCTGTTTTTTTTTCTCGTATTTTGAAACAGCTATTTCCGTTTCCGATTATTTTTTTTTTTGGGAAAGGAAGTGTGTTTCAGTTGTTAGAACGGAGATGATTTACATTCTTCCTTTATATTTTGAGTTCTGTGAAATATTTTTCACACTTTAAGATAACAGTCGTTATTTTAAATGGCTTTTAAATAGTCGTTTAATTTGGATGATGGATAGTTTTAGCAGAGTTAAAGAAAACATAATTAATGATTTGTTGGATTAAGTCTTTGATATTTACACATTGTATTGTCGGTAAAGGATTATCTTTATGATGTTCTATTTAAAGGTAAGTTATAAATTTATGTTATTTTATTTGGATGGAAGCAGTTTTTAAAAACAAATATTGTGATATAATAATATATTTATTTAGTCTTTTTAGAATAGTGTTAAAAAATAAATTAGACTAAATAAATATTTTTTTATTATATTAAAATATGTGTTTTATTAGATTAAGGATATTGTTTGATCTCTATCAATTAATTTAGTTATTGCAATTAGTTCAATGTTTTGGCTATCATTTTTAAATATTCCAGTCCTCTTGTTGTAGGATATAGTTGGACTTGCTGTTGAAGATATAAATACATTTGAGCTGTTTGTCTAGAGAGTTTTGGTTTCAGTTGTATGACAGATTGCTGCATACGTAGTTCCTGAAAGCTTTGCTCTTTTTGTATAGCTGTGACTAGCTTGTGTAATGTGGGTGTTGTACGTCCAGTAGAAGAGAGGAAGGCATTGTGCCAACCTTCAACAGCATTGTTCGTTTTTGCCTCTTGGTTGAGTGTTGGTAGATAGACATTCCACCAGGGAATTGCAAATTTTGGCTGGCGACTGTGGCCTGACCTATGTAGTCTTCCTACCCAGTTGTCCTCAAAGTAATCTAAAAGTGGGGCGAGTCTTTGCTCATTTTGGGTGTAGAAAGGACTTTCAATTAACAAATTGTAATGTTCGGCCACATCAGTTACTGGTACATATGCCAGAGCAATGAGATGTTTGATTTGGCATGCAAAAGTTATATTTGTTGCATACTCAACACTAAGGGCAGATTTTTGTAAATGTCTCCAGAGACATTGATTGAAATGAAAATAACATCCTTGAATGGATGTGTGTGGGTAAGTTTTCAAAATAGAATTAATCATAGCTTGCTCGAAGTCTATGATGATTTTCATTGGGAAGTAGTCAGAAGTTTGTTCCTTTATTTTTTGAAAGATTTCTGAGTAAGTTGTGGCTTGTTTGTTTGGTAATAAACAATATATTAAGGGGATACAGGTATTATGATATTGCCCATGAATTGTGTATAACTGGTAGAAAGGTTTTGGGCATATAGAAAATGTTCCATCCATCATCCAAGTAGTACTTTCAGTTAATTTTTTTATATTGTTATTAGTTGCAAACATGATTATTCTTTTGTCCTTGCTATGATTATCATAAAAAATAAATGGCTCGTCATTATGAGTAATTACAAGCTCTGGCGGAATTATGACTTCTTCAAAAGTTTTAGGAGTTGGTATATTGGGTCTACTTGCTTTTTTTGTTCTTGCTATTGTTCTTTTAATGGTAGCAATAGATGGTAGCTGACCTCTTGCTTCTTTGGGAACTTTAGGTAGTAATTCTTTCAGAATTACGTTGGTAGGTAGTTCTGATCTGGTACTTAATTCCTTGATATTTTCAAGAGTGGATCTCACTTCTATTTCCGAGATGTTTGGTGGGTGATTATGTTCAGTGGTATTTATAACACTAGTTTCCCTTGTTGTAGCACGGCCATAGCATTTATTGGAGTAATATTTTGTACACTTCCAATTCACTTTAAGGTCTTTTTGTTTCTCCTGAGTATAAATGTAGCCCATATAGCATAACAAAAATGTGCCTTTCTGAGATGTAATAAATGTTGCATCATCAGTCATTGTTGAGTTCTGGTATCTAGAAAAGTTAATATACAAATATTAATACAATCAGAAATGTATAAAACATTTTAAATTAAGCTAGTATTCTTCGAGTAATTTACTTACCAGCAGTAATGTTCTATTTATCGAAAGTAGATGCTTGTTCAGTTTGATGTTGTTCTTCTATTGCCACGGTCTGTTGAGAAATAATAAAGTATGTTATAGGAAAAGTTACAATTTGTTTTTTGGTAACATTTTTTTTTACGTTATAACGTCTCTAAAAATAGTTTTGTTTATTTGGATTTTAAAAGAGAAATTTCCAAGATTATACTAACAGATGCATAAAAAGAGTCATTTTTATTTGTAGCAAATTCTATAGAGTTTATAAAGACTACTTATGTTTTATTTATGAACTTACCAAGATAATTATAGTAGTAGCAGAATGTTTGTTCTTTGATGTGAATTTTCTCTTTTCTGTATCTTTGAGTTTTGTTTAGAGAGAAAGTTGATGAAAATTACTAATGCGTTTATATGTTATATAAAGAATGCACATTTGTTATAAAGCATTGTTACTTATTTGCTAAAAAGAACCGGGGATGATACATGTATTATGAGTAAAAGCACAAAAAAACATATTTAAGAACAGGAAGATTATACTAACAGATGCATAAAAAGAGTCATTTTTATTTCTAGTACATTCTATAGAGTTTATAAAGACTAGTTATGTTTTATTTATGAACTTACCAAGAGAATTATAGTAGTAGCAGAATGTTTGTTCTTTGATGTGAATTATCTCGTTTCTGTACCTTTGAGTTCTGTTTAGAGAGAAAGTTGATGAAAATTACTAATGCGTTTATATGTAATATAAGTAATACACATTTGTTATAAAGCATTGTTACTTATTTGCTAAAAAGAACCGAGGATGACACATGTATTATGAGTAAAAGCACATAAAAACATATTTAAGAACAGGAAGAAAACATTTTTTACACAGCATTGTAACACTAAATGTTATATAATAAATTGAAAATACATTAGTGAAGTCATTTGAAATGTGTGTATTACTTAGAGAATAGATTTATTGGTGTTATATATAAAAAAGGAGTATTATTTAGCTATCGATATTTTGATATAGACAAAAATAGTGCTATCGATATTTTAGTATTCGATATTATTGTAGTGTGTTATATCTAGTATTGAGTGTCGATATTATGGTATTCGATAATTATGCTAACGATATTTCTGTAGACGATATTTTTGTGCATCGATATAGTTTGCTCGATATTATTGTAGTTTTCATGTTAAGTATAGGGTGTCGATATTAGTGCTATCGATATTAGAGACTCGATGTTATAGTAGGTCGATTTTTTAGAAATCGAAATTCTGTCAGTGATTCATTTCTCGAGAAACAGATGCTTACCCGTGTCATCTGTCAATGACTGGCCACTAAAATCGTGGAATGCCTCTCAAAGCGTGTAAAAAAACTGAAACGATTCATCTGCCTTTTGCTTACACAACGCTAATACAGTCCAATCTATCTTTTTAGGGGGAATAATCATCTTTAACTTAACTAATATAGCTGTAGGGCGATCTAAAATCAATTTACACGGTTTCTGTGCAGGCTCCCGCTCTACATCCATTTGTTCTAACTCTTTCCATAATGCCCCAAAAGTTGCACAATCATCAACTTTACGCACAGTTCTCCATATGTCAGGCGGCAATATCAATCCGAAAAACAAATCAATACCAGGTAAAGTCATGGTACAAGAATTAATAGCACCCTCAACTACTTCATAAAAAGCTGCTGGACTTTTGTGCGGATCAGGCTATGCTTTTTTAAGGGCCATAACATCCGCTCTATTCCAAGGAGTATAGACCCAATTATAAATAAAGTAACCCTTTGCATTAGCCGAACTTTTATCATCATCTGTTCCCTCGCCTCTAGGAGGAACATACAAAGGAGCGGCTTCCCGCATTGGTTTCGCATGAACTATCATAGTCTTATCTGTTCCGGCTATAGAAGCTTGTACCACGCCGGTCTGAGATGAAACGCACTGCCTCAACACGTAATTTTACCAAACGCCTGATAGAGTCAGCCACCTGAGAAAAGAGAAAAAGACCATCACGCATTTGCTTACAATCATTTGATATATCAACAGGCCCCAATTCCGCAGAATGTTTCCTAAACTGTTCAACTACTTCTGTGGCAAACACCTCTGTAAAATATACTTGCTCCCTTTCCTGCCAATTCTTCATGTCATCTAAAAGTTCAGAGGCAGAAGCAGTATTACGGGCGTCTTTGGGAGTAGCAGATCTAAGCTCAGCAGAACGCGCAGTGGGCAACATAGAATGAGTTTTTTCGCGCTTTATCCTCTTGCGGTTTATAAAGGATAGGATAAAGGGGTTGCCTAACAGCATATTGGCCAGTTACCTGTAAATGGCGCTCCCTATCCTCTCTCTCTTTTAGTTCTTTCGTTTCCTTGTTTTTTAACTCTAATGCTTTCGCATAAATATTATTTTGCTGTTCTTTTTCAATCAAGGCTTGCTCACGCTTCATTCGTTCACGCACTTCTTTCTCCCACATTCGCACACAGTCAAACATATCTTGCCTAGTCTTTCGCTTAAACATACATTGTTCCACATACTGAATCTTTCACAAATCAAATGGCCAAATGACCCATGCATAGGCCAACGCAACTCAGAATCCATACGAGTGTATATATTCCAAACCCTGCTGTACATTATAGAATAAATACCATACTTAATATACATGTCCCTATATTCCAAAACCTGTTGTACATTATAGAAGAGATACCATACTTAATATACATGTCCCTATTAGGCCTCCCCTCCGTTGGGGCCGGTTGTGCTTCATCGAGTCTTATACTGGTAATTCTACAAAAGCAACACATCCTACGAAGTGTGCTGGAAACAGGCATGCCAAAAATAGTGCAAAATATGCTGTATTATAATCAAAGTAGTGCTTAAGGTACTCTTCGTACGTTGCGCCGTACAAACAAATTCAAATAGAGAAAAATCTCCTCATTACCTGCCTATATATTGCAATTTATATATACCTTACAAACAAATACAAATATTGGCCAATCCTTCAAATCAAAAGCCACAGTAAGTGTTACTAAACTACCTTACCAATCCAAGGCATCAAAAACCAACAGCAAGTGCCGCAGAATGACTCTTACCAATCAAAGGTTCCAACCGCCAAGTTCTCAAATCGACCAAATGGTCACTGCACGGCGAATCAACAGAAGAGATCTCAGTCGAGGACCGGCACCACCTGGATGGTCAGATCAGAAAGAAAGGAAAAAAGCAGTTGTTGCCAAGACTCGGGTCTCCTCAGGCAGCGATCGCGTCCAAAGCGAGATTCTAATCCTTCGTTTCGACCAGTCCTTCGGGCATCTGAGTCGCCGATGAGCCCCGCGTTGGAAGCTCCAATTTGTGGGGATGGGCCTCAGCAAGGCTAGGGGTTCTCCCTTCTCTGCACAGAGTCCTCAGACCATAGAATAGAAGTTGGCACAGAAACTGGAATAGAAAATACAAGATTCATTAAACCTCATGAGCTGGAACTACATTCACACAGCACCCTTCAGTAATGTATGAAGTAGCACCCTGCATGGAATTAGCTTGGTCCTTTTATACCCACACAGAGGCTCAAATGAAGGCGGTACAAGTACAAAATGCTGGTTTTAGGTACATACAAGGGCATACAGAAAATGCACAGTCAACAAGTGGGAGGAGCTAACAGTGGCTGTTTTTGGCAAACACATCCTGACAGTTACATTCTAGTGGCAGCTGAAAAGACAGCTGCAAGCTCAACTGAGCATTTGCAAAGGTGGAAGTTGCTAAATATATCTCGTCTCTAGGCAGATTTCAAGATAAGTTAACAGAAAGGTAGGACAGAGCACATGGCAAGCACATGGTAGCAGATGGCAAACAAAATGGCTGACAGAAATACAAAATGGATTCTACAAAACAGACAAGATAGTCTCTAAATACAGGATGGCTTCTGCTAATGCTAACCTAATTGCTGCCAATTTACAACACTACCACACATGAAAGACCGTAGACAGAACACATCTGTGTGATTCGGAATGTTCAATGCACATTCAGTGGAGTGTTGCATCTGGGGCAGTACAAGGCCATGCAAACCCCAATTTACAATGTTGGCCCGTGAAGAAGAGGAAGAGTTCAGTCCCCAGTCTGTTTGCTGTATCATTGGCGATCATACAGAATATGGGAGTCCATGTCGAGGTCCAAGGTGAGTGTCGCAGAGTGTATCGGGGGACAGTGGAAAGTGATGATGCAGAGCGCAGAAACAAGCTGAAACAGGCCCTATTGCAGAGATGAATGCTGCTGCGTCCTTCTTATCATGATAGCGCTTTCATCCGCCTCTTCGTCCTCTGCTGTTCCATGTGCTTGACGTTTGGGTGGTGGTGTTCTATCTCCAGCACTGTGTGACAGTGACACATCAGTGGCCGGAGGTGGAATGTCTGCCGCACTGTGTGGCACTGACTCTTCAGGGGGATGAGATGTGGATGTGGATGTAGTGGTAGCAGCAGCATGCATCAGCGCCAGGCCTTGTGGCAGCAATGCCAAGAGGATTGTTTTGAGATCATTGAGGAACCCAGCTACCACTCACTGGTGTACAGCTGAGGCAGCCGCTCTTTCCGCATTGGCCCGCTCCATAGTCTACATGAGACTCTGCATGTTTTCTACATCCCGTGCGAGCTTGATGGAGCCACTCTGTCAGCCATGGTTTGTTGGAGAGCATGTAGCGGACTGTGGGTATCCATTAGGGACTGTGTGTGGTCCGTGATGCCATACGTGGACTTAGAGACCCACGTATGGCATCTAGTTTGTCTGCCATGTGGTCAAAGCCCACCCACACCTGTCCAGCCAGCTTCTCCTGGCATCCCAACACACTGCATTGGAAGGCCATGTGCGCTTCGTGGGGGTCCTGGGAGGCAGTGGTGGTGGTGGGTGCTGCCTGTTGTGTGGCCTGTGCAGGGGGTGGGGTCTTCTCATTGTAGCTGGGCTGCCCGAACCTGGAGGTGTTCTGTGGATGCTGTCAATGAACTCTTGGAGGGTGTTGGTGTCAAAGCTGTGGTGGTCCTCTTCGTCATCAAAGAAGAGAGGGTCGGGCTCTGAAAGAGGTGGTGATTGTCCCTCTGCAATGTGAAAGGGAGATGCAGTTTACATGTGTTTTGTTGTATTGTACGGGTTTACATACAGACTGAATGACTGTGTACATCATGCCTGTCTGGGAAGAGCTGCCTATTTGATGGGGGACAGTGGACATTTCGACAGCAGACATGTTTGTGTTTGTACACGTACATGGTCATCTCACATTTCCCTGCAATGCCACTTGTGATTGGCCATTGTCTACACCTAGTTGGCACCAGTTGTTTCCTGTGTTCTGTTGTAAACGTGTTGCGGTTTGTGCCACATTGTTGGCAGTGTTGCGTGCTCTGCATGTTATGTGTGTGTGTGCTGCAATTTGGGTTGGGGCCCCTGCTGCTCTGTTTTGCTGGCCCTTTTCCCTTTTCTGTGTTGTGCCTTTGCCTTCTGTGCTTAAACAGTGCTGAGATGTTGCATATTTGGGTACATTGGTCTCTTGGGGTGAGTTGGGGTCTGGGGTATGGTTTGTCCCCAGATGTGCTCAGCTCAATTATGCATGTGAGCCATTGTGACCATCTCCCCCTTTGTCCCAGTCCCAGGTCGTTACATACCCTGGTGCTGTTGTGTACAGTCATGTTGAGCAGTGTCAGGTCCCCCGACTCCAGTCACCTTCTCCCCACTGATGACTGTGGACACCATTTCCTCCTCGTCGTCCAGCTCCTCCTATGGCACAGGACTCCCACCTCCAGTCTGCATTTCTGCCTTCCGGTTGATTCAGTTTGGTTTTGGGCTTGACATCATTCCAGTGCCTCTTGACCTCCTCCATTGTCCTCTTCAGCACTCCGACTGTATTCACCTTGTCCACGATGGACTGCCATAGTCCATTTGTTGTTGCTAATGACTCAGTGGAGGTGAAAAACAGTTGTTGATGGTGTTCCCCCAACTCCGTTATCAGGATCCTGTTTTCGTGCAGACTGACGCGCTTCTTCCTACTCTTCTCCTTGGCCTTCCCTTACCCCGAGATCCCAGGCAGGTCCTCCGGGGGGATTGTGGGGTTCTGGTTCTCCGTACTTGCTCCGGCAACATCCATTGTGCTTCGCTGTTGTTTGGCATTTGTTTATCAGTATTTTTTTCTACTTTTGTTGTGATTTTTTCCTCTTGACGCATGTGAATTGCAGGCCTGCTGCTGGCTTTCGCTGATTTTAGTATCGCGATTGACCTCATTGCAGCTTTTTTTGCATTGGCGTTTTGCATTTTTGTAGCGTGGTGCTGATTTTAACTGGGTCAGTTAACCCGTTATCTGGAGAATATTGCATGGTACCACCTTGTTGAGAATGCTTGGTGAACACAGTGTAATTTTCACACAATAGACTGCTATGTTGTAAGTTGCATTAACTTACTTTTGCGATGGTTATCACACGTTCTTGAGAATATGCCCCATTGTCTTAAAATTTGTAATCTCTTTCTCAAAACTTCAACTGTAGTAGATGTATCCTGTTCCACAACTCCTACTGTTATCAAGTCTTCAATTTCCCTGCAGTCCTGTTTTGAACCAAAGAAGCCAAACAGCACATCATCACATGCCTGTTCTACCTCTGCCACAGTACCATGCAAACGTGCCTTATTCATTTCTCCTAAACATACAACAGGTGTTTTCACATGATACAGCCTCCTAACTAAAGTTTGCATTGTTGAGTGGTGTACAGCTAACATCCGAAAGGTGCTTTGGCACACTTTCAATGATAAACAAGCTAGTGATTGTCCCTGCAAATTTGTATGCTTTCTCAGCTTGCAAGGATCTAAGCCTTGTAAAGTAGTTATTTTGTGTTTTAAACTTTGCCTTCGTAATATACATAGGAATTTTCTTAATATATTAACCCCTTCGCCGCGGGGGCGGTGCCGCAGTGCTCGTGACGAGCCCAGCTCATGATGAGCTGGGCTCATCATAAGCATGGAAGGGGTTAATGGATTGCAGTCACATACTACAAAAATTACTGCCATTCAATTTGTATATGGGGGCCTGACTATGCCTCCCTTGTACCTCTTCTGCAATAACTTCTTCTACATTTCTAGGTACCATCACCTCTTTTGCTCTACGACTACCATTCATTATTTCATAACATTGTCCACTTTCATAAATAGAAATAACTAATCTGTTATACTGGAGATAGCGTTCTTCATTAAAGAAAGGCTCTATACTAGAAGCATGCATCCATTCTCCTCCACTAAAAACTGTATAAAAGTTACTTCTCTTCACTAATCTTTTCTTCTAGATCTGCTCTTCATGCACAACTCTATTTTGTTAAGAGCCTTTATTCGATCGATGTAGAATCAA
The DNA here is from genome assembly GCF_964263255.1 of Lissotriton vulgaris. Classification (NCBI taxonomy): domain Eukaryota; kingdom Metazoa; phylum Chordata; class Amphibia; order Caudata; family Salamandridae; genus Lissotriton; species Lissotriton vulgaris. Next base: position 454,086,518 of record NC_141691.1, read on the forward strand.
AATAAAAGATTCCTCTTCAAGGCAAAGGCCTAATCCACTACTCTCTCAAATTGTTCTCCCTGTGTCAGCGCCTCTATATTTCATCTATACTTTTTCATCGTTCTTTGTAGTTTTATAATCACTCTACTACAAAACATTCTGGCTCTGATTTCCTTAAACTGTCTCCTGTTTAACGTGCTTCCATGTCTTTTACAATCTTTTATCTTCTTGCAATGTACAGTTTGTCCACTGGGATTGATTGTCATGTGCATAATTTCATTTAATTTATTTTCTAATCTTTGCAAAAGAGTACATTTACTTTTAAGAAATGCCTTTGTCCACTTACTAGCAGCTCTTTTTACTTTTTCCACTTTTTCTTAATTTTGCCCATTTTTTAAAATAATTTCTGCAAACACACTGTACTTGCTTCTGTTGTTTTTTTGTCCGAACTTTAGAAGGCATTGCAACTGGGTGTAGTTATGCAGATATTGTTCTGTAAAAAAAATTACATTTACATTCTTACCCTAGCCAATCTGCCAACTACTTTACTAGTGACTTACACATAATGTAAAAAAGTTTTCATGTTCTGTTACAGTTTCAAATACACAGATGAACCTAGAAATATTACTACATGCACTTTCAGTGACAAACACTAAACATTTATTAGTTTCCTTTTAAGATTGTAATACCCTCTTGTACAACACAGCTACAGCATATCTCCCTTCTCACTTTGCACTTATACATGGTGAAAAACTGTTTAACCCTTCTGCAGTAAATTTTAAAATTAACATCAAAGCAAGGTGGCATATCTACAAGCCCCATGCACTTTCCAGAGCGTTTGTTTTGGACACACCGGTGCCGTAATGTGCTGCTCTATATTTACGAAGCCACGTAAAGCCATTCTGCAGAGCTTTTCATGGCTTTATAAATACAGGAGCTTAACAGGCACCACTTTGTGTGAAAGAAGCATGCCATGAGTGTTGCTGTGGGTGTTCCCATGCAACACCATGGTTTTTATTTTTTTATATTTTTATTTTGTCACAAAGAATATCCAGTTACAATGTGTACAGCAGTTTTTTTTTTTTTTTTACGAGAGCCCCCCGCCCTCCCCGGCACCATATTTTACAATCTGTACATTCTTTCCAAACAAGCCTATTCAGGGCAGCAAGGAAAATTAAAAGAGGAAGAAAAATAAAGAAAGGAAATACCGGTTGAAAAAGGAGAGTAGAGAAAGAAAAACCTCAGAAAGAAAAGGTAATCAAAAACCTTTGCATAATCAGCAGCATCTTGCTGGACATTGAAGGGGAGGCCCTTGGGTATGCCAGACCGTTAAAACAACAGTAGCAAGGGTTACTAGAGGCAAGGCGTGTTCAATTTTGTACCCTCTCCATCCAGTTTCCCAGCTGTTCCCAAACCGCCAGTCCATTTTTCCTGGCGCGTTTACCTTTTTTTGCGTAAATAGCCTTTTCTAACTTACAAGTAGCAAGCAAGCTGGCCTGCCATTGTACGAACAAGGGAAGAACCGGATCCTTCCAGTGGGCCGCTATGCAGATCCTATAGATAGTGATTGCCACAAAGATCAGAGGGCCCCCTGCCCGATTACTGATATACGACCCCAATAACACCATAGCCGGAGATAGTTGAATGCCTTGTCCTAGCACCACCCCTATAAAAAATTGAATTTCGTCTAAAAGTGATTTTAGCTTTGGTCAGGTGGCGAACATATGTACCTGATCCGCCGATTATTCTAAACACCTAGGGCACAAGGTACCGCTTCCAGTTCCCCACTTTGCAATTCTGCTAGGTGTGATGTAGAGAACAAACCCTGTCTTGTAAAATTGTGCCTGTAGTTTAGTGGACAGTAAAAATTGGTGAGCTAGATTTAGTGCAGAGCAGAAGACATTCTGGCTAATATTCAATTTTGTTTGCCATTTCAAGTCTGTTTTTTCCAAATCATCAGGCATTTTATCATTCAAGCTGGAGTAGATTGCTCCTATCCGCGGTGGGTTAATCATCTGTAATCTATCAATAATTTCTATTTTATCAAATCTAGCTGGGCCGCCAGTCTTATGATCTAGAAAGTTTCTAACCGCGTTATAGTGAAAGATCTGATTTTCCTTGATTGGGAACTGTGTCTTTAGCCCAGAGAAGGACCGGGTCCCCTCCCGGTTAACCAGATCCCCCAGATTATCTACCCCAGCATTGTACCATCTCTTAAGATATGAATCATTAAAAATTAAGGGCAGCATTGGGTTATCCGTAGTTGGGGTATAGTAGTTCAATCTGCCTAGCCCGTAAAGTTTCCTGACCTTGCAGAAAAACTGGTATGCATTTTTAAGAGACTTGAAACCAGACCCGTTTAAAGTAACCAAACTCCAACTGTCTCCAGAGGCATCCCTGAGTTTTTTCCCCTAGTAAGACTGTGGAAAATAGAAAAAATTATGTACATAAGCAGCGTTCATTTGCCCTCTCCCGTCCCCCTCCCTGTAGGCACCACGTATACCCTGAAATATTGACCGTATCACTCCGCCAGTAAAAGCCCGTGCCTATATGTACATGACAGCCATTCTAGGCACCACGGCCTTTCACCCATTGGAATCCCCGGCTTCCCTCCTGCGCGTATCTTAAACCCCCTCTCTCATGCATAGACCATGAAACCCTCTCCCTCTGCGCGACCCTGCTGTGAAAGGCAACCCTTCTGCTTGACCCGCACAAACCCCCCCCATTCCCTCTTGAAGAGGCATCCTTCGCCTTAGCTGACATAGCCCTCCCCAGCTGCACCTGACTGCCCCCGCTCTCTCATGTACGGGTCATAAGATCTCTCTCTTTCTCTCTATGTGACTCTGTCCCCGTGTCCACCCTGGCTCCCCTCCCTTCTCCTCACATGGGCAAGTCATAAACCTCCTTCTTCTGCAAGACCCTGTCCTTGGGAGCCACGGCCGCGCCTGACCAACACCTCCTTTCCTTCCATGAATGCCCCTCTGTTGACAAGCCTTCCCTCCGCGCTCGATTGTCCACGCGGCATGAATACCACTCCTTTGATGACCCCTTCCCCCGAGTCCGGCTGACCACACATGTCCGAGGCCATCGCCTGAGCCAGGAGATACCATTTACTGCCCTTATTGTATGAAGTCACTCCTCTTCAAAGGACCCACTATTGATCCTGGCCACCCCACCCCCTGGGCTATGATCAGGCGCACACATCCTAAACTGTTGACGGAACACTCAGCTGCGTGATTGCCCTCCCCTCTTATCAGCAGGTCAAGGGTCCCTATTGTGAACACATGTGGGGTAGGATTGGCACAGGCACAAGGATCATGGGGTTGTATTTTCCTTGTTACACAATATCATGATTGTAATGCCAAGTGTTTTGTAAAGTATAAAAGACGGAGTCTCAGCTCACTTTTTAGAGCACCTCCTGAAAGACACCGTGTTTCGTGTCCGAAATGACAGGCTCTCCTCATGAGAAATAAACTCTGTTCTCTTGATTCCTGCTTCCAGCGCCCGTCTCTTTATTTGGTAATTATTCAGAATGGAAACTAAGAGGCGTCTTGCGCCAGCAGCCTGGGCATCGATAGTAATATGGGCTCCTGTTTTACAATTGGCGTCCCAACGCGGGGTCCATCAGTGACATAAGATCCAGTAAGAGAGATCCAGACGATGAGGTGAATATCTAAATGATCGGAGTATACCTGCCTTGAGAGGGCCCTAGCCCGGCTGCCGATCGAAAGAACTTCACCAATTCTGAACGGACCTCTCTTGAGTGACCTATTGTCCTGACTGGAATCCCACAGGAATGCTACACGGAGTAAGAGAACGATCGGGCGCTGGAGGAGGAACACGAAGAACTGTCCGTATGGTCCGGTCCGGGTAAGATTAAGTAGGGTGTTTTTACGCCTGATTGGTAGGGTGGTTCTATCCACCTGATTGATTGATTGATTGTATTGGAATCGGTATTTGTATACTGATATTGTTGGTATTGGTTCATTTAGCTTTGAATGCTACTTGACATATTGGTTCTCTTCTTGAGAACGAGACATTCTCTGTTTGCAAACAGCGGCGAATAGGAACGTCGTCCCTCTTTGCAGATAGAGAAGGGTAGGTAATGCAGACTTTTGTCCCCGTTGTAATCCGTCATGCCTACTTTTCTCCCCACTGATTGTTTGAAATCGATTAATAATCGATTGTTGCTCTTTGAGATCTTCCCTGTCCACAAACAGAGGCGAATAGGAATATTCTGTTTCCTTTATGGATAGCGAAGGGCAGGTAATGCAGACATTTGTCCCCGTTGTAATCTTTCATGCCTGTTTTTCTCCCCACTGATTGATTGGTTGCCTGGACATTGTTGTTCCAGGAATTGTTTTGTTTGAGGTATTTTCTACTTGCAAACAACGTGGAATAGAAATATTCTGTCTAGTCTTTGCAAGTAGTAAAGGGTAGGTTATGCCCCTTTGTGAATTCGTCAGTCCTACCCACTCCCCACTGGTTGGTTATTTGGGGGGTAGCTCGCATGGTCCGCCCAGGAGACTACCCTTATGGAGGACATATGCTCCCCGCTCATGGGCCATTTAGTGGAAGTAGACCATCTGGTCCGTCCAGGAGGCTACCCTAGTAAGTGGAAGTACATCGCTTGGTCTGTCCAGGATGATACCCTAATGAAGGAATATATGTTCCCCTTTTGATCGATAATCTCGTTCCACCCCGGACCATTTATTGGAGGGAACTCGTCTGGTCCGTCCAGAAGTACCCCCTAGTGAAAAGGACACATAAAAATATGAAGTGATCACCGTTCCCTACTAACAGAAAACTTTAGCTCGAAACACGCTAAGGAAAAGAAGGAAAAATAAAACAAAATCAGGCTAAGTCAGTAACCCCCTGATGAGCTTTTGACTTCACTAAAAATAAGAAACATTAGAAACAGTTTGTAATAAGAAATATAAAATGGCGAAAAGTTTGACAGCAAAAATAGCCACGAGGTAGCTAGGCTCCACTGCCTATTCCTGCTCCCAACATGTCTGCCTCATTGCCCACCACGCCCAAATAACGGTCACATGAAATAGAAACAATTCAATAGGTACCTACCCCCATTCCGGAAGCTCCCGAAGTGCAGCGGGTCCGCGGTTACGCCCATCCGGAGGGCGAGGCCTCGAGGCATGCGGGGCTCGCCTGGCCGCGGTCAGTAGGAGATGCTGTTGGGCAGGCGGCCCAAAGAATGATAAGGACCTCTCCATCTCTCCTCTTCTGCCGCCCTGCAGGCCACGGGGAAAGAGGGGGCTGTCTTGCCTCGGCCACCGACCACCCCTCTCTCTCACCCGATCCGGCTTTCGTCGAAGGCCGAAGCCAAAGCGAGGATGACGGCATTTCTTTGTGCTATAATGGCCGCAACTACACCCAACGCCTGACAGTTGCAGGTAGTCCCGCCACATGCCAACGTCTGGATGGTTGCAGGTAGTCTCGCCACATGTCAAAGGGGGGGGATGTCTTGCCTCAGCCGCCGACCCCCCCCCCATCTCCAATGGCTGGCACGGCCCATAACCGAAGCGCTGGAGCCGGAGAACGGCGCGGAGTCGCTGGAAGGGGGAGGTGACGCGAACGAGCCTCCCCCACCTCCCTCCAGGTGGAGGCTTCCAGCGACACCCCAATGCTCTTACTTAAAGAGGGTCAACATCGAAAAGCGGTCTTTTGCCCAGGACGGGCACACGCCCCATGCCTTCTTTCCTCAACTTTGAAGATTCTATGAGAGCCGGGGGGCACCCCGATCCCTCCGCATGGGTGCCCCCGCCCCCCTCACTGGGAACCGCGACATCGGTGTACTCCTGCCGGCGCCAGCCTCGGTTTGGAAATGGCTAAAATACAGCCACGGCACAGACTTGATCAGTTCCGGTGGAACCCCAGAATGACCCGGTAGGAAAATTGTTGCCGCCCTCCCCACTCTTTGACTAATGGTCCATATTGTTAGACTGTTAACCACATAGCACAAAACTTTTTGAACTGCCAACGGAAGGTTCTGGTCCAACCATGAGTCATTGGAAACATTCTGACTATGCTGGAACCAGCCTGACCTCGCCCAAAATGGCGCCGACACAAAATGAGACTTTTTGAATAAACTTTGTTGTGCCCTGACCGCGCAGCTTTTTGTCCCGAGATATGTATGCAGTTTTTTGGATAATGAAAGTAGATATGAAGGATATTGAGTATGTGCTCGGACGAAGAACTGACTTAGGGTGGGTACTGATTATGATTTGGAAAATGAATTTGTGTAATTTGGGTAATGAATGAGCATTGGATAATGAATTTATGAATTAATTAAAACTGAATTCTTGACATGCATCATGCTTGCTCTGTAGGGAAGTTTAATACGATTTTATTGCACTGCTGCACTTTATGCAATGAACTGCCACCAACTTCGTTCTTCTTATGTACAGTTTCAATCTGCTCCGTGGCCGGTCCACTGGGTTGTAGGCCTGTATTTATACATCAACACTTTTTATTAAAAGTATTTTGAAAAAGAAAGCATAGTCGTGGAGGTTGCATTAATGAGTTTTGAATGTTTTGCTACTGTGAGCGAAGAATAAGTATGATGAAAGATGAAGGTTAAAAAGGACCAGATATTTAGCAGCTACATTATGTGTCACAGGCAGCCGGAAAAGTGTTTTAGACGCCCTTAAAACGACACCACAGAAATACCACCTGACCGCCACCCTTGCACCCAACAAAAAGGGGTTGCGACCAAGTAACTCATATGGATATGCGAATCGTCAATAATTATCTATCTGACATTACTGGTCCCTCTGGGCTTAAACGCCGAGATGGCAAAGAAATGCAGTACGTGGAGATAGGTCGAGTATGTGGTAGGTAAAGACATTTTCGGACTACTGCATGCTGATGTGCTTTGAATGCTGCCCCCCCCCCACCCCTTCTTTCTCCTCCCTTCTGCAGGTCACGTCAGAACGTCGGCTGAAGTGTGGGAGAGCGATGGTCGAACCACCGACGAAAAGGGAAGGAGGGAATATGTGCATAGTCCTTATAACGATAAGTTTTTAAAAGACGTAGACTTAAACCTGACTGTTCCTCCTTAGAACATAGCGACTGGGAGGATGGACTGACATAGAAACTTGACGGGTACTGTATGACGAAAATTGACTAGAAATAACACGTTAGATAATGTAACTAGACGTTTGACTAGGTAGGGAAAGGACAAAGAAAAGTGTGTGGGTAAGGGTTACCACGGCACCACCCGTCTGGGAAGTTAGAAATGTTGCTGATGTTCAAAATGCACTGCCCCCTTTCTCACACTCTTATAAATATAGCCAAGCTGTCCGACTGTTCTCCCGATCAATACTTGCCGTTGCCTCAGCCTGGAGAACTTCCCACCAAAGGAAGGAACTGAAAAATGGTTTAAGATCCAACCATGGGTAAATAGCGCGACCAGGTTAATTTCTGATCGACTAACCGAGGTGTAAGTATTGGCAATTGAGAACGCTCGCAGAGATAACAAGCGAGAAGGAAAAGGAGGGAAGGGTAGAAAGAGCTAAGCACGTAGATAAATAGGATAGTAAAGATACGTAGGATATAATATGGATTTTGTTGGCCACCTGTTGTTTTCTGTTTTGTCGTGAATGTCTTATATATATGTAATACATGTGCTGTCTTCCTTGTCTGAGTTTGTGTGTATGTAATGTATGGATTTATGTCTTCCCTCTGTCTGTATTTGCGTGTTACCTGACCTTTGCTGTTCTGTGTTGTGAGCGCACTAAATGACCTATTTTCGTACACGTCTCTCTCTCTCTCTCTCTCTCTCTCTCACCACCCCCTTATCTCTCTCTCTCTCTCTCTCTCTCTCTCTCTCTCCCTCTCTCTACATGTCATACGTGTACCGAATGGCTTGTTTAGATTGCGGACGACTCTCACTCTCTATGAGAGTCTCCCTATTTTCTCTCCCTCTTTGTGGTAAAATTGTGCCCCACCGGCACCAGTCTGATTGGATACTTATTGAACGCAAAGGTGTTCAGCGAAATTGACCGAAACTAAAATGATTGTATCTCGCCATATTACTACCTCTCCTTTCTGCAAAATGAATGAACTTGAATTGGCTGAGAAGGAAAGGACAGGTAAGACGACTAAGGTCCCCCAAATCTGGCCATTTATAGGGGAACTGTATGTCAATGGCACCTCATTTCTGTTCTTCAGAGACGAACGCCAACGTCTAGATTGACCCCCAAACGCCCAGATTGCCCCACCCCCCTTTTTGCACCCAAGCGCGAGCGCCCGAAGCATCCCCGCCCCACTTGATTGACCCCCAGCTGCTGTCCCGGATATAAACATAATGACCATGAGTAACTGTCGTCCCTCGAGAAAAACCTGTTCTACCCTGACTCTCGATGATAGCGCCCCCGCCCTGTTTGAAAAGGTTAGCCAGCCTTGAAGGGAAATGTTAGACTGTGAAGGCTCAGGTTAGAAAGACGAGTCTCCCTGGAGGCTCCGAAATGTTGAGTTTGATGAAATACACAGTTGATAAGAGTCTGACTTTCCTCCATATGTGACCTGTGTAGACAATGAATAAAACTTGGCATGAACTCAGTAGGAATGCCGACATATGCACTGCTTGGTAAATGAACCTCTGACTGTGACCAATGAGCGTATCTCCCAAGTGCGTTGGATTGAGGGAGGAACTCACATGCATAAATGTCTTCGTCTGCCAGTTCTCTAAAACCTTGTTTTGTACCTATTCAAAGATTCACGATCACCAGGAGAAGGGTCAGACGGGACGTACAGCCTGGCTGCAGATCTTGGGACACGTGTGACCTCGACCAAAGGTGGAGCTGCAGAGCAACAAGATACGGGACGAGACCGCAATTTCAACGTGGAAAATGAAAAAATGATGGGCCGCCTTGAAGCCCTTCGTCTGCTAACCCACGTGTGCCTGGAGTCTCTGTCCCCCTTCTTTGGGCCCGATTGATGGGTCTGCCTGCTTGTTATCCTTTGCTCCCTTGGTCCCTTTTGTGTGTCCCAGGAACTCTGACCCAACTCCGCCCTCCCTCCTATAGACTATTTGAACCACACTCACCCTCTTTTCCACGTGACTTTTTGCCAAAGGGAAGAACTGCATTCAAGTGGGAATAGGGTGTTGCCACGGAAATATAGGTGCCGAGCATAAGGCGCCGCCAAACGGATTGTTTAGGGAACAGGACTGAGGTCTAACAGCAGAGGACTGACCGCACCCTGCAACGCGTAAAGATAGAACCGAGCTGGACCTATAGCTCCACCGCCGGTGCTCAACAGCGCCAACAAAAGTACCCGGACTAGAGCCTACCAGTGATGGCTCACTGATAAAAAGACACTGTGACGAAGAGACTTTGTATATTGAACTGATTCCGCCCTCAACTGCTTGGTCAAAATGTTCATTGGTCACATTTTTAAGTCAGAAACATTTATGCTATGTAGTGCTTTTGAAATGATAGGAACTCGACAAATGCAATTTCCTATGTGCTGCATTCTGCCCATCACATCAACTGTTCATGATTTTTGTGCAAATATGTTAGTATTGACAAATGCTATTTCATCAACCACATGTTTATATGTACGCCCCTTAACTAGGAGGGGTAGGAAAATGAACTTTGTTGTTTATATACACCCCCATCAATTAGAAAAATGAACTCTGTTATGTAAAAAGGGGCGACTGTGGAAAATAGAAAAATTGATGTACATAAGCAGCGTTCATTTGCCCTCTCCCGTCCCCCTCCCTGTAGGCACCACGTATACCCTGAAATATTGACCGTATCACTCCGCCAGTAAAAGCCCGTGCCTATATGTACATGACAGCCATTCTAGGCACCACGGCCTTTCACCCATTGGAATCCCCGGCTTCCCTCCTGCGCGTATCTTAAACCCCCTCTCTCATGCATAGACCATGAAACCCTCTCCCTCTGCGCGACCCTGCTGTGAAAGGCAACCCTTCTGCTTGACCCGCACAAAACCCCCCCCATTCCCTCTTGAAGAGGCATCCTTCGCCTTAGCTGACATAGCCCTCCCCAGCTGCACCTGACTGCCCCCGCTCTCTCATGTACGGGTCATAAGATCTCTCTCTTTCTCTCTATGTGACTCTGTCCCCGTGTCCACCCTGGCTCCCCCTCCCTTCTCCTCACATGGGCAAGTCATAAACCTCCTTCTTCTGCAAGACCCTGTCCTTGGGAGCCACGGCCGCGCCTGACCAACACCTCCTTTCCTTCCATGAATGCCCCTCTGTTGACAAGCCTTCCCTCCGCACTCGATTGTCCACGCGGCATGAATACCACTCCTTTGATGACCCCTTCCCCCGAGTCCGGCTGACCACACATGTCCGAGGCCATCGCCTGAGCCAGGAGATACCATTTACTGCCCTTATTGTATGAAGTCACTCCTCTTCAAAGGACCCACTATTGATCCTGGCCACCCCACCCCCTGGGCTATGATCAGGCGCACACATCCTAAACTGTTGACGGAACACTCAGCTGCGTGATTGCCCTCCCCTCTTATCAGCAGGTCAAGGGTCCCTATTGTGAACACATGTGGGGTAGGATTGACACAAGGATCATGGGGTTGTATTTTCCTTGTTACACAATATCATGATTGTAATGCCAAGTGTTTTGTAAAGTATAAAAGACGGAGTCTCAGCTCACTTGTTAGAGCACCTCCTGAAAGACACCGTGTTTCGTGTCCGAAATGACAGGCTCTCCTCATGAGAAATAAACTCTGTTCTCTTGATTCCTGCTTCCAGCGCCCGTCTCTTTATTTGGTAATTATTCAGAATGGAAACTAAGAGGCGTCTTGCGCCAGCAGCCTGGGCATCGATAGTAATATGGGCTCCTGTTTTACAAGACCATGTAAGGTGAGGGGAGTCCCGGATGTGTCTGACTGCTACTATCATGCAATAAGTAAGGGCTATATTGTAACACAGTTGCCCAATAGTACAGCCTAAGGTTTGGCAGCGCCCAGCCCCCTCTCTCTTTTGGTAAAGAAAGCAGTTTGTAAGATCTTCTCATGTTGGAGTATGAACAAATAAACTGGCAAAATATTTGCTTGAATAACTGGAGGATTGCGTTACTGAATTCTATAGGGATTGTTCTGAAAAAATATGGAAGTCATTTTTACCACTTTGCTCCGTCCAATTATGGTTAGATGTAGATTGTCAATTTTTTTTCAATGCCTTTTTTGTATCAGCTGCTAATGGATTCAGATTCTGTTTGACTATTAAATCTAAGTTGGCCATGATACTCAACCCCAGATATTTTGCTTTTGTTACCACTAGGCGATTAGTCCAGTTTATGTTTTCGTTTAGAAATATTTGCGTTTTTATCTTATTCAGGGCATACCCAGATATTTTCTCAAATTCCTGTGCTTCACCTTTCAGGGCCTTAATGGCTCTTTTGGGGTCAGGGGTCACTCTAGCCAAATCATCGGCGTATGCCATCACTTTGGTGCTTATACCGTGTCTGACATCTGCGGGAATTTCAGCGTTTGCTATTATTCTAGTGATGAGTGAGTTGATATAAAGAGCAAACAGAAGCGGGGTGCAAGGGCAACCCTGCCTCGTTCCACGTGAGATGTTTATAGGTTCTGTCAGATTACCATTGATCATAATTTGGGCCTTGGGGGCCTTGTAAAGCACCTGCATTGCCTGAAGCATATTGGGGCCGATGCCAGCTCTCTTTACCACTTCCCATAAAAATAGCCAGGAGACCCGGTCAAACGCTTTTTCAGCATCTAATAAAATTAAGGCGATCGGGTCTCCTGCTACCTTTGTAGCGTCGAGCAGCATGATTGCTCGCCGCACGTGTTTGGTAGTTGCTTTCTTGGGTATAAATCCATGCTGCCACTCAGAAACAAGGTTCTGAATGTTTTGAGATATCCTACTGGCTATTGTTTTGGAAAATATTTTAGAATCTGTATTGATTAAGGTTATTGGCCTGTAGGATGCCATTTCAGTAGGGGACTTATCCTTTTTAGCAAAAATTACAATTTTTGCCAGAGACCACGAAACGGGGGAGGCACCGCCAAAGATTGAGCCAATCATTACAGTAAATATTTCTTAAATTTGTAGTTCAAAGACTTTATAAAATTCTGCGGGGATAGAATCTGGGCATGTGGCTTTGCCATCGGGCAAGCTCTTGATTGCGTTAAGTATTTCTTCCCATGGGGGTGGGTGTTCCAACTGGTCTTGCTCCAATGGGCTAAGTATGGGAATTGTTACAAGATCTAAATAACCAGAAATGTCTGCACTCCTGCTTTCCACAGGTCGGATATCATTATCTTCCTCGGTATAAAGATCCCTGTAGAAGCTTTCAATGGCTTTGTATATTTTAATCGGGTCTTTAGTCACTCCCTCCGAAATAGTGTTAATCTCTGTTATCATATTCATTGATGTCTGTTGTCTAGTTGCTAGTGCCAGATGGTGCCCTATTTGTTCTCCACATTCATAAACTTTCCCCCTGGTTGCGGCCCATTTAGCCGCCGTTTTTTCTGCAAAAATAGAGATTATCTCCGCCTTTATTACTGCTATAGCCTTCTGGATTGCCTCTTGCCCCCCTCCTGTTTTTATTGCCTGTGCCAAATTAGTTTCTTCCAATATAAATTTTACCTGGAGTTTCTGTACCTGTACTTTTTCTATTTTATTTTTCTTGATTGAAAAACTCAGGGTTTCTCCCCTAACCCTGGCTTTAAATGCATCCCACACTATCATGAGAGGGGCTGAGCCTATGTTTGTGTTCAGGAACTCCTCAATCCAGTTCTGCATATGTGGCTTATAATTGACGTCGTATAACAGTGCTTTTTCAAAAGACCAGTTATTCCTACTTTCTGTTTTTAAGCCTCCCACCTGCAGCATTAGTGGGTTGTGATCGGACATGAATCTTGGCGAGATTTCAACACTCGAGGTGCTGATCAGTGGTGAAGAAATAAAAAAATAATCGATTCTGGAGAGTGACACATGAGGAGCAGACAAAAAAGTGTATCCATCTTGCTTAGGTCTCAGCTCTGCCCAGACATCAACTAAGCCATGAGTTTCTGCCAGATTTAGCGTGGCTTGGAACACCCTTGGTTTTCTCCCAGAGTAACTCCAGTCCCTATTTGATTGCCAGCCAGTAGGAAGATTTAAATTAAAATCCCCACGGAGTATGATGGGAGTCGGCCAGTGAGATAGTTCCCCTGTCAGCCAATTTATAACCCCAGGATCGTCTGAATTGCTACCATAAACGGAACACATCGTAAACTTACAATTTGAAGCCTGCAAGCATTCCACAATAACCCATCTGCCAAGGATGTCCAATTTAACTCTATCTGCCTGGATAGCAAGTCTGTGGTTTTTCAGTACTGCTACACCTTTTACTCTATCCCCCTGAGTTGTGGTCCCAATTATTTTATACCCAAGTGAATTAGGAAGATGCTTCTGCCCACCTCAATATGGGTCTCCTGAAGGCAGACCTGGTCCGGGCCCAGAGACCGTAGCCCTTGTGCAACTTTCTGCCTCTTTGCCGGATCGTTTAAACCGCAAATGTTAACAGACTTTATTTTAATTTTGTCTGTATTAGTCATCCTAACTCTCTGTTTCTTTTAGCCTTTCTCCAATTCCGTCTTTTTTGAGTTCTTTTTCTACTCATTTTTAACCCTTTTTCCTGTACAATACGACTATGCCCTGTGCCCTACATCAAACTGACCTTTAGTGCCCTTTGTGACCTTCCCTTTACTTCTGTTTGGTGCCCCCTCCACCCCACCCCCCTCCCTTATTGAGCAGCCGAGATGACTCTGAATGATGGATGACAAGTGTGAGGTCCAGCCACCCAGCCCTGAAAAAACAAAACATAAAAAGAAAAGGAATCCCAAGCATGCCAAATGTGAAAGGGGTCCTAGTATCTTAATCTAGGTACAGAGATGTTTTAGTAGAAGTCAAAGTCTTAAGAGTGCTCAGTTCAGTTCTTCCACTTCCGTTCTGTAATTTCCTTTAAGAACTCCCCAGCCTTGACTTCAGACAGAAAGACTCTCATTCTCCCCTCGACAATAACCTTCAGTCTGGCCGGGTTCATTTAATAGACTTGGGCACCTAATTGTTGAAATGGGGTGATCATCTGGCGCAGTCTCCATCTTCGCTCTACCGTTGCTTGGCAAAAGTCGGGTTTTGAAAAAAACTTTACCCCATTAGCCTCCTTCTGAGAATTAGGTCTTGCTTTATCGTAAAACATCTGCCTTCGTATGAAGTTTCCAAAAAAAAACAAAGGTCGTTGGGGTTGCCCTCTCCCCGCCTGGCCTTGATGTTAAAGGGAAACCGATGGGCTCTTTGAATTTCCATGTTCCAGTTCCAGGCAGTCTCTGAAGGAAATGCAGCTTGCAGTAGTTTGACTATGTATCCTCTGGGGTCCTCTCCTTCGCCCCCCTCCGGAATCTCCAGCAGTCGCAGATTATTGTGGCGTTGTCTGTTTTCTTGATCTTCCAGTTTGGTCATTACATCGACTAGACAGGCCTCGTGCGAGCTGTTCTTTAGCCTTCTCAGCCTCCCCCTCCAGAATTTCCGTTGTGGCTTCCACCATTGCCACCCTGTCGCTGATATCCGTACAGGCTTTATTGAGCTTCCTCATCCCGCTCTGCAGTTTCTTGGAGGCTGCCTTAGCGGAGAGATTATCTGAACGCACTTCCTCTTGGAATGCTTTATTGGAGTTTAAGATAGAAGCAAGAGTGGGCATGTCCGCTTCGCTGCTGCCCCCAGGGGCTGAGTCGTCCTTCCCGAATGGCGGGATGCTAGAGGCAGGTGAGAGAAGGCTGGGGGAGTCACTGTAGTCTCATTTGAGTTGGTTTCTTTTTCACCTAGAATGCCTCTTCCTCATAGCAGTGCCTACGGCTTTGCTCTGGTTATTCTTCTCCTCGCTATCATTCTCATCTGATTGCACATCCTCACCTGAAGAGGAGCCTTCATTACCGGAGCCTGAATCAGACAATGATCCGTCTGATACAGAGTTGAAATTATCTGTGTTAGAGTCTGGAGTGTGTGGCTGTGGGCCCACCCGAGTGCCCCCATCTGCTAGGTTTCCTCCTTGCTCATGTGTTGTGATTAGGGCCATGCCCGGGTCTATTACTGGTTTGCCTCCTTCGACTAGACCCTTTGACATATAGTCCTGGGCAGCTGTCAATGTTGGGGCATCCGCCGGTGTTTGCGGGGGTGCATCAGCTGTACTGGCTTGGGGGATGATAGCAGCGGGCTCTCTAGTGGTTGTACTGTTCTCCTGGTTAGCTGGGTTTGCGGGTCTTATCACAGAAAATGACTGCTAACAGAGAGAGAGCTGCCTTGTATTACCGGGTTTGATTTGGTAGTCTTTTTGATCACCCCCAAATCCCTCTTACCTTTCAGAGGCGGATCAACCTTCTCTCCATCCTTTTCACCCTCAGCCTGCATTGCGGATGGTTTGGCTTTCGTTTTCTGGCCTCTCGTGGTCATCCTTGTAGTCAGCAGCAGGCTCTCGAGTTTCACGGCTGCTTGTCCAGATCCGAGCTCAGGAGCAGCTGCCTTGCAACCGAGAGCCGCTAGAATTGACACCGTGACCGTGAGGAAAGCTCGATTATGATGTGGTTGTGACCGGGCTCTTAGCAACACTTCACCATATAGCTTTACTTGCAGGGGGTAAAGCCTTCGTCCTTTGCTTGTTCTCATTAGGCTTAACACAGTGCTGCTCCGTGAATGAAGAGCTGGCTGTCATCCCTCCAATCAGCCCACTTAGTGCGCCGCCCTGCTGCTCGGAATAGCTGTCGGCCAATTAGGCAGCCCACTCCATGGTCCACAAGCAGTGCCGCTCCGTAAGGGACAATGTTTAACTTCACTGGCAGCCTGCTCCACAGCCAATGTCGCTCCGTAAGTGAAAATGCTTTAGCTTCACATTCCTTCAAAGCAGCCCGCTGATCCTGCTTTGGACCTTCAACCTCGAATTTACCAATAGCGTAAGAGACAATGTTTAGCCCTGCTGCTCTGTGGGCATGAACAAAGATCAGGCCGAATAGCCGTCAGCCCGTAAAGCAGCCCGCTCCGTGCTCTGTGCTCCACTGACAATGCCGCAAATGTTTAGCTTCACTCGCACAGCCCGCTCAGTGATCCTGCTGGCTGTCAGCCTGCCAAACTGCCAGATCTGTGCCGAATAGCTGTTAGCCCGTCAGACAGCCCACTCCGTACTCCACTCCAATGCCGCTTCACAGCCCTTCAAACCGCCCGCAGATCCTGCTTTTGGGACTTCAACTTTACCAGTAGCGGCTAACAGCCAGCCCAACAGCCAGCCCGCTCAGTGCTCACGCCCAATGCTGCTCCGTGGACGATGATCAATGAACATCTGGGATCCCCCAGCATGCATCAGTGGCGAGGTGGCTGGATCGCGGCTCCTCCTCACACGAGCTCTATCACTGCTCGCAACACCAATGATTTCTGACACATACCCAAATGTACACAATTTGTAAACCTGGTCATGTGTTAAAATCCTACACCTTCCAGGGAGCTTATAGGGAGGTGCAATGAGGAGATATACTTTTCTGTCACCTCATTGTTTCCTATTTGTTCATGTGATGCATTCTAAAGCACACAAACACAGAGGAAAATACCTCTTGTGATTGTTTTTGTACAGGAATGTGTCCCTTCCTGCACAGAAACAATCATCCCCACTAGACAGGCACCCTTGCACCATGGTGCAAGGGAATCTCCATTGGTGAATGACATCCAGTTATGCACCAGCACAGGGGAGAGCTAAGGAATCCATCATATTGTTGTAAATATGACAGCATGGCATAGCCAAATGGCTTGCAGCTTCACACTGCATTAGTTACTTCAAAATGTAGCTCAAAGTGTACAAGTACATGGGGGGACTTGGCCAACCGCCAAGAGTAATGGCCACTTCTTGAGGCGGCTCATTCCGAGTACGCCCATTACTGCATACATCCGCCTCTCAGATATTCGTCAGACAGCATAAATTCATGCCAGAGTACAGCGCAACCCCCAGGGAACGGGTGAGCCCATTCTCGGCCTGACCTCACCAGTTGTTCTGATGCTCGGACCGCCGACGTCTAACGCCTGAGACCCCTGCCACATCGGAGCCTCGGCCTCACTGCATCGCGGCTTGCGCTGGAGGCCCGGGCCACCATCAGGGGATTTGCCGGCTTGGCCAGCATTGTGTGCCCATCGGGGCGCGAAACTGAAGACTCGTCCTGAATATCAACGCCCTAACCTGGGCTGCAGGTGATGAGATGCGGCAGCGACGGGCCTGGAACTGTGTGGAGCAGCCTGTTTGGTGCGAATCACTGCGCCTGGATGGTGAGACCTGTGCCCTGCATTACATAGCTCATATTGAACCCTGGTGGGGTGCCCGCTTAGGAACACAGCTCTGGGCCTCTTGTGATGCTGTGCCCGCTGCGGGGGGCCCAGCGGGCGACCACATTGTCTGGCCTGTGGGCCGCGGCCTACGCCGCAGATTGGACATGCCTGTTGGTAACTGGGGGAGGTACTCAATGCGCTTGGTGGCCATATTGCGCCATGTGCAGATATTGACGCTGCACTGCTGGAGTGAGTCAAACCCCACTGGCCTGGGGGTCTGTGAGTGTTGGTGCTGGCCTGGCGTGCAACGCCCTTTACTCCTGCCTGTGAGGGGTCTCAACTTGCTGCTGGCACTTGGCTTGCTGGTAGTCAACGCAGCCTTGTTGCACCGCGCCCCAAAATAGAAGATCTACAGATCACTGCCTGGCTCTCGGCGGGCCAAATCTCCCGGTCCTACTGGACTGTAACCGCACCTGGCGGGACCGTATACATCATGGCAGGGCGCCGCAGCTCAAAATCAGCCCTCCAGACCAAGTTAACAAAATACGCATAGGACAGGGGCCCTGGAGCAAGCCCAAAAGGATGGTCGGCCACACTGGACAAGTCCGATCCTGGTGGGAAATAGAAGTAGCCTACGCTGCTAGATATCCTTGAAGGCATCACGACTGTCTGTACGTCATTGGAAAAGCGCATTGACACGGTATCCACTGAAGTGTCCCTTATTCGGGCAGATATGCACTTGATGATATCTCGATTGAAAGACGTTGAAATTAAAGCAAACTTTCTTGTTGACGACACATCCGCATTACAGAGGAAGATGGAGGGAATGCAGACACACTCCGCAAAACTAGAAGCACAGTTGGATGACTACGAGGTGTGCTCCAGATGCAACAATGTTGAATAGTTAGGGTGCCAGGATCTTCAATTTATGAGACAGGGATGTTATCTTGCAGAGTGCCCACTCAGCCCTGCCAGTGGAGTACCAGACCAGCCGTATCACTTTCTTCCTGGTTTCACCCTCAAGGTACAACAACAAAGACACAGTTTCCTTGACGTGAAAAAAATGCTTTGTGACAGGGAATTGAAATATGCTATGCTGTTTCCGGCCAAACTAATGGTGGAATCGTAGGAGAAATCTTGTTTTTTGACCACCCCGGAGGAGGCCTGGGACTGGCTGGATGGATGGCGTAAGGCAGGCCGCCACAACAACCATACCTGAGGCGTGAGGACGGACAGAGATGCCCAGGTCTCTGACAGCGGCTCGCCCCCACAGGACTTGAATGAAGTGATGGGTGGCACCAGATAGCTGGTCTGTATGATTCCCTTTAGGGGTGGAAGGTTTCATCATTGACTGAGGGCTGTGAGTGGAGTGTCGGTGGTATGTTAGATCCTTGCTGTTGTTCCTTGCATAGTGATGTTTTGTCATTGTGATTATTGTCTGACAATTTTTCAGGGACAGGTGCTCGGTTACGCTACACAAACCTGTAAGTCATTGGGAGAGTGGACGATAGGCACTCTGCTAGTTTGGGGGGGTTTGTCACTGCCGAGCAGGGAGGCAGTGAGGGGGTACTGGGGAATGTATCTTGGGTCTGTGGGATGGGTGGGATGGGATTATAGTTGTGTTTGTGTTCAGGTATTGTTCTTTTTCAGGCATGACATATTTGATTTGTCTCAGGTACATGTAGTGACCTCCTCAGTAATGAAAGTGCTAAGGGATATACTAGAGTCTCTCCCCATATGCCTCTTGAAGTGCTTTTCTCTGGATCACCTCACACCTTTAGGATCGAGTGATGGGCACTATGAATATACATAAACTCAATTTTCTCTCCTGGAATGTAAATGGACTGGGAAACAAAATCAAGAGAGGGGTAGTTCTCCAAATCCTGAAGAGGCACTCGCCAGGTGTCGTTCTCCTGCAGGAGACCCACCTGTTGGGTAATGGCTGTAAGGCCCTGCCACGGTGGGGTTTCCAGTTGGCAGCTCACTCTGCTTTTGGTACCGGTTCCAGGGGGGTGGGCATCCTAGACCGTACATCGTTCCCCTTGACTGTGGACGCGGTCCGTACGGATCCACTTGGTAGATTTGTAGCCATTTCCAGGATTTGGGAGGGAATCATCCTTAAGTTGGTCTCAGTGTACATCCCACCAGGTTTACATACACAGGCCTTTATTGACCTCAGCGATCTTCTCCTTGGCTTGCCGGATGGGAGTTTATTGATCGGGTGATTTTAACTCCATCGTCTCTGACACCCTGGACCGCTGGCCCTCGAAATACCTGCTGCCCTTTCGTAAACAAAACCATAGTTTTCTGGGTGCTATGGGCCTTGTGGAAGTTTGGAAATGCTTGTACCCCAAGAAGCTCCAATACACTTATCTTTCGGGTCCCCATCACAGCATGTCACATATAGATTATGTGCTCACACTCACACCCCCCCCCCTCATACTGTCAAAGACATACAACACTTGGCTAGGGATATTTCTGATCATTCTCCTGTTCAGTGAAGGTTGGAAGTGGGGGAACCATGTTTAGCCAAGTGGCACTGATTACCTTTTGGTATCTCATGATCCCCTCCATTAGGGAGAAGGTTCTGAATGAATCGGACCTGTACCGGACCTCACACTATGGGAAGCTTATAAAACTGTTATGCGGGGGTAGTGTTGGGACAAATTGCTGGGCAGCACAAAGAGAGGGCAGCTGGCATGGTACGTTTAGAGGGTGAGATCCTAGATCTAGAATGCGCAGTCCTATTACAGGACTCGGGGGAAGTGCGTCAGAGGTTATATATTAAAATCAAAGAGTTCTCTGACCTAGCCACAGAAGCGGCAAAGGCACAATATAGAACTACACTTAGTAGGGCTTATGATGTAGGTGATAAAGCAGGCACGTTATTGGCTTGGCTGGATCATAGAGATGGGACACGGCGCATTGTGGTTGAAATTGCCACTGACCCACACCTCAGTATCACCACTCCGCAAGACATTGCAGATGCATTCGGTCGATACTACCACTACCTGCATACCTCCTGCACAACTTATTCAGAGAAGGAGGCTTCCTCTCTCCTACTTGATATTCGTCTGCCAGTTTTTACCATGAAGGAGAGCTCCCATCTGGATCAGGATATCACCGTAACTGATGTCAAGAAGGCTATACATGATATGCACGTGGGGAAAGCATTGAGCCCTATTGGATCCCCATAGAGTTATTTGAGATAACGGCAAACATGACAGCTCCTTTTTTCATGGGCATGTACTGAGAAAGTAAAGAGATAGGGGTCCTTCCCGAGGATCATAGACTGGCTAACATCATTGTCATTCATAAAGCGGGTGAGCACCTTTCCGAGGTTTTTTGTGACCTTTGACCCTGCTCGCAGGCAGGCCGCCCCACGAAACTGCTCGTCACCTGACTGCCTGGTTCCTGCCTCCCTGCTGCCTCCTTGTTTCCTGGGTTTTTCCCTCCCCTTTGCCCTGTGCGCCAGTTCCCCCTGCCGCTCCCGATCCGTCCCTTTCCCACTGCTGCTTCCCTGCAGCCCTGCCCCCCCTGCACACCCACTCGCCTCCCTGCTCCTGCCTCCCAGCTGCTCCTCCCTCCCAAACCACCTCATATGCAGGCCGAGAAGCGGCTCTGCACAGCGGGCATGCCGCTGCGTGCCTAAGGCAAGCCCACCTGCACCCGTCCGTGCCTGGACCGCACCCAGCGCCAGACCCCATGGACCCATGAATGCCACAACACCAGAATCCACTACGACGCCAGCATCTTCCACGCACTCAATGCCAGCCAAAACCACACCTGCTTCCAGGCCGCCCCGAAACAGACCCACGGACCCTTCTCCTGCCACACCTGCAGCTTCACCTGCGACAGAACCACCAAACCTCCAAGGACTGGACCCAACCACCTCCACTGCATACTCCTCAACAACCGTAGGCACGCAAACACGCCGTTGAACTCTGGGATCTGCTCGACACCTCTGCCCCAGACGTGACCTTCCTGACCGAGACCTGGTGGAACGACTCCTCGGCAGCCGACATCGCCATAGCCATCCCAGGCGGCTACAAGATCACCCGCAGGGATCGCGCCAACGGAATCGGAGAAGGAATAGTCATCATCCACAAGTCCACCCTCAAGGTCACCACCCACGCAGATGACACCCTCAACACCGCCGCCTGCACTTCAAGATCCACACCGACCCTAACACCACCCTCAGAGGAACACTCATCTACAGACTCCCCGGTAGGCATGAGCGAATTTTGCGGATCTCGCGTTCGCGAATTTTGCGGATTTGCGGATTCGCAATCCGCAAAATCCGCGAATTCCCGCGAATTTGCGGATTTTTTTTTTTTTTGTGTTCGCCCGTGTTTCTGCCAGTTCGCGAGGGTTTTGTACACTTTTGCAAATTGCTAACTTACCTGTCGGGTCGCAAGTTTCGCGAACTTGTTGTTTCTACGTGTCCAGCCTGTTTGGGACACTCTTCTTCATCACTGCCACTCTCTGTCACCACTGCCACTCTCTGACTACTCATGCCACCCTCTGGCCCACCCATGCCACCCTCTGTTTCATCACCACACCCTCTGGTTGTCCAGTGTACATTATTTTCGGCAAAGCAAAGCACACCTTCCCTGCCTCAAGTGACCTGAATTAATTTGGGGCTGATTAATGTGTCACAGAATATTTTTTTAGCTGGCACCTGCTTCCTTAGTGCGCCCTGATTAGTGATCTTTTGCACTTGCTAAGTGCTTTCATTGTTGCAAAATTAGTTACAACACCTGCCCTGCCCCAACTGACAATAATGAATTAGGGGCTGATTAATGGATTTTAACTTCCAGCCTGGCTCCTGCTTGTCTCCCTTAGCTGTAATTCAGGACCTTTGTGGCATATGTGTAACTATTCTGAGGTTCAGAGCAGGGTCACATAATAGTTTCAACTGGCAACTGAACTCTGGAGGGGCCCCTCAGGAAGCACTGCAGGAAATGGCTACTAATGATGAGCCTGAACTTTTGAACCTGGTAAGTAGTTACTTTCAGTTTTGCTAAGACCGTATTTCTGCAATTTTGCACTTATTCGCGGGGCGCGAACTCACGCGAACTCACGCGAACAGTGCGAGCAGTGCGAGCAAAATCCGCTGCTCGCGGATTTGCGGATTTTGCGGGAGATTCGCAAATCTCGCGGATTGCGGATTTCCCGAAAATCCGCAAAATCCGCGAGCGGAACGGATTTTCCGCCCACCCCTACTCCCCGGGCTCAGTTCAGCGATTCCATCGCCGACCTCGCCAGCACCCACACACTCGCCTCCACGGACTTCATCCTCCTCGGGGACCTGAACTTCCTCCTCGAGAACAACAACGCCAACTCTGCCACCCTGATCGACAACCTCGCCAACCTCGGCCTCACACAACTCGTCACCACACCCACCCACGCCGCCGGCCATACGTTGGATCCCGTCTTCTTCACAGGTTTACACGTCGCCTTCAACCACACCACCAAATTCCACTGGGCCGACCACCCTTGCATCGATTTAACCTTCAAGAAACCAACCACTCACCACTGCACCCAACAGCTGCCTCACCACTTCTGGAGCAAAGTCAACGAAGACCAGCTGATCACCTACCTTGACAAAAACCCACCCACCGACCCCACCAACCCAGACGCCGCAGCTCAAAACCTCAGACAGTGGATCAACGGCTGCTCCAACACCCTCGCCCCGTTCAAGAAACCCTCCAACAACCACCCCAACATGAGGACCACCTGGTTCACCGACGAGCTCCAGACCTCTAAACCTGCATGCCAGAAACTAGAGAAGACATGGCTCCACGAACGCACTCCGGACAACCACGCAGCCCACAAGGATGCCACCGAAGACACCACCACCTCATCAGATTAGCCAAAAGATCCTCC
This sequence comes from Lissotriton vulgaris, assembly GCF_964263255.1. NCBI lineage: Eukaryota > Metazoa > Chordata > Amphibia > Caudata > Salamandridae > Lissotriton > Lissotriton vulgaris. The sequence goes on from NC_141691.1 coordinate 454,109,697, forward strand.
TTCAAAGGCCGCTTGGATGACAACGTACACAACAGCAAAGAGCTCTTCGGCATTGTAAAGGAACTCTCCAACCCCATCGCTAACGCCAATGACATCCCGCCCTCACAAGAACTGTGCGACTCACTAGCCATCTTCTTCCACTGCAAGATCGCTGACATCCACGACAGCTTCAACACCACAACCTCCCGACTAAGCCAGACTCCACCTCCCCTGTGAACACCACCAGCACCAACAGCCTGACCTCCTGGTCCAACATCAACGACGACGAGACATGCAAGGTCATGAACTCCATCCACTTTGGATCTCTGTCTGATGCATGCCCACACCACGTATTCAACAAAGTAGACACAGCCATCGCACCCCAACTACGAAAGGTCATCAACATCTCCTTCAAAACAGCGACATTCCCGGAAATCTGGAAACACTCCGAAATCAACGCCCTCCTCAAGAAGCCCAAAGCAGGCCCGAAGGACCTCAAGACCTTCCAGCCCATCTCCCTGATCCCGTTACCAGCAAAGGGCATCAAGAAAACCGTCAACATGCAACTGGCCTGCCACCTGGAAGACAACAACATCTTAGACCCGTCCCAGTCCGGATTCAGACAAAACCACAGCACCGAGACAGCCCTCATCGCTACCACAGATGACATCAGGCGCCAACTAGACAACGGTGAAACATCAGTCCTCATCCTCCTGGACCTGTCAGCCACCTTCGACACGGTCTGCCATCTCACTCTAAAGACACGCCTCCTAGAAGCTGGAATACAAGAGAAGGGTCTTGACTGGACCACGTGCTTCCTCTCCTGCAGAACCCAGAGCGTCCGCCTCCTACCATTCAGATCCGAAGCCACCGACATCATCTGCGGCGTCCCCCAGGGCTCATCCCTCAGCCCAATGCTGTTTATTGTCTACATGGCCCCCCTCGCACAAGTGGCCTGCCATCACAACCTCAACATCATCTCCTACACTGATGACACGCAGCTCATCCTCTCCCTCACCAAGGACCCACACACCGCCAAAACCATACTCCACAAGGGAATGAAGGCCGTCGCCGAATGGATGAGGAGCAGCCGTCTGAAGCTGAACTCGGACCAGATGGAGGTCCTCATCCTCCAACCCACCCCCTCAGCCTGGGATGACTCCTGGTGGCCGACCACACTGGGAACAGCACCAACACCCACAGACCATGCACGCAATCTAGGATTCATCCTCAACTCCCCCCTCTCCATGTCTAAGCAGATCAACGCCATCTCCTCCTCCAGCTACAGCACCCCCGCATGCTCCGCATGATGTACAAGTGGATCCCGACCGAAACAAGAAGAAAGTGACACAGGCCCTCGTCAGCAGCAGACTGGACTATGGCAACGCACTCTATGCAGGAATCCCAGCAAAACACCTACGACGACTACAACACATCCAAAATGCCTCCGTCTGACTGATCGTCAATGTCCCCCGCCGCAGCCTCATCACCCCCCAACTGAGAGATCTACACTGGCTCCCCGTGGACAAGAGGATCACCTTCAAGCTCCTCACCCACGCACACAAAGCACTCCACAATGCCAGACCACGCTACCTGAACAGCAGACTCAGCTTCCACACCCCCACCCGCCAGCTCCGCTCCAACAGCCTCGCCCTCGTCGCTGTCCCCCGCATCCAAAGAACGACCTCCGGCGGCAGAATCTTCTCCTACCTCGCCGCCAAGACCTGGAACACCCTCCCTACCCACATACGGCAGACCCAAGACATACTCGCCTTCAGAAGACTTCTCAAGACCTGGCTCTTGGAGCAGTAGCAGCATCCCCCTCTCCACTCAGCCCCTTGGGACCCTCATGGGTAAGTAGCGCGCTTTACAAGTTCTCTGATTGATTGATTGATTGATTAATCATATAGGCCTATTTCCTTGCTCAATTGCAAGTCCAAAATCCTTGCGAAAGTCCTTGCCACTCGTCTGTTACAAGTTATCACCTACCTGGTACTTCCGGACGAGTCCGGGTTTATGCCAGGAGAAACACATCTCTTAACCTCCACTGGCTCCACAGAGTACTTTGTACAGCTTATACAATCAGGGAGGATGCTGTAGTGGTATCCCTGGACGCTATATCGGTGTTTGACATTATCGAATGGCCCTACATGTTTGCTGTGCTTCACAAACTAGGATTTGGCCCTGATTTTGTTAAATAGGTGCGCCTCTTATATTGTCAACCATTGATGCAGGTGGTTGTCAATAACCGGAAGTCCCCTGTCTTTTCTCTTGGTAGTGCACCAGGCTGGGTTGCCCCTTGTCACCGCTTCTCTTTGCTTTAGCCTTTGAACCTCTGGCGGCATGAATCCATCAAGATCCCACCATTAAGTGCCTCAAATGGACATATGGTTGGGAGGACCGCATATCGCTATACTCAGACAATATCCTGCTTTATCTGGCCTCCCCGGCAGCATCTCTTAACGTGGTATTGGACATATTTCAGATTTTTGGTAAATTTGCAGGATATATGATCCACTTGTCCAAATCGGTGCTCTACGTTTCTTAGCGGGCAGAGGCCTCAGCTTCCCTGGAGTTGCCAGCTGACTGAGGCTGTGAAAGGCTTTAAGTATCTGGGAATCTGGGTTTCCAAAGACTTATCTCGATTTTTTTACTCTAACCTTCGCCCGCCATTAGTATGTCTTAAATCTGATGTACAGCACTGGAAGTCGCTTCCTTTAACTCTCCTGGGACGTGCGGCCCTATTTAAGATGATATCCCTTCCTTGCCTTTTGTATGCACTACAGAATACTCCTCTTCCGGTTGCGGCATCGTACTTCAAGGAACTTGACAGTACTGTTCGTGATCTGCTGTGGGAGGGTAAAACCCCCCGCATTGCTACTCATAAACTTACACTGGGTTGGATTGATGCTGGCATTGGGCTCCCAGACATGAGGAGGTATAGTTGGGCCTCGCAGCTCACTGCAATCAACCAATCCAGCTATAGATGGCAAGATGACCCAGCCTTTCAGATCGATTGGTGGGTCCTCCTGGGGGGTAGTTTTGAGGGTGCGTTATATATGAAGTCTGTGCGGCCCGACCAAGAATGTAGTGCAAGTGTGGAAAGACGCTAATAGAAGCCTGGATTGGGAGGTAAAACTCACTTAAGCCACACCACTCTGACATTGTGACCAGCTGGGTCGGCTGTCTCATTCGAAGGGTTTCGATAAATGGGACATCATTGGTATTTCCAGGGTGTGGGATCTTTGGAAATCGGGCGAAGTCATACCCTTTTCCCGGTTACAGCAAGATTACGAAATGGCCTTATCTGAACATTTTCGGTACCTTCAAATTAGGCACGCCTTGCTTGCAGTTCTGCCAAAGGGTACTGTCCTCCCTGACTCCTCCCCTCTAGAGGACAGGATCCTAGATGGCGACCTACCCAAAAAAGCTATATCTCTTACCTATGAGAAACTCATTAACAACATGACAGATCCCCTTACCCGCCAGAGAGATAAATGGGACCACGACGTAGCCGGCTTGGAGGATGAGGAATGGCGGGCTGCGGTGGCTTCATCCTGTGAGGTTGCCATTTTCTCCAGACTCCAATCGGTCCAACTAAAGATCCTCCACAGAAAGTATGTGTTAGGGCCCTCATTGTTCCATATGGGTTACACCCAAAATGGTGGCTATGCACGACATTGTGGGCAGGAGGGCACCTTCATCCAAACACTCTGGGAATGTGCGACAATTCAGAAATACTGGGAGGGGGTGGTACTCATGATGGAAGAGGTATTGGGACAACAGATACAATGTAACATCAAATTGATTTTGTTGAACATATGGGACCCTACTGACCTTAATGGCAAAGAGAGAATTCGGGTCACTTTAGGTTTCATGGCGGCCAAATGAAATATTTCACGACTGTGGAGGGCTCCGAACCCACCAATTATTTATTATTTGTGTATTTTGTAAAGCGCGCATCTGCTCGTACGGGGTGTCCCGGCGCTAATGAATCTGGAAGCAGTGGGCAAATATAAGTAGATTATAGATCAAAAAGATGGGTTTTGAGGACCTTTCGGAATAGAGATTCAGATGGGCAGGCTCGGAGGGACAAAGGGAGATTATTCCATTGCAGAGAAGTGCAAACTTCAGACGTTTTCCCTCCTTTTCGGGTTCTCTTAAACCTAGGAGTGACTAGGAGAAACTGGGAGTGTGAGCGCAATGACCTGGCATTATGATAAGGACGTACACAAGTTTTAAGATAGACCGGGCCTTTGCCCTGCGTAGCCCTGTAGGCCAATGTCATGGCTTTATATTGACATCTTTTACTTACGGGCAGCCAGCGCAATTTACGGAGATGCGGGGTAATGTGATGTCTGGGAGGAATACCCTCCACCAAACGTGCTGAGGACATGGCTTTTGTAGTTCGGACTGGACTGTTCCAATGGGGCACAGGGTCAGAGCTGATTTGCATATCGCCATTGTCTAACCCAGGGTGGTGTGGAGTGCAAAAAAACGATGGATTTGGGCCCAGATCTTTGGACTGGGGTGAGTGTGTGACATTGATCCACATTCGGTCCATCACCTGTTGTTTTTGCATATTCCGCCCTAAGTGCGCTGGGGATGCCCAGACGTGGGTCCCAGGCACTCCACACCACTGGAGTCAAGCTAGCCGGGCTGATGAGAGGTGTTACCTCGAAACCGGTCCGGTCCTCGGATGCTTGATTCCGTTCTGGGAAGGACATGGCTTTTGTAGTTCGGACTGGACTGTTCCAATGGGGCACAGGGTCAGAGCTGATTTGCATATCGCCATTGTCTAACCCAGGGTGGTGTGGAGTGCAAAAAAACGATGGATTTGGGCCCAGATCTTTGGACTGGGGTGAGTGTGTGACATTGATCCACATTCGGTCCATCACCTGTTGTTTTTGCATATTCCGCCCTAAGTGCGCTGGGGATGCCCAGACGTGGGTCCCAGGCACTCCACACCACTGGAGTCAAGCTAGCCGGGCTGATGAGAGGTGTTACCTCGAAACCGGTCCGGTCCTCGGATGCTTGATTCCGTTCTGGGAAGGACATGGCTTTTGTAGTTCGGACTGGACTGTTCCAATGGGGCACAGGGTCAGAGCTGATTTGCATATCACCATTGTCTAACCCAGGGTGGTGTGGAGTGCAAAAAAACGATGGATTTGGGCCCATATCTTTGGACTGGGGTGAGTGTGTGACATTGATCCACATTCGGTCCATCACCTGTTGTTTTTGCATATTCCGCCCTAAGTGCGCTGGGGATGCCCAGACCTGGGTCCCAGGCACTCCACACCACTGGAGTCAAGCTAGCCGGGCTGATGAGAGGTGTTACCTCGAAACCGGTCCGGTCCTCGGATGCTTGATTCCGTTCTGGGAAGGACATGGCTTTTGTAGTTCAGACTGGACTGTTCCAATGGGGCACAGGGTCAGAGCTGATTTGCATATCGCCATTGTCTAACCCAGGGTGGTGTGGAGTGCAAAAAAACGATGGATTTGGGCCCAGATCTTTGGACTGGGGTGAGTGTGTGACATTGATCCACATTCGGTCCATCACCTGTTGTTTTTGCATATTCCGCCCTAAGTGCGCTGGGGATGCCCAGACGTGGGTCCCAGGCACTCCACACCACTGGAGTCAAGCTAGCCGGGCTGATGAGAGGTGTTACCTCGAAACCGGTCCGGTCCTCGGATGCTTGATTCCGTTCTGGGAAGGACATGGCTTTTGTAGTTCGGACTGGACTGTTCCAATGGGGCACAGGGTCAGAGCTGATTTTCATATCGCCATTGTCTAACCCAGGGTGGTGTGGAGTGCAAAAAAACGATGGATTTGGGCCCAGATCTTTGGACTGGGGTGAGTGTGTGACATTGATCCACATTCGGTCCATCACCTGTTGTTTTTGCATATTCCGCCCTAAGTGCGCTGGGGATGCCCAGACGTGGGTCCCAGGCACTCCACACCACTGGAGTCAAGCTAGCCGGGCTGATGAGAGGTGTTACCTCGAAACCGGTCCGGTCCTCGGATGCTTGATTCCGTTCTGGGAAGGACATGGCTTTTGTAGTTCGGACTGGACTGTTCCAATGGGGCACAGGGTCAGAGCTGATTTGCATATCGCCATTGTCTAACCCAGGGTGGTGTGGAGTGCAAAAAAACGATGGATTTGGGCCCAGATCTTTGGACTGGGGTGAGTGTGTGACATTGATCCACATTCGGTCCATCACCTGTTGTTTTTGCATATTCCGCCCTAAGTGCGCTGGGGATGCCCAGACGTGGGTCCCAGGCACTCCACACCACTGGAGTCAAGCTAGCCGGGCTGATGAGAGGTGTTACCTCGAAACCGGTCCGGTCCTCGGATGCTTGATTCCGTTCTGGGAAGGACATGGCTTTTGTAGTTCGGACTGGACTGTTCCAATGGGGCACAGGGTCAGAGCTGATTTGCATATCGCCATTGTCTAACCCAGGGTGGTGTGGAGTGCAAAAAAACGATGGATTTGGGCCCAGATCTTTGGACTGGGGTGAGTGTGTGACATTGATCCACATTCGGTCCATCACCTGTTGTTTTTGCATATTCCGCCCTAAGTGCGCTGGGGATGCCCAGACGTGGGTCCCAGGCACTCCACACCACTGGAGTCAAGCTAGCCGGGCTGATGAGAGGTGTTACCTCGAAACCGGTCCGGTCCTCGGATGCTTGATTCCGTTCTGGGAAGGACATGGCTTTTGTAGTTCGGACTGGACTGTTCCAATGGGGCACAGGGTCAGAGCTGATTTGCATATCGCCATTGTCTAACCCAGGGTGGTGTGGAGTGCAAAAAAACGATGGATTTGGGCCCAGATCTTTGGACTGGGGTGAGTGTGTGACATTGATCCACATTCGGTCCATCACCTGTTGTTTTTGCATATTCCGCCCTAAGTGCGCTGGGGATGCCCAGACGTGGGTCCCAGGCACTCCACACCACTGGAGTCAAGCTAGCCGGGCTGATGAGAGGTGTTACCTCGAAACCGGTCCGGTCCTCGGATGCTTGATTCCGTTCTGGGAAGGACATGGCTTTTGTAGTTCGGACTGGACTGTTCCAATGGGGCACAGGGTCAGAGCTGATTTGCATATCGCCATTGTCTAACCCAGGGTGGTGTGGAGTGCAAAAAAATGATGGATTTGGGCCCAGATCTTTGGACTGGGGTGAGTGTGTGACATTGATCCACATTCGGTCCATCACCTGTTGTTTTTGCATATTCCGCCCTAAGTGCGCTGGGGATGCCCAGACGTGGGTCCCAGGCACTCCACACCACTGGAGTCAAGCTAGCCGGGCTGATGAGAGGTGTTACCTCGAAACCGGTCCGGTCCTCGGATGCTTGATTCCGTTCTGGGAAGGACATGGCTTTTGTAGTTCGGACTGGACTGTTCCAATGGGGCACAGGGTCAGAGCTGATTTGCATATCGCCATTGTCTAACCCAGGGTGGTGTGGAGTGCAAAAAAACGATGGATTTGGGCCCAGATCTTTGGACTGGGTTGAGTGTGTGACATTGATCCACATTCGGTCCATCACCTGTTGTTTTTGCATATTCCGCCCTAAGTGCGCTGGGGATGCCCAGACGTGGGTCCCAGGCACTCCACACCACTGGAGTCAAGCTAGCCGGGCTGATGAGAGGTGTTACCTCGAAACCGGTCCGGTCCTCGGATGCTTGATTCCGTTCTGGGAAGGACATGGCTTTTGTAGTTCGGACTGGACTGTTCCAATGGGGCACAGGGTCAGAGCTGATTTGCATATCGCCATTGTCTAACCCAGGGTGGTGTGGAGTGCAAAAAAATGATGGATTTGGGCCCAGATCTTTGGACTGGGGTGAGTGTGTGACATTGATCCACATTCGGTCCATCACCTGTTGTTTTTGCATATTCCGCCCTAAGTGCGCTGGGGATGCCCAGACGTGGGTCCCAGGCACTCCACACCACTGGAGTCAAGCTAGCCGGGCTGATGAGAGGTGTTACCTCGAAACCGGTCCGGTCCTCGGATGCTTGATTCCGTTCTGGGAAGGACATGGCTTTTGTAGTTCGGACTGGACTGTTCCAATGGGGCACAGGGTCAGAGCTGATTTGCATATCGCCATTGTCTAACCCAGGGTGGTGTGGAGTGCAAAAAAACGATGGATTTGGGCCCAGATCTTTGGACTGGGGTGAGTGTGTGACATTGATCCACATTCGGTCCATCACCTGTTGTTTTTGCATATTCTGCCCTAAGTGCGCTGGGGATGCCCAGACGTGGGTCCCAGGCACTCCACACCACTGGAGTCAAGCTAGCCGGGCTGATGAGAGGTGTTACCTCAAAACCGGTCCGGTCCTCGGATGCTTGATTCCGTTCTGGGAAGGACATGGCTTTTGTAGTTCGGACTGGACTGTTCCAATGGGGCACAGGGTCAGAGCTGATTTGCATATCGCCATTGTCTAACCCAGGGTGGTGTGGAGTGCAAAAAAACGATGGATTTGGGCCCAGATCTTTGGACTGGGGTGAGTGTGTGACATTGATCCACATTCGGTCCATCACCTGTTGTTTTTGCATATTCCGCCCTAAGTGCGCTGGGGATGCCCAGACGTGGGTCCCAGGCACTCCACACCACTGGAGTCAAGCTAGCCGGGCTGATGAGAGGTGTTACCTCGAAACCGGTCCGGTCCTCGGATGCTTGATTCCGTTCTGGGAAGGACATGGCTTTTGTAGTTCGGACTGGACTGTTCCAATGGGGCACAGGGTCAGAGCTGATTTGCATATCGCCATTGTCTAACCCAGGGTGGTGTGGAGTGCAAAAAAACGATGGATTTGGGCCCAGATCTTTGGACTGGGGTGAGTGTGTGACATTGATCCACATTCGGTCCATCACCTGTTGTTTTTGCATATTCCGCCCTAAGTGCGCTGGGGATGCCCAGACGTGGGTCCCAGGCACTCCACACCACTGGAGTCAAGCTAGCCGGGCTGATGAGAGGTGTTACCTCGAAACCGGTCCGGTCCTCGGATGCTTGATTCCGTTCTGGGAAGGACATGGCTTTTGTAGTTCGGACTGGACTGTTCCAATGGGGCACAGGGTCAGAGCTGATTTGCATATCGCCATTGTCTAACCCAGGGTGGTGTGGAGTGCAAAAAAACGATGGATTTGGGCCCAGATCTTTGGACTGGGGTGAGTGTGTGACATTGATCCACATTCGGTCCATCACCTGTTGTTTTTGCATATTCCGCCCTAAGTGCGCTGGGGATGCCCAGACGTGGGTCCCAGGCACTCCACACCACTGGAGTCAAGCTAGCCGGGCTGATGAGAGGTGTTACCTCGAAACCGGTCCGGTCCTCGGATGCTTGATTCCGTTCTGGGAAGGACATGGCTTTTGTAGTTCGGACTGGACTGTTCCAATGGGGCACAGGGTCAGAGCTGATTTGCATATCGCCATTGTCTAACCCAGGGTGGTGTGGAGTGCAAAAAAATGATGGATTTGGGCCCAGATCTTTGGACTGGGGTGAGTGTGTGACATTGATCCACATTCGGTCCATCACCTGTTGTTTTTGCATATTCCGCCCTAAGTGCGCTGGGGATGCCCAGACGTGGGTCCCAGGCACTCCACACCACTGGAGTCAAGCTAGCCGGGCTGATGAGAGGTGTTACCTCGAAACCGGTCCGGTCCTCGGATGCTTGATTCCGTTCTGGGAAGGACATGGCTTTTGTAGTTCGGACTGGACTGTTCCAATGGGGCACAGGGTCAGAGCTGATTTGCATATCGCCATTGTCTAACCCAGGGTGGTGTGGAGTGCAAAAAAACGATGGATTTGGGCCCAGATCTTTGGACTGGGTTGAGTGTGTGACATTGATCCACATTCGGTCCATCACCTGTTGTTTTTGCATATTCCGCCCTAAGTGCGCTGGGGATGCCCAGACGTGGGTCCCAGGCACTCCACACCACTGGAGTCAAGCTAGCCGGGCTGATGAGAGGTGTTACCTCGAAACCGGTCCGGTCCTCGGATGCTTGATTCCGTTCTGGGAAGGACATGGCTTTTGTAGTTCGGACTGGACTGTTCCAATGGGGCACAGGGTCAGAGCTGATTTGCATATCGCCATTGTCTAACCCAGGGTGGTGTGGAGTGCAAAAAAATGATGGATTTGGGCCCAGATCTTTGGACTGGGGTGAGTGTGTGACATTGATCCACATTCGGTCCATCACCTGTTGTTTTTGCATATTCCGCCCTAAGTGCGCTGGGGATGCCCAGACGTGGGTCCCAGGCACTCCACACCACTGGAGTCAAGCTAGCCGGGCTGATGAGAGGTGTTACCTCGAAACCGGTCCGGTCCTCGGATGCTTGATTCCGTTCTGGGAAGGACATGGCTTTTGTAGTTCGGACTGGACTGTTCCAATGGGGCACAGGGTCAGAGCTGATTTGCATATCGCCATTGTCTAACCCAGGGTGGTGTGGAGTGCAAAAAAACGATGGATTTGGGCCCAGATCTTTGGACTGGGGTGAGTGTGTGACATTGATCCACATTCGGTCCATCACCTGTTGTTTTTGCATATTCTGCCCTAAGTGCGCTGGGGATGCCCAGACGTGGGTCCCAGGCACTCCACACCACTGGAGTCAAGCTAGCCGGGCTGATGAGAGGTGTTACCTCAAAACCGGTCCGGTCCTCGGATGCTTGATTCCGTTCTGGGAAGGACATGGCTTTTGTAGTTCGGACTGGACTGTTCCAATGGGGCACAGGGTCAGAGCTGATTTGCATATCGCCATTGTCTAACCCAGGGTGGTGTGGAGTGCAAAAAAACGATGGATTTGGGCCCAGATCTTTGGACTGGGGTGAGTGTGTGACATTGATCCACATTCGGTCCATCACCTGTTGTTTTTGCATATTCCGCCCTAAGTGCGCTGGGGATGCCCAGACGTGGGTCCCAGGCACTCCACACCACTGGAGTCAAGCTAGCCGGGCTGATGAGAGGTGTTACCTCGAAACCGGTCCGGTCCTCGGATGCTTGATTCCGTTCTGGGAAGGACATGGCTTTTGTAGTTCGGACTGGACTGTTCCAATGAGGCACAGGGTCAGAGCTGATTTGCATATCGCCATTGTCTAACCCAGGGTGGTGTGGAGTGCAAAAAAACGATGGATTTGGGCCCATATCTTTGGACTGGGGTGAGTGTGTGACATTGATCCACATTCGGTCCATCACCTGTTGCTTTTGCAGATTCCGCCCTAAGTAAGCTGGGGATGCCCAGACGTGGGTCCCAGGCACTCCACACCACTGGAGTCAAGCTAGCCGGGCTGATGAGAGGTGTTACCTCGAAACCGGTCCGGTCCTCGGATGCTTGATTCCGTTCTGGGAAGGACATGGCTTTTGTAGTTCGGACTGGACTGTTCCAATGGGGCACAGGGTCAGAGCTGATTTGCATATCGCCATTGTCTAACCCAGGGTGGTGTGGAGTGCAAAAAAACGATGGATTTGGGCCCAGATCTTTGGACTGGGGTGAGTGTGTGACATTGATCCACATTCGGTCCATCACCTGTTGTTTTTGCATATTCCGCCCTAAGTGCGCTGGGGATGCCCAGACGTGGGTCCCAGGCACTCCACACCACTGGAGTCAAGCTAGCCGGGCTGATGAGAGGTGTTACCTCGAAACCGGTCCGGTCCTCGGATGCTTGATTCCGTTCTGGGAAGGACATGGCTTTTGTAGTTCAGACTGGACTGTTCCAATGGGGCACAGGGTCAGAGCTGATTTGCATATCGCCATTGTCTAACCCAGGGTGGTGTGGAGTGCAAAAAAACGATGGATTTGGGCCCAGATCTTTGGACTGGGGTGAGTGTGTGACATTGATCCACATTCGGTCCATCACCTGTTGTTTTTGCATATTCCGCCCTAAGTGCGCTGGGGATGCCCAGACGTGGGTCCCAGGCACTCCACACCACTGGAGTCAAGCTAGCCGGGCTGATGAGAGGTGTTACCTCGAAACCGGTCCGGTCCTCGGATGCTTGATTCCGTTCTGGGAAGGACATGGCTTTTGTAGTTCGGACTGGACTGTTCCAATGGGGCACAGGGTCAGAGCTGATTTTCATATCGCCATTGTCTAACCCAGGGTGGTGTGGAGTGCAAAAAACGATGGATTTGGGCCCAGATCTTTGGACTGGGGTGAGTGTGTGACATTGATCCACATTCGGTCCATCACCTGTTGTTTTTGCATATTCCGCCCTAAGTGCGCTGGGGATGCCCAGACGTGGGTCCCCAGGCACTCCACACCACTGGAGTCAAGCTAGCCGGGCTGATGAGAGGTGTTACCTCGAAACCGGTCCGGTCCTCGGATGCTTGATTCCGTTCTGGGAAGGACATGGCTTTTGTAGTTCGGACTGGACTGTTCCAATGGGGCACAGGGTCAGAGCTGATTTGCATATCGCCATTGTCTAACCCAGGGTGGTGTGGAGTGCAAAAAAACGATGGATTTGGGCCCAGATCTTTGGACTGGGGTGAGTGTGTGACATTGATCCACATTCGGTCCATCACCTGTTGTTTTTGCATATTCCGCCCTAAGTGCGCTGGGGATGCCCAGACGTGGGTCCCAGGCACTCCACACCACTGGAGTCAAGCTAGCCGGGCTGATGAGAGGTGTTACCTCGAAACCGGTCCGGTCCTCGGATGCTTGATTCCGTTCTGGGAAGGACATGGCTTTTGTAGTTCGGACTGGACTGTTCCAATGGGGCACAGGTCAGAGCTGATTTGCATATCGCCATTGTCTAACCCAGGGTGGTGTGGAGTGCAAAAAACGATGGATTTGGGCCCAGATCTTTGGACTGGGGTGAGTGTGTGACATTGATCCACATTCGGTCCATCACCTGTGTTTTTGCATATTCCGCCCTAAGTGCGCTGGGGATGCCCAGACGTGGGTCCCAGGCACTCCACACCACTGGAGTCAAGCTAGCCGGCTGATGAGAGGTGTTACCTCGAAACCGGTCCGGTCCTCGGATGCTTGATTCCGTTCTGGGAAGGACATGGCTTTTGTAGTTCGGACTGGACTGTTCCAATGGGGCACAGGGTCAGAGCTGATTTGCATATCGCCATTGTCTAACCCAGGGTGGTGTGGAGTGCAAAAAAACGATGGATTTGGGCCCAGATCTTTGGACTGGGGTGAGTGTGTGACATTGATCCACATTCGGTCCATCACCTGTTGTTTTTGCATATTCCGCCCTAAGTGCGCTGGGGATGCCCAGACGTGGGTCCCAGGCACTCCACACCACTGGAGTCAAGCTAGCCGGGCTGATGAGAGGTGTTACCTCGAAACCGGTCCGGTCCTCGGATGCTTGATTCCGTTCTGGGAAGGACATGGCTTTTGTAGTTCGGACTGGACTGTTCCAATGGGGCACAGGGTCAGAGCTGATTTGCATATCGCCATTGTCTAACCCAGGGTGGTGTGGAGTGCAAAAAAACGATGGATTTGGGCCCAGATCTTTGGACTGGGGTGAGTGTGTGACATTGATCCACATTCGGTCCATCACCTGTTGTTTTTGCATATTCCGCCCTAAGTGCGCTGGGGATGCCCAGACGTGGGTCCCAGGCACTCCACACCACTGGAGTCAAGCTAGCCGGGCTGATGAGAGGTGTTACCTCGAAACCGGTCCGGTCCTCGGATGCTTGATTCCGTTCTGGGAAGGACATGGCTTTTGTAGTTCGGACTGGACTGTTCCAATGGGGCACAGGGTCAGAGCTGATTTGCATATCGCCATTGTCTAACCCAGGGTGGTGTGGAGTGCAAAAAAACGATGGATTTGGGCCCAGATCTTTGGACTGGGGTGAGTGTGTGACATTGATCCACATTCGGTCCATCACCTGTTGTTTTTGCATATTCCGCCCTAAGTGCGCTGGGGATGCCCAGACGTGGGTCCCAGGCACTCCACACCACTGGAGTCAAGCTAGCCGGGCTGATGAGAGGTGTTACCTCGAAACCGGTCCGGTCCTCGGATGCTTGATTCCGTTCTGGGAAGGACATGGCTTTTGTAGTTCGGACTGGACTGTTCCAATGGGGCACAGGGTCAGAGCTGATTTGCATATCGCCATTGTCTAACCCAGGGTGGTGTGGAGTGCAAAAAAATGATGGATTTGGGCCCAGATCTTTGGACTGGGGTGAGTGTGTGACATTGATCCACATTCGGTCCATCACCTGTTGTTTTGGCATATTCCGCCCTAAGTGCGCTGGGGATGCCCAGATGTGGGTCCCAGGCACTCCACACCACTGGAGTCAAGCTAGCCGGGCTGATGAGAGGTGTTACCTCGAAACCGGTCCGGTCCTCGGATGCTTGATTCTGTTCTGGGAAGGACATGGCTTTTGTAGTTCGGACTGGACTGTTCCAATGGGGCACAGGGTCAGAGCTGATTTGCATATCGCCATTGTCTAACCCAGGGTGGTGTGGAGTGCAAAAAAACGATGGATTTGGGCCCAGATCTTTGGACTGGGGTGAGTGTGTGACATTGATCCACATTCGGTCCATCACCTGTTGTTTTTGCATATTCCGCCCTAAGTGCGCTGGGGATGCCCAGACGTGGGTCCCAGGCACTCCACACCACTGGAGTCAAGCTAGCCGGGCTGATGAGAGGTGTTACCTCGAAACCGGTCCGGTCCTCGGATGCTTGATTCCGTTCTGGGAAGGACATGGCTTTTGTAGTTCGGACTGGACTGTTCCAATGGGGCACAGGGTCAGAGCTGATTTGCATATCGCCATTGTCTAACCCAGGGTGGTGTGGAGTGCAAAAAAACGATGGATTTGGGCCCAGATCTTTGGACTGGGGTGAGTGTGTGACATTGATCCACATTCGGTCCATCACCTGTTGTTTTTGCAGATTGGGCTGATTGGGGCAGGGATATGGACTGGTGTATGGTAACAGAGTTACCCATTTATGCCTCTAGGGGATGTCCGAAAAAATGGTTGCACATATGGGGGCCATGGAACACATTGCAGGGGGATATATGTGAACCACTGAGGAGCCGAGGCAATATTGCTACCGAAATCTAATTGTACTGTAATCCTGTTGACATCCCTATATTGCTGTGTTAACATGCTGTAGTTGTATTTCTGGAATGATTGCCACTGACTACCTGAGCATTGCTCTGTTCTAATTGTAATATGCCTGTTTTTCAATAAAAAATAGTTACTTTAAAAAAAGTGTACAAGTACATACAGTGTATCAACATTATAAATTAAAAAACACAACATAAGAGCTATTTGATGCATCTCTACCACTGTGTTAGTGGTCTATTTACTATCTCAGTACTGTAGTACATTTAAATTTTAGCAAAGGGTGCACATAACAATCTGCACGTTAATGTCTATTAAAGCATATACCTCACACATTCTACCAACTACATCCAAAGAGTATGTCACACCTTGCTTATATAATTCACCAGATGGTTTTAAAAGACTACATATTCTTCAGTAAAACTTGTTAAAACGTGTTTGTGGCCGAATACATGAATACTCCCTAAATTATTAAATTGGTGCATACATAGTACCTACAAGCTTCTTTGAGGATACACATACTGTCTAGATTATTCCCTGAGGTTATCGGAGCTCTATGAGTCCTTCCATATCTCCATAGTTACTGCCTGCATGTTTACATGTGTACATCACTACTATCTGGGTATTAGCATGAGTGTATGAATAGTGTCTTAATGATTAGATAAGTGCATGACTTATGGCTGAATAATTAAAAACATGCATAGATACTGGTTGGATGATTAAACAAGTGCAACTTTAGTGTCTTTATGATTGCAGGAGTGCATAGAAAGTATATACAGGGTTTTATAGATTGCATGGAAAATGCATACATGATGGTTTAAATACAGGCATAGCACGTAGCAGATTGCATGAGTGCATTACTAGTGTTTCAGTGATTGCATGACGACTTGGCTGCTGCCGATGTATTTTTGTTTCAGTAAACAGGTAGTGCCTTTGTTTTTAGATAACTACATGGATAGTGCCTGTATTATTCAATGAGTATATCAGTAATATCTCACTGATTACATGGGTGCATGACTAGTGTCTGAGTGATTCCATGACTCCATTGTTAAAACTTGAGAGATTGGATGAAAATAAGTGTACTGCTGGGGTGATTGTATTACTACATGAGTACATAGCTACTAGATTAATAATAGGTTTACTGCAATAGTACTCTCTATGTAATTAGATGGCTGCATGAGTAGTATCCAAGTGTGTGCATGAGTTGTTAATTGTCTAAGTAACTGGTTACTGCGTGGGTGATTAGATGAATGTATAAGTAGTGCCTCCATAGTTAAATGACTACATAATTTATGGCTGCCTGATTGCTAGGGTACATGTATAGTGTATTGGTAACAGAATAATTAAATGGATACGGAATCACTGATTTTATGACTGCCATATTAGTTGTTGGCTGATTGCATGAGTACCTGAGTACTCCCTGACTGACTATGTAAGTGTCTTCATTCTGATAGATACATACTATCTGGGCCAGGCAGCACTCTCCCCGTAAGCTTTGCATGTTATTGCACGCCTGCAGTCCTCTCTCCAGCAGAGTTTGAGCCTTGCACCCGCCTCTGCTTCAGGTTATTGGGGATTTTACTTGTGTTTTTCACATTACTGTTTGTTAGTGCTTCTAGCGCTTCTGAAATTGTCAGTCTGATTCTGTGGGTGGTGTATTACTGTATTAAGTGCTCTTAGCTCTTCTGCCTCAGTATTCTTTTCCCCACCGCTCCTGGTCTCTTACCGCCCTGCCCCCTTATCCAGCCTCCACCTCTGCTCCCGACCCCCTCCCCTACATAATGGTGACAGCTGCACGGTCGCACAGGGGACACGTGCAGTGGGTGCGCTGCTGGCGCGTCGAAGGCACGCCTACGGCAAGCCCGTCTGTGCCCGTCCGCAACCAGCGCCAGGGACCCTGGCTCTCCTTGCCCCCACCGCTATGACTACCCCCACAACCCCAGGGACCACACCGACTGTGTAAGAGCCGCGCCCAACACAACCCATGGGCAGTTCTCATGCAGTCACTGCCAAAGATCTTTCACCGTTGACACCGGAGGGCCACCGACTGAACAACCCACTGAAACCCTGATTGTATCCTTCTCAATGTGCACTCCCTACTCCAACATGCCATAGAGATCTGGGACCTGATTGACACCCTCTCGTCCAACATTGCATTCTTCATGGAAACTTGGACCAACGCCACCTCCACCCCAACATCACCACAGCTATCCCTGATAGCTACAAGATCCAGAGAAATGACTGCCCACACTGCCCGGGAGGAGGCTTCACCATTGCAAACAAATCGCCCCTCCGACTCACCACATCCAGCATGAGCAACCCCCACTCCAACACGGAACACCTTCACTTCCAGATCCAGACCAACCCCAGGACCACACTACGTGGCACCCACATCAACCGACCACCTGTTCCCTGCGCCCAGCCCACAACCACCATCGCTGAGCTTGCCGCACCCCACACCAATACCTCCATGGACTACATCCTGCTTGGGGACCCTAACTTACACCTTGAAAACAGTCAGGACCCTGACTCCACCACACTCCCCGAGAACCTTGCCATCCTAGGACTGAAACAGCTCGTAAGTACCCCCACCCACAGAGTGGGCCACACCCTCAACCCCCATGAAGAAGATGCACTCAGGAGCTCCAACGGACCCCTGCTCTACACACATCTTCAACAGGTCATCACACCTGAACTAGGATGAACAATCAACAGCTCCCTCACATCTGGCATCTACCCAGATGACTGGAAGCACGCAGAGGTAAAAACTCTCCTCAAGAAACCAATGGCCGACCCAAGTGACCTGAAGAACTACCGGCCCACTCTCTCCTCCCCTTCGCAGCCAAGGTTACTGAAAGACTCTTAAATTTCCAGCTGAACGCCTTTATCGATGAAAACTGCATACTAGTTGCTTCCCAGTCCGGCTTCCACAGCAACAACAGCACTGAAACCGCTCCTCGCAGCCACTGACGACATCCGCATGCTGCTAGACCAGGGACACACCGCAGCCCTCATCTTCCTAGAACTCTCCGCAGCCTTCAACGCTCTCACATCGCCAACTAGCCGCCAGACTCCACAACACAGGAATACAAGGATCCACCCTCGACAGGATCCAATCCTTCCTCTCTGACAGAACCTAGAGGATCAGACTCCCCGTTACTCTCCGACCCCACTGACATCATCTGCGGAGTACCCCAAGGATCTTCACTAAGCCTGACGCTCTTGAACATCTACATGGCCCCCCTCGCCGCCATCGTCAGACAGCACAGGCTGATCATTATATCCTACACCAAGACACCCAATTCATCCTCTCCCTCACCAAGAACCCTGAAGCCACCAGACTCAGCTTCCAGGAAGGTATGTGAAACGTAGCAACCAGGATGAAGGACAGCTGCCTAAAACTCAACTCCGAGAAGACTGAGGTCCTCATCCTCAGACCCTACATCTCTGCCTGGGACAACACCTGGTGGCCCACCCACACCAACTGACCACGAGCGGAACCCCGCCATATTCCTTGACTCTTCTCTCTCCTTGAACTGCCAGATCAACGCTGTCGGCTCCACCAGTTTCAACTGCCTCCACATCCTCCGTAAGACCTTTAAATGGATCCAGCCGACTGCAGAAAGACCATTACTCATGCACTCATTACCAGCGGACTGGACTAAGGCAACACCCTCTACGCTGGAATCAAGGAAACACTTCAACGCAAACTCCAAACCATCCAGAACACCGCAGCCAGGCTCGCCCTAGGGACACAGCATCACAAACATGTGACCCAACACCTACGAAGCCTACACTGGCTCCCCATCGAGAAGAGGGTCACCTTTAAACTCCTTACCCATGCCTACAAATCCCTCAACAACAGCGGACCCAAATACCTCAACGACCGAGTATGTTTCCACGTACCCAAGAGAAACCTCCACTCCGCCGACCTCTCCCTGGCAGAGGTTCCCCGCATCTGCAGAAACAGAGCTGGTGGGAGAGCTTTCTCTCACATCGCAGCCAAACATTGGAACGAGTTACCCGGTCAAAATCCGACGCTCCCTCACCCTCCACACGTTAAGGAAGGACCTCAAGACCTTGCTCTTCGACGTACCCGGAGTTGTCTCCCCCCCCCCCCCAGCAACTTGAGACCCTCACTGGAGAGTAGACCACTCTATAACCGCTGATTGATTGATTGATTGATTGATTGATTGATTGATTGATTGATTGATTGATCCTAGTTGTGACTATATAGCTGACTCTTTGGTTACCTACCTGTTTTACAACATATATATGCTTTTCTACTAAGCTATGTGTGACTGAAATCTAGATATCACACTTGGTATATAATTGCATACATTGCTCTCTAGCAGCATGCCTTGCTTTGTTAGTGAGCATCCACTTGCATCAGTAAGTATCTAAAATGGAAAACAACATTAAAAAATATTGTGAATGGTATGGCTGAATCATTTCTCAAATACTTCTTCTCCCTCTAAAACATATAGTCAGCATTTTCCAAACAAAAATTACACACCAAATGTAGCTAGCACAAGAACTCCCAAGGCATTTTGCACTATCAATCTTTCTCAAAACAAGCAAACCATGTTTAAAGAAAAAACACTATCCTCACAATATACATGAAATATTCCTCAGCCTTACTGAACATAGATCACCATGTAAACATATATGCCTTCCTATTAGATGTACACCTTCAAGCTATCTTTCCAAAAATATATACCTCTCTGCAACTCAAAAGTTCCACAGTATATATAGCTATGTGCAACCACAAGAAACATATGTACCAATCTAAGCATAGAAAACACATTGACAAACACTTCCCAATACATAACTAACAAGTTTTACGTCTTTCTAATTTATATACAGATGGACAGCATGTTCTCATCTTTTAATTTTATCTACACTACCCCTGTGATATATCTTTTCCTATCACTGTGACACTCTTTTTTATCAAACTCCCATATCCATCTTCTTTTCTTATGCAGATTTTATAAATAATTGAAAAGTTATGTATATACCAGTGAATTCAGGGGCATATTTACAAGCCCCTATCGCCACTGGAAAGTCACTTTTTATGACATTCCTGTGGCGATAGGAGCTTCGCCTTATTTACAAGGCAGCGTTAAGCCACTTAACATGGCTTAACATCGCCTTATAAATAAGGCCCCGTTCACACTACATCCAAAACAGCCATTGATTCTGATGCTGCCCCGTATTTACAAGGGAGGCGTAAATAGGAGACAGCACCAGAATTAAGACCTGGGAAAACCTGGTCTTACCCTGGTGTTTCCTTTTCTCCTCAATTTTGCTCTTTTAATGTGTGCTGTGTAGTGCAGCACACATGACAACAGGAAAAGGCCAATGACTGTTTATGTACAAGATCCTCCTTCCTGCACATAAACAATCATTTAAAAAAATGCATTTTTGTAACTTCTGTGTGTACTGCAATAAGCAGCACACATAGCCGTTACAAAACGGCATTTAAAGATTATTTATGTGCAGGAAGGGAGACCTTCCGGCACATAAACAATCTTTCCCTGCATGCAGACATCCTTGCACTACAGTGCAAAGATACCTGCTTTTGAGCTAGGCTGCTAAGTGGGAAACGCAGGGCTGCATGATACTCTTGTAAATATGGTGCAGCCTGCATTTCTGAAGAGGCGCAGTGAGGCGTTAAACCAGGAAGGCTAATGACTGACTCCGCCACTTCCCTTATAAATATTACCCTCAGTTTGTAGACTATGGACCTGAGTCTGATGCAGTTAGGAAGGCCTCCTAACAGCATTTGCTCTGTCCAAATCGGATCTGGAATATGTCTTTCCGACCCACTCGAAAAGGTCTCAGACCAACCAAGTAAGATACGAGTTAGGCGTTAGGAATATCCCAATCCTAACCCACCAGCATTTGGAATGACAGAGCCGTATGGAGCAGAATTGTACTTCTCTAAGGCCGCGTTTCCTAACAACTGAGTATGATGCTGGATTTGGACAGCCTTTCTGAATCTTGCCACCTGACTCGAATCAGCAGTCGGAATCAGACTTTAGGGGCCTTTGTGGGCCTCCCCGCACCCAGAGCCTTCCCAATCGGGCCCATGGAGGCTGCTAGCAACCCAGTGCATCCAGTAGGTCACAAGTTCACAACACATTCTAGAAGAAAAATGCTGCTTCCAAAGAAGATACAGCAGGTGTGCTTTACTCCACAGATTCAAAAGCATATCAATGTCTGTATTACATTTAATTCCTTATACAGCAGCTCAAAATAAGACTTCTTGCTAAGGTATCCAACACACTATCTAATTGTATTCACTTTCATACTGACAGAATCCAATCAAATACATCTTTAAATAAAACACCTCCAATGTAACTGCTTTTTTGAAAAAACTATCTTATTTAGCTATAGCCTTCCCCTGACTGCTATTGCTCCTTCACTTCAAAATGCTTAGAGTGTGGATTGTGGGCCATAGCTATATCTATTGGGATAAAGAGGCAGCAAAAAAGAGAGGTATTGACAGAAACTTGAGTTTGCCAAATGTTCAAATTACTTGGTTTGGCCTGAGAGAGTTAAAGTTTCATAAGTTGCTCTTTAGTCAACTCCATTGCTGATTCCCAAGCTACTCACCTCATGATTGTGCACTGTGGTGTCAATAAACTAGGCACATTGACTGGGGTAGGGCTGGAAATCCTAATAAAATAAACCTTCGCAGAACTGATGTCGCTTTTCCCTCACACTGTCTTGGTGTACTCCAATATATGCCAAAGACAGAAATGGAAGTGGTCAAATCAATTCTGTCCACAGATTGACAAATCTAGGAAACTTGTTAATAAAACGGTTTCTGCATTGTTCAGAGACCATCACATGGGCTCTATCTATAACATACAATCTGCATTTTGACATGCATTGAATTTATAGAAATGATGGAGTGCACATTACAGATGAAGTTAACAGAGTGTTTCTAACTAACCGAAAACTCTGTGTCCGCTCTTATCTGTAGCAGCCATATACACAAAGCCAATGCAATGGCTCTTGTTAGAGGCACCCTAGTGCCCAAAATATTGTGACGTTTTTTCTAACATGTTGTGAAAATAGAAAACAAAAGCAGACATTTATAGACCACCAACACATCCAAAAATTATATGTACAAAAATTATTTATGAACATTGCCCTATGCATATTACTATATTCATACTTCTTTTAAAGCATGTTTAAACTCATGTTTTTGTACTAAGTTTCAATAAAAACAATCTTTGAAACCAATTTCCAATTTTCACAGTTATTTGGGACGTTGTGATGAAGTCGTCGACAGTGATGACTGAGCCTTTTCCATAAAGGGAAAACACATATATGCACACAAACTACAGTATTTTACACACTAGGGGTTTATTACTGTACACTTCAAACTCATGTTTTTCTAGTGTATTTCTAGAACAACCATTTATAAAACCTATTTTCCCATTTTGTGGTGACTCCAGAGATCACAATGACATTACTCGTAATGGTCCCTGCAGTTGTGTCATGAAATCAAAAAGCAAAAGGAGGGTTTCAATGGCCACCACCATTTTAAACAGTTCTAACTATATAAATGGTACAATGAACGAAGGATGGCTGAGGGATGGTTGAGCTGGGTTATGACAAAATCTGAGATTACTGCATGGAAAGCTGCAAGGATAAGGTGAAGGCCATCCACCATCAACCAAATGGGTAATGCAAAAAACAATACCACATATAATTCAAAAGCAAGATATAACCTGAGCTAATAGCAAGATTCAATAGAGTTCTTCAAATAAATCACAAAGACACGCTGGTTCCTGGTGTCAGTGTCGGATCACACTATGTCTGAGGTCAATTGGGGCTCTACTGTGACTTTGAAATTTTTGCCTGAATTGCAGTTGATTGAATCAAGAGTCTCCGGACCTTTTAATCCTGATAACTCGTATTACGCGCCGATATCACTTTCCTATCAACAATAAATTGTTATTCTAGCAATAGCCCTGAAGAAGTCTGTGGTCTATACCACCAAAGACGAAACACGTGTTGGTGCCTAGATTATTTTAAGAAGAACAACATTGCAATAAATGAAGATATGAAGATCATCTTCTTTGTGATTTATTTGAAGAACTCTATTGACTCTTGCTATTAGCTCAGGATATATCTTGCTTTTAACTATATAAATGATTCTAACCATTTCAGTAGATACCTCAATATATAAATAACTCACTGATGTCCACACAATGGTACATGGGGGGCAGCGCTGGCTGTGGCGGCGTCGCCAAAAGTATTGGGTGCGATTAAAATATTTATTTTGGAAACATACCTTGTTTCACTAACACCTCCATTTCTCAACTATGGGGTCAGAATATCTCCACCATGATTCTTTATAGGGGCTTTCACACACATTTTTCATCCCAGAAACTGTTCCTGATAGAGAAAATGTCAGATGCAACTTTCTATTCAGGTTGCTTCCAGGCAATCAGAGCTTTCCCGTTGGAACGTGCATTTGTGAATCATGACAAAACCACGCTAAATATCTGTAGCCAGAGACATCACTATCAATTTAAACAATACATTTCTCAAAACCTACTGAACAGACTTACAGCAAATAAGCAAAAGGCACTTCCTTGAACCAACATTTACATCCTGGGTGTAGAGGTGGCTAAAGGTTAATATGGGAATTATCTTTACAAATGCAACCTTATTTTGTACCCCAAATTCTCGATCCCCTGTTTACAGATAACCCTCAAACTTTCCCAATCAATAGTACCCACAGTAACACGTTTTTGGCAAAATTTCATGCAGATTGGTCAAATGACAACAAAGTTATAGCCAAGTCAAAAAATGCTCTACCTATAGAAACTAGATCCTAACAATAACTGCCTTCTGGCTAGAATATACATTTATGTCCAAAAACAGCAAACTATATATCATACATCCCCAAAAATTCTAAATAAGCATTTACCTTCGAATCCTTTAAGATGTACTACCTAGAATTCCAGAACACATGACAGGCCAACTACCGCTTATACCCACTTTAAAATGTGTAATTGCATGAACGAAAAAGTCACCAGTAATACCCCAACCTATCCCTAGAAGATACTAAAACTTGCAAATACCTGAGCATTTAACAATTACACACAATGAGGAATCTTTCCTTTTACATGACAACCTAAATAATGAGAACAATTCCTAAATTGCTCTAGAGCATACAACTTTAAAAAACTGTCAAACCTGGACAATGGATAAAACCTTTCATAATGTGAATCAACCCATTCACTCAGATATACAGCATACATGGTGAATAGCAAAACACAAATGTCCATTTTATGTATGTCCTGCTACCAAATAACCAAAGTTGCACTTAGTACAACCTCTTAAACCATATAAAGCAAGAAAAAAACTATTACTCCCAAATAATATTCATAGACTTTGAGCAAGCCATGATTCAAAACACTCAGCCATACAAGGCAGTTACTATAATTTCAATCAAAATATATGGAGACACCCGCAACAATCTGGACTACGGGCTTGATTATGAGTTTGGCCGTGTGGGAATGCCACCATGATGGCCCACTCCCTCACCGCCAAACCTGCTATGAGCATTGCCGTGCCAGATTTTTACGTTTTTGTCACTGAAGGGAATTTTTTGGGTGGTCCCACAGCAGTGCCTGTGAAATTAAACTGTGTGCATACACCCCAGTACCTGCAGGGCGTGGACTGCACCAGTCAATGCCTTGTGGGTACAGGGGTGCATGCACATAGGAGGGAACAGCATGTGCCCCCTGTTTTCACCCTATGGCCCTGAGACACAGGGGGGCCATGTAGGGCCCCCTTTGTTACCTCTCCAACATGATATTTATGGAGTGGAAACCGCCGAAAAGACCCTTGCATAGAGGACACTTGTAATATGCTTAGCAGGACTGCAACAGTCCCACCAAGCATATTGCAGACTTAAGACACCCACACCTCTACATCCCTGAGACTTGTGACAAGGCCATGGTGATCCGAACGACCCAGTCATAATAGGGAGGTCGGACTGCCAGTGCAGCGATGGCTGGTTCACCACTGCTGTGCCCCCCAAATCTGGTGGTCCTCAGACTCCCAGACTTGTAATCTGGCCCAAAGTGTAGAATATTCCACAACCAGCTAATTTGCCTTTGAAATTCAAAACATTATAGGATTACCCTATGTCCCTGTCAAAAGGGTAACCAACTACCACAATTTACTAATATAAATTCCTTTCTAGCAACAAAATAAATACATTCTAATGGACTATTTCGAAGACATTTGGGTAATCACACTCTGTCGCTCTAGACACAGGAGCCAACCCAAATTTCAAATACCATGGTGTAATGTATATGACAATACCTTGTCACAGGAATCTAAAACAAACAATGCAGTGGGCGTATGACACAACAGTAAGCAGAACTCAACCTACACTATACAAATGTATAGAAAAGTTACAAAAATAGCAAATCTAACAACAACTACGAATGGAGATATCTGTTAGCAATTTGCCCCAAAACTTAGCAAACAGACTAAAATAATTATTGTTGTACTACAATTTTAAAGTCAAACTCTTCATAAATACCAATGATTAGATTACTTGGGAATCATAGCCAAAAGTGTGTTATAAAATTAATGCTAACCTACCAAAGTCCTCAAAACCTATGACAAACTGTAAACAGACCCACTAATTTCTTATTTTTAATACAAAATATTATATTTTATTAGATCAGTCAAACAATTATCTTACATCCCAATGATAAAAAAGACTGATATATTAGGATCACATATACATTATTTTTGAAAGATAGGTAAATGCAAATTCAATCCATCACTAAGTAATTACAACACACAATGCAAACAATTCCACATAAAAATTGCATACATTTGACATAAAAAATCCAATACCACATTATGCACTCAAAATAAATAAAAGAAATACAACTTACTGTTCTGCAGCTGCAGATCTTTCTCTGTCTCCACATAATAAAAAAATTGTAATCCAACAAAAATGTGTTAAATAATATCCAAAACCCCCCTAAAAAAGTAAAAATAGAACAAATCCGATAGAAGTCCCTCAAAGCAATCTAAAGTGGCTAGGCTCTTTAAAAAACCTAAAACAATGTTTAAAAAAAGAAATGCTCGAGGAGATCGGAAAAAAGAGAAATAAAAATTTTTTTGGTTTATTATAAACCAAAATGGATTTCCTTTAAGGAAAAGACATAAACTCAAAATGCCATAAAACACGTTTGTAGAAAAACCCTGAAAAATAAACGAAAAGAAAATCCACAAAACACATTACATTCTCAAAAATGTACATACATAACATTTATTCATCAATATAACTAACATCATACAATGTAACATAGTATAGTGATACATTATTAAAACAGAGTACAAGGACTCAAAGCTACACACTAGTGAAAAACACTAACAGTAATACATCTAAATAGAGAAAAATCCACAAACAAAACTATAACTCAATTTTATACCTCTCTCCTAACTACCCTCAAATCACTTTAAAAAATCCTTAAAACAGGACAAACATAATTCCGATGAACAGCAGCACCTTACTGCAATCTGATTAGAAGAAAATAGATAAAAAATAATACAATAAGATTGAAATGTAGCAGTAAAAAATGTATGCTAAATAAACCTTCAAAACAACAATCTTCCCATAGAAATAAATGATAAATATTGTAAAATTGTTTAATAAATATTTAAAAAAATGTATGAAACATGTAAAACATATCAGACAATGTTATAAAATATTATGAAAAAATGTAAAGTATAAATTAAATATTAGTATAAAACATTGACTAATATTTAGTACTAATAAAACAAGGTATAATAATGTTGAATATATGCATATAAAGATTTTAGGAAATATTTTCAAATTGTTAAACAATAAAAAATAAGACTTGAAAATGTACAACAGACCATGTATACAACTATGCTTTATCTTTTTCATTATTAAAAATAACGAACTAATGTTTTATTTACTTAATTTTATATCTTTTTTAATTTTACTCGAAATATGTATGATTCAAAATTTAAAACAAAACAACTATTTAAAATTGGAAACATTAATAAAAATAAAACATGTGAGCTTTCTTTATTATGCAAAAATATGTAATCAGTAATATTAATGGTTAGAAGCATACAACATGTTTTTCATATTTCTTATCACCAGCAACAATAAGAAAATTATAAAATCAAATTATCACACTCCAACATGAATCTTTAAAACATTGTTAGTCATTCAAGATGTGACATTTACAATTCCCACTAACATCTAACCATATTGGGGGGGTAATGAACACTAAGGGGGTGACAAGTACTAGTCCCATTTCAGTCTAAACTAATTTTGGAAAGGGGTAGGACACTAAAGGGATGACATTTACCATTCCCACTCCAATGTAAAACAATTTAGGGAAGGTGTTGGAAATTAAGGGCCTTTTTATGAGTTTGGCGGTCCGTGAACTGCTGTGTCTGCAGTGGCAATCCAACCTGTGTGACATCGGCTATCCAACCTCCAGTACGAGATTGTGGATTGCTGTTTGAAAGACTAACAGCGAACCACCAAAACCACCAGCCAATTCTGACTGCGGAATGGGCCTGTGAGGCGGTGTGAGGTTCAAACAGCCAGTAAAACCACTCGCCCAATTATGAATTGCTTTATTGCAGGTGTGATTGTGGTGGTCAAATGGAGGTATATAAGTCCAAAACTCACCTCTGCTCACTCTAACACATCTCCTGCCGTCATGGTGTCCATCGGACACATCCTCCCACTGCTGGTCTCCATTACGTTCGAAACCCACTATGTCATGGACAAAATCGGCATTACATCACATAACTTCCAGTTTACATAGATTCTTCAGCAAAATGATGCTCCACCATTGGCCAGGCAAGGAAATTGGTGTCCCTAAGTAATTTACCCATTTGCAGGAACTCTGTCTGGAATTATTTCATAACAATAGTCACAAAATATATCTGTAGGATGCCCTCCTGTAATAAAATGATCTCAGTGGTTGGTGTTTATTTTAGTATTCTGTGTATGGCAAAAACAAATTGAATGTTTTATCCTTCTCAACAAAGAATACTGTGATATTGGCCCTGGTGATGTCCAAATTAGACTACATCAACACATTGCATGCAGGGTTGACAAAATATCTCTGGAATAGACTCCAGGTCATTGAGAATGCAGCAGCACGACTCGCTCTGGGTTTGCCTGGACGGGAAACATTTCCTGTCATTTGCACATGCTTCGCATTGGAAAGAGTGTTCTTTTAAAAGAAGCACTTTTAATGCGTAGGGCTCTCCATCATTCTTCACCAGACTATCTTTCTGCTAGGATTGCTTTCAATAGACTTGCAAGAGCTTTACGCTCATCTGGTATTCATTTGTTCAAGGTCGCTTAGGTTCATATGCCCACTGCGGGAGGCCACTCTTTTTCTCTCCTAGGCTCTTTATGGTGGAACAAGCTCCATTTTGACCTGCATCAAGCAAAGCCTGAAGCCAGTTTTAGGAAAAAGCTTAAGAACTGGCTTTTCTCTCAGTAGTCACTTTCTGTATCTGTTTCTATTCACAGACCATATAGAACCGGGAAACACTTGAGTAGCAGTGCGCTCTATAAATCCCTTCACATTCCTGCCCCCTTATCCAGCCTCCACCTCTGCTCCCGACCCCCTCCCCTACATAATGGTGACAGCTGCACGGTCGCACAGGGGACACGTGCAGTGGGTGCGCTGCTGGCGCGTCGAAGGCACGCCTACGGCAAGCCCGTCTGTGCCCGTCCGCAACCAGCGCCAGGGACCCTGGCTCTCCTTGCCCCCACCGCTATGACTACCCCCACAACCCCAGGGACCACACCGACTGTGTAAGAGCCGCGCCCAACACAACCCATGGGCAGTTCTCATGCAGTCACTGCCAAAGATCTTTCACCGTTGACACCGGAGGGCCACCGACTGAACAACCCACTGAAACCCTGATTGTATCCTTCTCAATGTGCACTCCCTACTCCAACATGCCATAGAGATCTGGGACCTGATTGACACCCTCTCGTCCAACATTGCATTCTTCATGGAAACTTGGACCAACGCCACCTCCACCCCAACATCACCACAGCTATCCCTGATAGCTACAAGATCCAGAGAAATGACTGCCCACACTGCCCGGGAGGAGGCTTCACCATTGCAAACAAATCGCCCCTCCGACTCACCACATCCAGCATGAGCAACCCCCACTCCAACACGGAACACCTTCACTTCCAGATCCAGACCAACCCCAGGACCACACTACGTGGCACCCACATCAACCGACCACCTGTTCCCTGCGCCCAGCCCACAACCACCATCGCTGAGCTTGCCGCACCCCACACCAATACCTCCATGGACTACATCCTGCTTGGGGACCCTAACTTACACCTTGAAAACAGTCAGGACCCTGACTCCACCACACTCCCCGAGAACCTTGCCATCCTAGGACTGAAACAGCTCGTAAGTACCCCCACCCACAGAGTGGGCCACACCCTCAACCCCCATGAAGAAGATGCACTCAGGAGCTCCAACGGACCCCTGCTCTACACACATCTTCAACAGGTCATCACACCTGAACTAGGATGAACAATCAACAGCTCCCTCACATCTGGCATCTACCCAGATGACTGGAAGCACGCAGAGGTAAAAACTCTCCTCAAGAAACCAATGGCCGACCCAAGTGACCTGAAGAACTACCGGCCCACTCTCTCCTCCCCTTCGCAGCCAAGGTTACTGAAAGACTCTTAAATTTCCAGCTGAACGCCTTTATCGATGAAAACTGCATACTAGTTGCTTCCCAGTCCGGCTTCCACAGCAACAACAGCACTGAAACCGCTCCTCGCAGCCACTGACGACATCCGCATGCTGCTAGACCAGGGACACACCGCAGCCCTCATCTTCCTAGAACTCTCCGCAGCCTTCAACGCTCTCACATCGCCAACTAGCCGCCAGACTCCACAACACAGGAATACAAGGATCCACCCTCGACAGGATCCAATCCTTCCTCTCTGACAGAACCTAGAGGATCAGACTCCCCGTTACTCTCCGACCCCACTGACATCATCTGCGGAGTACCCCAAGGATCTTCACTAAGCCTGACGCTCTTGAACATCTACATGGCCCCCCTCGCCGCCATCGTCAGACAGCACAGGCTGATCATTATATCCTACACCAAGACACCCAATTCATCCTCTCCCTCACCAAGAACCCTGAAGCCACCAGACTCAGCTTCCAGGAAGGTATGTGAAACGTAGCAACCAGGATGAAGGACAGCTGCCTAAAACTCAACTCCGAGAAGACTGAGGTCCTCATCCTCAGACCCTACATCTCTGCCTGGGACAACACCTGGTGGCCCACCCACACCAACTGACCACGAGCGGAACCCCGCCATATTCCTTGACTCTTCTCTCTCCTTGAACTGCCAGATCAACGCTGTCGGCTCCACCAGTTTCAACTGCCTCCACATCCTCCGTAAGACCTTTAAATGGATCCAGCCGACTGCAGAAAGACCATTACTCATGCACTCATTACCAGCGGACTGGACTAAGGCAACACCCTCTACGCTGGAATCAAGGAAACACTTCAACGCAAACTCCAAACCATCCAGAACACCGCAGCCAGGCTCGCCCTAGGGACACAGCATCACAAACATGTGACCCAACACCTACGAAGCCTACACTGGCTCCCCATCGAGAAGAGGGTCACCTTTAAACTCCTTACCCATGCCTACAAATCCCTCAACAACAGCGGACCCAAATACCTCAACGACCGAGTATGTTTCCACGTACCCAAGAGAAACCTCCACTCCGCCGACCTCTCCCTGGCAGAGGTTCCCCGCATCTGCAGAAACAGAGCTGGTGGGAGAGCTTTCTCTCACATCGCAGCCAAACATTGGAACGAGTTACCCGGTCAAAATCCGACGCTCCCTCACCCTCCACACGTTAAGGAAGGACCTCAAGACCTTGCTCTTCGACGTACCCGGAGTTGTCTCCCCCCCCCCCCCAGCAACTTGAGACCCTCACTGGAGAGTAGACCACTCTATAACCGCTGATTGATTGATTGATTGATTGATTGATTGATTGATTGATTGATTGATTGATCCTAGTTGTGACTATATAGCTGACTCTTTGGTTACCTACCTGTTTTACAACATATATATGCTTTTCTACTAAGCTATGTGTGACTGAAATCTAGATATCACACTTGGTATATAATTGCATACATTGCTCTCTAGCAGCATGCCTTGCTTTGTTAGTGAGCATCCACTTGCATCAGTAAGTATCTAAAATGGAAAACAACATTAAAAAATATTGTGAATGGTATGGCTGAATCATTTCTCAAATACTTCTTCTCCCTCTAAAACATATAGTCAGCATTTTCCAAACAAAAATTACACACCAAATGTAGCTAGCACAAGAACTCCCAAGGCATTTTGCACTATCAATCTTTCTCAAAACAAGCAAACCATGTTTAAAGAAAAAACACTATCCTCACAATATACATGAAATATTCCTCAGCCTTACTGAACATAGATCACCATGTAAACATATATGCCTTCCTATTAGATGTACACCTTCAAGCTATCTTTCCAAAAATATATACCTCTCTGCAACTCAAAAGTTCCACAGTATATATAGCTATGTGCAACCACAAGAAACATATGTACCAATCTAAGCATAGAAAACACATTGACAAACACTTCCCAATACATAACTAACAAGTTTTACGTCTTTCTAATTTATATACAGATGGACAGCATGTTCTCATCTTTTAATTTTATCTACACTACCCCTGTGATATATCTTTTCCTATCACTGTGACACTCTTTTTTATCAAACTCCCATATCCATCTTCTTTTCTTATGCAGATTTTATAAATAATTGAAAAGTTATGTATATACCAGTGAATTCAGGGGCATATTTACAAGCCCCTATCGCCACTGGAAAGTCACTTTTTATGACATTCCTGTGGCGATAGGAGCTTCGCCTTATTTACAAGGCAGCGTTAAGCCACTTAACATGGCTTAACATCGCCTTATAAATAAGGCCCCGTTCACACTACATCCAAAACAGCCATTGATTCTGATGCTGCCCCGTATTTACAAGGGAGGCGTAAATAGGAGACAGCACCAGAATTAAGACCTGGGAAAACCTGGTCTTACCCTGGTGTTTCCTTTTCTCCTCAATTTTGCTCTTTTAATGTGTGCTGTGTAGTGCAGCACACATGACAACAGGAAAAGGCCAATGACTGTTTATGTACAAGATCCTCCTTCCTGCACATAAACAATCATTTAAAAAAATGCATTTTTGTAACTTCTGTGTGTACTGCAATAAGCAGCACACATAGCCGTTACAAAACGGCATTTAAAGATTATTTATGTGCAGGAAGGGAGACCTTCCGGCACATAAACAATCTTTCCCTGCATGCAGACATCCTTGCACTACAGTGCAAAGATACCTGCTTTTGAGCTAGGCTGCTAAGTGGGAAACGCAGGGCTGCATGATACTCTTGTAAATATGGTGCAGCCTGCATTTCTGAAGAGGCGCAGTGAGGCGTTAAACCAGGAAGGCTAATGACTGACTCCGCCACTTCCCTTATAAATATTACCCTCAGTTTGTAGACTATGGACCTGAGTCTGATGCAGTTAGGAAGGCCTCCTAACAGCATTTGCTCTGTCCAAATCGGATCTGGAATATGTCTTTCCGACCCACTCGAAAAGGTCTCAGACCAACCAAGTAAGATACGAGTTAGGCGTTAGGAATATCCCAATCCTAACCCACCAGCATTTGGAATGACAGAGCCGTATGGAGCAGAATTGTACTTCTCTAAGGCCGCGTTTCCTAACAACTGAGTATGATGCTGGATTTGGACAGCCTTTCTGAATCTTGCCACCTGACTCGAATCAGCAGTCGGAATCAGACTTTAGGGGCCTTTGTGGGCCTCCCCGCACCCAGAGCCTTCCCAATCGGGCCCATGGAGGCTGCTAGCAACCCAGTGCATCCAGTAGGTCACAAGTTCACAACACATTCTAGAAGAAAAATGCTGCTTCCAAAGAAGATACAGCAGGTGTGCTTTACTCCACAGATTCAAAAGCATATCAATGTCTGTATTACATTTAATTCCTTATACAGCAGCTCAAAATAAGACTTCTTGCTAAGGTATCCAACACACTATCTAATTGTATTCACTTTCATACTGACAGAATCCAATCAAATACATCTTTAAATAAAACACCTCCAATGTAACTGCTTTTTTGAAAAAACTATCTTATTTAGCTATAGCCTTCCCCTGACTGCTATTGCTCCTTCACTTCAAAATGCTTAGAGTGTGGATTGTGGGCCATAGCTATATCTATTGGGATAAAGAGGCAGCAAAAAAGAGAGGTATTGACAGAAACTTGAGTTTGCCAAATGTTCAAATTACTTGGTTTGGCCTGAGAGAGTTAAAGTTTCATAAGTTGCTCTTTAGTCAACTCCATTGCTGATTCCCAAGCTACTCACCTCATGATTGTGCACTGTGGTGTCAATAAACTAGGCACATTGACTGGGGTAGGGCTGGAAATCCTAATAAAATAAACCTTCGCAGAACTGATGTCGCTTTTCCCTCACACTGTCTTGGTGTACTCCAATATATGCCAAAGACAGAAATGGAAGTGGTCAAATCAATTCTGTCCACAGATTGACAAATCTAGGAAACTTGTTAATAAAACGGTTTCTGCATTGTTCAGAGACCATCACATGGGCTCTATCTATAACATACAATCTGCATTTTGACATGCATTGAATTTATAGAAATGATGGAGTGCACATTACAGATGAAGTTAACAGAGTGTTTCTAACTAACCGAAAACTCTGTGTCCGCTCTTATCTGTAGCAGCCATATACACAAAGCCAATGCAATGGCTCTTGTTAGAGGCACCCTAGTGCCCAAAATATTGTGACGTTTTTTCTAACATGTTGTGAAAATAGAAAACAAAAGCAGACATTTATAGACCACCAACACATCCAAAAATTATATGTACAAAAATTATTTATGAACATTGCCCTATGCATATTACTATATTCATACTTCTTTTAAAGCATGTTTAAACTCATGTTTTTGTACTAAGTTTCAATAAAAACAATCTTTGAAACCAATTTCCAATTTTCACAGTTATTTGGGACGTTGTGATGAAGTCGTCGACAGTGATGACTGAGCCTTTTCCATAAAGGGAAAACACATATATGCACACAAACTACAGTATTTTACACACTAGGGGTTTATTACTGTACACTTCAAACTCATGTTTTTCTAGTGTATTTCTAGAACAACCATTTATAAAACCTATTTTCCCATTTTGTGGTGACTCCAGAGATCACAATGACATTACTCGTAATGGTCCCTGCAGTTGTGTCATGAAATCAAAAAGCAAAAGGAGGGTTTCAATGGCCACCACCATTTTAAACAGTTCTAACTATATAAATGGTACAATGAACGAAGGATGGCTGAGGGATGGTTGAGCTGGGTTATGACAAAATCTGAGATTACTGCATGGAAAGCTGCAAGGATAAGGTGAAGGCCATCCACCATCAACCAAATGGGTAATGCAAAAAACAATACCACATATAATTCAAAAGCAAGATATAACCTGAGCTAATAGCAAGATTCAATAGAGTTCTTCAAATAAATCACAAAGACACGCTGGTTCCTGGTGTCAGTGTCGGATCACACTATGTCTGAGGTCAATTGGGGCTCTACTGTGACTTTGAAATTTTTGCCTGAATTGCAGTTGATTGAATCAAGAGTCTCCGGACCTTTTAATCCTGATAACTCGTATTACGCGCCGATATCACTTTCCTATCAACAATAAATTGTTATTCTAGCAATAGCCCTGAAGAAGTCTGTGGTCTATACCACCAAAGACGAAACACGTGTTGGTGCCTAGATTATTTTAAGAAGAACAACATTGCAATAAATGAAGATATGAAGATCATCTTCTTTGTGATTTATTTGAAGAACTCTATTGACTCTTGCTATTAGCTCAGGATATATCTTGCTTTTAACTATATAAATGATTCTAACCATTTCAGTAGATACCTCAATATATAAATAACTCACTGATGTCCACACAATGGTACATGGGGGGCAGCGCTGGCTGTGGCGGCGTCGCCAAAAGTATTGGGTGCGATTAAAATATTTATTTTGGAAACATACCTTGTTTCACTAACACCTCCATTTCTCAACTATGGGGTCAGAATATCTCCACCATGATTCTTTATAGGGGCTTTCACACACATTTTTCATCCCAGAAACTGTTCCTGATAGAGAAAATGTCAGATGCAACTTTCTATTCAGGTTGCTTCCAGGCAATCAGAGCTTTCCCGTTGGAACGTGCATTTGTGAATCATGACAAAACCACGCTAAATATCTGTAGCCAGAGACATCACTATCAATTTAAACAATACATTTCTCAAAACCTACTGAACAGACTTACAGCAAATAAGCAAAAGGCACTTCCTTGAACCAACATTTACATCCTGGGTGTAGAGGTGGCTAAAGGTTAAT
Organism: Lissotriton vulgaris; assembly: GCF_964263255.1. Lineage (NCBI taxonomy): Eukaryota > Metazoa > Chordata > Amphibia > Caudata > Salamandridae > Lissotriton > Lissotriton vulgaris. The sequence goes on from NC_141691.1 coordinate 454,145,270, forward strand.
ATGGGAATTATCTTTACAAATGCAACCTTATTTTGTACCCCAAATTCTCGATCCCCTGTTTACAGATAACCCTCAAACTTTCCCAATCAATAGTACCCACAGTAACACGTTTTTGGCAAAATTTCATGCAGATTGGTCAAATGACAACAAAGTTATAGCCAAGTCAAAAAATGCTCTACCTATAGAAACTAGATCCTAACAATAACTGCCTTCTGGCTAGAATATACATTTATGTCCAAAAACAGCAAACTATATATCATACATCCCCAAAAATTCTAAATAAGCATTTACCTTCGAATCCTTTAAGATGTACTACCTAGAATTCCAGAACACATGACAGGCCAACTACCGCTTATACCCACTTTAAAATGTGTAATTGCATGAACGAAAAAGTCACCAGTAATACCCCAACCTATCCCTAGAAGATACTAAAACTTGCAAATACCTGAGCATTTAACAATTACACACAATGAGGAATCTTTCCTTTTACATGACAACCTAAATAATGAGAACAATTCCTAAATTGCTCTAGAGCATACAACTTTAAAAAACTGTCAAACCTGGACAATGGATAAAACCTTTCATAATGTGAATCAACCCATTCACTCAGATATACAGCATACATGGTGAATAGCAAAACACAAATGTCCATTTTATGTATGTCCTGCTACCAAATAACCAAAGTTGCACTTAGTACAACCTCTTAAACCATATAAAGCAAGAAAAAAACTATTACTCCCAAATAATATTCATAGACTTTGAGCAAGCCATGATTCAAAACACTCAGCCATACAAGGCAGTTACTATAATTTCAATCAAAATATATGGAGACACCCGCAACAATCTGGACTACGGGCTTGATTATGAGTTTGGCCGTGTGGGAATGCCACCATGATGGCCCACTCCCTCACCGCCAAACCTGCTATGAGCATTGCCGTGCCAGATTTTTACGTTTTTGTCACTGAAGGGAATTTTTTGGGTGGTCCCACAGCAGTGCCTGTGAAATTAAACTGTGTGCATACACCCCAGTACCTGCAGGGCGTGGACTGCACCAGTCAATGCCTTGTGGGTACAGGGGTGCATGCACATAGGAGGGAACAGCATGTGCCCCCTGTTTTCACCCTATGGCCCTGAGACACAGGGGGGCCATGTAGGGCCCCCTTTGTTACCTCTCCAACATGATATTTATGGAGTGGAAACCGCCGAAAAGACCCTTGCATAGAGGACACTTGTAATATGCTTAGCAGGACTGCAACAGTCCCACCAAGCATATTGCAGACTTAAGACACCCACACCTCTACATCCCTGAGACTTGTGACAAGGCCATGGTGATCCGAACGACCCAGTCATAATAGGGAGGTCGGACTGCCAGTGCAGCGATGGCTGGTTCACCACTGCTGTGCCCCCCAAATCTGGTGGTCCTCAGACTCCCAGACTTGTAATCTGGCCCAAAGTGTAGAATATTCCACAACCAGCTAATTTGCCTTTGAAATTCAAAACATTATAGGATTACCCTATGTCCCTGTCAAAAGGGTAACCAACTACCACAATTTACTAATATAAATTCCTTTCTAGCAACAAAATAAATACATTCTAATGGACTATTTCGAAGACATTTGGGTAATCACACTCTGTCGCTCTAGACACAGGAGCCAACCCAAATTTCAAATACCATGGTGTAATGTATATGACAATACCTTGTCACAGGAATCTAAAACAAACAATGCAGTGGGCGTATGACACAACAGTAAGCAGAACTCAACCTACACTATACAAATGTATAGAAAAGTTACAAAAATAGCAAATCTAACAACAACTACGAATGGAGATATCTGTTAGCAATTTGCCCCAAAACTTAGCAAACAGACTAAAATAATTATTGTTGTACTACAATTTTAAAGTCAAACTCTTCATAAATACCAATGATTAGATTACTTGGGAATCATAGCCAAAAGTGTGTTATAAAATTAATGCTAACCTACCAAAGTCCTCAAAACCTATGACAAACTGTAAACAGACCCACTAATTTCTTATTTTTAATACAAAATATTATATTTTATTAGATCAGTCAAACAATTATCTTACATCCCAATGATAAAAAAGACTGATATATTAGGATCACATATACATTATTTTTGAAAGATAGGTAAATGCAAATTCAATCCATCACTAAGTAATTACAACACACAATGCAAACAATTCCACATAAAAATTGCATACATTTGACATAAAAAATCCAATACCACATTATGCACTCAAAATAAATAAAAGAAATACAACTTACTGTTCTGCAGCTGCAGATCTTTCTCTGTCTCCACATAATAAAAAAATTGTAATCCAACAAAAATGTGTTAAATAATATCCAAAACCCCCCTAAAAAAGTAAAAATAGAACAAATCCGATAGAAGTCCCTCAAAGCAATCTAAAGTGGCTAGGCTCTTTAAAAAACCTAAAACAATGTTTAAAAAAAGAAATGCTCGAGGAGATCGGAAAAAAGAGAAATAAAAATTTTTTTGGTTTATTATAAACCAAAATGGATTTCCTTTAAGGAAAAGACATAAACTCAAAATGCCATAAAACACGTTTGTAGAAAAACCCTGAAAAATAAACGAAAAGAAAATCCACAAAACACATTACATTCTCAAAAATGTACATACATAACATTTATTCATCAATATAACTAACATCATACAATGTAACATAGTATAGTGATACATTATTAAAACAGAGTACAAGGACTCAAAGCTACACACTAGTGAAAAACACTAACAGTAATACATCTAAATAGAGAAAAATCCACAAACAAAACTATAACTCAATTTTATACCTCTCTCCTAACTACCCTCAAATCACTTTAAAAAATCCTTAAAACAGGACAAACATAATTCCGATGAACAGCAGCACCTTACTGCAATCTGATTAGAAGAAAATAGATAAAAAATAATACAATAAGATTGAAATGTAGCAGTAAAAAATGTATGCTAAATAAACCTTCAAAACAACAATCTTCCCATAGAAATAAATGATAAATATTGTAAAATTGTTTAATAAATATTTAAAAAAATGTATGAAACATGTAAAACATATCAGACAATGTTATAAAATATTATGAAAAAATGTAAAGTATAAATTAAATATTAGTATAAAACATTGACTAATATTTAGTACTAATAAAACAAGGTATAATAATGTTGAATATATGCATATAAAGATTTTAGGAAATATTTTCAAATTGTTAAACAATAAAAAATAAGACTTGAAAATGTACAACAGACCATGTATACAACTATGCTTTATCTTTTTCATTATTAAAAATAACGAACTAATGTTTTATTTACTTAATTTTATATCTTTTTTAATTTTACTCGAAATATGTATGATTCAAAATTTAAAACAAAACAACTATTTAAAATTGGAAACATTAATAAAAATAAAACATGTGAGCTTTCTTTATTATGCAAAAATATGTAATCAGTAATATTAATGGTTAGAAGCATACAACATGTTTTTCATATTTCTTATCACCAGCAACAATAAGAAAATTATAAAATCAAATTATCACACTCCAACATGAATCTTTAAAACATTGTTAGTCATTCAAGATGTGACATTTACAATTCCCACTAACATCTAACCATATTGGGGGGGTAATGAACACTAAGGGGGTGACAAGTACTAGTCCCATTTCAGTCTAAACTAATTTTGGAAAGGGGTAGGACACTAAAGGGATGACATTTACCATTCCCACTCCAATGTAAAACAATTTAGGGAAGGTGTTGGAAATTAAGGGCCTTTTTATGAGTTTGGCGGTCCGTGAACTGCTGTGTCTGCAGTGGCAATCCAACCTGTGTGACATCGGCTATCCAACCTCCAGTACGAGATTGTGGATTGCTGTTTGAAAGACTAACAGCGAACCACCAAAACCACCAGCCAATTCTGACTGCGGAATGGGCCTGTGAGGCGGTGTGAGGTTCAAACAGCCAGTAAAACCACTCGCCCAATTATGAATTGCTTTATTGCAGGTGTGATTGTGGTGGTCAAATGGAGGTATATAAGTCCAAAACTCACCTCTGCTCACTCTAACACATCTCCTGCCGTCATGGTGTCCATCGGACACATCCTCCCACTGCTGGTCTCCATTACGTTCGAAACCCACTATGTCATGGACAAAATCGGCATTACATCACATAACTTCCAGTTTACATAGATTCTTCAGCAAAATGATGCTCCACCATTGGCCAGGCAAGGAAATTGGTGTCCCTAAGTAATTTACCCATTTGCAGGAACTCTGTCTGGAATTATTTCATAACAATAGTCACAAAATATATCTGTAGGATGCCCTCCTGTAATAAAATGATCTCAGTGGTTGGTGTTTATTTTAGTATTCTGTGTATGGCAAAAACAAATTGAATGTTTTATCCTTCTCAACAAAGAATACTGTGATATTGGCCCTGGTGATGTCCAAATTAGACTACATCAACACATTGCATGCAGGGTTGACAAAATATCTCTGGAATAGACTCCAGGTCATTGAGAATGCAGCAGCACGACTCGCTCTGGGTTTGCCTGGACGGGAAACATTTCCTGTCATTTGCACATGCTTCGCATTGGAAAGAGTGTTCTTTTAAAAGAAGCACTTTTAATGCGTAGGGCTCTCCATCATTCTTCACCAGACTATCTTTCTGCTAGGATTGCTTTCAATAGACTTGCAAGAGCTTTACGCTCATCTGGTATTCATTTGTTCAAGGTCGCTTAGGTTCATATGCCCACTGCGGGAGGCCACTCTTTTTCTCTCCTAGGCTCTTTATGGTGGAACAAGCTCCATTTTGACCTGCATCAAGCAAAGCCTGAAGCCAGTTTTAGGAAAAAGCTTAAGAACTGGCTTTTCTCTCAGTAGTCACTTTCTGTATCTGTTTCTATTCACAGACCATATAGAACCGGGAAACACTTGAGTAGCAGTGCGCTCTATAAATCCCTTCACATTCCTAGGCCAAAACACTGGAACTGAAAAGGCACACTGTTAAAAAATGGACATGTGTTTGCAAATTATAGTCAATGATAGTGATGTATGCACAACAGCTCCTCCTCATCAATATCACACCTATTAATGTCTGTCACACATATATTTTGCCCTTTCTCACTTGTCTGCCATTTTACAACTGATTTTCACACATCATACAGCTTACCATTACTCAAGTGTTGGTAAAGTGAGATTGCAGTCCTATAACTACCATGAGGCCCTGTCACTGCAACTCCAAGATGCTATAGTCAATGTCACACACTCACATTGCACACATCTTGTTTTGATGTCAAATAAACATCTGTATGGATGTGTTATTGAAGTGTAACACATATTCTCTGCTACAACTATGTATTCTCTGCATTGGACTCTCACACGTCACCCACATGAAAAGGCCATGTCAAACAATGGGGTTACATAGATTCAGTGTGAAAAGCATTCTAAGGGCACTAACACTCTTTGTAGGATAGCTATGCAAACCTGGGTAAAGTTCATTTTGCACATGCCTGACAAAATCAATGTGCACTGGACCTGGGAATTGAAGTATACAATGAACAATGAATAGCATAACCAAGTGCCATGCATGTGTGGGGAATATGTAAGTGCAACTCATGAAAGCAAACACAGAAATAGCAGCATGTGGTACACATCTAGATAACGTAGCTGTAAGTTACCCACAGGAAAATGGATGCATGTTCATGCAGAAATCCACAAAAGGATGACCAGTTAACACCCTCCATGTGTAGATAAACACATCTAACTTCAACACATCCGACACATATCCTACATACATTAAAGGGAGAAGTGCAACCTAAATGACATTGACAGTGGCGAGGCCAAGTTGAGATACTTACCATATAACATGTCGCCAAATGCAATGTCTGCCCCACTTAGAATGTATCCCACATATATATCTATTCAATATTTCCAACAGAAAGTGAGGTCCATGAAAGGGAGTCAAAGGCTTATACAATTTCCACCAGCCTTCATGTCAAAGATGTTTACGGACACCCAAAACCTTCAAAGGTGTATTGGCTTGTGAATATACAAGCATCATTGCTGGGACACATTCCTATTAGAAAGAAGAAATATTTAAGTAGAACATTTCTAATTCTGGGACTAGTGCTGGCAAAGCATAGAATAGTAATCAGATGGCTGAAGGATATGGCTGAATGGGAAAACGCTCAAAGGAGCCACATGAAGGAGACTCATAGGGATGAAAAATCAGCGGATGACCTAGGGGCTTGGGCTGAGAAGCTCTCTGAGCCGTTGACACCGGCAAATTAGTTTCCCCCATAGATTATGTGTGTGCCATGGAGCGTTAGGTAGATATGGTTGCAGTGGACACTCTAAGGCGAACCTCAAAACCTCCTATATGCTTGTATGCTCTAGTTGCATCACTGTCATTGTATCCACTTTGTGAAAACATGGATATGGTACTGTATGTATTTATCCACCATATAATGGAAGGAGGGGATGTGGGAGGGTTTTAACAGAAGAGCTGCTGGTAGCTGCAACTGTGATATTATTCATTCAATCAATGTTGTTGTAACATTGAACATTCCAATAAAAATCCATACTACAAAACAAAATCTATGACATGAAGATGTAGGATCCCTAGAGTCCCAATGGGCAGGCATATCACACCACTATTTGGTATTGCATACCCAGATTGCCTTGTAAGGATCAGTGTAGACACACTGGCCAACATGTAGGCACTAATGCTGATGGCACCAGTGATGTTTGCACTCTCATTTCGCTTTATAACCAGTACTTACCAATAGGAACTGTTGTACAGTCACTGCATGTACTGTGAACTCAATGTCATGTTCATGCAGTAGGGCCAACATCACATCAGAGACAGTAGTGAGGGAAAATAACTCCTCAGACAAGTAAGACAAGTTACCTGTGTGGTACAATTGTCACACAGATTTACTGAGAACATGAGATTATTCCACAATTCATGTAGCCGGGTGTCTACATAGATGGAGAAAAGTGGGTGTGGACAGGTATCTGCTGTGTTACAGGTCTGAAAGACAATATGCACAGCACAGAGGCATGTACCTACTACCATACTTACACCAACAAGTACTCATTCAGTGTGTGGCAAATGGGCAACCACCAATATAGTTGGTGAAATGTCTGTCTTTAACATTGAAAGTTAGCAATTTAACATGTAGGACTCTGGCCAGGACTTACCCCCATGTACCTTCTGTTGCGGCTTCAACTGACCATCAAGCATCAGGTAGGCCAAGACCAGTATGTGGTCCATCAGGGGTTCAGGGTCTGATGCACCCCTTCCATAATGGGAGAGCCTCCCCAGCTGGTCCTCTGCCATCTTCTGGGTCCAGTGACTCAGGTTTTTCCACCTATTTCTCTAATGGGTACTACTCCAGTTGAAGACCCCTAGGGTTCACACCTACCAGGCGATGACTCTCCCAATGGCCTTCTTCTGATGCAATAGATGTAGACATGTATGGATGCAATAGATGTAAATAGAGAATGTAACAGGAAGTGTGAGGATAATTGCCAGGTTGATCTACATTTTGTTGATATGCTAAGTATAACTAAAGCATGAATACACACTTTTGTGCTCATCTGATTACTAACCTCAACCCTGGTTATAACCGCACTATCTGAGGCAGCCCACTAACATCATGTAAGCCAGGGCGATCCTTCATGAAATGTGATGGGAGGTACTATGACACACAGCACATCATTTGGACTTTTTCACGGAAAACTACCTGTGCTTGACTGTGCAGACAGGTCTACTGCCTGACCCATTGCATTGATGCATTTGGTCCATAGAGGTGAGTATCAGAGCGTACACAACATCCTAAGACTAAGGTCATAAGGTAACAGTAGCGGCTCCTGGTGGGAGTGCTACCGGGCGGTGACATGGGGTAGGGGAGGGTCAGGGTGGGGGGTAGTAAACACTGGAATACTGATAAATGCACGTAAATTGACAATTAAATCAATAAAATGAATTTTGTTGTGCGCGCTGCATCGTCAAATGCGATGCAGCGCGCACAACAGGATTCGTTTTGCCAGGCCCTATCCTTTAAAGCAGGCTTCTTCCTTGAAGGGGTTTCTGGCAAATGTGCGTTCACTACCTAAACATGCCACTGAATTCTGGGATCTGCTGAGAGTCTGAATCCCTAGATCTTGGCTTTATAACCCAAACATGGCCCAAACCCACCTCCATACCTTATATTGCCCTGGCTCTTCCACATCGCTACTGCATCCTTAGGCAGGATAGAGTAGAAGAAGTGGTTGGAGGAGTAGCCATAAATCATGGAGAGTCGATGAAAGGTACAGTGATTGACTCCTTCAAAGATAATCCAATGGAAATGAGCATATTTAAAATTGTGGACACAGCCCAGGAAACCTTAAAGAGCGCTCTTGTTTATCGCCCGCCCGGTCCACTAAAAGATTTTAATTAAAAAATGATGGAAACAATTGGCCCCCACATAATTACATCTATGTACTTCCTGTTACTTGGAGATTTTAATATCCCTAGTGATGATAAGGAGAATATGGAGGCTGCAAGCTTTTTAGCAGATATGGCCACTTAAGGCTTAAATAAAATCAATTCTGGGCCCACACATTCAGCCGGTCACACGCTGGATATTATACTCTCCTCATATTGTTCCTGATGCTGCTTGCCCATTGATGTGGTCAGATCATTTTATGATTCCATTTAAAATCCACAGCAATGGTAGACCCTTAATGAATGGACGCTCTGCGAGAGGTCTTCAAAGATGCTGGCATAGAGTCACATCTGAATCTTTCGGAAAAATATATGCTCCCCCTGCTTTTAATGAGCTTATGGACGGCTCTACAAAATGTAAGATTTGTAATAAGACCATGAGTGAGGCGATAGACAGGTTGGTGCCCATGTCACTTCAACTCCATACCTCCAGGAAAAAAAGTGAAGAATGGTACACTGATGACCTACGCAGTGAAAAATCCAGATGTAAACACTTAGATAAATCCTAGCGCAAATTCCAGCTGGTGCCAGGTTCAAACTGGCCCTCACTGTCTATCATAAGAATTTAAAAAGGGCACGTAAACACCATTATATAACTAAACTTAATCAGACAGGAAACTCATCAAAAGACCTTTATAACATTTTTAATGCCCTTACCCATCCTACAGCATGCGCACAGTTCGTAACCCCCTCTCAGAGTTTGTGTGATAACCTAGCCGTATAATTTGACGATAAAATCAACTTGATTTATAAACAATTTCCTTAAATTAGGGGCAAGGTGCTACCTATCAAATCTGAATTAGTACCGCTATTAGGCTCAGCAGAAGGTCTGAAACAGTTTAAGCATACTGATGTTGCACAAGAGGAAGCCATGCTAAAAAAGGCTAAATCTTTATCTCCTTTGGATATTATGTCCACCGTGCATGCAACTGCCTACTGTGCGGTCAACTTCCACTGCCGGCCTGCATTTGACAGGTCCTATTAGCGAGGTCAGGCATCCGCCATGTTAGCATTTGGGAAAACTGTCTGAGGCTAGTTAAGTGTGTCACCCCCACTACAAATGAGGGCATCCATGTTTACATTTGAAATGATCTGTTCCCATGTCATCTTCTGTACAAAACATCTGTGTAGTTCATTGTTGTGCACAAAAGAAAAATGTGGGTGGTGCACCGTACTCCGCAGTTGGCGGTATTTCACATGAAATATTATGCTACCCTCATTGTAGTGCCAAATTACAATTCATGAACTGATGATAAGCACAGTTGTTACAGACCTTTGAAGGCCATCTTGGGGACAACTGGTGGATGCTCAAGATTTGACAATGATGATGTGAAATGTGTAATGCTTCATGAATCATTAATATTCAGACACATGACTTTTGCCTTATTCATCACATATGTCACTCTGCACAATGACCAGAATTCATTTTTGCGTTACTCCTCACCTAAGTACCCTGGGAGAGGGAGGAGATTCCAGGCTTCAGTATACCACCCATTTCCAGACCTTCAAACCATGGAAGAGCAACATGTGATCCCGAATTTTTGTGTGAATCCTCAAACAATAATGGACTTATGTTCAAGTTGGAGCCTGACCTCAAACCTCACATCACATATCCTACGTCATTCTGACCACATGTGAAACTCATGTCTGTGTTGCATTTTCTGGCCAGAGGTTCATTTCAATTCACTGTCGCTATTTCAGGTGGAATGTCACAACATGTGTCCAGTCCGGTACTCCAAGAGTTGCTAGCAGCACTTTTGAGACACGTGAACATGTATATTCAGTACCTCAGATGTCAGGATTTATCCACTGTGAAGGGGGATTTATATGACTTTGGTCACATCCCACATGTGATTAACTCCATTGATGGCACACATATTGCCTACTTACCACCGCATACCAGGCAACAAGTGTATAGCAACAGGAAGCACTATCATTCTATCAACTTGCAAGTTGTCTGCTTTGTGGATTTGTACATCTCAAACGTCTGTGCCCGGGTTCCAGGATCTGCCCATGACTCCTTCATACTACAGAGCCGCACCATACCTCAGCTGATGCCACAACTACTACCAGAGAGGGCCTGGCTTGTAGGTAAGTGTGATCTGTCCTAACTTTGTGTGGGTGATAACAGGTAGTATGATCTGAAAGTGTGTAACTCATTGTTGCACTTCTGTCTACTCAGTATATCCCAACTGGCCATGGCTGTTGGCACCACTGAGGAATCATACTATGGCAGGGGAAGTGTGCTTCAATGAGGCTCATGGAAGAACACAGCGGCTAGTGGAGTGGGCTTTTGGGCTTCTGAAAACCACATTTATATGTCTGGACAAGACTGGGGGAGTCATCTTCTACTCACCAGGGAAGGTGTGTAAAATTACTGTGGTCTGCTGCATGCTCCACAACATTGCCCTGCAATGGAACATCTCTTACATCTCAGAGGATGCAGCTATGAAGAGCCACTGTGAGGGGAACCTTAAAGACCAAATGATGATGATAGTGGTGAAGAGGTAGGAGCTGACTTGAGTCAAGATCTCATCTGAAACTACTTTTTCTGGGTGAAAGTATGGTGTGAGATATGATGACGTTGAATATTAGTGAAACTCTTGTACTGATGTTGTTAAAAGGTTGTGACATACTAGGAATACATGGGTCTGGAAATTCCTGGGGAAAGGTGTTTGTATTGTAAGTGTAGCTTTGTTCAGCTGCAAATGTTGTCTTGAACTGTCTTATCTGTATGTTAACATTGTGATGTGCGCCATATATATGGTTTGTTAGCTAATCTCTCTGTGTTGGACTGTTTCAGGTACCTTCACAATAGCATCTTCATTAGGACATTTCAGAGTTGGGAAATTAGCAATTAAATGATGCTGTTCAGACTTATGAAGTGGACATGGATTGGTCCTGGGAATGTCTTTTCACAGAGTTTGGGTGTACAAAGTTAGTACAAAGATAGACATCTTGCTGAGTGATAGGATGGAAATTACCTGCCTTATATTGGGCTTTGGTCCTTGTGATGTGATGGTCCTAATGCAATATGTATGCCATCATGAGATCCACCACAATGTAGTATTAGGCCCAGTTCATTCTACTCTCCCTTCACATTTGCTAATTACCCATTGAGTATGAACTGTACGTATCTGTTAATGTGTCTCCTCATTGAAGGCCAAAGTGCTTATGGCACATCACTAATATTTGTTTGTGACATCCCACCAGATGCAAGCAACACTCTAGTCAGAAACTATTGTACTGACATGTGTCTGTGTATTTGTTTATTTGATGTAGAATTTCTTTTGTGAGGTTGACAATATAGTCCAGCTGATGATGTAGACCTATTGTATTGCTGGCTATTGTGTAGGATGTTGTCAGATGTATTCCCTTCTTCCATGTTGTGAAAGTCTTCAGCTGATTTTGTGATCACTGACACATGTCTTATCTGCTATGTTTCTGACATCATGCCAGCTTATGATTTGAACATTGGAATAAAGATGTTCTCAGACCAGGCACTTGTAAGTATGTATTGTTGTGACATGGAAGTGATCCTTAGTTGGAGATTGATTACTTAGTACATATCCATGCTTCCAGAAGTCCCTAGCTTTGACAATGCAAAGTTCACATGGTAGCATATTCACATTGTTATATGTGTGAATTGCATTAAAAGCTCCATCCTGTATCTCATCTCACTTATAATGTCACGTGGCAACCATCACAAGTGCCTGTATTGTCACGTTGGTCCAACGGGTCAGCAAACCCACAAATGCTCACTCCCACTCTAGGCAGGGATCTGGATTTGTTTATTTTAATATTTCCTTAGGAGTCGAGTGGTCTTACGAGCTGGGTGTTTGCGGGTATTAGTTTCCTGGAATAACCTTACAGTCAGTGAGTTGGAGAGTGAAATTCTCACTCGAGGTATTGGAGTGATTACAATTTTTATTAGCTTTAGTTTGTATTGGGTGTCTTTCCTCCGGGTGTAGTGGTATGGTGCATTCGGTAATAATAGCCTGGTCTCCTCTTGCACTAATTGGTTTAGAGTGGGTGAGTGCGAACTTGGTGGTTTGTTTGGCTATATCACGCTTTTCTCACTTATAATCACCTGACCTTCGGGGCACTGCATGATCACAGATGGGATAGTAAAGATGCAGTCGAATAGTATGTATAGTTATGTTTTGCTTATTATAAAGATAGATATGTTGATACTCTTGTCCTGATGAAGCCGAGCAGAATCATTGGATGAAACGCGACCACGACTGCGTCGACATATTTAGGAGGAGTACCATTACTTTGATATCTGCTGAAAGAGAGAGCGCCTAGAGAATAATACGTTTAGAGGTGTGATTCCTCTGGCACAATAGGGATTTCCTCAGAGTGTACTACTCGGAGTAAGGAGTGTACATTCCGATTGTTTTGCTCTCAGTAGGGGTTTTTGGTATTTTTTTTATATGTTATATGTGTTGTATATATTGTGTATATGTATTGTATCATATATATGAATGCGATTTATATGTGATCTTTAGTGATTGTTCATATCTTGTACATATTATGAGGACATTTTGATTTGATTTGTTTGTGCTCTACCCCGTCTTATGACAAGTGTATTTGTTGGAATCATGGATGTGTAGATTTTCTAAAAAACAATTGAAACATCAGGGTAATAATGGTACCTTGACTAAAAATAAATGTTTGATCGGTCCCTCTGTACATTCTTTTTCTTTTTGCACGTCATTGATGTTATATGCCCAGGTATATGAGGGTGATTTAGGCACACAAGGTGCCAGCTCGACACTCTACTATTGCTAAGTGCCCTCATACAATTTTGGTGAAGTTTGCAAACTTTCAAGTCAAGGAATATATTTTGTCCAAACCTAATAAAAAGCGAACTCTTTCTACTCCACAAGTGCCACAATGTATTATTTTTTCTGATATGTCTGCTGTGATGGCAAGTAGATGAAGAGACTTTGTCAGGATGATTGACTTATTTAAAGCCAGGGGGTTCTCAAGCGTCCATTGTGCAGCAGGCCATGCTTAAAGTCTTAGGGAATGGTCAATTATTTCTCATCTAGGAGATGCCCAGGCACTTGTATAGAATATATCTAGATAGGCTTTGAAAATTACAGATGGGTAGACTGTATTTCTTGCTGGGTATTCCATCTCATGGAAAGAGGAGTATTTGTAGTCCTTCAGGGCTCAGTGGTCAGGGGCTCTCTGGTTTCTTTGGAGGCATGAGTGTGATTGGGTTCAACGCCATGGCACCCAGGGTGTTTTTGGAAAAGAGGGAGGATGTGTGGGTAAATCCTTGCCTTGGGAAATTCATTGGGCAAGGGTCAATGGTTGTGGGGTGGGTGTTGGGTATTAGCAGGTAAAAAGTTCACAATCACTACTTACGTTGGATATTCAGTATTGCAATTGGAAAGAATGCAATCAAGATTGAAGGGTAGGTTGAGAAGGGGTCAGTAATCTTTCATAGGCCATATGTAACTAACATCCCAAATTCGTTTTTAGCCAGGTGTTCGAAGATTGTGCACATATTATAGATCTGAAGTACAAGGCACTTTGCTACTTTATTCTCATTGAACACGATCCAGTAACAAATGAGTGGGAAATCAAATGTCTGGATAATGCAATTTAATTTGTATAGGAATATGATTGGCGCATGATGCATTTTTTATTGTAATTTCGGGATGCGGGTTCCCAAGCTAAATAATGCACTTAGTCACTTTAACTCCATGGCAAATTACTAATAATATTTGTGATGAAGATTACATTGCATTTTAATTCTTGATAGATGATCTATTTTTATCATTTTCCAGCTGTTACTATATGCTGTTTATGCAATGCTATTATTTTTCCTTCACAACACATTTTGATACAGGATGCCATTCTGTTTTTTATGTAATAGGTTTATTTATGCACAATGCACTTTTTGCTAGGGAGGATTTGGAAGATAGCCCTGCATGTTTTCATGAGACAGGGCAATAGGGAGGGTATTAGTAAGTAAGTAAATTTTTATTGTCTTAGGTTAATTAAAACCATTACAGAAAATACATTGAAAGCTGATATCATCAGGTAAAAGATTATAAGATTTGTTTTGAAAAACAAGAAAACTTTAGTTATAAAAGTAGTGGCTAAAAACAGTTTGATATGGGAGCGTGTTCATAGTGTCATGTCTTGGCCATCGTTCAATTGATCTGGTCAGGGCCAAAGTCATGATTTTTTAGTTTCAGTTCCAAAAGTTTCAGGAATTTCACCAACTTCCCATTTAATGGAGGAAGACCTGGGTCGAAACAAGCGAGAACTGCTTGTCTGCGTGTGCGGATTTTTTGTTCATTAAAGGCAGTTCTTAGCAGGGCTGCTCTTTCCTCTTTCAGCCTTGGGCAGATGCATAACAGATGTTCAAAGTCTTCATTCTCTGCACCGCACAGCCTGCATTTTGTCCCACAGTCCCTTCCCAGCCATGGTTGTAAATGTGGAATGGATGGTAGGATTCCTAGCCTATGTTTTAAAAAGGCTTCTTTAGATTTCCTGCAATACCCCAGACCAAAGTATGCATGTAGCCCCGGTGATTTGTATGTGGACAGAGTCATCCAGGCCTGTCGCTTGTGAGAAAAGGTAGCTTTGTCTTCCACATGCGATAGTATTTTTATGCACTTGTTTACAACATACCTGAATTGCGCATGCGGTAATGGAGTTTCCCATAATTCTTTCAGACCTCTAAGAATGTTTTCGCCGGCAGTTTGGAGAAGCTGCTTAAGTCTTGCCTAGCTGATGGTTCAATGTGTTTTCTGGTGAGTTCTTTATTTTCTGCCAGCACTTTATGTATGACCCTCTTCTTGCAAGCATTTAGCAAGTCAGTCCAAATTCTAACCGGATCTGGGCTTGTGAGGTGTAGGTTTGGGAGGTTAGAGAGAAGTCGGTAGGCCTTTGCAATAGTTGTGTCCAGCAGTTTCGCATCTGTGCCTCCTAGAGCCTCACTGCCGTACGTGATAGATGATTCTATTTTGACTTGCGCCACACGGAGCAGTGGGAGAAGAGTGGGGCCGTTCAGGTTTTAGCTGTTTAAGCGTAGTAGGTATCAGCATCCCTTTACTCTTGATTGCCTCTAGTTGGTTTGAGAAGCGACCTCCTTTGTCGACCAAGATTCCGAGATATTTGTATTCTGAGCAGTTTGCAAGAACCTATGTTCCAAGGAACCAAGTGTGCTGCTTTTTGTTCCCAGTTATAGACAGAGCTTTGGTCTTGCCGATGTTTACTTCTAGTAGGTTTGCTTCGGCGTATCCGTGCAGCGTGTTGATGAGATTTTGAAGACCTACTTTCGTGTGGCTAACCAGGACCACATCATCTGCATAGGATATGCTGGGCAGCGCTTTGCCCCCCAGACGTGGAGCGTGCGCATTGCAAGCTTCTAGGGCAGGTGGTAAGTCGGCTGTAAATAAATTGAAAAGGGTCGGTGCTAAAACGCACCCTTGCTTTAGGCCTTTTGTGGTCAAAATGTGCCTGGAGAGGTGTGTGTCATTCCCGAGCTTTACCTGAACCCACGTGTTGGTGTGCAGTTCAATCAGAAGGTTTAGTAGAGGCACAGTGATCCCCAAGAGGCCAGTTTTCTCCAAAGGTTGCCCCGATTAACATTGTTAAATGCCGCCTTGATGTCCACAAAGCAAAGGTGGAGAGCCTGTTTAGTCACCCTTGCTTTGTCGATAAGTAGCGAAATTGCCAGCAGATTCTAGGCTGTTCCAGTTTCTCTGCAGAATCCCGTTTGACTGGGTGGAATTATGTTGCGATTTGTTGCCCATTCGCGGAGTTGGGTCAGTAGGAGCCCCGCGAAATATTTAGCCTCAATATCCAGGAGTGCTATCAGCCGGTAGTTTTTTGGTAGTGTTCTGTCCCCCGCCTTATAAATTGGTGAAATGATTGAGCCCCTCCACGAAGCAGGAAGGCACCCAGATCGGCTGACAGACATGTAGAGGGGGGTCAGCATTTCTGCCCAGTATTCCGACTCAAGTTTGAAAAGGGCCGGAGGAATTCCATTTGGCCCTGCTGCGCCATCTTTCCTTCCCTTCGAGAATAGTAAAACCGCAGTGGTTCCAAATTCGGCTTCTACCCATGGTGTTATTATTTGTGGCGGTTGGCCCTCTGGGACGACCTGGGGCTTACATGTTATGGCGACCTGTTGGTTGAAGTGTGAGTCTAAGAAAGATTTCCAAGAAGATTTGGTTATGTGAGATGTTATTCCACTGTTCTTCGGATTTAAGATTTTGTTTATTGTTGACCAAAACTGGGCGCTGTTGTTTCCCTTGGAGTTGTGGTGAAATTTCGCCCAGAAGTCGTCTTCGTTGGATCTTTTGACTGCCCATTTCAGTTTTTTGAGGTCCACCCGATGCTTATGAAAATTTGCAAGAAGAGCCCCGTCCCCCGGGCTTTTTCTCAACAGTCTTAGCGATTTATTGATCTTCTTTTTGTGGATTTTTAGGGCTTATTTCTGAGTGCTTGAGATCTTCCTTAGAACACCGGAGCCAGCAGATAGACAGTGCCGTACAATTGTTGAATATTGATTTGCAAAATCGGCCGTAAATTTTTCCCATCCTGCTAATGGGTTACCTGAAGAATAGTTTAAGCTGTTTAATTGAGATGTTGCTGCTTGTAGTACCTCCACTGTGTTAGCGACAGAGGTTTTGATTCGGTTATGGTTTATGGTGTAGCTGGTGTGTGGTCCTGTTGGGTTTGAAAGAATTAGGTCCGGAAGGGCACAGAAAGAGACTTCCTGAGGGCGATGGTCACTGTCTCCCTTATCCCCTAGGTTAAAGCCCAGCATGTAATGAAAAAGATGAAGGGAGACCAACATGTAGTCTACTGTCAAGGTTACGTTGCCTGAGTTGAACGAGGCCACAGATGGAGAATCTTCAGGAAATCTTCCATTTAGAACCCTCAGGCTCATGTGTTCCAAGTCTTCCAGCAGCTCCTTTGCAAGCTTGGGGATTTTGCCTCGGCTGCTGAATGTTTGGATTGGGATATTCCAAT
Source organism: Lissotriton vulgaris (assembly GCF_964263255.1). Classification (NCBI taxonomy): domain Eukaryota; kingdom Metazoa; phylum Chordata; class Amphibia; order Caudata; family Salamandridae; genus Lissotriton; species Lissotriton vulgaris. Next base: position 454,162,789 of record NC_141691.1, read on the forward strand.
GGTAAGCCTGAGCCTGAATATCGGTGTTCAAGGATGACCCTAGGATACATTGTTGAAGTCTCCAGAAAGAATTAAACAGGGTGAGGTTTGCGTTGTCATGACATGATATAGGTGGTCCGTTAAGCGCTTTGCCTCTTGTTTCTTCTTTTTTGGATTAATGTAGGTGTTAATCAGCTGGACCTCTTTCTTGTTTCCCTCAAAGTTTAATGCAATCCCAACTGTGTTTATGTCTGGGGAGTTTGTAGTGAGTACCTGCACATTGACTACAGTTGAAATTTTGATGTAAGTTGCTAGGCTGCCTGCCAGCCGACCGAACTAACTTTTCCTTGTGGCTGGGGAATGGTGGCAGGTATAGCCCTCTAAGTGAACCGGCTCCTCCAGCCATGTTTCCTGGAGGAGACTGATGGCAAATGATTTCACATATTGTAGGAAGTCAGTGTCAGCTGCTTTGTTGTTGAGGCCGTTTAGGTTCCACTGGCATAGTTCCAAGCGTGAAGCGGCCGAGCGCAGGCCTGACTCGGTTCGATTTCCTTGTCATTGGCAGTTGCATGATGTGTTGCATATTCTGAAGAGCCGATCTTCTACTGTGCTGTACGAATTTGCGATCATTGAGCTGTTTTTGATCCCTGACGCCTGAGTGGTTGTCCGAGATCGACCTAATGCGCCCCTCAGCACCGACCTTGTTTTCAAGGTTGTTATAAGTACTCCCTCCTTAGGTCTCTCGAGCAGGGGCAGCGGGTATCCTATGTTGTGGTAAAAGGCAGATTTAATCCCCCATTTTTTAAGGAGATTTTGCCGCTTCGTTGCCGTGTGGTCTTTCAGGTTTTATAAATTCTATAGAAAGAAGGTCGGCTGAGGACATGTTGTTTAACGCTGGTATAGTGCTTAGTATTCGTAGTAAGTTACCTCTATTCAGAATATCGAATGGGCCCTTTGATTCGTACTCGGGAGTGAAGAGGATAATGGTAGAGGTCCTACTTGGATCATTCAACTGAGCTGTTGGCAGGTGGTTATAGACTTGAGTCCTTAAGTCGCTGTTATCGGACTGAGGTAAGTTTCCTGGGAGAGTGCCCCCGGAAGAGAGATTCTTGAAAACGGGAGCAGATGGAACTATAGGGACTCTCGCTAGGGTGGAATATAGCTGAGTTTGGGGCCACTGAAGTCCTATTGCCCTCTGTTCTTGAGCTCGAGGCCCCTCACGGTAGGTGCTAATGGACCCTTCTCGTGCCGAGACCGAACTGTGCTTTGACTGTACCCCACTTGTTCCGAATGTTGAAGGTAGTTTAATGGTGCTGGCATCGTTTTCATTGTCCGGGCCGCGGTTTTCCAACGTGTTTTAGTTTCCAGTGTTGCTGCCAGGCGTGGCCGACCCCTCCTCCTGTGTAGAAGCCCCTATGGGAGCTACTACGTGTGCTCCGTTTGAGGAGGATATGTGCCCCGTAGAGGTTTGTTCTCCGCTGGCGTCGATTCCTGTTCTCGGGCCTGGGTCTTGCTGCTCCTGTCTTTTCCCTGGCTTAAAAAGTGGGTAAACTTCTGGCATGCTTGTGATTATCAGTTTTTTGCGGCCTTTCCTCCTTTGCTGCTGCCGCCCTTTCGCGTTCAGGGACGGAGTATTATTCTTCGAAGGTGGAGAGGAAGATGTTGTCAGGTGTCCCGCTGGTGACACCCGATCACCTGATGGCAGCGTCAATGCCCCCTTGTCGGCAGTACTGGCTATAATAGGCCTTCCTTTTGATGGTCCGAGGAAGGCTGTTTCGCCGGAATTGATATGCTGGGGCCTTGCATTTTGCCCTTTTGGCAACCCTTCTATCAGAGAGGATACTATTTCAGGGATACCTGACAGTTTATCGATGATAGGCCCACAGCTGCATGCCAGCTTTGCCTCTTGCTGGGCTCTGCTGATTAGCGAATTCAATTGGCCAAGTTTCTCATCTATTCGCCCAACAAAGACAGCCAGTGTGTCAAGTAAGGTCAGCTGTAGGTCTATTTTGTCGGATTGAAAATGGAGAGTGTCTACAGTTTGTTGCATGGTATTTAGCAGGATGTCCCACGTGTTTGCCACGTCTGATGCTTGAGTCCTTGGTAAGGAACTTTTTTAGGTTGTCCTTTTGTTGGGTGTTGACGACAGAGAGGAATTCGGTAAGGTGGTCTGTGAAGATGTCCTCATGTTCGAGGCCCCTTTTTGTTTGCTGTTTTTTTTTTATTGATTCCTCTGTGGGCGAGGATGGTTTAGCCAGCGTTGGCGGAATGTATGAGGCAACTAGTTCGGCCCACTCCTGTGAGCCCAGATAGGTTAAATTGGCGGGGACGTCGCTCTCAAGATTCGGTGTATTTTCCCTGTCCTCCTTCCGATGGTCATCGGAGCTCTGGTCTTTTACTGTGCCTTCATTTGGCATTAGATGAGGTTTTAACCTGTCCAGTTGGTCCAGAAGGCTCTTGTCGGTGATCAGCGAGTTGTTTGGATTGTGTGGGTTGTCGCTGCTTAGGGCTTCTTGCCATTGAGAGTAGTCCTTGCCGCTACAGGTTGTAAGATTGTGCGAAACATACTTTGGGTTCTGACTGGTTGCTAGTGCAGGTAAAGTAATTGATGACAGTGGGGAGTGGTGTACATAGGAGATGAAGATAAATGTGGGTCAGACGTGACCCCCCCCTGTCGCCCGATCACGGGGCTGGTGGGCTACAGATGGCCGTAACTGTAAGCACGCCTTTTTCCGGCAGGACCTTGTTTCCCCTCAACAGATGAGCATAATACAGGTTGGCCATCTGCTGTAGAAGAGCGGTTCGCGGTACTGTTCCCTTGACCCAGGGATTGGTCTTTTTGCACTTCACAAGGGGATAGTGGAAGAAGTGAATCCTGGAGACCCAGGATTTTTTCACTGGATGAAAAGATAGTGGAGAGTGGATCTTTCAGAAAGTTGAATTTTGATGCAATTTTTGGTTGTCGAAGGTCGGGCGAGAGTTTGCAGCCAGTAGAGCTTGATCACTAGCCAGTTCGCTTTCACCTAGGGATAGATCCCAGCTCCCACTGACTTCTTTTGCGTTGTCCTTTTTGTTGGTGATTGCTGCGGCATTCTGCTTTGCCTTTGCCTTGGTTTTCGGCTTGTTCTCAAGGTGAACCCTTTCTTTGCCTGACCTCATGCTGAAATTGGCCAGTAATTTAAACCAATACAGGTACACCAGTCACACCAGCCACACAACCCACTGCTGCAGCCTTCCTGTAGCTGATTATTCAAATTGACTCAGCCCCGCAAAAACCCCAAAAATCCAAAACAATGGAGACCAGTCAAGGACTTATTCCACATCCAATACTATATTTAATACTGCAGTGGCTTGGTGGCTTTATGGCTTGCTCCTGGCAACCACCCACTGGCGCAGCTGCTCAGCGCTTGTTCCTGCCCCCGCCTTGCCCTGCCCAGCTCCAAGACCTGGATTGACCGCCCCAAACAGCGCGCTCAGCGTGCTCAGCACCCAAGATGTAGGCGGGGGGAGAGGGGGCAAAAGCAGCAGTGAGGGCGTGGGGGGGGCTACAGGCTGCCCCCAACACAGCCGTCTCTCTCCTCACTTCTCCTTAAGTCCCTCGGGTCCCGCAAAGTGTCAACCAAAAACAAGCAAACAAGCAAAGCTAAGAGGGGCACCTTCGTCAGCAATGGTAACCCCCGCCGCGTGTCCCAGCTGCAAACTGCCTCCCGCCCGCCAGCAACCGCAGACAAGCGGGATTAACTCACGCAGCTCTCGGCTCTTCAGAGGTACGCTGTTCTCTGCTCTCTGTAGTGGCGGTACTAGCAGCCCACTGTTCGCGGTGGCTCAGCCGTGGTTCCTGCAGCCTCTTTCTGCCGCTTTTTTTTTTTTTTTTATCGCTGCTTCGCTCAGTTTGCCCCTCGCTCCTCACGGCGGCTCTCACGGTGCTCTCAGGGTGAAGTCGGGTGGAAGCGCCTCATGCAGGAAGGGAAACGGCTCACTTGATCGGCTCTCGACTAGTCACACTAGGGGCCATGGACAGGTACAACACGAGCGCCAATGTGCAGAATCTGCAACCAAATACAGATAAAAATGGGCATCCACACTTCAAGTCCTGGATCTACAACTCAGGCAGTCTGCAGTCTGTGGTAGACACAGAAGACACAGAACTCAGGCTCTCAGACTCACTGCAAACCGTCAAGATACTATCAGAACCGGCATTGAATCAGGATACTACCCGCGGAGGCATAACAGGGCTCCTGCAGCTCCTGTGGGTCCCGTGGCAAAGCTCTTCACGGTCGCAGACGCTGGGAGTGCGGGGCTGCAGAGCGGCAACATCAGCTAGCCACGAACGGTGGTCCCCATATCTTTGTGTTTTGTTTAACTCTATTTTAAAGGGCACCGACCCGCCGGGCACATGGCGTGGGGCAGAGATAGTACCTATCCATAAAAAAGGCTGTCCTTTATTGCCATCTAAATATAGGCCCATCAGCCTAATTGACATCACTCAAAAGATAATGGGACATATTATTCTAGAAATAGTCCAGGCCTGAATTGAGGAAAATTAGATCTTAAGCCCCTTCCAGGCCGGTTTTAGAACAAGTACATCAACCATCGACCAGATATTCAGACTTCAGGTCCTCTATTGGAAGACGGTGAGTGTGGAGGGTGGCAGCTTCTACCTCATCTTTGTTGACCTGAGGTCTGCGTTTGACCTGCTCCCCAGGGAAAAACTGTGAAGTGTACTCTCAGACCTTGGAATTCCACCATATCTTTTGGATGTCTTAATAAGGCTTCATATTGAAACATACGCAAAAGTGAGGTGCGGAAAGCTTGGAGAACTATCAGCCAGCTTTCCTGTGAAAAAGGGGGTGCGTCAGGGGTGCGTTCTCGTGCCCACCTTATTTAGTCTGTATATTAACAGGCTCATAGATCACTTATGTGGCATTAATGACAGCGATGCCCCAAGGTTAGTTTCTGGTCGGGTGCCCGCATTGATGTTTGCGGATGACACCTTGTTGTTGTCCAAAACATCAATGGGAATCCAACGCACCTTGGATGGCTTTGCTAATTTCTGTGCATTGAGGGGCCTGGAGATAAACTCATCTAAAACCAAGTTTATGATTTTTAATCCTCCCAGGCAGTTCTGCCCAAATCCAGTAATGAACAGTATACCGTTGGAGCGAGTAAAAACCTTTGAGTACCTAGGTATTACCCTTGTGGAACATCTGGACTGGAATATTCACCTATAAGGCAGCTCTAAAGTTAACCCAAATGGCGCGCAGGATACTGAAAATGCACAGAACCTCCGAATATAAGCCAGCAGCCCCTGTTATTGAGATCTACAAAACACAGGCTAGAGCGGCCACTGTTTACAGGGCTGAACTTTTGGGGTACCACAGGCCCACTGACCTTATGAGGCAAGAGCATAAGTTTATGAGAAATCTGTTGGGACTCCCAGCTAGTACGCCGCTAGTACCACTCCGGTTGGACCTTGGGCTAATTCCCATTGAGGAGGAGGTGGCACTACGCCCAATTATGTATTGGAGAAGACTGTGGATAGTCCCTGAGCTAGCCTTCTACAAAAATGAATTTAGGGAAGTTTGGGCTCACTTAAAAACCAAGAAAATACAGTGGTTAATGCACATTAGGGAAATCAGTAGTAGGATTGGATTACCCGAGCTGTTGGGATCACCAGAAGAATCATGTTCGGAAATACCTAGGGTTGCCCTGGCTCAACACTACAGGGATTTCAACCTTCAGTCTCTTCAAGTGAGTTTGACATTAGGCAGACTGACAATCCAGTTTCTCCAAATAAAAGACGTGTATAAAATGGAAGATTTCCTTGACCAAATTTATCCAGCTTTGGCGAGGAAACTATACATACAATTCAGGTTGGGCACTCTCCCCTTACATCTTTTACCAGTAAATGGTGTAACAAAAAAAATACCGAGTGCCCAGCATGCAAGTATAAACTTAAGGATGAGATTCACATCCTGTTCTTTTGCCCCGCTTACCAGGTGGCACACAAATACTGGGTGGTACCCATTTGTAGAAACCTTGGTTTTAGACATTGTTTTCTAGCTTGTAGAGTACTAAGGTACGATACACACCTTCCCATCGTCTTTGCCATTTCCCGCTTTCTGCACGGGATGTGGCACAAACGCAGGACTTTTTTAACTTAACTAATCGAATTTTTATGATATTAGTATAAATTGCCAGCTTCGATAACTATCTAGAATATTTAATTTGATTTTATGATGGGATGTTCAGTTATAGTTTTTAATCTTGTGAAATTAAGTCTAAAAATACGATTGTGATTGTCTTTGTAATACTGTACACTATTTATTCGTGCTTTTTGTATTGTATGTATTTTATCTTGTACTTTTATGGTCCGCTGTGACCGAAATAAAGTTATCGAATGATAAAAGCTTCTAGTTCAGTGCAGTGCTCATCACTAGAGCTTTAACTACCATTTTGAAGGCAACTGATGAAGGAATCAGTCTTGTTTCCACAGGTAGGGAGTTCCAGATTCTTGGGGCAATACCCGAAAATGTACGATTGTAGGTTTTCATTTTCTTAAATTTATTTGGCTTCAGCAGCAATGTACTGGAGTTCCTTGAGCAATGGGAACCACCAGATAGTTCGAGCTTATTTGCCAGGTAAAGAGGAGTGTTGCAGTGTAGTGCTTTATGGGTCATACATGCAATTATTAATTGAATCCTTAACTCAAACGGATGTCAGTTGAGAGATTTCAGGTCCAGAGAGATGTGGTTGGTTTTCTTGGACCCAGTGATGAGCCTATTTGCAGCATTCAGAGATGCTCTGAGGGGAGCTAAGCTGAGTTTCGGTAGCCCGAAAAGAGTGGCACTGCCTTATTCTTGTCTTCAGATGACTAGTGCTTGCACCGCAGATTTAAAGTCATCTTGGGGAAGGTAGGGTTTGCGTTTTCTTAGGATGCTCAGTTGGAAGTTCGCTTTTTTGGTAGATGCTCTGATGTGATCTTACATGTTTAGGTTCTTATTTAGCACAATTTCCAGTGATTTTGTGAAATCAGTAATGTGTGGTGTGCAGTTGAGAGTGGAGATGTTTTTCAGATATTTCTTGACAATGGGCGTTTGCCTATTGGGTGAAATGAGGAGGAGTTCCGTTTTAAGGGTGTTTAGTTTTAGGTGGTTGGAAGTTAGCCAATTTAGGGTTCCGTTGAGTGTCTTGATATCTTCAAGGGAAGAGATTATCTTGTACAGTTGTGTGTCATCAACATCCTACATTAGAAACAACATCATTGTCGCACAAGCAAATATTTTCTTCTTTTTTTTTATTTGATCAAAAAAGCTATTTTTGTTTTATAATTTTGTATACAAATTCATTTGTATAAAATTCTTTACTATAGACCATATATGTAGAACAGCCCCACAATAACATGACACATGATACACAAAAACGATCAGGCACCACATAACACACAAACCTCAAACATACCATGAATTGCTCAAATGAAAAAGACAACAAACTAAGTACAAAAAAAGTTACAAAACATGTAATTCATAAATCATTTCAAAATGACAAACAGCGCCGACGTGCGTTTTGGAGTGGAACTTTTGCCAACAGTTGTGTGGTGTGTGGTGCCTAATCGTTTTTGTATATCATGTGTCTTGTTGTTGTGGGGCTGTTCTATATATATATATATATATATATATATATATATATATATATATATGGTGTATAGTAATGAATTTTATACAAATTAATTTATATACAAAATGATTAATACAGAGCTTTTTTGATAAAAGAAAACAAAAGAAATAATATTGGCCTGTGGGACAAATATGTAGTTTCTAATGTAGGATGTACTGCAATTGATTCATAGGGAGAGGTTTGTTGTTATTGTTCCTTGATTTTTCCTGCCCTCTTCTCCCTACATTAAGAAATCCAGGGACCCTCCATTGTGTTTCCAGTTACAGTAAGTGGTTCAATGAAAAGGTTGAAGAGCATGGGGGAGAGAGAGGACCCTTGGGGCACTCCCAGTGTGCAGGGACTGGAGTTGGATAAAGTTTGACTAGAGTTGACTCTCTGCATTCTGTTGAGAAAAGAGGCAAACCATTTTAATACAGTGCCTGAGAGCCCCATCCTACATTCCAAAAGGTTAACTAGATTGCATGTTTGACAGTGTCAAATGCAGATGAGAGATTGAGTAGGATTAGTAGGCAAGATTAATTCTGGTCAAGCTATGTGGGAGCGTCATCCACTATATCTGTGATGGCCGTTTCAGTGCTGTGGCCTGGACGGAAGCCCAATTGGTATTGGTCAAGAAGTTGGAATTCCTCAATGTGTTTGCGCAGTTGTTCATGGACACATTTCTCCAGCAGTTTTCCCAGAGTAGGAATGTTTGTGATTGGTCAATAATTATTCAGGTCTTCAGGGTCTAACGTTGGTTTTTTGAGAATAAGGAGAACCAGGCCCGCCTTCAGGGAGTCAGGGATCTCACCTTGAAGAAGAGAAGCATTGATGATTTTTTACCAGATTGGGACTAGTGAACTTATCATTTCTTAAAAGAAGTTGGGGGGAGGGGATCATTGAAGTGATTTGCAGGTTTCAGGGTCTAGAGAATGTTAAAGATGGAAGTGTCATTGAGGGGTGTGAATTAACTCCCAGATGCATTGTTTTAGGGAAGAGACAGGGTGGAGTAAGAGGCAACGAGGGTAAGGAGGAATCAGGGGAGGGTGGAAGATTTATCAGGGCAGACATTAGATCCAATTCGATTTTACTCGCCTTTTCAAGTAAGAAGTCTGCAAAGGCATCGCAGTTTGGCTGGGGGCAGGTGATGAGTGATGATTGGATAGGAGTGTTATTGGATTTTAACTTAATCAACTCAAACAGCCTTTTCCGGCGATTTTTGGCTTTGTCAAGTTGGGCTTTGAAGAAGGTTTCTTTCGCAGTTCTGATGATTTTGTTGTTTCTACTCCTCTTTGTTGGATATTCTTTTTAGTTGAAGAGGGCAGTAGCATTCAAGGCAGTGAACATGGAGTTGGTATAGGGCTCAGTGAGGGACGTGATTGTCGGACATGTTTGCAGGAGGTGGTAGGGAGGTATTGCAGCAAGATATAAGCTCATTTATGTTTGTATTTTGGAGCGATCTTTTCCAATGTTTTTGTTTTAATGGTTGTGATCTTTTGGAGTTCCAACTTTCTAGGATTTGGAAGGTGATATAGTAATGGACCGACCAGTCAAAAAGGGGAATAGATTCAAATGAATGAAGTCTCTAGGCACTGTGTGATTCACCCGATCCTGGTCAGCTGGTTTTCCTAATGCACGTCTTCACTGGCTGTTAGAACCACGTGGGGTTAATTGACACACCCCTAATCACATAACTGCTGCATGACACACGTGCTCACCAGCAGTTTGTTTAAATGGCACCTGAAGCCCCCCTCTCCTCCGGGCCTGATTCTCTCAGTGAGCCCAGGACCTCAAACAGAGCAGTTGCCCGTCCTTCCAGCGTGGATCGACTTACGCGTTCTTTTTCAAGTAAGTTTAGTTGCACTCAGGTCCTGCCCTTCTTAATAATATGGTGCCTCACTATATTCTGATTGTTGTACCGTACCTTTCAGGTCCAGATGCAATACCTATATGGATTTCAATTGATTCCCTGAAGACTTCATCCCAGGCATCTGCCTTACTGCCATAGCATTTAACTAATTTTGACATAACTCATGTATCACATACTTCCCAGGTTTAAAGTAAGTGTTCATCCCTGCTTATGGCTTGTGCAGATTCTTTCATTTTTGTACTTACTCCTTATTAGAGGTTTTTCATTACAGCAACCTGGTTCCTTGCTGCGCCCACTGATTCAGACGCTACTCACAGTGTCCACCACTGATTCTATTTCTACTAATTAATACTGCAACGCCGGCCCCAGCCAGTTGTCCCACTCCGTTTCTGCATCACTTGGCACACATCTTTTCCATCTGTCCTTTTCTTGATTCCTCTTGATCTTTCCTTAAATCTTAATAACTTTGTGCTTTTATACATGCAATTGAATTTAATAACCGCTACTGAGTAAGGTGACACTCTGAACACCTTCACAGAAGTACTTCTACTATGCCTCTCGCTCCCTTGACAGGCTGATTCTATATTTAATATATATAAGTATCTGATGCTAATTGATGCCTGATCAAGATATAGGATGTCACATATTAGTTTTTATCAAGGCACTAACATTTGATGTTCTCTGAACATTCCATTCTCTTAATGCTAATTAGTCCTGGTTACATTTTTCACTGGGAACACAGCAGTATTACTTTTAAAATATTATGGACCCAGGAACCATACATTAACATAATTTACAATTTTTTATAGATTCTCATTGCTCACATATGTCTTATCCTGATGATGATCACAACTCAGTGAGATCAAAATGCTGTCGACCCCCTAAAACAAGAGACTCGGTGTATTGCTAAAAAATTGTCATTTAGGAGTCTCTACTTTCTGTTGTCAATGCAATGTATATATTTTAAGTCACCCTCACTCACCACATCACGCTTGTTGTCACTTTTTTGTGAGCACTTGAGCTATATTTTCATATTGGCAAAAAATAATAAATAAAATAAGTGTTACATAACTCCCTTGAGTCCCTGTTAAGAAACTTCCTTATTGCCCCTTACGGCATTATTTACCCCATATGCCTACTTAAACTATAGGCATATTGATTACCACAACCTCTAATGCAATTGTTCATGTCTATTTGGACCACATTGGCCACTTAGGAACAATTGTTGTCTAAAACATAAAGGGCACTAAAGGAGAGACATTTAACTATTCCCAACTCCAATCTAAAGCACTTTAGAGAAGGCATTTGACAGAAATGAGGTGACATTTACTATTCCCATTCCAATCTAAACCTATTTAAAGAAGGTGTTGAATGCTAGAGTAGTGAAATTTACAATATCCACTTCAAAATAAAACATTTTACATAACGTAGTACAAAATAAATATTGCATACACAATCAATACTCCATATTCACACAAATTTTGTTTTTTTTAAAATAAAAATAACATAAATGGCTAAACTTTCGGTGACCATTTCCATAGTTTTTAACTGGAAAGTTGATATCAATTTGTATGGGGGTAAGGCAGGTGTGCAGCCTTGGTCCTTTCATGTTCGCCTTGTATGTAAATGCGCTTGAACAAGCCCTTCTTTTGGCTCAGTCTGACTATCTCACAGTAGGTTCGAGGCCGCTTCTTTTTGTTGCTATACACTGATGATCAATCAATCAATGGCCACTTATAGAGTGCACAGCTACCTTGGGAGAAGTGTCCCTTTGATAAATGATGATACGGTCCTGATGGCCCATGCGCTGCGGGTCTGCAGATTCTCCTAAACAAATGTGTTGCCTTCTTGGGCTGCCTGGATTTGGCTGCTCTACTAGCTCCGAGACCTTCATGTTGGTAGTCTTTCCCTCTGTAGTGGTGCTATTTAAAAATGTTTCAATATCTTTAATATGTGCATTAATTAACATAAAATGTTAATAACTGTTATAAATATTGATAATGTAAAATACATTTCAAAATGTTAAAATATTAATTTGCATATTTTTAAAAATGTTACCTTAAAATTTGAATTTAAAACATTATTTAAAAAAAACAAATCTCCCCACCCTTATACCTAGAAACCAAATATCATGCAACCAAAAAAAGTTCAACAATTAATTGTAGACATTATTACAAGTAAAAATACAAATATCAACAATTTCATAACAAAAGAATTATCCTGCTAAAAATACAAATAAATAAAATTAACATAGACAAACAAACACACTGCAATATCATACAGACTAATTGATATTACATACAGCAATATATTCTACATCTATATTTTTTACAACATTATGCACAACACTAAAAATTATATTTTTTACTTTGCTATTCCTGTCCACGATATTTTCGATGTCCCGATATTCTTGACATGATATTTTTGTGAAACCACCGCTAATTACCTTTACATTCAAATGAAAAATATTTGCTGGGAGTTTTTTCATATGTTAAATACTAAACATGTGAAAGTGCACTAATTTGAAAGTAGAGACCATTAGAAAATTATCAGTAAGATTTCAGGTGGCCAATTGATTTTACGATAATAAATAACATTCATGTGTAAACTGAGTTTGGAAAAGTGTTATTTTTTTGTTTTAACAAGCAATTTTCCAACTTGAAGAAAGACTTCCACCACCATGGATTTCAGATGTCATCAGTGATGTAAAATGTGTGTCATAAGCAGTGAATCATAGTGCAGTCAAGCTATGCTTACATCAGTTACGTATAACTGATGAAACTCACAGGAACTTAGGCACCCACGGAAGGACTGGATGCAGGGTCAGATGCCAGCTCCTGTGGCAAGCCTCACTGAACATGGTCAAAGACCGTAAGCACGGGAAGAGTTGTTCGAATATGATAACAAACATTGACATTTATTACTAAAAACAAAGTGTGAAGAGATGTTTATAGTTAAGTATTCCAATAGGATCATCCTTTACATTTTAAAATGAGTTTCACTGAAAAAACAAAGGTTAAAGTGATGTTATGGTTAAGGATGTTAATAGGATCTTAGCTTCCATTTAAAAAAGGAGAAATTCACTGAAAATACCTAAGGTTAAAGTAACTTTATAATTAGGTGTTTTTTTTCATTGAGTTAAAAACTATTACTTGATAACCTAAAAACCTCTTAAATTTAGTATAGTAGTTCAGTGAGTTAACTATAATTTGCATCCTAACCTTGCACTGCTTAAGACATCACATATTACATGAGTTTTGATTTGTTAGATGACATAATCGATGACATCACTATTGTATCACAAAAGAGGTTACAATTAGGAGCAGGGCATTATGAAACTAGATACTCAAATCGAGTATCTGAGCATAAACTGCACTCCTTTCAAGGAGTTGTAGTCTTGCTTTCTTGATACCTACGATGGGATAATGGATGAATCATACTATATTTAATAATATTGATAATAGTTATAACTTGATTAGATGTAGTAATACACAGTAAAGCTTTAGCATGTCTCTGTGCAGTAAGCACAAAGGACCAGCTGTACTAAGAACTGGTCTAAAAATGTAAGTCGCAACTGGTGACCAGTTGTTTGGTGGCCAGTGTAGTATTTTGCAAAGCAACATATATATGAATATGTCGGTTCACAAATTATTGATTCATATTCGCAATTCAACCTAATGTATGAATAATAATGAGGTAGGTTGCAAATTTAAACCCACTTGAAACTGTAGCATAGTAAAGCTTTACCTCGTCTATGTGCTGTAAACACTAAGGGCCAGACATACTAACAACTGGTCTCCAAATACTGGTCATAATTTGCTTCTAGTATGTACTAATAGGTCTGTTTACACATTACCCATTCCTAGTGGGTCTCAATTTGATCTACATCATGAATAAAAATGAGTGAGGTTGCAAACTGCGAACCGCTAGAAATCGCAGACAACACACCATATCTGTGACTGCTTTGAAATGAATCAATTTTTATTCCCTAAGGGGAAATGGAATGCATTGTAAAAAAAAATTGAAAAGAGTAATAGGACCACTTCCTATTCTTAAAATACGTTTTTTTTTTACATTCACACCGGGGAAGTGGTCCTTTGGTGACCCCTTCCCATTTGTGAATGGCTTAACACCTCCTTTGAGTAGAGGTTTACTGTTATTTAAGCTGAATTTGGCAGCAAGACAATATGTACCAGTGTGATTCAGTGTTAGGAAGCAACACCCTAATAATGCTCTTTCCAAATACTTAATTAGTGTTATGTTTCAAACCCACATAGCGATTCAGTAACTTGTAAATCGCAGTTTGTGATTTGGACATACTAAAAGGCATTTTTGTGATTGCAAACAGACCATCTCTGTGAATTAGGCCATTTACGGGCATAACGCTTCTTTGTACCTGTGGCCGCAAGTGTTATTATCATGCAGTTTAACAGTGCTTAAGGGAGAAAGGATACATTTCTCTACTCAGGATTCAAACTCATATGATGTTCTGACATGATGTAATTAATTTCAGCCTAGTTCAGCTTCAAGTCTATTCTATAATATGGATGGAAAAAGAGTACCGTACATTTGAGACAGAGTCAAAGTCGCTATGGATGATTTTGGTCCTTTCGCTAAGAGATGCTCACATTGCCACTGGGTTCAAGCTAGCCCGGCTGAGGAGGGTTGTTACCTCGAAACCGGTCCCACAATGCTTGTTTCCAGACCAGGGAGGACCTGGCCGGCCTGGCATTTCTGGCTGGACTGTTCCGATGAGGCACAGGGTCAAGACTGATTTGCATATGGCTAGGTCCAAAATGGGGTGGCGAAGTGAGCTCAAGAACGATGATTGAATCAACCCAGATCTGTGATTGGGGTGAGTGTTTGAAAAGTTACAGCACTCTGTCAATCATCTCCTTGTGTTTGCTACGTTTTTCTATTCAGGATTCAAACGCATTTGGAGTTCTAACATGTTGTAATTAATGTTGGCCTAGTTCAGCTTCAAGGCCATTCTACAATATGGAAGGAAAAAGAGAACAATGTATTTTAGACAGTCAAAGTCACTATGGATGATTCCGGTCCTATCGCTAAGAGATGATTTAGGTATTGTTGAGTCTTGCACATATGTTCACCGAATATATCTCTTTAAAGAAAAGCCTGATGTCTCCCACATGTGTGGAAGTAATCAAACACTACACTCACACTAATTGAAGGTACCGGATCCTATTGACATTCACTACCACATTCTAATGAATTGGCAGCTCGCACCATCACTTGAGCCTGTGCTAGGACGTCTTGCCATGCAGTGCACAGCATTTAATAGTGCAGACAACTGTGCACTGGACTGCGGCATCGTGCAAATACAAGTGGATTATGCCAGAGGCTTGCTTAAATAATGCAGGTTTATCATCCATGGAACAAGGCACCTAGTTCGTTTTTTAACCCCTAATCCATTTACTATTTGAAACAATACCTTAGTGGAATAATAATGAGTTCAAACTACAGAAAGAAGACATAGGGGCAGATTTACAAGGCACTTGCGCCACTTTTGCGTCATTTTTAACATGGGAAAAGTGACGCAAAAGTGGCACAAGGGGCTTGTAAATAAGCCCCATAGCGTTTATAGTCCTTTTTACCTTACTTTCTCTCCTTGTCATTGATTTAATCATCCACGCGACCAGTGGTAGCAAGAAATTGCTGGAGTCCTAAAGCTGCTACCCCTGGCTATCCCTAATCTATAGTCAAATTCTCAATGGGAGCTCAGAGGGAAAAGGACTGGGTCGCCCTCCACTCAAACTTAGACCTACAACAAAAGACCCAGCCCACGGATGTCAAAACATATCAGTGACTGAAAAAATAGAACAGTGTCCCACTGTCAGGTCCTAATGCCTGACATGCACTACCAGCCACGATGGGAAGGACACCGGAACTAGGCTGATCATGGACTCACAGTTTAATCCTATTCCATTCGATAATTTCATTGAGCCCCAATTGGTCAGTTTTTTCGCTATAGATCCACCGTGCTTCCTTTGAGAGTAAGATGCTTTCAATGTTGTGGGGGGTCCCTTTCACCTTTTCTAACACTGTCCAGTTGAAGGTGTGTTTCTTTGTAAAACAGTGTTGTACCAGTTTTGTTGTTAATTTACCTGCCCTTATGGTACTCAGATGTTCTTGTACTCTGACTTTTATTTTACGGGATGTTAGTCCTATGTAGTGTAAACCACATTGGCAAGTCACTCTATATACCACCTGGGTAGAATTACAATTGCTGAAATGGTTGAGGAACCATTCCTTTCCAGATGTAAGTCTCACACTCGTGCTCTTCTTAGTGAGTGGACAGACGGAGCACGTACCACAGGGATAATGGCCTTTTTATTGGTGCAGCATATAATCATTTCCCTATAAATAAAGTTGGTTAAGGGAATTCTATGCTGTGTTTTATGCACTTGTTTATGTTATGTGTTTGTCACCAGCAGACGCCTCTGTTTTCCACTGTTTGTTACACGTTTTTTGTTGTTTGTTTTGGACTCTGTCTTTCTTTCTACTTTCTTTGAGAATCAAGTGACTACCGATGATGAGACAGGGGCTTGTCTGGAAATTAAATACCAGTTACCCCGTTAGTTGTGTTTCCGTGAGGTGCTGTTTGTTTCTCTCACATTTTTTCTAAGTAGAATCCAGTCCAACACTGGTGGTGTGGACCTTTGATATTGACCTAGAACGGTCAGAGTACTTGTTGTTCTGTGTCTCTGTCAAGGAGAATAGGCCTTTATTAATGTAAATTTGGGCGGAGTACAGTGATTTGTCCCCTCATAAATTGCAGAGGACAGGAATAGGTAACAGTACATATAAACTGTTCTATTTTTTCAGTCACTGATATGTTTTGACGTCCGTGGACTGGGTCTTTTGTTGTAGGTCTATCCCTAATCTATAACCAAGCTTTTAGAAAATAAAAACGTAAAAGCACATTTACTATAATGCGATTTATTAAATAGATATTTTCCATTATGCTCTAAATGTCAGGAAAAGCTCATGTATGAATTTTATCTCATAATCTGGACATAAAATATTCGCGTTTAAGTGGAGTAATTCCCAATTTGTGCGAGACACATCTCAAGCATAGATAATGTCATACTATAAGGGAATGTCCCTAACACAGACATGCCAGACAATTTTTTTTTGGGGAAACGGTTTTGGCTGAGAGATTTAAAGCGTGCTCTCTTACCAGTTTGAATAGTATGTTTTCATCATAGTTTAAGGTTGCATTTATTTCCCAGCGCCTTGAGACGCTCACGGGTGAGTAGCGTCGCCGTACAATCCCTGACTGATTGATTGATTGATTTCACACTCATGCCTATGTTTTTGTTAACCCCTTCGATGCCTGTGACGGAACCATTCCGTCATCAGTCACGGTTGGGCTGTGCTGATGACGGAATGGTTCCGTCACGACCACACCCATTTTAATAAGGGCCAGCACAGGAGGAGAATTCCATCAGCAGGGATGGTGTTAAAACTGTTGTATTTTGACGGGATAGCACTTTGAAAGTCGAGGTAGTTCCTTGATTTGTTTGAGGTGGTAGAAAAATTGTGAAACGGAGAATGTAGAAAATTTGACAGACCACCTGTTCAATACTTTTTCTTTGGAAAAAAAGACATAAACAAGCAAAAGATGTTACTGTCAGCAAGAAAACTTGATGCATTGCCACTCTGAATTACTGTTGGCATTGCTCCTCTAAACAGTTTGTATGTGATCCAGTGCATAAATTAATCATTGGACACAAAGGGAAACTCCTGGAAGCTTCCAAGAGAGAATATTCTTCAAAGAGGATATTGGAGCCAAGTCTTGCGACTTGGAACTGAATACCACTTCTCTGCTCATAATTTGCCTTCAAGATGCTGGCTTTCCTTTTTTAATGAACTCCATCTCCACTGTGCTGATGCTCCTTTTAATCCGATATATTTTCTACCTATGTGTATTTTTGATTAAGTGGGACATGATTTTGTGTATTGTTATGATTACACCAAGCAATAAAACACTTTTTTATGTATAGCTAGAAAAAACAGAAAGGTAAAAATTACAGTACTAACCCAGTACAGTTAAAGAACAAAAACCTGTGTGTTTATGTGTGTGCCTGTGTGTGTGTGTGCATGTGTGGGTGTGTATGTGTGTGTTTGTGTGTGTGTATGTATTCACTAAAACAGTTAAAAACGTAGCTATAGTCTCTGGCTTAAATGTTTACATTTGTAGAATTCTGCAGTTATGGTTATCAAAACACATAACACACACCGTAACATGCACTGACTGCCATGCTCAAAGCACTATTTTTGTAATGGCACAGAAACAACAAAAAAACAGCAATCAAGACAACAACATGGTGGGAAGAGCAAATTATGGCATATGTGTTGTGCATTGAGATCCATAACTGGTGAATTTCAGTGGTTTTACATGTTTGAAACAGAACCATAATTCAATTTTTAGTTATGTTTTTTTCACTGAATTTCATTGTTTTTATGTACCCATGCCCAAAACCTTCCTTCAAGTAGTCTAAGCCCAAAATGCAAAGTCTTCAGCCACTATATCAAGCACTGAAAAAATGTTGGGAGGAATGCTTGCATGTAATCAACCCAATCACAAATAACTTTTGGTAGTATTCGCCCACTGCACGGTCATAGACTAAGATTTTGGAAAAGGGGGTGGTGATGGACAGAGTTTTCACAGCCCTGATCTCTTGACTGGGTAAGAGTATTCTGCATCATTCAGAAACTCTGTCCATCACCACCCCCTTTTCCAAAATCGATTTTGTCCACACTAAGTGTGGGAGTGTATACTCAGACGTGAGTCCCTTGCTCATTGCACCATCAGGATTCAAGCAAGCCGGGCCGACGACGGCTGAAATGCCAGAAACCGGTCCCCGGTAGCTTGTTTCCTTCCCAGTATAAGAATTGGCTTGGTAGTTTGGTTTGCCCTGTTCCCATCATGCACTGGGACAGGAACAGACTAATTTGCATGTAGCCAGGTTCTGAGCTGGGATGGTGCAGTGAGCTAAAAAACGGTGATGGATCACAGCCCTGATCTCTTGACTGTGTAAGAGTATTCTGCATCATTCAGAAACTCTGTCCATCACCACCCCCTTTTCCAAAATCTGTCATAGACTAAGGTCTGCCTTATACAAATTAGTCCCGACCCTCCTATTCATGGAAACAAAACAAACTAACTGCAAGGTGAGGCCACCTCCAGAAGAGCTGGGTCCAATCAGAGGTAGCTTGGTGAGCAACAGAACAATGGGTTGGGATGCTACCCTGAGCGATTGCAAGTGGTTAAACAAATTGTAAGCATTCCTTTCATCACTATTTGTGTTTTTCACTTCCAGATGGGACCAGCCTCAGTCTTATTAGGCAGTGGCACAGTTAGCAAGAGGTCAAATTCTGGGCATACACATTGTCTTTAAGGGTGATACATTAAACACACAAAAGGTTATTGGAGAAGTATTTGCAAATAGCAAAAGCTAATGGCAATCTCTCTCTGAGTAGCATTACAACCCATTGTTTTTCACCCACTTTGTGTCAAGAGCGAGGCCTGCATTCTGCAAATAAGTACTGACCCAGCTCGTAATTGGGGTCTCCCCTGCCATCACTGTAAGGCAAGGCCACTACCAGAAGGGACTACAAGCAACTCAAGACTAGTCTCAACTATATTAGGCCTCATCAGTGATGGATAGCTTGGATCACGTAGCACAATGAGCAAGTGGCTGATGTCTGGGCATACCATTGGCCACTTAGGGTGTTACATCAAACACACAAAAGGTGATTGGAGGAACACTCCCAAATAATTAAGATATCAGTGGCAAATGCTCTAGTTAGCATTTCAACTCATCGTTTTTCACCCATTGTGCCATGGTAGACAGAAGCTTGCACTGTGTAAGTCAGTACTGACTAGGGAAGCTACGTTTCCTCAAGGTCTTTCAGAAAGCGGTCGGAAGTCTGCATTACTTCGATACGCTCAAGTACTCTAGCAAACTCAGTTACCTGCCCCTAACATCTGCAGGATTGGCAAACATAAGGTTGGATAAACTTCTTGTACTGCTCTGGACCGCCCTGGAGGAGGTTCTGCTCCCTCACAGAGGTGCTCAAATAACGGGAAGGCGTCATATGGCAAGACCTTTTTTGAGAAGTAGCAATCGCTCCCTCTTAATTGAAACCTAATTATTATACAGAACATGTGGTGATCTGTGGGCCGGCACCGGAGGGGACACTGCCCAGTACAGAGGTTGTACAGGTGTTCATGGTGTTAAGTCTTCTACCCGCCTTCCACTTCGACATTTCCCGCACTCCCTTGGGCTCGCATGCCCACCTGCTCTCACTGCCATCACCAGCTGCTGTTCACTTCAGCCACCACCATCACCGCAGCCACTGCCACCGCCTACGTTCCCACTTCTACTGTTGCTATCAACAAGGTGTCCAAGGAGCCTAAGGTCCAGCCCTCCTCAGCAGCTGCAGTTCACTCAAGCTTCCCAGCAATTCCAGCCGCCGCCACTGCAGCGACTGCACCAAATACACCAAGGAGTGTCTGGTGCTACCCGGGTGCTACCCAAGTGGGGAAATCAATCAACTTTCTCCAACATTTTCAAGCCTGCGCTGCCCCACGGAGCTACAATCCCTGAGTGAGCTCTCTGTGCTTTTTGGAGCTTTTAGAGCCCTTTGAGCATTCTGCACTCTGAGCTGCTCGGTCAGCGCGGGTTCTGTGAGGGAGGTCAGTGGCTCCTTGGCAATTCCCCATCCCCCATCTATAACGCCCTCCAGCGATGAGATCAGGGAGAACCAGGAAAGCTCCACCTAACCCTCGTAAAAAAAAGTCTCAAGATGAGGGCTTCTGACACTGCAGCATCGGCCATATCCTTAATTGCAAAACTAGCT
Source organism: Lissotriton vulgaris (assembly GCF_964263255.1). Taxonomy (NCBI): domain Eukaryota; kingdom Metazoa; phylum Chordata; class Amphibia; order Caudata; family Salamandridae; genus Lissotriton; species Lissotriton vulgaris. The sequence goes on from NC_141691.1 coordinate 454,183,184, forward strand.
AAATTATCGAAACCACAACCATGTACTGTCTCAGACTCAGATCCTGAGCTTTAACTCTAGCAGTCTCCATCTCAAGTTCAGCTACCCCCAGCAAACAACTTGTGGTGATTCAACTTGTGGTGTCAGCGTGTTCCAGGAGAGCCCAAGCCGTGAAGACCTGAAACCGAGACCTCCAGCTATCACAGCTTCTGCGTAAAAAAAATGTCATTGAGGGAATACTTTAGAAGCTCTCGACCCTCTTCAAAGTCTAGATCAAGCTCACTCGACATCCTTTTGACCTCTGCTTGAACCGTCTCAGGCCCAAACCCAGCCTTGCACCAAACACTAGTCCAGCCCATGGTCATCGCTACCAGGCTTTCCAATAAGGGGGATCTCCAAATAAAAGAAGCTTCTGAGGCCCTGCTATCGCCTCAGACTCTTGATCAGGCTCTTAGCCAGTTCTCTTTTGACGTGCAAGATGATAACTCTCACGCACTGGCTTCCCCCTCATCTTTCATTGGACATGAGGTGACCTTGCCAAAACTTCACTCTGTTCAGATCTCCAGCCAGTTTTCTCCTTTAGCAACCAGGACCCTAACCATTAAGGACCATCCAGTAACAACTATTTAAGTACTTACCCCACAAGTTGCAATTCAGGCAAACGTTCATCTAAGCAATCTCTCAACATCATCCCCAATCTTCTCATCATTAACTGTCAACGGTCACAAACAAAAGACCAATACAGATGGGGGCCACAACACAATGCCTAACAACCTGCTCGATTTGCCCTTTTTCACCAAAGAATTCAACAGGTTGGGGTGCTATAGGGCATCAAGCAAGATGGCTGCACTCACGTGAGGCTCCTGCCACCTGGGACACTATCTGCCAGATATCCAGCTCTCAATCTGCCCCATACCACTGAAAATCGTAACGCGGTGAAGCAGAGGCCCCCACTACCTGTTTATGCCGACATTCTTCTCGCTTCCAGCGTGATTCCCCTGGGAGCCGACCTGACAAGCGCGACGCCTGGGGAGCCAAAAATGGCGGTCGCCACTGCTGCATAATCCGCCGAGCAGTGGAGCTGAGACCAGAGCGCACCAGAACAGGGCTGCACCGCTACGCCTCCATCAGCGATTGGATGCCTCCCCGAACTGCTTGCGCCTGGGGGACCGCCTGACTTCCGCAATGGGGTGGCTGCCCTGCGCCTGGGAGTGGGGTGCTTGACTCCTGGCTCTGGCGGCACTGTGACTCTGGCGACCACTCCTGAGACCGAAGAGCTACTTGAGACTTGCCGAAGTAGGGCCACCTGCGAGTGGACTCACGCTATCATCACTGACTGGGGCCTGCTCCTCCCGCCTCTGATCTGCCTGACCGGGCCGCCTCACCTCCGCTGCGCATATTCCAGCTATTGACGCTGTCTGGAGCACTCCGAAGGGTGAGGGAGATCGCCTGCAGCCTCGCCATATTCTGAGGGCCGGAGAAACCCCCATGCCTACCGCTGGTGAGTGCTCCCTTGTGCCAATCCACACTCCACTTGCCACCAACACCGTTGCCCCCTTTTCACCTCTGCTGCATGGGGTAACTGTGCTACCCCCATGATAGGAACCTGCGGCACCACCATCCTGTGACACCTTTAAGCCTTCCGTTGACGGGCAGGGCCCGTACTTGGTCTGGGCCGCCTTACTCTACCACACGGCGAGTTCCAGTCTGCGAGACCACTTTGGGAGCCAGTAGCTGCGAGATGTGCCTTGACCCCCTCACTGCTGCCAGCTTGCTCCGCTCTGCCTGGCTTGTACATGTGGTGTACGTTGGCCTTACTGCACACCGTTCTCATCAGGACCCCAGACAACTCCACAACACTACCCTGGAACACAGCGCTTACAGTCACCGATTGAGGCTGTCCTTGGGTGCCTCTCTCTGCCATCTTCCCCCTCCATCCTGCCCTTGATGCCTTATGATTGAGGAGACCCCAATAATCAGAGGGTCGGCTGCTGTGGGGCCACGGGGGAACTACACCTGCTCAACCTCTTCACTCAGATAGGATCTCCGGGGACATAGACTCATTCGCTGCGTGGGCCTAATGAGACCTGGGACCCTGTGTGCTGTCTGACCACTGGACCTGCTCCAGCTGGTGCGAGACTGTCCCCATTCCATCTCCTGCTCACGAGGCGAACCACGTCATTTCTCCCATCGAGCCAGCGGACAACCCCAATACACCGCTCCTGACATCATGGGGAACACTAATGGCAAACAACCCAAAATAAACTTTGCTGCTCGCACATCCACAAGGACCCAGGTGGACATGGAAGAAGACAATCCTAGCACCTCCGCCCTGGAACAGCCCACGTCCACGGAGGACCTCAAAGCGCTGTTACTGGTTATCCAATCTAGCCTATCCTCCATAGAGAGCAAAATAGGCACCATGAATGCTCGAATGGATGAACTCACCCATAAAAATGAGAGACATGAGGAGCACATAAGGGAGACGGAGCACCGCATTTCGGACCTGGAGGACACTTCAATTTCAACCACAGACAGAATGCTAGATAGGAAAAAGTCCTGAAGGTCAGAGCAGCAAAAAACAAAGACCTTGAATCACGCTCGCGGCAGATCAACCTTCGGATCCTAGGCGTGCCGGAGTCCGAAGCCACGGGAAAACTGGAAGAGTTTGTGGAACGCATGCTGGCGAACACCTTTGGGAGAGAAGCCTTCTCTACGGTTTTCATTATGGAGAGAGCCAGGGACTGGCCCCTCACCCAGTTAATGGCGTGCCCCCCTGTCCTATCGGGGCAAAGATACTCAACTACAGAGACCGGGACACTGCACTCTGCTTGGCAAGGGTGCGGGAAAGGTTCTCTTTGAGGGCAGCAAGATCTCACTTTTTCTAGATTTTACCATGACCATCCAAGAGGGACGCCGCAAATTCATCCCTGTGAAGAAAAAACTACAACAACTGAACATTGCTTACACCATGTTATACCCAGCACATTTAAAAGTCACTCATTTGGGGAAACCACACTTCTTCACTAACCCACAGCACGTCTACGACTTCATCAAGACCCTACCCTTAGAGACCATGGGGCGCACTCCCTGCCCAACAACTAAAATGGAGGATGTAGAATAATGGCTCCACAGAGCTCTAAGACTATAGACCTTACTATCATATATGCATGATGGGAGCCCTGTCCCCTTTACACTGAGACAATCTCAGGCTTTAAACTGGCAAGCCGAATGGACAGTGGTGCATCTCTCCCGTACATGCTCCTGGCATTTACTCACCAGGAAACTCACTCTCCAGGCGGATGGGACGGATGCGCCTTTACCTCAATATCCCTGGGCACCCTCGTCTATGTGAGGGGTTACTGGTCCGCCATCTGGATGCTACCCACTCGGGGAACCCCCATACTGTTTTGGTTGAATGTTAATGTGACCCTGCCTCCGTCCTCCCCTGTTGGGAGTGGGAGGCAAGAGGTTTTTGGGATGGGATGGGATGGGAGGGACTGCGACATGGCAGGATTAGGCTGCTGTTGTGGGTGGAGGGAGATGGAAGGGTTTGTCACATGCCAATTTACCACTGATTTGAACGACTATAATATGACCTCAATAGACGCTCTATACAACTCATATATACAGATCATCGACATACCTCTGACAGTCAGCCATGGAGAGTAGACCTAGCCCATCCAAAAACAAGTTTCTGATCTGGAACGTGAGAGGTCTGGGGCACCCTAGCAAACGCCATCATAATCTTTTCTTGCTAGATCGACATAATATACACTGCGCCATGCTTCAGGAAACGCACCTCAGTCCCACCGCGGCCCCTGTAACTTTTGCATCTCGCTTGGCGAGGTCCAGGAGTTTTTTCTCTTATTCTACCTATGCACGTGGTACAGCTATATTGGTTAAACAAACACTTCCTTACACCCCTATTGTATCCTATGCTGAACCACAGGGACGCTATTGTATTCTTTGGGCAGATTGGCAGCACAGTCTATTGCGTTCGTCTCATGCTATGGGCCAAACGTGGATGACCCGGAATTCTTCTGGCTACTTTGGGGCAAACTCCTAGCCATTGATTCGACACACGTAATATGGGGAGGAGACTTTAATATTACTTTAGACCCAACCCAAGACCGCTCACATCCAGACCCTCATCATTACTCCAATGGCCCCCACACCCTCAATCAAATTATTACTGATCATGACCTCATTGATGCCTGGTGCGCACTCCACCCCCACAATAAAGATGGATCCTGCTTCTCTACTGTCCACTCCTCCTGGTCCAGATTTGTTACATGGCTCCGCTCTCGGGGAATAATTCTGTGGCTATGTTGGGCCTCTCATCCCCCCGCACTTCCTCAGACCACTCGCTGGTGCTCATCACACTTGCACCCCCCCATGTAGAAGTGCCATACCTCTCCTGGCGGCTACCCCCGCAGACCCTCCTAGACCCTGTATTTAAATCTGAACTTGAGCAGGAGATCGAAGACTTCTTCCCCCGCAATGAAAACTCCATCACGCAATACTCCATAGTATGGGAGTCCTTCAAGGTCACAGTGCTCGGTATCTGTATTGACAAAGGCAGAAGTGTTCTGAGAGATTTCCACTCCACGCTACATAAACTAGAAACTGAACTGACTAAGGCAGAAGCCCCGATGCAGAATGCCCCCACCCCGATACTACAAACTAGACTGAGAGACCTTCTCTATGAGTATCAGGAGATGGCGGAACGTGAGTGTAAATATAGAGGGAAATATCACCAGGTGCGACGCATGGGGAGGGTGAAAGACTAGGGGAGGCGCTTGCAGCTCTAATCCACCCACCCAGATTTTCTAACACTTTCCTTGAAATTGAGGACGAGGATGGCCACATACGAAGAGATATCCCTGAGATTGCAGCAAACCTTTAGAACCTTTTACAAAACCTTATATACCTCACATAGGAATCATCCAGCCGATTTTATGTCCTTTTTTGAGGTCACCGCGATTGCCTGGCTTGGTGACACGCAACGGGAATTCCTTCTAGCGCACCACGAAGATGAGGAGATCATCACTTCTATAATGCAATTGCAATCAAGGAAAGCCCCTGGCCCAGATGGCCTCCCGGCTGAGTTTTATAAAACCTACCACCACTTACTTATCCCAATATTACGACATGTCTTTGAAGCATTCTACCCCAGACAATGTGGGAGGCACTTATAATCTCCATCCCGAAGCCTGGGAAACCGGCCACACAATGCGATGCATATAGGTACCTCTCCCTTATAAACATGGATGCCAAGATATTAGCCAAAGAGATTGTGAACCGGATTAGTCCCCTCAAGACTGCCATGGTCCTTCCTGACTAGTCTGGGTTTGTATCAAGTAGAGGTACATCTCATAATCTGCACACCTTGTTCACCATCCTGGGGCATATTGACCCTGACATCAATGCGATGGTGGTCTTCCTCGATGCCACCAAAGAATTTGTAACCTTGGAGTGGGATTACCTAACATATGTTCGCCAGCGTATGAGCTTTCCCGGCCCCTTTTTGACATGGATGAAACTGCTATACACCGGCCTACAGGCAAGCAGCCTTGTGAACGGCGTTCGATCCTCTCCCTTCACAATAGCAAGGGGCACCAAACAGTGGTGCCCTGTCTCACCCTTCCTTTTTGCCCTGGCTATTGAGCCTCTGGCTGCCAAAATACGCCAACACTATCGCGACCACACCTTAATATATCCCAATAGACAAGTTCTCATCTCTTTATACGCCAACGACCTCACTCTAAACCTTCACAATCCGGAAGACAGCCTCAACCCTATCCTGCGGCTGTTCATCCTATTTGGTCATCTCTCTGTGGTTAATATGATTTGGGGAAGTCTCAAATGTTCCCTCCTACAGATGCCACTCCGCAGTACATCCCAGACCACCGTCTCAAGTGGTGCGAAGATACAGTTAAGTTCCTCGGTATAGTTATCACTCATAACCGAAATGACCTGATGAAAGTTAACTATGGGCGCGCCCTAGATCTCCTCACTGATAAGATAACGAGATGGATCGCCATGCATATCTCCTTAGCTGGATGCGCCTCACTGATTAAGATGATCATCCTGCCTAAATTACTCTGTCTGTTTACTAACTTCACCTACGCCCCTACTTGGCATTTCTTCAAAGCCCTCAAAATTCAACTCATACATCTCACATGGGGAGGGAAACACACTAGGTTGCAATAGGACACTCTCACATGCCCCTTCTCAGATGGAGGCTTTGAAATCCCAGACATGGAGCTATATTTCAGCTGTGCCCAGGCTCATTTTGCTTCATACTGGATAAACACCCTCCTACATGCCGCACCTTGCAGTCGAAGACGGCTATATGCTCCCGACCCCCTGCTTTGCATTTCTCAGCTCGCCTCCCATCTCTTGCAGTTTGGCCTCCACTACGGTGGAATGCACCGTTAGCGCCTGGCACGATCTGGCTCTCCACCTCCACACACCATTGCTTTACTCCCCCTCCAGGGTAGACTAGATCTCCCTGTGCTGCTGCCAGCTCCTGCGTAAACTTTCCATCACAATCTGGGGGAAATTATATAACAAGGAAACATTCTGCACCAGTGAAAGGAATTTGTTGGCACTGCTGCACCCACTCCCCTAGAGCGCTTCTTTTATCTCAGATTGCGGCAAGATGTTCAAGCCCTCACCCCATGCTTCCCGCAGGAGACCCGCATTATGGCCCCACTACATGTCCTCCTTCAACAAACCACCTCCATGCATGTGTTCTTGCTGCTATACCGCACCACTCAGAGAGACAGTACACATACTCCCCCTCTGGCTGGTTCCCGCTGGGAGGAAGAATTGGTGTCACCTATGACTGATGAACAATGGATGTTTTTGCTGGCAGCAGACTGGTACAATGTCTGCTAACAGCAGACTGCGTATTATACACTATAAATATATCCATCGACTCTATTATACACCTGCATGACTAAAACGCCTCCATCTCTGTTTACTGCTGTGACCATTGTGGTTGTGAGGGGGTTGACTTTCAACACCTAGAGTGGGACTGTTCTGCCATACGGAGCTACTGGACAGAAGTACTGATGGCACTTGACCAAATGACTGGACTAAATGTACCCGAAGAACCCCTAGTGACACTTTTGGGCCACACAGCGACGCTAGCTACATCGGTGCAGCACTACTTCTTCCTGGTTCTCCTGCTCACAAAGACACTGATCGCCAGCCTCTTGGACAGAGACAGGCCCCCAAATTTAAAGAATGGATGCAGGACCTCCTATATTGTCAGGAACAATTCCACACATATGCGGACCTTCTGCCACCCTCTTCCCACCCGCGCAATATCTGGTCCCCTCTTCAATAATATCTTCAAGAGCATCCAAATGCTGAGCACAATGCTACAGAGTCACGCTCTCACAAGACTGAAGCACAACATGAGAAACACATCTTCCCCCCCTACGTATGAGACTGGTAAGAGGTCACGTTTCATGACATCTGGTTGCTCAGGAATATGGCTGATTCCATCATTAGATTCAATACCATCTGTCACACTGTTTAAATGGTCTATCTGACATGTCGTTATGGTACAGTAGTACTGTTTATCTCTGAATTCATCTCTCATTACAAAACTCCATAAAGAATTTTTTTTTTAAAAGAATTCAACAGGTCGACTGTTAGCCCCTCATCTCCATAATTCAATGAGCTCTGGCCACAACTCATCCAAACCCTTCAATCTATGGTGTCAGCATTGACTTACCACTCAGACAAAATGGACCAGCAGGTGGACCTCTTAAACACCCTTGCTGTGTACACCGCTGGGATTGATTCATTGAAAACTGGAGGCACTCAATTCACTGATAATAAAAGCCCAAACTCAAGTACAACTAGTTCATTCAATATGCTGTTGTTCTACCATTATTGAGTCTCCATCCTCACTGCCCCAATTCCTGCCATCAGTACTAACAGAAATCCAGAAGATTCCATCATCCAGGCTCCCCGATCCCATGTCTCTGGCCCCTGCACTGGGTGAACACTTGGAGCTTGAGCATACGACTATTAAAATACCAGCCGCTTTTTCACCATCATCTAAAGCAACAGCGGTCACCAATGCAACTACTGACACAATTTCTGATGCCCAATCATCTCAGCAATTCACCCATCAGCTGTCAAATCGGGAAATAAAAAGACTCTGATAATCACGTAATAGGCATGCAGATGAGCCAAAAAAAACAATCTGCAATTATTTCAAAAATAATAATATTGTGACAGCACAGGGCTCATGCACAGCGCTCAGCGTCCCTACCAACCTGTTGCAAGTAGCTGAGTATCCAATGCCTCAAAAAGTACACCCAAAAGTGAAAATTTCATTAGAAATAGAGTCACCTCAAGCTCCAAGCCATTATCCGCAACCAACTACTCACTGAAACATTGGGAACAGGCACCCACAAGGTGATGAAGACTCAACAATTGCTAACCTGTCTCCACAACTACGCCTCTGCAAAAGCGTTCCCTAGCTACAAAAGTTTCTTCTCCACCTCAAGTGACAATCAACAGTTCAGGCTCATATCGTGCGGTTAACCTCAGCAAAGGCTTGGAGTCACAGTATCCTGCAATCCCATCCAGCCATCCACCTCTGGGGCTCACGCGCAAAACAGTTCCTACTTCAGCATCAACTAATCAAGTTGGCGAGCAAGCCCTCCCTTGCACGTCATATCCATCCCCCAACGAACATCAGATGCAAAGTTCAAGCCAAATATGTCCTCAACTGCTGAATCCCACAATCCAGCTTTCGACAGCAACGAGACCAAATTACTGTTAACACCTGAGTATGTCTCCCAAGGCCCGCATGACATATAAAACCACAGGAGCATAATCAGGCTCTTCAAATTAAACCCGGATCTATGTCCACTGGAATCAAAAGACATAATCGCCATTGAATTCAAACCCAGTAATTGCACCCAATCAGGAGAATCGATCCAAATTACATTTGCACCCTCAGCTGTTAGGGAACTGGTTCAATCAAAAGCCGACCAATTTAAACTGGGGAATAATTATAACAATGCCTCGAGCTCCCTGCTACCCCTCAATACTCGCACCCAACCAGGGTCCAGCCTCTAGTATAAGTCCTGCTCCTTTTTCCGTATTGAAGTTGGCCAGAAGCCGCTGTCCAGCTGGCAACTTTAAGCACAGTGAAGCATTGCAAGCCACCAGAAGTGTAGACTGGTCATGGCTGCCAGCAGCCCTATTCCGGAATCGGATTGATTGAAATAACATCGAACATGGTTCATTGATATGCTCCTGGAATAATAATGATCTTTTGTCGAAATTCACCAAACATACTCTGATTTTTTTTAAAACACAACATTATTCTTCTCCAGGAAATTTGGTTAGCAACGAGCACCCCAATCGAAGGGTATCTAGATTTCACGTGTCCCGCTATGAGACAGAGCAAAATTGGCAGACTGCATGGCGGACTTTCCATCTGCGGGGAACGAGATTTTGATATCAATTTATGATTATGATAAATTTAATAAAGAATCTCATTCATCTGTTTTGGACCGCTTATATCTGTCATTGAGGAAAGGACCACCCCCGCATTGGTTAGACAAACCCCATTAACTGACGCCACTCTGAAGAACCACTTACAACTGATGAAGTTTCAAAAGTTTATATAAAGATTAATTTGTATACGATACAATCCACTCAGGATATAATCTCAAAAGAATACAAAATACAAAATCAATTAAAATATCAGCTGCTTAAGCTTCGGTGTGAAGTGGTTCCTTCTGCGTCATCTGCAGTAAGATAAAAAATATCATCAAGTTAATCTGTCCCTACTCTATGCTATGTGACAATCCTACTTCGCAAGTTTCTTCCCTGAAAAGGTGTCAGCAGTTTGACTTCCAAAGAAGTTCAAACTCTCTTTAGCCTCTAAAGGAAATCTTAAGTTTCAGAAGCAGTACCCTATCTGCCTACCCATCCGCTCTCTAAGGGTCCTCGGCCTACTGCTCCCTTGCGCTCTGATCTCTCAGCGCATCTGCTCAAGGCATCTACCCTTGCCTTTGCTCTCGCCTTAGCCTAATGCTAATTGCTCTGCTCTCCTCCCCGGGGTGCTGTCCCTAAAATACACAATCACCGTGTGGGTGGAACGCCCCTTGACGCCCACCACGGACTTTCCCCGATGATGTCAACTTCCTGCTTCTTCCATTGGTCCACTCCTTGCGTCGTCCGTTAAGTTGACCCTTCTCCTTTGGATGTCATCTTCATCATTTCATCGTCGACATTTATCGATTCTTTCAGATCGTGTAACATGTGAATTTAGGCAAGGCCTTAACTCTATGTCTCTTAACTTGACCCTGCTAGGTCCTGTGAATGGTCTTGTCAAAACATAGTCTATATTCAAAGTGTCTCTCCTCACGTTCGAGCAATAAGCTCCGTCCGGCATTGTCACCTTAAATCTAACAAGTGCTAGACTTCTCGGCTCTCATGTCCACATCAAGCTATTTACGACCTTCACAAGACCACTAAATTACATTCATGTGACTATGCTCCTTCGAACTCTTGACCAGTTAGGTTATAAACACAAATGACCTAAACTCTTCCAGCATTTCTACAAAAGCCCTCTACACAGTATAACCTTTGGCATACATTTATATATTCGTACTTTAGCAAAAGCCTTAGTTATACTTAAACATTCTACATCAAATATATACTACATAGAATACGACTGTATAGAATATAACCTATACATTTTCCTTGGTTACATCTTTATGTAAGTTCTCTTATACATTTATCCACGTTTCTCCACGTTTACACCTTTCCACGTTATTTCTCGCCGCTTCTCCCAATGTAAAGTTACACATTTAAGGTTACACACATACACGAATTCTACTGTGCATGTTCTACATTTCATACACATTTCTACATCTACCCATCATGTATACGGGCCTTCTAAATCTAATGCATGTTTAACATGTGAATACACTTACATTTCCTATATTATGTTATCACTTTTCGTTGGCCTTTACGTTATAGTTGTCAACTTTACATTACGATATGCGTTTCATTCCTACGTTTATAACATATACGTCTAGATATGGTTACTATATACTATATATTCAAATTGCGCTTTCTCAGTTCCCCCCTTTGATGACTTTTAGGAGTCATCACTAAAGCAATTTGAATACACCACTTATACCGAACTAGTTACATCTGTTCCTCTTTTTATCGATTCAAGTGTTCTCAGACTTTTATACTGTTGATCTTGTAGAACAGCTAGTCTCCTTTCTTGGTCTCTCATCGATCTTTGTAACTGGTTCGACCTATACCATTTATACAATTTTACTAATCCTAATAATGTAATTATACAAATTAATACTATTAATACAGGCTTCAAAATATACCAAACTATGCTTTTGCCTAGATTAGCAAACCAACTTCCAACCTTTCCCACTCCATTTCCTACTTTTTCCCAAACATTTACTTTTGATAAATCTTCAATTTCTTGATGAATCTGTGTAATGTTCTGTATGACTTTCTCAAGTGGTTTTGAATTATCAGGAATATAAGTACAACATTCCTGAACTTTCAAAGCCTTACAAACTCCGCCTTCTTTTGCTAATATTACATCTAAAGCAAGTCTGTTTTGTAAAACCATTGCTCTAATCGACTGCATTTCACCTTCTACTAACATTAATGATCTTGCAGTGCTGGCAGACAATCTATCCACGACTGTCGCTAACCTTCTAATCTTAACATCGTTAAGAATCAAACCTAACAATGGAAACATCGCTCCAAATACATCTCCTACTACTTCTGCATCTCCTACTTCCCTTTTCGTTCTCCTCGAAGCCTTTCCTTCTATTATCGCTAAATCCCTTGCATGATATATTTTGGGGAAGACAATTGCCAAGTAACACGAACCATACCAATTGTCTGGAAGTTTTACATAGGCATTTCTCCCACATACAAAATACACATTCGGAATAGCTTGCATCCCTTTCATAAAATCCTTTGTGTAGTACTCCAGTCTGAAAGAGTGCTCACAACTAACTTCACCTACAAATTCACTCTCATAATACGTTTTGCTTCGAGTTAAACATAACTTTCCTTTCTGCGTTTTATCCAATGCTATTGGACCATTGCTACCTTTCTTTCTGTGTGCCTTCTCTTCTTCTGTCCAGTCTATTTTCCATTGTCCTGACATTTTTAGAATCTTCTGCCGTCTGCATCGATCATCTACTTGTGCTATAAACCTTTTCTCTACTTCCGATACTTTGCAAGTCAGATTATTTCTACGTGCATATGATGTATCTAATGTATCCCAAGGAAGAAAGAATTTAGCTAGTCTATCTTCCTTTTTGTAGTAGTCCCACTTATTCATTTGCTTATAATTCGGAACTTCAGGCAGTACCGAATCATAATTTGAAAAGTAGTACTCAAACCCTTCTCTACCATAAAAAATACTAAGCAGTAAACTACATGTGATCCCATAAGTCAATGGGAGATGGTGATACCTAATGCCTTCGTCTACAGAAGCCGGCAATTGCATACAAACGTAGCAATCTTTGGCCTCCATGGCATCGATATATTCATACAATAATTTGGCATATGCATTTGACCTAAAGTTTCCCTGTGACTCGTCTATGTGTAATCTACGAGCTTCATCTGTAAGTAACGCCTTTTCACGTGTAACAGTGCTCTCCTCCTTCTTTCCCACAAGAGCAGGTTTCAAGGTCGTTACAATTTTTACATTTGCTATTCTTTTATCATTCTCATGTCCTGTCATGTAAGATATCGTTACTACTATGATTATGAGAAATATCACTATTGCTATAAGTGTACCTACTATACATCTAGCTTTTCTGTTTGGGTTGCCGTTCTCCATGTTATCAAAACAGCGTACCTCGTTCTCCAGCGAAAGTTCTCTTTCCAGTCTTTTGTTGCTTGTTTGCTTTCACAGTCTTTTAAAGTGCTTTTTATCAACAGGTATCTTTTCACCACAATGTCTTTTTCTCTTTTCTGCAGCAGACAACCCTAGCCCTTCTCTGTCCTCTAAATGTAATCCCTAATTTTATTCTTCTTTCCACTCGGCGCTAGGTTATCTTCTTCTTCATAACATATGTACAAAAGTCTTTTATGCATCAACAATTATTGTCGGACCTGCAGCTTTCACAACAATAATTAACAATTCAAAACGAATAACTTTTTCTTCTTCTTCGGTCATTTGCTGACCAACTGTTGGAAATTGTAGTCTTTTTAACACTAAATCTTGAATTTTACTCAAACGTGGGGGTCGGGGAAGTGTGAAAGTCAGTAACCCCTCAGTCTCAAGCCCAGGCGCCAACATCCATATCTCCACTGTCACGACTGGATCGAGAGTGGTTACTTTCACACTCTTCACTCTCCCAGATTTCTGTCCCCAATACATCTGCTAGATAAGTCCACTCTGGGGTGGCGTACCTTCTGCAGGGCACACGTACCCTTCTTGACCTTCGTGGACTCTCAGTTCCTGAATCTGTCGTCTCGTCCTCCTGATCCGATTCTTCAGCGATCGGGGCAAGAGTTCTTTCCTTCTTCCTTTCCGAACTTGGCCTTTTCCTTCTCTCCGGCCAACTGGCTTCTTCACTCTTTGTCTTTCCGCTCCTTGTTCCAGGAACTGTCTCTTGGTCACTCTCAGTTTGTCCGATATCTGTGTCGGATTCCCAATTACTTTCTTCTCCTGAGGCAATTTCGGTCCCACTCGTGTCCTGACCTTCGTCGCCCTGTTCCAACACAGTTTCAGCTTCTTCGATCACCTCTACAGCTTGGCTTTCCCCCTCTATGGCTTCTCCGCTTCCCACCGGATTCTCATCCGAGAGAGGAGCTGTGTCTTCTGGAGGTGTTGGCACTCTTCGGGTGTGTGAGGCATGTATCCAGTTTGGCAGACCTCCACACTTCACTGCGGTATTCGTTACAAGTATGACTTGAAACGGTCCTCGCCAACGCACGTCTAAGCAGTTCTTCCTGACATGTTTCTTCACCAGGACCCAGTCTCCTGGACTCAGGTCATGGCACAAGTCTTGTACTGATGGAACCTCTGCAGCCTGGACCTGGAGGGACACAGAATTAACGGCATCAGATAGTCCCTTGCAGTAGTCCAAGATCAAATCGTCTGTGATGTTCACTAGCGCTGCAGTCGGAACCGATGGCAATCTCATAGCTCTCCCCATTAGCACTTCATGTGGAGAGAGGCCTGTTCTTCTATCAGGTGTGCTACGTATACTCATAAGAACTACTGGAAGTGCGTCTGGCCAACTCAGGGATGTCGACGAACAAACTTTAGCCAGTCTGGACTTGATAGTACTGTTAATTTGCTCTACGATCCCTGAAGCTTCCGGTCGATAGCTGCAGTGTAACTTCTGATCGATATTTAAAGCTGAACATAGCATCTTCACCACTTCGCTATTGAAATGAGTTCCTCTGTCCGATTCCAAAGAGGATGGCACCCCAAATCTTGGTATCAACTCTCTTAGTAACAATTTTGCTACTGTAAGTGTATCGCACCTACGTGTAGGGTAAGCCTCAACCCATCTAGAAAATATACAAACAATCACTAGCACGTATCTGAGTCTGTTGCATGGAGGCATTTCTATGAAGTCAATCTGCATCCTATTGAAAGGCCCCCCAGACCTTCCTATGTGACTCAAGGTAACTGGTGTTCTCTTTCCCACATTTAGTTGCTGACAGATTGTACATCGCTGACACACTGCTTCTGCCGCTACTCTAAATTTAGGGTTAAACCACGTTTGTCTGAATACTCTCACCATAGCATCTCTTCCTATGTGTGCTGATCCATGCAATTTCCTTGCCATTGGACTAATTAGTTCATTTGGTAAAACTGCCCTTCCATCGGCGGACACCCAGAAATTCATCTCACTCTTTTCGCACCCTGCTGTTTCCCAGCCCTTTTTCTCATCATCTGGTGCATTGTCCTGTACTGCTCTCAGTTCATCCCACGTATCCACCGTGTCTAACAACATGGTCAATTCAGTCATTTCCTGGATTCCCCCCACTTTTGCATCAGTGTGAGAATATCCCTGCTCTGCGCAGTAACGCGCTACTTCATCTGCATATTTATTTCCTAGTGATACAAAATCCGTGTTTTTGGTATGAGCTACACATTTGACCACAGCTATGGCCATTGGTTTTTGCAAAGCCTCTAACAGTAGTTTCACGAATTCTCCATTCCTAATAGGAGAACCCGAGGAGGTCATGTAACCTCTTTGAGACCACAACTGCCCGTAATCATGAACTACGCCGAATCCATACTGACTATCGGTGTATATAGTGACTCGAAGTCTATCGCCTGCTAAGCAAGCACGAGTCAAAGCCACAATTTCAGCTACCTGTGCGGAGTGTACTCCTTCCAGGCAAGCGGCTTCTATAACTCTGGTAATCGTGCATACTGCATAAGCTGCTCTCAGCTGACCGACATCGTTTCTTACGCATGAACCATCAACGAAGAAAATTTCGTCTGGGTCTGTCAATGGCTCATCTACGATATCAGGTCTCGGTTTGGTACATAGTTCAGTCACATCGAGGCAGTCATGTTCTGTACAATTGTCGTCGTCCACTTCATTCGGAAGTGGCATCAATGTTGCAGGATTCAAGACAGAGCATCTCTTTAGGGTCACATTCTCGGCAGCCAGTATGACCTGCTCGTAGCGTGTGAGCCTGCTGTTCGTCAGATGCTGAGTCTTCGTCCTTGTCATTAACAGTTCTACAGAATGTGGTACATACACTTCTAACGGATGACCCATAACTACGCTTTCAGATCTTTCAATGCTGACACCCGTTGCAGCTACGGATTTGAGACATCCGGGCAACGCTGCGGCTACTGGATCTAATGTAGCCGAAAAGTACGCCACTGGCCTGCGCGCATCTCCATGGACCTGTGCTAATACCGCTAAAGCGCATCCCTCTCTTTCGCAGCAGTAAAGCAAAAAAGGTTTGGTGTAATCTGGCATTCCTAAAGCCGGGGCACGACATAAGTCCTCCCTCAGCTGCAAAAACGCCATCAAACAATCTTTGTCCCATGGTACCGGATCACTTACTCCTTTGTGCGTCAGTTGTAATAACGGTTTTGCCTTCAGCGAAAAGTTTGCTATCCACTGTCGACAATAACCAACCATGCCTAGAAACATCCTGACTTCTCTTTGTGTTGTAGGCGCGTTCATTTTCATAATCGCCTCTATTCTGTCCGGAGACACCTTCCGCTTTCCCTTTTCAATCCTATGGCCCAAGTATTGCACCTCAGTCTTACAATATTGCAACTTACTTGGAGACACCTTGTGCCCGTTCTCGGCCAAGTGATTTAACAAGGTGATGGTGTCTTCCTTGCAAGCTTCCTCAGTTTCTGACGCAACTAGGAGGTCGTCTATGTACTGGACCAGAACTGAATTCTTGGGCAGTACTAGACTCTCAAGATTCCGTTTCAATAACTGGTTAAAGATCGATGGGCTCTCTGTATACCCCTGAGGGATACGACACCATGTTAGGACGCGATCTTCCAGCTTGAAAGCGAAAAGATATTGGCTCTCTTCATCTAATGGTATCGAAAAGAAAGCCTGACACAAATCTATCACTGTGAACCATTCAGCTTGGAACGGTATCTGAAACAATATGACTGATGGATTCGGTACCACTGGACAACATGAGACAACAATGTTATTAATCTTCCGAAGATCTTGCACTATTCTGTATTTTCCACTAGGTTTCTGCAAACCCATGATCGGGGAGTTACACGGACTGCCCACGATCTCCTTCAGTATTCCCTGCTTAATCATAGATTCGATCACAGGTTTGATCCCTGCAATCGTCTCTGGCGTTAGCTTATACTGTGGGGTTCTTGGGTACTCAGCATGGGGTCTTACCAAGATTTTTACCGGGTCTACTCCTTTGATCAATCCAATTTCTTCCCCAGTAAAATCCCATACCTCAGCTGAGACTTTCTCTCTTAGGTCTTGCGGAAGCTCCTCCACTGTTAAGGTAGGATAAAGTTCCACACATTCCCTTGAGTTTACAACTTTGAAATCTGCGTCCTCATCATTGGTCTGCACTTCTACTCCCTCAGGTGTGCAATGTATCGTGCAATTCAGTTTGCACAGCAAATCTCTCCCTAATAAGCACACAGGACTAGAGTCGCAGATCACAAACTGATGTTCGTCACTGTAATTCCCTATTCTTACTGACACTGGTTCGGTCAAGGGATTTGTCATCCTTTTGTTCGCAACTCCTACCACCTGTACCGTTTCTCCTGACATTGGCAGACCCGGGACTACCGCAGATCTCAACGTAGATCGAGTGGCCCCTGTATCCACCAAAAAGGTTGTAGGACATCCCGCTATTTCAGCCTCTACGTATGGTCCTCTCTGATCTACTTCCAAGGCGGCTCCTAGAGTACAGTCTTCGTCCCTACTCGCCCGCTGCCCTGTAAGAGGATCAACGTAGTAACATTCCTCTCCCCCTACAAACAATGGCATCTGTCTGTAGGTCTTCCCTCCGTTTGTGATGCGAGGTGGTTGAGGAAACGGGGCTCGAGGAGTCTGAGTCCCCCCTTTGACAAACTTGCCCTTCGGGACTGTGGCTCCTTTGACCACGTTGTTCTGAACCTCTTCCTCCTCCTGCTCTAATTCCCCTGACTCAACATTATAAGGACACTCGCGTCGCCAGTGTCCCACCTCATTACACTGATGGCATCTCGTCGTCTTTTTCAATGTCGCGATATCCATTCTCGGTCTCGGTCTTTCTTCCTCGTCTCTGCTCTGATTATTCTGTTTCTTTGCCTGTGTTCCTGTTCCCTGCTGCCGCGGTTTATCCTTTCCAGCAGCTTGCATTTGCACTAGCATTAACTTTTCTTTAAGCTTCTTTGCTTTAGAGTCTATCTCGTCACTACAATACCTTGCATACCTCAGAATCTCGTCTAAAGGTTTGTTCTGCCAACAGATCAGATGCTGTTGGATCATTAGGCATATTTCTGGTCTTAATCCGAGGACAAACTTTGAAACAAACTGTCCTATGTCCTTGGGATCCATCACATCTAACCCGCTGTATTGCTTGAATGCTTTCAGCAATCTTTCGTAAAACTCATGCACTGTCTCTTTCGGCTCTTGGGTAGTCCGATCTATCTTTACCCAGTCTATGTCTTGTACCGGCACTTTCTCTTTTAGCCATGTTATTACTCTCTCGTACTTTTCCATGACTCTATCAGATGGACCATTCGTCCGGGTATCCCTTGATGGCTCACGAGTGGGCCATTCAACACTAAGCTTGCACGCCGTCCATAGGTCTCCGGGTACTACGATATCGAACAGTGTGTTCAAATCGACCCACAGTACCTTTGAAATCTTCACGAATCTTTCTACCTGCTTATACCACTCGACAGGATTATCTCTAAGCTTTGGGAAGGAATTGGTGAATGCCGCCAAATCCCCCCTAGTCCAAGGCACATGAACGTAACTTCCGTTCGCGATTTCTCGCAAAGGGAAGGCTTCCATTCGCATCAAGCCTGTGTCCTGGGAACCCTCAAGTACACTCCGTCTAACGGAGCCCTTTCTGGACCATCTTTCCTCCCATCTATCTAGATCTCTCCATATTCTGATACTTATGATCAATTCCCTTATGTGTACTTTCAGCGCGATCGTTCTGCGGTCATCCAAATCCTGATCTGTGCAAGTTAGCCTGTGGTTACTCTGTAAAGCCTTAGTTCGTGACAGGTCTACCATGTACCTGTTTGCTAAATTAGATAAGTTCTCATGAACTGACCTCGCTCTTCGAGTAACATCTTTGGATAGAAACAGTATCTCATCTGGTGTATACGAGTTTAATCTCTCTAATGACACTGTACCGTCAATCAATTCATCCAGATCTGCCTTCAAACTCATCACATCAAGCCGTTTCGCTTTTATTTCGGCTTTCAGCATTTCAGTTCTATGTTCCTCCCTCATATCCCTCTCACCTCCACTATGCGCCCTACGCCTGAGCACAGGTGAGTTATGAGGAGTCTTCCTTCCATCTCTTCGTTCCCACCCTTCTAGATCCCAAGCCTTTCCATCGTCCCGTGGGGTGTGGTGGAATAAGGCTCCTTCCCCCAACCCTACGTTCCGATTTTTCGACTCGGTTTCTCCAGATGTGAGATAGGATCCACCGTTCAGTTCTAATCCATTATAACTTGCTTGTTGTCTGGTGTCACTTAACAAAATGAAAGGCCCTCGCCGATCTTCCGTGTTCCCGTGATCTCTTCCATGATCACCGGATGCATGGCGAGATGTTTCGCGACTCCCTAAATTCTCATGACTCCGTCCACTATCCCCGGATGCATGTCGAGACGGTTCGCGACTCTCTATGTTTCCGTGACTCCAATGTCTCATATTCTCACCTGGGGCATGGTGTGTGCACCTAAAGGTATTCCGGTACTCCTGTGTCCTATGTTCCCCTTCACTGAAGGTGACACGAGGCACTTCGCCACACCCTGCACTTCTGTCTTCGCACATTAGCCTATTGCTGTTCTCAGTAGGATAAGTATCTCTTCTGCTCTCTTGGCTTCCTCCCTCCCACTCGGGGCTGCTTTCGCCAGCTCCACAATGAGAGAGAATCCTGTTATCCTGCTCTCTCCACTCGGATCCCGTTTCTAAACTTTTATTCCGAGCCTCTTCGGCCGCATCCCATTCTCTCAGGTATTCCCTTAATTCCTTATGGGTTTTCGGTTTTGGTCCCCTTAAGTCCATTGGTCCTCTTCGACCTCCCTGTTCTACCCTGGGACCTGCTGCGGAATCAAATGGGGTACTCCGACTTATTGGTGCTCGTATCTGCCTGTGGGAATTCATCGTGGCATTCCTATTCTCCTCTTCTGCTCTTTCATTGTCCCATCGTGCCTGTTCCTCCTGCTGGACCCCTTCTGGGTTATAGATTGACACAATAGGGCCTATGGTGACCGGGACCTGCAGAGCGTCCGGCATTTGGTATGACCTAGCGCATTGCGTCTCCGGCACCTTCTGGACCACAAATCTTCCCACCACTCTCTGTTCAGGACTAGCTTGGGGTATTTCTACGGTCTTAGTAGCGTCCCACTCTGATACCGGGATCGACTTATACTCTCCCCACCTAGTTCCGTCTACTTGCGGTAATATGGGACTCGCAAGTTCTCCGCTGTATGGAGGTGGTTTATCTGTTAACAACCTGTCTATTAGATCCTCCTCCGACTCACTTTCCTCATCTTCCTGTTCTAGAGGTTTCCTTTCTCCCGTAGCCTCTATCATGGTGAACAGTTTGTCCGCTTCTATCTTTTGTACCCTCCATTTCTTAGCTTCGTCGTCCCATTTAGCATCCTGCACTGCTTTTACCGATCTTCTCACTCTTTCTTGTCGCCTCTTTACGCCCCTTTCGTGTGCTGTTCTAAACCACACACCAAGAGCTTCAAATTGTGTTGGCCTCGGTAGAGGTCTCATTGAAAGCATTGTCGCCTTCAGTTGGTTCAACACTTCTAATTTAAACGTTCCAAATCTTGGAAACGCTAGTTCTTTTTGCCCTTCTGTTAGCCTATGCCACTCGGAAATCCACAGTATTGAGTGTAAGCCTACATTTACTGCCATATGATATGCAGGTGTGCCTTCTGGTGGAGCTTCTTCTCCAGCATATAAATTTCTCCTTTTCTTTTTAAAGATTTTTCCTAAACCCTTAAAACACTTCATTTTGATAACGTACGATATTTCTTACTTATTTGCGTACTTGATAACAACCACCAATCCCTGTGTGTCTCTCGCTAATCAGCCTATCCCAGCACGGTTCTACGCTGACGTCACTTCTCTCTTCTTCAGCGGCTTCCCTCGTTTCTCAACTCGTCTCACGATTTCACATGCGTTTTCATTCATACATTGAAAAATGATTACTTCCGTCCAAGCGATCACTTTTCTCTGACTGTACGGCCACAGTCTACTGTAATTGCTACCTCAACTGGCACAGCGTCTTTCCTCTTACGGTCGGACACTTGCCTCAACTGATAGGTTACTTACACACAGTAACGTACGACCAGCGTCCGCTACTCATTCACTCATACATACGCTCCCCCTATCATCGGTCTGTCGGGAAATCAATGGTACCTCATGACCCCCTTTCAATGGTAGACAAATTACTCTAGGTGTTCGATACACCTGAACCACTTAAGTCCTCTGGACATAAGATTTCATCCAGTTGCGCGCGCTCACAACTTTCCCTCAATCACACTACAGGCATTCAACTCCGCTTGACATTACAACATAGGAACAACATAAAACACCGCAATCTTACAACGCATGACCCTTATACTCACTCTCGACCGACTCTGCTGTTTTTCTCTCGACGCACCATCAGCACCGTCTTCGGCTGCAATTCTTCTTCTGGTCGACGATGACTAGGGACCTTGGGGTAAACTAACCTGGCCTAGGTCGTCTTCCTCAAGAAGATAACCATCCTCTGCTACCAACTGCGGGGAACGAGATTTTGATATCAATTTATGATTATGATAAATTTAATAAAGAATCTCATTCATCTGTTTTGGACCGCTTATATCTGTCATTGAGGAAAGGACCACCCCCGCATTGGTTAGACAAACCCCATTAACTGACGCCACTCTGAAGAACCACTTACAACTGATGAAGTTTCAAAAGTTTATATAAAGATTAATTTGTATACGATACAATCCACTCAGGATATAATCTCAAAAGAATACAAAATACAAAATCAATTAAAATATCAGCTGCTTAAGCTTCGGTGTGAAGTGGTTCCTTCTGCGTCATCTGCAGTAAGATAAAAAATATCATCAAGTTAATCTGTCCCTACTCTATGCTATGTGACAATCCTACTTCGCAAGTTTCTTCCCTGAAAAGGTGTCAGCAGTTTGACTTCCAAAGAAGTTCAAACTCTCTTTAGCCTCTAAAGGAAATCTTAAGTTTCAGAAGCAGTACCCTATCTGCCTACCCATCCGCTCTCTAAGGGTCCTCGGCCTACTGCTCCCTTGCGCTCTGATCTCTCAGCGCATCTGCTCAAGGCATCTACCCTTGCCTTTGCTCTCGCCTTAGCCTAATGCTAATTGCTCTGCTCTCCTCCCCGGGGTGCTGTCCCTAAAATACACAATCACCGTGTGGGTGGAACGCCCCTTGACGCCCACCACGGACTTTCCCCGATGATG
This sequence comes from Lissotriton vulgaris, assembly GCF_964263255.1. Classification (NCBI taxonomy): domain Eukaryota; kingdom Metazoa; phylum Chordata; class Amphibia; order Caudata; family Salamandridae; genus Lissotriton; species Lissotriton vulgaris. The sequence continues at coordinate 454,205,364 of NC_141691.1, forward strand.
TCAACTTCCTGCTTCTTCCATTGGTCCACTCCTTGCGTCGTCCGTTAAGTTGACCCTTCTCCTTTGGATGTCATCTTCATCATTTCATCGTCGACATTTATCGATTCTTTCAGATCGTGTAACATGTGAATTTAGGCAAGGCCTTAACTCTATGTCTCTTAACTTGACCCTGCTAGGTCCTGTGAATGGTCTTGTCAAAACATAGTCTATATTCAAAGTGTCTCTCCTCACGTTCGAGCAATAAGCTCCGTCCGGCATTGTCACCTTAAATCTAACAAGTGCTAGACTTCTCGGCTCTCATGTCCACATCAAGCTATTTACGACCTTCACAAGACCACTAAATTACATTCATGTGACTATGCTCCTTCGAACTCTTGACCAGTTAGGTTATAAACACAAATGACCTAAACTCTTCCAGCATTTCTACAAAAGCCCTCTACACAGTATAACCTTTGGCATACATTTATATATTCGTACTTTAGCAAAAGCCTTAGTTATACTTAAACATTCTACATCAAATATATACTACATAGAATACGACTGTATAGAATATAACCTATACATTTTCCTTGGTTACATCTTTATGTAAGTTCTCTTATACATTTATCCACGTTTCTCCACGTTTACACCTTTCCACGTTATTTCTCGCCGCTTCTCCCAATGTAAAGTTACACATTTAAGGTTACACACATACACGAATTCTACTGTGCATGTTCTACATTTCATACACATTTCTACATCTACCCATCATGTATACGGGCCTTCTAAATCTAATGCATGTTTAACATGTGAATACACTTACATTTCCTATATTATGTTATCACTTTTCGTTGGCCTTTACGTTATAGTTGTCAACTTTACATTACGATATGCGTTTCATTCCTACGTTTATAACATATACGTCTAGATATGGTTACTATATACTATATATTCAAATTGCGCTTTCTCACATCTATGTATCTACTAGACTGTCTGCACGCATCAAACAGCTAAAATTTGTAGTTGACTGGGTTGCTGGCATCGTGGTAGAAAATTCTACCACAGATAGCCAGCTATTACTACTAAATGTTTACATCTCTCCGTGCACCACTGAGAAAAAATATAAACGGTCACTCACCCAGAGGTACTCCTCTGCCCAGGACTAGAACTAGCAACCAAATCTATTGATTCCTGGACTTCCCATTACGAAACAGTGAAATGCTCTCCTTAATCGAGTGCCATTACATCGCAGCACAAGGGTTGAGTTACCATCGACCCCAAGTTAATAACATTGTCACCCCACATTTCTCACCACCAGGCAATCGCTTACACACTATCAGACTGTCATACAGAGAACCGAAGGAGAATGAAATGGTTGTCCAGAGCCATCTCCACTATTACGGAGAATTGCAATGCTTTTCTACTCTTACATCCGCGGCTGGGAGGCTCTTGTAAACAGAATAATTAATGAATTCATATCCAAATTTAGCACCTGGCAAGACACACCAGAACCTCGCATCTCACTGGCAACAAAAAAGCTGAAATTCCCCAAACAATGGGCCCCACGCCAGGTCAGAAAAAGCTCAGGAAACACATCCTTATTTTATCTCTATCAGCAAGCCCAAAAAGCTTTCAAATCATCTGTACACAGAGACAAACAATCAGTGTCAGACGGGGAACATCCTTTACAACGCGGATGTTACACCGCAGTTCCCTTACGACGCAACTTTTACAACGCAAGTTGTAACAACGAATTGCGCTGGGGGGCGCTCCAGGATAGTAAATAGTTTAATTTACTATCCAACTCCTTCCCTACTATCCACGGGGACTGGAGTTGGAATAGTAAATTAAACTATTCACTATCCAGCCCCCAACAACGCAAGTCGTGGTAACGACTTGCGTTGTGAAACATGCGTCTTAAAGTACTGCGATGTAAAACATCGCGTTGTAACAACATACATCCATGTCAGACCACTTCTGGTTGAAGTTAGTCCACACTAGCAAGAAGCCCAACACAACATTATTCTAGTCTCTTGTGAATAGAGGCCCATTAGGAGGCAGAGGACACAGCAGCGCAAACATAAGTGCAGATGACTGGACCCAGTTTCTATCCAATCACTTCAGTTAATATCCAAGCAAGAGCCATCATCCCAGCCTCCATCCAACACCGAAATTTGGGTCAGCACCCATTGAAGCCTGTTACACAGGTAACACCTGGTCCATCGTCCTAACCGAAGTCGCTCCGGATGAATCTATAATCGAGAGAATGGAGGCACAAAATGATCCAACAATAGAGACGCTGATGATACCAGGAGTGTTAAGAAACTCCATCACTCGGATAGTCAGGATAGGCAGGTCAGACGGAGCTCCTGGCCCCAATGTACAACCCCAGGCCTTGTTCAAGTCAGATGCAATGTTGTGGTCAGGCCACCTCGCACCCCTGTATTTACCTTGCAGGCTCAACCATACTATCCTGGATTCCTGGAAAGGTGCTATAATACACCCCATCTATAAAAGTGGCAAAAGAAAACAACCCGTAAAACTATAGAATGAGAGCCCTCCTTGACATCGAATCAAAATACTATGCCAGCATTTTATTGGAAGAGCTGTCAGCTTGGGCTGAATGAACACCAATCCCCTTAATCAGACCAGCTTTGTGGCTAACTCAGGCACAACCAGCAAACCTACTGACTCTAACTGTTTTGATGGAGAAGGCAGCAGTCCGTCGTATCCAACTTTACTGCTGCTTCTCGACTTCAAAGCGACTTTTGACTGGGTGCCACGCGGCCGCCTATGGCAAATGTGAATGAGCACCCCTGGCTCTCTTAAAAGCCATAATCCAACTCGACTCATGAAATTGGATTAGAAAAATGTTTTGAGAAGGCTCTCATGTCTCAAAAAAAGATCATAACAGCAAGCAGTGTCAAACAAGGATGCGTGTTAGCTCCCCTTCTTTTTCACCTGTTCATCTCGGACCTATCCTCCAAACTTGGCAAGGTTAATTCTACCCTGTCTCAACTAGATGGAACCTGCATCAGCAACATTTTATACACTGATGACCTTGTGTCATTTAGCCACACAAAGGTAGGCCTGAAGAGGCTCATAGACGAACAACTCCACTACACAATAAACAATACCCTTGAACTGAATTTGTTGAAAACAAAAATAACTCATTTTGGCAAACGGAAGCAGCAGAAAGATAGTGGTCCTTCAAAAATAAAAAGCATTGACACAGTGTCATACTATTAATACCTGGGAATTTTCCTTAACTCCAGAGGCTCCTTCACAAAGCAAAAAGACTCTGTCAAGGCCAAAGCACTGTCGCTTGAGGTTGCCTCTGCAAAACTCTCAAAGCAGCTACTTGGGCAAAGCCTAACACCACTGGTCAAGCTGAAGAAGGCTAAGATCACCAACTCTCTATCATATGGACACAAGATTATGATGGGCGTAACAAGCATCTTATTAAACAAATTAACCACCAGAATCTATAAACGAGCATGGCGCCAGCCAAGGTCCAACATCCCTAGCACAGGTTAGATTAAAACTCGACCTACTAGATCATAATGGCGTTGAGGCAGGAGCGTTTATTAAACTCTGTAACAGACTGCGAAACTTCCGGGAAGGCAGTCTGGAGCCCAAACTTTGGAATGAATTATAGACCAGCACATCGAGTCAAAAATATCGGCACCCCCTAGCCCACTCCCTAGAGCTACTCGGAGTTACGGAATACTGGGGAACAAACCCATCACAACAGGCATTAAAGATAATAATCAAGCATAGCGTCAGCCTCTGGTCTTTTCATTCCAACAGGGCAAAACTATCAAGAAGGAAACATGCCTGGGCTGTTATCTCCGATCTCAAACCGGGGGTTGAGTCATCGTACTTACCAAGCACATTTTAATTTTTCTGGAAGCATAAGTTTATGGCCTTAAGGTTGGGCGAATGGCCTTTTTTAAAGCATCTGCCACAATGGCAGCTCCCCTGTGTCAGTATTGAATGCAGGGAGTGGGGCTACCACTCCGAAAGCATGGAGCACATAGCCTGCACATGCCCCGCTTTTCTCAACAACAGAAAGATTTTATTGCGGGAGGAGTGGAACAAACTAGGGCCCTGCACTTGTCGTCATGCCATAATAGCTGCTATGAACCCAGAAAACACAAAGTTGAACATACGGTTCACCAAATTAGTCAGCAGAGCAGCTAAATCGCTGGGGAAAGTTATGACAGCAAATCTTCCGTCAGTTGGCTATGCCATCTCATCGCATTAAAACAATTTAGCGACCCCCGGATTATCCAGCGTGGCTCACCAGAGCATTGCTTTCAGCTTTCAAACTAATTGTCATGTTCACTTGTCTACCTTTTAGACTTTTAAAGCTATGCTGCAAATGTTTTCTCACCAAAAACCTTGAACTATATAGGCAACAATCTCAATGGGCCCAATTTACAGAATAAACTTAGGACTAAATCCTAAACTTACTACTATTTTGGTATTCGCAGAATGCACTTACTACTTTTGGCTTCCGCACCCGGGCCAGAATTTCCAAATCCGGAACGGAATTTCCGTCTCTGCGGAGGAATTTCCGATTCCGGCCCAGAATTACCGGCTCTGTGACTGAATTTCCGATTCTGGGCCAGAATTTCTGATTCCGGCCGATAATACATGATCTGTGGCCGTTGATCATTTTAGCCAAGGGTAAACACTTGTCCAAATGCCTAAAATCCCCCACCATGGATCAGCTGACACACTGCAGCCAATATTAGCCCTGCAGCATTTGTAAATGCAGAGCAGACAAACACAAACCCTTTCAACGTGTTACTGAATGTGTTTGTTACACTGCCCCTTGCTATGCGGCAAAACTACTTGAGGAGGAGGAGGGGGGCAAAGAGGATCTTCAGACAGAGGATCAACCTATTTGGAATGTCCAGCCAAGATGTAAGGGCCAGGTACCGTTTTCCTCCAGAAGTCATCTTGGATATGGTATGTGAGTGGGAGCAGGAACTTGACTCTGTGACCTGCTGCTCACATGCAATACCAGCATATCTCAAGATCCTTTCTGCTCACCATTTCTTTGCCAAAGGGTCTGCAGTGACAACATTTCTTTAACGCATGACTTACACATACCTCTGGAACCTCGGCTAGCTCTAAATCTGGGAAACTGGGCCATTGCACATAACCAACGTCAGGGCATGCAAGTCCGTGATCAGCTCATTGCCACGTTTTTCACATGAGCAACCTGTAGTGTCATGGACAAAATGTGGTTTGCTGTCTGTTGTCAATGATGAAACTTGGATAGACATGACTGTGTCAATAAATTCCACCCTGAGACAACTTTGCAAGCCACACCAACTGCATGTAAATCACAGCAGCTGACAGTAGTCAAAAGGTGGGGCGTGCCTCAGGTCATGTGCCCATGTCAGCGATCAGTGTAGTGGATGTCTCAAAAAACAACTATTCACCCTGATGACAAACACTACATGTCGTGAGAGACCTACCTGGACATCATGATGATGGCTCACTTAATCCAAAAGGCCATAACCCTTGCATACTCAGACCTGTGACCTCAACCGATTTGACTCTCCCAAAAATAATGGTCCCAGAACGTGAGTTATGATATCATGGGTGAATCAGGCACCATGGGGCAGCTTTACAATGCATATCAGCAGGGATGCACCAGTTATTGTGCGTCACAACAGACACCTCTTGAGCCACTATGGATGCGCCGCATTTACAATGCGATTCAGAAAAGGAGTATCTGAATTAACAGAACACTCATACTCAGTCAACAGATCAGGGCTTGATCCATCACCGTTTTTTAGCTCACTGCACCATCCCAGCTTAGAACCTGGCTACATGCAAATTAGTCTGTCCCTGGCCCAGTGCATCATGGGAACAGGGCAGACCAAACTACCAAGCCAATTCTTATACTGGGAAGGAAACAAGCTTCCGGGGACCGGTTTCTGGCATTACAGCCGTCTTCGGCCCGGCTTGCTTGAATCCTGATGGTGCAATGAGCAAGGGACTCACATCTGAGTATACCCTTCCACGCTTATGGTGGACAAAACGATTCAGAAAAGGGGGTGGTGATGATCTGCTTAATTCAGCTACTCTGTCCATCACCACCCCCTTTTCTGAAGCATTTACAATGCAGCGCACCATGGCACAAAAATAGACAGAGGCGTGACGCATCTGCTGCCGTAAAGGTGACGCATTGCTGGAGTCGCGTCACAAGCACGACGCAGCTCCTGCATGGCTCGGGGGGACCCTATGCCTAACATGCTGCATCAATCCTTATGCTTGCTTCAAGCAGGCGCAGGGTTTTGACGCAGCATGGCCATAAAAGTGACTGAGTGAAATCTTGTTCCTACACCGGAACGCCCCCCCTGCACTGGAATGCCCACATGTGGCGCAGTGAGACACATCTCCCAGATGCGTCACGCTGAAAATACCCCGCAGCATGATGCTGGCTTTGCGCTGCCACTGCGTCACAAAAGTGACACAACGATGGCGCAAATGTGGCGTACGGGGCTTGTAAATCTGCCCCCATATGTCTGTGATATATCCACACTGCTCCACCCCAATGTTGCGTAAAAAATCACATAACTCTGATAATGAGCACTCAATATGGACTACATGTACCGTAATGCAAAGTAGGAGGAAATGAAACTGGGGTTTGATGTTGTGTCAGCCCCCCGTCCATGCAGAAATGTCTACAAGAGAACAGCAGGATGGCAGTGGCTTTGATTACTGATTGTGGATGAATACAAAATGGCTGCCAACTACTTCCTGCGATGTATTTCCTGTCTCCCACTTCCTGTAAAACATTTCCTGTATGAAATTATATGTTCCGGGTCATTTTTGGAGGTTACGGCCCAAAAACGTAAATTCCGATTTTGAAGCATAATGGTGTGCACGGACCCTACACTCCGGTACCCGAAGCTACGTTTTCAGGCCGTAATCTCCGAAAATAATCTGGAACACATCATTTCATACTGGCAATGTTATACAGGAAGAGTGAGACACAGGAAATACATCACAGGAAGTAGTTAGCAGCCACTTTTGTGTTCATTCTGAGGCCTCCTCTATCACTGATCAGATCCTCAGACATTACGCTGCTCTCATCACACTTATTTCCCCCAAAATGGCAGAGGAGCATGAAGAGAGAGCACCCCCTTTCACAGAAAGGGAATTAGACATCTTGGTAGAGGGGTGCTGGACAATGTTCCTCAGCTATTTGGGGACTCTGAGTACCAGCTGAGCACTGTAGCCCGGGCCAGGCTATGGGCCAACATCGGTGAGCGCTGCAGTACAGTGGGAGTCTACATCAGGAATGCTAGGGCATGCCGCAATCGCTGGGGGGACCTAAAACACTGGTCCCGCCACAAGGCTACAGAGCTGGTGGGCCTGTCTTACCAGCACCATGTTCCTCGTCCTCACCTCTCCCCACTGTACAGGAGGGTCCTGTGAGCTGCTTTGTCGACCCTCCATGCTCAGCTGGAGGAGCATGAGCAGGAGGGACCTAGTAAGTGCATCGTATGCAATATGTGTCTGGGAGTATGATATGAGTGAAACAGTGCTGTACCATTGTGTGTCCCATGCCTCCATTCACCAATTCTGTGTCCATGCAGCAGTCACCAAGATTAAAAAGGCACACTGTGGCATATGGACTGTACAGAGCAGAGTGCATTTTGGGAGTTGTAGTTTCTTCATGACAACTGGGTAAATGAGCCACACTTGTGCATTCATATTGAAGTCTGCTCTGCCAGCACCACTACCATTGAACCAAGGAAATCATAACTGATGTGTGCATTGGATGAGCAATGGTACAGGCACTGTCCAGTGTGTGTATGGCAGGCCAAAGGGTATTGAATACTGTGACATGCATTGCATTTGTAGAGTTTGATTTCCAATTGAGACAGCTCCTCGGGTGCCATGGAGTTTAGATGGATTTTGAGATCCTTTCATCAGTCTTAAGTGTTCCTAAATTTGCAAGGTGTGTCCACTGACAGACGTCTCACTCTCAGTGGCCTCCATGACATTTCACATGTACAGGTAGCTGTCACAGCGACCCACCACTGTTCACCGGTGTACTGCACTACCTTTTAAGTCAATAAAGCCTATATGTGGCACTGGATTGGCCGATAATGTGTGGGGATGGCAAAAGACTAGACTCACAATAAAGCTAGAGAAGTAGCCCAGACAATGCTACAAAGCAGATGACATGCGTCCAGACATTAAATAGCTGCAACTCCATATCAATGTCCAAATTCATTAAATCTGGACTCTTCATGTTCCCCTGTGGTGGACTGATTTTGGAACTGGCACATGTAGCAGTAACAGGACACACAGATCACACGAATGCCAAGGTTGAGGGTTGACCAATACAGTTGCGTGAGCTAGAAAAATACACATGAGATGTACATGTCAAACTCGATTCAGTAAATTACAGTGAACATACATGTAATGTAAGTTCATAAACACTGAGGTGCAGATTTACAAGCCCCTTGTACCTCGTTTACACCGCTGTTGCATCACTTTTGTAATCTCCCAGATCCGTCACGTTGTAAAGACCTGCATCACATGTAGGCGTTCCGGTTCAGGGGGGGCATTCTGACGCAGGAACGCCTCTTAAAAGTGGCTGAGTGAAATCTACAAGATTTTACTCAGTCACTTTTAGGGCCATGCTGCGTCAAAACCCTGCGCCTGCTTGAAGCAGGCGTAAGGATTGACGCAGCATGTTAGAAATAGGGCACCCCCGAGCCTTGCTCGAGTTGCGTTGCGCTTGGGACGTAACTCCAGCAATGCGCTGCATTTCCGCCGGGAAGCGTCACCCATCTGCCCATCTGAGCACCACGATGCATCAGTGGTGGCGCACGGGTGGGCAGATGTGTCGCAACTCTTCTGGCACATCTCTGCTGATTAGCAGAGATGCTCCAGAAGTCGTAAATCTGTCCCTGACAACTGAAGAGTGTGATCAGAGGAAAACCAATTCTGACCTTGGCTCATCAATGTATGTGTCTTGTCCTGCATGAAACAACCACCACATCAGGATTTTGCTTACATTTCAGCAGGCACGGCTGGTGATGTAGAAGAACTGCAGGAACAAGTCTGGAGAAGGAGGCAATCTGTTCGCCGGCGGCTACACACTCTTTCCACCAGAGAGGAAGAAGAGGAGGCGGAGGGCCCCTTAACATCAGGAGGCAAGAGGATTGTGCCCACCCGGAATGAGGAAGAACAGCACTCTGGTGCTACATCCCAGGTGAAGGCTCTGGACATTGGAGGTGGGGGAAAGGACCCAACACCTCAGACCATGATGTGGTAGAGAGCTACTCTCCACCACACTCTTCACCAGTGGGTCCTGAAAAAGTGTTCCCGGGGCAGGCCAACACTCAATCTGGGCCTGTCATCAGCCGCTCCCCACCTCCAGAGTCCCCCATGCCATCGGGGGCTCCAGCTGCATCCCCTGCAACCTGTCTCCCTCTTTGTAGCTGCCAAGCCGAATGCAACATCTGCTCCAGACCTGAGGCACCACATCCCTCCTGTCCCCCCAGGCCCCTCCTGGTATTGTTCCTCCTGTGCCTGTGCCAGGGGACTTGAGTTGGATGGTTGAGGGTCAACCAGACATGTCCGCTCGCATCATGCTACAAGTGTGTCTAGAGATACCCACAATGCGAGCGGACATTCTCCAATCTCTGGAAACCCTCACCACAAGTGTCAATTCCATGTCCACAGCCATGTCATCTTTTGTCTCCCAAATCCCTTCCCATACCACCGTCAATATCTCCCCCTGTCCTTTGCCCCACACTGTTTCCCCCCATACTCTTCGTGTGTCATGATCCCAAGTGGTGCCTGTTCCTGCAGCAGCCAGCCTGCATCAGACAGTGAGGATCTGGACATTGTGGTCCTGGAGGATGACCAGAAAGACACTTGACTTTGACTGAGACGTTGCTGTGGACAAAGTTTTCATTTTCCCCTTGTAAATATAGACTGGTATCCCTGACGCTCCCTGACGTATTATACTTTTTTTACCCCACCCCAATCTAAGTTCCCTTCTCCTTCTGCATTAAGATCATCATTTGTTTTCCTTTCTCCCTTCCTAATGGACGGTTATTTTCTGTTCCTACATAAATATCTTTGAGGAATTCAACTTAGTTTAACTTGTTTGACTTCATGTTGAATGTCTGTTTCCGAATATGGACACATATTTTGTCAGTCATATGCTTTGCACATAATAGCTTGTTGGAATGATGGGTTACACTTGTAACTGTGTTTTACACACAGAAACACATACCAACATCATTAGACAGGACATGGTACACAACTGAATCTTACTTTTGTAGATCCTTATTTTTACTATACACATAAGAACCCCAAGACAAATTGACCACATGAATGTCACTGGCGATCGTGCTTGCGACTCCGCAATTTTAGAGGTGAGGATGGCTGTGAGGGGTCAGGTTGAGCTTGTTGCCTACTTGTTTGTGGGTGTTGTACAGGGTGCTCTACAAGTGCAGGTGCAGATGGTGTCTGTGCCTGAACAAGGGCTGGTTGTGCAGGTGGTGGGAGTGACTTTACAGAGATTGGTGGTGGTTGTGCAGGAGGTGGGAGTGACTGTACATAGGTTGGTGATGTTTGTACAGGTGGTGGGAGTGACTGTACAGAGGTTGGTGGTGATTGTGCAGGTGGTGAGAGTGATTGTACAGAGGTTGGTGGTGGTTGTGCAGGTGGTGGGAGTGACTGTACAGAGGTTGGTAGTAGTTGTGCAGGTGGTGGGAGTGACGGTATAGGGGTTGGTGGTGGTTGTACAGGTGGTGGGGGTGGTGACGGTGCCTGTTCAGGGTGCCGGCGTGTTTGTGTTCCTTTGCTGTGGTGCTGTGCAGTTGGTGGTACAGGTTTGTGGTGTCCTTCAGGCAGATATGATGGCTCCCCTCCCTGCGTTGGCCATGAAGGGAGACTTTGGATCACTTTCAGCATGCCCTCCATCATCTTTATGGCCAAGGCATGGTGTCTTGCACTCTCTTCCCTTTGGATGGTTATCAGTTCTCTCATATTCCTGGACATGTCCTGCCAAGTTCTATCCATCCTATCCAAAGCTTGGCTCACCCAGTCCACCACTTGAGGGAATTGGACCATGTACTACAGGGACTCAGACATGTCTGACAGGGTAGCCCCTATGTTACGAATGTCCTGCCTCACATCTGCCTGCTGTTGGAAGAAGTCCTGCTCCCACTGGCCACCATAGCCAGGTGCAGGCCCCCTCTGCAGGTGTCTGCCAGGGATGGGATAAGCAGGTCTAACACCAGGGAGGGTGGCAGGTGGAAGCCTGTGGGCAGGAGAATGGTCCACAGGGGATACCTGCACCACAACAGGGCTGGTACAGCCCACAGATGGTGGAGAGGATAGCAGGGATACACTGTTTAGGGGAAGAGTGGGTAGGGGAACCACCATGTCGTTCCTGGACGTGAGGGCTGTGAGGGAGTGATGTCTGTATTGGGATGCGTGGGAGCGTTGGCTGGTTTGATCTATGCTGAGTACAGGGAATTGTTTGTTTAGGAAGAGGCTGGCGAACGGTGCTTGGCGGAGGATGTGATGCCTTGACATCAGAATCGTCATCTATGGAGTGGATGGACATGTAGTCATCATCATCACCAAAGTCAACGTCCTCATGATCTTCCTCCTCCTCTTGAGCATGTCTTGCTGCCGTTATAACTGCCTGGAGGATCAGGGGATTCTCCCCTCTGATTCCCAGTGGGCCAGCACTGGTCGTAGGTCTGTCATCCTCTTCCTTAGCATCATCTGGAACACAGGTTTCAACCGTATTAGTGATTGACCTGTTGTTACATGTGGTGCAACACCAGGGTTGTATTAACTGTACTTTGCATCAGTTGATGAGGATCATGTGACCTGGTTAAGGTACCACCTCAAATGACCGCTCACACCATAGCACTGAGGTGTTACACGGAGTTGTACATAATACTAGCAAACTCACCAGCTCCAGCCACAACTTTCTGTCCCTTTGCGTTCCCGCCTGGTGTGACCTGCTGTACCTGTCTCCTCATAGAAGTTGTAGACATAGCTGTAGAGGGTAAAGACAACATTCTCAATGGTCTGCATTACCAATTGACAGACAGGCACATATGACACTCCTGATTTGTATTTTACTTTGTAAACAACAACTGTTGATTCCATGCAGAAGGGCATCTCGATCTCTGTCATGTCTTAGTAATCTGAGCTAGTGACACACCTCATGCCAGAATTACATGAAGGGCAGGTGCACAAGGGTTTCACTGCTGCAGCCAAAATGTCATGCATCTCCTGGGATGTTGTTGGCTGTAGTGGTATAATCTTTTCAGCAGCTGTGATGAGACATACATGTCCATATTTTAGTACAACAGATGGTAGCTATGAGCCAACATATTACTTTCTCAATAACCATTTGCGGATAATCAAGGACAATGTGCAGCATGTTTACCACATGGACTTTACATGTGGGCATCTGCTCACATGCATCATTTGCCAGCTGTTTCCTCCATGCAGCACTGACATCAATAAGATGACACATAAACTGAAAAACTTGTATGAGAAGGTTACTGATATTTCAAGGAAGGTGATACATGACACGGACTCATCTGCATTACACTGATTTCACCTTTAGCGTTAAGACTAACATTTTTCATGAGTGTAATGTTGTCTGTTGACAAGTCAGAAAGGAGTACATGTGTGAGATCTGCAGTAGTCAGGGACATGATGTTGCTTATTTGTGCTTCCCTACCCCTGAGGTCACACTGCTCATTTTTGAATGAGAGAACACAGATTTCTTACGTCCATCCTTTGAGTGTCCTCTGTTCCCATACTATATTCCCAACATCATGGTACTACTTAGCTGACAACGTATGGCGTATTGTACAGCAGACATCCAAACCTCATATGTCAAACACTCACCTATACAAGTGAATACAGTAGAAGAAGAGGCAAGCAGAAAACTGCATTTGGTTATGATCACACATTGCGGATAAGCTGAGAAGCTTATAGGCTTCTCGCCTGCACTGGATTATCATGTTGCTCTTCAGCTAAGATATTTTGCAGGTGTAACTGCATAAAGATTCACTTTAGCAGCCTCTTCGCCCATCTCAAAGGTAGACAACTGGCATCAATGTGTGCCTCAGCCATACCAATTTTATTTTGATTTAACTATGTATATTTTGCTAGGGATTTATCCTATCATTGAATTGCAAGCCTGTTGTGTTTTGGTCAGTTCATATGACACATTGTTCTATTGTATGTCCATTCTGCACTCACTTTGCATACATTTTGTGTGAGCCTCTCATTTGCCACCAGTGTCTGAGCTGCCTTGTGTTCAAATGCCATATGTGCGCATATTGTGATGCAGAACAACAGTGTTGTACAACACATACAACATACAGTAGAGGTGAAAGGCCCAATTAATGAGCATTCTGCCAGAATTATTCTAGGGTTGACTTACCTTTGCCCGGCACCGGAACAGTGGATGGTCCTTGAATAGATGTCACGTCCAACCTTGTAGCAGAAGTCAGTGTGTGTCTTTGATTCTGGGAGGACCGCATTGTACCTACAATGATGTGTGTTTTGCAACTTTACATTTCTGCTGCCACATGTGATGCACTCAATTTCTGGCACAAAGGACAACCACAAGAAGTTGTGGGCACCACCATTGCAGAAGTGTGTTTTACATAATGTCATGAGTGATCCAACATATGACTTAGAATGGGCCCACTATCTAGATGCAACCTATATCACAATTACATGCCTACGAATCCGGAGGTAAGGTCCACTATTGTGTTTTGTTGATGCCCGACAAATAATCCATCCAGTGTAAGAAGCTGTGTGGACGGTGCAATTTAAAGTATATTGGAAAGATTTGAAGTTGGACAGTGGACGCATTGTCAATACTACTGAGACTGGTATCTCAATGCTTGTTCATCATTACCATATTTGTGCAAATAGGATTTCTTTATTAGGTCTACAGACACTAATACAATATAGTGGGGACACCCTTTCGACTAGTTGTGTCACTCGATTACAGGATTGGACTCCCAGGTCTGGGACTGTTGGTGAAATACATGTTATGTTCCACAATTACAAAGGTATGATGAGCCAAGATATGTTATATTTTGTCTTTCGCTGTTCACAAATGTCATATGCTAAAGGTGGAAGTCCATTGACAACTCCAATTGCAATGAAGCAAATTTTACATCTCTGGTTGACTTACATATGTGGGCAATATATGTCCCTCTTTCGTCTCCTGACAATGTATGCATTTTGACCATCTCCTGCCCATTTTGACTTACCAGTTAGTGAGGTTGTAATGCCTTTCTCTGTACGTTGTCGATTCCTCCCAGTAGGTGCCGGGACCTCTGCTACTGTAGTTGTCTGTGCTCTGGCTGAATGTGTCAATGGGTGAGAAGAGAGAAAAGTAATAACCAAATGGGAAATGTGCTTGTTGAACTTGTTCAGGGATTTCCCCAAATATTCTGTATGCTAACAGTGTTGTGAAGTACTGCTGCAGATGAGGCAGGTGGGAGCAGTGATGTGTTGGGGATGTAATGGCTTGGTAGAGTGGGAAATGAACAACAGAATATGTGCATGATATATTTTGTTCTGATGATTCCATCACCTTCTGCTTTGTGATTTAGGCAGGCACAGGGTGGATTACTTCTTGGATAATTTGTGGCAGGTTTACAAGCCCGTTGAAAATGATTTACATGTTGTTGCGTCACTTCTGTGACACGCAGTGGTGTACAACAGATGACACATTTTGAATTATTCGCAACGTGACGCATCTATGGTGAAGTGTCACGTTGTAAAGCCCTGCACAACATTGAACCTGCGTCCGCTTTGATGTAGGCAGGGTGGGCATTCCTTTGGGATACGCCTCGTGATGCAGTTAAATCTACAAGATTTCACTGAGCCAATTTTCAGAGGCCACTGCAATGCAACCTCACGCCTGCCTGAAGCAGACGTAATGAGTGGCGCAGGACGTTAGGTATGGGCGGTCCATGGACATTGTTGGAGTTGCATCGCACTTGTGACACGACTCCAGCAAAGTACCCCCGAATGCTATCAGATGCAACACATATCTGTCTATCCCTGCGCCACAGTGCATCGCAATGTAAATGTGACGCATCCGTGGTTGCGCAAGGGTTGATTTGCATGTCGCATTGGTACTGGCGCATCCTTGCTAATGTTTGTCAATTGCTACTTAGCAGGGTTGTGTAGGTACGGCAGCAGTACTGTGCCCATGTTCTCAAAAGGGGGGGGGATTTGACATTTCTAATGCTAAGGATTCAAGGACTTGTGGTGCTACATACAGAGGGTAACATATGAGTCTCTGACTGACTATATTTTTATATACACTTTAGACAAGTTCCTTACTCACAATGGCAGTGCAACACAGACAATCTTTTCATTCACTTTTTCTTTTTCTACCTGGTACCACGTAGCGGACGTCATTGACAGGTAGCCCATGGACCAAGTGGGGGTGTATTGCGGTAAGGATATCCTCCTCCAGTGGGGTGAGACGGATGCGGGGTCCAGGGTATGCAGCAGGGAGGATCCTGCTTAATTCGATCTCTTTCACCCTCTGCCTTTCATCCTGCCACTTCTTCTTGATGTCCTGTACTGTTCGCCTCTCCTCCCCCAATGCTGTGACAGCAGTGGCTAATTGCTGCCATAGGGCTGCCTTCTGTGTCCCACTGGTGCAGTAGGGTGGGAGTCCAATTAGGAGTTTGTGGTGCCTCAATATAAACTCCACAAGCATAGTCGTTTCCTCTGCAGTGAAGTTCTTCTTTCTCCTCAATAAACTTTGATTTGAATACTGACTAGGAATGTGCAAAATTATAAGTAGAGGTGTGCAACATTACGCCTGTGAGACATTTACCATGTCCTCCTGTGTGGTGAAAAATGTGCCAGGCTAACATCCCGGCTTATATATTGTATTTAAAATAAAATAAAGTAAATTAGTTCCAGGTGTGATTCATTTATTGGAATTCCAGCTGCCTTGGAAGTCCCAATCAGGGCTCATTGGAAGCTTTAGCCTAGCTAAAGCTCCAGGATGCAGGCACATTCGCTCAAATGCCACCTTCTGCTACCTAATGCACACATATTTTAAGAAAGGTTAGTGGCCTTCCTTTAGATTAGTGTGGTGAGGGTGTGGGTGACCTAAATACAAAGGACCACATAAATAGAGTCTCTATTCAATGAGGAGGAAAGATCTGCCAAGATCCCAGACCACGGCTCCGGCGAGGCCCAATTAGGGTCCATCGCCAGCCCGCTGTGTTGTAGAGTGCCTGCGAGGGGCTCCCCTGCTTTGCCAGGGTCAAAAGTCATGACTGGTCCCCAGATTGCAACTCTAGTGAGCCCTTGGTGATGGCATCTGGAATCAGGGGTCAGTGCCTTGGCCCACCATTTCTCAGAGTACCAAGGGCTCCTGCAGCCCTGAAAAGGGCTCCTCTAGTCTGCTGGTACATGAAGCTCTGACCGTTCCCCTAGGGGGCACTGCCCGGTTCTATATTAATAAAATAATAATAATAAAGGGGCTTATAAAGCGCTTGGTGACGCCATCCCGGCGTGTCCCCGCGCTATGGAGAGAGAGGCAGAAAGGCAATGACCGGTCTACTGGGTGAACAAATGTGTTTTTAGAAGCTTCCTAAATATAGTTTCAGTCTTGGCCAGTCTAATTGCGGTAGGAAGAGTGTTCCATTGGTTGGCTGCTAACACTCGGAAGGAGCGTCCTCCCATTCTGGCCTTCTTTATACGGGGTACTTTCAAAAGACCCATGCCCATGGAGCGAAGTGCTCTGTTGGGCTGATAAGGGATGGCTAGGTCCATCAGATATTCGGGGGCTTTCAAAACGGTTATCCTATAGCAAATTAAAAGTGCTTTAAACAGGATCCTTTTTTTTATAGGAAGCCAATGAAGGGCAGATAGAGTGGGTTTAGATGCCGTTCTTTTGGGGAGTCTGAGAACCAGCCGTGCTGCCGTATTTTGTAACACCTGGAGCCGCCTTAGGTTCTTCTCAGTAGTCCCTAGTAGCAATACGTTAGCATAATCTATGCGGGAGGTGACTAATGCTTGGGTCATGGTGCGTCTAGCCTCCAGGGGCAGAAGGTCCAGCGTACGGTTTAAGGTCTTCATTATCCCAAAGCATTTCCCTGCAACTTTGTTAACGTGGTTCTCAAAAGAGAGTTTGGGATCCACCCAGACCCCCAGATTTTTTGCCTCCCTGCCAGGGATAGGTGTAGGGCCAAGGCAAGGAGGCCACCATTCCTGAGTCCAACTGGACTATGCCACCATTTGCACTCTGTTTCATAAATGGATATTTCTTTTAACATCACCCTTTTAAATGCTATCAGAAAAGGCCCTGTGTTAATGTATTAGAGTGTCGGAACTAAAATTAAGAATCTAATTGATTAAAAGTAACCATATTATTACTGCATTTCTCATATTTCAAATAGAAATACTGTGTGGCTAATTAATTAACAATTACATTTCAAACTCGCAACGGAGGAATGGAGTAAACATGGCAGTAGGTTTGCCTTTGTCAGTAGTAGAACTGTGCTTATGCAGAGTAGTAGGTAGATTTTCCCCTAACATGATTAAAAGGTATTTATTATGTTTTAGATTTCATTTCTCAAAAGGCAAACTATATAAATGATGTAGCAGATTTCAGTAACTCGATTCGCATTTCTATTTGTGCAACTAAGAACTTTTAGCAGTACAGAACAACTTAGACCCTGATGTACCAGGCCTTTTTGCATTCACAAACAGCCCGATTTGAAGAATCAGGTAGTTTGACCACAAAAAGGCATTTTGGACTGTGAGAAACCCAAATTGCAATTTGGTAACATGCTACCAAATTGCAGTTTGGTTTTGGACTACATACAGATTCAGCAGTGGTGTAACAAAATTTGAGGGGGATCCCGTGTACGGTACATGGAGGGGCCCCCCTTAGGTCTTAATCAGTAGCTCTTAGTTCAGGGTACTGTGAACAGGGCGGCCTGGAGCTTGGGAGGGGCTCCCCAGCACCAGGGGGGCTCTGGGGGCCTAAGTTACGCCACTGTGATTCAGTATTTGGAAGGGGTGTGTTTAGGGCATCCCTTATACATACCAAATCTCAGTAGGATGTATTAATGTTTTGCTATCGAAATTTGGTCGCCAATCATTTGTGTTTTACAGATTGCTGAAAGGTAGTGGTATGGAATTCAGAAATGTGAAGAGTCCCCAAGGGATCCCTTTCTCTTTTTAAATGTTGAAAAAGATATTTTTTTAAGAGTAGGTGGTGAACCACTGCCTACTCTTAAAACAATATGGACCGTTGAATAGCCTTCAAAAAATGGTATTTACACCTTTAGTTATTTTTTTTTATGCATCCCTATTTTTTTAAGGAAAATGGGCTGCATTAAAAAAAAATATTACTTTATTTAAAAGAAATCACAAAAATGGTGGTCCTCTTACCGCAGCAGGTCCCTGTCCATGTGATGGCAGAAATTAATTGTGGGTCACAATCAGTGACCTACCTCATTAACATTTATTATGTGAGTATAATTGAGACTCAATATGAAATTCGTTTTTGCAATCCACCCTATTAACGTTTAGGGAGGTTTGTAAAAACAACGGATTTAATAAAAGTCGATGCTCAATTAATGACGACTTTTGCAAATTCGATTCTTTTTACAGCTGCCCCTTACTTACGAATGCACAATGTCATTCTCGATTTTATCAATCTCACATCATATGATGTCTACATAAATGAGATTTGCACATACAGAAATAACGTGATGATGTGGATTTTCTGTGTGAGCAAATTCATGACTGACTAAGTAATAGTTTGTTGGGTTTCCAGTTTTTTGATTATCTACCATTTTTTTGCAGGAATTGTACAACCCCAAATTTGTCTGTAGTCTAAAATCATGACAAAGGCACAATTACATGCATGTTTGCATGTGGAATTAATAATAACACCACAATATTGATGAAAGCTTAGTGGAAGGTATTTCTCTATAGGGGTAACCAATTTCTCCATGAGGATATGTGAAAAAACGTGAAAGTTTAAAATCACTTTTATTTTGCATTTTTGCTTGTAGAATATAGCAACACGTCAGAAACTAACTTCAAAAAGAGAACAATGCCTCAGTCAGTGCATTTCCAACTTTTTTGATTAGTATGTGTTAGACCTGGCGTGAGTCTCCCTTCCACTTTTTGCTGATGTGCCTCCGATGTTTTGCTGGTTTTCCGATACTCAGGGCACCGCGCCACGGCTGATCCGTGCCGCAGTGCAAGTGCTCCCTACTGTAAATTGTACATGCGATTGGTATCCATGATTGGTTCTTTGGATTTACTGTTAGTCCCTAGTAAAGTGCACTAGAGAGTGCCGGGGCTTGTAGATGCCAATACTGCTGGTGGGCCTGCAGCGCCGGTTGCGCCACCCACCGAAGCAGCCGTAAAGATGTGTCTGGGAACTGCGACCGCAGAACCCGCGTGCGGTCTCGTACTGTCACGCTAGCTGGGCAAGTGCACCCACTTGCCAGCCTCGACTCTTCCCTTGACTACATATTAGTCACCCCTATGGTAGGCCTGCGGGCAGGGTGCGTTGTAGGTGTAAGGTAGGACAAGCCCTGATGTGTGTGGCATGTCCTAGTAGTGACTTACAACTAAGACCGTATTTCACTACTGAAGGCTACCTGCTCCATTAGGCCAGACTGAGCTGCTGGAATTATTACGCCATATAATCCCAGCAGGCTCAAGGAGCATGGTAGCAAGTCATGTTTAGTATGCCTGAACTCAGGATGAGAAAATATTTCTTGTAGTCAAGTTTATTTTAGTATCCTGGGTTTGCAAATGCTACTTTTAGAAAGTTAGCATTTGCTTGCTTAACCATTTCAGCCCGCCTCTGCTGGTATGTGTATCTGACTGTCTGGGATGTGTGAGTGACAGGGCTGGAGGGATGACAGGTGGTGAATGCGCAGATTACACCTTAGTGGGAGGTAGGAGTGCCTCTTGACTCGAACTGTAGCTGTGCTCGGCCACCACAATGCTGGCTCCACCCTCCTGGGGAGCGGCGGATGACTCTGCCGGCACCTGGCCCAGGAAGGGCGAAGCCTCCATCAACAAGGTACTCTGGCCGCCCCTGTCCGCACAATGCTGGCTCCACCCCCTGTGGGGCGTCTGATGCGCCTGCCCCTCACACTGAAAGCAGAAGCCGGAGTACACCCGCCGGGGTACTCAAGGACTGAGAGTGGCTATGCAAAGGCCCCCCTGGCCTGCGAGAACAAAAGAATTGGCCTATAAAAGAAGGAGCCCTGCTCCTTGAAAATTAGATCCTGTTTGGGCCACAGAAGGACTCTGCCCTACGAGAAGGACCGTGAGAGACAAGGAAGGGTGCT
This sequence comes from Lissotriton vulgaris, assembly GCF_964263255.1. Classification (NCBI taxonomy): domain Eukaryota; kingdom Metazoa; phylum Chordata; class Amphibia; order Caudata; family Salamandridae; genus Lissotriton; species Lissotriton vulgaris. The sequence continues at coordinate 454,225,760 of NC_141691.1, forward strand.
GACTCTTGCCTGTGTCTGGTGCCTTGCTGCTGAAGGAGAGGAAGGAGAAAAGACTACGAAAAGACTTTTGCTTCACTTTGTGCCAAACTCTGCTAAAGAGATCTCCAAGGGCTTGCAACTGACCTTGCCCCCTGACCAGCGTCCCAGGACCAGTGGACGCTACCCCCTTGGAAGAAAGTGACTGCAGGTGCTGACCAACGCCGCAGCACCGACGGAGGAGTCTCCTCCAAGGCAACGACATCCACCTGACCACCGTGACCGGGGCCCAAAGCAACAGCGAGAGCAAAGTAAGGACCAGCCGCCGCTGGCCCGAACACCGTGACCGCAACTGCACCGGGAGCCCGAGAGCAAAGTGAAGGAGGACCCGTCCAGTCCGAGCTCTCGAGGTGACTGCATAACGAGCAGCCACTCACCTGCAAAGACGGACAGTTGCCCTGTGAGAATCCGCAAGGTCGGTAGCCTGCCCGACAGCCCAGCTGTGAGCCCACAGCTGCACCGGCACTTGGCTGGGTACGTCCTGCACTTGGGGACCGTACTGCCACTTGCCACCGTTGCACAGCCGCCGCCTCCAGGGATGGAGCGGACGACGAGGAGAGGACCCTGCCGCCACAGAACACCGCTGCCCCGGATGACCAGTGACCTGCTCGGCTGAAGAGCCGCAACGATCAGCGACCCCGGGAAGGCAACGCGACGTGGGACAGATCCCCTGGAAACCGCCGGCTCCACAAGAACTTTGGTTAACACCGGCCTACGGGCCTCAAGAGAACTGCATAAGAACTGTGGTAACCTGAACTAAGTAAACTTGCAACCGTTATCATAAAGTACGTTGACTGTATTCACAAGCCTGCTTAAAATCTATATAAAGATATATATTTTTACAGAATACAGTCTGGTCTCGTTGTGTGGTGGGTTGGTTGTAAAGGTGTACTATTGCAAGTGTTTAACCCTATGTGCCCCAAAGATTAGCCTACGACTGCTTAAGCCACACTACCTAGAGGGTAAGCAGAGGTTGTCTGGAAGGTAACCCTCAGCCCTGACGAGGAAGAGAGAGTCCCTGCTTGTCGCTAGTGTTGCACTGCGCCAACTAGAGCCTCCCCCTTCCTACATTGGCAGCAGCGAGAGGATTTCGAATTTACACTTGCGATATCTATACCTGAGCTTCTGACCACTACACAAGGATTATGGTCCAGTTACTTAGCCACAGACTTTGCTTTTTGAATTTTGCCGAAAGAAGATTCCGAGTGCAAAAACCATGCCGGGCACAAAGAGCCTGGATGGAGCGGAGTCCACGACCTCCAAAGTGTTGGAGGTGTAGTGGGACGCCGCAAAGCTAGATAAATACTCAAAGACCGAGCTGAAGTTTTTCTGTAGGAAACTCAAGGTTCCGCACGCTGGTTGCAAGAACAAACCCGAACTCTACAAGGCCCTGAAAGCCTGGATAGAGTCCAGAAAGACCCCAGAGGATCAAGACGCCCTCGCCGAGCAGAATGCAACGGAGGAGCAGAATGCACTTGGGGATCGGATTGACCTCGAAAGGCAAGACAGCGAGCACAGCTTGGGTAAAGGCCTGTCGCCAGAGGAGCTGGCGGACAGGAAGGAAACGAGGAATCACGAAAGAAAGCTGGCAGAATTGAAAATCCAGCTGGAGCTTGAAACGAAAAGAATGGCGCTGGAAGAGCGAAAGCACCAGATGGATTATGAAGTAAAAATGAGGGAGATAAGTCTCAAGGAGAGAGACTTGGATCGTCCTCCCTCTGATGGCAGCGCATCGCCAGTGCAGGTAAAGTCAAGAGTGCACATCCCGAAGGACGTAGTTAAGGAGTTCTTTAAGGGGGATGACATAGGACAGTGGTTTAGGGCATACGGGGTAGCCATGTCCTCCCACCGGGTCCCTGACAAGGATTGGGGAGCGGGGTTGTGGGGAAGGTTCCTTAGCGAAGGGAGAGATACCTTGCTAGATTTGCCCGTAGAAAATCAGAGATCCTACGCCCACATGAAAGAAGCTTTAATGAACAGGTACGGGCTTACCCCTGAAATGTATAGACAGAAGTTTAGGGGATGTACTAAGCGGCCTGGGAATACGTATGTGGAGTATGTGACTTACTTTTGCAGAGCACTGGATGGTTGGGTGAAGGGTAGCAAAGTGAATGATTTTCAAGGTCTCTTTGATTTAATTGCATGGGAGCACTTGTCTGATCACTGTTTTCCTGAGTTACGCCAACACCTGATCGATAGCAAGCTGTCCAACCCGAGGAAGCTTGCTGAGGAGGCGGACCGCTGGCTCAGCACCAGGGTCCACAAGGGTCCCGTGGGAGACTCCGCCAAGAGTGGGCAGGGTCCCCAGCAGAAGAGTGGGGGGGACAAAGGGGGAAAACAGAAAGGGTTCCAAAAAGGCCCCCAAAGTAGTTCCCAAGGGAGCCCGCAGCAGGGTTCTCAGCCTCCCCCACCTCCGAAGCAGAATGGGGCCCCGACAGGTAAACCTATTCCAAAGGGGCCCTTCAATTGTTTCAAATGTGGCGAGCCTGGGCACATATCCAGTAACCCCAAGTGTCGCCTGTTTGGAAAACCCGCACCCACTGGTGCTCCGCCCCGACAAGTGACTAGCGTTCACCTGGGAGAAGAAATGATGGTCCCGGGGGGTGGAGATCCCGTTCACATGACCCTAGTCTCGCTAGGAGACAGTGAGATGATCCCTACGAACTACCTGCCCTCTAACACTAAGAAATATGGGCAGGTGGTGATCATCAATGGTAAGGAAGCTGAGGCTCTTAGAGACACAGGAGCCATTGTGACTGCAGTGAGGCAGCACCTGGTGTCTCAAGAGCAGGTTGTACCCCATGCCTACTGTAGGGTTATCAACGCTGATAATTCAGAGAGTCAGTGTCCGATGGCTCTAGTTCCCTTCGAGTGGGGGGTGGTCTCTGGTACTCTGCAGGTCTGTGTAAGAAAAACCATGCCTGTTGACTGTTTGCTAGGGAATGACTTGGAGCACTCCCCTTGGGAAAAGGTGGAGAAGACGACTCACCTGCGGATGGTGGGTCTGCCTGACTGGGCGTGCGTGACCACCCGGTCGATGGCAGCCAGTAGGGGTGATCGAGAGGTCCTGGGGCCTGAAGGAGAGGCCCAGGAACCGGCCTTAGGGAGAAGGCGCAGGGGGCGCGGGAAACCGGCTCCTGAAGTTCCCACGGTCCAGGAGGAAGCAGACCTTGAGGGGGATGCCCTGGAGCCTACAGGGGAACAGATCGCCGAACTGGGGGACCTGCCTGAAATGACCCATTGGCAGCAAGGAGCAGAAAGAATGCCCTTCTCTCGTGGGTATGCGGCAGCAGGCTGCAGACCAGGCCAAAGGTGTTCAGGCCAAAACACATTACGTGTACTGGGAGAACGACCTCCTGTATTCAGAGCCTAAGGCTGCTGAACCTGGGTCAGCCCGTGTGCTGGTGGTACCCCAGAAGTTCAGAGCCTTCCTACTGGGTCTGGCTCACGATGTGCCTTTAGCAGGACATTTGGGGATGGACAAGACCTATGACAGGCTTGTCACCCACTTTTACTGGCCCCAAATGCATAAGAGTTCAGACGCTCATTGCAGAACCTGTCCGACTTGCCAGGCAAGTGGGAAGACCGGAGGGAAGAACAAGGCTCCCCTCCAACCCTTCCCTGTGGTCGGTGCGCCATTCCAGCGAGTGGGTATTGACATCGTTGGGCCTCTGGACCCCAAGACAGCCATGGGCAACAGGTTCATCCTGGTCTTGGTGGACCATGCCACCCGGTACCCTGAAGCCATCCCTCTGAGGACAGTGACGGCCCCCGTGGTGGGACGTGCACTGATGGGAATTTTCTCACGAGTGGGATTCCCTCTAGAGGTGGTGAGCGACAGGGGGACCAATTTCATATTGAAGTATATGAAGTCCCTTTGGCAAGAGTGTGGCGTAACGTATAAGTTCACCACGCCTTACCATCCCCAAGGTAACGGGTTGGTTGAGAGATTCAACCGAACCCTGAAAGGCATGATCATGGGCCTAGAAGGTCCGATGAGGCGTAAGTGGGACGTCCTCTTACCATGCCTACTCTTTGCATATCGCGAGGTGCCACAGAAGTCCCTAGGGTTCAGCCCCTTTGAGCTGCTGTACGGCCACCCCGTGAGAGGACCGCTGAGTTTGGTAAAGGAAGGCTGGGAGCAATCTCCCAGGAAACCTCCCCAGAATGTATATAGCTACATGCTGGCCTTCAGAAACCAGACCAGACGCTTCAGACAACTTGCCGAGGCAAATCTGGAAGCGAGCCAGGAAGAAATGAAGCGGTGGTACGATCAGAATGCCACTCTGGTCGAGCTTCAGCCTGGACAAGAGGTGTATGTCCTGGCCCCAGTGGAGCCCTGCGCCCTTCAAGATAAGTGGACAGGCCCATTTGAGGTTGTGGAGCGCAAGAGCCCCGTGACATACTTGGTGGACATGAAGACGCCCAGGAACCCTTTGCGGGTCCTACATGTCAACCGCCTCAAGCCCCACTTGCGAAGGTCCGAAGTGGGCATGTTGTTGTCAACCGATGACGGAATGGTGGAGGAGTCGGAGCCTCTCCCTGACCTCTTGGTGACCTGTGAGAAAGATGGGTCAGTGGATGGAGTTAACCTCTCACCCACCCTGACCGCCGAACAACAGGAGGACTGCCGCCAGTTGCTGGGGCAGTTTCCAGACCTGTTTTCCCTGGTTCCGAGTGTCACAGATTGGTGCGTCCATGATGTGGACACTGGAGACAGCTTACCTGTGAAGCACAAGGCTTACAGGGTGACTGACAGGGTCCGGGCCTGCATCAAAGAGGAGGTCTCCAAGATGCTTGCCCTCGGGGTGGTTGAGTCTTCCAGCAGTCCTTGGTCCAGCCCCGTGGTCTTGGTTCCGAAGGCTGCTGCGCCGGGAGCCACACCCGAACTCCGGTTCTGTGTGGACTACAGAGGACTCAATTCAGTCACAAAGACTGACGCGCACCCCATCCCCAGAGCTGACGAGCTCATTGATCGGCTAGGGGCTGCCCGGTTCCTCAGCACGTTTGATTTAACGTCTGGGTACTGGCAGATCGCCTTGACCGAGGGGGCAAAGGAGAGGTCGGCATTCTCTACACCAGATGGGCATTTCCAGTTCCGGGTTATGCCATTTGGAATGAAGAATGCCCCTGCCACCTTTCAGAGATTGGTCAACCAGGTGTTGGCTGGACTGGACGAGTTCAGTGCCGCCTACCTGGATGACATCGCGGTGTTCAGCGGCACCTGGCCCGAACACCTGCGACACCTCTGGGAAGTGTTGATGGCCCTGCGCAGAGCAGGCCTCACAATCAAGGCAAGCAAGTGCCAGATTGGGCAGGGTTCAGTGGTGTACTTGGGACACCAAGTTGGGAGTGGCAAGGTAGCACCCTTGCAGCCCAAGATCGAAACCATCCTGGCTTGGGAACCCCCCAAGACCCAGACTGCAGTGAGAGCCTTCCTGGGGCTCACTGGGTATTACAGGAGGTTTGTCAAGGGCTATGGCACGATCGTGACCCCCTTGACAGAGCTGACTTCGAAGAAGCAGCCCAGGAATGTGATTTGGACTGACACCTGTCAGAAGGCTTTTGACACCCTGAAGACTGCCATGTGCACGGCGCCCGTGCTCCTGGCTCCTGATTTCTCCAAGGAATTCATAGTGCAAACAGACGCTTCAGAGCATGGTGTAGGGGCTGTTCTTTCACAGATGACTGAGGAGGGCTTTGACCAACCCGTAGCCTTCATAAGTCGGAGGTTACTTCCACGGGAAAGTAGGTGGAGTGCAATAGAGCGTGAAGCATTTGCTGTGGTCTGGGCCCTGAAGAAGCTAAGACCCTACTTGTTTGGGTCTCACTTCCGAGTTCAGACGGACCACAGGCCCCTCAGATGGTTGATGCAAATGAGGGGTGAGAACCCGAAACTGTTGAGGTGGTCCGTTTCTCTACAGAGTATGAACTTTACGGTGGAACACCGCCCTGGCACCGATCACGCCAACGCTGACGGTCTGTCCAGATTTTTCCGCCTTAGTGATGTGGAACTCCCTGGGGAAGGGTAGTTCCCCCCACATTTCAGCTGGAGGGGACACATGTTAGACCTTGCACCTTGGCGTGAGTCTCCCTTCCACTTTTTGCTGATGTGCCTCCGATGTTTTGCTGGTTTTCCGATACTCAGGGCACCGCGCCACGGCTGATCCGTGCCGCAGTGCAAGTGCTCCCTACTGTAAATTGTACATGCGATTGGTATCCATGATTGGTTCTTTGGATTTACTGTTAGTCCCTAGTAAAGTGCACTAGAGAGTGCCGGGGCTTGTAGATGCCAATACTGCTGGTGGGCCTGCAGCGCCGGTTGCGCCACCCACCGAAGCAGCCGTAAAGATGTGTCTGGGAACTGCGACCGCAGAACCCGCGTGCGGTCTCGTACTGTCACGCTAGCTGGGCAAGTGCACCCACTTGCCAGCCTCGACTCTTCCCTTGACTACATATTAGTCACCCCTATGGTAGGCCTGCGGGCAGGGTGCGTTGTAGGTGTAAGGTAGGACAAGCCCTGATGTGTGTGGCATGTCCTAGTAGTGACTTACAACTAAGACCGTAATTCACTACTGAAGGCTACCTGCTCCATTAGGCCAGACTGAGCTGCTGGAATTATTACGCCATATAATCCTAGCAGGCTCAAGGAGCATGGTAGCAAGTCATGTTTAGTATGCCTGAACTCAGGATGAGAAAATATTTCTTGTAGTCAAGTTTATTTTAGTATCCTGGGTTTGCAAATGCTACTTTTAGAAAGTTAGCATTTGCTTGCTTAACCATTTCAGCCCGCCTCTGCTGGTATGTGTATCTGACTGTCTGGGATGTGTGAGTGACAGGGCTGGAGGGATGACAGGTGGTGAATGCGCAGATTACACCTTAGTGGGAGGTAGGAGTGCCTCTTGACTCGAACTGTAGCTGTGCTCGGCCACCACAATGCTGGCTCCACCCTCCTGGGGAGCGGCGGATGACTCTGCCGGCACCTGGCCCAGCAAGGGCGAAGCCTCCATCAACAAGGTACTCTGGCCGCCCCTGTCCGCACAATGCTGGCTCCACCCCCTGTGGGGCGTCTGATGCGCCTGCCCCTCACACTGAAAGCAGAAGCTGGAGTACACCCGCCGGGGTACTCAAGGACTGAGAGTGGCTATGCAAAGGCCCCCCTGGCCTGCGAGAACAAAAGAATTGGCCTATAAAAGAAGGAGCCCTGCTCCTTGAAAATTAGATCCTGTTTGGGCCACAGAAGGACTCTGCCCTACGAGAAGGACCGTGAGAGACAAGGAAGGGTGCTGACTCTTGCCTGTGTCTGGTGCCTTGCTGCTGAAGGAGAGGAAGGAGAAAAGACTACGAAAAGACTTTTGCTTCACTTTGTGCCAAACTCTGCTAAAGAGATCTCCAAGGGCTTGCAACTGAAGTTGCCCCCTGACCAGCGTCCCAGGACCAGTGGACGCTACCCCCTTGGAAGAAAGCGACTGCGGGTGCTGACCAATGCCGCAGCACCGACGGAGGAGTCTCCTCCAAGGCAACGACATCCACCTGACCACCGTGACCGGGGCCCAAAGCAACAGCGAGAGCAAAGTAAGGACCAGCCGCCGCTGGCCCGAACACCGTGACCGCAACTGCACCGGGAGCCCGAGAGCAAAGTGAAGGAGGACCCGTCCAGTCCGAGCTCTCGAGGTGACTGCATAACGAGCAGCCACTCACCTGCAAAGACGGACAGTTGCCCTGTGAGAATCCGCAAGGTCGGTAGCCTGCCCGACAGCCCAGCTGTGAGCCCACAGCTGCACCGGCACTTGGCTGGGTACGTCCTGCACTTGGGGACCGTACTGCCACTTGCCACCGCCGCACAGCCGCCGCCTCAAGGGACGGAGCGGACGACGAGGAGAGGACCCTGCCGCCACAGAACACCGCTGCCCCGGATGACCAGTGACCTGCTCGGCTGAAGAGCCGCAACGATCAGCGACCCCGGGAAGGCAACGCGACGTGGGACAGATCCCCTGGAAGCCGCCGGCTCCACAAGAACTTTGGTTAACACCGGCCAACGGGCCTCAAGAGAACTGCATAAGAACTGTGGTAACCTGAACTAAGTAAACTTGCAACCGTTATCATAAAGTACGTTGACTGTATTCACAAGCCTGCTTAAAATCTATATAAAGATATATATTTTTACAGAATACAGTCTGGTCTCGTTGTGTGGTGGGTTGGTTGTAAAGGTGTACTATTGCAAGTGTTTAACCCTATGTGCCCCAAAGATTAGCCTACGACTGCTTAAGCCACACTACCTAGAGGGTAAGCAGAGGTTGTCTGGAAGGTAACCCTCAGCCCTGACGAGGAAGAGAGAGTCCCTGCTTGTCGCTAGTGTTGCACTGTGCCAACTAGAGCCTCCCCCTTCCTACAGTATGGTTATACTAGCATATTCCTTCAGCCTAATGTTTTACCTTTATTCAGCCTTTTACTCCCCATCTTCATATTGCATGCATATACAGTTGAATATAATTCGAACAGGTTTGGGTTCAGTTTTCAATTCATTAACTATGTAACAAGTTTTTAAAAAAAACACAAAACCATGAAGTGATTGAGACCATAATAATACCTGCGATACAGGTAATTTCAGCAATAATGTGAACAATTTCTTGTATTTAAACTGAATGCGATGCATTATCTCCAAATTTAAATTCCAGGGGCCTTAATACGCAGAAGGTGCACTTTCCCTTAAAACAGGAGCACCAGGCGCAATAAGGGAATGTGCGCTCTATTAAATTGAATGTGCTGCCCCCAGGGCAGCTGCAAAGCTGTGCTACCCTGGGGACAGTACATTCAAGTTAAAATGTTACCTTTGAGGCAGTAGGTATTTGCTTTACTGTGCAGGTGGCAACCTGCCAGCACTTTTAAGAAGGGAGAGAGATCCTCTAGCAGGCTGGTGCAGGGAGCGATGTCACCTACCTGCAAGGGATGTCTGGGGGGTCCACAGGACTCCCTTTACCCCCTCCAGAGGTCTGCCTGCATCTATAATAAAGCATGGGTGCATAGGCAATGGTTCCTCATTTGTATTGGGCCATGCCCGTATGCAAACAAGAACACTATCTGATGATAGCGGTGGTGCTATATGTGTGCCAGCTCTTTCTATAGTTCAGGAAAGGTCACACAAGCGTCTGCGGCCCATTCTGTAATACCAAAGTGTCCCTGAGGTGCACAAAGCAGTCATACTTGCCTGTTGCACCCCCGGGGGAATTTCCATAAGACAGCACCAGTAGTTTGGAGGGATTCAAAGAAAGGAGGAACTTCTTTGAAGACCTTCTGGCTCAGTATGTAAGACATATTACAAGTGTCACCCATATGAAACACACGTAATGATATGATGCTGTAAAGAAACTAGTGGTTTTAGAGTACTAGGTTAGAAATGTGTGATAAGCAAATATTTGGGGCCTAACTCATTGATACTTATAGCATTGTTAATTGCAGAGTTATTCCTTATTATGATGATAATTGTATAAGAAGAAAGGAACATAGTAAATCCTAATCATTACAATATTTGTTAAGTTAGTAATTGTGTCGGTTTGGGGCTTGGTCCCTTTACATTTCAACAGCAAATCATTCTCAGACAAGATTGTTGTATTCAAATCATCCTAAGTCCTGTAAGCACAACTCAAATGAAGGGATGAGAAACTACTGCACATTTTCCTTTTCACTGAAAAGATCAAACTTTTGTTTGGAGGTAGGGACATCTACTCAATTGTGACCTCCAGCTCAATGGGGTTCTCATGAAAAAAATTTAGGTTGTGTCACTGTTTGACTTTGATGGCTTGACTCGCGATGATGGGTCGGTCCCCTTATGGAATTTATTTTACCAAAATGTCTCTAAAGTTCTCCAAGTCTCTTGAACATCTACCAGAAAGTTCTTTTTGGGGTTCCAAAGTGTCCACTACACCAACCCAAGGTTCCAGAAGCTCTGAGTTGCTCCTTGGGATGTTGGGAATATGTCTCCCACAAAGCACTTGGCCAAATCATTTAAAGTCCAGCTAAAGGTGGTCAGCTGGTTTCTTCTTGCTGGAGATGATGCAGGTGGAGCACTTTTAAACTGTTGCTTTGAAGGAGTCCACTCCTTCACTTTCAAAGCAAGGGAAAGTCCTTATGGGCTGAAGCCCAAATTGTGCACCAGGTGCAGTGCTAGGCCATGGATTCAGGAGGGAAGCCCTTCTTCCTCTTGCAGTTTTGGACCAGAGTCTCAGTTACTTGTCAGCTCTTCCATATTTAACCAAAGTTCTTGGATCACAAGCAAAGGGGAACCCCCAACCAATGGGATCCAGGCTGTCACCCTTAGGTATGACAATTTCCTTCAAAGTGTGGCATAGACTTGTTCTAGACAGCACATTCTTTTAAATCCAAAATGGAGAAATTCTCTCCTGGAGGTTAAGAACTGTCTGGCTAACTTTCCCTAACAGTCCCCTTCTACTCCTTCTGCTAATTTAATTATGGGGCTCCTGTCTGTCTGAGGGTGTGGGAAGTGGGGATGAGCCTGTGCCCTGCCCTAACTGGCATTACCTCTTTGAAAACCAGTTTGGCTATTTCGCCCTTATCATGCATGTTGCTCTGCTTCTCTCGTCCCACAAAATGCCCTTTGTCTATATGCAGGCCATGTCACACCTCATCAGAGCAGCTGTCATAGGCTGCCCAAGTAGGAGAGACTGCTAGCAGGCTGGATTTTACTTCATCCGAAAAGCAAGTACTAAAACGTATTTTCTGTAATAATTATAATAAATCTAACTGAGGGAAGTTGCTGGATTCATCATAACTATTCTTTTAAGTCTTTGAATTATATTTTAATCTCACTACTGTCAATAGTTATACTTTATTAAACTATTCCCATGTTAGCCTATGGAGTTAATGCATGACAATAAAGAAAAAAAAGTTGGCAGTTTTTCCCTCACCAGGGCATACAAAACCTCTTTATTATGTCTATGCTTGTAGTTACAAGGTACCCCATCGCATGGGCATCTAGGGAACACCGTATGGGTGATCTTTCTGTAAAGATAAAGTAGTTTGAAACTTTGGAAGTGCCTTTAATTCCATAATCGAATTTGCATTTAATTTAATTTTTGAAAGCAGTCTGCAATGCAGGGCTATCTTTAAAATGACAGCAGGCAACACAGCAGTGCAGACCAATTGTAATTACATCTAATTACCATACACCTTTTACACAGAGCACTGGCCCTGGTTAGCAGAGCCCAGGGCACAATCAGTCAGTAACCACCAGTATCAATAAAAAAAATGGGGGTGATCAGGGTAAGAATTTCTCACACTCTTTCTTTCTTTCTTTCTTTCTTTCTTTCTTTCTTTCTTTCTTTCTTTCTTTCTTTCTTTTTTCTCCTTCTTTCTTTCTTTCTTTCCTTTCTTTCTTTCTTTCTTTCTTTCTTTCTTTCTTTCTTTCTTTCTTTCTTTCTTTCTTTCTTCCTTTCTTTCTTTCTTTCTTTCTTTCTTTCTTTCTTTCTTTCTTTCTTTCTTTCTTTCTTTCTTTCTTTCTTTCTTTCTTCCTTTCTTTCTTTCCCCTTACTTTTGTTCTATCCTTCATTTTCTCCTCTTTTTGCAAATTTCCTTTATTCTATGTTCTGCCCTTACATACATAATATACCATCCATTTGAGCGGGACCTAACTTTATATCCCATTTTCAAAGATCTAGTGATGTACTTCGCTGATGTGTCCATGCACTCATTACATGTGTTAAAGGACTCCTGATGTTCTATACACACACCCTTTACATTCAAAAATTGCAGAGAAGTGTAATTTCTAGGTGTGGTATTAACACACCTTTATGAGTTATGTCATTATGATGAAAGAATACTGTGATATCTGCATGTCTGCCCACACTGTGTGCTGTTTCCTAAAGACAATTATGTTTGGCGCATGTGCTTTTTTGATAAAAATTACAACTTAATAATCCCTATTCGACTCATAATAGATTGTTTAAGAGGTATCTTGGTCATTATGAAGCTCTGACCCATACAGATAAAACACTGATGACTGTAACATATAGACCAGAACAGTGAGGCAGAAGCCATTTAGATTTTAGCATCCAGTTACAGTATTGCTATTGTACTAACGAGTTTTTAACCTTATCTGAGTGACCATTATTAAAATGAATTTGCATGGTTACACCCTAGGTAATTGTATTTCTTCCCATCCCTACAATTGCAAGAGCACTCAGATCATTGGTCGAGCCAGCTCAGATGCATCATCAGTTTGGGTGAGCGTTCAATTATGAAGCATGGCACGAGGCTTTCGTAGTTGAGGATTCCTTGACAATTTTATATGGGTGCCTAAGCAGGGTTGTGGATCCCAGTCTTTTTTTTTGATCAAATATGTTTTTATTGAGTTCCACAGAGCAACAACATACAGCAGGAGAGAAAAAAAAAAGGCAGTGCGAGTAAAACTACAGTGCAAGTGCTACGAAAATAGGCATGTCCCTGTAAAGTCCAGCTAGTGAGTAAACTGTCCGTCTGTGTAGAATCGTATGGCAAGAAACAAGCCCAACGCCTAGTGCAAGAACTCTTTTCTAACCACCCCCCACCCGGAACCCCGATCAACTCCCATCCCTCAACAGACCCCCCCCCCCCCCTCGGTGTGTTCCTGAGCAAGGCCGGTGGAGGCCGGGCGAGGGCCAGATTAGACCTTACGTTCCGCTTTGGATGTCTCACTGCGGAATTCCTCCGCCAGCTTCAGGACCTTGATACTTCGGGCAGGTGAGCTCCGTGAATTCCTGAGACAGTAAGGAGATAAGTGGTTGCCATGTTTCACGGAAAGCATCTGATGCCTGTGTGAGCGAGGCCTGGATCCTTTCCATCCCCATGATATACCATAACCTGTGTAGCCACCCTGTGTGTGTGTGCTTTCTCGGTGCGCCCCATAATGATAAGATGTGGTGAGTCGCCGCCCCCATCGCCAGCCCCATCTGCCGTCCCCGCAGTGATTTGAGAGGGAACATGAGTTTATTGGGAAGCCCCAGGATCGCGTACGCCGGGAAGCGTGGGATATAAGTTTCAAAGTAAGTGTCAATGTCCCTCAGCACCACCTCCCAGTACTTTTTAACTGCAGTGCACTCCCACAGTATGTGTAGCATGGTCCCAGTGTGTCCGCACCCCCTCCATCAAGTGGGGTCTTTGCTTGGGTTCCCCTGGTGTAGGCGCTCGGGGGTCAGGTGCCAGTAGTAGGCGATTTTCACCGCCGCCTCCCTGCTGGCCGTGTTCCACGCAGTGTGGTGGGCCCTGTAAAATATATCCCGCCATTCTTTATTCTACAGTGTGCGCCCCAAATCCCTCTCCCAGCGTTTCTGGCCTGCAGATCTCCCTTCAGGAGGGGATGGGGACAGCAAGAGGTACAGTTCGGTAATGGACCCGGAGTCAGACTTTTTAGTCATGAGCCACCTCTCATACGGGGTCAGTGGGCGGCTGACCAGCGGAGCTACCTCAGGGAGTGCCAGCCAGTGGCGGAGTTGGAAATATTGGAAGCGATGTGGCTTGTCGAGAGCATAGTCAGCCACCACCATGTCCCACGGAAGGAAGCCCTCTGTGTCAAACAAGTAGCCTGCAGAGCGGCACTCGGATGGCCGCCATTGGGGAAACGAGCCTGGCAGTAATCCCGGGGGAAAGGCCGGGTTGTCCAGCAGAGGCGTCATGGGTGAGGGGAAAGTTGTGAGGCCCCTCGGGGCAGCGGTGGCATCCCAGACCTGCATGAGGGTCCTGGTGATAGGGGATTTCTTCAAATATGCCGGCCTGTCCGGGCGCGCCAGGAAAAGGACCTTCCACAGTGACATGCCTGCCATGGCCCTATCCTGGAACAACCAGTGTTTTTCGGAGGTGGGCCTGGACCGCTTGGAAATAGTGCCGTAAGTCCGGAACCCCCAGGCCCCCTTCAGCTGTCACCCGCGTAGCAAGGTCACGCCTCAGCCTGGGTCGCTTGCCCGCCCACACATAGTGGTTCAGGGTGTCCTGAAGTTTCTTGATCATCCCCAGTGGGGGGGTGACCGGGAGAGTTTGAAAGAGGTAGAGGATCTTGGGGAGGAGTGTAATTTTAATGGCCGCCACACGACCCAACTAGGAGAGTGGTTGTTGCTTCCACCTTGCGATATCCCCCTGAACCCGCAAGAGGAGTTTAGTATAGTTAAGGTCGACCGTCTGAGCAGTTGCGGGAGTCAAATCTATCCCCAGGTACGGTAAGGCAGTGCTGACCTCTAACCCACCTATGCAAAGCGAGTCTCTGTTAGCCAGCTTGGTGTTGCAGCCCAGTGGGAGAACCACCGATTTCTGTACATTCATTTTAAAACCCGACACTTCGGCAAATGCCTCCATTTCGGACAGGAAGGCCGGTAAGGAAACCGTAGGGTTGTCCACCGCGACCAGGATGTCGTCCGCGTACAGGCTCATCGTCTGTTCCACCCTGCCGAACATGACTCCGGTGATAGTCCTGCCGTGTGATAGTCCTGTTGTTACGGACACGTTGAGCAAATGGCTCGATATAGAGGGCGAACAAGAGCGGCGAGAGCGGGCAGCCCTGCCGCGTGCCACGCTGGATATCAAACGGCTTTGAGCTAATCCCATTCACCTTGATTGTCGCCCTGGGTGTCGCGTAGCATCCTGCTATCCAGGAGCGGAAACGAGGGACAACCCCGAATTTCGCCAGTGTGTGGTCCAGAAATCGCCAATCCACCCTGTCAAACGCCTTCTCGGCGTCCACTGAGAGCAGTGCGGCATCCGAGGCGTTGAAGTGGGCTTTGTCGATGACATGCATTATGCGTTTGGTATTATCGGCACACTGTCGGGTGGGGACAAAGCCTGCCTGGTCGGGTTCAATGATGCCTGGAAGGCACGGGCCCAGGCGCGAAGTCAGGATGCCGGTGAAGAGCTTCAGGTCGATATTGAGCAGCGATATCGGCCTGTATGCTGCACACCTCTTGGGGTCTTTACCCGGCTTCGGCAAGAACACGACGTCCGCCTCCAGCAGCTCCGCCGGGATCGAACCCGGGCCCCCAAAGGAGTTAAATAGCCTTGTAAGAACCGGTGCCAGGAGGTGGCAGAAGGTCTTGTAGAAAGCTGCGGAAAAACCGTCGGGCCTGGGGCCTTCAGGGGCTTAAGTTTGGCAATGGCCGACACAACCTCCTCCAGACGGATGGGGCTGTCCAGAGCGCTGGCGTTGGTCTCATTTAGAGCAGTGACGTCCATAGTCTCGAGGTAGGCCTTCTCAGCCTCCTCCTCGATGGCCGGGTCCGCGGCGTAGAGTTGGGCATAGAGGGCCCGGAAAGCGTCTGCTATGCTAGTATCGTCTCGGAGTTCCTCACCGCCATCCCCGTGCATAATGGGAACCCTAGAGCGGACTGTTTTAGCTTTGAGTTTGCTAGCCAGAAGGCGACCCGTTTTGTCGCCACCCACATAATATGTGTGGCGGAGGCGAAGGGCCGCGTATTCTGCCCTGTCTAGATCTAAGCTCGCCAGCTGGGCCCTAGCCGCTTTCAGCTTGCGCTAGATGCGAGGGGCGCCCGTGCGGCAGTGGACCCGCTCTAGCTCCATTACCTGCTCCTCTAAGTCCTTCCTCCAACCGCCTTGAGTGCCCCCCATAGCGTTGCGTGGGTCACCTCCCCTGTATCGTTCGCCCCTAGATAATCAGTGATGGTCTGGGATAGCCGCTGTACCGCCCCCTGCTGAGACAGTAAGCTTTCTCTAAGCCGCCCTCTACCCTTGTGTGGGGGTGTGCGTGGGACGGTTAACTGAAGGATCACCGCCTCGTGGTCCGACAGTGCCGCCGGTGCAGTGTCAATGTCTCTAAGTATGGGGACAAGGTCAGTGGAGCTCAGGAAGTGGTCTATTCTGGCGTAGGTGCGGTGTACTGCGGAATAAAAAGTGTACCCCGGGGCAGTGTGATGTAGTTCCCGCCAGGCATCAACCAACCCCCTGTCTGTCAGCCATTGTTTCCCCGCTGCCGAAAGCGCCCCCGAGTCCCCAAATCTCTTTCCGGATCTATCCATTTCATTGTCCATGACAAGATTCAGGTCCCCCCTATCAAGACGTGCCTCAGGTCGCCTGATAGCGCCTCTGACAAGGCCCCCCTAAGGAAGGCCTCTTGGTGAGTATTAGGCGCGTAAATCGAGCCAAGGAGTGTGTGCCTACATGGACAGTGTGTGCTAAGAGTCTACCCTTGATTTCGGCTACCTTGCTTCCCACCCGCCCTTTAAAATGCCTAGCTACCAGCAGGGCCACCCCCACTTTCTTCTCAGAGGTCGCCGAGAAAAATTGCTGTGGGAAGGCCCTAGCTTTCATGCAGTGCTAGTCCTTTGCCAACAAATGTGTTTCCTGCAGTAAGCAGAGCTCAGCCCCAGAATGTTCCAGAAATGAAAGAACTGCCCTCCGCTTGATCGGATTGTTAAGTCCCTTCACGTTAAGGGACAAAACACGGATGCCATCAGCGGCCATGGGAGAGTGTGAATATAGTCTGCTGTGGGCCTGGCCCCGTCCCGCCCCCCCCCCACATCTGTTCGTTGTCAACCTATATTGAACACACGAGTACCCAACCCCGACCCCGAACACCCCCCCACCCACCCTGAGCCCCAACCAACAATCCCCAACAAGAAAACATAGTCCGAGGCCTATCCGGCAACTGTCCAGGCCCCTGGTGAGGTCTCTGAAAGTGGGAAAACGTGGCAATGGCGGGCCCGGAGCCCTCGTCCCGCCCCCCACTTAACGTGCTGGTCGTTAGTTACCTTTGTGCTCGTGGCTCTTCAGGGCCCAGCCGTAGTGTCCGTGGCGACCTTCTGAATCGTTGCCGCATGCTCATTCGCGACCTCCGTTGGGTCCGGCCTGAATCCCTTCTTAGGTGTGCGACGACTTCTCACAGTCTGCCAGCCGTCTGCTTGGGAGCGGGGAGACCGTGTTTGGGAAGGCTCGAGGTCCGCGGCGTCTCCCTGGCCATTCTCCTCCGTGGTGAGGCCCAGCACTGCACAAGTGTCTCGCAGGGACCGCAGCTGATGAAGTGTCCCATTCCACTTAAAGATCAGTCTAAAGGGGTGACCCCAGGAGTACGGGACACCTTTGTCTTGAAGGAAAGTGGTCACCACCTTGAATGCCTGCCGCTTTTGAAGAGTGTTCGCGGACAAATCTTGGAAAAGCTCGACGGCGTGCTCCCTGAAGTGGAGAGGCTGTTTCTGGCGCGCCGCCTTCAGAATGCGTTCTTTGAGAGGGTAGTCCGGCAAGAAGGCCAAGATGTCTGGGGGGGGGGGGGGGCGGCGCCCTGCATGCTAGGCCCACCCTGTGGGCCCTGTCAATTCAAGATATAAAAGTCATCCCCCTCACCCAGGACCTCTCGGAACAAGTCCCGCAGATATGCGGCGATGTCACCACCTTCTGCCTTAAGCGGCACGTTCCGTACCCTGATGTTATTTCTCCTGGACCGGTTTTTACAGGTCTTCAGCATGGGCCTGGAGCTGTGTCTGTTGGTCGTGAAGCCGGAGGAGTTCTTGCTGCAACTGTTCCACCTCCGCGCTCCTGGCCTGGTCCGAGGTCTCGACGGCCGCCACCCGTTCACCAATATCGTCAACATCGCGGCGGATTTCCTTGTATTCCCCCACCATGTCTTGCCGGAGGGTCAAGATGTCCGCCTTGAGGGAGGAGAACAGCTCCTCCATGAAAGCTTTAGTGGCCGGGGCGTCTCCTTCGTCTCGCTCCTTGACTTTAGGCGGAGGGACCGCCACTGGCTTATCAGAGCTCTTGTCCCCCTTGGAGGCCCCCTTCGCCAGCATATCGGGGATAGTGCGGCCCCCTCTGCGATTGTTAGAGGACATGTCCCCGCCGACCCGGGGGCACCCAGTCCGCGCCTTTGTCCACCACCGGAGCTCGCCTTCCTCCGGGCCACGTGGAAAATGGCCGCTCAAGGGCCGACGATTAGCATCCTCAGCCTTAGGGCCCAAGCTGTGGCGAGCGCGGGGCTGGCTCACCGTTGCCCCCGCCGTCGAAGCTGTGAGCGGGGGCACCGGGGGCTCGATTGTCTGCCCCCCGAGTATCGGCGTCCCACGCCGGCGACGCCCTGCTCCTCACCTCCTTGCCAAGTGATGGGGGGAAGGCCCAAGCCGGGGCCTCGCGTAGATCGTCAGGCCGCTGCCGCACTCTCCTCCGCCAGGTGCCTCACGGGGCCAACTCGGGGCCACCAACGCGGGTAACCGCTGCCAACGCTGCTCCTCCGATCGGACCTCGTCACCGTCCGGCACCTGACACTGCTCCGGCGGGCCCGGCCCCGCTTCTCTTTCCCAGCTTCTCCGTCCTCGCCGGCGCTGTTGGGCCCAGGTCTCCTGCGCGCCAACGGCGGAGGGGTCCGCCCGGGGCTTCTGGGGCTGAATCAGCAGACAGACGGCGTCACCCCGGACTCTGTGATCGTGGGGTGTCGTGGCCACCAATTTTGGGGTAGGTGCTGTAGCGTGGCTATGTAATGGGGGGATCGGGAGGAGGAGCTCCGCAGAAATGCGTCCTCTCAGGCCGCCATCTTAGCCGATCCCAGTCTTTTGACTTTCTGCATTAGGGTTACCTTACATTTTTTGGTGGTATACTCAATTTTTAGGTTGAGCATTCGAGACCTCTTGTATACACTTTAGTATGTGCTTATTATATGGAGAAGTGTGGCTCAATGATTAGAGCGGCAGACCCTGATGCAGAGGTCTAGACCGGGACCAGGGTTAGATTCCCCGCCTCGGCGGGTCTTGGGCTCAAAAATTCCACAGACCTGATAATTCTCGTCTTGGTGCCTATTCCAATCATGGAGTCCAACTCTGGGCAATAGCTTGCTTAATTTCCACAACGGCCCCCACAACGCTAAGGATGCCTCCACCTTGGGGGTGCCCAGTAGTGGATGCCTCACAGGGAAAGCCAGGATGGGTTCCACAGCGGTATTCGTACAAGTGCCTTGAGACCCTTGCGGGTGAGTAGTGCGCTATACAAGTATCAATTTACATTTACATATACTTTTATGTGTATGTACTTTATGGGCTCTGGACATCAGCCCTAGGACTTGACTGCTTCCGCTTAGGGACTTTTTTCTGATGAACTGCCTCTATTTAACAGTCTTGGTAGAAAACGACCAGCAGAGTTCAGTAAAATACCAGAATTGCTTTCTGCTGAGGGACTTTTTTTTTCTGGCAACTGAATCTATTTAACTTTCTTGATAGAAAACGACCAGCAGAGTCAGTAAAATACCAGAATCAGTTTAACATTCTCTAGATTCCAGTCCATGGAAATTGTCATCCACGAACACTCATAGACAATACTATTTTTTTTAAATCTTGACTTTTCAGTGATATGACCACAGAAGGCCCTGATTTTATATTAAAAACAGAGGTTTGGAATATACCATTTCCTGCTGAAAGGCAATCTTACACTCCATGTGTTGTCATACCTGGCGTGTTCTGTAGTTCGGTGCTTTCTTTTCCTCTATGTTAAAGAACAATAGATATTTCAGCACCCAGGCTAATGTGCTGCATAGCTAAATACATATAAGGGCCCCAAGGCAAGACTAATTGCATTGCAAAGGCTTGTTCTCCCCCAACGCTCCCACTCTCAAATCACGTGTTTTGAAATAGTGCACCTAAATGAATGTGCACTTTATACATGTTTTGAAATGGTGCACCTAAATGAATCCACACTTTATACATTATAATCAATTTAACAAATAATGGGACGAAATGCCTCGTATATGCATTTAAACATTGTACATGCCAAAATAGATGCACATCGTTGAGACATAGGTTCATTTAGCTTCACGCCGTAATGTCATTTTTTTAACTTGTTTTTCTGATGTCTCAAAGATCCCGTTAAGTAGCAAATGATTTAAAAAATGTATATTTAGGAGTATGCATTTTGGTTTAATCACGTTCATCCTTTAATTATTTTAAGTTTTTATTCACCATTTCCATGTCGCCTAAAGCCGATGAAACTACAAGCAGTAAGTAACAGATGCTGCTATCTTTGCTGGTGCCATGTGTCCATGGCGAAGTAACTCCTAACTGCAAGTCTTATTAAAATTGAAAGAATTTATCATAATAAGGAACAGAATTGTCACCTGCATAATTTACTACAGGTCAAACAACTATCTTTAAACTGGGAACTGCTGAGTCTTTGTATTTGACACTCTTTGTGCAGAGTAGATAAGTCATTTCACTTGTACCTCATCAGCTGTTAAACACTGTCTGATAGGTCTTCATCTATTGAAGTCGCTTTTTTTACTGCGGAATACCTGCAGAGGTCTCCCATTGTTATCTCTGCAGAGAAGATGCGTAGTTCTGTGAGTCTGGTGGGTGTTCAAAAAGCTGCACACACAATTCTGAGCTGTTAAATGAGTGTTTAACTTTCTCTCTACAACCTTCACATATATGAACATACACATAAAGTGGTTTTCTAGCAGAAAACAGGAATTTTAAATTACATGTAAATTAAGAGTGCATAAACCAAACGCATTGGGATGTAATTACCCATTTTCTTATAATGATGTTTAAATTTGATTCACTATTCATTTGTAATGAAGGATGTGCTTACAATGTTAGTACTTTAGACTAAAAACATATTGAACCAATTTTCTCGTGCATAATTTGGGTACAGTAAATCTATAACTTGTATAATTGGAAACTATTTACCGCATTTTGAATTGATTTTCTTCCTGTTTTGTGGGAATAAGGGAGCAAAAGTAAAATATTTTCCAAATAGCAATTTATCCAAGCTGCAGGTCAAGTATTGCCAAAAATCGTCATTTGTTCTTTCTGTCCGGCTCACAGTTCACCTGGGAAATACTTTTCTGATGGAACCTCTGCCCCTGACCACTCAGAGGTCCACGCGCCTCAATGTGTCGAAAGGACCACCTTATTTAAAGATGGATTTCTGACAACTGTTTTCATGTTCACAACTGTTATGGAAGGTATGGCGTTTGCAAATAGGAAGAAGAAAGGCTTGCACGACTTGTGCTGACGCTGCCACCCGGGATCACCGCCGTCAGCACAAGTCGTGCAAGCCTGCCGCACCAGCAGTGCGCCACCAATATCCTGAAGAAGCCCTAGTTAGGTCTTTAAAGATACTAGTGACCTATTATTCAGATATAAGTCATTCAACACTGGGACTGGAAAATATCCATTTCCTTTACTTCTTCTAGGTTCTGAAGAAAGCCCCCCAACCCTTCTGGGCACCCAAAGGGGCTGAAACATTTCAACCACTTATCTGGACTAGTAAGTGTAGTGGACTCATAAATAGTCTGAGTATGCAAAACACAGTCTTTAACTTTCCCAATGCTCCGAACTGAATAAAGTTGAAGTTTAGGCAGTATGAGGACTTTTTTAAAATTCACCCCACTCGAGCACCCTCACCTTTTCCTTTATTACTGATCACTACAGAACTAACTAGTGGTTCTCTACAGGTGGAGGAAGCATAAAAAGAAACCCATTGATGATGCTGTCAAGTATCTGATTAAGGCGGAGAATTAAGATATATTCTGCCCAACAACCTGTTTATGTGAATGAGGGTTTTTTAAGTAATGACGGTTAGAATTCCCGAACCTTGGTTGCAGGTACAAGTGATCCATTCCCCATTGATACTGACTGACTATTAGGAAGCTGAATGGATCATGGCTTCTCCTACCTCCCCCGTGCTTGATTTCAATACATATGTCAGTATAGGCATGAGTTTGTTCACAAGCATTTGAATGATTGGGCTCAAAGATGGATCCATCATCTTGCTGGTTAATCACAAAAAGAAGTGTTTAAAAATATGGCAGTGGTTTCATAGCTGCCAAATGAAGCTCGGTGCGGCCTGGATCATCCAACCATAAAAGTACTACGGTTTCAATACCAATTTTACAATTTGTAAATCTTACAGCCAAAAATGACTATGTTTAGCTCATCGTTAGTTATACTAAAATTAGGGTTCTCACAGTATTTTCCTAATTTATTTAGCTTCTTCTGAAGCAAATTACCATTTTATCTTACATCACTCTATCATCTGCGGATTTCTGTATTTTGCATAGCTGTTTAGATACTTTGGAAGGGAAAGAGACTACTTTCTCAAGGGGTTCTCCCAAGTCTACTATTTAATGGGTAAAGGGTAGCATGAGCGAATTTTGCGGATCTCGCGTTCGCGAATTTGCGGATTTTTGAACTCGCAATCCGCAAAATCCGCGAATTCTTGCGAATTTGCGGATTTTTTTTTTTTTTTGTGTTCGCAAGGATTTCTGCCAGTTCGCGAGGGTTTCGTACCAGTTTGCAATTGCGAACTTACATTTCGTCGCGCAACGGTCGCGAATTATGTTGTTTCTACGTCTGGTTCATCATCACAGGTTCCCAGCACCCTCTGTTTCACCACTGCAACCCTCTGTTACATCAATGCCACCCTCTGGTTCATCATTACTGTAGATTATGGGGGGGAAAAGCAAGCACACCATCCCTGCTTCAACTCAGATGAATTAATTTGGGGTTAGTTTATTAATGTGTCACTGTTTTAAAATTCCAGTCTGGCACCTGCTTCCTTATCTGTAATTTTGCTTTCTGTTGCAGTGCATTTTTTTTCCCCAGGACCTTCTTTGTGGCCTACTTGTAGCTATTGTATGAGCCTGCTGTGAGGGTCAGAGCAGGGTCATACAATTGTTGCAACTAGCAACTGAATTCTGGAGGGGCCCCAGTCAGGAAGCACTACCGGGAATTGTTACTAATGATGAGTTTGAACTCTTGCCCCTGCCGAGTGCTTTCACTTTTGAAAAACTCGTTTTTCTGCAATTTCGCGGGGTTCGCGGGGTGCGAACACGCGCAAGATCGGATTCGGAAGCCGCAAATTCGTGCGAATATGCAATTTGTTTTTTTTGCAGCGTGTTAGTTGGCAAGGTTTTGTGCGTTTTTGCGAGCCGCTCGTAGCGCAAGACGCGAAGTTACCCTCGCGGTCGTGCAAGGGCGCAGCCATCTTGTTTGCCTGACGTATTTCCGTTTCCGGGCGCGAAGTGTAATCTCGCAAAGTCCGCGGTTTGCCAGTACAGTCTCGCGCGTGTTCGCAAGGAAAATCTCGCGCGAACTTACCCGCGCGGTCGTGAACGGGCGCGGCCATCTTGTTTCTCATTCATTGCTATGGTTCTGGGCATGGTCTTTGTATCCTCTGTCAATCTCTGCCATCCTTTGCTTGTTTGAAGTTTTTTTTTATCTATTTTACTTATTATCTATCCCTCTATTTTTCTAGCCCTATATTTTTGTGTTTACTGCTACTTTTGGTTAATTTTAAACTACTTTTGTAAACTCTTTTCTTTTCTTCTCTTCCCTATTCTATTTTCTTTATTCCTTTCCGCCCAGACCATGGTGAAGGGAGCCGGGAAGCATCCCGAGAAGGGGAAGGGTCCCGCACCCCGTGTCCGGCTCCCGTGCGGGCGTTTGAGGGGGGAGCTAGTGATGCCACGGGAGATCTTTACCCCGGAGGAGGTGGGCCAGCTCATTTTTTATGTTCAGCGCCGCCTCCCCAGGACCATCATGGGAGGCGGCAAGATCAGTGCCGGGTACGGGGCCCGGGAGCGCCGGAAGCGGTGGGAGAAGGTGTGCCAGGCCATTTACCACCACTCTCGGGTCTGGCGCACCTACAACCAGGCCACCCACCGCTGGACGGATGTCCTGACCCGTGAGCGAGATCTGCTCGACCTCCTTGGCCTTGAGATCCCCGGGCTTGGTGAGTAGTAGTAGCTATGTCTTTACTACTATGTTTTCTCCTGCTGTGTTATTATATTGCAAATTTTTGTTTTTTTTACAAGAGCAATAATGCTGCTCATTACATTGTAGGTACATTTTATTTCAAAATCTTCTGTGCATTTCAGGTACACTGCTCTCCTTCTCAGTAGTGTTGCTACTATGCTTATTTGTTTTAGATTTTGTGTTCATTTCATTGGCCTGTGAAATTATGTATGAGTGTAGTTGAAAGAACTGCGCAATGCTACACACTAAGGTTCAGATTTTTAATTACCGGCGCATCCCTGCAAAGTTGCAGGGATGCGCCAGTAATTGTGCGTCACGCCACCATCACCCATGGTGCGCCGTATTACAATGCGGCGCGCCATGGGCCCAAAACGTCACCAAAGCGTTACGCATCTGTGCCGTAAAGGTGGCGCATTGCTGGAGTTGCGTCGCAACGATGGTGCAGCTCCATCAATTCTCTGGGGTGCCCTATCTCCCCAATGCTGCGTCAAGCCGTACGTCTGCTTCAAGCAGGCGCAGGGTTTGAGTCACGCATCATTGTCCTCAAAGTGACTGATTGAAATCTTGTAGATTTCCCTCAGCCACTTTTAGGATGCGTTCCTGCGCAGGAACGCCCTCCCTTGCGCCGGAACACCCCTATTGGCGCAGGGCTTTACAACGTGATGCATCTCCCAGATGCGTCACGTTGTTAATATACGCCGCACCATTGCGCCTCTTATGTGCTGTCGCTGCGTCACAAAAGTCACGCAACAATGGAGCAAAAGAGCCGCAAGGGCCTTATAAATCAGCCCCTACAGACTCAAGTCCAGTCCTTCCTTTGTACACATGGCGATAAGAAGAAATAGTGGTGGTGGATTAATAGTTTGAGTATTTTAATGACTGGTGAATGTAGTAGGAAACTTTAGTGTTGTCGCTGATCTTCAATCACAATGGACTTTGGCTGTCACTTTGCGTGCTGCGGACTGCTGCCTGCCAATCCTAGGCAAACCTTTTTAGTACTTTGTTTAGTGAGTTACATAGGGTAGTTTCCAATTCGACGGTCCGCAAATCAAGCAATACTAAAGTAATGACGTAGTCGACCACATGAGATTGGTCAATAATATATCCCGTGGAGTCGTTCCCTATTTGCTATTTCGCAAAAATATTTTGTTACTTTGTTAGTTCTTTTTTAAATGTTTGATTTGGTTGAGAAATAAATATCATCCATGTTTTCTGTTTTTCTTTCTTTCATGTTGTACATCAGCTTCCCCCAGGGGCAAGAGGAGGACACAGGAGGAGGAGGAGGAGGGTGCTGTTGTCGATGCAGGCCAGGACCGGGCAGTCGAGGGCTCCTTTGCTGGCCCCAGTAAGTTTTAATTTTAATATAGAGTACTTATTTTTTCCTAGCGTTCCTCATTCGATTTTTTCTAAATCGTCTTTGATCTTCTTGTAGACAGGATCTAAATTCTTATCCCTATGACTCCGTGTGGTATTACTAGATTATTCTTATTAGTCTGTCTGTGTAGCTAACTAAGATTGCACATTTGGCATTTCCATTGGACTCCCATTCTAGTCAGCAATAGCTCTATGCACTGAGTGTAGTCCTCTGGGATTGTCCATATTGTCTTTTCAAGTATTCTAAATGTTTATGCTTTGACCATTGCCAACAATAAAAAGGTGAATGACCACCACCAAGAAATAATAAGATACTACTTTACTTTTGGTTTGGATAGGACAATCCATTCTACTACTGTTGCAGGGACAAATCTGCACAAACAGAACTATGGACACTAAATAATGCATCGCTTAGCTTATCAATTATAATAGGTGCTGTAACTGTTAGACTTTCCACATACCTCAGTGATAACAGACTTTGTAGTTGAACCCCGGCCCCAATCTCCTTACTGACTAGATAGTGTGGCAGAGTCATTTAGCTCCCAAAGTCACCGATGGCAGAGGCACGGACTCATGCTTGCAAAAATTCGAAAACCTTTAGCTCATCCACTCTAGTCTGGATGACCAAAAACCACAGACTCTATTTAAGTTTAAAAGCTTTATTAAAAGTAAACACATTTATTAAATTCAAGTTTGTCATAAAAGTGAACGTGTAACTGAAAATGGAAAAGTGCTTAGTGCTGACGATTAATTGGACACATTTCTTGTGGTCGAGCCGAGCTCTCACCTGGTTTGAACTTGATCCTGCTCGTGTTCTTAGAAGTCAAGGTTCTGTCTGTTAGGAGAAAAAGTGGTGCGTGTTAAAAAGTAAAAAGCAAACATTCATCAGTTGTGCCAAAAAGTGCAGCAAGACAACAGCCTTCCCTGGAAAAAGGGACCTTTTTACTCTAGAGTAGACAGTCAAAAATTATTAAATTGTACACTTTTTTCACATTTCTTTCTTCCTCCTAGACCAAATATTATATAGTAGTGAGTGGTGTATTCTAACATTATTAAATGTACTTTGTAGGTGGAACATCTGGAGACGGGGCCAGCGCGGAGGTGGTGGCATTGGACGAGGAGGACAACTCTGGGGAGGAGGCGGTGCAAGTGCCGGAAAAGGACATGCCTGTGAGGGTTCACACGGTGGTGGCGGGCAGAGGTAAGCTATACATTCCTTAGTCATTGAGATTGAAGACTGCAGAGTGTGCTTTCTGCACGGGTGTATTATAAAAAAAGCAGGTAGTAGCCTCCTCTAAATGTACTTCGACTTAGCTGTGAAGTTTTTGGCGAGAAGAATCCCAATCAGATCTGAGGTGAACTTGATGGATGGGATGAACGAAAAGCGAAAGAAGGGTGTAAGTAAGTGTGGAAGCACGAGAAATGTAATGATGACTGGCAAAGAAGAATGATATGTGTTTGCTTGGTCCCCGAGGTGGCTGGGAAGGTAAGAAAATGGTATGGTGCATGGCTGGGTGAATGATGAAGCAAGGATGGGTGGAAGGAGAACAGCCTGGGTGGGTGAGACAGAAACTGTATGTGTGCAATATACTTTGAATGGATGGATGCCTGGATCATTCATGGTACTATCTGACTCTTAGATAGCATATGTGAATCTAGAGAGAGTAGACGGTCACTGGATGAACTAAGTGTTACTTTGAAGAGCATGTAACACCGCACCCGCACGTCCGTTCCAGTGTAGGAAAGGCAAGGAAAAGAAGTTGTAACGTTGTCCAAAGACTACCATGAATAGTAGCAGTAGTTTGTATTGCAACTGCAAGCACAGCATATATCCAGTTATTACGGTGGGCACTCCCTACCTCCCTTAATAACTTTAGTTTAGTAGTAGTACGTCATTCATGTGTGGGGGTATCACTGTTCACTCAATAATAAGCAAAGCACCTAAAGTCATCCCATATGTCATCAAATACATCCCATGTGAAGTGATAGATAATCAGATAATTTAGCTTCTTCATTTTCCTTTTCTAATACTCATTTGCACTGTAGGGTGAAAGCTAAATTAATTAAGCAGTAGCCCTTTTAACAGAGTATTCTCAGTGCCACCCGTAATAGAAAAGTAAGAGCTTCACCACCTGCATGTACTGGACCGGTACAGTAACGCAAGTCTGTCTCACTCACCATGGTGTGCGTCTGTTTTTCTCGGGTGCAAGTTCACTGCGCTGGCATTATGCCGGCTTGCATAAGATAACGTACCAATTGTCCTAAACAAGAGAGAAGAAGAAGAATAAGAGTGGTGTACTGTCATAGTCGACTGTAATAGAAGTCCATAGTGCTCGTAGAATTTGTTCCTTAAACTCCCACTAATGTTAGAGCAAGGATGAAGAAGTCGGAGGTTACATAGATACTGTCCTCAATAGTTATGCACTGTGCTTTCAATTTGCTACTTGTACTGTGACAACTTTCTGCTCAATCATTTTGTGTTAATCTTAAGGAGCATTGGTTACAGACTATGTCTTTCTTTTTTCATGTAGTTGCTCCTTCCAAATCCAAGACACCATCAAGGAGGAAGGAGCAGGCTCGAATGGCCCGGCAACGGAGGCTGGATGCCACTGTTGCTGAATATCGGCGGCTGGTGGCCCTGGAGGAGGAGGAGACGCAGTCTGGAACAACAACAACGTCCACTGGGACAGCTGCCTCCTCCTCCGTGCGGGCTGCCAGCCAGCGCAGTGCTCCAGCGGTACGGAGCCGGGCTACCAAAGCCAAACGCCACCGCCCAGCAGCAAAGAAAGCAGCTGCCCCTCACAGGAATTGCAAGGCACACCGGCGCCGCTTATCCCTCAGACTGTCCTACCTGGAGCAGGAGGTCCATAATTATAAGAACGTGGTGGAGGGCCTCCGCTTCGAACTTGCCACCCTCCGCAAGGAGCATGATGCCCTGGCTGCTAATTCCAACAGCACCCTGCCATAGTGTCCCTTGCCCCTTTTTTAGAGACTTTTGGGGGGTGGGAATTGGGAGTTGTGATTTTTGGGGACTTTTGAAGGACAATCGTTGGGGTTAGGGAGGGTCTTGCGGGAGATTCTTTTGTTAGGGCTATAAAAATATACTTTTTGAAACTTTATCTGACCATACCTGTTTTTTACTGCTTTTGAGTCTGGTGGGTGGGGGTTTAACATAACAGTAAGTTTGTTTTCCTGAATAGTCCTAGGACTTTAGTAGTACTACCGTCAATCAAATCTCTCGTCTCTCCTAATACTCCATTATACTACCTCCAACCAAACGCCTATCTTACCTGTAATTTCTGTTTGCAAGTAGGGCTAGGCCCAGGGCTGGCTCCACGGGAAACAGCAAATAAGGTTGGCAATCCTGGGCGGATAAAATTTCCTCATAGCGGTGGTACTAGTGGTGTGACACAGTGGCAGTTGCTTGCCTATGAAAAAAAGAAAATGAAATCTGGTTTGTGCTCCTGAGCAATACAAAGGTACAATACAGAATATAGCAGGTGACAGAAGTACACTAGAACAGTGCCACGTTGTAGCCTAACAAATGTTAAAGTATAACTAATTCGGTTGAAGTTCTTTGACATTAGCCATGGGTCTTTGTCAAGCAGAGTAAGAATATATCATCGGATTTCTTCACCAGCCTGTTGCTATCACCTTATCCTCCCCAGCAAGTGTGTGGATTTATTGCTGTAATTTAGTCACACATCAATCAAAACCACACAGCCCGGGGGAAGAGGGTTAGGGTTTGAAAAATGGATGGGTACGGGGGTTTTTGGGAAAGGTTTTGGGAGACAAGAAAAAGTAGCACAGCATGGACGAACAATTGTGAACATAAACAAATCTTTGGGTACAAACCTATCCATCAATCTTTGAAAGTGCATACACTACTGTAACTGCATGCATGTCAGTTAAAAGTAATTAGTACTTTCGACAACTGTGGAAGAAAGAATGCGACAGTACAGGGCGTGGGTGGAAATATTGATAACTATATTCAACATAAGGTCTCTGTAGCCAGATACCTGAGAGCCTTGCTGGTCACTATAAATCCATTCACAACAACACTCAATGGGGTTGGTCTGGAAGGTGTCAGGTTTACTCCCCGTGATCCAGTCGATGCAAATATGGTTCCACTTCCAAATGTCACCAACACCCAGAAGTGTAAACACAGGGTGTTCGAGGCATTAGGCGGGGGAGAAAAATAACAAACTAAAATAAAAAATGTGGGATGGGTAAAGGTAGGGTCAGCAGGGAAAGGATACCTGTAACAGAAGACAAGACAGGCATCAGTGAAGTGCTGTCCTAACATACAAGGGTACTCTCATATAGTCTCACTAAATAGTCTGCAAGTCTCCCGCCTACTCATGGGAAATGTAGTTTCATAGTACGGTAGGCGCTTAGGGGCTGCGTAACCTGACAGAAGGTATAGTAGATAGAAAAGGAGAAATTGCTTTTTTTCTAGGTGTCCCCTCACTCACCAGGGTTGCCCCTTGGTGACATGCTTCATCATTGGGGCCATCCCAGTCCTCTACGGCCTGGGGCGTGCTGCGACTTGCGAATTACGTAGGAGCACTTACAAATGACTATGTGTGGTGCAGATGTGATAGTGGAGTGGACTAAGTGATGTGTTAAGGGATCAATGTAGAAGCAGAGAGAGAGCCAAGAAATGCAGTCACAGTCAGAGAAAAAGGCAAGGGATACTGTATCTATGTGGTTGTAGTGGTCCTGTTGGAAGTGGTAAGTAAGTTGCCCGCAGAAAAAAAATCCTCCTATTAGCGGCACTCCTCCATTGCAGCCGACGCTTCGTCCATCGATGTTGGTCACCAGAAGACACCCTGTCCACTGCCTGCCTGATGCTGAATTGTGGCTCGCTACTGTGAAGCCTGACTCCATCCTTTTTTCCCCATTGCAGAGACTGAAACCCGGCCTGTAATTATTCAACGAAAAACAGGAAGTGATATAATATTACAACACCACTGATAAATAAATATAAGGCATGTAGGCTGTGGAGTGCAAAAAGTCACAATTTGTTTTTCCTAGTAGACAGTACAATGTTTTTGAAAGTGCGTACTCTGAGTCACCTTTTGAAGGATGTATGGGCAAATTAATGTATCGGATCTTGCCCCTCAAGCTAGGTGTACTGTAAACTGTGTTTTAGAACAAAATTAGATCTTCCTAGCAGTGCTTCCACCCAGACCCTTACTAAAGCCAGTCGCAAAAATGTAGAAGACCCCCAATCAAATCTCAAAAAACGAGGCCTAGCAGAAAACTGGTGACAAAACTTACTTTGAAAGTAAAAGTAGGCCGAAGTACCCTAATTACCCATTACCCACCGTGGATTGCATTCAAACCACTTGCAAGCAACCAAGCAAAAGTAGCCATAGCCAGCATCGCTCCAAGACTCGAAATCCCCCCCACTCAAACACATGCAATAGAAATACTGCTAACCCTAACGAACCCTAAGTTAAGAATAGTGGCAAAGGCTTTCTTTAACTATGCCAAATCCCCCCTTTCCCACCATGGATTTTCTTCAAATGACTTGCAATTAAAATTACACATTCTCACGAGTGCTCTAAGACCCCAGAACTCAGTTTGAAAAATCTAGAACACCCCGAAACACATGCAATCCTGCTGCTAGGGCTAACCCTAACGAACCCTAAGTTACAAAAAGTGCCAAAACTAAAGGCTTTTCCGCGCGGATTTTGTCCCAACCACTTCTACCCGGTATTAGACCTTCCCAGGAATGCCCCAAGACCCGGCAACCCACCCGCCAAGAAGCGTAACACCCCCAAACAGGCCAAAAGCAAAATCTCATACTTGCAATATTTCTGGGCCTTCGGTCCAAACGCGCTGCGTAGCTAGGCCATAAGTCGGGGTTGGCACGACGGATTTCCTGAAAAGCAAATGCAATCAAGATTAGAGTGTCCCAGCAGTGCTGCCAGACCACGAAACTCACCCGCAAACAGACGGAACCCCCCCTAAGAGCACCTCAAAGGCAAGCAAGTCATCAATAACACAAAAAAAATTCCGCCTGGGATTTGGTCCAAAACACTTTTATCCGGTATTAGAGCTTCCCAGCAATGGCCCCAGAGCCGTCAACCCAGGAGAAAACGAGTAGAAGACCCCCAAACAGCCAAAGAGCAAAAGTACAAAAATGGGGACTTAGTCACTTTTTCACAAATTTCCCAAATCACTCCGCGCGCGCTCTGCAGCTAGGCCCTAAGTCCCCTCAGCCACCATGGATTTGCTTCAAACCTCTTGCAAAGTAAAGTATATATAGCCAGCAGTGCTCCCACACCACGAAACTCACCCGCAAACACCAGGAAGCCCCCCAAACAGGCCCCCGAAAACGCTACATAGAGCAAAATGTCAGAAATAGCCCAAAAAAAAATCGGCCTGGATTTTGTCCCAACCACTTCTACCCGGTATTAGACCTTCCCAGGAATGCCCCAAGACCCGGCAACCCACCCGCCAAGAAGCATAACACCCCCAAACAGGCCAAAAGCAAAATCTCATACTTGCAATATTTCTGGGCCTTCGGTCCAAACGCGCTGCGTAGCTAGGCCATAAGTCGGGGTTGGCACGACGGATTTCCTGAAAAGCAAATGCAATCAAGATTAGAGTGTCCCAGCAGTGCTCCCAGACCACGAAACTCACCCGCAAACACCAGGAAGCCCCCCAAACAGGCCCCCGAAAACGCTACATAGAGCAAAATGTCAGAAATAGCCCAAAAAAAAATCGGCCTGGATTTAGTCCCAACCACTTCTACCCGGTATTAGACCTTCCCAGGAATGCCCCAAGACCCGGCAACCCACCCGCCAAGAAGCATAACACCCCCAAACAGGCCAAAAGCAAAATCTCATACTTGCAATATTTCTGGGCCTTCGGTCCAAACGCGCTGCGTAGCTGGGCCATAAGTCGGGGTTGGCACGACGGATTTCCTGAAAAGCAAATGCAATCAAGATTAGAGTGTCCCAGCAGTGCTCCCAGACCACGAAACTCACCCAGAAACACCAGGAAGCCCCCCAAACAGGCCCCCGAAAACGCTACATAGAGCAAAATGTCAGAAATAGCCCAAAAAAAAATCGGCCTGGATTTAGTCCCAACCACTTCTACCCGGTATTAGACCTTCCCAGGAATGCCCCAAGACCCGGCAACCCACCCGCCAAGAAGTATAACACCCCCAAACAGGCCAAAAGCAAACTCTCATACTTGCAATATTTCTGGGCCTTCGGTCCAAACGCGCTGCGTAGCTGGGCCATAAGTCGGGGTTGGCACGACGGATTTCCTGAAAAGCAAATGCAATCAAGATTAGAGTGTCCCAGCAGTGCTCCCAGACCACGAAACTCACCCGCAAACACCAGGAAGCCCCCCAAACAGGCCCCCGAAAACGCTACATAGAGCAAAATGTCAGAAATAGCCCAAAAAAAAATCGGCCTGGATTTAGTCCCAACCACTTCTACCCGGTATTAGACCTTCCCAGGAATGCCCCAAGACCCGGCAACCCACCCGCCAAGAAGTATAACACCCCCAAACAGGCCAAAAGCAAACTCTCATACTTGCAATATTTCTGGGCCTTCGGTCCAAACGCGCTGCGTAGCTGGGCCATAAGTCGGGGTTGGCACGACGGATTTCCTGAAAAGCAAATGCAATCAAGATTAGAGTGTCCCAGCAGTGCTCCCAGACCACGAAACTCACCCGCAAACACCAGGAAGCCCCCCAAACAGGCCCCCGAAAACGCTACATAGAGCAAAATGTCAGAAATAGCCCAAAAAAAAATCGGCCTGGATTTAGTCCCAACCACTTCTACCCGGTATTAGACCTTCCCAGGAATGCCCCAAGACCCGGCAACCCACCCGCCAAGAAGTATAACACCCCCAAACAGGCCAAAAGCAAACTCTCATACTTGCAATATTTCTGGGCCTTCGGTCCAAACGCGCTGCGTAGCTGGGCCATAAGTCGGGGTTGGCACGACGGATTTCCTGAAAAGCAAATGCAATCAAGATTAGAGTGTCCCAGCAGTGCTCCCAGACCACGAAACTCACCCGCAAACACCAGGAAGCCCCCCAAACAGGCCCCCGAAAACGCTACATAGAGCAAAATGTCAGAAATAGCCCAAAAAAAAATCGGCCTGGATTTAGTCCCAACCACTTCTACCCGGTATTAGACCTTCCCAGGAATGCCCCAAGACCCGGCAACCCACCCGCCAAGAAGTATAACACCCCCAAACAGGCCAAAAGCAAACTCTCATACTTGCAATATTTCTGGGCCTTCGGTCCAAACGCGCTGCGTAGCTGGGCCATAAGTCGGGGTTGGCACGACGGATTTCCTGAAAAGCAAATGCAATCAAGATTAGAGTGTCCCAGCAATGCTCTCAGACCATGAAACTCACCCACAAACAGACGGAACCCCCCCTAAGAGCACCTCAAAGGCAAGCAAGTCATCAAAAACACAAAAAAAATTCCGCCTCGGATTTGGCACAAACCACTTTTAGTGCTTCCCAGCAATGGCCCCAGACCCGTCAACTCACCTGCAAAGAGGTAGAACAACACCCCCACAAGTGCTGAGTCTTTCTTCATTGGGCGTAAACCAGCCCTCTGCTTTGATGGAAATAGGAGTCTGGAGGAGGAGGATAGAGGAGCATGTTCTTCTGAACTTGTGAACCTGAGGAATGCAGACTGCGGCACCTTCAAATAAATTAGCAAACAAGTGAAGACAGTTCTGCTGATGGGCTTGTCTTTGTGATTATCTGATTAAAGTTTGAATTATATTAACTGTGCACAACAAAGAAAGACAGACACACAGGAATAAAAGTGAATAAGGATGAAAAAGAAAGTTATTGATTCGTTGTCTCATTTTCAGGGCTCGAAGTCGGAATCACGGTCCAGGAATAAGAATAAGGCTTCGTCATCATACTCTGCGAATTCAGCCCGGGTGAGGTCAGTGCCACCTGACAGAGTAGAAATTCCCTCATCTATGGTGCTGGCCACCTCCTCTTCATCCGGCACGCTCTCTCGTACTCTTATATCTGGTGGTATGAGGTGCTGATTCATCTTGATCATTGTTAACCTCTCCACATTTTTGGGCGAGAGGCGGCTCCGTTTGGGAGTTACAATCCCACCAGCCGCACTGAAAACCCGTTCAGAAGACACACTTGCGAGTGGGCAAGACAAGTAGTTTAAAGCCAGGTTGGTGAGCTGTGGCCACAATTCTTTTTTCCCATGCCAATACGCCAATGGGTCAGAATTAACATAGACCTCTGTGGAGTCATTCAGATAGTCCTTCACCATCGACTCAAGGTCCTCCTCCAAGGTTCCTCCACTTTGCGTAGCTCTTGCTGTGCCTCTGGCCTTTTGAGAACCAAACCCACGCAGAGCTAGCCAATCCTCTTCAGCCTCCAATGTTTCTGCTGCCTTTCGTGCAGATGATGCGGTTGCCGGTGTCTTTAACGGCTGAGAGGTCACTTGTGCCACAGCCACAGGTGCAGAAGTGGATTGTTTTGACTGGGGATGGCCTGCTGATGTACTGCCATTTCCTTCAATTTCCAGCCGTTCTGTTTCAAACTTCTTGGCTGACAAGGCTAGCCAACGTTTGTACTTTGTAACATCTTCATCAGCAAAAGGAAAGAATGCTCTGCCTGCCAGCGCCTTTTTGTAGCGTGGATCCAGAATAGTAGCACAAATGTAATGCTGTTCTGAGTGGATCTTTTGAAGACGTTCATCACCTTGTAGGAGCTCTAATAATGTCTCAGCCAGAAGCAAAGAGTCTTTCTTTTTGTCATCTTTTCGAAACACAGAACACACCTCCTTCAGTTGGTCCTCCAGCATGTACAACAATGGGATAGCTTTTCCCAAATTAGAGTCCTCCTTGCTGACTGCACGTGTGAAGACCTCAAAAGGACGAAGCATGCGTGTTAGGCTTTCAACTATGTTCCATTGCGGCCCACCCATCCTCAGCTCCTCTATACCCTCTTTCAAGAAAAATTGATCGAGTTGCGTATACTGCTCATACAGACGCTCAAGCATGTAGAAGGTTGAGTTCCAACGTGTTACCACCTCCTGGATGAGTGCTTTCACTGGCATTTGACTTTGATATAGCATGCTCCTCAGCTGCTTGCGGGCCTTAAAAGAATGCCTGAAATGCTTGCAAATTTTTCGGCAGTTGTCCAATACACTGTACGCTGCACTGCGTTTATTACCCAAGAATTTTTGGACAACCAGGTTTATACAGTGCGCCAAACACGGCACTCTGAAATAGTAACCGTCCCTCATGGCCTTAACTATATTGGAGCCATTGTCTGTGGAAACATAACCAACCTTGCGTTTTAGTGGGGACAGACAGTTAAGGACCTTTGTGTTAAAGACATCCAAAATGTTTTCTGCTGTGTGACGTTTCTCCAAACCAAACATGGCTAGTGTTGCATGTTTCCGAGCACCTTTAAAAACAATGTTAGTGTCAACACCTGAGTTTAGCTTTGCTTTAGCCCCTGAAAAAGAGACCCAGTGTGCAGTGATGCACATGTAATCAGCGCCTGCGCCACTGGTCCACATGTCTGTTGTCAGATGTATAGTGTGAACAGCACTCTTCTCCAAAGCTGCCCCAATCAACTTCAGAACATCTTCATGTAGTGCTGGAACCGCAACTCGGGCAAAATAGAACCGGCTAGGAACCTTCCATTTAGGGCAGAGCACTGTCACTAATTCTAGAAAACCAACCCCTTCTACAAAAGAAAAAGGGAGAAGGTCCAGAGCTAGCATTTTAGCCAGCTTAGTGTTATACAGACGGGTCATTGGGTGGTTGCGTTCATATTGCGCTTCTGTAAACAACATCTTTTTAATGTTGCCCTGGACCAATGATTTACGGGATGATGATGATCTCTTCGACCCAGTTACGCTCGCTGATGAACTTTTCCGCATTGATGTCTCACTCTCTCCCACACTCTTAGTGTGGCTCCCATGGGGTGTGCTGCTGACATGGGAACTGGGTGTAAGTGAAGTGTTTGAATCGTCTTCTTCTACCTCCTCGTCATCAGCAGATGACAAATCAACGTTTTCATTACGTGCAATTCCGGCTTTCTTGACCGCCTCTAGGTGCGGAAACCATTCGACAGGGTGCCTTCTCTCAAGATGACCTCTCTGGCCTCCGGTACCATAGTTAGAACCAAGCTTACCACGACTATATCGAAGCTTACAAAGGCTACAAATGGCTACGTTTTCCTTTTTTGGGCAAACACTAAAGAAGTCCCAAACTGGAGACTTGAAATGTCTTCGGGGGCCGGAGGAGGCGGCGATACTGGTGGTGGTGGTCCTGCTGCTAATGACAGATGAAGTGGAGGATGTGGATTGCCGAACTTCAGTACGTTTTGCACTTTCACCACCACGAATTGAGGTCGAGGACGAGGTGGGTACCTTCTTGCGAGGAAGAAATATGGAAGCGGTAGGTTTTGGTGTACTACTTAACTCCAAATCTAATGATTCCATTTCCATTGCCTCCTCGCCGACATCATCATCACGCTCAGCAGCTTCTCGGGATAGGGTCAAAATGTCTCTTTGCTGCATGCCCGGTGGGGCTGCAGTGACCTTTGTGATGACTGCCTCGTCGTCATCGTGAGAGGCTTCATCACCAGCAGTATCTGTCACTTCTTGTTGAGCCTCATCACACTCCATAGGTTTGAGTTTTTGGACGACCTTCCTTTTACGCTTAGGTACCGGTGGCAGATCATGGTGTGCCTCTGCCTCACTGTCAGACCGCAGTTGTCGTGGTTCCCAAGACAGATCACTTGCACCAGAACGAGGTGGGCTTGAAGAAGATGTAGACACCCCCCTTGATCTTTTCCTTGCTAGGGATGTGGAAGACAATGAATGATCATCAGGAGGAGTGGCTTCCAATGATACCTCAGCTTCATTGTCGATTTCCAAATGTGCCCCTACTTCGGGAGGAACAACTATTGTGGGCACTTGTGAACGTCCATGCACCTT
The DNA here is from genome assembly GCF_964263255.1 of Lissotriton vulgaris. Taxonomy (NCBI): domain Eukaryota; kingdom Metazoa; phylum Chordata; class Amphibia; order Caudata; family Salamandridae; genus Lissotriton; species Lissotriton vulgaris. Next base: position 454,262,871 of record NC_141691.1, read on the forward strand.
TGCTTGCGCATCTCCTTTTGCTGCCTCTCCTTCCACATGTACTTGGGCGTGTACTTGCACATGGTGTTGTTGTTGCGGCTGTGGTTGTTCAACACTTGTCAGATGAGTTACAACAACCTGTGTTGATTCAGGGACATTGCTGCTACTTTCTTGCGATGAGCCAACATCACTGGTCGATGGTGATTGGAGAAGTACACTGACTGCCTCTGAAGCACTCAAGGGCTTTGACTTAAGTTGGCGTGGTGGTGGAGGCACTGAACCCAATGGAGCAGGGGTGCTGCTCTCAGGTTGGTCCCCAGCAGATCCTGCTGCTGCAGGCGTACTTTTTTTTTTGCTCCCAAAAAAAGTGGTGGGTGGCACACCAGCCTCCTTGGTAACTTGCTTCTTCTGCTCCTTACTAGCAACTTTCTTGCTAGAGGAGCTACGGAGAAGTTTCTTTGGGGCCATCTTCTTCAGAGCAGGTCAGACAGCAGGCCGCAGTTGCACGAATTGTAGAGTTGTCTGAGGCCAGACGTGACGTCGCGTGACGTTATGCTGCACACACACACCGCTGCAGGACTTCTTCCTGGCACTGGTGGTTCTCTTGAGTCTTGTGCACCTAAAAAAAATGGAAGACAGAGGAACATCAGTTCAGTTATAGAGCACAAAAAAATCGAAAAACACTGCAAAATCAGCACAATCCCAATCCATCCATGCCCTCCATAATGTTTAAATTCAAGACAACCCACAGAAAGACTAGGCCCATGCAAGACTCACTACCCCTGGGCATAAATAAAGGTTGAAAAGTAGGCAAAATGGTTGGAGGCCTAACAACAAAGCCTGCATTCAAAATGGCCACTTGCCTGCCAGCACATGGCCAGTGCCTGTAGCTGCACTCAAAATGGCCACCAGCCACATGGCATGTCCCTCCCCATGAACACCCCCAAAAATCGAAAAACACTGCAAAATCAGCACAATCCCATTCCATCCATGATGTTTAAATTCAAGACAGCCCACAGAAAGACTAGGCCCCATGCACCACTCACTACCCCTGGTCAAGGCCCCAACAACAGGTCAAAAATCGAAAAACACAAAATTTTACAAAAAAAAAAAATCGAAAAACACAGAAAAATCAGCACAATCCCAATTCATCTATGGCCTCCATGATGTTTAAATTCAAGACAACCCACAGAAATACTAGGCCCATGCAAGACTCACTACCCCTGGCATAAATAAAGGTTGAAAAGTAGGGAAAATGGTTGGAGGCCTAACAACAAAGCCTGCATTCAAAATGGCCACTTGCCTGCCAGCACATGGCAAGTGCCTGTAGCTGCACTCAAAATGGCCACCAGCCACATGGCATGTCCCTCCCCATGAACACCCCCAAAAATCGAAAAACACTGCAAAATCAGCACAATCCCATTCCATCCATGATGTTTAAATTCAAGACAGCCCACAGAAAGACTAGGCCCCATGCACCACTCACTACCCCTGGTCAAGGCCCCAACAACAGGTCAAAAATCGAAAAACACAAAATTTTACAAAAAAAAAAAATCGAAAAACACAGAAAAATCAGCACAATCCCAATTCATCTATGGCCTCCATGATGTTTAAATTCAAGACAACCCACAGAAATACTAGGCCCATGCAAGACTCACTACCCCTGGCATAAATAAAGGTTGAAAAGTAGGGAAAATGGTTGGAGGCCTAACAACAAAGCCTGCATTCAAAATGGCCACTTGCCTGCCAGCACATGGCAAGTGCCTGTAGCTGCACTCAAAATGGCCACCAGCCACATGGCATGTCCCTCCCCATGAACACCCCCAAAAATCGAAAAACACTGCAAAATCAGCACAATCCCATTCCATCCATGATGTTTAAATTCAAGACAGCCCACAGAAAGACTAGGCCCCATGCACCACTCACTACCCCTGGTCAAGGCCCCAACAACAGGTCAAAAATCGAAAAACACAAAATTTTACAAAAAAAAAAAATCGAAAAACACAGAAAAATCAGCACAATCCCAATTCATCTATGGCCTCCATGATGTTTAAATTCAAGACAACCCACAGAAATACTAGGCCCATGCAAGACTCACTACCCCTGGCATAAATAAAGGTTGAAAAGTAGGGAAAATGGTTGGAGGCCTAACAACAAAGCCTGCATTCAAAATGGCCACTTGCCTGCCAGCACATGGCAAGTGCCTGTAGCTGCACTCAAAATGGCCACCAGCCACATGGCATGTCCCTCCCCATGAACACCCCCAAAAATCGAAAAACACTGCAAAATCAGCACAATCCCATTCCATCCATGATGTTTAAATTCAAGACAGCCCACAGAAAGACTAGGCCCCATGCACCACTCACTACCCCTGGTCAAGGCCCCAACAACAGGTCAAAAATCGAAAAACACAAAATTTTACAAAAAAAAAAAATTGAAAAACACAGAAAAATCAGCACAATCCCAATTCATCTATGGCCTCCATGATGTTTAAATTCAAGACAACCCACAGAAATACTAGGCCCATGCAAGACTCACTACCCCTGGCATAAATAAAGGTTGAAAAGTAGGGAAAATGGTTGGAGGCCTAACAACAAAGCCTGCATTCAAAATGGCCACTTGCCTGCCAGCACATGGCAAGTGCCTGTAGCTGCACTCAAAATGGCCACCAGCCACATGGCATGTCCCTCCCCATGAACACCCCCAAAAATCGAAAAACACTGCAAAATCAGCACAATCCCATTCCATCCATGATGTTTAAATTCAAGACAGCCCACAGAAAGACTAGGCCCCATGCACCACTCACTACCCCTGGTCAAGGCCCCAACAACAGGTCAAAAATCGAAAAACACAAAATTTTACAAAAAAAAAAAATCGAAAAACACAGAAAAATCAGCACAATCCCAATTCATCTATGGCCTCCATGATGTTTAAATTCAAGACAACCCACAGAAATACTAGGCCCATGCAAGACTCACTACCCCTGGCATAAATAAAGGTTGAAAAGTAGGGAAAATGGTTGGAGGCCTAACAACAAAGCCTGCATTCAAAATGGCCACTTGCCTGCCAGCACATGGCAAGTGCCTGTAGCTGCACTCAAAATGGCCACCAGCCACATGGCATGTCCCTCCCCATGAACACCCCCAAAAATCGAAAAACACTGCAAAATCAGCACAATCCCATTCCATCCATGATGTTTAAATTCAAGACAGCCCACAGAAAGACTAGGCCCCATGCACCACTCACTACCCCTGGTCAAGGCCCCAACAACAGGTCAAAAATCGAAAAACACAAAATTTTACAAAAAAAAAAAATCGAAAAACACAGAAAAATCAGCACAATCCCAATTCATCTATGGCCTCCATGATGTTTAAATTCAAGACAACCCACAGAAAGAATCAGTCCACCCACCACTGAGTACCCCTGGGAAAAGGCCCCAAAACAGCCCAAAAATCGAAAATCCCAAAATTTTAGTTGCAGCAACTGTAATGCCCCAAACAAACTTACTTGTAAAATTTCTAATCCAACAGTGATCCAAAGAAAGTCAAAAAGGCCTCAAATCCAAAGATCCAGCAGCATCCACAAAAGGTAATCCTTCCAGGTCCACATCCGAATGAAAAGTGACCAGGAGATGGACAAAGCACTGGGAGGAGCCTGCTGAACAGGAACAGGAAGTTGAAGACTATGGGGCACTTCCTTCCTCCCACCCCCCTGCCCCCCTCCCCAAAATGGACTCCTCGCTAAAAAAGTGCAGGCAAATGTCAAACTAAGGAGTTATTCACATAAAAATCATCATTTCTAGAAGGTTTATGCTGCTTGCTGGTGGATTTCTTGTGCAGAATTGCAAATTTATATTTTCGCGCGCCGCATCTCAAATCTCGCAATTTGCGAAGTACCGCGAGACGTGATCTCGCCGTACTCGCGTTGACAAACTCTCGCTGGCAAGCCGCGATGACGTAATCGCGCTCGCCAATTCCCGCGGGATCACACAGCAAGATCCAAAATGGCGCAGCACTCGCAAACTATCGAAAAAAACAACTCGGCAAACGATGATAAACGCCGCGCGCCGCAAAAATTGTATCACCAACGCCGCGCGCCGCCAAAAAAATCCGCTGCGTGCGAATTTGCGGATTTTGCGGGAAATCCGCAAATCTCGCGGATTGCGGATTTCCCGAAAATCCGCAAAATCCGCGAGCGGAACGGATTTTCCGCCCACGCTTAATTGGGGATAAAACACAGGCTTGGGTATGTCCTTTGAATATTTTGATCCTCTCTGTGGGGATCGTGTCTGAAGACAATCAAAATGTTATCCCAGTATGAAAGCACAGGCTTGTAACCACCTTTAAAATCCTTGTTGGAAAGCCCCAGAATGAAAGTTTTCCCCACAATTTACCATAACCTATATAGGCAAAGCTGGTTCAAGGCCAATAAAAGTATAGACGTTTGCCCTAAGTGATAGTGGAGTCAGTTAATTATTCTCAGTTTTACACCCCTTTAGAACTCTCAGAGTTTTGCTCCCAGTCCAAAACATTTCCCTTCTGTATCTTATGAAGCTATAAGTTGGTAATTGGCTAGAGATGAATGGTGATCCTTTTTATGGATGGGAACCAAAAAGGATCCCCACTAACTATCTCGGATGGTGCTTGTTTCCAGACAATGAAAATATAGCAGAGTTAGCACCTATGATGCTAATAAGGGCTCAGTGCAATTTCTTTACAAAAGGATCTTAGGGAAGATTTAATTTCAGATTTACAAACAGCAATTTGCAGGTGGCCTAATTCCGAAATCACAATGGGGGGATTGTAGTGTAATCCATAGAAGCTATTTAGGTAAAATATTCATTCATGCAATGGAACATTATTTGTGTGTGTGTGTATTTACTGAAATACTAAAGGTTGCAAGGACATTATAGTTAGGCTGACATTTGACTCAAACAAAACCAGAAAATTCAGCAGTTATATTTAGCTGAGCTAACTATAACTTACACAGCCACAATACACTGTTTATTACCTCGCTTATTACATCACTCATTACAAGGTCAGTGACATAACTCATGACATCACTAATGACATCTCAAATTACATTACTGATGACATCACTGACAACATCATCAACACTCACACAGCTACTTACTGATTCATAGAGCCACACACACATCAACTCACCCATACAGCCACTAATGCAACAAATAACTCCCATACACAGTCACTTATGCACCTAGTCATTAGGCAATGCACGAACTGACACAACCAGTCATACAGATATATATACACTTACACACCCTCTCATACTCCTATATAGCCATTCTCATACTTTGTCACCTATACGATTGTATGGGTGACTGAGTCGATGTATGAGTGACTGTATCAGTTAGTGAGGGACAATCTCGGTCTTATATATACATTAAAGACATTTAAATCCATTTTGTCTGGAGTTCTGAATTTCAACCCCAGAATGTCTAAGGAATCAATGCTTATGGGGTCTATGATAATATTTAAATTGATATTTACCCATATCACAAACTCACCAAAGGGCCTCCTTCTTCTTGAAGGTACCGCACTGGTACTGAAAGTCCTGTAGCCTGGTTTACACAGGGGCTCCATACACCATGTTTCTTGGAATAGGCAGAGGTCAAATCCCTGAATGTATTCTTGCCAGTCCGGGTCTAAAAGTTTTTGTTAGCTCAGCTATGTTCTAAGAAATCCCTATGATATTTTGAAGGGTAATCTCAGAGATCAAATCAGAAATTGATTCAGGATGCACATTTCTGTTATCTGCTTCCTCAAGGGTTGTTTGTTATCTATCTGGGTTTCTCGCCTCTCTAATTGGTAAAGCTGTTGGGGGATGCTAAAATGCTTTAAAACATTTTGTATCAATTAATTCCTATCAGCAACATTTGGCCGACTGATTAGTCAGTCTACAGATTCTAAGTTATCTGACTGCGAATAGTCAAGTGAATCATAGTGTGTGGCATAGTGATCTTTTTTATCAGGGATGTTTCTACCTTGATTGAATCTTATACAAGAGCTCATTGTAGAATGTGTATATAGTTCAAGAGCCATAAGGCAATCTACAATAATTTTTCATCGAAATACAATTTGTATGTCATCCAATTTCCCACTAGTAATCTAAAGGCGCTCAGCTCTAATTGTATTGCATTTTATAACGGATAGACAGCACCTTGAGACCCTTACGGGTGAGTAGCGTGCTTAAAACCCCTTGATCATTGTTTGATGGATTGATTGATAGACATTGTCTAATCCAATACATTGACACTGAAGGAGACCAGAGAATAACAGTCCTCTAGGGCAAAACGCTATGAGACGGGTGAGCAGGCAGGAAGGGCATTCGCACTCCGGATCAGGCAGGAGAGGTCCAAAAATTCGATTGCTAGCATACAGGAAGATGGCATCGAATATACTGAGCCAAAAGATATATTCAGAGTCTTTCAAACTTTTTACCAAAAACTGTATGATGAGGAGGGGAGGGTGGGACGCATGCTCAAAACCCAGAATTTGACGATGATGGTTCTGCACTAGATGAATGTAGTAGGGAGCTTCTGGAACGCGACCTGACCCTGACCGAGATTAGAACGGCACTGCGGGATCTAGCAGCTGGTAAGGCTGCAGGCCCAGACGGAATCCCCCTAGAGGTATATAAATGCTTAGAGGAAGAGATTGCCCCAATCCTCTTAGATCTATTTAATGGCATAATATGCACAGGTCTAATCCCATATTCCTGGAAGGAGACAAATATTGTCATATTCCATAAAAAGGGTAAAACTAAAACCAACCCAGGCTCATACTGCCCAATTTCGCTTATAAACACGGACATGAAAATATATTCCAAGATTTGGGCGAAGAGATTGGGGGGGATCATTGGCCGACTCACCTCCCCTTGGTAGCATGGGTATGTGCCAGGTAGAGGCACTACGGAGCATATAAGACGTGCTATTACCTTATTTGATGCCCATGCTGCCAGGGGCGGAGACATGGCCATGATTCTCCTCGACGCGGAGAAAGCATTCAACCGCGTGGTCTTTGAATTTCTGTGGGGCATCCTGGTAGGAAGAGGATTCGGGAGCAAGAGTTTGTGAGCTATTAAGGCGATGTACAGGGACCCGGTGGCGAGGGTTACGGTCATGGGTCAACAATCGGAGGAAATATTAAACAGAAGGGGTACTCGACAAGGCTGCCCCTGCTCCCCGATCCTGTTTTCACTGTATATTGATCCGCTCATTCAAAAAATCTTAGCTTCAGAACAGATTACCCCAGTAGTACTTAATGTACTACTAAACTGTTGGCGTACGCTGATGACCTGGCAATTATAACCACAGATCCTCAACAAGCAATGGCCAATCTATCTCAATTGGCCAAGGTATTTGGGGGACGGTCAGGCTAGCGCCTGAATGAGGAAAAAACACAGATAATCTGTACGAATAACATCATTAAGGTTGACCAAAGATATGTGGACTCAGCAGTATACTTGGGTGTTAAGGTGAATGCTAATGTAGACAAGATCGTTGCTGATAATTACTTACCTCTGATAGATCTGATTGAAAAGGAGTTGAAAAGGATTGATGTGTTACATTTATCACTGATAGGCAGGGTAAATGTGCTTAAAATGACTATGTTCCCGAAGCTCCTCTATCTGTTTCGCGCTATCCCTTTGCTATTGGAAAAGGTGATGATCAGGAAAATAGAAACAGTATTTACTCGATTCATTTGGCAATATGAGAAAAACGAGACGATTGATTGCTCGTATGTCACTACCACTGGTGAGGGGTGGTCTGGCGATGCCCAATCTCAGGTTGTATCACTGGACGTGCTTATTGGTTCAAATTAATATATTGTTTAAATAGCTTTCCCTAGATGCACAGGGAAAGGTCAACACAGATCAAACAATCAACCATTCAGGATGTCCATCAAGGTAGGAATAGTCTCCTCTTTATTGACTGCAACGTGATAGCTTCCATAACTAACCTGAAACAATTCAGAGAGAAAAACCATGAATCGGAACCATTTGACCTTCATCAAGAAAAACTGTTACAGACCATGCAGAAATCAAGCAGGGAGTTGTTATGAACTTCTATAGTGTAGATGCTCAAAGTAGAACAAATTACAGCAATTGGTAACAAGAAACAACCAAAGATACTTATCCCCTTCAAAACTCAAGAAACCATGCTGACAAATAAGGCCTTAATCCCGTACATTCTCCTGGGTAAGAAAAAAAGGGTCTCAGTAACCTTGGGTGGGAATATTCCTTGCCTCTATGTCCTTAATAGAATTTAAAGTTTCCTTCATGTTCACTGGGAAATATTTCATTCTCTATCAGGACCGGAGATGAGGAGGATTATGCTTGTTCACAACCAAAGATGCCGTATTCACAATTGGTTTGAAAAAGAACCACTTTCACATGGAGCCCGAAGACCAATCTGATGTGTTAATAATGTCTTCAAGACAAACCTCTAGGGAAAAGGCTTTTGAGGCCATTGCATCTCTGACAGAATGGGTTCCAAGTTGCAACATATCAAAGCCCACCTCTTGCATGGCCCAGTGGATCCAACAAGCTATGGTGGGAGGAGTGATCTAGTTGAAAGTTTTCCTGAGGGATATTAACAGCTGATTTGCTTCAGTTGGACGGAGTTCGTCCTTCATGCTTTCTTAATCATTGAGGCAAAGTACCACACACAACTTGAGGGCTATGTCAAAAGCTGGATAAGACACCACTTTGGAGTTTGACCTTGTACGTCTAAAGATGTAAAAATCCTTCCTGAGATGTCCACGGCCCTACATGACACTAAGCATAGAAGCATGGTAAATTTCGCTGACAATTCCTTGCGTATCAAGTACTTATTTGGTTACCGAAAACAGAAACTGTTTAGGACTTTATTAACATCCCATAAAGTTGAGTACCTGGGTGCTAGTGTGAATGCCAAATGTATTCCTGTCATCAGTTTACACACAAAAAGATGTTTCACCTTGTATGGGGATGTGGCCCACAGAAATGGCTGACCTATAAGAATTGATCGTATGAAATGCCAATCCTTGGTCGCCAATGATGCTAAGAAGTTCAGGTTAGGGACCACTTCGCACCCCATGGGATGTTGATTGTTTTGAAGACACCAACCAACCAACTCATCTAGCCCATGTGGACTGGTGATGCTTGTTTGTTTCATCTGCCCATGCTGTTGCCAGCATTTTTTCAGCTGCTGGTGAAAGACCAGGAAGTCTCCAGCAATTCTGTAAACCTTCCAGGCCATTATAGGCATGAGTCCTTGGAGGACTAGAGGTTGAGGATTGCACAGAGGATCCTGAAGGAGCTCTGGTACACATGGTATAAGGATTGCAGAATCCGAGGAAAGTCCAGAAGAACCAGAAACCACACTTGAGACCTCCTGTATGGAGTGATCAAGTATATTTTCCCCTTCTGTCTTCGAAACTGAACTGTGATCTTCATGATCATTGTAAATGGGGGAAAGGCCTACCCTGTGTCCGCGGACGAATCCTGAAGAAACGCATCCATTGCAGCTGCCAGTGCATCCGGCCTACAGCTGAAGTACCTAGGAAGCTGATGATCTAGCCTGGAGGTAAAGAGATCCACTATGAAGCAACCCCACAGAGAGTCCAGTCTCTGGAAGACTGAGGGGTTCAACTGCCACAGACTCTTGTTTGACCATGCTTTGGAGCACCAGTCTTCCACTACATGAGACGCTCCAGGCAGGTACTCTGTCATCACTGAGGCATTGTGAGACAGGCAGAAGGTCCAAAACCCCTTGGTCAGATTTCAACTTGATACCCCCAAATGGTTTATGTAGTGTACCACTGACACATTGTCCATCTTGAGGAGGACACTCAGTCGACCCTGTGGTTTGTTCAACATTTGATGGCGCTTCACATCCAACCAATTGATATGGAGCTGTTGGTCATCTCTGGGCCATTTTCCTCCTGTAAAGGAGTACCAGCAGAGGGCTCCCTAGCTACACTTGCTAGCATTAGACTCAATAACTACATCCCAGTAAGAACCAAATATGGCTCCACCTTTTGTCGCCTTCATGTTGCCAAGCCACCATCTCATTTCTACCTGGATTTACTTCATAGGGGGATCTGCTCCAAATATTGGAAACCCTGCAGAGATGAAAAGCTTTGAGGCATTGGAGGACCATGTAATAGAGATGGGCCCGAAAAGATCACATGTATTCAGGAGGTTAGGAGACCCACAAACCTGGCTACCTGTCCGATAGAGGTCTTAGCTCTGGACAACCTCCTCCCCAACTCCCTGCACATTTTGGCTACTTTCCAAGAGGGGAGGCTTAAGGTCTTTGCCACTGAATCTATGACAAAACCCAAGGAAGAAAGGTGCAGGTAATAATTCCTTTTTGCAGCAAATCTACCACCTCTCAATCTATCAGGGTGGCCTGATCATCTGCAAAGCCAGAAAACATGGCCAGGATCCTGATTTGGGTACCCATAGTACTCTATGTGAAATCCCTTGATGGTTTGTAGAACCCATGCATCACAAGTGAGCTACTCCCAATTTTGAGAAAACACGGACATCCGACCCCCCACCTTTAGTTGGGAAGAAATGAAAACTTTCACCTGCTGGGGCCTGGAACTGCCCACTGGAGGAACTCTGTCCACAATGACCTCCCTGCAACTGAAAGTACACCACCTGTCCAAACTTTTCCAGGGACTTCTTGGGTGAAAAAAGCGTCAGCGGAGTGTCCCCTGCCTCAGCTATCCTAAACAAACATTTGTGGATGAAAGATCTTTTTGATCGACACTTGCCCCTTATCTAAGGAGGTAAAAGTGGCTACAAATTTGCCAAGCTCCTTAATGATTGGTTCACCTAAAAGCCTGCCTTGTGCCATCATATCTGCCTCCATGGATGCCAAATCCCCCAGTTTGAGATCCACTTTCAGAAGGAGGGAATTGTGCCTCTGCATTGATAGGGCACAATTTGTATTCCCTAAACAAATTATACACATTGCCCCAGCCCCAATATCACCTCCGGGGAAGGTGGGGCTATTAGACCTGTCAGCCCTAGGGTGGTCTTTACCCCATTTTTTTTGCCCTTTCGCCTTGTTTTTTCCACCATCTTTCTGTTGGACCTAGGTCTCTGGGCGCCTTACCACTGCCAAACAGTGCTGAGGTGCAGGTGCACTTTCTCAATAAAATGGCTGCCGCAGGCCCCTGCTACTGCAGAGTGGCCTTTGTCGGCACGCACTAGTAGCCAGGAGCAGGCTGGGACATCATGATACTGTATCACTGCCATTCCGCCTTTTTAGCCCATAGCCTAGAATGTAGAAGCTCCAGGAACCTTCCAGACTAGGGGAGGGGTTACGCTTTGCCACCTGTAGAGGAGGGTCACCTGACCTAGGACCTAGGAGTATAAGGGGAAAGGAGGGAAACCTACCTGTCAGTTGGGGCACCACTGGACCTGGGGGAACCTCTGCAGGAGTTTAGGCGGTTGGGCCTAGGGGAGGAACCTACACCATTGGGACTGACTGGGCCTAGGCACTGCATTTCTAAGTTAAGTGAGGGACTCTGCCAGCCTGCTGATCTGGCCCAGTGTTGGGGAACCCAGGGAACCACCTCCATCCTGCCTCAGAAGCCACCAACTCAACTCCCCATCTACCCTCCTCCCAAGAAACTACACAAGTAGGGTGCTGGGACTATCAAGCACTGTAAGGAATCACCTACCTGCTGTGAGGACTGCTGAGGGATCGACCAGGTAACAGCACTGCCCCATCTCAGCGCTTCCCTGACAGAACTGTGCTGCTGGCACTGGAATTTCCCCCCCCCCCCCCCGGTGCTGTGCTCCCAGGCTGCTGTTGAACGCCTCACGGCTATACCTGGCTCTGCCCCCAAAGCGCCGTGAAATCTAGGCGCTATCCTGCCAGAACTGCTGCCTCGAAAACACTGTGAACTCTAGGCACTAACCTGCCAGAACTGCTGCCTCCAAAGCGCTGTGCCCATACAAGCCCCGCATGCCATAATCACCGCCACCAACCGGACTTCTCTGCGCTGATGTGCGGCCCCTTTCTGCTGCAATTTTCTAAGTGCTGGTAGCACGTGAATCCTGCTCCGGTATCTGCCCCTGGTACTGTGTCCCTCGAGGCGCTATTGGCTCACCTCACCACCGCGGCCCTAGTGCCGCTGAAGGAAGCATAGTCCTGCCAAGTCAACGCTGCGGCACAGCGCCTAATCGGGGAAGTGCCCGCTGCTGCCTGTGACTCCGTGGCCACCCCCTGAGCCAGGAGAAGACCGCCACAGCTTTGGAGAGTTCCGCACCTGGCTTCACGTGACTGGGAGCTCCGGCGCATCATCGGCCGTGACATCTTTTTTGCCACACTGCTATTGGCCTCCGGGGCCGTACCCCAGCCAGCCGCACTGCGATTGGCGGTTGGCGCCGCACCTCCTGAAGACTCGCTCGGATTGGCCTTGAGCACCCCACCCCATGCAAGCCGCGTCCCGGGCCGGAAGCAGTCCTACGGAGGCCTGGGACCACCACGAAGCACTGGCAAAGGGGCTCAGAGGAGAGCAAGAGCCCCCGAGCCACCCCCGACCAGGACTGAGGGGGGAGAGCCCTACGGAGGCCCAGTACAGAGGTACCATCCCCCCGGGGGAGGGCGGAGTTGCCGAGTGGAAGCGGGGGCTGCCGTGAACCACGAGAGAACAGAGAGACAGGCCCGCGACTACCCCACCCCGCGGGAGACTGTAGTTGGGCCCGTTGGCCTTGAATAACCTGTCAAGACCCAGGGGGAGGAGGAAAGGGGACTGAGGACCCCAAAACTGGACACCAGGCTCCCCTCAATGTTAGTTACTGTGCCTAAATTAACCCCTTGCTAGGGGGATGTTCTTTTAGCCTGCCCTTGAGCCTGAAACCCTGTTTAGGTTGTGAGAACACCCCTCAGGCCCTTGTTGAGCTGCTTTAAAGAATCCCCTTTCACAAGAAATGTTTTATAATGAAACTAGTCCTATGAAGTGTTGTCTTTAATGAACCTGTTTATGAGAAATGTTATTGCCTAGCCTGCCCTAAATAATACTGAGGTATTTACAGAACTATTTGCCTGTTTCAGAAATGTTCAAATACCTGAATTGATAAATAGGAGAAGTTACTTGCCTGCAATGAAGAAAGTCTAGATAAAGAATCTTGTTTTAAACAACTATCTGGTGTGGTATAATTTTATTGCATGTGCCTCCCTGTCTCAGTGAGAGTGTGTGCTGCACTTCTGCTTTACACCTTGCCTTCTGGTGCCTACCTGCCTCGTGCCAACCTACTGTGGTGGCACCAATTCTAACATTAGTGTTCAGCGGCGGGATAAGGACCTGTGGTTGTGCAGCACTCTCCAGTGATTCATTGTGCGCCACAATTGGATACCTTTTGTATGCAAGCCTAACAAATTGACTTCCACTGTATAATTGATTGCACAGACTCCTGTTTTAGGCCTGTTACCTACGTCCTAGTGTTTCTTTCCTTTAAATTGCCTGGGTCCCCACCTGTCAGAATGGAGTTTGAGCTGGCCAACTTAGAAGTGTATACGGTGGCACAGCTGAGGGACTTCTGTCAGGGGATGGGGAAGTACGTTGGGCGAAGCGCCATGAGAGAGGAGCTTCAGAAAGTCTTGAGGGCATGGGTATTGCCCACCCGGAGGGGAGAGTGGATGAGGGACAAGAGGAATTTGGCGCACAAGGGGAGGCCGGCGTTCAAGGATAGTTAGACCTACTGCATATTGACATCAATGAGTATGTGTTGCCAGGAAGACGTTCCGGCACAGGCAGTATGGTGTCAAGGAGGAGTGCATCGCCAGAGTATTATGACAGGAGGGAGGAGAGGCAATTGAGATTGGAGCTTGCTAGAATGGATAAGGAGAGCGAGGAAAAGAGGCTAGCCATGGAGGAGAGGAAGCTTGTGCACAAGCTCACCCTAAAAGAATTGGAGCTGCGAGCAATGCAAATAGGGGCGCAAGGCAATATGAATGGTGGCAGCATACCAGAGGTTCCACGAGAGCCTAAGTTCTATCTACAAAAGGAAGTGATAGACAGTTTCAGTGTAGGGGATGACATTGACAAGTGGTTGGCGACGTATTAGGTGTCCTTGGTAGCAAATGGGGTGCCCGAGAGTTAATGGGGGGTGGCCTGTATCGGTACATAACTCCAGTGGTAAGGGACACACTCCTGACTTTAGAGAAAGAGGACCAAACCAACTACCCTGTCATAAAGGAGGCGCTGCTTAGGAAGTTTGGCCTCACCCCAGAGACGTATTGCCCGAGTTCCACAACAGCCATAAGCTTCATACACAAAACTGGGTGATTTTCTTTGATTATGCACAGAAGGCCTTAGATGGTTGGGTGAGTGGCAGCAAAGTGAGCGATTATAGAGGGGTGTACAATTTGTTTTTAAGGGACCATCTTCTAAATAAATGTTTTCCGGAGCTGCGCCAACACCTGGTGGACCGCAAACTGACCGACCCTCAGGAACTTGCGGAGGAGGCAGATACCTGGGTTAGCACTCGCGTGTCCCACAAGGGACCCGGGGGAGATGACCCGAAAGGTGGACCGAGTTTTCCCCAGAAGAGAGAAGGGGGAGATAAAAGTAAGGAGTTCTCTAGAGGCCCACAAAATAGACAGCCTGGGAAAGGGGTAGGTTCCCCACCCCAATCTGGATTCCAGAAACCCACTTACCCTGACAAGAGTAAGCAGCCCAGAACTGTTAGATGCTCCGAGTGTGGGGAGGTTGGATACTACAAGGGGATCCCCAGTGTCAGAAACGGTCCCCAACCCCCACAGGAGGTAAGAGCCCTGGGTGGCTAGTGTAGCGCTGGGGGAGGAGTTGTCCCTAGATGAGGGAGGGGAGTGCACAGGCTTGACCCTGGTCTCACTTGGGGATAGAGAGATGGTCCCAGAGGCACAGTTACCCTCGAACACTGCCAAGTACCGGCAGAGGGTGCGGGTGAACGTGCAGGAGGTGGAGGCTCTGCCAGCATGATGATGGTACTGAGCCAGCTGGTGTCCCTGGAGCAAGTGATCCCAAATGTACTACATCGAGCAGTGTTGGCTGACGGCAGTGTGGGTCACTTCCCTGTGGCTCAGGTTCCCTTTGAGTGGGGGGGGTCTCGGGCCAGTTGAGAGTTGCTGTAAGCCGTACCTTGCCTGTTGAGTGTCTGTTAGGAAACAGTCTGGCATATACCACCTGGAAGGAGGTGAAGTTCCAAGCCCACACAGAAATGCTGGTGTTACCCGGATGGACTTGCATTGTCACGAGGTCCATGGCTGCCCGGCAAGGAACTCAACCCGGGTTGGAGCCTGGAACAATGGCCCAGCCCAGTGATATTGTGGAGGACATGCCCCGCGATGGGGAGCCCGCGGAGGAGAACCTGGAGTCCGCGGAGGTGGATGTTGTTCCCGTGGGGGACTTGTCGACCCCTGCAGAGTGGCAGGTGGAAGGAAGGCCTACCCGGGAGGAATTCTGTCGGGCGCAGAGAGAGTGCCCCACGGTTGCAGGTATGTGGCGGCAGGCCGAAGCCCAAACGACCAACCAAGAGACCAGCAATTACAACATTTACTGGGAGTATGGCCTCCTCTACAGTGAGCCTAAGTCTCCAGTGCATGGATCATCAAGGGCCTTAGTGGTCCCCCAATGCTACAGAGCATTCCTGCTAGAATTGGCACACAGGATACCACTAGCTGGACACCTGGGTCAGGACAAAACCTTTGCACGGTTGGTCCCACATTTTTACTGGTCCAGAATGCGAGTTGCCTCTAACACCTTTTGCAAGACCTGTAAGACTTGCCAGGCGAGTGGCAAGAAGGGGACTAAGTTAAAAATCCCTTTGGAACCGCTCCCGGTTGTCGGTACCCCTTTCGAGCGGGTTGGCATTGACATTGTCAGGTCATCTTGGTGTTGGTGAACTACGCCACCCGATACCCAGAGGCAATACCTCTGAGGACCATCACTGCACCTGTAGTGGCGCAGGCCTTGATGGGGATTTGTACCCGTGTTGGGTCGTGGTGTAGGATAGGGGTAAAAATTTCATGTCAGGCTACATGCAGGCCATGTGGAAGGAGTGCGGAGTGACCTACCGGTTCTTCACTCCTTACCACCCCCAGACTAACGGGCTCATAGAGAGCTTCAATAAGACCCTGAAGGGGATGATCCGTAGCCTGCCAGAGGACTTGAGACTGAAGTGGTACATCCTTTTACCCTGTCTGGTATTTTCGAACCGAGAGGTGCCGCAGAAGGGAGTCGGGTTCAGTCTTCTTGAACTGCTCTATGGCCACTCCGTTAGCCTTGTGAAGGAGGGGTGAAGAAGACTTCGAGGAATTCCCCTTGGCATGGTCAGCTACATGCTGGCATTCTGCAGCCAGATCGCCAAGCTGTGGAAGGAAGCCTCAGACAACCGGGAGGTTAGTCAAGCCATCATGAAGGAGTGGTATGACCGCAACGCTCGGACGGTGGAGTTGGATGCTGGGCAGAAGGTGTGGGCCATGGAGCTCGGAGAGGTTAGCGCCCTCTATGGACTGGAACATATGAGATCGTGGAGAAACAAGGCCAGACCATTTACGTTGTAGACCTAAAGACCCCCCGACAGCCCAATAGGGTGTTCCACATCACCGCCTGAAACCGCACCATGAGCGATCTGGGCTTGCTCTCCTTATGGTGACAGATGGGAGCGAAGAGGAAGAGAGCGAGCCTCTTCCAGACCTTCTGGTGGACAAAGAGAAGGATCGATCGGTGGAGGGAGTGGTCTTATGCCCGTCCTTGTCCCCTGAGCAACAGAGGGACTGCCGGCAGGTATTGGAGCAGTATGCCTCATTGTTCTCCTTCACTCCTGGAATCACACATCTATATACCTATGACGTGGACACAGGGGCAGCCCACCCGTGAAAACCAAGTCTTACCGGCAGTCCGACAAGATCAAGACCAGCATCCAGAGTGAGATGACCAAGATGTTAGAGCTGGGGGTGATTGAACATTCCAGCAGCCCTTGGGCTAGTCCGGTGGTGTTGGTGCCGAAAGCGGCCCCACCGGGCACCACACCGGAGCTACGGTTCTGTGTGGACTATCTTGGTCTGAACTCCGTGACCAAGACGGATGCTCACCCTATCCCTCGGGCGGATGAGCTGATTGACCGACTGGGAGCAGCTTGGTATCTAAGTATCATCGACGTGACATCAGGATACTGGCAGATTTCCATGGTGGACGGAGAAAAGGAGAAGACTGCATTCTCCACCCCCGAGGGCCACTTTAAATTCTGGGTGATGCCTTTCGGGCTCAAGAATTCTCCTGCCACTTTTCAGCGGTTGGTTAACCAGGTGATCTCTGGTCTAGAGGCTTTCTCAGCTGCCTACCTGGATGACATAGCTGTCTTCAGCAGCAGCTGGGAGGACCATCTGTAGCATCTCCAGGAGGTGCTGCAGGATCTACAGCGGGCTGGCATAACCATCAAGGCTAGCAAGTGCCAGATTGGACAGGGATCTGTTGTCTACCTGGTACACCTGGTGGGCAGGGGTAAGGTGCAACCCCTCCAAGCCACAATTGAGACCTTCCTGGCCTGGGAGACCCCCAAAACCCAAACGGAAGTCCGAGCATTCCTCGGCCTCACTGGTTATTACCACCGGTTTGTCAAGGGGTATGGAACCATCGTCGCCCCACTGACTGAATTGACGTCCAAGAAGCAGCCACGAAAAGTCATCTGGATGGCTGCCTGTCAAGAGGCATTTGACACCCTGAAGCACGCGATGTGCACCGCTCCGGTGCTTGCAACTCCAGATTTCTCCAAGGAATTTATCGTTCAGACAGACGCCTCTGAGCATGGCATAGGAGCTGTGCTCTCCCAGCTAAACGAAGAAAGCCAAGACCAGCCTGTGGCCTTTATCTCCCGAAGGGTATTCCCAAGGGAACAACGGTGGAGTACAATAGAGCGTGAAGCCTTTGCCGTGGTTTGGGCCCTGAAGAAGTTGAAGCCATACCTCTTTGGCTCTCACTTCCTCATTCAGACCGACCACCGACCCCTTCGCTGGCTCATGCATATGAGAGGCAAAAAAAACAAATTGCTAAGGTGGTCCATTTCCCTCCAGGGTATGGACTTTCGGGTGAAACATTGGCCCAGAGTAGACCACGCCACCGCTGACGGTCTCTCTCAATTTTTCCGGTTTAGTGATGAGAATTCAAGAGTGGTTGGGTAGCTCTCCTCACTTTCGGCTGAGGGGACGTATCTTAGACCTGTCAGCCCTAGGGTGGTCTTACCCTAGGGTCTCATGCCAGAAAAAGCACCTCAGTGAAGGCATTAGCTTGAGGCAAGCTGCAAATCATGAACCTGCAAACAGTTCCTAATATAGGCATTTGTAGTTGATGGCTGTTGAAGTTATTGGTCCACCTAATAGGGGGAAAGCAAGAGAGTGTCCCTACAACCTGTCACTGTACTAAATATTCTTGATACAGCCAGCAGACACAAAACAAGAGTGAGGATGCCTTGAATGAATTGTTAGTCTCATACCAGCAGAAGCACCACCATTGGACATTGGAGGATGGCAAAGTGCAAGATTGATTCAAGACACTAGTGCTAAGCTAATTCCATGTCTATATTGCATTGTTTAGTGGTTCACCTGCAAAAACAAAAAGTATGCCTATAACCTGATTCTGCGCTAATCATGCTGAAAGAATAGGGAACATATCTGTATTTGCAGAAAATATACCAATATGTTTTCTTTTGGGTTCCACAGGAGGTTCAAGGATTTGGTATACCTTTTAGTCACCAACTTACCTCTTTGGCGAAGGCCAACTGTCTTGCCTGCAGCGCATCATCTCAGTTCATGTTCTTATTCGCTTTGCCTCTAGCAAAGCCATCATCATCATGGTACTGTTTTCACCACGTCAAGAGAAAAACTGATTTTATTAATAAAGTGCTAGTAGTCAACAACTTCCATTATATTCACAACAATAGTTGATGTTGATTCTTACAAGTATCACTGCAAGCTGTATTGTTATAATTGGTTTTCAAGGTGGGAAACACTCTGAATCCCAGATGGTGAGATCCCACTGAAGATTAGTACACTGAATAGACAGGAATGTGACAGAAGTTAAGTTGCCGTTCTCCCTCCAGGCTGGTCCCAAATACAAAAGCATTTGTAACCCCTCTAAAACAACTATATGTGGCTTCTATGACTATGTCAATCTTTAATTCAGGAAGGCTGCTTTGTCAAATGATGAGAAGAAGACAGGGGAGTCACACTACTGGGGGCAGCCAACGGTGAACTGTATGCAGAGCCGGAATACACCGCCAAAGGACAAAAGGTACTGTGTCACTGTGACTACAAGGGTGGAAGCAACCGTTGTCTATATTGGGAACCGGAAACACTAACTCCTGGGTTATACAAAGTGTATTGGGATACAAAGAATACTGAGCCACAAGAATCTCTGAAACAAATCATTGACTTCTTCTATAGTGAGATAAACTCCATATACCGCAACTTCAACCCTCAACCAGCCCACCCAACACATCTCCCTGTTTCGACCAAGGAAACCACTCTAACAACATAGTCCACTATTACACTGGATAAAAACACTACTATTACGTCCTTATATCAACTACACCATCCTGGACACATTACACCCTCTCTATAGGACTTAAAAACATTAACAAAGCACTCACACCCATCCTGAATGCCTCCATCTATTCAGATATCATTTAGGACACTTAGAAACAGACTACAGCCCCCCATATGCTCAAGAAACCCTCTGGGGACCCATCTACACTCACCGACTAAAGTCCCATCTACACCCTACCTTCCCCAGCCAAGTTTTAGAGAAACAAACACCAACAGCTTGATGCCACCGAGTCCGGACGAAGAGTGAACTATAGTACAGAAACTGCCCCCTCTCGACCACAGAAAAAATCTGCATGACACTTGAAAGAGAAGACCTGGCAGGCCCCATCCTTCTGGACCTCTCTGCAGCATTCAATAAGGTTTCCCACCCACTCCGCATCTGACGCCTACAAGAAAATAGAATCCAGGGCCCACTCTCTTCAAAATGTGATCCTTACTGGCAGGCTGGACACAAGCAGTCAGATTAGACAGCTACACGTCGGACACCCACAATTTGATCCATGGAGTACCACAAGTCTCTCTGCTTAGCCTTGAAATACAATTTTGAATGTTAGTTTGGAAGTTACTGCATGGGTTCTCTTTTTTGCCATGAAACTCCACAAAGTCTGTGTGTCTGTGCTGAAACAGGAATGTTGTCTGGCTGGTATACTAGTGTGACCCCCCTGTCTCAAGTGCTAATTTCATATTTACATAGTATCCTGATTTTTTATTTTATCCCTGGCATCATGCTAATCTGACTACAAGATCAGTCCAGAGACCAGATAGGGCACATCAAGCGTGCCCTCAATAGGAGCAGAATACTGTCTCTGGCATAAATAGAGCACACAGAACATCAGCAGCATTACACCATGTTAACAGAATAAACAGTGTGACCAGAACCTTTTATCTGGGTTGCTAGGTTTCATGTCACTGGCCCACCTGTGTGAAGTTTCGCTTTTATGTACATGCTCAATTCTTTGTACTGACATCATGTGTTTTAAATGTGTTGTGTGTGTAACAAGGGAAAACTGTCCCTGTCACGAATATAGCACACAGAATATCGATAGCATTCTACCATGGTTAAGAGAATTAATAGCGTGATCAAAACTTTATTTCTGGGTTACTAGAGTTAAGGCCTTTAACCCACCTGTGAAAATCTGTCCTTTTATGTGCATGCTCAGACATTTGCACTGACATTATGGGCTCGATTCCGATTTGGGATAAAAATCTGTCCTACGATTCGTATTCGTAGCCGTCTCCGTACGAATGAAACAAGTCCGTTTGAATTGGGTAGTACGACTTGAATTCCCAAAATACGTCCAAATATCAGCAACCCGTATGAACCACAATCGAATACCCGTACGAAATGTCCTCGGAACTCCAACCGTATGATTTGATAAACATGCCAATAGAACTAAAAAGTACGATGCAGACCAGAGACCAAGTACTCGATTTGTACGGGCAATCGTAGTCCCGCATGAAGTACGATTCGTATGGAAAACATCGCGTATGAGTGAGCCGCACCAATAGATATGTCTCGCACACCCCACAATCAAGCGTACACAAACCCCGGGCCTGATAAACAACCGTAACTGCCAGCCACACCAACAAATACGACTCACACACCCCACAATCAAGCGTACACATACCCCGGGCCCGAAAAACGACCGTAACTGCCAGCCGCACCAACAAATACGACCCGCACACCCCACAATCAAGCGTACACGTACCCCGGGCCCGAAAAACGACCGTAACTGCCAGCCGCACCAACAAATACGACCCGCACACCCCACAATCAAGCGTACACGTACCCCGGGCCCGAAAAATGACCGTAACTGCCAGCCGCACCAATAAATACGTCTCGCACATCCCACAATCAAGCGTACACGTACCCCGGGCCCGAAAAACGACCGTAACTGCCAGCCGCACTAACAAATACGACCCGCACACCCCACAATCAAGCGTACACGTACCCCGGGCCCGAAAAACGACCGTAACTGCCAGCCGCACCAACAAATACGACCCGCACACCCCACAATCAAGCGTACACGTACCCCGGGCCCGAAAAACGACCGTAACTGCCAGCCGCACCAATAAATACGTCTCGCACATCCCACAATCAAGCGTACACGTACCCCGGGCCCGAAAAACGACCGTAACTGCCAGCCGCACTAACAAATACGTCTCCACCCCACAATCAAGCGTACACGTACCCCGGGCCTGAAAAACAACCGTAACTGCCAGCCGCACCAACAAATACGACTCGCACACCCCACAATCAAGCACACACGTACCCCGGGCCCGAAAAACGATCGTAACTGCCAGCCGCACCAACAAATACGACTCTCACACCCCACAATCAAGCGTACACGTACCCCGGGCCCTAAAAACGACCGTAACTGCCAGACGCACCAACAAATACGACTCACACACCCCACAATCAAGCGTACACGTACCCCGGGCCCGAAATACTACCTTAACTGCCAGCCGCACCAACAAATACGACTCGCACACCCCACAAAACAAGTCTACAGTGTACACACCATAGGAAAACAATGTCCTGCCCACATCCAAACAGGCAAACAGAGGGCCCAAGTCACAACCATCCATAATTACACACCCACCAAAAATTCAAAATAAGCCACACCCACAAATGGACCAATAAAAGGTGCCACACATATGACCCATCATCCTTTGCAACATACCTATTTGGGTAAAGACACTGACAGCACACCAACAACTGCAGCCATACACCTTCACACATACACCCATCTCATTCACACACACCACCCCCTTCACAATCAGACCCACACACACTCAGCCATACACACCATCACCCCCCCATCACATAGACCCCACACCATGACCACACCAAAGAATCCAAAGTTCACTAACCCGGAGATGGAGATCCTTACAGATGAAGTCATCAGAGTTTTTCCACAGCTGTTTGGTGCATTGGTCAGACAGACCAGCATAGTTGAAAAGACACGCCTGTGGGAGAGGATCGTCGAGAAGCTGTATTATCCTTGTACTTGCGTTTGGTACCTTTTTGTAACTTTCACACACCACTTTCCCTTGTAACACACAGTATGCTACCTCTCACATTTTGTTTACCTTTGATATTTGCACAAGTGCCACCATTGCCTACGTTACGTTTATTCTTTTGCCTGAGTGTCTAGCTTATTTTGCAGTATTATACATCTATTTGTACTTTGTTTTCTCTTATAACCTGCACACTTGTCACTTTTTTCCTCATGGCACCTATGCTACCTCATGTAATTTGTTTGCTCACAATTGTCACTTTTACCTCATGTAACTTAACGTCTGCTTTTGTAATTTGTTCACGTGTAATGTTCTCCTCATGTAACAGTTCTGTTCCTTGTGTGAAGCGCACTGACGCCTTCGGGTAAAATCTGCGCTATATAAAAACGCATAAATAAATAAATAAATAAATTATAAATGCTGTTGCACCCAACAGGTGCACCAGGGTGGTTTGCCAGAACAGGTGGTATGATCTGCGGAGGATGGTGAAGCGCAAGATGGATGGATGAGGACTACGCCAACGCTCATCACACTGGAGGTGGCCCTCCCTGCAAACCTGCACAATACCATCCCTGGGAGGAGAAAATCATGGCCCTGCTACCACCATTCATGTAACATAGGGGACTCCCAGCAGTGCCTAACAGTAGGGGTGTGTGGCCATGACTCCCAGCAGTGCCTAACAGTAGGGGGGGGTGTGGCCATGACTCCCAGCAGTGCCTAACAGTATGTGGGGGGGTGGCCATGAAACCCAGCAGTGCCTAACAGTATGTGGGGGTGACCATGACTCCCAGCAGTGCCTAACAGTAGGGGGTTGTGACAATGACTTCCAGCAGTGCCTAACAGTAGGGGGGGGTGGGGGGCTGGCCATGACTCCCAGCAGTGCCCAACAGTATGAGGGTGTGGCCATGACTCCCAGCAGTGCCTAATAGTAGGTGGGGTTGTGGGGGGGGTTTGGCCATGACTCCCAGCAGTGCCTAACAGTATGTGGGTCGTGGCCATGACTCCCAGCAGTGCCTAACAGTAGGGGTGTGTGGCCATGACTCCCAGCAGTGCCTAACAGTATGTGGGGGGTGGACATGACTCCCAGAAGTGCCTAACGGTATGTGGGGAGGTGGTCATGACTCCCAGCAGTTCATAACAGTTGGGGGTGTGGCCATGACTCCCAGCAGTGCCTACGAGTATGTGGGGGGTTGCCATGATTCCCAGCAGTGTCTAACAGTATGTGGGGGGATGGCCATGACTCCCAGCAGTGCCCAACAGTATGGGGGGTGTGTGCAATGGGAGTGGCAGAAGGCTGCAAGGGGGAGAGTAGGAGTGTGCAAGGTGTAGGGTAGGAGGCTGCAACCAACCCATATGGCCCAGGTACACACCCATGCATCATGCTCAATGCACAGGGAGTGTGAAAGTACTGACAAGATAGCTGGCACTGGGCCCGGTGTAGGCATCACAAGGACCTCCTGTGACCAGTGCAAACACTAACACCAGGACAAGGTCAGATATCCTGCACAGGAACTCACAACCACTATCATGACAGCATGCTTCATGGGGGGACAGACACACCACGAGGGACGCCCACTTGCTAATCACACTAGCATGGCCTGTCACACACACCCCTTACAGAAACTGAGCCCCTGGGGACAGACAATGGAGTGCACCACTGTCATAATCATCATATAACACAACCTCAAAAATACTGATCTGATGACGTATCCAAACAAATAAAGCACAGTGCTGAATCACAACTCCATTGTGACTCTCACACAATGCTGTTGCCACAGCTTTGTGATAATGTGGATGCGCTCAAGTAGCACCATGGACCTAGGTATTGACAAGGTAATGCATCTTTCAGAAGTGCCACATCCTAAATCCCTGTGCCTGAAGTGGGTGTACTGGTCCTGGGGGGTTGGCAGTGGGTGGCTGTCACGGCCCAGCAACACCTCTCCACTCAGTCGCCATCATAAACATGCTGCATTAAAAACCTGTGCATGCTGGAACCAGGCATAATAATTGACACTACATTGTGCAGAATTGGGCCTCACAGAGCACAGCTGGATCTGTGTGGTGCTGGCAACACAAGCCACAGCAATGGCTGTGACAGTCATCGTCAACAGTACCCAACATGGCAAGCACCCATGACCACATGTCAATCTCACCCTACAACATATACATACACAAGTGCACAATTTCAACAATCCAAAGCAGGGGGAATTATTTGCTAACGACAATGTATATTAAATATGGATGTTGCATGATAGTGCATTAACAGGGGTTGTCTCTCACACCCACAGGTGAACGTATGGAAACTTCCCCCAACCAGGGGGGAGATGGATCCCAGTCCCAGGCTCAGCACGCACTGACCCCACCATCAGCAAGCCCTCTCAACACACCGTGGATGACCCCAACCAACCAGGCCCCTCTGGATCCCAAACCCCTGCAGCAGGTGGAACAGATACATCTGTGTCAACCACCACACCCATTCCCGCCACATCCCAGCAGACAGCTGGGAGCCATGCCCATTATCCACAATAGAGCCCATCTGACAATGAGGGACATGGTTCGCCGGGCACCCATGAGGTGGTAGACAACACCTCCACTGCCAGCACTCATGGGTCCAGTCGACATGATGTGCCCACAAACGTAGGCCCGGCTCGTGTGGGCAGGGGTGGTGGGAGTGGCACAAGGTGGAGGAGAAAGCCTGACCACCCAGCTGCAGGGCACGGTATCGCCAAACTCAGAAACATCATGGATGTATACCGGTGGGACACCGGGGAGTTCAGCCTGGTAGTGGAGGCCCTCAACAAAATGACAGATCAGCAGGCCCAGCTACATGCCAGTCAAGAACAACACCTGGGACGGATGGAGGCAAGACTGGATGAGCTCCTGACGGTGCATAGGGAAAATAACCAATCACTCTGTCTGATCGCTGTCAACATGCAGCGCCCTCCCTGTGTCACAAGGCCAGCCACATCTAGGCAACGACCAACAACAGGCACAGGGAGGGAGGAGGAGGAGGAATTGTCAGGCCGAGAATCCCATGCATCGTCAAGGCCTGCACGTGAGGGTCCCCTAAGGAAGGTTGGGTCGTCCACGGTCCAGACGTTGAGAGGCATAGGACCATGCACAACTCCCAGGTTACCTGGTCTGGCATCTTGCCTTCGTGGGCAACAGCATCACCCGATTGACTTTCAGACTTTCCCACATAGACTTGCTGGTCGCAGTGTGCCCAATGATGCCAAGCACTGTGGCCTGGACTCTGTTGACTCATACTGTAAGGCATCACATCTCCTGCTGTGAACTTTGGTTCCCCCCTTGTTGTACAGCACCTACTCACGTTAAACGCACAAGAGTAAAAAATAAATCTAACTAGCACAAAATGCATTGAAGTATTTGTATGTACCCATATTCAAATACATTTGTGAGGTCAGATGTATGAAAATGCCACAGTGTCCTGCAAACTCTAGCCATCCACACACTGGGATCTTAGTCCCGCTGTGGACACACATAGGTCACAAGATAGCCAAAGATACATACATGGATGGCAATACTCACCCGTGATGGTTACTAACTGCAGAACATGGTGTTTGCTTGAAATACTGCAATGACTGACAGTCACAGAAGAGTGTGTGAGGTGTCAAGAGCATGGCTAATATCTAGGTGTCCACGGAGGGAGCACCAGGATCTGTGTAATGAGGTATGAGAACTAGCAGCCACATGCTTTTGTACTGTGGATGTGAAGATTGATGGCCTAGCCAAAGGTGCCAAGATGGACTGTGGGCAATGGGGTGTTAGCTGGTATACGTCCATATCGCTTATTGTGCCTGGGTCTGTGGAGTGCCGACTGTGTGTGGCTGAGGAGTATGAAGGTGAACCTGCATTTGACTGTGGAACCATTGTAGGTATCTCAGGCGGATGGTCATGTGGCAGTAGCAGGGGATGGTGAGGATGAGGTGTGCGCATGCACCCTGGATTTCCACAAGTACTCTGGAAGTCAGGTTCTTGTTCCTGTGTTGTTGCTGTTGTTGGGCTGGCTTGTGTTGTGGATGGCAACCAGGATGAACACCACCTTGCCAACAGACATCACCATAGCCATACCAGAAGGCAATGACAACTCCTGCAAACACCGTACCTACAGAGTGGTAGAAGAAATTGCCATCATACACATTAACACTCCTAGAGTCACTACCAACAACAATGACACCCTCACCACCGCATAGCACATGCATTTACAGATCCACACCAACACCACCCTCAGAGGAACACTCATCTACAGACCACCTGGAGTCCTACCACTATTCATCAACTCTATCGCTCACCTCATCAGCATGCACACCCTCGCCTACACAGATTACATCTTCCTTTGCGAGATTTACTTCCACCGTCATAACAACAATGACGCAGACTCCACCACCCTGATGGACAACCTTGCTAACCTTGGATTACAACAACTAGAGACAACCCCCACCCACACCACTACATGCACACTGGAACCCATCTCCTCAGAAAGTCCACACGTCTGATCCAACAACAACACCTAACACCACTGGACAGACCACAGAAGCGTCCACTTCACCTTCAGGAAACACACCACACCCCCCCCCCTCCCCCCCACACAGACCATGCCACGCCCCTGCTGGTGCAAGCTCACCGAGGACTAACTGACAGCCACCCTTGCCCTGGGACCACAAGCCTACCCCACCTACCTCCACACCGCTGGCATCTGCCTCAAACAGTGGATCAACTACTGCGCAGAAACCTTCAACCCACTCAAGTCCTCGACCACCTAACACAACAACAACATTGCTGCATGGTTCACCAAAGACCCCAGGACCTCCGAGTGCACCTGTCGGAAGCTGTCGACGAGCACGCACTGCAAACAATCACCAGAAAGCTACAACGCACACAAGAGTGCCATCCGCAGACACCACCAACTCATCAGGACTGACAACAGGACATCCATCAAGGACCGGCTAGACAGTAACGCACACTACAGCAAATAGCACAGCAACATTGCTATTCAACTCTCAGAAGGCAAATACATGGCCAACGACATTCCACCATCACAAGATCTGTGTGACTCACTGGCCAACTTGGCTCACAGTAAGATCATCGACATACACAACAGCTTCTACTCCACCAGTCCCAAATGCAACAGTGTGACCAGAATGGCGGCATTCTACGTGATAACAAGGCAGCTACGGCTACAGGCAGCAGAAGAGAGTGTCTGGAGATGGGAGGAGCAAGTGTACAGACAGCGGATAATGATCTTCCAACTCACTGAGGCAGAGATCCTGCAAAGGTACAGGCTACACCCCCACACCATCCTGGACTTGATTAGAGACCTTCACCCACTCCTGGAGCACCCAACACCAAGGGTGCACGCCATCCCACCCCATGTGCAGGTGCTCTGTAGCCTACACCTGCTTGCATCTGGGAGTTACCAGGGGGTGATGGCTGCGGTAGGTGGGGTGTCCCAGAGCTGCCTGTCCCGTTTCTTACGGAAGTTCCTAGAGGCCCTGATGCAAAGAATGCATCATTACATCAGCTTCCCTGACACACATGCGGAACTGTTAAAGACCAAGACTGACTTCTATCAACTGGCACAGTTCCAACACATCACCGGCTGTATTGATGGACCCACATCCCAATCTGCCCACCTGCTTCCACAGAGTACATTTACAGAAACAGAAAGTCAACCCACTCTATCAATGTGCAGGTAATCTGTGATGCTGCCAAAATTATCATAGACATTGTGGCCAAATTAAAAAAAAAATCCCTGGAAGCACCCACAACTCCTACATCTTTCAGAACAGTGGGATCTACACACGCCTGACAGCAGGGGAATTTGGAGAAGGATACCTGCTAGGTAAGACACTGTGAAACACCCTGATAGATATTGCAGATGTATGTGTTGGTGCGCATGTGATTAATCGTTCCCTCATTTCCAAATAGGTGATAGTGCATATGCCGTCCGCTCGTTCATCCTGACACCCTACCTGAACCCATCAACCCTGAGCGAGAGACAATACAACGTGGCACACAAATCTACTAGGATCGTTGTGGAGCGCACCTTTGGCCTGTTAAAAAGCAGGTTCCGCTGCCTCCACAAAAGCGGAGCCGCACGGCAGTACTCACCACTCATCTGCTGTAAGATCATTGCAACTTGCGCAATGTTGCGCAACCTTGCTACCAAGAAAGGTACAGAAGTGGAATTAAGTGATTTTGAGGACCACAATGATGAATGTGCACAGCCTGAGCCCAACACTGCAAGAGTGGCACCAGCAACAGATGGGAGACAGAGACGGGCAGAGATCACACGGAACTACTTTTAAGTAAGTAAAGAGACACAGCCAGGTGGAGTATGTACCCAATGTAGTTTAATTTTTGGCACTACACAAGTACTCAAAGGCACAAATGTGCAACACAAACGGTATCTGTCAATAATGGGAGTCCTGGGTCACTTCCCCATTCAAGGTCATGGAGTGTGGGCAGCATTAGTCATTTTTGGCCACGCCTACCGGTGGCAGATGAAATTGGCTGGCTGTCCTCATTGGGTGTGTGGGCAGTGGGAGCACCATGGAGCGTGCTACTCCTCGGTGTCTCAGCAATAGGGGGGTTGTCATGCTGCTTCGACCTGACCTTTCCTCCCTCTCAGGTACATCCAGAGCAGCAGTATGTGCTGACTGCGCATTAAGCAGCACCTCTACAGCACTCGTCACCCTTGCAAGGCCCCTGGACACTTCATTGCTGTTGTGTGCCAGTCCCTCCTGCATGTTCACGCATCACCTTCAAAGAAGGGAAGTGGCTGTGACCATGCGGTTGACTGCCTTAGTGTGTTGCTGTGCTTGCTGCCTGTCTTTCCGCCTTGTTGCCCTGTCCTGGTCAAATTTGGTGCACAAGAGCAGCACAGACTGTGACATGTCCCGCATCCCTGGAGCCATCTCTCTTATGCCTCATGCCATCTCTTTGTTTTCATCCACCAATGCGCTGATGCCCTTTCCTATTTTTGCCATGTTTTCATTCAGGTGCC
The DNA here is from genome assembly GCF_964263255.1 of Lissotriton vulgaris. Lineage (NCBI taxonomy): Eukaryota > Metazoa > Chordata > Amphibia > Caudata > Salamandridae > Lissotriton > Lissotriton vulgaris. Next base: position 454,292,510 of record NC_141691.1, read on the forward strand.
TCAATTGGCATTGCACCGACTGGATGGCCTTCCCCTGCATACGCTGTATTTTCACCATGCTACCCTCCAGTCCACGAAAGACACTGGGACACTCCACATTTTGTGAAGCACTGCTGTCTCTGGGCCTGCGGCATCTGTTACCTGTGCGGGCACCCTCAGCGCTGGACTGCTGTATGGCAGTGCTTTATTCACCAGCCAAGGTTGATTTCTCATCCCCCACAGTGTCACCTGCTGATTGCTCCATTTGAAGTAGTGTGGCAACTACATGCCTCTTGCTCTTTTGAACTGCAGGTATGTGTTAGCCGGTGACGCAGGCAGTTCAGGTGAGGACAGTAGTAGATGGGAGCCAAAATGCTCTGGGGAGGCCTGCAGCTGTAGTGACATTTGCAGGTCTTGGGAGACTGGCTGTGCTGTTGTGCACCAGTGTCCTGCACTTGTGCTTGCCTCCTGTGTGTCGTCCCTTTGTGGTGCAATGCCTTCCTTCACTCTGGTACGCCTGCGAGATGTCTCGACTGTGGACAGAAAAGCATACATTAGCTCTGTGTTTCTGCAGCACTGCTTATACAATTAAATTCTAATTACCGAAACACTGTAGCTATTACCTCAGCTTGCTTAGCAATGATGTGTGTTGCATGCCTTGTTGCTTGGTGTGCTGTATGACATGGTAGGTGTTTCGATGACTACATCTCCCATAATGCATTGCTGGTGTATATTGCTACCTCTACTGGAGTGGGGCTAACACTGTCACATAGGGGAAAGGGAAAGGGATGGGGTGGGGTGATTGCTGTGCATGCTTCTTACCTTTTCTGGTGGCAGCTCTGGCTGAGCTGTCTGCATCTCCCAGTCCACAGACGCTCTCTGGTTCAATGGTGGACTCCACCAGCTCCTCTAGCTCAGTCAGACCAGGTGACCTGTTCCTCCCTCCTCCAGTAAGGTTCGCCTGTTTGTGGATCTCTGCAATCCTTTGCTTTGTTAAGCTCTTGAGGTCATACCACCTCTTCTTCAGGTCGTCTATCTCCTGTGGGGTCACTCCAACAGCATTTACCTTTGACTGTATTTCAAGCCAAATCTTCCTTCTGGCAGATTCTGCCACCGTCAGGGACTGCTTCCCAAACAAAAAAAGTATTGTTTGTCATTTTTTCAATTTCAAAAGCAGTAAAGTTTTCCTGTGGCTCAGGGACTCTGCTCTGCTCTCACAGCCTCTCCAAAAGCTTCTGATTGCTTGCACCTGCCTGGGAGTGGCCGCTTTCTGGTTGGGAGGGGGGTGGTTGCACCTGATTGGCGGACTCTTGTTTTTTTTTCTTTTTTTGAATAGGCGATTCGTTATTTACCGATTCGGTAAATACCAAATGGATGATACCGAATATTACTGATTCTGTAAAACATCCCATTTTCCGATTCTAAAATACTGGATCAGTAAAATTCGGTATTTTAGAATCGGTAATTTTAAATTACCTACATCTGGCCCCTACTAGTCTTTACAAGCTCAATCTCTTCTCCTAATACTCAGTGGTCTGGATCTGGGTCACACACTTCTCTTGCAGCTGTCGTCACTTTGTCACTTATTCTAGATCTACACACTCTAGCAGTTTATGGGTCCGTTTGCTTTGAGACTCTAATTCTGCATGTACCTTCTGAAAGCCCTTTGGAACACTATTACTCTGGCCCATTGGCCGAGTCTTGACTGCAGTGAGTTTCCTTCTTTCTCAACATGGCTGCTTCGCCTCCTCCCTTTGTAATGTTAATGTAGATGATGAAGGTCTCAACTCAGCAAGTAAAGATTAACACACTTCCCCAAAATAATACATTCGCAGACCACATGCAAACTGCAGATGCACACTGAGAGTTATATTCCATAACAGATTGAAATCTTTTGTCTGTGCAAGACAGAAGATTGCAAGGTGCACCTTCCAAAGATGAATTAAAAATGAGAAAGAAATATGAAAATATGTGAAATCTCGCAGGAAAGTGATATTACTCTACTCTTGACAGACATTCTCCAAAACTATTGTGAGTGTGGGAATTTTAATCTCTGTGCTTTTCTTTCTTGCAAGGCTGAAAACTGTTGAGCTCGCATGGCTTGACTTACTACTTTAGTTTGGATTGGACGCATTTAGAACAAGTGCAAAGGGTTTCATCTTCTCAAATACCACCACTCTAAAGTCCACTCGCAAATAGTGTAGACTGACCCAGGCCCAATATACATAGGATACACTCGCAACTTCAGACAATCAGCACAGGAAACACAGTTGGCTTCCAATAGCTCAAGCATCAGTGTCATGTGTGACATACTGTTCAAGTCCACACTTTTTTCTTTGCATTTGGGGATCTGCAGTCTTGTTTTATTTTCAAACAAACGAGATTACAAGTCCCAGAATTCTAAGCCAAAAAATTTGACTGAAGCAGCACATGGACGCTGCCCCTTTATGAGTGCTTTTTGAATATGGGAAAGAGGGGCTAGTGGGCGGGGAGATGCATTCTTACTTTCAAGCATGACTCGAGCATCTGAGAACAACAGGGGCATATTATCAAGAATGGCGTTAAAGATTATCGCCAGTTTTGAGGCAGAAAACTGCCACTAAAGGGGCAATATTGGGCTTGATAATATGCCCTTGTGAATTCCAATAGAATGCCATGTTCTGGTGTGCACATAAGCGTCTATTGGAATTCTCTAGGGCATATTATCAAGCCCATTATTGCCGCTTTAGCTGCAGTTTTCTGTTGCTAAACCGGCGATAATTTTAACGCTGTTCTTGATTATATGCCCCAACAGTTTGTTAACCTTGCACACACACTGAGCATCTTTCTCTACCTACTTTAGGGCTGCTCTTAAAACTGTAGGGGGACCAATTGAAGTGTGTATCAAGCAAACAAATGTATCAATAATTTGCAGCCTTTAGTCTCTTTTGAAAGTTGCAGAAACCGCCACAGGTTGAAAATATGGGATTCCAGGCTGCTAGTTCTTTGGAACATTTAACACAAAAAACGTAGAAAACGGGCAATAGTTGGCAGCATTTAATTTATTCGAAATGCAAATTAATGTTAACAATACATTTAATCTGACCGTTGTTTCTTCTAAAATATTAAAAAGTAAACTTTCAGTGGCTCTGTAAAAAACGAGAGACATATATACACGGCTGGGTAAATGGTGAAGGTCAATTGTGCATCACGTCAGTATAAACAAATCTCTATTTTCTTCAAGCTTTGGAAGACTATTTTGGATAAGTGAATAAATAGCATTTTGTGAATATAAAACATCATCTGCCACATTTGTACATGGAAAGCAGTAGCTTGAGGGTAGGTCATCTAGCACTATCCCCACAAATCTGAAAATGTATGAGCGCAAGAGGACTGAGCTTTGCATGTTGTTATCAAAGTAGAAACTGCTGGAACTTAAACCATCCAGAATGATCTCTACAGAGGCTTAACGGCACAAAAGTTCTGAATATGACCTCCTTCTGCCCATTTATCTCCTCTGGCAAGGGCTTGTAAACTCCAGAGGATGCCCCGACGCGAAGTTCTTGGAAAACATGACTATCTAGGAAGAACAGTACAAAAGATACTGGGCAGAGTGTGTGTGTGGGTTCTGAGCAAAAGCATGATCTGCCGAGGGCATGTGCTGCACTTTATCTGGAGCTTACACCACCGTAAGGCAGATTTCGGTAACCAATAGCTGTGTACATTTGAAGAGTATATACTTCCCCGCCCCCAAACGGTGCTCAGAGCTCCTGCTGCTGCTTGTGGATGCCTATAATTGCTAATTATGGTCCCACTGCAAGCAGCGGAAGTGCCCAAATGAGGCAAGTAAAGCAAATAACCACCTGATTGTAGATCCAAAATCGCGTTTGCAGTCAGAGTAACATATACAACGAAGGAAGTCTTTATTATTGCCCTTCAGTCCCAGCCTGTCTTTGCAAATGTGTTGTATGCATGTTGATCTCGTGAAAGCAGACTTGCAGTTGCAAAATGGATATGCAAATCTGAATGTTTTTTCTCAGAAAAACAATGAACAACACTGTGCTGATTATAGACTGACCTGACCAGTCCAATACATACACGTGCTGACAAAAGTGCGCAAGTTACAAATGCACCCAAGCAGTTATGGAAAGGAAGTGCTAGGAAATGTAATTGTGTTGTTCCTTCAGAAAATCAGGTACAGAACAGACAGGCTCCACCCGAGTATGGCACTCTTGCTGAGAGCGGAGCTTCAACTCTCTCCAGCGTTGAGCAGAAGAATGTGTGGGCTATATGTTCAAGAATATTTACAAGAGCCCCATTTTACACATTTTGATTCTGTGTCTTGATTAGGTGCTCCTTCATTTAATGAGCAGACAGGACATCGGAGCCGTATGGGCTAATAAAATGTAAAACAGAACAACAATCCCCTACACACGCTAACAGTATATCAATTATATCAATAGCAGTGTGACAAAAGTTTGAGTCTTTGCTGGAACATGTGCCTCAGTTTATTCACAACCGCCTTAGCCAACACGTGTTTTGTCGCGCTTATGGTTGTGCGCAGCGACTTCTTCAGGGCTATACTCAATATGTGAAGATCCTTAAATCCAGTTGTTTTCCCAAATGGCATTCAATAAGGTTCAATGTTAGACTCACAGTTAAGACTTCACATAATTTGTGTCTAGAAATAACCCCTCCTATTCACAGTATATGTATCCTGGATGTGTTTCACAATGAGGAGTCCCTTAAATGAGGATTTAGTAGTCAAGTTTATTCAGACATTAAGAAATAAAATCTGTGGTGCATTGCACCCACTCGGTGCAGGTTGTGTTAAAGAAAATAATCGGCAGCCATATCCTTGCCGGTATTAATATGAGACCTTTGCCTCTGATGAACAGAGCTCCTTCCACCTATGGAGCCACTCACACACCTATGCAGCCATCCACACATCCACTCAGTAACCCATTGTAGGATGCTGGCTTTCTATATAGTGTACTATTTAATGTTGCGCTCCGTGCCAGCATTTATTTCCAGAAACCACCAGGGGCCGCATCTTTTTTTGGCAGTAGTAAAACAAATAAATAGACACATTTAAGGTTTACTTTAAGGAAATAGGTTCACTAATTTACTAAGAAAAGTAGTATAATAAGAGGGAAATACATTTTAAATGCTGTTTCAATCTATTTTGTAAATTTTAGATGGTGCTCTGATAAAGGAAGTCAGTAATACCAATGCATTTTTATCTGTAATAATAACACTGTATGATGTGAGTTCCTGTTCGTGTAGTCTCTGTTTTATATTTTATTGTTACACAGTGATTTCACGAATGATTTAGGCACTGGTGGCCCTCAGCAATAGAAAAGCTAACATAGAGCTCGGCCAACACAGCATTGCACTGCATGATATGATGTTCTGCAGAGACCATAAGGAACATCATATGTTCTGTCCACAATAAAACATTGATTGTTTGGATATTTCAAGTGCTTTCCCTATATCATTCTTCTTTCCTCCAGGTTGATTTATTGATTTGTACTGGGGTAAGCAGGAAATAGATACCGAGGATCTACTGTATCACTGCCAGGGGTTGAGTATGATAAGACTCTAGATACCCACCCGAATTCAGGGGTAAGGAACATATTTTTGGGTCCTGAAGAAATGGTGGGATCCAGTACAAGACCAACATAGCATGAAACATGTCAAACTGAATAGTGAAACCACAATAGTTCACTAAAACAGACTCACTGAGGAGTGGCATATCATAACCTTGTATACAGGTATTTACCTAGGTTTAGTAGATAATCACAGGATTGCTAGCACGACTTTTCCACTAAAACAGATCTACTCTTTATCTATTTACTTTTTAGGATCCGAGTTTTAAAAAGGAGCTACTTGCCATTCCGAAACTTTTCTTTCAACATATCCTTTGGTTTCGTCATAGATATACATTCAAAAGGTACATTATGTGTTTTTTCCAGTCCAGACTTTGTTTTAAAACTCCTACAGTTTTTTTGTAAATAACCATCATTTCTCTGTTTACTCCCCAGTCATCCAACTTATTGACCAGTTCTTACATTGTAAGTTTGTCAATGCATAGATTGTCTACGTCAGCAAAGCTCCGCTACTTTAGGTACGAGCTATTAAACCTCCTAGCGAGGTTGTATTTGAATTAACCATGTTGTGTCAGAAGTAGGGTTTCCGCCCATTATTTAGATCGTTTTTTTTTTCTCACCCCAATGTAGTTAAACTAAAACACCACCTCCGAAGATCATTTTCGGCACATCCCCGTGCCAGGACCGGTGATTCACATAACATTATCTAGCAATCAAGGTACAATACCTAACATCAGACAGCCGAATATTTTTTTCACCACTAGCACAGGACGTTAGATATAATTTGAGTTTCATACTTGATCCCGTAGATTTTATGAACGTTTCAGTCACTGTTCCAGTACGCAGGCTTTTGATCCTAGTTCCTTCAACGCTTTTTGGTAAGTGCTTATCTTAACGCTTTACTCTAGTTTCTTACTTCAACTATTCTAATTATCTACCTATGATCCACCTTTCGTCTTTACTGATATCTTCAGAGTGGCATAAACTTGTCTATCCTCAATCCGATGGTTGCTCTTTTCACATAGGTGCTGCTTGTCTTAATTTTGAAACCAAAATGTTAATTTAAAGTTATTCCATGTATAATATCAGATGATTTTTTTTAATTATCCATGACATACAGTGTACAATTGAATGTTAATCAATTGTTTCAGTGTTTCTAGTGCTGACAGCCGTTTTCTTACTTGAGTCTATACATGATCATCATATTGTGTTTTTCAGCCCCCCTGACGAAGGGATATATTCCCGAAATGCATTGGGACTGGATCATCTTTTCTCTTTAGTTGATTTTTTGTATGCCTAGTTAGCAAATTTGATGTCTAGAATAAGACAGACAAACATTTATTGTTCATGTGATACGTATATATAGAATGCATAAACACAAAAAAATGTTTTGATATAATTTGTTTCAATTAAATATTTGCAATACCAAATAAGCGTTTTCAAACTTGACAGACTACATAGGCAGATGGATTTCTGCCACAAGTAGTGCGGCGGGAAGGGTCTAATGACGCTAGTCACTAGTTCACATCCATATCATAACCTTGCACACACTACTGCATCTTGGTTTTTAACCTTACCAAAGGGTCTCTGAATAAAATGTTCTCTCCATTAGGTAATATTAGGATCGCACTCTCCACCTTACACATTATACCCCACACACCTGCAAGCACTGTCATGGCTGATACAAGAAAAGATCTCCAACAAAGAGCCCTCTTGCAGGGCCTGTGAGGCATTGCAGCACTGGCCCCACAAGGAGTAAAATGCCCAATGATGAAGCATGACACCCACAAGGGTGTGTGAGGGCAACACTTCCAAATAAGGAAGATCCCCCTTGTACCATATATTCCACCCACACCTATTCTTTAATGTTTTCTATACCCTCTCCACATAGGAACAAGTACCCACACCTGTTAGACATGTCAATTATAGTGAGGAGCACGGGTACTTGACCTTAATCTGGCTCCTACTCCCCGTCTTTTTGATTAACAATTTCTTAGATAGATAGTTTTCTGCAGAAATCTCTTCCCACATCTGTTCATCTCTGTCTTCTTTGATTTTGAAGTCACATTCTGACCAACAATGATGGAGTTTTCTGCAACAAATTGCAGATCAATATTTGCATTCCTCATCTTCAGAATCACAGGGCTGTAGTCATTTATGTATTTGGAGGCCTCTGTTCTTCACAGGTTACCTCTGCTTTTTGGTGATATCCTTGTCAATGTATGACTGATGAGAGATATAAAGCTGTTCACTCTTCCTTGTAAAATGATAGGTCTTGGGAATCAACATCTTGTATAAAACCTTCCTTTGCATCTGTATTTTTAATGACAGTACTTCACACGTCTATGAGTTTGAAACATTAGTCTTGATGTATCAAGTCCTTTTCATCACCGTCTCTTGGGATGGCGCATGTCACATACTTTTGTATGAAAGACAAGACAGACTCATAACTATCTGTTCCAAACTTTGGAGCATCTATTGTCCATAACAACATGTGACTATGAGGACCACCTCTCGCTTGGTACTCTTTGCGCTAAAAGAAATCAGTAACTTCACCAAGAAGAGGATTACTTTTGTTGCAGATGAAAGACATAAAGGCTTGACTTTTTTGGAAAAAAATTCTGCACATATTTGCAGTATCCAACAAGCAAAGTTGTCCTGCTTTTCTCCGTTTGTGTCCTTTATGGTTAATTAGCTTTTTTTCAAAAATTCAAAGAGCACAACTTGTAGTGTAGTTCCTATATTCCTAATAGGCTCTGCGCATTGAAATAATATATCCTATAGATATGACATAGGACTTAGGTCAGTAGGTCTCTATCAAATATACTAAACTTAAATGTGAGTGCCAGCTAGCTCAGAGGTCACTAGAAACTTTCTCAAATTCACAAAAAGGGATTAGTTTCGGACAACCGCATAAACATGATAACTTTGTTTCCCTAGGACTGGAAAATATCTTCAGAGTCGTGGAAACAATAGATAAGTATTTCACTCAGTCAATCGTGCATGCTTTGTTTCTACCGATGGTGCACGAAAATAGAGAGATGGGCATTTCAATAAAAGGTTTATTGAACAGTCTTCTTTCTCATGCAAGAGAGGTGAACTGCTACAATCGTTAGGCAGAATGCAAAGTATAATGCGTACAGCGAGAATAATATTATAAAATAATACTGTAATAGCATTGTGTGGTTTCTAAGCCATATGAAAATACATACGTAAATAACACAGGCTAAAATACTCAACTGGTGCTTCTAAAATATGCCTACCCCAATGTACCTAACCTAGGTCTAGTATGAAAGGAAGAAGTAAGTATTGTTTAGCACAAAATTTACTTCTGCCAAGAATTGCCAAAGGTTTCTCTAGGTTCTAATCAGCTCCATACCTTAGAATGAAGGAGGTCTGGTATCTCTGTCTCGGAACTCAATATCCCAACACCCCACAAGGGGAGTCAGAAACACTGGAGCTGGACTTCTCGGCGGAGGAGGGCAGCTTCCTGATCAGTGCGTCAGCTTGGAGAGTCGGCTTCCTTCGGCACTTGCTGTAGCGGCCTGCGACGGGCAAGATGTTTGCCGAACTTCACAGAACCACCGTACTTTGCTATAGCAAGTCAAGGTATTTTTATACCTTGAAGGTGTTTAGGAATGCCATTTTTGATGTAGAGTCGGGCATATGAACGTCATGAATGAACCCATAGGGAATAGTTGTTCATTGTAAAGTAAATGATTTCTTGGAGAAATCAATATTCAAGCAAGGGGAAGTCCCTAACGGCTTAAGCTGGTATATCCAAGAAATCGTTGTGACCTTTGGTGAATGGATGGAAGTAGCCATGCCTGTATTTTGGTTGCATGGGCTATGCCTAAATAAGGACATAATTTCTATGCCTATATAAAGGGCGACGCAAATTGAACCTATATAAGGGCAAGAACCAGGAAAATTCATTCGGAATCTAAAACGCCATACAACACCCACTCCAATTTCTTAGGTACGACATTACTAAATTCTAAACACGTTAAACATATCTAAACTAGGGGTTGGCGGAATTTGCGGAATCGCAGAAATTCTGCGAGCATGCGGAATTGCTTGTTTGCAATGCTTTTTTACTGTTCTCGATCGCTGTTTGCGTGCTCGGGGAGAAATATCTTGTGAACACGCATTTGAGAACGCGAACAAGCAAAAAATTTCGTGAAGTAGCGGAACGCACAATTTTGGGCAATTTCACGTTCTCCGCAGAACGCGAAATTACCCAAATTCCGCAAATTCCACAAACAGAACGGAATTTACCGCCCAGGCCTAATCTAAACATGATGTGTTAAAACCAAACCAAAACACATACAAATTTAATGATACTGGTTTTAAAAAAAGCGCATTGGTGCAGTATGTATCAAAGGCTCATTCTAAGCATATATTTGACATTTGCAAGTGCTGTCTGAATGAATCACAAAAATACATTTATGAAATGGCTCATTAGTACAGAATAAAAAAGGTGCCGAAACCATTTCATGACAGATTACATAAAACTGTTTGTGTATGTGGACAAGGTAAAATATTGTCTTCTGGAAGTTTTCAAAGAATTCCTGTGCTCTATGAATAGTTCTACTTTAAGCAGAATACTTTGTGCCAAAGAGGGTACAAATACTTATTTGGAAAAAAATTTAATAACAGGAAAAAGAGTCCCAAAATTTTGAAAAATGAAGGTCTAATTCAAAGTCTCTCAGAACACTGTGTGCCAAATCAAAAGTCAGTGTTATTGTTTGGAGAAAACATCACATCCTCTAAGTCTGTAAAAAAGTAGTCTACCATTGTAGGATAAAGTTGGATTACATCGTTTAGAAGATTAACCGCACATAGATGTGAAGCATCGCCGTCAGAGGTGGTTGCATTAGCAATGTTTGTTGTGGATGATACCTGTGTGCCTGTTTCCTCTCGTACCTTAACATCAGCATTTTGCATCTGTGAGATCTCAATGAATGCCGTCATCAAAATTGGTAGCTGCTAGGGACAACACAGTGCATGGGCCTTTACTGGTTCAAGCAAAGTATCAACATCCGTTGGCATGACTGATTGTGAGACATAAGTCTAACATGCATTCTTCTCCGCATAGCAGGCAGTGTACAACAGGTAAGATGCAATCTTACCAAATTGGTCTGAGTGATAGAAACCATGTGGTATTCAATTCTCTTAAACGAGGTAGTCCCAAAATTTGGACAATGCCCTCACAACACTTCATCGCCAGTGGAGTTGTCTCCATGGAGAACTGGGTATCGCTGGTGAACTGGCTTTCACAGCAGTAGGAGCAAAAATAGTATCCCTGCAGCGAGTCCCAAAATGAGAGGCAGTTGACCAAACACTGAGTGCATGAAGTTTGGAAATGTTCCTAGGACTGCTTCAAAAGGTGCTAACAGTCCAGAAAATACGGTCTTAAATTTATGGACAATACCGCTTGCATCAGACATCTTTAAGATACAACTTAACGTTTCTGAGAAATATATAGGGCAGTTTGTAGTTAAGAGGGCATGTATCTCGGCAGAAGTCCTTGCGACTTGCAGATCGTAGGTCGCTTTGGCCGGGCTTAGTGGCACAGTTTTTTGTAAAAGAATAGCTTTCATTCTGCTTAAAATATCAATTCGTATAGAAAAGATGTTCAGTGAAGGCCATAACGGCAACTCCCTGTCTGACTTGGTCTTTGGGAACAATACTTGTATACAGCAAGTGATCCTGGCTGCCACAGTTACTAGATAGGGTAAAGCTGGCAACATGCCACAGCAGCTGTGATCTTTTAACATGAGGTAACTTCCATTGGAAAGTTGACCATAAATTGGATCAATCACAGCAGCTGGTGAACCTTGCAGGTGGCAGGATAAGGTGGTAAAGGAACCATCGCAGGCCCCGTGTAAATTAATACCTTAACAAAAGAGAGAACCGCTTAGTGCGTTTTCACAATTTTTTCCACTAAGAAACACTTCTCTTCCCCCACTCCAACATCTGTGTGTGTATGGTATTTCCCAGGATGTCTGGATGTATTCTTTACCCAACCTTTCATATGTGCCTGCTGGTATATGTTTTAGGCAATACTGAAAAAAGGAAAATTGCAACAGGCAGAGTGATTGTTTCATGTATAATCCATTCAGTGGCTGGTTTTTCAGCGACTGTAAATGGCAATCTTTCCAGTTTTTCAATGCTCAGCACTGTATAGTCTGCTCCCCTTTGTGCTAATTTGATCTGTTTATCATGAGACTGAATTCTGAAAACAGTGAAGTAGTATTGATTAAGCGCCAAGGCACATAGCCTGTATTTAGGTTTTGTATTGTCCCGCCTAATAGCATGATAGAACATAATTGAGACTGACCATGTTGCAACATGACCAAGTCTGGTTCCATGATGTCTATGGCAGAAGATATTATGCGGTCCAAAGAATATATCCTGGACAACAGAGTCGTTAACCCATTGTCAACCACAGAGAGAGTTTTCTCTAAATTAACACAATCAATTTCTCGTATTTTTTCTGCAGTCTCTGCTTGTGTAATCTTCCATGCTTCATTATAAGCAGCATAGATACCGGCATATATAAAACGTTTATGACGCGGTGTTCTTGGTCCTAGCAAGAATTCCCTAAGATAAGCGCCATCTTTAAGTAAAGATAAGTGGTGTTTAACATCCTTAAGTGTAGATCTATGTAGCCAATCAAGGTACAGTGTCCTTACACTGTACCTTGATTGGCTACATAGATCAATGCTGAAATAATAACAATGTTGTTACTATTTCAGGATGCTGTCTCTGGACATATCTTGGATCTGGCCCAGTGAATGTGAAACCCTGTGTCTTATTTAGAAATCTATATTGACAGATGTTTGTGTCCGTGGGCTAGAGTAACCATTTTTTCCAATCTGAATCTGTTCAGTTGTGATGCACAATAGTAAGTACGTCGACCTCCCCCTCTGAAGTGTTATCACTAGCAGGTGTAGGTGTAGGTATGGACGGATTGTTCAGGTCCTTTATCTTGGCTAACCCAAGACAAGATGTCTGTTGGACAGTGTCATTCAAAAATATAATTTGCTCAGGGATGAGACAGGCTCTAAACATAGCTTCTATCCCCTGTACCTGCCAATCTTTTGTGTCCCAGACAGTTTTTGTGTCAATTTTGTCTTTGCAAAAGTTGAAACCCAGTTTGGGCAATTGAGCATAAAAGGTTGCAGAATACATTTGTTTGGTATTTGTCAACATACTTTTCATGCCTGTTTTGTTTACATTTCTAAAGTAAAATGATTCAGCATTGGATACACTGAACCCTGAAAAATATGGACATTTTCTTGCAAATGTTTTTGAGCTACCCTTTGGTGGTGTAGGACAATGTTCCCATTGATTATACATAAGTACATTTCTAGGCATTGTCGATTTGTGCAAGAAATGGTGACCGTAATGATTATAACAATACATTTGTTCATAATCTGATGAACCTTCTAAGTATTCATGATTTGTAAAAACAGCAGACTTTTCTAAGTCTGACATATTATTAACAGTCTCGAAGTCCCAATCATCAGAAAAGGTACTAGATGAAACAAAATCATTCAAGGAAATCTTGAACTGGTGTGGAATCTTCAACAGCTCCGCAGGGCCTAAACTGTCATAGTCAGTTCTGTCCCAAGCCATACCCCCAGGTTTAGGAAGGACTGTGATGTTCACTGATGACAAGTCTCTTTGTTCACGATGAGATGATTTGTGTGGTTTAAGGAGTAAGTTGATGACCTTACTTGCTGTGTCCTTTTTTACATATCTTCCATTTATCAGCATTCCCAAAGTTATCACCAGAGTCAACCAAAGTAGAATAAAAAGCACCCCAACACAATCTAAAGTTCAATCCATGGTAAAACCAGATAAGTCTTTTTGAGGTGATGAAAAAGGTATGTTGCTTGTTCTTTGAAAGTTCTTTTAGCTGGCGTCGTTTCAGGTTTCTTGAATCCTCCGAAAACGTATCAAAGGTAAAGAAGTAGCCAGAGGCAGTTCTGTCAATTGTAGGGATTGCATTAGGATTAGTTGAAATCGCTGGAACCACAGGATAACTTGTTACGTTCGTGTAGACAGATGCTACTTCGCTGTAGACAGGTGTTTCTTGACGAACTGTTATTTGGGTCTCAAGAGGTACCAGTTCCATAGTTTTGTTGCTTTGTCCTTGATTTTGCACTGTAGATTCTTCATAGGTGATAAATCTCTCAGTTTGGACCTCTCGGATAGTAGCTAGAGCAGAGCGTCTGCTACATTGACGGAGTCCACTCGGCCTAATGCTTATGGTCGGCCTCATGATGTGGTTTGACCAGGTCGATGGACACAAACCTGTTCTCCTTTTTACCAGCAAGGGGCGACAGTAATACTGTTCTTGATCAGTGGATTGCTAGGACAGGTACTGGTTGTCTGTAAGAAGGCCCAAATTCCTTTTTGTCCGCGATCTTCTCTCTGACTAGATCCCCAAGCTTAGGAATCTAGACAGGCCTTGCTGGGACAGTTGGTTTCTCTTCAGTGGTGGTTGGTTTCAGGAACACGTTACTTTGTTTCGTTCTTATTTCATTTAAGTCCTGTAAAACAGCCAAACGATCTTTGATATCAAAGGGTTTTTGGTCTACAACTGAAGTCTGACAATCGATGTCCGATACTAACATTCTGGTCCCAAAAAGGACTTCATATGGAGTGATACACCCTAGAGAAAGATTGCTAAGACTACGTTGGACGCTTATTAGATGTTTGACCCACCTGTCACCCAAGCTTAATACCCTAGCTTTTATAGATTGCTTTATGTCCCGTTTTTTTTTCTCCACTACTGAATTTCCATCAGAATGGAATGGACTAGTGTACTGCAATGCAACACCCAATTTGGCCATGGCCTCCTTGTAAGCTCGAGAGCTAAATGCAGGACCCTGGTCAGAATGAAGCGTGCTGACTGCGTATGTGCCGATAAAGACTCGCAAATCTTTTATAACAGTTTGAGCGTAAGCCGAGAGCTGATGCCACATCCAAATGAATCTTGAGCACGAATTCACTGTGACCATGATATATTTATAGTTACCATCCCTCTGTAAGGGACCACAGTGATCTAGGTAAACGCAAGCTAATGGTTTATCTGAAATTAACAGGGGGGTCAGCGCAGGACGTTTCACAGAAGAGACTTTCATCTTTGGGCATATTTCACATTCCAAAACATAATTTCTAGTTTGTTTCCTCATGCGCGGCCACCAGTATCTCTGTTTTAATAATGACACTGTGACGGAAACACCTGCATGTGCAGAGGCAAGCCCTTCATGTGCTGCTAGGATTACTCCTAATCAATGTTCCATTTTTGGAATTACGCTATCCCCACTCCAGGGATTCAAGCAAACAGAACATTGTTTGCATCAGTTATGTACAGTATTTGAGTGGAAACCCTTTAGGTAATGTTTTTTCACTGTCTTTGCTTGAAGCATTGACAGCTAGCATTTTTTCGCCGTCTATTTTAATTTTTGAACGAGTGATTGAAGCCACGGAAGCCATTTGCACAGCTGCCTTTGCGGCTTCATCAGCCAATGAATTCCCTGCAACGTGAACGCCATCACGTTGATGACTCAGTGTATGTATCACGTGAGTGTTTCGTAGTCCTTGTCGTAACTGAACTACTTGTTCGCAAAGCATTTTACGTTTGATTGTGACAATTTTTGCATCTTTCTAACCGTTTTGAATCCAGTTGTGCAAGTATTATTGTAAGATTGAACAGAATAATACGAATCTCACATTATTAGTGTGGGGAATTCGTGATCTGTATTTTCAAGTGCCATCTTGAAGGCTTGTAGTTCAGCTCGCTGAGCAATATAATCTCCTAGAAATTGAGTTTTAGTGACTAATGGTCGGAATTTGCCATTAAGCCAGCGACCTTTAACAATCGCGCATGCTGCACTATAGGCTTGTTTACCCCCGTAGCGGGTTGAGGCGATCCAACAGTGTAAATTATGCATTCATACTGCAACAGAGGCAGAATTTCAGTAGGCAAAGGACATTCTTGTTCGTATTGTAGAAATGCTTGTGTCTTCAAATATAGGCCAAAAACGAATTCAACGTCGGTTGCAGCAAGAGAATGAACCCATTGTATCCATCTTGGACGTAAAGCTTTAGCATTTGGAATGCTCACTTTTGTCACTGCCTCTAAGGAGTTACGACCATAATGCGCTTACCCTGCGCGAGGGCTCTCTCTTTTGCTACTGCAGTTTGAACTGCTGTCAGAATTTTTTCTGTTGAAGTGAATTTCATTTCTGCTTGTGTGTACAAGTGTGTTTTGTAAGCTATTGGTGCTTTTTCACCTTCATTAAAAGTTAAGTACTTGAATCCGCATTGTCCTGGAATGATTTGGATCACTAAGTTGCGTACATTTATGCGTGTTTAAAAAAGTTTAGTTTCTAACATATCTGTTTACAATGAACGAAAAATTTCTGTGCGTTTTTGTGTTCGATTAACTGTTTTGAAATGAGGTTTGATTAGTTCATAGAGAGGTTTAACCCTTTCTGCATAATTTAGAATGTATGTTCTTTCGAAATTTAGAAAACCTAGAATCAACTGTAACTTTTTCAGCATTTTTGGAGGTTGGAGCAGCACACATTTCTCTAGAAAGTTTACTACCAGGCTTTTGCCTTCACCTGAAAGTTCATATCCTAGAAAGAGGATGTTTAAATGGGCAATTCTTGATTTTTCAAAATGGAATTTGTACCCTTCAGAGGCGAATCCCAATATAATTGTATTCACCCTGTTCAAGTGCCTATCCAAGTCATCATCTGTTAGATAGATGTCATTGACATATCACAATGCTTCGTCATCATAAGTTTGTAGTAACTCTGTTACCCTCGCTCAGAATAACCCAGGACTATTCGAGAATCCCTATGGGAAACAACAGAAGCGACGCTGTGTACCCATAATTGAGAAAGCGGTCAAATACCTACTTTCTGGTGCAATGTTTTGACAGAAGAAACTGTTAGACATATCTAATGTGGTTTTATATTTTTTACGCACAATGTTATTTATTAATGCTGCACTACGTGCATTTTGTACTTCAAAAGTTTTGCAACATGAATTTAGATGTCTGTAGTCCAAAACTAGACCATATGTATTGTCTGGTTTGGAGACAGGAAACAAAGGATTGTTCATGGACGAGGTGCATGTTTCAATCACCCCCTGGTATTCAAGTTGATCTAATATCTCCCTGACCTGTTTGTTAGCTTCTTGCTTAACTGGGTACTGCCTTTGTGCAGTTGGTTGATTATTTAACTGGATTTTATAGTGAGGGGAATCCTCATCCCATCCTACATGATTTTAATATAATGCAGGAGCCTGGGCTACTGCCCATTTCTTGGCATAGGTATATTTTAACTGAATTGGAATGTGGTTGGAGAAGGCTGGCACAATGATGTTTTCGGCATGTGGGCACTCCCTGACAAATTCGGCAGGCCAGTCTTGTTCAGCTAGAAGAATGTCATAACCCTTATAAAGCCGCTCCCAAAAGAGTGCTCTCACTTTTCTTGGTATGTCTCTCGCCATCTGGAGTGTTACTTCATATAACTTATATGGAGAACTAACCCTGGTATTGTCAGTTTCAACTTGAATAAATTCATTCAAGTCCACTGTCTCTAGATGATCCTTCACGTTCTTGCGAGCTATGGTGACTTCTGCTGCGTTGTCCAACATTGTCTGAGCCCATTCCCTGTTCTTGAGTTGTGTCCTCATGATCCTCTGCATGTCTGAATTTTAAACCTGCTACGTTCTTTTTGGTAATTTGAGGTTTCTTGCTTTTTTGAACGTGTTGATCATCTTTGGACTTCATGCGTTCTTCCTTATTTTCTGACCGTCCTCTTCTTTCGGATTTCTGTGACGAAGTCTGAAAGGTACGAGAGGAACGTGTATCAGTATCTTGACATCTATTAGGTTTTCTCAAATGATCCCTGTTCCTGGGGTTATACCTCACCTCATTTCAAAGTACTCCTTTTGAAGAGACCTACCTCTGAATTGAGAACGCTTCTCTTTGAAGTCTGTTTACTATTTTCCCACTTCTATTTAGAAGGAGAAGGAGTGTTTTTAGTAAAGGCCTTTTCAGGACTTTCAGACAGTTGGGGTTTAACTGTATAATTCTACTAATCCTTGTATATTAATAAGTCATTGTTCATCCGATATTGATTCAATGTCTGGATCAGGTCTGTAGTTGGCTAAAGCTAGCCATGTTGCTCCTGGTCTACCTAGTGGACCAAGCCTGGTAATGTGATTTATATTTTTTAGGGCACCTTTAAACCAGAGCGCATGCTCCTGGTAAGTTAGTGGAATTTCAATATATTTGAAAGGAATGTATTCCACTGGTGGTTCATCCTCTTTGTAGAAGTGAAACACATGTGTTCTTGGATCTGCTTCAGGGAAGACTATCCACAAATGGAATACCTCTGTCTGGTGATATCCATGTGCCTCTATCACAATAACTGCCCTACCACCTCTTGCTGATAGGCCATATGTTGGAATTGGCCCTTTTGGCAGGTTCACCTTGAAACTTTTTGCATTTGCCTAGCCTGTTTCTGTAACCTGGTGTTGGTGATTTTAGGCCTCTGCGCACTTTTTCACTGTGGTCCAATGTAAAGTGCGTATGCTCTCATTGTATGTGTGGTGAGAGTGCCTGCCCTTCCATAGGAATGCATAGGGAATATGTGTGACCATGGTAGTTCCTGATGTGTGGGGAGTGCAGGGCCGAGTTTGGTATGTACAAATATGTGTGATTAAATGCGCGCGATGATGTGCGCAGACTTATTGTGTCTAGTGTGGAAGTGCCACTTCTAGAAGTTGATATGTCTGTGCAGTGAATGTGAATTGAGTCTCTGGCTTGTGATTGGCTGGGGTTGGCTGGTGTGCCTGGCTCCAGGAGTCAGGATGGATCTGCCCTGGTGGTGAGTGGAGAGATCTGTTTGTTGATAGGAGGGAGGAGTGCACCTGGGACCTGAATAGGGCTAGGCCTACCCTCCACAATGCTGGCTCTACCCCCTGTGGTGTGTCTGATGTCCCTGGCCTGTCCTTTGAATAGGGAGAGGAGCTGAGCTAAACAAAGTGCTCAAGAACCAGTTGCATCTGGTTCGCCCATTGCCTACACCTTTGGAAACAAAGGATTTCCCTGTATAAAAGAGGGGCTGTGACCCCATGAAAATATTCTTGTTTCCTGACTTCAATCTACCAGGGGCGTGCTGCTGCTGGGGCCCAGGGGAAGGCTTGCCTCCCTGGGCCTTGCCCAGCCCCTGGATTGCTGGAGGACTTCTTTCTAGGACCCTCCTGCCCTCTTCACCTGTGAGGACTTGATTGCTGGGTCCTTTCTTGCTGTAGGGGTCCTTATCTGGGGCCTCTGGTGGTTTCTGTGCCCCCCAGTGCCTCGTGAGCGCTTTATCTTGATTTATGGGCAGAGTGCTGTTGTTTTCCCTTGGGGGAAGCATTTCTGCCCTTTTGCTGCCAGCGCGGATGCCACCCCGCTTATTTAGGTATTTTCTTTTCGGGTGCCCACCCCGTTCATGCCGCGGATTCAATTATTTTTATTGCAGGTGCCCACCCCGCTTATTAGTGTCCTTAGCGAGTGCACACCCCCCATGCCAGCGGTATATTTCTTTTTGAGGGACCCCACCCCTTATTTTCCGCAAGGACAAACTCACCGCCGCCGGCCTGGGACCCTCGAAGACTCCCCCGTGACATCAGGCAGCGCCGCGCTGTGATTGGCGCTGGCGCCGCTCCTCAATTGGAGGGAGTCCCCGGCCGCCGAGAAGAGCTGCCTCGCGCCTCACTGGTCTCCCGAGCACCCACAAATGCGGAAAGAAGGCGAAGGGGGTTTGAGGTACACTGCCGGTGCCTGCCCCCGTCGCGTAGGCCACAGATCTTCCCCCGCCGCCGGTAAAGGAGAGAGCAGCCAGTAAGTGCAAAGGGCTAGGAGGAGCTCCGGGCATGTTGTGGAGTCTTATGAAGCCCCGTGCAGTGTCCCAGCCTATTTTCCCGAGCGGCCCGCCTGATAGAGGGTCACTCAAACGAAGGGGGCCCCAGTTGATTTCCAAGCTCGTGGGGGCTAGAGGGCTCTGTAGTGCCGGGTCCCAATCTCCCTCCTCAGCTGCCCCCCTGGCTAGAGAGCAGCTGCCACATTGTTGGGGCATAATCATTTAAGGAGCCACGGAGCTTCCACGAGGGCCTAATAGTTTAGGGCAAGTTCTCTCCATTCATGGTGCATCTTTGTTTAGAGCGCTAGTGCGCTCCCCAGTGCTAGGGGTCATATTTAATTTCTAGGGCCCGTGACTCTAACATTTAGCCCCTTTTGTCCTGGGGGCCATGGAGGCCCATGCCTGTTGAGGGTGGCATAATTACTTGTTTCCAGAGCCAAGAGGGCTCCAACCTTTGGCGCAGTTTATTCCTGAGGGCCAGTGAGAGCCCATGCCACAGTTTTGATTCTACAGCTGCCCAGCAAGTAGTGGGCAGCTGCACCATTTAGGTTTTCCTTTCAGGGGACTTGTTCTTTGCGAATCAGGAGTGAGACGCACTCCTTTGCCCTACCTTGGCCTTCCCCAGCTGCGCAGTACTTAGTGCCAGCTGCAGCGTTTTGGCCTCCTAGTTCTTGCTCTCAGCTGCCCAGCAAGTAGTGGGCAGCTGCAACGTTTAGGTTTGTGCAGGTGGTGCACCCCTGACTGGTGCTGCATTGGCAGCGCGCCCTGACATTCTGGACACAGGGCATTTTAGCCCCTTCTTGATGGCCAGTTGGCCAGGGGGGTTGGGTTATGGATAGGGCTCAAGGCCCTAAATGTGATTTATGTGCTCTAAATTTGGCGCAAAATGATTGCCTACTGTATTTATACTGGTTAGGCCTAATGTGATTTATGCGTAATGTGCAATGCAGTTATGCCTGTGATACCCCTAGATGTGCTTTCATGCTTAGCAGGTCGTTTTGCCTAATATAGTTTATACTTGTGAGGTTATGTGTCCCTGCGTGATCTATGCCTATGATGATTATTATTGCATAGTGGGTACCTACCTTTTACCAGTGGTTACTGGTTGTGTTCTATAATTGTTATTTAGTGCTACAGTTACTCTAAGTGCTGATCCTGACAGTGTCCCACGTGGCCCTGTCCAGTGTAAATAATCCCTTGTGAATATTGCCTGTGTCAATTGGCACAATGTATATTGTGTGATTACTATCTGATGTGTTTTAAGAATACAAAAGTTATTTTTATATAACCTTGTGTGGAGTTCCTTTTGTGATGTGCCTGGGATATTGTTGCTGTGTGCGTGCGCAAATGCTTTACACATTGCCTCCAGGATAAGCCTGTCTGCTCGTGCCAAGCTACCAAGGGGGTGAGCAGGGATTATCTTTGGCGTTTAACTCCTTTGCCCTGACTAGACTGGTGGTTTTTGCATGGCTTTGGCGCAAACCTTAGCCAACCAGAAATCCCATTTCTAACACCATGTTTTATAGTGATGACTTTCCTTAAATTTAGAGTTATGCTTATAGCATCATCGTCGGTTTCTTTTAAACCTGAAATGTTAAGTGCTGCTGGATCAGCCGCAGCTCCACCGACTTCGGTGTTGTTGTCACTATCCTGGATTTTGTGGACTGAAATTTGCATAGAAAGTTTCAAGGAAACAAAGATGCGGAGCACAATATTTTGGAACACTGTATCCTTCAACGTGGAACAAACCAAAAAGCTAATACATAGGATTTTTCGTCCTACTCAGCTATGGCGGATATTATCCTTTTACCCATTCCAGACGTCTATTGGAGTATTAAGGAAAAAGGGTCTCTGAGAAAAGCACAACTGAGTTACTTTAGTAACTAGCGTTAAATTAGTGCCTTACCAAATATTGGGCGCCATGTAGTGTAGTTCCTATATTCCCAATAGGCTCAGCGCATTGGAATACTATATCCTATGGATATGACGTAGGACTTAGGTCAGTAGGTCTCAATCAAATACTAAACTTAATTGTGAGTGCCAGCTAGCTCAAAGGTTATTAGAAACTTTCTCCAATTCACAAGAAGGGATTAGTTTCTGGCAACCGTATAAACATGACAACTTTGTTTCCATTGGACTGGAAAATATCTTCAGAGTCGTGGAAACAATAGATAAGTATTTCACTCAGTCAATCGTGCATGCTTCGTTTCTACAGAGGGTGTACCGAAATAGAGAGATGGGTGTTTCAATAAAAGGTTTATTGAACAGTGTTCTTTCTCATGCAAGAGAGGTGAACTGCTACAATCATTAGACAGAATGCAAAGTATAATGCATTCAGCGAGAATAGTATTATAAAATAATACTGTAATAGCATTGTATGGTTTCTAAGCCATATGAAAATACATACATAAATAACACAGGCTAAAATACTCAACTGGTGCTTCTAAAATACGCCTACCCAATGTACCTAACCTAGCTATAGTACGAGGGAAGAAGTAAGAATTGTTTGGCATAAGTTTTAGTTCTGCCAAGAGTTGCCAAAGGTTTCTCTAAGTTCTAATTAGCTCCATATCTTAGAATGAAGGAGGTCTGGTATCTTTGTCTCAGGACTCGAATTTCCAACACCATGCAAGGGGAGCCAGAAACACTGGAGCTGGATTTCTCGGCAGAGGAGGGCAGTTTCCTGATCAGTGCGTCAGCTTGGAGAGTCGGCTTCCTTCACCATTTGCTGTAGCGAGCTGCGTTGGGCAAGTAGGTCATCAAACTGCACTGAAACACCGTACTTTGCTATAGCAAGTGAAGGTATATTATACCTTGAAGGTGTTTAGGAATGCCAGGTTTGACGTAAAGTCGGGCATATGACTGTCATGAATAAACCCCTAGGGAATAGTTGTTCATTGTAAAGTAACTCAGTCAATATTCAAGCAAGGGGAAGTCCCTAACGGCTTAAGCTGGTTTTCCAAGAAATCGTTGTGACGTTTGGTGAACGGATGGAAGTAGCCATGCCTGTATTTGGGTAGCATGGGCTATGCCTAAATAAGGGCTTGATTTCTATGCCTATATAAAGGCAACACAAATTGTACCTATAAAAGGGCATGAATCGGGAAAATTAATTCGGAATGTAAAACGCCAAACAACAAACTGAGTGTCAGACCAAAGTATTTAGGTGCATCTAGATTTCTCAATATACATTTCAGTTCTTCATGACAGCGATACCAATACTCATTGGTGCCAGGTTGACATCCATCCAATTAATCACTTTGTTCTTCACCCTTCCCATTTATTTTGTCAATCAATTCATTGCAGACAGATTTTGAGGATTAACTCCTATCTTCAGTATGTGGTCAACAGCATATGAAAGTTCAAACAAGTCACTCTCACACAGAATATGGAACATGTAGAGAATACGCTGTTGAAATCTTGGATCTTCTAAGTATAATCTGGTTGACCAGTTTTCAGCTGCTGTACATATCAGCCATCAAGGGGGTCATCATCTTCAGTGGAAAACAGCAAGAATACCTGTGTTGTGTTCCTCTACACCTCCACATACCAATTCCTAGCTTTCCCAAGACTCCTGTTCAGAACCAAAGAAAGTAAATTAAACATCTTCACACACTTTTTTTTACCTCTGCTACTGTACTATGAAAATAGCTCTATTCATTTCTCCTAAAAATAGGGCAGGGATTTTCACATAGTAAAGTTTCCAACAGCTAACATTCTGAAGTGGTGAAATCTGCTTTGGCACACTTTCTTTGGCAGACATGCCAGTGAATGTGCCTGTAAATGTGTATACTTCCTTTTCTTCTCATAGAAGTAAGCCTTGCAAAATGCCAATTTCCTGTTTCAGCCTTTTGCATGGAAAGATAATTAGGAAATTTCTCAATATATAAATTCATTCTTGCCAAACACTGCAAATAATGCCACAGTTTAATTTGTACACAGTAAGCCTTCTACACCTTTCTTGTACCTCCTCAACTATTACTTCTTCTACATTCCTTGAATAATCTCCTGTTTTGGAATGGGTACCACCCTTGAACTCATAACATCGACAAGTTGTTTCAACTGCATGCACAAATGTGCTCTCTTGAAAGTAGCTTTCTTCATAAAAGAAAGGCTCAGTACTGGAAGTATGCTTCCATTTACCACTGAATATTTTACACAAAGGTCTTCTAGTAACCAGTCATTTTTCTGGCTTTTCCTCTTCATAGAGAACACTGTTTTCTACAGTGTTATCATTCTATTTACTAGTAAATTAAATTGGGCAACCTGTATCAGTCTTGGGAATACCAGTTACCTAATTACAATATTTTTATGTATGGTGATTAGGTAATCCCTGTTCCTAATGTCTGAAACTCCAACAGTTTCATTTAGCGATTCCTAGGGAAGTCACAAATCCACCTACCTCATTAATATTAATGAGATAGGTCTCAATTTGCAACCTTCTAGGAATCACTAAAATCACAGGGATGGTAAACTGGTAGCTTCAGCAGACCAACATGTCCATGATTGCTTTTCAATAAAGCAATGTTTTTTTTTCAATTCTTCCTGTAGAACCACTGCCTACTCTTAAAAAAAAATGTATGCCTCCATTCCCAAAGCGTAAAAGGTCCCTTGGGAACCCCTTCCAATTTGTGAATGGGTTACCACCAACTTCAAGTTGGTAGTAAAATGCAAACAATTTGCGACCACATTCATGGTCACAAAACATTCCTACATACCGCTGCGATTCAGTATTTGGAAGGGCCTCCTAAACACTCACCTTCCAAATACTGAATTGCAAACCCCCTTTCCCATTTGTGAATGGGTTACCACCAACTTCGAGTTGGTAGTAAAATACAAATGATTTGCAAACACATTCATGGTCACAAAACATTCATATATACCACTGCGATTCGGAATTTGGAAGGGCCCGCTAAACACTCCTCTTACAAATACTGAATCTCAAACCCATTTTGCAAATTGATAACTGGTTACTGAATCGCAAATTAGTGTTTGATACTTAGGAAAAGCTGCTGTATATTTCTTCCCAAATTTTGTTTTACCCTACTTCTAATCATTCTTCTATTTATGTCTGTATTGTTTCTGACTTATTGTCAGATGTGCTTTAGAATTTGTTTCACTTTTTATTTCTGAGATATTGTTAAAACTTCATTTATATTCAGATCAGTTTTCACAATTTTCATTCTCTTTAACACTGTTTTAATAAACTCCTGAGTTCTCTTACAAACTGAACCCATGCATTCAGTAAGACACATTTAATCACTCACTTACACAGTCAGTCACGCACCTACTAAATCATCCATTCAGGCACTTATACACCCACTCATTCTTCAATACACCTTGGCTTATATATATATAAAACATATTTAAACTTTACAGAAATACACAGTCACTGGATGATGTCATCAGTGATGTCATTTGAGATGTCATCAGTGAAATGTCCAACTAACTATAATGTCCATGAAACCTGTGTTTTTTTCAGTGTATCTCTAAGGTTTTTTAAATGCAAATTTTTAACTATAACGTCCCTGAAACCTATGGTTTTTTAAGTGAATTTAAAATGTTTTTTAAATGCTAATTTCTAATTATAACGTCCCTTGAACCTGTGTTTTTTTCAGTGCATTTCAAAAGTTTTTTTAAATGCTAATTTCTAACTATGCCTACAGAGGAAGGACATGTGAAGAAAGAGGAAGAAAGGTGCAGAAAGAAGCAAGAGAAATGCAAACAGAGGCAACAGAAATCCAGAAAGGCGAAGAAAGGTAAAGAAAGAGGTAAGATACGTGCATAAAGAACCAACAGAGGAACAGAAAGAGGAATTGTTGCAAAGTCATCCTGTGCCAGGCCCAGAACCATTGCTATGCTGAAAGACACTTAAATACAATGAAAACACCTACATATACTAGGGTACACTATGGATTGGGATAGCCCTATGATTGGCATGACCTCCCCTGTATGGCCCTAGTACATAATAGGAAAGGGGGATTAAAACTACCTGTAACTAAGAGGTGCAGAAGGAGGCAAGAGAAGTGCAGAAAAGGCAATAGAGGTGCCGAAAAAGGCAAGAAAGGTGCAGAAAAAAGCAAGTGAAGTGATGAAAGAGGTAAGTGAGGTACATAAAGAGACAATCAATCAATCAATCAATCAAATAGTTTGTAAAGCGCACTACATACCTGCAACAGTTTCAAGGCACTGCAAGGAGGGGAGGAGGGGGTGCTGTTGCTATTGGTCGAACAGCCAGGTCTTGAGTTGTCTCCTGAAGGTTAGAAGGTCTTCGGTTTGTCGTAGGGTGAGGGGGAGGGTGTTCCAGGTCTTGGCGGCACAGTGGGAGAAGGATTTGCCTCCGGCTGTGGTTTTACGGATGCGTGGGACGGTAGCCAGGGAGAGGTCTGCGGAGCGGAGTTTTTTGTTGGGTACGTAGAAGAAGAGTCGGCTGTTGAGATAGGCTGGGCTGGTCTTGTGGACTGCCTTGTGTGCGTGGATCAGGAGCTTGAAGGAGATTCTTTTGTCGACAGGGAGCTAGTTCAGGTTCCTCTGGGGGGGGTTGATGTGGTTGTGGCGTGGGACGTCGGAGATCAGGCGTGCAGAGGCATTCTGGATTCTTTGCCGTCTGTTGATGAGCTTGGTTGGGGCTTCGGTGTAGAGGGCGTTTCCGTAGTTGAGTCTGCTGCTGACTAGGGCCTGGGTGACTGTTTTCCTTGTGTCTGTCGGGATCCACCTGTAGATCTTGCAGAAAATACGGAGGGTGTTCAAACAAGTGGAGGAGACAGTGTTGACTTGTTTCGTCATGGTGAGTTTCGAGTTGAGGATAACACCCAACATTGCATGCGTGGGTGGTGGGTGCGGGGGATGTCCCCAGTGACGCGGGCCATTAGGAGTCATCCCATGCTGAGGGGTTGGGCCTGAGGATGAGGATCTCCGCTTTGTCTGGGTTCAGTTTGAGGCGGCTATGCTCCATCCATTCGGTGACGGTCTTCATTCCCTGGTGGAAGTTGGATTTGGTGGTGAGGGAGTCCTTGGTGAGGGAGAGGTTTAGTTGCACGTCGTCGGCGTATGAGATTATGTTGAGGTCTTGCTGTCGGGCGATGCGTGCGAGAGGCACCATTTAGATGTTGAAAAGTGTCGGGCGGGACGCCACAGATGATTTCGGAGGCTTCGGATCGGAACAGGGGGAGGTGGACTCTCTGGCTTCTGCCGGAGAGGAAGGAGGAGGTCCAGTCCAGAGCCTTGTCTCAGATCCCTGCGTCGTGGAGTTGTGTGGGTAGTGTGCTCTGGCAGACGGTGTTGAAGGCAGCGGAAAGGTCCAGAAGGATGAGGGCCGCCTTTGTCCAACAGGATCCTGATGTCGTCTGTGTTGGCGATGAGGGCGGTCTCAGTGCTGTGGTTGCTGTGGAAACCTGACTGGGAGGGGTCCAGGATGCTGTTGTCTTCGAGGTAGTGGGTGAGCTCGATGTTGACTATCTTCTCTTTGACCATAGCTGGGAACGGGAGCAGGGAGATGGGCTGGAAGTTTTTTAGTTCGCTCGGGTCAACCTTGGGTTTATTCAGTAGGGCGTTGATCTCAGCGTGTTGTTGCGATGATGTTGCGTAGGTGAGGGGCGATGGAGCTGCCAGCTTTCTTGAAGATGTGGTGTGGAAAAGGGTCAGTTGGCGAGCCGGAGTGGATTGTGCCCATGGTCTTGATTGTGTCTTCGATGCTCATGTTGGCCCGGGTTGTCAGGGGGTTGTATTCGGTGGTTTGTGGTGGTTCCTGCATGTTGTGGCCTGTAGGGGTCGTCCGGGGGTTGAAGCTGTGTGAATGTCCGCGATCTTGTGGTGGAAGAAGGTGGCGAGGGAGTCGCACAGGGCTTGCGACAGCGGGATGTCGTTGGTGTTGGAGCTGGAGCTGGGGTTGGAGAGTTCCGTCACAACGTTGAAGAGGTCCTTGCTTTTGTGTGCATTGTTGTTGAGGTGGCCTTTGAAGGTGGTCCTCTTGGAGGTCCTGATGAGTTGGTGGTGGTTGTGGATGGCGTCTTTGTGGTCTGTGCGGCTGCTGAGCAACTTCTTGCTGTGCCATATGTTCTCCAGTTTCCGGCAGGTACGCTTAGAGGCTAGGAGTTCTGGGGTGAACCAGTTTGCTCTCTTGCTGGTTTCTTTGTTTTTTCAGTGGGGCTAAGGTGTTGGCGCAGTCGTCCATCCATCGTCTGAGGGTGCGCGTGCCATCGTCGGGGTTGGTCGGTGGATTCAGTGCGAGGTTTGTCTGTAGTTCTACGGTGATTTTGCTCCAGCAGCGACAGGGGATCTGTAGAGTGGGGTGATGTGCGACTGGTTTCTGGAAGGTGAAGTGGATGCAGTGGGGTTCGGTCCAGGTGGGTTTGGAGATGTGGCTGAAGGAGACGTGTGGGCTTGAGGAGAAGATGGCGTCGAGTGTGTGTCCGGCAATGTGGGTCGGCGTCGTGACGAGCTGTTCCAGTCTGAGGTTGGCGAGGTTGTCTATCAGGGTGGAGGAGTTGCTTTCGTTGTTGTTCAGGTCTCCAAGGAGGATGTAGTTGGTGGAGATCAGTGCGTGCGTGCTGAGGAAGTCAGCGATGGTGTCACAGAATTGTGGTCGGGGTCCGGGTGGTCTGTAGACATGAGTGCCTCTTAGGGTGGTCTTGGGGTCCGTGTGGATCTGGAAGTGCATGTGTTTGGCGGTGCTGAGAGTGTCATCGATGTTCGTTGAGACCCTGATGGTCTTCTTGTGGACGATGGCGATTCCTCCTCCGACTCTGTTGGTGGGGTCTCTGTGGGTGATCTTGTATCCGTCGGGGATGGCTATTAAGATGTCTGGGGAGGAGGCTTTGTTCATACAGGTCTCGGTCAGGAAGGCGACGTCTGGAGATGGGGTGTCGAGTAGGTCCCAGAGCTCGACGGCGTGTTTGCATGCGGAGCGGGTGTTAATCAGGATGCAACGGAGCCAGTTGTGTTTTGTCATGGCGGGTGTCATGCTTCTTTGATGCAGGAGAAGCTGCAGTTCTGGCAGGCAAAGGGACCGTGGTTGTGCTTCGTGATGGCCCTGCAGCAGGTGGGGGTTCGTCTTGGATTGAGAGCGATGAGGCTGCTGGCATTGTCTCGGAGGTGGTCATCATGGCTGGTGCAGGGGCCAGGGGTTCTGGCACTGGGAGCAGTCCAGGCACAGACGGGCGCAGACGGGCTTGCCTTAGGCACGCCTTTGGTGCGCCAGCGGTGTGGCTGCGCAGCGGCTGCCATTTTATGGGGAGGTGGGAGGGAGGAGCAGCTGGGAGGCGGGAGACGGGTGGCAGGGGTGAGTGAATGGGTGCGGGGGTGGGGCCGAAGGGGCAGCAGCAGCGGGAACTGCGGCGGGAGCGAGGAACAGGGGGAAAATGGGCACCAAGGAGAAAGCTGAGGTAACTGGGCACAGGTGCACTCAAGCGCTGGCGGAGCTACAACGGCGGAGCGACCTACCTGGCAAGATCAAGGGTCGCTTTCCTCACCGCGCCGCTGCCGTCATTTTATTGGGAGGTGGGAAGGAGCAGCAGCTGGGAGGTGGGTGGCAGGGGCGAGTGAATGGGCGCGAGGGGCCTCAGGGGCAGCAGCAGCGGGAACTGTGGCGGCGAGCGAGGAACAGGAGGAAAATGGGCACCAAGGAGTAAGCTGAGGCAACCAGGCACATGGGCACTCAAGCGCTGGTGGAGCTGCAACAGGGATGCAGAAAGAAGCAAGGCAGGTGCCGAAAGAAGTATGGGAAGTACAACATGAAGCAATGGGGGTGTAGAAAGAGGCATAAGAACTGCAGAAAAAGGCAAGAAAAGTGCAGAAAGAGGCAAAAGAGGTACATGAAGAGACAACAGGGGTGCAGAAAGAAGCCAGGCAGGTGCAGAAAGAAGCATGGAAAATGCAGAATGAAGCACCAGGGGTGCAGAAAGAGGCAAGACGAGTGTAGAAAGGATCAAGTGAGGTAAAGAAAGAGCCAACAGAGGTGCAAATAGAGGCAAGAGAGGTGCGGAAACAGGCAAGAGAAGTGCACAAAGAGGCAAGAGAATTGCTGAAAGAAGCAACACAGGTATAGAAAAAAGCAAGAAAAGTGCAAACAGAAGCAAGTGAGATGCAAAAAACAGACAGGAAAGGTACAGAAAGTACAGAAGAGACAACAGGGGTTCATAAAAGAAACAAATCAGGCGCAGAAAGAGGCAACAGATGGGCAGAAAAAGGGGGGAAGAGAGGTGCAGAAAAAGGCAAGAAAAGTGCAGGAGGAGACAAAAGAGGTACATAAAGAGACAACAGGGTTGCAGAAAGAATCAAGACAGGTGAAGAAAGAAGCATGGGCAGTGCAGAATAAAGCAACAGGGGTGCAGAAAGAGGCAAGAGAAGTGTAGAAAGGAGTAAGTGAGGAGCAGAAAGAGCCAACAGAGGTGCAAAAAGAGGTAAGAGAGTGGCAGAAACAGGCAAGAGAAGTGCCCAAAGAGGCAATAGAATTGCTGAAAGAAGCAACAGAGGCATAGAAATAAGCAAGAAAAGTGCAGAAAGTGGCAAGTGAGATGCAAAAACAGGCAGGAAAGGTTCAGAAAGAGGGAAGACGAGTGCAGAAAGAGACAACAGGGTTGCAGAAAGAAGCAAATAAGGATGTGCAGAAAGAGGCAACAGACATGCAGGAAGAGTGAAGAGAGGTGCAGAAAAAGGCAAGAAAAATGCAGAAAGAGGCAAAAGAGGTAGATAATGAGACTACAGGGGTGCAGAAAGAATCAAGACTAGTAGTCGCGTTGGCAAAATGGTGGAGAAAGGGGGGCATGCCCCACGAAGACGTTTAAGCAATCCCACTGTGCGGGACTTACTGGAGGTAACAAGAGGGGTAGTTGGCTTTCAAGGACATCCTTGGGGCCAACTACCCCTCCTATTACCTCCAGTAAGTCCCACACAGCAGCATTGCTGAGTTCGAAGAGCAGGACACGCCCCTTTTGACCACCACTCTACAAACATGCTCCCTGGCGTGCTCTTGGATGGGGATTAAAATCCCCTTCGCTGCTGGGGGTCCTTTAGGGGCCAACTAGCCTACCTCTTTCCTCCAGTAAGCCCCGCACAGTGGGATTGCTGAGAGGTGAACAAAGGCCACACCCCCTTTCTCCACCACTCTCCAAATGCACTCCCTGGCACATTCTAAATTGGGTGATTATCCTCCTGAATACTGAGGGTCCCAGGGGGCCAAAAAGCCCACCAGGTACCTCCAGTAAGTGTCACACAGCTGGATTGCCGAGAGGTGATCGAGGCCAAGCTCCTTTTTACACTACTCTGCAAACACTGCTTCTGGCGCACTGCTGCTTGGGGGATGAAGTCCACTTGTGTCCTGAGGTCCTCAGGACAGAAATGGACTTCATCCTCCGATCAGCAGCGTGCCACCAGCTGTGTTTGCAGAGTGGTATAAAAACGGGTATGGCCTCGGACCACCTGTCTGCAACACAGCTCTGTGGCGCATTCTGGAGATACCTGGTGGGTTAGTTGGTCCCCAGGGACCCTCACGATTGAAGGGGACTTAATCCCCAATTTACAACCCAGCAGGGTGTGTTTGCACACTTGTTATATCAGGCACCACCGCCTCCCTGCACCACTGTGTAAACGCGCCCCCTGGCACATTGTATGTTGGGGGATTAAGTCAACTTGAATCCTGAGGGTTCCTGGGGGCCAACTAGCCAACCAGGTACCTTCAGTAAGTGCCACAAAGCTGAGTTGCAGAGAGGTGTAAAGAGGGGCGTGGCCTCGGACCACCTCTCCTCACCGCAGCTCTGTGGCCCATACTGGGGGCTCCTGGTAGGCTAGTCGGCCCCCAGTGACCCTCAGTATTCATTGGGACTTAATTTACCAACTTACAACGCGCACGAAGCAGCCAAACAGGGGGCGTGCCTCGTTGCACTTTAAGAAGAGGGAGTGATCGGAGTGTGCTTACTTTCACCACATCCCATGAAGAAGAGTATTGAACTCAAAACGTGTCGGCAGAAGTGGTGCAAGATGTGGAAGCAGCAGGCTGACGTATTCCATGCCGTTTAATAAAGAGCTTTTGCTTGGAGATCTTTGGTGATGTGCGAGTGCTTTTCAAGACTGACAACACCGATCCTGAGCAAGATTTAAAGGCGGCGGTTGTGCCGCCGAAAAACACCACCCAGAGAACCTGGCGCCCCTGAAGTCAGTATTTGCCGGCTTCTCCATTGGGAACACCATCATAGGAATTGAGGACTGCGCCCGTCTGCCGAGGCTCATTTGGGGGCCTTGTAATCAGCAGGACATTGCACCTTTATTCAAACCAGCACTGCAATTCCCAGAATGCCAGCTTATCATGCACGGAGCAGACAAACACGGGGCGAAGCCTCGTTCCGCTTTAAGAAGAGGGAGTGATCGGAGTGTGCTTACTTTCACTACATACCATTAAGAAGAGTATTGAACTCAAAACACGTCGGCAGAAGTGGTGTAAGCTGTGGAAGCAGCAGGCTGACGTATTCCTTGCCGTTTAATAAAGAGCTTTTGCTTGGAGCTCTATGTATGAGTGACTATATAGAACTATTGATGAATGAGTGGATGTGTATATAGATGGTGATAATACTGAATTGGTTGTAACTGGTATGGATATCTCTTTTTTTCTGAAAATTTTAGTTTCTTTTTTGATTATGTGTTTCAAGGGTTACATTACACTGAAAGGAGGTCTGTTACTCTGTCACAAGGATTGTGTCATCAGTGATGTCATGAGTGATGTCACTGACCATGTCATGAATGATGTAATATGTGATGTCATCAGCAGTGCATTACACGCGCAAGTTATAGTGAGTCCAACTAACTATAATGTGAGAATTTCAATGGTTTTATGACAGTAAAATTTGCAGCTAACTATAACTGGTGTGAAACCTATGGTTTTTTCAGTGAATTTAATAGGTTTATTTAATGCTAATTCCTAACTATAACTGGTGTGAAACCTATGGTTTTTTCAGTGAATTTCAAAGGTTTTTTAAATGCTAATTCCTAACTATAACTGGTGTGAAACCTATGTTTTTTTCAGTGAATTTCAAAGGTTTTTTAATAGCAAATGTCTATAGCTAAGAATGGTATTTTTTTCTAAAAATGAATCCTATATTGTATATTAATCTAATATTTTTTTGAAAAAATATTTTCATTTTTTTTTTACCTTTCACCCTGGAGCGCTCCCGGTGCACATACCGGGGTGCGTCCCGTTAGCGCACCAAAAAAAAGAATGTGAGCATGAGAAAAGGGGACAGAGAGAGTGGTGGAAAGAGAAAGAGAGCTAGAGGGAGGTACACAGAGGGACTGTGTAATATATAGTAAAAGAGAGAAAAGGTATAAGAGGAAGTAACTGAGAAAAGGAAAATGAATAAGGGATCAAATGAAGAGAAGAAAGAGGAAGAAGACTAAAGCAGAGGTTCTGGGAGAATGTGAATGGGTGATGAAAGTAAAAGGAAGGAGAGTAAAGGATGGGGAATGACGGGTAGTGACAGAACCAGAGAAAAGGAACAGCGGTGACGGAGGGAAAGAAAATAGCAGTGAGTGTAAGAAAAGAGGAGTGAAAGAGGGTGGATAAAAGTGAATAAGAGTATGACATGGGGAGTGATAGAGAGAAAGAACAGAGAGAGTAAAGGAAGGAGTGTCAGAAAGGGACTAAGTGAACCAGAAAAAATAGGTAAGTGAGGGAGTATGGATGAGCAGGGACACTGAAAGAAGTTGAATGTGGTAGGAAAGTAAGGAAAAGAGAAGTAAACATGGAGGATAAGAATAAGTGAGGGAAGCACAGTAAGGAAACAGGGGTGAGGTAGGGTGAGAGAAAAGTAGTGAGGTTAAAGCAAAGGGTGATGACAAACTACTTTTTTAAATCACACTTACCATATAAATATTGAAATCTTCAGTGCATGTTAAAACTACACTTTCTATCTGTGAAAGACAAAAGAAAAAAAAAGGTATAATTAGTAAAACATATATTTTAAAATAGAAGAAACAGGTCAAGAGGAAAAAAATCAAAAAAAAAGTACTAAGAAATAAAGCAAGAGTGAAGGATACAGAAACAGAAATAAAGTAATGTAGAAAGACAAAAAAGAGGAAAAAAGAAATAGAAGGAGAACAAATTAGTGAAGATAAGTAAGATACTAAAAGAATGTGAGATACCAAAACGAAATCAGGAAAGAGAAGCAAGTAAAAGGAAAATGAGGGAAAGGGAAAGGAGTCTAAAGGATGATCCATTAATAAGAAACAGGAATGGAAGATGACTGAGAGAGAGTGAAGGGGAGTCACAGAGTGAAGGGATGAAAGGAATGAGGTTAATATAGAATGATAGAGGAAAAAGAAGTGAGAAAGTAAGTACACAGAAAGACAAAGGGAAAGACTAAGTGAACTGCAGTACAATGAGTGAAGATTGGAAAAAGAGTAAAAGAGCAAAAGAAGGAAGTAAAGGGGAAGAGAACTAAAGTAGTGGTACTGAGAGAATGTGAGAAAGCTGAAAAGTGGTGCAAGGGAGAGAGGAAATGCAGACAGTTGAAATTGGATTGAGGAGTTGTGAAAGAAGTGGAGTAAAGGAACAGCGATCAAACAAAGTGAAAAAAAGAAAGTGTAAGTGAGTAAAGAGAGCTGAATAAGGGTGCAAAAAGGAAAATGAGTGTGAGACAATGGGAATACAATATAAATTACACAATGCAAACATTGTTTTTTTTGCTGTTCTCAGAATATATTGAATTTCACTTAAAACAGTGAGTTCAAACTCTTCATCATATAACAGCAGGGAAAAAAACACAATCTAAAAGATTGTGTTTAAAAAAACATCTAAATTTACAAATCATATATGTACACTAATCTTTGATTCACTTACTTTTCCTTGAGGCCAAATAGTTGATAGTGAAGGTCCTTTTGGTAGGAAAAAAGTCTGCTGTTCTCTAAAACTTCCATTTCATCGACTTCCTCTGAAAAAAGATCTAAGAACATGTGAAATAATTCTCAACGTTTTTATTTTCCTCCTTGTGTTATGTTCTGATTTATTACTCATACCTTGACCTTTCCTTACGGCCAAATAGTGTCAAATATATGAGTATATTTTGAATTTTCTCCAATTAAACTCTGAAATTACTGCTTACCCGAAGTTTTCAAAGAAAAGCTCATATGACATTTTCCCAAAGTTTAAAAATTAATTTTCCCTTTTTTGATCACTCATGCTCATTATTTCTAATAAAACTGATATCACTTATTAAGAGATCTGCTTACAGTACCTGTTTGAAATTAATAATTTTAAACATTAGACTAACTAACTAACTAACTTTTATTAACAACTCCCGTCTTCAAAGGCCAATTACCTTTACTAAAACTTTGGTTTTAAAAACACTAGGTAAGAATTTTTAGAGTCATAAGGCAAACGTTGTTTATAAGTCAAATTAGTATCATTGCAGTAACTCCAACCTTTTTCACATTTTAAATAGCATGTATAATGTCCTGATGTTGTCGAAGGACCATCATGATAAATAATAGCTACAGTTGAAAAGGTTCTTCCTGAAATTGATAACTGAGAAGCCACAACATTTTTGATACAAGTTGACAATTTAGTTCCATCAGGTCTACATCGTTGGAAAACTAAAATGATATACTGACCATAACTTTGTATAAATAATGTGGACAGCATTGGACACTTACATTGGGTACACACCATATTATGATCTGCTGCTTTAACTAGATTATTAAATGACACTGATTTACAGTCTGGTAAAGTCAAATATATAAATCTTTCAGTGTCTATTCTAGTTGTACTTAATAAACTACAGTTGTGGCAGTCATGCTGCCATTGATAAAAAAGGTTAAGATTCTCTACATCTACACCTTCATCTTCCAAAACACCAAACATATACATTAAAAATTCCTGACAATCCTGCTGAATGTTCTGTGAAAATTTATCTTGACCAGAACACATGTCTAAAATATTTCGAATTTCTGTTACACTTTCTATTTTTGCTCGATCACTGCTACATTTCTCAAACACAGAATTCAATAAACCACACAATCTTTGATCCCGATTTTCAACAATCTGTTCTTGTAAAGTTTGAAGAAAAAAAACAACATTAACCACTACATTAGCATAGCAGTTGACACCAGAACTGTTTTCAAACTGAAATCCAACAACATCTTCAACAGAATCCTTTTTCTTTCTGCTTACAATTACAGTTTCATCTACTTTTTGTCTTTTTGCTACTACCTCACTGCAATTATTCTCATTTCTTTTTTTTCGGCCTACCAAACGTTTTTCAAACAGAGGATATTGAGGCAAATGTGGAGCATACTCCCTTCATATCCTATTGTATTCTTTAACACAATCTAGATCTGCACAAATCTTTGTCTCATCACACTCAATCAAGTACAAACCTGATAAAGTTCTCACTCGTGATAATGCCACATATGCCATACCCTCTTTAAACACAGATCTTCCAATGTTCACCAAAGCACAATCTACACTTAAACCTTGAGATTTATGAATTGTCACTGCATATGCCAAACAAACAGGAAACTGTTTTTGGAGAACATATAAGTCTTTTACCAGCAAAAATCTAGCAGAACAATGACTGATTTGTTGTACTTGCTCAATGCCATCAAATTTTATTTTTAAAAATTCAATTCCATCTCTATTTCTATAATTCACAAAATCAGCAACATAACCCATTGCTCCATTTACCAGACCTCTTTCAACATTTAAATTCCTTCTCAAAATGATACGACAATTTAAACACACATTCAGAGTCTTTTCAAAACCAGCTGTTTTAGAAATACTTTTCTCTAATGAATCCAATTTTGTTTTCAAATTTTCTGACAAAACAATTGTTGCACCCATATGCTCTATTTTATCTATTGCTTCCAGTTTCAGAATTTCTTCATTTTCTAAGTTCAACATTTTGTTGTTGAAGATAGAACATTCTTGCAGAGTTGGCATCAAACATATCCCAGATTTCTTCTCAGTCATTTTTTAAAAAATATTCTCTGGAAGAATGTTTTCATTTGGATACAAATTTGAAATTAACCCCTTCCATGCTGATGACGAACCCCAGCCGTCATGCGCTACGGTGCTCGTGTGCTGATGACGGCTGGGGTTCGTCACGGCCCGCCGCTGTTCGTGTTGTTTACAGCACACCAGGGGAATCGCGGCCGCATGGAAGGGGTTAATCGACCATGTAAAGCTTCTTTCCCAAGCTCACTTACTTTTCTGATTCTTATATCTTGTAGAATATTTTTATAATCTTCATCCTTAGCCTGTTGCATATTTTGAAGCAGTTCAGCATATTTAAAATTTAACCATATATTAACGTTTCCAATGCTTCCAAGGGACTTCCAGGTATCTTCATGTGTAAGCATTTTAAACACTGGTTGTCCTTTTACTGGAGTCAACTGCAGTAGATCTCCAAAAACAATAATGTGTTTTCCTCCAAATAACACATCATACTCAGTTCTAAGAATTTCTTGCATTCTCAAATGCACAAAAGCAAGCATTAGATTTGAGACCATGCTTACTTCATCAATGATAAGAAGTTTCATTTTCTTCAAAACTCTGTAAACTTCAGAACACGCATCTCCAGATAACTTGTTGTAATGCAATTTATTATCATGCTCCACTGGCAGCATCAGTAAACGATGTAGAGTAATCCCTTTAATGTTATGTGCTGCCAGTCCAGTTGGAGCTGTTACAACACAAGACAGCGGTGATTCAATCCTTTTCAGCAAATAAGTTGCAATGGCTTTAATCAGAAAACTTTTTCCTGTTCCCGCTTCTCCACTTACATACAGTTGAACAGGCTTAAATGATGTACATGAGCACACTTTTTTCTCATGTCTGAATCCATGTTCAATCTGATCTGTGACTTCGTCATATATCTTTTTCTGCTCAATGTTTAGTTGCTCCACCAAATCTTCTAAGTTAACTACATTCTCTTGAGCTTGTTTGGTCCTCCTAGTGGATCCTGACTCAATGAAGTAGAACTCTGACTGTCTTGAGAACTGTCTATAGCAATCTCTTCAGCAATTATGGTTTCTTGCTCTATTTCTTCGTTCAACATTTGCAGATAATTTTGAAAAACAGGACATTCTATGGTATCCTTGGTTGCATTAAAAGAGTCTTCATAACAGAGAAAATCTCCAAGTAGTTCCTCTTCTGTACGCCATGGCTTAAACAGTTGCAAAAGAGCTAAATAGTAAAATTCTCTTTTGTCTGGAGCTTTGCAACTCAATTTTCGGTGATTAATCAAATGGCCTTTTCTCTGCTTCACTAGACATCCTTCATTCCCAATGACAGCATATTTTCCATTATTGATATCTTCTGTAATGTTCCTCCTATAACTGTAGTTTTGCAGAACTTCATACAAACAAGTGTTCTCAAGGTGAGAACTTCTATTTGGATAGTATGTATCCAACATGTTTGTCTTCAAAATATCTTTACTATTTGGTTCTTTCTCTGCCAAATATTCAATTTCTTGTACAGATTTCAAAACTTGGTTTCGTGTTGCAGCAAGACCTAGACTCACCCAAATGATTGTTCTTGATTTGGCATAAAGACTTGCTGATGATAACCGATCAGAACATTCATATGCTCCAATTTCTCGATGCGACAACATCTTCAGACTGAAACTGTATAATTTCTTGCTTAGACTCTTTTCATGTGAAATGTCCTCCCACATTTCCTTTAGTTCTGTGTTTTCTTTTTTTGTGATGTAAGATGTCACACATCGAGCCACAGCAATAGAGTTGTCAGCAACGAACTGAATATCCATGTTAGCATTCCACATGGACAAAATCACTGGGTTGTAGTCGTTGATGTACTTGGACTCTTCGTTTCTTTTTAAATTGTATGTATTTTTTGGTGATTTTCTCGTCACAGTATGTCGTAAAGATGACATCAAATTATTTACTCTTCCCTTAGAAATCACTGGTCGTGGAAACGCAAAACGACATTTCGTGTAGAATTTCTCCTTGTTTTTAAATTTTCGATGACAGTACTTTCCACAACGATGAGATTGAAAACGTAAAACTTGTTGCTTTAAACTGTTTTCTTCAGTAGTTTTCGGAACAGCACATGTTGAATATTCTTAAATGAAACTCATCACTGTGTCATCCGAGTCAGTTCCAAATTTGGGTGCATCTTTAATCCATAACAACATATGTATATGAGGAGCACCTCTTGCTTGATATTCCTTCCTGCAAAAGAAATCCAAAACCTCTCCAAGGGGAGGATTTTTTTTGTTGGTAATAAAAGACATCATAGCTTCAAATCTATGATTAAAATATCTGCAAACATTCACTGGATCCAAAGAACACAGTTCTCCAGGTGTTTTCAATTCTATATTTTGTATGTTTCCATTTGCCTCTCGTAGAAATTGAAGTAAGTCGTCCCATGCATACTCAGCACAGCTAAGAGTAAGGAACCATGTAGGAGTTCCTACGTTTCTTAGCATACATTTCAATTCCCCATGACAACGGAACCAATACTCATTTGTTCCATGCTGACATGCCATGAGATTGATTAGCTGAGATTCCAAAATGCTGTCTTGCAGATTGACTTTCTCCATAAAGTCCCTTGCCGAAACATTTTGCAGATGAGCTCCTTTTTTCAGTATATGATTAACTGCATAAGAAAGCCCAGACAAATCACTTTCAGACAGTAGATGAAACAAATACGGAATGCATTGACAAAACCTTGGATCTTCAGCATATAATCTTAAAGACCGGTATTCAGCTGCAGGAATTTGAACTGGTCGATCGTCATATCGTCCACCTCGACCTGTTGGAAATACCTGTGGAAAACAACGAGCTTCCAAACTTTCTTCCCATACACTAATAGGACTTCCTTTTGCTGCTTTCATTTGAAACAAGTCAATTGCATTCCCCACTACTTCTTTGGAATGCAAAGGATGGACAGTATAATGCTCATATATTTCTCCACTTCTAGACACATCAACTTTTTCAATTTGGCCAACTGAAGAATCACTGTCTTCTTCTGTAGCTATTTCCTCTGCTCCAACACTTATATCTTTATAGTACTCATTATTTTTGACCAAATACAACGTTGCCTTTTTGACTTTCCTAACATCCACTAAATCTTGCCAGATTTTCTTACTCTTTGTTGGAACCCCATTAACTAGAATAACCAGAGGATCCTCTTCTACTCTTTCTACACCAATTTTATCAATATTTTTCTTGGCATCTAGAGGCAAATAAACAACTCTTCCCTTTAATCCTCTTTGCAAATCTGTAGGAGGCAATTTCCCTATCTTAGGCTCCATGCGAACAATAGCTTGAAAAGGATGGACACATTGAATCAAAATTGTTTCATAAGTATTTAAATCCATCAATTCAGAAGGAATATCTATCAACTGAAGATTATTATGAACAGCTCTAGCAGGCATTTTATTTTCCTTTAATTTTTTCAAACAATAATTACAAATACACTGATCAAAATTCAAATCAAAAAAATTCTCCACCATCAAATAACTTACAAAATCCTTCCGTTCACTATTATTTTCCAATTCACATTTTGCATATAAATCAACTAACCTAGTCTGAATCTTATAATGAGTCCGTCGACAACACACACAAGTTAAATTAGGCCTTTCACTTGATTTCACCTTAAACTTGGTAATTTCCTCATCAAATGTTTCTGTACTTGAAATCTGTACATTGTCTTCTACATTACCATCCATTACTATATCCATTTCTACACTGTCCTCTTTATTTCCAAAACAACAAAACTCAATTTCTTCACAAATAGTGTTCACATCTACTTCAGATCCATGCAAAAGAACACTGTTTAACTGTTTAAGCTTAAGTGCTGGACTTTTTGCATAATACAACCTTCTCACTAATTTCCTCACCTTATTATGATGCACTGCTAACATCCTAAATTGATGAAAAACACTCTGACATACTTTTCTAGAAAGACAAGCCAGTGAATGCCCATGCAAACCTTTGTTTTCTCTCACTCTGCAAGGATCTAACTCTTGCAAGATCTTCACTTTCTGTTTTACACTTTTCTTACTAAATGTACGTAAGAAATTTCGAAGCAAATCAATTGAATCCTGTCGCACACTACAAATACTACTGCACTTCCATGTGTACACTGGACCCTTAGTACGTCTCCCTAAAACTTCATCAGCTAACACCTCTTCTGCATCTCTAGACACAAGTTTCTCTTTTTCCATCAGACAACGATCTTTCACCTCATATGCTCGTCCACTGGTGTCAACTGCATGAACCAAATCATTTTCCTGCAAGTAACTCTCCTCATTAAAAAATGGCTCAGAACTTGAACTATGCATCCATTCTCCAGAAAATACTTCACAAAAATTGGTCCGATTAATAATTCTTTTCCATCTACTGTTCAATTTGAAAACATCAATTGCCTTATTAAGTATCCTAATTCTATTGATTACTAAAATAAATAATTTTTTCTTAACTTCAAAAGTCTGATCAACAATCTTCTCTACACTTTTCTTTTTCTTATAAAAAGCAGTTCTCTGTTTACCTTTCTTTTCATTTTTTAGCAAATTTAAAACTACCCTATTACGAAACATTCGTCTACGAATGTCCCTAAATTGATTTAACCTTCTATTGCTATCCATACTCTTCTCTCCTGCTCCAATCGAGACATTTTTTGAGGGCCTCTCCTTCCTTTTTAGATTTGCTCTCTCCTTCTGGATCTTCACATTACCATTAACATTTCTTTTTGTACGACATATGTTGCGAAGAAAAGACTTAATTGTCTTACCAGGAGCTTTTCAGGTGTTTTTGAAGTACTGGTTGTAGAGGATTCCATAAATTCCGTTGCTGATGTTCTCCTTTTACGAATGGTATTTTTTCTACTCCTTTGCCTTGACGGCATTTTTGCTTGCTTTTAAAATAATGATTTCAATCTGTGGTAAAGAAAAAAATAACACATTATAGACCACTATTAGCAAACAACAAAGTAATGACAAAAAGCAAACGATATAAACACTAAATTGCAACATATTAAAGTTTATACAACAGCAACTCAGGGCCTTATTTATGAAGGCCTAGCGCCACCAGTGCATCCCATGTTAAAAGAGACGCACCGGTGCCACAAGGCAATCATAAATAAGGGCCAAATGTTAATACCATTGATTTTCCCCAAAAATCGTTTTTTGAATAACATTTAAAAAACACAGCGCAGAACCTATGCACAAGCACTCAATTTCACTTTGAAACCTCACTGTTTCCCAAAAAACAAATCCTCTATCTTGCAAATGTTGATATCAAGCATTATCAAAAAGCAAAACACAAACCAACAGCAAAGAAACTCAAGGCCTTATTTATGAAGGCCTTGCGCCACCAGTGCGTCACTTTCTTCCCATGTTAAAAGTGACATACCGGCGCCACAAGAAAATCATAAATAAGAGCCAAATGTAAATACCATTGATTTGCCCCCAAAATCGTTTTTTGTATAACATTTAAAAAACACAGCGCAGAACCTATGTACAAGCACTCAATTTCACTTTTGAAACCTCACTGTTTTCCAAAATACAAATCCTCGATCTTGCAAATGTTGATATCAAGCATTATCAAAAAGCAAAACACAAACCAACAGCAAAGAAACTCAAGGCCTTATTTATGAAGGCCTTGCGCCACCAGTGCGTCACTTTCTTCCCATGTTAAAAGTGACATACCGGCGCCACAAGACAATCATAAATAAGAGCCAAATGTGAATACCATTGATTTGCCCCAAAAATCGTTTTTTGAAAAACATTTAAAAAACACAGCGCAGAACCTATGTACAAGCACTCAATTTTACTTTTGAAACCTCACTGTTTCCCAAAACACAAATCCTCTATCTTGCAAATGTTGATATCAAGCATTATCAAAAAGCAAAACACAAACCAACAGCAAAGAAACTCAAGGCTTTATTTATGAAGGCCTTGCGCCACCAGTGCGCCACTTTCTTCCCACGTTAAAAGTGACATACCGGCGCCACAAGACAATCATAAATAAGAACCAAATGTAAATACCATTGATTTGCACCAAAAATCGTTTTTTGAATAACATTTAAAAAACACAGCGCAGAACCTATGTACAAGCACTCAATTTTACTTTTGAAACCTCACTGTTTCCCAAAATACAAATCCTCTATCTTGCAAATGTTGATATCAAGCATTATCAAAAAGCAAAACACAAACCAACAGCAAAGAAACTCAAGGCCTTATTTATGAAGGCCGTGCGCCACCAGTGCGTCACTTTTTTCCCATGTTTAAAATAATGCACCGACAGCACAAGGCAATCATAAATAAGGGTCAAATGTAAATACAATTGGTTTGCCCCCAAAATCGTGTTTTGAATAACATTTTAGAAACACAGAGCAGATCCTATGTACAAGCATTCAATTTCACTACTCAAACCCATTGATTTTCCCTAAAATCGTTTTTTAATTAACATTTTAGGAACAGAGCACAGATTCTATGTACAAGCATTCCATTTGACTACTCAAACCCATTGTTTTACCCTCAAATCGTTTTTTAATTAACATTTTATTAACAGAGCACAGGTCCTATGTACAAGCATTAATTTTCACTACTCAAACCCATTGCATTTTCAAAAAGCATCACACAAACCAAAAGCAAAGAAAAGCAATGTGCTTCTTAATCTGTACTCTCTATCTATATCAAATGAATCATAACTCACCTTTACAAATGCTTTGAGAGATTGAGAACAGTGTCAGATACACACACCAATATTTCTTTAGCAGAGCAAAAGGTATGTTCTCCAGGCACTGCAACCATTAATGGAACTGAAAACCTCTAATTCTATCCACATATGCCTCTTTTCAACCAATCAAAACTCTTCCCTCACTATTTTCAAACCAACACCCTTCCCCCTCTCAGACCTTTCTATCTGTTACCATAGCAACTCACTCCTAACTGAACTCTCAGGTTCAAAAGTTTATTCTACTATGTTGCAAATTAAGTCAGCAAGGATGTTTGACCTCTCAATACACCAGCTTATCCAGGGCATTATTGCTTGTAGTGACTTTTTCTTACCCATTCAAATTGCTTCTTACACACAACACAACCATGCACCCTGACTTTCTGTTTTCAACTAAATGAATCCACCAATCATTGCTTGTAAATCAACAGCAGGGGAACTCCACAATTATTTTTTTATAAACTCCTACTGTTCCAACTGCCATTTCATTCCCACACTTCATCTGACTGCACCAGAACCTTCTCTCATCATGTATTCTGTATGGATTATTGGACATAGATACATCCACTGGGCTCAAAGGTATGCAGCTATTAGAAATTTTCACAACCTTGATTTACCAAATGTGGAAATAAAGTGGATTGGCCACAGAGGATTGAGATGTCACCAATTGATACCATTGGTGAAAACCTTTTTGCATCTGCCAAACCCTGACCTCTTAATAGTGCACTGTGGTGGAAATTACTTGGGCACTATGACTGGGGTTGGTCTGGAAATGCTTTTAAAGGACACAGTTGATCAATTGATGACACTTTTTCCACAAACTGCCTTGGTATATTCCAATATATGCCAAAGACAGAAATGGAACTGGTCCAACCAATTTTGTCCACAATTTGAGAAAGCACGGAAACATGTGAATAAATCAGTTTCTGCTTACATGAGAGACTGTGGAATGGGTTCAATATACAACTTGCGTTACAACATGCAAGACATCTACAGAGGAGATGGTGTGCACTTCTCAGATGAGGGGAATAGAATATTCCTCCTGAATTTAAGACTGTGCATTGGAACCTACTTGTAGGTACTTTAATCAGCCACAGAACTCAAAAGCTCTTTTCAGAGCTACCCTACCTCTGATCACTCATATTGATTATCTTTTTCTAACTTTTTTCACCAAAGTACGTTCCCCGGTATGCTTCCCGGTGCGCGTACCGGGTGCTCCCCCGAGAAAATTTAAAAATATATTTTTTTTTTAACCTATATAGGCCTCCTAAGACCCCCT
This sequence comes from Lissotriton vulgaris, assembly GCF_964263255.1. Lineage (NCBI taxonomy): Eukaryota > Metazoa > Chordata > Amphibia > Caudata > Salamandridae > Lissotriton > Lissotriton vulgaris. The sequence goes on from NC_141691.1 coordinate 454,336,990, forward strand.
CAGGAAACGTAGGGGGTCAGGGGGTGTCTACCATGCCCCCTTATACCCATTCCCAACGTTGTTTGTCCACCCTTTTCGGTCTCAAATCTACCGAAACACAAAATGGAGGACTCCCGGTGCGCGTACCGGTGCGCGCACCGGTAAGCGCTCACAAAAAAAGGTGGGAAAGTAATTTACAGAAAAACCACTGGAGACACTTTCATCAAATATAGAATAGGCCCTACTACATAGCAGTCCCTACCATTTACCCAAATTTGATGGAATTCCATTGAGACATTTATGCTGTAGTCCTGTCTAAATATCCTGAGGTAAATTACATGACAAAAACACATATGAAGTGTTAGAATTGACAACCAATTGAAATGTTACTTTCATTTTCCACTATTATTTCATGACATTTGATTGGTTATGTACCTGAATATATATATAAAGAAAGAGAGAGAAACACAGCCATTTTGACTACTACTTCCTGAAGTACATTTCAAGAGCATTTTCACTGACAACTTAAACTTATTTTTGAAAGGTAAGATGTTATTTTGAAAACTGAAGTATGTTGTGCACTTTAAGTTAATTTGGAAAACATTTTCTGATAGTTATATGCTATCCCTCTGTAATAGTTATAGAATGAGATAGACTTCTCTGTTATAGTTATGGATGGAGTTAGGCTTGTCTTGTATAATTATGCATTTACTTAGGCTTTATCACATACACTTTTTTATATTTCTACTTCCAGTCTGATACCATACACTGCCCAAAGATAAAATCACTGTTAAAAAATCCAAAGTACCTGTCTGAACTTAAACCCAACAGTGCCCCATCTCTACTGATATATTTTTTTTAAATGCAAATTACAGCACAAAAATGGAAGGAGAGCAAAAAATGTCCTTCGAAATTGTTCTGGAGAGCAACAATTAAAAAGTTATTGAACCCAATGATAACTCAGAATTCATGGATGAATCACGGGACTATGAACTACTTCAATGTGTACAATCAGTAGATTTCCTGATTCAAAATGAGGACATTTCCGACAATCAAATATTAGAAGTTCTGTTAAATTTGGAAAAAGAGTCTGAAAAATAAATTTATATTTAATAATTCCAAAATTGTTTGAGACATTATTCATTTTTATATGTATTTCTTAAACTAGTACCAAATTGATTATAATGTAAAGTCAGACTTATAGTTTACTGTGCAACTTTTTTGTGTTACATAGTAAGTTTGCTCATAGTTACTTCTTTTCTCCCACTATATTATCTCCAATGTGTATTTAACATCTCTTTATCATCTTCTGCCTCCATGTTGTTTCTGCTTTCCTGACAGACTATGGTATGAATTCCATATACCACAATAACTTCTGTAACAACATACAAGATATCTACAAAGGAGACGGTGTATATTACATTTTAGACTCTGCATTGGTACCTACATGTTGGTACTTAAATAAAAAAAAACAAGCATTGGAAATGCAATAGGTCTCGCACCATTAGAGTTAGTGCTTTTAGAATTGTTTATGGTTTTTTTTTGTAAATGTTTAGCATTTTTGTTTCCTGTAGCCTATGCTAAAGAATTACAAAAAAAAAGCCATAAACTTTTCTAAAAGCTCTAACTGAAATGGTCTGAGACCTATTGCACTGTGTGAGGGTGAGGGGTTGAGGGTGAGTGAGGGTGAGGGTGAGGGTGGGTGAGGGTGAGTGAGGGTGAGGGGTTGAGGGTGAGTGAGGGTGAGGGGTTGAGGGTGAGTGAGAGTGAGGGTGGGTGAGGGTGAGTGTGGGTGAGTGAGGGTGAGGGTGAGTGAGGGTGAGGGGTTGAGGTTGAGGGTGAGGTGTTGAGGGTGAGGGTGAGTGTGAGTGAGGGTGAGTGAGGGGTTGAGGGTGAGTGAGGGTGAGGGTGAGTTAGGGTGAGGCGTTCAGGGTGAGTGAGGGTGAGGTGTTGAGGGTGAGTGAGGATGAGTGAGGGTGAGGGTGAGTGAGGGGTTGAGGTTGAGTGAGGGTGAGTGAGGGTTGAGGGTGAGTGAGGTGTTGAGGGTGAGTGAGGGTGAGTGAGGTGTTGAGGTTGAGTGAGGGTGAGGGTGAGTTAGGGTGAGGGGTTGAGGGTGAGTGAGGGTGAGGGTGAGTGAGGTGTTGAGGTTGAGTGAGGGTGAGTGAGGGTGAGGGTGAGTGAGGGTGAGGGTGAGTGAGGGTGAGGGGTTGAGGGTGGTGAGGGTGAGGGTGAGTGAGGGTGAGGTGTTGAGGGTGAGTGAGGGTGAGGAGTTGAGGGTGAGTGAGGGTGAGTGAGGGGTTGAGTGAGGGTGAGGGTGAGTTAGGGTGAGGTGTTGAGCGTGAGTGAGTGTGAGGGTGAGGGGTTGAGGGTGAGTGAGGATGAGTGAGAGTGAGGGTGAGTGAGGGTGAGTGGTTGAGGGTGAGTGAGGGTGAGTGTGGGTGAGGGTGAGGGTGAGGGTAAGTGAGGGTGAGGGGTTGAGGGTGGGTGAGGGTGAGTGAGTGTGAGGGGTTAAGGGTGAGTGAGGGTGAGGGTGAGTGAGGGTGAGACCTAAAAACGACTTGAAAAAACAAGATCACACAGAAAACCAGCTTCTACTTCAAGTTATTTGTTGGAGCCCTCACACCTCTCAGAAAGTAGGCACTCTGAACTTTTTTTAAATGTATTTTCTTTTCTTTAATGGTACACATTCGCAACTCAAAAGTGTAAAGGAGTTGATAAACCAAAGGAACAGTGAATTATATTTAATTTCGATAATTTTATGGAGATTTCATCGACCTCTGCAGCAACAGCATGTCTGTCTGCATGCGTTTGTGTCTGGGAGAGAAATAAAACGTGTCTTGCAAATCACCTGTGTACCAGGTATGCTGGAGTCTCCGAAATACGATTTATTATTAATGTTAATACATGACAACATACACAAGAAGCACCTTCTCTACATGCTACCACGCGAGAATGAGCATGTTAAACTCTGCAGAGCACACTTTGGCATGAAGCACCCGGCTGCGGTGCGGTGTACAGTCTGTCTGCAAATAACTCGGCGCTGGCGGGCAATTAGTGTGCATGAACAAGTGAAGTTTTTATCGCACCGACCACGCGCGCTGAGCTCTGAGGAACATTCCCTAAATGTGCTGATATTTTGTGAAACGGGCACATGCCAAATGCGTGATGTGTGGCGCTGCTCAGTGAGACAACACCACAACTTAAAAACAGTGTTCACAACAAGTTCTCACTTCCACTCTCTTGACAAACAACAGGCATGTCTAATTCGATATCAGCACGTTGTTATTGTTCACGTGCTCCTGAAAAGTAAAGTTATTTTCACATGCTGTGTTAGCTTTTCATGTAGCGCGGTACTTGTTAAAGCATATAGCACACCTTTGTTTGCGGAACTTGAATTTCAACACACAGCATTTACTGTTCGTAATACATGCAGTTCTGATTATGTAAACATCATAAAAATGCTGTGTTGCACCTTTCAGTTATCTGAAAGAAAACGCATCGAGAAATCATTTAAATACAAAGTACCCTAAATGTTTTTCGACTGGGTTAATTACTTGGTTTGATTTGAATTCACCTGCGCCTAGCACCGCAATGCCATCCAAACAGCTACATTAGAACAACTACTTCACTTTACAGACACTTCTGTGCGAAAGTTTAAGTTTGAGACCAACAAGAAGTAACCATACCGAACATGAAAAGAGTATGGGGCTATACAAATAAAAATAAACACGCAATTCCTTTCCCGCATTAAAACACCGCCCAGCCGAGAAGAAAGTCACAAACACCCAACTCCAATGACATTCCAACTTCAAAGGAGCCAACAGAAACACAGGAAACGAAAGAAAACTGCTGCAGAGAAGCTCTTCCAACTGCACAAAAGCCAGACACCTACCTAGGAGCGAGGAAACTCTGCATCCACCGGCGTCAAGGCGAAGGAAAAGTTAATCACTAGTGAAAAAAAAAAGCGAAAGAGAAAGCAGGGTAATCTGACCCAGGAGGGGGGAGGAGGGAGGAGAAATGCGTCTCGGCCGGAGCAGGGGGCGGAGCAGGGAGAGCGGGCTTTGAAATGCACTTCACACGGCCGGCCGGTCGTGAAACTGAAAGCATGGCCGGCCGGCCGTGAAAGCCTTTGATGCCGCAGGGGGTGGAGCGGCACCAGCTGGGAGAGTAGGCAAGGCAGGCGGCTGGGGGCATGTGCACGCGCTTTTAAGCTCAATGCGCATGCGCATTGAGCTTTAAAGTCACGGGCACTGCAAGGAATCGCCACGATTCCTTGCAAGTTGGACAAAGAGTGGATAAGCCCCCATAGTCTCGCTTGCTCGATGCGCATGCGCATCGACAGGCGAGAACTAAAAAATTAAAAAAAGAACAATTAATAAACATACAATTTTTGAAAAGTCTGTCATTCTTTTTTCCCCTTGGTACGCTCCCCGGTGCGCGTACCGGGCGCTCCCCCCGCAAAAATCGAATTTTTTAAAAAAAAATGTTTACCCCGCGGGGCCCTTTTATAGCCCCACACATCAAACCTAGGGGTTCAGGGGGGGTCTACTCTGCCCCCTTATAGTCATTTCCCCTTTTGTTTTTGCCACCTCTTGTGTCTCGATCCTACCGAGACACAAGATGGCGGCCGCTCCGGACTGTTTAGAATGTTTACAGACACCTGTGAGCCAATCAGCTTTCCGCGCGCAAGTCGCGTGTCGCGCCCGATGAGCTCCCCCGGTGCGGGTACCGGGGCGCGCTTACAGATATATATATTTTTTTTAACCTAAATTACTCAAAATCCACTGGAGCACATATATTGAGACATAGCAAAGGCACATCGGGCTACCAGTCCCTACAATTTTTCCAAGTTTGGTGGAAATCCATTCAGCCGTATGAGCTAAAAGTGAGGTCGACCGCCCTATGGAAATTAACATGGGGAAAACACGTTTTGGGACCCCCCTTTTATCTCGGCCCCCGCTTGACGAATCCCCCCCAAACTTTCAAGGAAGGACCGGAGCGCCACAAGACCATTTTGAGGACATTTTCAGGCAGATTTGTCAACCGGCGCCAAAGTTATTCCAAATAGAATTTTGAGATTTAACATTGAAAAAAATCCTAACTATAACTACCTACTGGCGACCGCCAGTAGGTAATATATATTCCACAGCAAACTGCTCCTGCTGACAACCCCTCGTCTTTTCCTGGGGTGGCTCGATCCGGCGGAGCAACCGGCAACAATATCCTTATACCAACGGCGTTTCTTAACGAGTACTCGGGCGTCATTTGTACAAAACCACAATCCACGTACAGGTCCAACAAAGTTGAATTTATTGCTCAATAAATCAACGTGACGCTTTTCGCACTCCACAGAGCGCATGATCACACAAGTTGCTGTTGCCATTACAAACATTTTTATGTTTACATGTTTGTCGGAATAGAAAGCAGACTGCATGTACGGGTGTGGCCCTGTTGAAATGTATGGGTGCCGCCATGTTGGAAGGGGCTCAACATCAGAAGAGAAAATATTCATGGATGACATACAGGTAAATAAAACTATAATTAACCTGTCGGAGAGACCAATAAGTCAGAAAGACAAAAGAACCCTATGTTTAGGCTGATCATTTTGCCCCACGGTACCCATGAACTAAGTAGAAGAAAAGATTGACATTTTTAAATTCTGTAGAAAATTAAAATTGAAAAAATGGCACAAATTGAAACCCAATAAGAACAAAAGATAATGGAATAAAGAATCAACTACAGAGAATGACAATATGATTATAGGAGACATTGACAATTTGGTTGCTATTGATGAATTAAACAATGAACAAGAAGAACTTAACCTCAGCAGTGATGCTATAAGGATTCTGGATGCGTTAGAAATCCAACATGATCAAGCGGCTGGTACAGCCTTTAAACCAAAATCGACTTTTACTCCCAAAATGAACCATGACAGCATAGATACCTTCTGGTTGTTCTGTTCATATATATATATATATATATATATATATATATATATATATATATATATATATATATATATATATATATATATACATACGTAAACAGAACATCCAGCTCCCACAAAGACGAACTCCATGGAAGAAGGCACAGGCACAAAGTGGTTTCAGGATTTGGCATCAATTTAATCAATCATGTCGCCAACCAATCCCAGGTACAAGAGACGCGTTTCGGCCTGCACAGAGGCCTTTGTCAATCTAGTTTGGCGCCATACAACAAACACATTTAAAAGCCCTTCCCCCTGGACCTCATCATAGACATAGAAGACACATTCATGTGTAACCATTCGATATATAGCTCTAATAATGCATGTGTGTGTATGAAAAGTACAGCCTAAAGTCTCCAATAAAGCAGGTCAAACATAACGTAAAAATTAATTTCACGAATTATGTAAAATCAACTGATGGGGAAACCCATTAAAGCAGACAGAGTAAATCACACACATGCCATGAATTACGTTACAGTGGGAATTCTATAGGCAAATAAAATCTGCAGCCAAACTTGTAGTCGTGTAACGTCTGTTTTAAATAATAAAATTAAAGTGTACTTAAAAATCCATGCTGCCGAACATAACTGTTATTTCACAAGGTCAGGCACCTTAGTCCCAGAAAGTTCCCTCAAGCCGATATTGTTTCTGTTCATCGCGTCCTTTGCCCTCAGCTGCACAAATTAAAGCTTGTTGAACAGATTGCCTGTCATGCTGCCAATATAGTTAGTGACGAGATCGGATGATAAAGATCTCACCTCGGGGTCACATTACCAACATCGAATGTATTTAAAACTCAATGTCAATGTTTAAGCCAGTGCAATACACCCCTCGGGACTACCGGTCCCATAATGCCCCAGAGATGGGCGGTTACTGGGAACAGGCACAAGTCAACAATTGTTATTTTTGCTGGGTCGGACTTTTGAATAGATGGATGACGCTGGGGCAGAGGCAAATACCAGGCAGCATGGATGTAATTCCAATATATATATATACACAAGATACACATATCTCTCTCCAACGTGCGACAGGCCACACCAACAGTGCTTGTTACTTTCCTTTATTCAAGGCAGAATATGCATAACATGTTTCAACTCCAACGAGTCTTAATCATATACAGGCTTTCAAACGGTGGGTTCGCAAGTTTTTCAAGTATGTGACTTTAAACATTGAAAAAGGACTTGTGCTGTCAAGTCAGATTTAAAGCGTCAGTTAATGTTCTATTTTCCACACACTTTCTTTGCTCAGAGATGAAAAGTACATTGCCATTGTTGTTATTCAGGTAAGGTTTAGTGCCTTGAAAATATAGCATTCATAATCTATGTCATCCATCTCTGCAGATTTCATTCTTTCATCTTTTTGTGTAGTCGCCTACAATGTCCATAATGTATTATTCTTGCCGCTTTTTAAGCCGCTTGATAGTTCAATGCAGATTTAGGCAGAATAAAAAATGTGTTTATTCGTATGCACCCAATGTATATGTTACACCTTTAGAGGAACAGTTCCATATTGTGGTCATATCACAAGGGCACATCTTTAAAAGCAGTTCATTCCACCACAGAATTTCATCCAGTATTTTACTTGCCTTCAAACACAGATGCTCTAGCACGAAGTGCGCAGGGAACTCCCTTTCGCCAACCCTGGCTGGTATGATGTTCATCTCCAAGTTGGGGCGGGCCTCTCAGGGGGCCCTTCCATCCATCCTGTTTCTGACGCTCAGTATTTCCAGCCGGTGGGCTCTCCAATATGGATCCGATATATATATATTATTTTTTTTCACTGAAAAACACCATAGGTTTCATGAGTTTTATAGTTAGCTGGACATTTCACTCGTACAAAACCATAGAAATTCCTCCGTTATACTTAGTTGGGCTATCTATAACTTGCGCACCCCCAATGCACTGATGTCACATATTACATCATTCATGACATGGTCAGTGACATCACTGATGACATTACCTTGCAATTATAGTTCTTTTTTTAAACCAGATAAGGTAGTTCTGAACTTTTTTTCTTCTGTTTTTTGTTTTCTATTTGTTTTGTAGTTTTTTAACAATTGTGTACTTTTTATTGGATATATAACTGTCTTGATGGAGGATTTAGTAGCTGTCTGACTGTTTGTTTAAGTTATGCTATGTTATGTTAATATGATTTTTAAAGCGCACAAATACCCGAAGGTGTCTTGCTCTGGATTTAAGTAGCCATGACGTAAGAAGAAAAAAAGAGCATAGATTCAAAAGACTTCGTTAAACAACCAGGTTTTCAGACTTTTTCCAAAGGTAATGAGGGAGTTGGCAGCGCGTATATCAACTGTGAGAGTGTTCCAGAGTTTAGCTGTACAATAGCTTATACTTCGGCCTCCCCAAATTGCTGTACAAATTTTAGGTACCAGCATCAACCTGGCGTTAGTAGACCTTAAACATCTACCTGGATGGTACCATGCGAACAGACTTTTTAGTGGCTCTGGCCCAATATTGTTCAGTGCCTTGTAAGCAAGGCAAAATACTTTAAACTTGATGCGCTGAGTTACTGGTAACCAGTGGAGTTTCGGCATGTCATCTGAAACAAATTAATATTTTGGTACATCCAGCAAGAGCCTAACAGCGGCATTCTGTACCATTTGCTGTTTATTCAAATGTTGCTTCTGTAACCCAGGATAAAGGCCATTGCAGTAATCAAATTTTGATAGCACTAACAATGTTACCACCATCCTCCTAAGGTCTGAAGGGATGAAGGGTATAATTTTCCTCAGTTTTCTTATCAGGTAGAAAGCAGCTGACACTGTTGCATTAGTTTGCTGAGAAAAGGTAAGTTTGTTATCGATTAACAACCTAGAGGTCCTTCGCCTTTTCTACTGGCTTCAGGAGTTCTCCGATTTCCACCGCCCACCATAAGTCATCCGATGTGGCTCGGAGGTTGCCGAAGATAACTACCTCGGTTTTATCCTAGTTCAAATTAAGGCAATGCCCACCCATCCAATGACTAACTTCCCTCATACAATTCTGTAATTGTGAAGCAGGTGGAGCTTGATCTTTATGCACCTCTACTACAATCTGAATGTCATCGGCGTATGATGTCAGATTAAAGCCAAATTTTTCGACCAAAGGGGCCAATTCAGACACATAAATGTTAAACAAAGATGTGCTTAACAATGACCCCTGAGGAAACCCACAGGGGAGTACGTAAGGGGCAGCTTGAAACTGATCTAGTGTCACAGTCTGGTTCCTATTTTTTTAAATGATGCTATTAAAGAGAGAGCTGAGTTCTCTACTCGTATTTTTCACAGACGCTGGAGCAGTGTGTCATGGTGCACAGTATCGAAGGCAGCTGACAAATCGAGGAGAATCAGAACAGCCGCACCTCCCTGGTCCATTGCTGCTCTAATCTCCTCGGTAGCTTTGATTAGTGCCGTTTCCGTACAATGCCCTGAACGGAATCCGAATTGAGAGGGGTCAAGTAGTTCCTTTTCTTGAATGAACAGTGTAAGTGAGTAATTAAATGTGCCTCACAAAATATATGGGTTAGTAACCAAATTATGTGAATGTGTGTCTCACTGTCTCTGTTGTTGTATAATTGGACACTAACTACATGAGTGTTTATATTAGTTATTGATTAGTTGGCTGAGTATTTGTAAGGGAGACTGAGTGTATCTGTGGTTGTGTGGAGGAGTTGTAACTCTATGCATAGATGTGTGAGTGGTTGATTGTCTAGGCATATGGGTTTAGTAGTGTTCATGGAAACAGTTGTTTGGGTGTCTTACAGTGTTTTTTTTTGTGTGTTGGTAAGTGAATATATGTTTCAGTGGTACATCTCCAATAAAGTAGAAAAATAAAAGGCATTGTATATGAGAGTTGGTGTATATAAATAAATACACGTAAGAGTCAGTGATTGTGAGAGTAACTGTATGAATGAGTGTTTAATTGTAATAGTGATTTTTTAACATAGTAACTATGATTTCCTATGCGTATGTATAAATCAGGTGTTGTGTGTATAACTGTGTAGGTGAGTAAGTGCGATTGATTCTTTTCATGTGTGACTAGCATCACTGTATAACCAACTAGGATGACTACTGTTGTGTTAATGTCTATATAGGTGTATGAGTACATTTAATAGTGTTACTATTGATCAGTGACTGCATGTATAAGTGATTCTGTTGGTGAATGGACAGTTGTGTGTGTAGACTTAGGAATCAGTGGGTGCGTATGTAGTAACTGGTATGTGTGTGTGTCAATGCTTTCAAATGTGGTAGTCTGTATTTTACAGTAAGTGATCTTAGGTTATACTAGTGTGTGATGAGGTGTATCAGACTGTCACGTGGATGATGTCATCAGTGAGGTCATCAGTGATGTCATTGGAGATGTCATCAGTGATGTCATCAGTGATGTCACTGACCATGTCATGAATGATGTAATATGTGACATCATCAGCAGTGCATTGTGGGCGTGCGAGTTATAGTTAGCACAACTAACTATAACGGAGGAATTTCTATGATTTTGTATGAGTGAAATGTCCAGCTAACTATAATAGTCAGGAAACCTATCTTTTTTCCAGTGAATTTCAAAGGTTTTTTAAATGCTAATTCCTAACTATAACGTGTCTGAAACTTATGTTTTTTTCAGTGAATTTCAAAGATTTTTTTAAATGCTAATTTCTAACTATAAAGTCTCTGAAACCTATGGTTTTTCAGTGAATTTCAAAGGTTTTTTAAATGCAAATTTGTAAGAGCCATAGTAGTTATACCTATTTTTCTGTACTGAATTTATACAGTTTTTTAACTGTTCATTTAAATTTTTTTTATTTATTAAACAACATTATATATTTTTCTGAAAAATTGCACACAAAAAAATGTAAAACTGAAATATTTTTATTATTTTGGGTTTTTTGTATTTTAATTAATTTATTTTCAATTTTTTTTACGGAGTTGCACACCCAAAGCGTACCTACTGCAGCAGCTCTGCATATTCTAGCTGCCTTTTTAGAAAAGTCGTGAAGGAAAGGTGAAATGTTTCCATATCACTGATTCAGGCCTCTGCTTGGGTGAAACTTCCTCTAAGATATCTTCATATAAAGAATGATGAGGAGCTTGGGAACCAGATGCCATTTCTCCAATGCAATTTTTTAAAAACACCAATAAAATTCCAAAACCAGCTCTGGAAGAAGAAGAGATGTCTCTCATCAACGGCTCCAAACAGAATAATTAAGATGGGTGGGGTTCTTCAATAGTTACAGTGGGAAATGTTATGAACCAACCACATTTTTTTTTTGAGGTCACATGGGATCCGTGCACTGTGCGCTCAAGAAGCGTGCATCCGACCCGACTTCGCGAAAATATATTTAAAAATAATATACGTTTATTACAAGTAAAAATATATTATTTTTATGAATACCTTAGATAATATTTTGCCCTAATATGCACATTAAAGACACGTACATAATATTTAAGAACATAAAATATTTCACAGGAGTCGCTCACGCAGCATGCTCCAGCACGTATATGACGTCAGGTGGGGTCAGCCACCGCGCAAGCGTTGTGTACCGTAATACGCATGTTTCGTGAATGCGCAGGAGCAGGAGAAGCGGACCGGTCGCATACCAGTCACGCACACCATGTAACATTGTATGTATATGAGGTAACTGAAAAAAACACGCACAGACTCACAGTGTGATTCCAGACAAGCATGAATATTAACTGGACTTTTGCAGGACTGACTCAGTAGTCTGCAAGGGTTTAAGGGACGCATACATTGTGCATCTTTGACTGTAACACTGCTTGTATCAATGCCTGATTCATTCTACAAGTGCATTGACAGTGAATATGTTCCTAGACTGCTAGTAGTTGACTGCAGGATAAGTTTATAAGGACTAATATTTAAGTGAATAGATAAGGACATACTTCTGTCAGGATGATTGTAGGAGTGAACACAAACTCACAGTGTGATTCCAGACAAGCATGACTATTACCTGGACTTTTGCTGCAGGACTTACTTAGTAGTCTGCAAGGGGTTAAGGTACCGCATATATTGTGCACATTTGACTGTACTACTGCTTGTCTCAATGCCTGTGTCATTCTGCAAGTGCATAGACAGTGAAAATGTTCCTAGAGTGCTAGTAGTTGACAGCAGGATACGTTTATATGTGCTTATGTTGTAGCAGAGTGATTAGATAAGGACATGTTCTATCAGGATGATTGTAGGAGTTCACACAGACTCATAGTGTGATTCCAGGCAAGCATGAGTATTACCTGGACTTTTGCAGGACTGACTCAGTAGTCCGTAAGGGGTTAAAGGACCGCATACATTGTGCACATTTGACTGTACCACTGCTTGTCTCAATGCCTGAGTGATTCTGCAAATGCATATACAGTCACTAGGTTCCTAGAGTGAGAGTAGTTGACACCAGGATAAGTTTCTAAGCGCTTATGTTTTAGCAGAGTGATTAGATAAGGATATATTTCTGTCAGGATGAATGCAGGAGTGGACACTGACTCACAGTGTGATTCAAGACAAGCATGACTGTTACCTGGACTTTTGCAGGACTGATTCAGTAGTCTGCAAGGAGTTAAGGGACCACATACATTGTGCACATTTGACTGTACCACTGCTTGTCTCAATGCCTTAGTCATTCTGCAACTGCATAGACAGTGACTGGGTTCCTAGAGTGGTAGTAGTTGACAGCAAGATAAGTTTATAAGCACTTATGTTTCAGTTGAGAGATTAGATAAGGACATGCTTCTGTCAGGATGATTGTAGGAGTGGAGACAGTCTCACAGTGTGATTCCAGACAAGCATGACTATTACCTGGGCTTTTGCAGGACTGACTCAGTAGTCTGCAAGGGGTTAAGGGACGCATACATTGTACACTTTTCACTGTGCCGCTGCTTGTCTCAATGCCTGAGTCATTCTGCAAGGGCATAGACAGTGAATGGGTTCCTAGAGTGCTAGTAGTTGACAGCACAATAAGTTTATAAGTGCCTATGTTTCAGCAGAGTGATTACATAAGAACATGCTTCTGATGGGATGATTGTAGGAGTGGACACAGACTCACAAGGTGTTTCCAGACAAGCATGACTATTACCTGGACTTTTGCAGGACTGACTCATTAGTCTGCAAGGGGTTAAGGGACCACATACAGTGTGCACATTTGACTGTACAACTGCTTGTCTCAATGATTGAGTTATTCTGCAAGTGCTTAGACTGTGACTAGGTAACTAGAGTGCTCGTAGTTGACAGCAGGATAACTTTATAAGCACATATGTGTCAGTAGAGTTATTAGATAAGGTCATGCTGTCTACTTATTTTTTCTTCATTGGTTCTCTTTATCTGCACATATTCTTGACATCTCTTCCATTTCATTCACTTCTTCTATTTCTCTTCTTTTCTCTCCATTGTACTTTTATGCATTATTAAGCATGTTGCCTCTATTGAATTTTTATGCAGTATTAAGCATGTTATTTATAACAGTTTTCTAATCTGTTTCATTCCGGGTAACGACATGGAACGTTAAAGGTTTAAATAACCCCATTAAAAGACAGAGGGTTCTCTCACAATTAGCAAGACTTAAAACTGATGTTGCCCTCCTTCAAGAAACTCATCTGTCTGAACCGGAGGCTTTGAAACTTAAACGTTGCTGGGTGGGTCATGTTCTTTGTTCTCCTACTACTTCTAGGAAAAATGGAGTTGTACTCTTGTTACACAAAAAGTTAAATGTTTCTTCCATTACTCATGAATGTGATGTTGACGGCCGATGGCTTATTGTTACTCTGCTTATTGATAACATTCCTCTCACCCTTTTTAATGTCTACGCTCCTACTGCAATTGATAAGTCCTTCTGGCCTACTATTTCTACCAAATTGTCTTCCCTTACTGGAGAATATATTCTCCTCGCTGGTGATTGCAATCAGATTGTAGATCCTTTCCTTGATAGACACTCCAAAGTTAAATTCACCCCCTCTAGAATGCATACACAATTTCCTAACTCATTTAATAATAATGCCCTTGTGGATATCTGGAGACTTTGTAACCCCGACCTCCGTGAATATAGTTTCTTTTCCCCTCCTCACCAATCCCAATCTCGTATTGATCATATATTTCTCAGTAAACCCCTATCCCAGCACGCTATCCGTTCAGAGATTGGCTCCATTCTACTTTCCGATCACGCCCCTGTTTTTGTGGACCTAGACTTACTTCCATTTTCTCCTCACTCTGGCAGGTGGCGTTTTAATAATGCTTTACTTACAGATCCCACTTTTAATACTGAATTTACTGCTTTCGCTAAGGAATTTTTTCTTTTAAATCAAACCCCCGACTCTTCCTTTGTTATAGTTTGGGATTCATTTAAAGCAGCTGCTAGGGGTTTTATTATTAATTTTGTGTCCCGACGGAAAAAATTGCATGCGGCCAGATCGGAGAAAATTCTCGCCGACATTAAGATCTTAGAACAAACCTATTTCTCTTCTAAATCTGACTCTTCCCTTAAAGATCCTATTGATACCAAAATCTCTTTTAACAAATTCACTACAGAAGCCGCTTCCAATATTCTTCTCAAATGTAATTCTAGGTATAATGGAGGTAAGAATAAAATGGGGAAACTCCTGGCTAACTATTTAAAGATTCGTAAGGAACGCACAAAAATCCAATCTATTAAAACCTCTTCTGGTGAAACTACATTTAAAGATAAAGAGATTCTTGCGGAATTCGCTCAATTCTATAATGCCCTTTATACTCCTGAACAAATTCCCACTCCTGATGATCTTCTTGCTTATTTTCAATCCATACCTTCTCCCTCCACTTCACATGTTGATTTTCATACTTTAGAACGTGACATCTCTCTTTCTGAAATCTCCCATGCTGTTTCCAAACTTCATCATGGTAAATCCCCGGGCCCCGATGGTTTTACAATTGAGTTTTATAGTCACTTCGCTTCTATTCTTCTCCCCAAACTCCTACTTTTATTTAAATCTTTCTCCGAATCTGGCTCCTCTAGTGGCACCTTCCAACAAGCATTGATTTGCTTAATTCCAAAAGAGGATAAAGATCATTCCCTATGCAAAAACTACAGACCAATATCTTTGGTTAATACGGATTATAAAATCATGGCAAAAATATTGGCCCTGCGTATGGATTCTCTTTTACCGGACATAGTTGGACCTGAACAATCTGGCTTTGTAAAAGGACGTCTTTCCTCCGACAATTCTCGAGTTTTTCTTAACATACTTGGTAAATCTTCTTCACTTACTCTTCCTTTTGCTGCTATCTCCCTCGATGCGGAAAAAGCTTTTGATCGCATTGGTTGGGATTTTATGTTTCAGGCTTTACGCTGGATTGGCATCCCTTCTAAATTCATTTCTGTTATCTCGTTGCTCTATTCTAATCCTCAAGCTTCTATTTTTGTTAATGGCATGTCATCGGATTACTTTTCCCTTCATAGAGGAGTTAGACAAGGCTGCCCACTATCTCCCTTACTTTTTATTTTGGCTCTAGAACCATTTCTTACAAAAATTCGCTTAGATGACACTATTTCTGGTTTTCCCTTTGGTTCCCAGCAAGTCAAGCTCTCGGTCTATGCCGACGACATTCTTTTTTACTGCTATGACCCTATTACTTCCATTCCCCCTTTTCTTAATCAAGTCTCCTCATTTTCTGCAGTATCCGGTTATCGTTTGAATGCTGATAAGTGTGAGATACTACCTTTAAATCCTCTCTGTCAGAAGCACTTTTTCTCTTCCACAGGAAATTCATGGCAACCCTCTAAAATTAAGTATTTAGGGGTTTGGTTTGCCCCCTTATTATCTGATACTCTCAAGCTTAATTTTGATTATGTATATAAAAAGATGGATCCAGCTATCACTCGTTGGCATCCACTTTTTTTGTCTTGGTGGGGTTGCCTCAATTCTATAAAAATGATGTTATCTCCCCTACTCATTTATACTATTTCCATGCTTCCTTTACATATTCCTCTCTCTTTCTTTGAAAAAATTGATTCCCTGCTACTAAAATTCCTCTGGAATGGTAAAAAATCCCGAATAGCCCTAGCTTTCTTACGTGAAGACAAAATTAACTCTGGTGTCCGCTTTCCTGATTTCAAACTTTATCATCGCGCTTTTTCTTTGAAACAAACTGCCCGCTGGTTATCATCTGATCAGCCTCATTATCCCCCTGTTTGGTTGAGCATGGAATCCTCTTTCATTTCTCCCTTCACCTTTCAAGAATTCTTATCTTTTACATCCTCCTTAACTCGCCTTCGTTCTCCTATCCTTTCGTATTCTCGTACTCTCCTTTCTCCTTATATCTCGTCCTCTTATTCATCTCTTCTTTCTCTTCATGAACAACCAATTTGGAATAATACTCTTCTTAAAATAAAAAATCGTACCATATATTGGAAAACTTGGCATTCTCGAGGCCTTTCCTGGATATCTCAATTACTATCTCCAGGCAAACCTATTTCATTTCAACACCTTCGATCTCTTTTTTCTTTACCCGTTTCTGCCCAGGCTCATTACGACGCCCTTTACCCAGTCTTACTTTCATATCTTCAAGCTCTTCCTTCCTCTAATGAAATTCCGGCAACCTGCAAACCCACTTCCCTCCTATTAGATATGTCTCCTTCTGCTTCAGCCTTATACAATTCTCTTCGTCTTACCAAAGATAGATTGAAATCTCCTACTGAACTCGCTTGGGAACTGGACTTTCCTCAGACATGGCCGGTTCCTCTTTGGGACAAAATTTGGACTAAACTCCATAAGACCTCTAGAGCTGCTAACACTACCCAAACTTTATTTTTTATTTATCATAGAATTTTATTTACCCCACTCGCCTTATCCCGTTTCACATCAGACACTCCCCCCTCCGGTTGGTCATGTTCATCCCCCTCTGCTGATCTCAAACACATGCTGTTCGAATGCCCCCCTATTTCCAAGTTCTGGCAGTTGGTCTGGAAGCAAATTCAAAAGATTTTTCGATTCCAGATACCCTTTTCACCTCTACTAGTTTTTCTAGGTTCCCTCTCACCAGAACTTTCCCATTCCCCCAGTCATTACTCTTTACTCGACCTTTTCCTTGCTGTGGCTTTTCAAGCTACGAATGTTACCTTTCAATCCTGGTGGAATGCAATTTGTTTTAATCACCGCTTAGACACCAATTACGTATCCCCCATATCCTTAGCTATTAAACGGGACATACTTTGGCTCCCTTTGGTAACATATCTTTCTTCTTCTGCTCCAGTTCCTCCCTCTCCTACTCCAGATATAGTTGAAGTTCGTAAACCCCCATGATTTCCTTATTACTTATGTCTTCACTTGTGTTTGATTGGTATTGCTATTGTATTCATATCCATTATACCTTCGCTTAAATACTCCTGTTTTTATGATATGTTCATGCTTGTTCATGCTTATACTGCTTATTTTATGATATTTTTTTATATGTATTGTTTATTTCTGCCATTTGCTTATTGTAACTCTTCTTTTCCTCCCCTCCCTTTCCCTTCATCTCCCCCTTTTTATCCCTAAATAAATCAAATTTAAAAAAAAGATAAGGTCATGCTTCTGTCAGGATGATTGTAGGAGTGGACAGAGCTGCTCTAGAGCCACAGAACATGCCAGCAGAGCTGCTTTAGAGCCAGAGAACCAGGTCAGAAGAGCTGTTGTAGAGCCAGAGACCCAGGTCAGCAGAGCTGCTGTAGAGCCAGAGAACCCGGTTAGCAGAGCTGCTTTAGAGCCATAGAAGCAGGTCATCAGAGCTGCTGTAAAGCCAGAGAAACCAGGTCAGCAGAGCTGTTTTAGAGCCAGAGAACCTGGTCAGCAGAGCCGTAGTAGAGCCAGAGAACCAGGTCAGCAGACCTGCTCTAAAGCCTAAGAAGCAAGTCAGCAGAGCTGCTCTAGAGGGAGAGAACCAGGTCAGCAGAGCTGCTTTAGACCCAGAGAACCAGGTCAGTAGAGTTGCTCTAGAGCTAGAGAACCAGGTTAGCAGAGCTGCTTTAGAGGCAGAGAACCAGATCAGCAGAGCTGATTTAGAGGGAGAGACCCAGGTCAGTAGAGCTGGTTTAAAACCAAAGAACCAGGTCAGCAGAGCTGCTCTAAAGACTAAGAGCAGGTCAGCAGAGCTGCTTTAGAGGGAGAGAACCAGGTCAGCAGAGCTGCTTTAGAGCCAGAGAACTAGGTCAGAAGAGCTGCTCTAGAGCCAGAGAACCAGATTAGTAGAGCGGCTTTAGAGCCATAAAACCAGATCAGCAGAGCTGATGTAAAGGGAGATACCCAGGTCAGCAGAGCTGGTTTAAAACCAGAGAACCAGGTCAGCAGAGCTTCTCTAGAGCCAGAGAACCAGGTCAGCAGATCTGCTTTAGAGCCATAGAACCAGGGCAGCAGGGCTGCTTTAGAGTCACATAACCAGGTCAGCAGAATTGCTCTAGAGCCTAAGAACCAGGTCAGCAGAGCTGCTCTAGAGCCAGAGAACCAGGTTAGCAGAGCTGCTGTAGAGTCAGAGAAACCAGGTCAGTAGAGCTGCTTTAGAACGAAAGAACCAGGCCAGCAGAGCTGCTTTAGAGGGAGAAAACCTGGTCAGCAGAGCTGCTTTAGAGCCAGAGACCAGATCAGCAGAGCTGCTCTAGAGCCAGAGAACCATGTCAGCAGAACTGCTTTAGAGCCATAGAACTCGGTCAGCTAAGCTGCTTTAGAGCCAGAGAACCAGGTCAGCAGAGCTGTTTTAGAGCAAGAAAACCAGATCAGCAGAGCTGCTCTATAGCCTTAGAACTAGGTCAGCAGAAATGCTCTAGAGCCAGAGAACCAGGTCAGCAGACCTGCTGTAGAGACAGAGAAACTAGGTCAGCAGAGCTGCTTTGGAGCCAGAGAACCAGGTCAGCAGAGCTGCGTTAGAGCCAGAGAACTAGGTCAGCAGAGCTACTTTAGAGCCAGAGAACCAGGTCAGCGGAGCTGCTCTAACTGACACTGACTGATTCACACTGACTGACACTGATTGACTGACACTGACTGACTGACACTGACTGACACTGACTGACACTGATTTACTGACAATGACTGACTGACAATGACTGACACTGTTTGACTGACAGTGACTGCCTGACACTGACTTACTGACTGACACTGATTGACTGACACTGACTGACTGACACTGACACTGATTGACTGATATTGACTGACTGACTGACACTGACTGACATTGACTGACTGACACTGACTGCCTACTCTCTACTACTCTACTATTCACTCTCTACGACTCCCTTTTACTCTCTCTCTACTACTCACTCTCTACTACTCACTCTCTACTACTCTCTACTACTCACTCTGTACTACTCTACGTATCTCTACTAATCACTATCTTCTACTCACTCTACTTCTCTACTACTCTCTACTATTTTACTCTCTACTACCACTCTCTACTACTATCTCTCTACTACTCACTCTACTACTCTCTACTATTCACTCTCTACTACTCACACTCTACTACTCTCTCTCTACTACTCACTCTACTACTCTCTACTACTCATTACCCCTCACTTTCTACTACTCTACTACTCACTCTCTACTGCTCTTTACTACTCTCTCTCTATTACTCACTCTCTACTACTCACTCTCTACTATTCACTCTCTACTACTCACTCTCTACTACTCTCCTCTCTAATACTCACTCTCTCCTACTCTCTACTACTCACTCTCCACTACTCTCTAGTACTCACTCTCTACTACTCACTCTACGACTCACTCTACGACTCACTCTCTACTACTCACTCTCTACTACTCTCTACTACTCTCGCTCTACTACTCTCTACTACTCACTATACTACTCACTCTCTACTACTCTCTACTACTCTCCCTCTCTCTGCTACTCACTCTCTACTACTCACTCTCTACTACTCACGCTCTACTACTCACTCTCCTACTCACTCTCTACTACTCTCAACTACTCACTCTCTACTACTCTCTACTACTCACTCTCCACTACTCACTCTACTACTCACTCTCTGCTACTCTCTCTACTACTCTCTACTATCTATTGCTCATTCTCTACTCTCTACCTCTCAACCTCTCTCTACCTCTCTCTCTACTACTCTCTACGTTTCTACCTCTCTACCTCTACCTCTCTACCTCTCTACCTCTACCTCTACACCTCTAACCTCTCTACCTCTCTCTACATGCACATATATGCACATATATATATATATATATATATATATATCCAAAAAATACCGTCATTAGTCGTTCGTGTGACAGAGAGTCGAGGCCCCGTTCAGCTTTGTTTAAGTGATTTTATTCGGCAACAACACTCAACGCGTTTCGCAGCCTTCGCCGCTTTCCCTCGTGAGAAAGCGACGAAGGCTGCGAAACGCGTTGAGTGTTGTTGCCGAATAAAATCACTTAAACAAAGCTGAACGGGGCCTCGACTCTCTGTCACACGAACGACTAATGACGGTATTTTTTGGATTTAACGGGGCAAGGCGAAACCCCGTCGAGGCCCGCCATTAACCAAGAGGCGCAGGCATGAACTTCGTCAGTCTTCTGGAAAAATATATATATATATATATATATATATATCCATATATATGCATTTACATATATAAACATATATTATCTGCATATCTATATAAATACAAAAATAAATGCAAGCATACATATACATATACATATATGCATGCATATGCATGTTATATACATGAAAGTTTGAAAAACACTAACAAAAGCAAAGCTAAAAAGCCAACAAATTACAAACAGAATTGCTTTACCTTAACCGAGGGCGAGAACTATTGCATTTTCAATGCTTGTTTACTTTGTTTCCATCAAGAGGGCATTCAGATGTGTCAGACATTTGCCATAAATTCTGAATGTTAGCGCTCTAGTTGCTCATTAGATCACTGTAGTAAAGCTACTGCTCACCAGGGAAGCCTGTTGCTGGTATTCAAAGTGCATGTTTCAGTCTTCATGTTAGAATTTTATAATGAAATAGAAGAGGATTTGAGAAGTCAAAATGTGCCCTCATTTTTCTTTCTGCAGCACTAATCATACTTTCTATGTCAAAATGAACCCCCTCATTTTGTTCCTTTTTAAATTAAGGGGCAGATTTATGAAGGGCTTGCGCCACGTTTATGCCGCCGTTGCGTGACGCAACGGCGCGGAAACATGGCGCATCCCTGCGCCCTATTTACAACGTGACGCATCTAGGAGATGTGCCACTTTGTACAGCACTGCGCCATGAGGAGGCGTTCCTGCGCAGGGGGGGCGTTCCTGCGCAGGAACGCCTCCTGAAAGTGGCTGAGTGAAATCTATGAGATTTCACTCAGTCACTTTCAGGGCAATGCCGCGTCAAAACCCTGCGCCTGCTTGAAGCAGGCGTAAGGCTTGAAGCAGCATTGAAAGAATAGGCCCCCCCAGAGCATTGCTGGAGCTGCGTCGCGCTTGCGACGCAACTCCAGCAATGCGTCACTTTTACGGCACAGATGCGTGACGCATCTGTGCCGTTTTTGCCCCATGGTGCGCCGCATCATAAATGCGGCGCACCATGGGTGGCGTAGCTGTGGCGCACTGTGGCGCATGTTAACTGGCGCATCCCTCGGGATGCGCCAGTTAACATAAATCTGCCCCTAAATGTTTTAAGAGTTACCACTTTATTCCAAGCAAGATGGCTTCAGGTGTGCTACTCTTTTGTCATACGTAAGGCTGTTAGCACTCTAGTTGTTCTTTAGAACACTCTGGGAAGCTGCAGTAGAACACAAAGGAATCAACTGCCAGTCTCTGGCCTTGTTTGATGTATATTTTTTTCTGAGAATGACAGACTTCATTCTCACATGACTTAGAAAGATAATGTGAATTTACATAAAATATGCTCTCAGATTAGCTTATAGATCACCTTCCAAACCTCTGTGGGAAAAGCATGAGAAAATAGTTTTCTCTCAATCATGATTCATGATGTCCTAGTAGAATGCTTTTTCACATGATAAAATCACCTTACAACACACCACAATTCCTAAAATTAGTATGGAACCATCAACAAATGATTTATAATGTAACTAAAGTCTTAAAACCTTCTATTACCGGCAATGCTTTTTTAATGAGGTGCTATCATGTATATTAGTCCCAAGATGGCTGCCAAGACTTCTTGGATGAAGTGCTGACAACCAATCAGATTTCACGATGAGGTATGTTGTTAGGCTTCACCCAGATATATATGTATTTTTTTCCTTTATTATCTAAAAAAACTACTGAACAGGTTTACACCATTTAACGAAAAGGTACAAGTGTGAACCAAGGACTACCTCTTTGCAAAATTTGATGTAATTCCTTTCAGCAGTTCGGACTGTAGCTGCGATTAAAGGTTACTATGGAAAATTGCATGGGGAAAACATGTTTTGGGTCTCCCCTTTTTTCTCAGCCCCCGCTTGATGAATTACCCCCAACCTTTCTGAATGAGAGCGACCTGGAGCACCCCACAAGTTTTAAAAATGTAGTGAAGATTCATCAACTGGCGCCAAAGTTATAGCAAATAGATTGTTGTGGATTTCTTATGGAAAATAGGTCCTAACTATAACTACCTACTGGTGACCGCCAGTAGGTATTGTAATGTAATATAATATATGCAATTAAGGCTCCACGGAGCCGAAACGTTCTGGTGACTGAATCTGCAAGGATTTGAATAAATTTGCACTTACCTGAAGGTCCGTGTCCGAGGTTTTTGTCCAAGCAAGGCGGAAATCGTTGGTTGCTGACGCTGACACGGCGAACCGGATATATATATATATATATATATATATATATATATATATATATATATATATATATATATATATATATATATATATATATATATATATATATATATATATATATATATATATATATATATATATATATATATATATATATATATATATATATATATATATATATATATTACCTACTGGCGATAGCCAGTAGGTATGTATAGTTAGGATTTTTTCTCTATGGAACTTTTGAAAATTCTATGTCTAATAACTTTGGCGTTTGTGGACGGAATCGGCTGAAATGTTCGGGAAAATGGCATATTTTGTTTCTGAGCAGCTCCTGAAAATTTGGGGGGGTTCCGTCAAGGGGGGGCCGAGAAAAAAGGGGAGTCCCAAAACGCGTTTTTCCCATTCATTTTTCCATAGGGCCTTTGGCCTCACTTTTAGCTCGAACGGCTGAATGGATTTACACGAAACTTGGCAAAATTATAGGACTGTTAGCCCGATGTGCCTTTGCTGGGTCTCAATATATGTGCTCCAGTGGATTTTGAGAAATTAATGTTTAAAAAACAGATATATCTGTGACAGCGTACCAGATAGCGCACCAGATCGCGTACTTTTTGCGTAACGGAGCTTTGCGTAGCGAAGCTGATTGGCTCTCCGGTGTCTGTCAACATTCTAAACAGTCCGGTGTGGCCGCCATCTTGTCTCTCGGTAGGATCGAGAGACAAGAGGAGGAGAAAAACGAAGGGGGAATTTAATGAAAGGGGGCAAGGTAGACCCCTCTTGACCCCCTAGGAATGATGTTGGGGTTATTAAAGGGTCCCGTGGGGCAAATAATAAAAATTAGATTTTTCGCGGTAGAAGCGCTTCTCGGTTCGCGAACCGGGTCGCAAACTGGTAGCGAAATGTGAATTCGCCATTTTGTGTTTCGATTTAATTAAATTACTAGGTATAAGGGGGTACCTGAGACGTATCCTGACCCCTTATGTTTTCTGAGGGTGGCTGAGGAGCCTCATATATGTTGATACATGTCTTCCAGCGGCTGTGGGTGAGCGTTTTTTTTTTTTTGCTGCGTGACGTCTGTTAACGTTCGATTCGATGGAAATCAGGAACTGTTGACCGCCTTTTTGTCACTGCGAGTAAATATTTTGTTAAAAATAATTGTTATAAATTAATCCTTATTGATAAACATTGTCTGGGCCATCTTGCCATTTTTGCAATGCCACACTTTTGTTGAGCACGGCAGCCATTTTAGATGCCTTGACCAGACCCACTCTCTGCACGCCACCGATCCTCAGCATGGCTCCCCACCCTCGCAAGCATCTCCCCCACGCACTGGTCACCCCCGCTCTCTCTCTCATGCATGGGCCAGAAACCTCCTCCCATCTGCGCTGTTCGTGAGCGTTTTTTTTTTTGCTGCGTGACGTCTGTTAACGTTCGATTCGATGGAAATCAGGAACTGTTGACCGCCATTTTGTCACTGCGAGTAAATATTTTGTTAAAAATAATTGTTATAAATTAATCCTTATTGATAAACATTGTCTGCGCCATCTTGCCTTTTTTGCAATGCCACACTTTTGTTGAGCACGGCAGCCAATTTAGATGCCTTGACCAGACCCACTCTCTGCACGCCACCGATCCTCAGCATGGCTCCCAAACCCTCGCAAGCATCTCCCCCACGCACTGGTCACCCCCGCTCTCTCTCTCATGCATGGGCCAGAAACCTCCTCCCATCTGCGCTGTTCTTCTCTGAGAATCACACCCTGTGCCCGCCCGACACCTCCCTTTCACCCTATTCACTACTGCACCCTCTGACACTCCTCTTCCTCTGTGTCCGATTGTCCAGGCCGGTCCCAGGCTATCACCTAGCACTGCAGATGTAGTTTATGGCCCCAGCTGTAGAGAATCACCCCTCTTCAAAGGAGTCACAGTAGATCAAGGCCCCCACCCGATGAGATCCGTCACACCACACGCGTTCCTACTATCTGATAACCATCCTGTATTGTGCTTGGGGAGGGGATTCTCACTGTGAGGGTGTGTGGGTCCGAGCCTGAAGCGGAAGATTCCAGGGATGCTTCTTTGTACATCAAAGTTTTTACAATTATGTGTCACATTAAAAATATATAGCACTCCAACAAAGTAGTAGGATTATAACACTTTAATAACTTATAAATATATACAACGCAACAAAAACAGTTAAATACATTTAAACATTTTTTTGAAAAAAGAAGCAACAATGGTCAGTAGCTGTGTTTTGTGCGAATAGTCCCAAGGCAGCACAACGTGCTGAGTTCTGGACGGCACCCAGGTGATGTTACCTGGGTGCCGCACTGGTTTTTGGTATCCTACAATGCAGCTCCGAAAAACGGCGTGGGGGCGTCCCGGGGGGTGCGGGGGGAGGCCTCGTCAGTAGCAGTCTGTTGTACGAATAGTCCTAAGGCAGCAGAACGCGCTGAGATGTGGATGGCATCCAGGTGATGTCCAGTAAGTTGCCGCACGGGTTTTGGCATCCTACAATGCTGCTCCGAAAAACGGCGTGGGGCGCCCGGGGGGGTGAGGGGGGGGAGGCGGCGTGAACGGGCATCCCCAGGTGGAGGCTCGTCTGCTGTACTGCGGCACCCCTTTACCGTTTCAGTTGCCATTCCGCCCGCTTTTGCTACACTGTGCCTCATCCTCCATTCAGCTGTTTATCGCCCGCTCTTGCGGCTACAGTGTCTCGCTCACCATGTAGTCGAGTTGCGCCCACTCTTGCGGTGCAGCGATAGGCGGCTGCCACAGGACTCTTAAAATGGCGGACGGCTCTTCGGATTTGGGCCTGGTCCACTAAAATGGCCCTGGGACACCTTGGAACTCGGACGTCCCCTGAGCCTTGAAGATTTTACAAAAGTCCTGGGGGCCCCCGACTCCTGCAGGCTTCCGGTGGGGAGCGGCTGCCATGATTGCTCGCGGAATGACCACGACGGAGCCACGAGATGGTGGTGCTCTCATGCTGACGCCAGCTTCAGTCTGAAACATCCAGAAACAAGGTGGGGCTTTCATCGTTTGGGAAAAAATACAGTTTTAATCCAATGAAAAGTGTTATTTTTAGGTCATATGATCAAGCCTTTCCTCATTAGGAAACCAAAAGTAAAATGAACCAATGAAAAGTTTTATAAACAAGTCACATGACCTGTTATGCTTACGTTACGCGCTGCTATAAAAAGCGTAGAAAATCCGTTGGCACGTGAGGCGGCGTCAGTAGCGGACCGATGTGCGAATAGGCCGAAGGCAGCACAACGCGCCAAGATCCGGATGGCACCGAGGTGGTGTTCAGCAAGTTGCCGCACTGGTGTGGCCATCCTACAATGCTGCGCCGAAAGTCGGTGTGTGGCGCCCCATTGGCCTGTGAGGTCGTGTCAGTCAGTGGGGGCTGTTTGAGGATCTGACTGCATTGGAAAGCAATGTGATGCTGTGCGTCGCCCCCAAGATGGAGGCTCCTGGGCTGCAGTGGGGCGCCCCTTGGTGTTTCACTCGCTATCCAGCTGAGTTGCATCCGCACTTGCGGCTACAGTAGGCCGAAGGCAGCACAACGCGCCGAGATCTGGATAGCACCAAGGTGGTGTCTAGCAAGTTGCTGCACTGGTGTGGCCATCCTACAATGCTGCGCCGAAAGTCGGCGTGGGGTGCCCCGTTGGCCTATGAGGTGGTGTCAGTAGCAGACCGATGTGTGAATAGGCCGGAACCAGCACAAGGCGCCAAGATCCGGATGGCACGGAGGTGGTGTCATAGTTGAGAGTTCTGAGCAGCGCTTGTAACACTGTCTGAAGATTATTTGCACCTGCTGCAGCTTCACTATTGCCCTGGTGTGGCCAAAGATCGCCCATGACATAGGCGGCCGGCTCCCGGGGTCAGGCGGAACTTTTTTCCATTTCCTTTCTGCATCTTGTCCCACAATCTGTTTGACCTGAAGACACGACCAGATCCCTGAATGTGTGCAGGGGGACGCTATTGATTGAATCAAAATGGCAGCTTCACACAAAGCTGACTCAAGCGTTGCTGCTGATGCTATACAGACAAAAACTGGTTTTCAGTTTGTACATTCTTCAGGATTTTTCCATCCAAGGCTGGTTGAGAGTTTGTAGAACAATGGCTTCAGATCTTGCCCTCCCCTCTTTTGACTGATGGTTCTTGTTGCATATCTCTTCTGTTGTCATTTAACTGAACCTTTTTTGACTGCCGAAAGGGGTTCTGGTCGGACCGCTGGTTGGTGGAGACAACTTGACTATATCCTGGACCTGCCCGGCCTCGCCCAAAATGGCGCCGGTATAAATGGGACTCGTAACTCCTTGTTGTGTACTGGTTGCTCAACCTTGATATCACGAGATACGTATGCAGTTTTGAAGCACATGGCGGGCGGGGACGAGAATTGATTGAATATTTCAACATCCTTATTGATATTAAGTTCTGATGTGTTATTGATTACTGTACTATTGAAAGTTCGAATTAACGTCACCCATGGTACTTGCCCGCAAATGTATATCTAGAAAATTTTATTGTAAGTGGCCCTGTCGTATTTTAATTACAAAATGTACGTCCACCGATTCCGCAACTGTTAGATACCTTAGTTCTTGGAACCTAATGGCCCGCTCGTTACGTTCCTCTACAGTGTAAATGTCTCCTCATCATATACGATTCCAGTTTGCTCCGTGGCCGGCCCACGTGGTTATAGGCCCGTATTTGTATACTGACATTTTCACAATAAAGGTTTTTAAAACAGAACATGGTAGTAGTATTTACATTGGTAAAGTTTTTAATTTTAGTCACTGTTTTCGAATCAGTAAAAGGCAAGTGAAATAAAGCAGTCCAATTACATGACGGATAAAAGGTATAATACGCAGGAACACAGTAAAGATAAATGGTCAAGGGCTGTTGTGTTTTCTACTCCTGCAACATAAAGTGATCGATAAGAATCTGATATTCAGGTGTATCGGCGACTAAGACAGCAGGCCGAGCATCTTTTGCTCAACGGCTCCGTCATGGGACGAAGAAACGCCCTTTTTCTAGAAAAAGGAATATATTTTACTTGCAGGACAGTTGTAAATTTTCCGGGAAAGTACATTAGCCTGGAACATTATAACATATATGTTTAAGAAAAAATAATGTTCGAAAGCAATAAAAAGCGTAATTTTTAGGTCATATGACCAAGCCTTTCATCATTAGAATAACAAAAGTAAAATGAACCAATGAAAAGTTTTATTAACAAGTCACATGACCTGTTATGCTTACGTTACGTGCTGCGCGCCATGCCCCGGATCGCTTCCGGGAAGCTGCGCTTCGCGCACCGGAGCACTTCCGGGTGCGCTAACGCGGCGTGTCATATAACGCATTACGCAACAACGTAGTTCCAGAATATAGTCAAAATGTCTTCACCAACCAGCGGTCGGAACACAACCCCTTTCAGCAGTCTAAAAAGTTCTGTTAAATGACAACAGAAGGGACAGGCAACAAGAACCATCAATCAAAGAGAAGAGGGCAAGTTCTTCCCTACCGGGTCACGTTGGGGCGCTACCGGAACTGATCGAATTGGTAGTCTACAGTGTTTCTGGATGTTTCAGACTGAAGCTGGCGTCAGCATGTTGTAACTGTTATAATTGCTATTATGCACAGCATGAGAGCACCACCATCTCGTAGCTCAGTCGTGGCCATTCCACGAGCAATCATGGCAGCCGCTCCCCACCAGAAGCCTGCGGGAGTCGGGGGCCCCCAAGACTTTTGTAGAATCTTCAAGGCTCAGTGGACGCTTTCGAGAATGGGGCCCAAGCCCTAGCAGACAAGCGTCCGAGTTCCAAGGTGTCCCAGGGCCATTTTAGTGGACCACACCCAAATCTGAAGAGCAGGCCGCCATTTTGAGAGTCCTGTGGCAGCCGCCTATCGCTGCATCGCAAGAGCGGGAGCAACTCAACTACATGGTGAGCGAGACGCTGTAGTCGCAAGAGCGGGCGGTAAACAGCTGAATGGCGGAAGAGGCACAGTGTAGCAAAAGCGGGCGGAATGGCAACTGAAACGGTAAAGGGGCGCCCCACTACAGCGTGTCTTCAGGTCAAACGGATTGTGGGACAAGGTCCAGAATGGAAGAGTCATCAAAAGGCAAAAAGTTCCGCCGGACCCCGGGAGTCGGCCGCCTATGTCGGGGGCGATCTTAGGCCACACCAGGGCAACATGACTTGGGGAGGGGGCAGGAGCCAAGCACCCCCTCCCAGTCTGCGCCACCACACCGTATGTTGAAAATCTGAAGCCATCGTTCTACAAACTCTCAACCAGCCTTGGATGGAAAAATCTTGAAGAATGTACAAACTGAAAACCAGTTTTTGTCTGCATAGCATCAGCAGCAACGCTTGCTATCAGAGTGCATGAGTTTCATGCTCGATCGATTGAGCTAGCCGGATCAGGCAACAAAAAGTATAAAATAGTTATGTAAATAGTTATTTAATAAAATGTTTTACCCTGTTACTTTGCTGGTGTGTTGTATATATTTATAATATTTGCATAGAGTTTATCGTTATTTTGGGCGGGGTGGGTGGCGGAGCCGAGCTGTCTTGCAGCCATCATGGTGTGGAGCTCAGTTCATCTCACTAGTTTCGTATTTCTCATGAAGGGTTGTTCCTAATGTTTCTATTTTAGCGAGGTCAAAAAGAGATCCCATTAGTGGCCTACTGATTTTGCTCGATTACTTTTGTTTTTTTACACAATTTTTCACTATCTGCAAAGACTAAACAGAGTATTGCGACTTTGTGCTTGTTTGTAAATAGAGATTGAACCAAAGAGAATCAATTCTAAAACAGTAAATGCTTGGATAACAATCAGTCAAATGGAGAGACAAGCAGGCACGACGGATTACAACGGGGGCAAAGGCCTGCGTTAACTACCCTTCACTATCTGCAAAGAGAGAGTACTACTAAGAGAAAAGAGGGGGGGGGCAGCGTTCAAAGCACATCAGCGTGCATAAACACGAAAATGTTTTTACCTATCACGTACTTGACATTTGACAGCTTTTGATATTTGATATTAAAAAACCATTGAAATTCACTGAAAAAACCATAGGTTTTAGCCCATATATAGTTAGGGATTAGCATTTACAAAACCTTAATTTACTCGCACAAAACCATAGAAATTCGCATATATAGTTAGATGCAATAACTATATATCGCGCACCCGCAACCCACTGCTGATGATGTCACATATTACATCATTCATGACATGGTCAGTGACATCACTGATGACATCACTGATGACATCACTGATGACATCTCAAATGACATCACTGATGACATCTCAAATGACAACATCCAGTGACTGTATGTTTCTGTAAAGTTAAAATATGTCTTACATATTGAAGAATGAGTGGATGTATAAGTGTTTGGATGAAGGATTTAGTAGGTGCATGACTGACTGTATGAGAGAATGATTAAATGTGTCTCACTGAGTGCTTGGGTTAGTGACTAAACTGTCTTAATTTGTGCATCATTATTACTGTAGTTCTGTAAACTGCTGCATGTGTTGATCAGTAGCTATATGAGTAACTATATGGGTTATTGATTGGTTGCCCAAATATTTGTATGGGAGAGTGAGTGTGTGTGGGGGTGGCTGGGAGGTGTGTGACTCTGTGCATAGATGTGTGAGCAGTTGATTCAGTAGATGTATGGGTTCAAAAGTGCATGTGGAAACAGCTGTATGGGCGGTTGACTATCTGCATGAGTGCATTGGTGAGTAATTGGATTTCTCAGTGCTACATGTCAAAGTAAGTACATATGTAAAACACAGGAGGAAGAGGTACGACAGCAGCAAAAAAACCCTGTATATGGCTGCGGTCAAGTCTTATCACCGCGCGGTTTGTAGAACCCGGGCTGAATACTACGCTCTGGAGTTTCGCAATAGTGGGAATCCTGTTAAAACCATCTTTAAGGCCCTTAAAGACCTTGTGGCAAGGAAGCCGGCCGGTAACTCCATCAGCTCCAATATTCATTGTGAAGCGCTGGCGGCTTTCTTCCTGGAGAAGGTCCAGACCATATATAGGGCCTTCCCCTCCTCCACTGCTCAAACCAGTATGGGGCCTCCCATCCGGCTGGATCAGGTGGTGCTAGACTCTCTCCCCTCTCTCTCTTTGGAGTCTTACACGGCCTTGGCTCTCCGAGTTAAGTCGGGGTCGCCGGACGACCCGCTCAAGCCACCTATGTTCAGAGACCAGGTTTTTGCTCGCCCGGTTTGCGACTTAATCAACACGTCGCTAGCATCAGGCCAGGTGCCTTTGAAATGGAAGCATGCAGTAGTAATGCCCATTTTGAAAAAAACATCTCTCGACCCTACAAAATCGGAGAACTACCGCCTGATTTCGCTTCTCCCGTGGCCAGCCAAACTCGCGGAGGCGCATGTCAACACCGCCCTCACTGGTCATCTGTCGCGTGCCAACATTCTGGACGACACCCAGAATGGTTTTCGGGCTGGCCACAGTACGGAGACAGCACTGTTATCTATGGTCGAGCATCTTCGGGTAGTTCTGGATGCAGGTCAAACGGCGGCGCTTATTTTGTTAGACCTTAGCGCCGCCTTTGACACGGTCTCCCATGACATTCTCCTGCAACGTCTTGAGGAGATAGGGATGATCGGCACTGCACACCAGTGGTTCCGTTCGTTTCTCAGGGATCGTTCCTTCTGTGTGGCGTCCCTGCCCTACCAGTCCAAATGTCATCCTCTGTCTCTTGGGGTCCCACAGGGCTCCTCACTGAGCCCCACGTTGTTTAACATCTACATGAGGCCGCTGGCTGAGGTTGTGAAGCTCTGTGGTATGACCATGGTGTCGTACGCAGATGACACCCAGCTAGTGGTCACGATCAGCGGGGACTCTGGGGTGGATGCCCCAAGATTCAGAGAAGGACTCAGGGCAGGTGGCTGGTTGGATGACGTCCAACTGTCTCCAACTAAACACCAAAAAAACGGAGGTGATGATCTTTGGGAAGCGGACGGACCTATGGGGAGATACTTGGTGGCCCTCTGAGCTGGGGCCGACCCCCACTCCGGTTGCGGAGATCAAAAACCTTGGTGTTTGGCTGGACCCTTCCCTCAATTTCGTTGGCCACACCAAAAGGACGGCGGCTTGCTGCTTTGGCATCCTGCGCAATCTGCACCCTGCCCTTAAATACTTCGATGCCGCAACTCGCCAATTGGTGGTGCAAGCAACGGTTTTGGCGCGGTTGGACTATGCCAGCTCCCTTTTTATAGGATTAAACCAGGCTGAGTTAACTCGACTTCAAAGAGTGCAGAACGCTGCGGCCAGAGCGATCGTAGGTCTTCCTAGGTTTTGCTCGGCCGGTCCATCTTTGCGAGCCTTGCATTGGTTACCCGTTAGGCAGTGGATCCACTTTAAAGTTTTGTGCCTTTCCTTCAAAATTCTGAAGGGCCTATCACCTCCCTTACTGCACCAACTTTTGCGCCCTTACATCCCGGGCCGCACTCTGCGCTCGCTAGACCAAGAATTAGCGGTAGCCCCTCGGTTCAAACTCAGTCGGGTGGGGGGCCGCTCTTTTAAGGTGCGGGCAGCCGCACTCTGGAACGCTCTCCCTTTGAAACTCCGGACCTTTGGTGACCTGCTCTCCTTCCGCAAGGCCGCTAAAACTCATTTATTTTCTGAGCTTTGTTAAATCCTTCACTCCCCAATTTCTTATTTATTTATTTATTCATTTTTAGAGTTTTCTATAGCGCGAACTTGAACCGATTAGGTTATCAGAGCGCTTTACATAGCACCAGTTCCGTTACATGTTATCACAGTAGTTTACATAGAATCAGTTACGTTGCACATTTCAGGATCTTGAACCTATTAGGTTATCAAAGCGCTTTACATAAGACAGCATTCGATGTCCAGTGCCCTCCTCCGCCGTATAGCGGGGGACCACTTCCAGCCCTCCGAAGTTGTCGAGCTGTTGGGACTAGGCTCCTGGAATTTCAGCTGCCCCTTTGCAACTAATTAGTTTGAAGTCATGACAGAAATATCAGTCCCAGCATATCAATCGGTGCATTACAGGTAAAAACAGGATATAGGACCACTACGAAAGACCAAACGGAGTAAACTGTGGACACCCCGGAATATATGAGGAAGCAGTCGGTGCAATACAGGTAAGAAACAATTTCATAACAGGTTATAGGGCGAGTACATAGAGAAACATATTGTTGTACATTGTGAGGATCCGAGAATATATGTTGTAGCAGTCGGTGCATTATAGGTAAGGACAGTTGCAGAAACAAGTAAATGTAGAAAGGCTGCAAAAAAAAGGCAGACACTATCACAAGATACAGGCAGGTAAGGAGCGCGGTGGTAGAATTTAGACTATGTGTCTGGTCTCAGCTCTTGTTCCAAAAGTGAGATTGAACTAGTCCATGATGGCCGCCACTGCGACAGAACAGTCTAAGATGGCCGCCAAGAAGGGGAATCATAGTCCTCTGTTTGTTGTTATTGCTTTGGACCTGTGTGGAGGAGATATGCCGAGGAGCCTCGTGGGCCTCTGGAGGTACCGGCAGAGATTTATGGTTTCAGTTGGTGACCCCTGCCCTTGTGAGCAATGGCGGTTTAAAAATGTGAAATGAATGGAGTAAATAAAGTACCTTATGATTATTTTCAGCTCAGTGGCGCCTTAGAGCTTAGGATGTAGGATGTAGCCCTTGCAGCAGCATGAGAGGGGAGGGGGGGGCAACCGGGAGTCACGTCCGCCAGGGCTCCTAGGCTGTTCACGCAGCCCGTTGTTGTTGTTGGGGGAGGGGTCAGGTGTTCGTCTCGCCTTCGTTATCTGCTCCGACTGGGGGTGGGGGGAGGGGTCCGGTTTTCGTCTCGCCCTAGTCCCGGTGTCGGCCGTTGATGCCTCGGGGCAGCCACCACCACCGACCCGAGCCTCCCACAGCCCTCCACGCCGATGGGGCTCCCCTGCCGCAGTGCGGACCGGGCACCGCGCCGATCCGTGATCCGCAGCCCCTCTCCGCTCTCCGATGCCGCCGAGACTGCTCCGGGGCTTCCGCTGCAGTCACATCGGCTCGGGTGAGCAGCGCCTGCCCGCCCGACTCGCCCCCGGTCTCCGCTCCTCCTCCCTGCCGCTCTACAGCCCGAGCTGGCCCGAGCTCTTAATAATTATTTCTGTTCCCCAGTTGTGTTGTGTTCGCCACCTTGTCGGTGCGCCAGGACGCTCCTTCGCTGGAGCAGCCGTGCGCAATACAAATAGCACTAACATAACATAACATAACATAACAGTACATGTAAGAGTTGACATATATAAATAACTGTGCATAAGAGCCAGTGAATGTGTGAGTGGCTGTATGGATCATTGTGAACTTGTATCAGGGATTGTATAAGAGAGTAAATATATGTTAGTATATGTTTGATTAAGTAAGGTGTGTATAACTGTATAGTTGAGGAAATGGAGGTGTGATTGATTCTTTGCATGACTGACTAGGTGTGTGAGTAACTCCATGGATGAGTGACAGTCTGTGAGAGTCTGTTTACACTGATTGTATCTAAGGTTATATTAGAGTCTGAAAAGGTTGATCGTATTATCACATGAATGATATCATCAGTGATGTGATCAGTAATGACAAATAAGATGTTATCAGTGATTTTATCAGTGATGTCATCAGTGATGTCATTTGAGATGTCATCAGTGATGTAATTTGAGATGTCATCAGTGATGTCACTGACCATGTCATGAATGATGTAATATGTGACATCATCAGCAGTGGGTTGCGGGTGCGCGATATATAGTTATTGCATCTACTATATATGCGAATTTCTATGGTTTTGTGCGAGTAAATTAAGGTTTTGTAAATGCTAATCCCTAACTATATATGGGCTAAAACCTATGGTTTTTTCAGTGAATATATATATATATATATATATATATATATATATATATATATATATATATATATATATATATATATATATATATATATATATATATATATATATATATATATATATGTGATCAAGGGCAGTCCCTGCCCGAAACGCGTCATGCCTATCCTAACTGTCAATGGATAATAAACCTATGCTGTGAACACTCGAGGAGTTGTGTGGTGGTCCGTATTTTTCTGTGGTGGCAACCTTTGAAGCAGAGATTGACCCATATATGTATATATATATATATATATATATATATATATATATATATATATATATATATATATATATATATATATATATATATATATATATATATATATATATATATATATATATATATATATATATATATATATATATATATAATATATATATATATATATATATATATATATATATATATATATATATATATATATATAAATATATTCAATGAAAAAACCATTGGTTTTAGGCCATATATAGTTAGGGATTTGCATTTACAAAACCTTATTTTACTCGCATAAAACCATTGAAATTCCATATATAGTTATAAGCGCTAACTATATATCGCGCACCCGCAATCCACTGCTGATGATGTCACATATTACATCATTCATGACATGGTTAGTGACATCACTGATGACATCACTGATGACATCTCAAATGACATCACTGATGACATCACTGACATCTCATTTGACATTACTGATTACACCACTGATGATATCATTTATGTGATAATACATCTTCAGACTCTAATATAACCTTAGATACACTCAGTGTAAACAGCCACTCACAGACTGTCACACATCCATGGAGTTACTCACACACCTAGTCAGTCATGCAAAGAATCAATCACAACTCCATTTCCTCAACTATATAGTTATACACACTTTACTTATTCAAACATATAGTAACACATATTTACTCTCTTATACAATCCCTGATACAAGCTCACAGTGATTCATACAGCCACTCACACATTCACTGGCTCTTATCCACAGTTATTTATATATGTCAACTCTCACATGTATTGTGTTTTACATACATACTTACTTGCACATGTAGCACTAAGATATCCATTCACTCACCAACACACCCATGCACAGTCAACCGCCCATATAGCTGTTTCCACATGCACTCTTGAACTCATACACCTAGTGAATCAACTGCTTACACATCTATGCACAGAGTCACACACCTCCCAGACACCCACACACACACTCAGCCTCCCATTCAAATACTTGGGCAACCAATCAATAACCCATATAGCCACTCTTATAGCTACTGATCAACACATGCAGCAGCTTACACAACAACAGACATACTGATGCACAAATTAAGACAGTTTAGTCACTAACCCATGCACTCAGTGAGACACATTTAATCACTCACTCATACAGTCAGTCATGCACCTACTAAATCCTTCATCCAGACACTTATACATCCACTCATTCTTCAATATGTAAGACATATTTTAACTTTACAGAAACATACAGTCACTGGATGTTGTCATCAGTGATGTCATTTGAGATGTCATCAGTGATGTCATTTGAGATGTCATCAGTGATGTCATCAGTGATGTCACTAACCATGTCATGAATGATGTAATATGTGACATCATCAGCAGTGGATTGCGGGTGCGCGATATATAGTTAGCGCTTATAACTATATATGGAATTTCAATGGTTTTATGCGAGTAAAATAAGGTTTTGTAAATGCAAATCCCTAACTATATATGGCCTAAAACCAATGGTTTTTTCATTGAATTTTCAAGGTTTTGTAAATGCAGATTCCTAACTATATATCCACTATAACCTATGGTTTTTTCTGTGAATTTCATTGGTTTTTTAATAGCAAATATGAAAAGCTTTAAAATGTCAAGTACGTGATAGATAAAAACATTTTCGTATTTATGCACGCTGATGTGCTTTGAACGCTGCACCCCCCCTCCCCTCTTTTGTCTTAGTAGTACTCTCTCTTTGCAGATAGTGAACGGTAGTTAACGCAAGCCTTTGCCCCCGTTGTAATCCGTCGTGCCTGCTTGTCTCTCCATTTGATTGATTGTTGTCCAAGCATTTACTGTTTTAGAATTGGTTCTCTTTGGATCATTCTCTATTTACAAACAAGCACAAAGTCGCAATACTCTGTTTACTCTTTGCAGATAGTGAAAAATCGTGTAAAAAAATAAAAGTAATCGAGCAAAATCAGTAGGCCACTAATTGGATCTCTTTTTGACCTCGCTAAAATAGAAATATTAGGAACAACCCTTCATGAGAAATACGAAAATAGTGAGATGAACTGAGCTCCACACCATGAGGGCTGCAAGACAGCTCGGCTCCATCACCCATCCCACACAAAATAACGACAAACCCTATGCAAATATTAAAAATATAGACAACACACCAGCAAAGAAACAGGGTAAAACATTTTATTAAAAAACTATTTACATAACGTTGGTTTATAAGATGATGTCAGTAGTGGACCGATGTGTGAATAGGTCGAAAGCAGCACAAGGCTCCAAGATCCGGATGGCAAGCTCCTGGATGTTGGGTACCATAGTTCAGAGTTCTGAGTTTGAGCCTTTTTCAATGCCTGTGCTTTGTTGAATCAAAATGGCGGCTTGACACAAAGCTGACTCAAGCGTTGCTACTGATGCTATGCAGACCAAAACTGGTTTTCAGTTTGTACATTTTTCTAGATTTTTCAATCCAAGTTTGGTTGACTTTGTAGAACGATGGCTTCAAATTTTCAACATACGGTGTGGTGGCCGTGACTGGGAGGGAGCGCTTCGCTCCTGCCCCCTCCCCAAGTAAGATTTTCATACGTGAAAGTACGTTAATGGTTTTGGTCCCTGAGTTGCTTCGATGTCACTGCCATTCTCAAGTGGCATAAGTTCTGGATGTTGGGTGCCATAGTTAAGAGTTCTGAGCAGTGCTTGTAACACTGTCTGAAGCTTATTTCCACCTACTGCAGCTTCACTATTCTCAAAGTAAGTGAGTGTCGTTTGTGGACCTGACTGCATTAGAAAACAATGTGATATGTTACCTTCCTAAACATCTTGACGGAGGCCCCTGAGGGGCGGTGTGATGGCCATGGACTCGGAGAAGACGCTTGGCTCCGACACCCTCCCCAAGTCTTATAGCACTGGTGTAGCCTGAGATCGCCCCCGACATAGGCGGCCGGCTCCCGGGGTCCGGCGGAACTTTTTGCCTTTTGATGACTCTTCAATTCTGAACCTTGTCCCACAATCCGTTTGACCTGAAGACACGCTGTAGTGGGGCGCCCCTTTACCGTTTCAGTTGCCATTCCGCCCGCTTTTGCTACACTGTGCCTCTTCCGCCATTCAGCTGTTTACCGCCCGCTCTTGCGACTACAGCGTCTCGCTCATCATGTAGTTGAGTTGCTCCCGCTCTTGCGGTGCAGCGATAGGCGGCTGCCACAGGACTCTCAAAATGGCGGCCGGCTCTTCGGTTTTGGGCCTGGTCCACTAAAATGGCCCTGGGACACCTTTGAACTCGGACGCTTCCCTGATAGGGCTTGGGTCCCATTCTCGAAAAGCGTCCCCTCAGCCGTGAAGATTCTACAAAAGTCTTGGGGGCCTCCGACTCCCGCAGGCTTCTGGTGGGGAGCGGCTGCCATGATTGCTCGTGGAATGGCCACGACGGAGCTACGAGATGGTAGTGGTCTCATGCTGACGCCAGCTTTAGTCTGAAACATCCAGAAACACTGTAGACTACCAATTCGATCAGTTCCGGTAGCGCCCCAACATGACCCGGAAGAGAAGAACTTGCCCTCCCCTCTTTGACTGATGGTTCTTGTTGCCTGTCCCCTCTATTGTCATTTAACAGAACTTTTTGGACTGCTGAAAGGGGTTGTGTTCCGAACGCTGGTTGGTGGAGACATTTTGACTATATTCTTGACCTACGTTGTCGCGTAATGCGTTATATGACACGCCGCGTTAGCGCACCCGGAAGTGATCCGAGGCGCGGCGCGCAGCGCCTAACGTAAGCATAACAGGTCATGTGACTTGTTAATAAAACTTTTCATTGGTTCATTTTACTTTTGTTAATTTAATGATGAAAAGCTTGGTCATATGACCTAAAAAATACGCTTTTTATTGTTTTCGAACAATATTTTTTTTTCAAACATATGTTATAATATTCCAGGCTAATGTACTTTCCCGGAAAATTTACAACTGTCTTGCAAGTAAAATATATTCCTTTTTCGAGAAAAAGGGCGTTTCTTCCTTCCATGACGGAGCCGTTGAGTAAAAGAGATTCCGCCTGCTGTCTTAGTCGCCGATACGCCTGATTATCAGATTCTTATCGATCACTTTATGTTGCAGACATGAAAAACACAACTGCCCTTGACCATTTATCTTTACTGCGTTCCTACATATTATACCTTTTATCCGTCATGTAATTGGACTGCTTTATTTCACTTGCCTTTTACTGATTCGAAAACAGTGACTAAAAGTAAAAACTTTACCAATATAAATACTACTACCGTGTTTGATTTAAAAACCTTTATTGTGAAAATGTCAGTATACAAATACGGGCCTATAACCACGTGGGCCGGCCACGGAGCAAACAGAAATCGTATATGATGAGGAGACATTTACACTGTAGAAGAACGTAACGAGCGGGCCATTAGGTTGCAAGAACAAAGGTGTCTAACAGTTGCGGAATCGGTGGACGTACATTTTGTAATTAAAATAAGACAGGGCCACTTACAATAACATTTTCTAGATATACATTTGCGGGCAAGGAGTTACGAGTCCCATTTATACCGGCGCCATTTTGGGCGAGGCCGGGCAGGTCCAATATATAGTCAAAATGTCTCCACCAACCATCAGCCAGACAAGAACCCCTTTCGGCCTTTTATGCTACAAGATGGTGTCTTCCATTCAGAAAATATTGTTGGCAGCATTTTGAAAGGAAACAGAAACAGCCGTTCTCCTAGTGAGTTTCACATTGTTACATTTAGGAAGAATGTTGAAGAGTAGTATGTGGAAAATCTGAAGCCATTTTTCTACAAACTCTCAATCAGACTTGGATGGAAAAAAAAAACCTGAAGAATGTACAAACTGAAAACCAATTTTTGTCTGTATAGCATCAACAGTAACGCTTGAGTCAGCTTTGTGTCAAGCCGCCATTTTCATTCAATCAATAGCGTCCCCCTGCACACATTCAGGGACCTGGTCGTGTCTTCAGATGAAACGGATTGTAGGAAAAGAAGCAGAAAGGAAAAGGAAAAAAGTTCCGCCGGACCTCGGGAGCCGACCGCCTATGTCATGTGCGACCTTTGGCCACACCAGGGCAATAGTGAAGCTGCAGCAGGTGCAAATAAGCTTCAGACAGTCTTACAAGCACTGCTCAGAACTCTCAACTGAGGCACTCAACATCCAGGACTTGCCATTCGGATCTTGGCGCCTTGTGGTGGTTCCGACCTATTCACACATCGGTCCACTACTGACATCACCTCATAAGCCAACGGGGCACCCCACGCCGACTTTCGGCGCAGCATTGTAGGATGGCCACACCAGTGCGTCAAATTGCTGGACACCACCTCGGTGCCATCCGGATCTCGGCGCGTTTGAGTCACTGTGCCGGAAGAGTGACCGGAACTCAGCTGAACACGCCGTCTTTCGGCGCAGCATTGTAGGATGGCCACACCAGTGCGGCAATTTGCTGGACACCACCTCGGTGCCATCCGGATCTC
Source organism: Lissotriton vulgaris (assembly GCF_964263255.1). NCBI lineage: Eukaryota > Metazoa > Chordata > Amphibia > Caudata > Salamandridae > Lissotriton > Lissotriton vulgaris. Next base: position 454,377,282 of record NC_141691.1, read on the forward strand.
GGCACGTTCGACTCACTGTACCGCAAGAGTGACCGGAACTCAGCTGGATACGCCGTCTTTCGGCGCAGCATTGTAGGATGGCCACACCAGTGCGGCAATTTGCTTGACACCACCTCGGTGCCATCCGGATCTCAGCGCGTTGTGCTGCCTTCGGCCTATTCGCACATCGGTCCGCTACTGACGCCGCCTCACGTGCCAACGGATTTTCTACGCTTTTTGTAGCCCTATGCCGCATAACAGGTCATGTGATTTGTTTATAAAACTTTTCATTGGTTCATTTTACTTTTGGTTTCCTAAAGATGGAAGGCTTGGTCATATGACCTAAAAATAACACTTTTCATTGGTTTAGAACATTTTTTTTTTCCCAAACGATGAAAGCCCCACCTTGTTTCTGGATCATTCAGACTGAAGCTGGCGTCAGCATGAGAGCACCACCATCTCGTGGCTCCGTCGTGGTCATTCCGCGAGCAATCATGGCAGCCGCTCCCCACCGGAAGCCTGCGGGAGTCGGGGGCCCCCAAGACTTTTGTAGAATCTTCACGGCTGAGGGGACGCTTTTCGAGAATGGAGCCCAAGCCCTAGCAGGCAAGCGTCCGAGTTCCAAGGTGTCCCAGGGCCATTTCAGTGGACCAGGCCCAAAACCGAGGAGCCGTCCGCCATTTTAAGAGTCATGTGGCAGCCGCCTATCGCTGCACTGCAAGAGTGGGAGCAACTCAACAACATGGTGAGCGAGACGCTGTAGCCGCAAGAGCGGGCGCAACTCAGCTGGATGGCCGCCACCTGGGGAGGCCCGTTCACGCCGCCTCCCGCCACGCCCCCCCCCCCCCCCCGGGCCGCCGCACGCCAATTTTCGGAGCAGCATTGTAGGATACCAAAACCAGTGCGGCAGTTTACTGGACATCACCTGGGTGCCTGTCGTACATGTTGTGTCAGCCATGGGACACTGGACACAGTGCCATCAACATCTCAACGTGTTCTGCTGCCTTGGGACTATTCGCACAACAGACCGCTACTGACGAGGCCTCCCCCCGCACCACCCGGGACGCCCCACGCTGTTTTTCTGTGCTGCATTGTAGGATCCCAAAACCAGTGCGGCACCCAGGCGACATCACCTGGGTGCCGTCCAGAACTCTGCACGTTGTGCTGCCTTGAGACTATTCGCACAAAAGACAGCTTCTAACCATTGTTGCTTTTTGGGTTGAAAAATGTTTAAATGTTTTTAGTTTTTGTTCCGTTCATTATAGTTAAAAGTTAATAAAGTTTTATAATCTTACTTTGTTGGAGTGTTATCTATTTTTTTAAAAACGGGTGAATGGGGCCTTGAATCGGGTTATTGTCATGTGTGGGCTTTGGAAGTGTGCTGCTGCAGGATCGGAGATTTCAAACTCAAATGCACGTTCTTTTTCTTACCTTTCCGAAGCATGGAGCGCAATAGCAGGCAGAGAAAGGGTGATGCACGTGTTGAACACTACCTGACCTGGCAAGTTGCTGGCAGTGCCCCCCCGCCCGCTCCTGAAAGAGAGCACACACACACCGCCGCCCCGAGTACTTCACAAATCTTTAAAAGACCATGCGCTTGTTCATGAGGCTTAAATGGTTTATCACCTCTTCTAGAACCCCTGCATCGACCCTCTGACGTTTCCTGGAAAAATTACCATGTAACACAATACCAAGCCCTGTCAGCTGAAACCCCCAAGGAATCGCGGGGCATATTATCAAGAGGGTTTATCTCCGCTTTTTTGGCTTTAAAAGCCATGAAAGCGGAGATAAAATTATCTCCCTATTACCAAGCTGTCGCTAACACCAGTTAGTGACAGCTAAAAGGAGATAGCGACCATCTTGGGCTCCGCTTTGCATGTCAGTGATACTTATCACTAATGACATGCAAAGTGGCGTGCGAGATGTTAGCGACTGGAAACAGTCCCTAACATCGCTATCTCCTATTACCAACTTTTGGAGATATTCGCGCTAAGCGCGAATATCTCCAAAATCTAACACCTGCCCTGAGCAGTTCTTAGCCTTGTTATCCAATGGGAGGTGGATAACATGGCTAAGAGCATTTTCTCGATAATACATGAATATCGCTGACTTTTCTGCGATAATAGCAAGGTTTATCTGCGATAAAAATCGCCGATGTGCGGCGATAATTTTTGTCTCTAAACAAGTTAGAGACAAAAATTATCGCTAGTTGTTCGTAATATGCCCCCGGGTTTTTGCTTGCAGAAATCGGGAGGCGGGAGACTAGCACTGAAATCAGTAGTCTCACGCCTGAATCGGGAGGGTTGGCATGTCTGAATTCTCTACAGCTGGGGCCATAAACTACATCCGCAGGGGTAGGTGATAGCCTGGGACCAGCCTGGCATCTAAAATGGCTGCCGTGCACGACAAAATTGTGGCATTGGAAAAAAGGCAAGATGGCGCAGCCGCTGGAAGAGATGTATCAACATATATCAGCCTCCTCAGCCACCCTCAGGAAACATAGGGGATTAGGATACGTCTCCCGCACCCCCTTATACCTAGTAATTTAATTAACGAAACACAAAATGGCGAATTCCCGTTTCGCTACCAGTTTGCGGCCCAGTTCGCGGCCCGTGAAGCGCTTCTACCGTGAAAAATCATTTTTTTTTTCTTTTCCCCACGGGACCCTTTAATAACCCCAACAACATTCCTAGGGGGTCAAGAAGGGGATACCTTGCCCCCTTTCATTAAATTCCCCCTTCGTTTTTCACCTCTTCTTCTCTCTCGATCCTACCGAGAGACAAGATGGCGGCCGCTCCGGACTGTCACGCAGCAAAAAAAAAAAAAGCTCACGCACAGCCGCTGGAAGAGATGTATCAACATATATCAGCCTCCTCAGCCACCCTCAGGAAACATAGGGGATTAGGATACGTCTCCCGCACCCCCTTATACCTAGTAATTTAATTAACGAAGCACAAAATGGCGAATTCCCGTTTCGCTACCAGTTTGCGGCCCAGTTCGCGGCCCGTGAAGCGCTTCTACCGTGAAAAATCATTTTTTTTTTATTTTCCCCACGGGACCCTTTAATAACCCCAACAACATTCCTAGGGGGTCAAGAGGGGTATACCTTGCCCCCTTTCAATAAATTCCCCCTTCGTTTTTCACCTCTTCTTCTCTCTCGATCCTACCGAGAGATAAGATGGCGGCCGCTCCGGACTGTTTAGAATGTTGACAGACACCGAAGAGCCAATCAGCTTTCTGTTATCCAATGGAAGGTGGATAACATGGCTAAGAGCATTTGCTGGATAATGCATGAATATCGCTGACTTTTCAGCGATATTCATGCATTGTGGCCAATGTGCGGCGATAATTTTTGTCTCTAAACAATTAAAAAAAAGCACAAAATGGCGAATTCCCGTTTTGCTACCAGTTTGCGGCCCAGTTCGCGGCCCGTGAAGCGCTTCTACTGTGAAAAATCATTTTTTTTTATTTTCCCCACGGGACCCTTTAATAACCCCAACAACAATCCTAGGGGGTCAAGAGGGGTATACCTTGCCCCCTTTCATTAAATTCCCCCTTCGTTTTTCACCTCTTCTTCTCTCTCGATCCTACCGAGAGATAAGATGGCGGCCGCTCCAGACTGTTTAGAATGTTGACAGACACCGGAGAGCCAATCAGCTTTCTGCGCGCAAAGTTCCATTTCGCGAAAAGTAAGCGGACCGGATCGCTGCCCGGAGCGCTGTTACAGATATATATCTTGTTTTGAACGTTAATTTCTCAAAAACTACTGGAGCACATATATTGAGACCTAGCAAAGGCACATCTGGCTAACAGTCCCTACAATTTTGCCAAGTTTCGTGAAAATCCATTCAGCCGTTCGGGCTAAAAGTGAGTCCAACCGCCCTATGGAAATTAACATGGGAAAAACGCGTTTTGGGACCCCCCTTTTTTCTCGGCCCCCCCTTGACGACCCCCCCCCAAATTTCCAGGAGCTGCTCAGAAACAAAATGTGCCATTTTCCTGAAAATTTCAACCGATTCCGTCCACAACCGCCAAAGTTATTAGACATAGAATTTTCAAAAATGCCATAGGGAAAAAATCCTAACTATATATACCTATATATTCACAGAAAAACACATAGGTTAGGTTATAGTGGATATATAGTTAGGAATTTGCATTTACAAACCTTGAAAATTCAATGACAAAACCATTGGTTTTAGGCCATATATAGTTAGGGATTTGCATTTACAAAACCTTATTTTACTCGCATAAAACCATTGAAATTCCATATATAGTTAGATGCGCTAACTATATATCGCGCACCCGCAATCCACTGCTGATGATGTCACATATTACATCATTCATGACATGGTCAGTGACATCACTGATGACATCACTGATCACAACATCCAGTGACTGTATGTTTCTGTAAAGTTAAAATATGTCTTACATATTGAAGAATGAGTGGATGTATAAATGTCTGGATGAAGGATTTAGTAGGTGCATGACTGATTGTATGAGGGAGTGATTAAATGTGTCTCACTGAGTGCATGGGTTAGTGATTAAACTGTATTAATTTGTGCATCATTATATCTGTTGTTCTATGAAGTGCTGCATGTGTTAATCAGTAGCTATATGAGTAACTATATGGGTTATTGATTGGTTGCCTAAGTATTTCAATGGGAGAGTAAGTGTGTGTGTGGGGGTGGCTGGGAGGTGTGTGACTCTGTGCATAGATGTGTGAGCAGTTGATTCACTAGATGTATGGTTTCAAAAGTGCATGTGGAAACAGCTGTATGGGCGGTTGACTGTGTGCATGAGTGTATTGGTGAGTGAATGGATATCTCAGTGCTACATGTCAAAGTAAGTACATATGTAAAACACACTCCATGTGAGAGTTGACATATATAAATAACTGTGCATTAGAGCCAGTGAATGTGTGAGTGGCTGTATGGATCATTGTGAACTTTTATTAGGGATTATATAAGAGAGTAAATATGTGTTAGAATATGTTTCAATAAGTAAGGTGTGTATAACTGTATAGTTGAGGAATTGGAGGTGTGATTGATTCTTTGCATGACTGTCTAGGTGTATGAGTAACTCCATGGATGAGTGACAATCTGTGAGTGTCTGTTTTCACTGAGTGTATCTAAGGATATATCAGAGTCTGTAGAGGTTCATCGTATTAACACATGAATGATGTCATCTGTGATGTTGTCAGTGATGTCATTTGAGTTGTCATCAGTGATGTCATCAGTGATGTCATTTGAGATGTCATCAGTGATGTCATTTGAGTTGTCATCAGTGATGTCATCAGTGATGTCACTGACCATGTCATGAATGATGTAATATGTGACATCATCAGCAGTGGATTGCGGGTGCGCGATATATAGTTAGCGCATCTAACTATATATGGAATTTCAATGGTTTTATGCGAGTAAAATAAGGTTTTGTAAATGCAAATCCCTAACTATATATGGCCTAAAACCAATGGTTTTTTCATTGAATTTTCAAGGTTTTGTAAATGCAAATTCCTAACTATATATCCACTATAACCTATGGTTTTTTCTGTGAATTTCATTGGTTTTTTAATAGCAAATATGAAAAGCTTTAAAATGTCAAGTACGTGATAGATAAAAACATTTTCGTATTTATGCACGCTGATGTGCTTTGAACGCTGCACCCCCCCCCTCCCCTCTTTTCTCTTAGTAGTACTCTCTCTTTGCAGATAGTGAACGGTAGTTAACGCAGGCCTTTGCCCCCGTTGTAATCCGTCGTGCCTGCTTGTCTCTCCATTTGATTGATTGTTATCCAAGCATTTACTGTTTTAGAATTGGTTCTCTTTGGATCATTCTCTATTTACAAACAAGCACAAAGTCGCAATACTCTGTTTAGTCTTTGCAGATAGTGAAAAATCGTGTAAAAAAATAAAAGTAATCGAGCAAAATCAGTAGGCCACTAATTGGATCTCTTTTTGACCTCGCTAAAATAGAAATATTAGGAACAACCCTTCATGAGAAATACGAAAATAGTGAGATGAACTGAGCTCCACACCATGAGGGCTGCAAGACAGCTCGACTCCGTCACCCACCCCGCCCAAAATAACGACAAACCCTATGCAAATATTAAAAATATAGACAACACACCAGCAAAGAAACAGGGTAAAACATTTTAATAAATAACTATTTACATAACTATTTTATTTTTTTTATTGCCCGATCCGGCTAGCTCAATCGATCGAGCATGAAACTCATGCACTCTGATAGCAAGCGTTGCTACTGATGCTATGCAGACCAAAACTGGTTTTCAGTTTGTACATTTTTCTAGATTTTTCAATCCAAGGTTGGTTGACTTTGTAGAACGATGGCTTCAGATTTTCAACATACGGTGTGGTGGCGCGGACTGGGAGGGGGCGCTTCGCTCCTGCCCCCTCCCCAAGTAAGATTTTCATACGTGAAAGTACGTTAATTGTTTTGGTCCCTGAGTTGCTTCAATGTCACTGCCATTCTCAAATGGCATAAGTTCTGGATGTTGGGTGCCATAGTTAAGAGTTCTGAGCAGTGCTTGTAACACTGTCTGAAGCTTATTTCCACCTACTGCAGCTTCACTATTCTCAAAGTAAGTGAGTGTCGTTTGTGGACCTGACTGCAATAGAAAACAATGTGATATGTTACCTTCCTAAACAGCTTGACGGAGGCCCCTGAGGGGCGGTGTGATGGCCATGGACTCGGAGAAGACGCTTGGCTCCGACACCCTCCCCAAGTCTTATAGCACTGGTGTAGCCTGAGATCGCCCCCGACATAGGCGGCCGGCTCCCGGGGTCCGGCGGAACTTTTTGCCTTTTGATGACTCTTCAATTCTGGACCTTGTCCCACAATCCGTTTGACCTGAAGACACGCTGTAGTGGGGCGCCCCTTTACCGTTTCAGTTGCCATTCCGCCCGCTTTTGCTACACTGTGCCTCTTCCGCCATTCAGCTGTTTACCGCCCGCTCTTGCGACTACAGCGTCTCGCTCATCATGTAGTTGAGTTGCTCCCGCTCTTGCGGTGCAGCGATAGGCGGCTGCCACAGGACTCTCAAAATGGCGGCCGGCTCTTCGGTTTTGGGCCTGGTCCACTAAAATGGCCCTGGGACACCTTTGAACTCGGACGCTTGCCTGATAGGCCTTGGGCTCCATTCTCGAAAAGCGTCCCCTCAGCCGTGAAGATTCTACAAAAGTCTTGGGGGCCTCCGACTCCCGCAGGCTTCTGGTGGGGAGCGGCTGCCATGATTGCTCGTGGAATGGCCACGACGGAGCTACGAGATGGTAGTGCTCTCATGCTGATGCCAGCTTTAGTCTGAAACATCCAGAAACACTGTAGACTACCAATTCGATCAGTTCCGGTAGCGCCCCAACATGACCCGGAAGAGAAGAACTTGCCCTCCCCTCTTTGACTGATGGTTCTTGTTGCCTGTCCCCTCTGTTGTCATTTAACAGAACTTTTTGGACTGCTGAAAGGGGTTGTGTTCCGAACGCTGGTTGGTGGAGACATTTTGACTATATTCTTGACCTACGTTGTCGCGTAATGCGTTATATGACACGCCGCGTTAGCGCACCCGGAAGTGATCCGAGGCGCGGCGCGCAGCGCGTAACGTAAGCATAACAGGTCATGTGACTTGTTAATAAAACTTTTCATTGGTTCATTTTACTTTTGTTATTTTAATGATGAAAAGCTTGGTCATATGACCTAAAAATTACGCTTTTTATTGTTTTCGAACATTATTTTTTTTTAAACATATGTTATAATATTCCAGGCTAATGTACTTTCCCGGAAAATTTACAACTGTCCTGCAAGTAAAATATATTCCTTTTTCGAGAAAAAGGGCGTTTCTTCCTTCCATGACGGAGCCGTTGAGTAAAAGAGATTCGGCCTGCTGTCTTAGTCGCCGATACGCCTGATTATCAGATTCTTATCGATCACTTTATGTTGCAGAAATGAAAAACGCAACTGCCCTTGACCATTTATCTTTACTGCGTTCCTACATATTATACCTTTTATCCGTCATGTAATTGGACTGCTTTATTTCACTTGCCTTTTACTGATTCGAAAACAGTGACTAAAAGTAAAACTTTACCAATGTAAATACTACTACCGTGTTTTGTTTTAAAAACCTTTATTGTGAAAATGTCAGTATACAAATACGGGCCTATAACCACGTAGGCCGGCCACGGAGCAAACTGAAATCGTATATGATGAGGAGACATTTACACTGTAGAGTAACGTAACGAGCGGGCCATTAGGTTGCAAGAACAAAGGTGTCTAACAGTTGCGGAATCGGTGGACGTACATTTTGTAATTAAAATACGACAGGGCCACTTACAATAACATTTTCTAGATATACATTTGCGGGCAAGGAGTTACGAGTCCCATTTATACCGGCGCCATTTTGGGCGAGGCCGGGCAGGTCCAAGATATAGTCAAAATGTCTCCACCAACCATCGGCCAGACCAGAACCCCTTTCGGCCCTTTATGCTACAAGATGGTGTCTTCCATTCAGAAAATATTGTTGGCAGCATTTTGAAAGGAAACAGAAACAGCCGTTCTCCTAGTGAGTTTCACATTGTTACATTTAGGAAGAATGTTGAAGAGTGGTATGTGGAAAATCTGAAGCCATTTTTCTACAAACTCTCAATCAGACTTGGATGGAAAAAAAAATCCTGAAGAATGTACAAACTGAAAACCAATTTTTGTCTGTATAGCATCAACAGCAACGCTTGAGTCAGCTTTGTGTCAAGCCGCCATTTTCATTCAATCAATAGCGTCCCCCTGCACACATTCAGGGACCTGGTCGTGTCTTCAGATGAAAAGGATTGTAGGAAAAGAAGCAGAAAGGAAAAGGAAAAAAGTTCCGCCGGACCTCGGGAGCCGGCCGCCTATGTCATGTGCGACCTTTGGCCACACCAGGGCAACAGTGAAGCTGCAGCAGGTGCAAATAAGCTTCAGACAGTCTTACAAGCACTGCTCAGAACTCTCAACTGAGGCACTCAACGTCCAGGACTTGCCATTCGGATCTTGGCGCCTTGTGCTGGTTCCGACCTATTCACACATCGGTCCACTACTGACATCACCTCATAAGCCAACGGGGCACCCCACGCCGACTTTCGGCGCAGCATTGTAGGATGGCCACACCAGTGCGGCAACTTGCTGGACACAACCTCGGTGCCATCCGGATCTCGGCGCGTTCGACTCACTGTACCGCAAGAGTGACCGGAACTCAGCTGGACACGCCGTCTTTCGGCGCAGCATTGTAGGATGGCCACACCAGTGCAGCAATATGCTGGACACCACCTTGGGCAACAGTGAAGCTGCAGCAGGTGCAAATAAGCTTCAGATAGTCTTACAAGCACTGCTCAGAACTCTCAACTATGGCACTCAACATCCAGGACTTGCCATTCGGATCTTGGCGCCTTGTGCTGGTTCCGACCTATTCACACATCGGTCCACTACTGACATCACCTCATAAGCCAACGGGGCACCCCACGCCGACTTTCGGCACAGCATTGTAGGATGGCCACACCAGTGCGGCAACTTGCTGGACACAACCTCGGTGCCATCCGGATCTCGGCGCGTTCGACTCACTGTACCGCAAGAGTGACCGGAACTCAGCTGGACACGCCGTCTTTCGGCGCAGCATTGTAGGATGGCCACACCAGTGCGGCAATTTGCTGGACACCACCTCGGTGCCATCCGGATCTCAGCGCGTTGTGCTGCCTTCGGCCTATTCGCACATCGGTCCGCTACTGACGCCGCCTCACGTGCCAACGGATTTTCTACGCTTTTTGTAGCCCTATGCCGCATAACAGGTCATGTGACTTGTTTATAAAACTTTTCATTGGTTCATTTTACTTTTGGTTTCCTAAAGATGGAAGGCTTGGTCATATGACCTAAAAATAACACTTTTCATTGGTTTAGAACATTTTTTTTTCCCAAACGATGAAAGCCCCACCTTGTTTCTGGATGTTTCAGACTAAAGCTGGCGTCAGCATGAGAGCACCACCATCTCGTAGCTCCGTCGTGGTCATTCCGCGAGCAATCATGGCAGCCGCTCCCCACCGGAAGCCTGCGGGAGTCGGGGGCCCCCAAGACTTTTGTAGAATCTTCACGGCTGAGGGGACGCTTTTCGAGAATGGAGCCCAAGCCCTAGCAGGCAAGCGTCCGAGTTCCAAGGTGTCCCAGGGCCATTTCAGTGGACCAGGCCCAAAACCGAAGAGCCGTCCGCCATTTTAAGATTCATGTGGCAGCCGCCTATCGCTGCACTGCAAGAGTGGGAGCAACTCAACAACATGGTGAGCGAGACGCTGTAGCCGCAAGAGCGGGCGCAACTCAGCTGGATGGCCGCCACCTGGGGAGGCCTGTTCACGCCGCCTCCCCCACGCCCCCCCCCCCTCCGGGCCGCCCCACGCCAATTTTCGGAGCAGCATTGTAGGATACCAAAACCAGTGCGGCAGTTTACTGGACATCACCTGGGTGCCATCAACATCTCAGCGCGTTCTGCTGCCTTGGGACTATTCGCACAACAGACCGCTACTGACGAGGCCTCCCCCCGCCCCACCCGGGACGCCCCACGCCAATTTTCGGAGCAGCATTGTAGGATACCAAAACCAGTGCGGCACCCAGGCGACATCACCTGGGTGCCGTCCAGAACTCAGCACGTTGTGCTGCCTTGGGACTATTCGCACAAAAGACAGCTTCTGACAATTGTTGCTTTTTTGGGTGAAAAATGTTTAAATGTTTTTACAGTTTTTGTTCCGTTCATTATAGTTAAAAGTTAATAAAGTTTTACAATCTAACTTTGTTGGAGTGCTATATATGTTTAAAAAATCGGGTGAATGGGCCCTTGAATCGGGTTATTGTCATGTGTGGGCTTTGCAAGTGTACTGCTACAAGATCGGACATTTCAAACTCAAATGCACGTTCTTTTTCATACCTTTCCGAAGCATGGAGCGCAATAGCAGGCAGAGAAAGGGTGATGCACGTGTTGAACACTGCCTGGCCTGGCAAGTTGCTGGCAGTGCCCCCCCCGCCCGCTCATGCGCTTGTTCATGAGGCTTAAATGGTTTATCACCCCTTCTAGAACCCCTGCATCGACCCTCTGACGTTTCCTGGAAGAATTAGCACGTAACACAATACCAAGCCCTGTCAGCTGAAACCCCCGAGAAATCATGGGGCATATTATCAAGGGGGTTTATTTCCGCTTTTTGGGCTTTAAAAGCCAAAAAAAAAAGAGATAAAATTATCTCCCTATTACCAAGCTGTCGCTAACACCAGTTAGTGACATCTAAAAGGAGATAGCGACCATCTTGGGCCCCGCTTTGCATATCAGTGATATTTATCACTAATGACATGCAAAGTGGGCGTGCCAAGATTTTAGCGACTGGAAACAGTCCCCAACCATCGCTATCTCCTATTACCAACTTTTGGAGATATTCGCGCTAAGCGCGAATATCTCCAAAACCTAACACCTGCCCTGAGCAGTTTTAGCCATGTTATCCAATGGGAAGTGGATAACATGGCTAAGAGCATTTGCTGGATAATGCATGAATATCGCTGACTTTTCAACGATATTCATGCATTGCGGCCGTTTTTTATCGCATTTGCGATAAACCTTGCTAATAGCAAGGTTTATGTGCGATAAAATTCGCCGATGTGCGGCGATAATTTTTGTCTCTAAACAAGTTAGAGACAAAAATTATCGCTAGTTGTTGGTAATATGCCCCCGGGTTTTTGCTTGCAGGAATCGGGAGGCGGGAGACTAGCACTGAAATCAGTAGTCTCACGCCTGAATCGGGAGGGTTGGCATGTCTGGATACTCTACAGCTGGGGCCATAAACTACATCCGCAGGGCTAGGTGATAGCCTAGGTCCGGCCTGGACAATCGGACACAGAGGAAGAGGAGTGTCAGAGGGTGCGGTAGTGAATAGGGTGAAAGGGAGGTGTCGGGCGGGCACAGGGTGTGATTCTCAGAGAAGAGCAGCGCAGATGGGGGGAAGTATATGGCCCATGCATGAGAGAAAGAGCGGGGGTGACCAGTGCGTGGGGGAGATGCTTGCGAGGGTGGGGAGCCATGCTGAGGATCGGCGGCGTGCAGAGAGTGGCCCTGGTCAAGGCATCTAAAATGGCTGCCGTGCACGACAAAATTGTGGCATTGGACAAAAACGCAAGATGGCGCAGACAATGTTTATCAATAAGGATTCATTTATAACAAAATATTTACTCGCAGTGACAAAATGGTGGTCAACACTTCCTGATTTCCATCGAATCGAACGTTAACAAACGTCACGCAGCAAAAAAAAAAAAAAAAAGCTCACGCACAGAGCAGTTTTTAGCCATGTTATCCAATGGAAGGTGGATAACATGGCTAAGAGCATTTGCTGGATAATGCATGAATATCGCTGACTTTTCAGCGATATTCATGCATTGTGGCCGATGTGCGGCGATAATTTTTGTCTCTAAACAATTAAAACGAAGCACAAAATGGCGAATTCCCGTTTCGCTACCAGTTTGCGGCCCAGTTCGCGGCCCGTGAAGCGCTTCTACCGTGAAAAATCATTTTTTTTTATTTTCCCCACGGGACCCTTTAATAACCCCAACAACATTCCTAGGGGGTCAAGAGGGTTATACCTTGCCCCCTTTCAATAAATTCCCCCTTCGTTTTTCACCTCTTCTTCTCTCTCGATCCTACCGAGAGATAAGATGGCGGCCGCTCCGGACTGTTTAGAATGTTGACAGACACCGGAGAGCCAATCAGCTTTCTGCGCGCAAAGTTCCGTTTCGCGAAAAGTAAGCGGACCGGATCGCTGCCCGGAGCGCTGTTACAGATATATATCTTGTTTTGAACGTTAATTTCTCAAAAACTACTGGAGCACATATATTGAGACCTAGCAAAGGCACATCGGGCTAACAGTCCCTACAATTTTGCCAAGTTTCGTGCAAATCCATTCAGCCGTTCGAGCTAAAAGTGAGTCCAACCGCCCTATGGAAATTAACATGGGAAAAACGCGTTTTGGGACCCCCCTTTTTTCTCGGCCCCCCCTCGACAAAACCCCCCAAAATTTTCAAGGGCTGCTCAGAAACAAAATGTGCCATTTTCCTGAAAATTTCAGCCGATTCCGTCCACAAACGCCAAAGTTATTAGACATAGAATTTTCAAAAATCCCATAGGGAAAAAATCCTAACTATATATATATATATATATATATATATATATATATATATGTAAATTCTGCCTGGAAAGGAAGAAGCAGGAACCCAGGGGGACAGGTAGAAGAGACTTTACTTTAATGATGAGGATACTGCTCCAGTGGCGGTAAATGCATTTCAGAGATTTCCTTCTTCAGCGCCCTGCACGGGACCCAAGAATCATGGTGAGTATAATGCTGCAGTTAAGAATAGTTCCAACAGGTCCGCTCCTCCCACTTGATGATCGCATTCACCTGTTGCAGTTTTTTCACATCTTGGAACTGCAACTCCCACAATGCCATGTGGCAGCAAGGTTGGTCGATGAAAATAACGGGGATGGAGGGTAAGTTGTTTATAGCGGTTCCCAGTAGCTGGCTGGCACAATGACACCATCTGCTGAATCCTCCCACGTCCGGTCTCCCCTCGAGTCCCCTTTACTACCACAGCCCCCAGTGTCAAGAGTCAATAAAGCAGGGACTAGAATGCGCAATGCAAATTGTCCAAGAGAGGTAAATTACCTCAACTGCTTGCTTACTCCTTCAACCAGGGCGGGTGCCAGGAAACTCCTTATCCGGACAAGAAGAATAGCCGTGAGGCGTGTCAGTAGAAGCCTGAACCCAAAACGTGGCAGGGGTGTCCTGAACTGCGCTGCTGGGAAATGCAGGAAATATATGAAGGCAAATTCTGCCTGGAAAGGAAAAAGCAGGAACCCAGGGGGACAGGTGGAATAGACTTTAATGATGAGGATACTGCTCCAGTGGCAGCAAATGCATTTCGGACATTTCCTTCCTCAGTGCCCTGCACCGGACCCAAGAATCACCGTGAGTATCCTCCTGCAGTTAAGAATAGTTCCAACAGGTCCGCTCCTCCCCCTTGATGATCGCATTCACCTGTTGCAGTTTTTTCACATCTTGGAACTGCAACTCCCACAATGTCGTGTGGCAGCAAGGTTGGTCGGTGAAAATAACGGGGATGGAAGGTAAGTTGTTTATAGCAGTTCCCAGTAGCTGGCAGGCACAATGACACCATCTGCTGAATCCTCCCACGTCCAGTCTCCCCTTGATTCCCCTTTACTACCACAGCCCCCAGTGTCAAGAGTCAATAAGGCAGGGACTAGAATGCGCAATGCAAATTGTCCTAGAGAGGTAAATTACCTCAACTGCTTGCTTACTCCTTCAACCAGGGCGGGTGCCCGGAAACTCAGTATCCGGACAAGTAGAAAAGCCGTGAGGCGTGCCATTAGAAGCCTGTACCCAAAACGTGGCAGGGGTGTCCTGAACTGCGCTGCTCGCAAACGCAGGAAATATATGAAGGTAAATTCTGCCTGGAAAGGAAGAAGCAGGAACCCAGGGGGACAGCTAGAAGAGACTTTAATGATGAGGATACTGCTCCATATATATATATATATATATCCAACAAGAACAAGAGTTGTCCTCAAAGTCAACAGGAGCCACAACAGGAGGGTAAGTATCCGCGATTTATTGGTGGCAGAAACCAGCTAAGCAGGCAAAACCAGTCACCAATGTGAAGCGCCAACGTATTTCGTGTAATATTCTCACTTCAGAGGGAAAGAAACCACTAGTATGAGTTGAATAATAATTCCTACTCCAAATTATAGATTTGATTTCGCAATTTTTGGAGTAATGTTCCTCAGTGTAGAAATGTTCCCCAAAGGCTTAGTGTTTCTCCACCCCAAACAGTTGCAACTGGTAAGCTAGTGGTTTCTTTCCCTCTTTTTTAACTGGAATTATTTTCCTATTGTGTTGTCCCATACTTTGTATTATGAATTTTGCAATTTTTATAAATGTATTGTTTTTAATTTCTATGTTTTTTTAATCTTCAATAATAAAATGCACATTTTCATATGACTGTTTCATGTTGATCATTAGCTGCTCCTAGTTTACATGAGTGCATGTTTTGTTATGTATGTTAAGTGCTAAAACTGTGGCTTTCTTATATGTTCACCCAAAGGGGAAAAACTTTATTGACAGTTTGTCTTTCGGTACCCTACTCCTTTGGGTGTGTTTGGGTCCCTCTCTTTTATTAGAGGCAGCTCTAATCAACGCCACGTGGCCGTGGGCTCTTGCTAACCGCTGCCTCCTGCCTACACTGCGGTCTTCAGAGCTCACAATTAAATAGACTCTTGATTCATTATTTGCAAAGTACAATACCAAACTAAGTATAACACTTATCAAACCTATATAATATCTCTTTAGTATACCTCCTTCAAAAACTTATTTTATATCAGTTATAGATTTAGTTGAATAATAAAATTCACGCTGCAAGTGCAAAGGCACACTTAATGGCAATCTACACTGCAGACAGCACAGGTCACAATTTGAACCTCGCTTTTTCTTCATTGGAAACCTGAATTTCTCATTAATGTAAAAGTTGCGTTGTAATGGCTATCTGATGTATGATGATACAACGCATGTTATTACAACGCATGCCATTACAACACATTTTTTACAACGCATATACTGTTACAACGCAATATTTTACAACGAAAATTATTACTATGGCAAATATATATGAGCTTTTAGCTCGGGTCACCTTTCTCTGCAACTATACTTTACTCTAGTCTTTTTCTTTTGAATTCACTATGAATATACTTTGCAAATGCATTCTTTGTATCTTAATTATATATAAGCTCTTGACCCAACTTGGGCATAAACTGACAATATGACTTCAGACATGTGACGTTTTTAAGTTTGCAATAATCTATTTACATCTATAAACCTCCCTCCTCTCCCCTTGCAATAAATGTCACTATTGCAGAACATATAATAACTATTAACAAGTTTTAAACCTTTGAGTGCCTCTACCTTGCTTCTGCTTTGTCCTTCCTCGCAACACAAAATGGCTGCCTTCATGTTGAATGTCACTACATAAACGTCATACCGTAAATCAAAAAAAGAAAATGGACCAAATATTTTTTTTAATCATTAACTTTAACTTTGATTTCATTAAAAACAATATTTGTTTTAAATGATATGAATATAATAGGTATGTTTATAAAATGTTTTTTAAATAAGTATTTATTTTGATCTACATTCATTATTAAAGTATTTTTAATCAAAAAACAGTTTTGCATTTTTAAAAATAGATAAGGGTGTGCATATTTAACATATTTGCTTGGTATTGTAGGAGTACCAATTTCTATTTTAAGGTCAATAAGTACTGGAGAGTGTAAGAGTAAGAATTACTAATCTAACCTCAGGGGGGTGCATCTGTAGGGTAAGTGCAGGTTAGTGTAGGGGTAACAATTACTATTCTAACTCCAGAGGGGTGCATCTGCAGGGTAAGTGCAGGTTAGTATAGGGGTAACAATTACTATTCTAACTCCAGTGGTGTGCATCTGTAGAGTAATTGCAGGATAGTGTAGGGGTAACAATTACTATTGTAACTCCAGGGAGGGTGCATCTGTAGGGTAAGGGCAGGATACTGTAAGAGTTGCAATTACTATTCTAACTCCAGGGGTTGCATCTGTAGGGTAAGTGTAGGATAGTGTAGGGGTAATAATTACTATTCTAACTCCATGGGGTTGCATATGTAGGGTAAGTGCAGGGTAGTGTGTTGGTAATTATTACTATTCTAACTCCAGTGGGGTGCATCTGTAGGGTAAGTGCAGGATAGTGTAGGGGTAATAATTACTATTCTAACACCATGGGGGTGCATATGTAGGGTAAGTGCAGGATAGTGTGTTGGTAACAATTACTATTCTATCTCCAGGGGGGTGCATCTGTAGAATAAGTGCTGGATAGTGTATGAGTAAAAATGTATATTCTTAAACCAGAGGGTTGCATCGGTGGGGTATTTGCTGGATAGTGTATGAGTAACAATTACTATGAAAAAGAAAGGAGTTAAAGGAGAAGCAGACACGAACTTTCACGGTCAAGGTGGACGAATTGAAAGTGGTGAGAGATGATTTTTTACGTGTTTAGCCTTGAGAGCCTCGATAATCATTATATGGGGTCTGGCAGATAATTGGGTTCTTATTCTGCAGAAGCCTTTCAGGGTCTTTCTAAAGCAAGTCATCCTCAATAATTCACATCGCACTACAATTGTTATACAAATGTCACTCATGTTCTTTTTAACTTTGAAAGTGAAGTACGTAGCGCCAGACAGTGGTGAAACGTGAGTCTGGTAATTGATCGGTAATGCAGCGATAAAGTTAACGCCATGCCTGATAATAACCCCAATAATTTGTTAAAGATTGTTGATTATACTTCACCATGGAAACTTTATTTCATCAAACACATGTGTGTTTTTTTCCAAAGCGCTCTTTTAAACTACCCTTTTTTTTGTTTGTTATTATGTATTGTAAGCAATAATTGCCGCCCCCTGTGCGTACTTGCAAAGTTATCTGATTAGCTCGTATGTTAAAAACAGAAACATTCTGTTTGTCTTTTTCATTGATTGTGAAGCATAATAAGGAGACGTTTTACCAACCAATCCCTTCCCTAGCGCAGATTTTCAAAAACATTTGATTAGCTGGTGTGTGCTTAACTGTAGCTTCCTGAGACTAATGTTGATTGGCTTGTTTTTTATATGTGACGTTATGATACCCTCACCATGTACAAAGCCATTTTGTAACGCACTTTATTTTGACAATGCATTTAAAAAAACTTGTTGTGGTAGGGTGTTTTTAACTCACACTGTCTACTGCTTACGAGTTTGTTGACTGTGAAGGTATTTAGAAATATTTTTCTAACTTCTATTCTATCATGCTTGTGCTGACTTTTCTCCAAATATTTTTATTGAGTCTTTTTAAATCATCACATGGGTGAGTTGCAAAATCTTTTTTTCATTCATTGGTATTACGCGTTGAACCACATTTTTTTAATTTTATCATAAGCACTCCTTCCTTATGTTTACATCATAGAAGTTTTGTAGAAGTGCTACAACAAACACTCCCTCACAACTGCATCTTTCTATTTTTATGTACATTTCATTTCATTATTACATTTAACAATCATATTTAAAAAATAAAAGCATTATTAATTAATATTTGAAGGCACAATTATAATATTTTTTTCATAAAAAGTGCTTGCGAAGATAATCCTCCTGTTCTTTTCGAGTGAAAATTGGTAAAAGCACTACTCAATATAAATACTTTTAACCCATTTTCACTCTAGAAGATATAGAGTATTCTCCATTATTCCAAATTATTTCCTTTTCACGTCAATAGTGCATTTATAGTAAATTTTTCAATCAATATAAGATACTTGCACTCTTAAAAAATTGATATTTATTATTCCTTCAAATCCTCTGTTGAAAGTCATCCAACTCCACTTGAGGGATCATAAAGTTGAATGTAAATTAAATTATACATTAACAATATGTTCCCTCTGTGGAAATGAAAGATAAACTCAAGATGATACCATCGCTTCGAATCATTACCTTGCACAAATTCCTTAATTCATCTATATTTCTTGTAATGGTTCTTTCGTCAACTCTTTATTATATTCCATTTAAACATAAACATACTACATTCTATAATCATTTAAATATTTTTGCTTTCTTTTTAAAAATATCAACCATACACCCTTTCACATAATTTACCTCTCTTCGATATTCTTTCCTTACTCCATCGTTATTCATCCAACTCCTCTGGAGGGGAAATAATGTTTTATGTATTTTTAAATATACATTAACAATATGATCCCTCTGAGGAAATTAAAGATATTCTCAAGATGCTTTCGCAGCCTCGTATCACTACCTTCCTCGTAGTTTCTTCACCCGTATTGATTCTCTGAAACAAAACTAATCATCCCACGGGTGTGGTTTATATACTTTTTGGTTAGTTAACACTCTATGGGATCAATGTATTGCTCCTCCCTGTTTTAACTCACGTTTTCAGTTGACAGGTGCTCTCATTTCCACTGAATAGTACGTCACATGTTTATGTAAACGTGCCTCTTTCCATACTTTTTAACTTTCTAATAATTTCCAAAATGCTTTATTTAAACTCATTTTTCTTATAAAAACATTTCTGTAAGGCTAATCTCTTTTTTTAATACAAGTATTTACATTCATTCCCCCTTTTTTTCCGACTCATTATTCTATTAACTGCCTTTTATCCTAACCTTTTTTTAAATTCTGTTCACCACCCTAAACCCCTATTTTCACTGCATCCCATGCCAAAGATACTCTCTATTAATCTTTGAGTATTCTAATTCATACCCGAGTATTAATTTATTTCATTCCATTAATTAGTGTTTTCATACATTTCTGTAACTAATATTTATAATCTTTATTTATAGTTCCTGCCTACATTTGTTTACACTACCCCATCCACAACCCCTATTTTCCCTGCATCCCCTGCCAGAGATACTCTCTTTTGTTCTTCAAGTATTTTAATTCATACCCTAGTATTAATTTGTATAATTCAATTAATCCGTGTTTTCTTACATTTATTTATCTAATATTTATAATCTTTCTTTATAGTTCTTGTCTTGATTTTAATACACTACCTCACCCAAAACCCCTATTTTCCCTGCATCCCCTGAAGGAGATACTCTTGCAGGGCCGAGTATTTTTATTTATACCCGAGTATTGTTTTAACTAATTCCACTAATGCGTTAATTAACTAAATTGTATATTATAAAATAATAACTATGTATTATTTTTTAAAGGGTGTTCTTATTTTCATATTTTTTTTAATTGCGTTGTAATGGCAAGAGTTGTAATTGAATTATCGTTGTAATGGCATGCATTGTAATAACATGCAGTGTAATGAAAAATACGATGTAAATGTTTTGTTGTAATAGCATTACGATGCATGGTCTGGACAGGCCGCACTGGGAGTAATGTTTTTTGCCTACTGAATTTTCCCTCAATAAATAAAATCCAAACCAGATTGCTTTTCCACATGCATGTTAGCAGCTCCCCATGTGGAAAAGCAATGCCAGGTCGCGAAGAGCGCAGGGAGCTGGCGAGGCCGTGGGGGTATTGGGGCTCCCCCCACGGTTCCCAACATTTTTTTTAAGCCCCAGGGGATGGTGCCCCTGAGGATATTAGAAATGACTGATAGGGGCTATTTTTTTACAATAAAATTTGAAGTTGCGCACCCATTGCGGCGCTTAGTGCAGCCCCCTGGTGTGCACGCATTAGATGCACAATTCATAATCTGTAGGGTGCGAGACTCCAGCCCGTTTGGTGTACAACTTCTACGCATTTGGGAGCCGGCATTGCTTTTCCACATGGGGAGCTACTAACATGCAGCTCCCCATGTGAAAAGTAATCAGCTTTGGATTTTGAAAGAGAGAACAGATTTCCCTGCTCTCTCTTTCAAAATCCAAACCAAGTTTGCTATGGGATGGCGGGAGCCGTGAGACTCCCGCCCTCTCATAGCAACCAGCAGTGTCGGGGGTAGGCACGCCGGGACACTGCAGGAGCCGGCCCTGGAGGGTGCCGGACCCCAGGGCCCTCAAGGGCTCCAGGAGGGGGGCTACACAGCCCCCACCACAATCCAGAAAGCCCCAGGGGGTGGTGGTCCCAGGCGCTTTGGGGTGGTCATTGAAGCCCCCCACCACTAATTTTGCAGGGGGGGCCTTGAATCCCCCCAACCATTTCTTTTATAGCCCCGGGGCTAATTATAAAAGACGGGTTTAAAAAACAAAAAAAACATTTGACTTTTGAGCCCTAGGGTCCCATAAACAGGTCTAGAGGATCAGGATATTTCTACCCCGCCCCCTTTATATGTTTTGCATACTTGTTCCACTAACTTCTTCAGCCTCGCTTCTACCGAGGCACAAAATGGCTGCCAACAGTTCCCGGTTTCGAATGTTGACAACCAATTGACAGCTAATTAGCATTCAGTGAGTGATCGGAAGGGTGCGCCTATGGTACGCTCATGGTGCGCTCATGCTGCGCTCAGGGTGCGCGGATCCACCGCGGCCATAGATATATAAATGATTTTAACTGTCATTTTCTCAGGAACTACTGAACAGATTGACAATATTTATGCAAAAGGCACAAGTCTGAACTGAGGACTACCTCTTTACCAAATGTGGTGTTAATCCGTTCAGCTATTCGGGATGTAGGTACG
Source organism: Lissotriton vulgaris (assembly GCF_964263255.1). NCBI lineage: Eukaryota > Metazoa > Chordata > Amphibia > Caudata > Salamandridae > Lissotriton > Lissotriton vulgaris. Next base: position 454,398,513 of record NC_141691.1, read on the forward strand.
TCAAAAGGTCCTATAGAAAATTGCATGGGGAAAACACGTTTTGGAACTCCCCTTCTTTCTCGGCCCCGCTACACGAATCATCCCAAAACTTGAGTGGGTCTTTGAGTGGGTACATGACTCTCTGAGTGGGTATGTGAGTGCATACATTAGTGTCTGAATAGGTCTGTGAGTGGGTGTGTGAGTGTCTCACTGGGTCTCTAAGTGCATGAGTGTCTGAGTGGGTCTATGGGGGAGTGCATGAGTTTCTGAGTGGATATGTAACTGGAAGTATGAGTATCTGAGTGTGGATGTGAGTAGCTGCATGATTGTCTGAATGAATCTGTGAGTGGATGCGTGAGTCTCTGAGTGGGTGAGTGAGTTGGTGCATGGACATCTGAGTGGGTCTGCGGGTGATTGCATGAGTCTCTGAGTGGGTCTGTGGCAGGGAGTAGGAGTTTCTGAGTGGCGGTGTGAGTGGCTGAGTGGGTCTTTGAGTGGGTATGTGAGTGTCTGATTAGATGTGTGAGTAGATACAAGAGTCTTTGAGTGGGTTTATGAATGGGTGAGTTTCTGAGTGGGTCTTTGTAGGACTCTGGCTCTCTGTATAGTGCACTAAAATGACGTACACTGTGTAGAGTCCAGTGATTCCCCAATAGGTATGCAGTGGTAAAAGTAGATAAATCAATTGCTCTTTTTGTGGCAGTGTGGGCGAACAGTTAGAATTATTAGAGGGTAGTGCTATGCATGTGTTGTCACACACAAAGGCAATAAATGAGACACACACTCAAGAATAAATCTGAGACCAATTTGTAGAAATAAATACTCTTTTTATTGTTGGAGTCCAAGAACACAGTTCTAAGGTGAGTACCTTTCGAGATATGATTATTAAAGAGTTTGGAAAATGTATCACATCTGCCCTCTGCTGCCAAGTCTGCTCTTCTGGGGTAGGCCCGAGCAACCCCTTCAAGTGTGGCCCTGAGGCAAAGTGGCACTCTTGCAGCAATCTCACTCCATGCTGGCACTGCCTTTCTCTATTCAGCTACGCTGATGGTTGGGAAAAGCCACTCGGCGGTACGCAGCGTCTACCAGGAGCTCTTTCATCGCAGGCTGCTGTTCTAGGCCATCTTGCTGCACCAGACTCCGTCATTAGCCAGAGCAGCCTCGGACTGGAGGAGACAGCCCCCACTCTGAATCATTCTGCTGGGACACTCCCTGGTGCTGCTCGGTGGTCCCACTGGGTCCCCAATGTGCTGGAAACGGCCACGGCCAGTGGCGAGGATGTGAGATGAGAGAGACGCATCCTACACACCTGCCATCTTGTTTAATTTAGAAAATCCAATATTTAAAATAAATATTTTAAATCTGCACAATCCATCTGTGAATGTTTTAATCTTGTTGGAAGGTAATTCCTATTTAGATTTTTCAAAGATTTTGTTCTTTCTTCAGTCATCTGAGGAAACCGCATTACAATCCAGCACTAAATATTACCCTAAACCTTCAAACTGGTTATCTCTAATGATATATGCAAGATTCATAAATATAACAATGCCAAGATGTTGAATGAGAGAGATCCACAATCTGCATTGTTTTCGCTGTACTCAGAGAATTACATATGCTATTGACTGCTAAATGTAGTTTGTGTGTGAGCATCCAAGTGCTACTCTTGGCTGATTGTATTTTGTAGCAATGGTGTATCCGGGAAAGGAATAATCACAAGGTTAATTTCAGATGAATGACTGTCTAGATTAATAATTCAACTCAAGTGCTGAGATATATTGTTACCTGCAAGAGCTACAGGAACCCCGACTGTCAATGTTTGTGCTGTTATAGAGCATCGGCGACAGGCGAGTCACTATCCTTTCGGTAATTCCAGGACTTCACTCTGAAGTGTTTACTGCGAACGAGTGTGAATAATGCGTAGACATTCATCGCTTACGGGAGTGACGACAGGAGGGGACTCCAATTTCCAGCTGCCCCACCCGCACCTGGATCTTGAGAAGCATACAAAACGCCAACGTAGCCCCGCAGTGGGTGTAGCTGCTTTTGCACTGGGAATAGCTTACCGGGAGTGATGGCAGGAGGGGCCTCAAATTCCCAGCAGCCCCAGCCGCACCTGGACCTTGGGAAGCGTACAAAAAGCCAACGTATGCACGCTGCGCAGGATACGCATGGGGACGCACACAGGCGAAGCCCGAAGGAGGCTGGGCTGGGCCCACCCTCCAAGTCCCTGCTAAATCGAACAAGGTACTGGCTATACCCTTCATTTCTTTATACTATTATTAAATAACTAACAGTATTAATGTAGGGGAGACTGATTAAACTGCATAGGATCTCCTTGCTTGGTGCATGATGTCCAGACGTAGGGGCCAGGGAATTGTGGGGACACTCGATTATGCAGAGGGAACCCACATTAGGTGAAGGAGAATGGAGCGTATTACCCGACCAAACGACATTGGCAACAAAGACCGGAATAACCACCAGGGGCACAGGGGGACAAAGGCCAGCGGATGCACTTTGGAGAAAACGGGGACGAGAAAAAGAGGGGGAGGCGCACAAAACAAAAAACCGACAAAGGCGCCCGGCGCAAGCTAAAGTCAAGGATAAACTAGGAGGGAACTGTGATGAAGAACAAACCCCCCAGAATACCCAGGAAAAAAAATATATCCCAGTAGCCCCTATAACAATTATTGACCCTTTGACAAATGAGAATATGTGGTGTATCATGGAGACTCATCTGTGAATGTTTTAATCTTGTTGGAAGGTAATTCCTATTTAGATTTTTCGAAGATTTCAAAGATTTTGTTCTTTCTTCAGTCCTCTGAGGAGACTGCATTACAATCCAGCACTAAATATTACCCTAAACCTTCAAACTGGTTATCTCTAATGATATAACCAAGATTCATAAATATAACAATGCCAGGATGTTGAATGAGAGAGATCCACAGTCTGCATTGTTTTCGCTGTACTCAGAGAATTACATATGCTATTGACTGTTAAATGTAGTGTGTGTGTAAGCATCCAAGTGCTACTCTTGGCTGATTGTATATTGTAGTAATGGTGTAATAAAGGAGTAATAACTAGGTTTGTTTCAGATGAATGACTGTCTAGATCAGAGGTCTTCAAACTTTTTGATGCCGAGACCCCCTTTTAAAACCTTTTTAGGCGTAAGGACCCCCTTCCGACAAAAGATTCTAGAAACTGGTACTCTTCATCATCAACAACTATCGACAAACATAAATGCGCCTGTTAGACCTCATCCATCCATCCATCATTCATCCACCCACACATCCAACCATCCTTCATCCATCCACCCTTTCATCCTTCCATCCATAAATCCATACTTCATCCATCCACCCTTTCATCCTTCCATCCATATATCCAACCTTTACCTATCCACCCATCCATCCATCCACCCATCATTCATCCACCCATCTTTTCACACATCCATCCATCATTCATCCATGCAACCTTTAATCCATCCATACATCCATCCTTCATCCATCCACCCTTTCATCCATCCATACATCCATCCTTTACCTATCCACCCTCCGTCCATCCACCCATCATTCATCCACCCACCTTTTCACACATCCATCCATCATTCATCCATGCAACCTTTTATCCATCCATCCATATATCCATCCTTCATCCATCCACCCTTTCATCCTTCCATCCATACATCCATCCTTCATCCATCCACCCTTTCATTATTCCATTCATATATCCATCCACCCTTTCATCCATACATCCATCCTTCATCCACCCACCCTTTCATCCATCCATCCATCAGTCATCCCCCACCTTTTCACACATCCATCCATGCATCCATCATTCATCCATGCAACCTTTTATCCATCCACACTTTCATCCTTCCATCCTTACATCCATCCTTCATCCATCCACCCTTTCATCCATCCAATCACCCATCATTCATCCAGCCACCTTTTCACAAATCAATCCTTCATTCATCCATGCAACCTTTTATCCATCCATACATCCATCCTTCATCCATCTACCCTGGCATCCTTCCATCCATACATCCAGCCTTCATCCAGCCACCCTTTCATCCATCCACCCATCATTCATCCACCCACCTTTTCACATATCTATCCTTCATCCATGCAACCTTTTATCCATCCATACATCCATCCTTCATCCACCCTTTCATTTATCATCCACCCACCTTTTCACACATACATCCATCCTTTCATTCTTACATCCATCCATCCTTCATCCTTCCTTCCTTCCTTCCTACCATCCATACATCCATCCACCCACCCATTCATCCTTCCTTCCATCCATACATACATCCTTCATCCATCCACCCTTTCATACATCCATCCACCCATCATTCATCCACCCCCCTTTTCTGTGCCTCTCTCATGGAGGGGGGTCAGTATCTCTCTGCGTCCTCCTTCTTCTTCCTCTCTCATGGGAGGGCATCTCTGTGCCTCCCTGCTTGGGAAGCGGGGGGGATGGGGCAGACAGGCTGTATAAACATCTAACTGTGAAGAACAGACTCTCATCCACATTTCTCCTGCACAGGCGCCAGATATGAGGGGGACTTGAACCAATGATTGTAATGTCCTTCTGCTGTTTACTGTGTGTTTGTAAAGCACTCTGATACCTTCGGGTTAAACTAGCGCTATATAAAACGTTAAAAATAAAAATAAACCCCACAGCTAAGTCCATTGACCTCAAAGGGCTACAGCCTTCTCCCCCAGCCCCCCCCCCTCCCCCAGCTCGTGTATGTGAGCCTGGCTGAAACAGCTTCAGGGACACACACAAAGGCACACCAGAGTACTTCACAGGACTTCAAAGGACCTTTAATTGTTAATGAGGCTTTGATGTTTGTCGTGAGTACCCTCAATCAGACCAACGCCAGAAACTGCACTCTGACAGAATCTGCGACCCCCTTCCCAGGACTCCACGACCCCCCTGGGGGTCGCGCCCCACAGATTGAAAACCTCTGGTCTAGATTAATAATTCAACTCAAGTGCTAAGATACCTTGTTACCAGCGAGAGCTACAGGAACCCCGACTGTCAATGTTTGTGCGGTTATAGAGCATCGGCGACAGGAGAGTCACTATCCTTTCGGTAGTTTCAGGACTTCACTCTGAAGTGTTTACTACGAACGAGTGTGATTAAAGCGTAGACATTCATGCTTCTGTTTGCTTTTGCACCGGGAAAAACTGAAGGGGCGGGGGGAGAGTCGCAAGTCTCTCAAGCCGGATGATCATGGCCAGAAGGGCTGTGTGGGTGGGTCCAGTGAAAAAGGAAATGGCGGGAGGCTGTGTTGTATTACATTTTAATAATGAACTCATAGTCAGATACATATTGGAACATTTGGGAAATGGCACCATAATAGATTCTGAAATTGTCGTACTATCGCTGAGTTATTTTTATAAACCTTCCTATCTGCCACCCCAAAGGCCTAATTTATTTCAAAGAGTTTACCGCCCGAGGAAGAATAAAGGCGTTCCCCCGAGGATGCAAAGTCTAACTCTTGAAAATCGATTTGCCCATTAACTGACCTGTAAGAGTGCGATTAACTACACTGACCCACCCAAATCACTCAAACTAATTTTGAGAGCCAAGGGCTCCGGTCTTGCCCAAATGAAACAAATTCTTATTTAACTGAGCCACAAAATGGGCCCAGTAAAAGACTCTTAAAGATAGTCTCATGGAACTTGGCATTTTTTTTCCCAATAATTAAGTGAGGTGAATTGGTTGAAAATGTTGCAAGACCATGATATTACATGCTTTCAGAAGACATGGCCCATTGATCCTGTTTATGTGAATGGCTATTGCTCTTATCAAACCCCTGCTAAATCTTCATCTTCAGGAAGGGCCAAGGGGAGTATTCTGACTTTAATCCCGAATACCTTCCCAGGGAAGGTATCAAAATTCGAACATTTAAGTGAAAATTCTCATATTCTTACACTGGAGATACATAAAGAAGGCAGATGGCTTTTAATAAATACTTACAATAACGAGACCAGCCCAAAGAAATATGCTATTGCGGAAGAGGTTGATAAGGTGGTAGAATAGGCCATAAATAATAGTAGAAACTGTGTTTTTAATCTCGTATGGGTGGGAGATTTTAACATATATTCTTGCAAACACAATACTGCTCCAATATGTGGTGTAGAGGACCTGGGGAGTGACAGTTTTAATCTTTTTGCGCATAATGAATATGGCAATTGTTTAAATAGGATCCTAATTGGTGAATTAGAACCAATTACTGGTGAATTAGGGAATATTGGAGAAACCTTTCATAGAAATGACTTGGAGTCAACCATTGACTATATGCTAATCACTGCCCCCATCAGCTTAAGAGCCACTAGGTTGGCAAATCAATTTACAATTTATAGCGATCATGCCATCCTATCACTCCAGATAAAAGTATGTAAAGGGGAACCTTTAAAAACTCAAATTATTGATACTCCAATAGTGGCAAGGAGGAATGGGATACAGCTAAAATGGGCCCATGTTAATCAAACAAAAACGACTACAAAATTCATGTCCACAACACTTAGCAATATAGCAATCTGTCTAGACCCAGAGACCAAGGCGGGAGAAATGGTGAAGGCTTTTAGCGATCTCCGACAGCAGGCAGAACGAGCTCTTACAGGTACTAAAGTAACTAGTAAGAGACCTGCAAAAGGGTTGGTTTGACTCATCTTGCTCAGCAGCAAGGAGAGCTTTGATGCATGCTTTGAAAAGCAGACCCAGAAACCAGGATGAAATTAGGGGTTTCCGGGCTACTTACAAACTCAATAGGAGAAATAGAGAGATGGAAATTAAAGAAGATATAAGGGAGGATCTTAGAAAGGCAGCAAAAATGGGTAACACCCATGATTTCTGGAGGTTAATAAATGTACCACACTTTAAAAATCCTGCAGATCCTACAGTAGATAACAATGTAGATGTGGAAGCTTGGGTTGCCCAATTTGAGAATATATTTGCCTCAATACTCCAACTTCCATCTGTCAATATAGAACAAGGTCAACATGCTCCCTTCTTCTTCTCACTCAGGGAAGCAAGGAAAAGCTTGATGTCATGCACCTCAGGCAAGGCCCCTGGACCAAACAGTGTCCCCATAGACCTTTACCAGGGAACACCAGACCTATGGGCACCATTACTGATGAATGTGATGAATAGTATAATTCGAGTCGGTCCCCCTCAATCTTGGTCTACAGGTGTCTATTTTTAAAAAGGAGACAGATCTGACCCAAAAAACTACAGGCCAATTTGCCTACTAGATACGAAAACGAAACTTATGGGCCGGCTCCTCTTTTCTAAGCTGGAGGAGAACAATATCCTAATTCAGGTCCAACATGGTTTGCAGCAGGGAAGGGGAACCGTTGATCAGTGCCTACATTTGGCACTCATAATAGAAAAATACACCAGGATGAAGGAGGGGAATATATACATGGCTTTCATGGACCTGTCGACAGCATTCAACTGTGTGATACATGAAAAGCTGTGGACTATCATGAGGGAGATCGGAGTTGATCAATCATTATTACATTTTGTCAGAGACAACTGGCCCCCGTCCTTTTGTGGCACTCAATTTGGAGGAGGGACACAGTCCCGCTGACACATACAATAATACAAAATGGTTTAAATATGGATACTTGTAGAAGATCCAGATGGTTGTCCTATGTAGAAACACTCCTGAAAAAAATTGACCTACCACAACTGTCCAAGGACCCACTTGAATGCAGAAAGGTCTCAAAGGAAAAGATCAAAATATGTTTATGAGGAGGGTGGAGTATGAGAGAAAGGAGCATCATTGACAGAAGCAGGCAGTTGTTAGCTTTAGATCAATTCCTTTAGTGGGAGAGAGAGGACATTTATTTTATCTTGCCGACGTAACAAACGCACACCATAGATTTATATTGTTAAGGTTTTGTCTGAATATGATCCCACTTATGTTAGGTTACCCTGGTAAAATATACAACCATGCTGATTTTTTGTGTGCCCATGTGACAGAATGTCAAGACAAACTGATTTGCACTTGGTTTTATTTTGCAAATTGTATAAGAAGGAATGGAACGATTACTTAAAACCGTTATTACAGAAGATGAATTTTAAACAATGCCGGGTGGCATTACATTTTTTAAAAAGTTTATCTGTTCCTTAGGCTTGTTTTACATTAGCTTCGTTCCTATGGGCCTGTATGAAAAAAAGAAAAAAGACAACAATAGTGGTAGCTACTGGATGAAAATCACCTTATAGGACCATATCGGAGATTGGGTCATTATTTATAGCGTTGTTTGTCAATTTTTACTGTGGATAAAATGAACTATTGTATTTTAACACTAAAACTGGAATTGTATATTCGGAAATTGGTTTTTACACATATACTTTTATGATCATTTTTGTATCTGATCGAATACAGGATTTGACTATGACTATGATTGCTAAATGTGTTAAATACATTGCAGAGATCTAGGGTAGCTTCAGGGTATATGTTAAGTTTCAATAGAAAAGCTCAGAGTATTGAGTATTTGCACCAGAGAAATATGTGACCAGCAAGTTAATGCTCCTCTATGGCACTTATGTGTAACTACCAGGATACTGAATTCAATTCTGTAGAATACTGTTTTTAAATAATATTATGTGAGGAACAATATTTGTAATCTGCAGCTCAAAGATATAAATGCCAGTCAAATAGGTAAGTGCAATTTTTCACTTGTTGAAAAAGTTTGTTTTAAAGCTATCAGTGGTGTGTTCTGGTATCAATAAAACAGCAAGGGGATGAACTGCAGAGGTGTGTGTGTCTGTGTGTGAGTCACTTTTAGGTCTCATGTTAAAAAAAAACTGCACAGCAATATGCATACAGCAAGCGTTTATATTGATGATGATGTATGCAAAGATACATGTGTGCATAAAAATGAAATTGAATCACTGTTGGCAAAATCACCCAATATGACCTCAACCCCGAGTCAGAAATACATGGTCAGGCAGCCTAGGACTGAGGCAACTGATTGACAGATCGCATGTGGGGTGACACATAACCAGCAGAACAAAAGTGCAAACAGGAAAAATCCAGATTAATCCCACAGTTAGGCAGTGACACCCCAATGATTTGGGGAGGTGGCCCCAATAAAGCACACATGGCAGGAGGGGTGCGCATTCCCAAAACACCATAAAGTTATATGCCGTGTGAAGTTAGGAACACTTAGCCAATCAGGATACAGCACATGCAGTGATCACATGCTCCCCATGCAGGACACCTAAAAACAATACCCACTGGCCCTCATTATGTCCAGGCAAGGTCGAGACCCTCCTGCATTTGGTATCAATTGGGAACAATTTATGACTCCATGATTAGGCCTACCTTCCTCTACCTAAAGAGGATCTATGAATTATTTTTTGATGGTCCAAGAAAAGTATATAATGGTGCTCAAATTGATTGTACTTTGATATAGTCCTCAGACCCGCTTCTGTAACTGTGCTCCCAGCCGAAGTATTTAATTTAACCAACTATTCCAGTTTTGCCAAACAACTCTTGCCTTCGGGTTTTCAAGTTAAATTCAGATTGGAGAAACACACACTTTACTTAAAACTCATTTCCTTCAAGGAAGCTGGAGGTATGAAGTTGCTGCATTTATTTACCTGTAATTAAAAATTTACAAGTTCCAGTCCCCGTAAAAATGTTTTGAGTTTGATCTTGTGTTTACCCTGAAGAAGTGTATCAGGTGTATGAGGCGATAGGACCATATTCCTTGTTGGGTTTTTTTAAAGAGGAAATTCTCTAAAGCTTTGTGGTGCTGGGCCTGTATTGCCATCTTGGAATGACAGTTCTAATGTGACAAACCTAAAAATAACTTCTGAAGTCTCTGAATTGGAGAAGGATTGGTCCTGAGGGAAGATCTGAATGCAGAACTTTCCAGGTCTTTGCTGCTGCCACTGTAATGACCTTATCACAGTACGTGGCTGTGAGCAGGAATGGATGTGATAAGCAAAGAGCATGGTTCAGAATATAGTAGTGTAGTAGTACAGTGTTTTGCTTGAAATTTCAGAGGCTGTTGATTGTTCACTCCTTGGACTAAACTTATGACTTTGAAAATGTTCTAACTTTTGATGGGTAGCCAATGCATCTGATGTAGCACATCCTTCATGATGTAGCACAGAAGGGATGCATGAACACGTAGAAAGATTGGAAATTATTGCATGGTGGCATTTGCCACCAGTTGAGGCTAGTGGAAGATCATTTCTGGGGCAGTTAGATACATTGAGATCCCATTATCTAATTTCGAATGAAAAAGACCATTCAAATTTGGAACGTGGAAGTTAACATCAATGAAAGGTATTAACATTTTTAAGCTCTTCAATTGCTGGAAACAGGTCATACAGACAATAGCAGCCTAGATTTTCACAGACTGATCGGAGTTGATGCAGCTACCCTGAGTGCAGACTGAGCTGGAGTTGCTAAGTGGTCTATAGCAGGAGGGCAGTAAAGGACTTTATGTTGATTCAATTGTAGAGGTCAGAAGAGATTGGGTTTGTGGGATTTAACCACTTCGATGGATCGGATACACCCCGATTGTCCAACGTCACGGTGGTCGTTTGCGGAGGACGACCCAGGGTCGTTCGAATCGTGCATGCGTCTGATTTTCCAGCACCGTGGGGGAATTCCAGCCGCAGCGAAGCGGCTAGTTTCTGGAAGTTGCTGACAATCCACCACAGAGTAGGTGAGTGTTTTTGGCAAATCCAAAGATAGACTGTGTCATGTACATACACATAGAAGTGTGCTTCCATCTGATGGATTATCTAGGCATGGAGGTACTTGTAGTTTTTAAATAGGAGGACTGACAGTATAGCCCCATGAGCAACACAGCTGAGAGTACTTGGGCCAGAATGATGGGAGGAGTTCTACAATTGTTCACCTTGCTTCAGAAAGTATCTTAACTAATCAAGGGCTCCTCCAGAGATAACAATATCTGTGAGTCCAGAGAGAACAGTGTAGTGATCAATGTGGTATTAAGCAGCCAGTGGATCAAGAAGGATAAGAGGCTCAACATCACCTCCATCCAATAAACTATATCCAATACACTTTGTTGGTCATCAAGGACTGAGACAATGATTAATTATTTCCCTCTAACAGGCGGACACCAGCCTGGTCATTATCCCAAATGTGATTAGCTTTAAAATACCTCTGTAAATATTAAACACTAACTTCTCAAGTACCTTGTTTCAGAAGGAAGTAAAATAAATGGATCTACAGTTGTTATTGCAATCAGGATTTAGAGAGTTTTTAAATGTAGGTTTAGAGATGAGCTATTTCCATAATATTGACATTATGCTAAAGTGGGCAGAGATTATATTGAAAGATAAAAAAAGTGTTGGGTTGTAGATTGATCTTCAATTTCACCAATGTTACATCGCATACATTCCCTGGATATGGATAGTAGTTTTACAAACTAAGGTAATCAGTCACTGCACAGCAAAGCAAAATATTAAAAGGATTCTGTAATTTTTGAACCCAAATATTGGGAATGCTGATGGAGCAAGGATTCGCACGAAAGGCGACTTGCTTGAATTCATGAACCGCGAATAACCCTAACTATGTAATCAACATGTTTGTCTTACTCATTTACCCTTTTTTCAATTGATATTGGGTATCCGAGTGAAGCTTGCTTATGTGTTTTCTAATTCTAATACGCTTGCAGATAAAATGGCTGCTGCTTTGCAGGAATTTCTACTGCGCATGCGTCTGTCATACCCACGTGACATGACGTACTCCCAGTCTTTGAGGGAAGTCTGTCGCATCTCCGCACTAGTGTTAATATGGCTGCTCTGTGTTCTCACATGCGAGAGGCTTGCATTGCTGCTTTTGCTAAGCTGTTCGTTCTGCCTAATCCTAATGCTATAGTTTATTATAAATAGGTATAGTGTCGAAATTCATGGTATACAGTGTAATCATTTATTCTGTGTTCTAAACTGTTTCTTTTCCATTTCATTTTACACTTTAAAAACTGGCCTGTCCCGTAACGCTGTACTCCATCTTTGTTGAAACTGTGACTGCGCGACAACCGCAAGTCTCAAGAACAAGTGACCTTTGGACTATTTCAAAGGAGCTGACTGACTAGAAGATGCTCCTGAGAAAGTCACTGAATGAACTCTAAATTGTATACATTGTAATCGACAATAGAACATCCATTGTTGGGTGTAAGGAATCGGCATGAGAACCTAAATTTGTTGGGCGTGGACATAAATTTAGACTTTAGAAAGTCTAAATTTTAGGTGGTGTGATGACCTGTCCTCCTCCTTTGCCCAATCGAAATTGGGGATCCTTACACTTGCAACATTGAGGGGTGGTACACTGACATCGAAAACAGCATAACTAGCGTAGATTTAGCTAGAGAAATTGTCCGACTTGTCTGAATAGCTGACCTGTCACTGACCCAACGCACTCAATAGGTGACCGAGAGCAGAGGGCTGCAGAGCCCTCTGTCTGAAGGTTCGAGAACCCAATCGGGGTTCTGGGAAGTTGAAGTGCTTGCGAAGCAGTTTGCTGGTGAATGCTGTAACCCAATCGGGGTTTTGGCTGATTCCTTGCAGAGTGGGAGTAACGCAGGCGTTGCAACCAAAACTGCGGGTGCTGGTCCTAACCTTTGGTGGTCTGATCCTGATCCAAATTCTGGGGTTATCCTGTCCTGATTTTCCTGATCTGCACCTGCTCGCCTACTGGCACTGAAATCTTTTTGGGGTTTTCTATCCTTTTCGAACTGACCCGTGGCCAGGGTTGGTCTTCACAACATTCTAGGTAAAAATAAATCTGTGTGTGTAATTGTCAATATAACTTGCGTCCTATTCTTTACCTTCCCTGAATTTGCAAAGCTTTGATTGCATATGTTCCTTTTTTCTTACCCTTCCCTTAGTAAATGATGAAGTCGTGTTTGTGGTTTATTAGCGTGTCCCACTTTTCTACCCATCTTTAGTCAATGCTAAATGTATTTCATGATAGTGCAATTGTTCCTTCTCTTTACCCTCCCTTTAAGGAGTTAAGTTTGATTATCTGAATTCATAGTGTGTTCCAATTTCTTCCCTTCCCTATAGTTATATGGTAAAATGTAGTTTTGTTAGTGCACCTGGTATTCTTTCTCAAACCACAAACAATTGCAAAACTGTTGGTCTAGTATGTTCCCTTTCTTTACCCTCCTTTAGTCAAGTTGCATAAGCCTGTTCCTCGAAATAGTATGTTCCTTGTTTTACCTTCCCTTTATTTCAAACTTACTAAATGGTTGGCATAATCTATCTCATGCATAGTTTTACACTGTTTTTGATCTTGGTTATTGATAGTTTAAGTGCTTTTAATCTATGGCTCATGACTTTTGATGATGATTATATAAAGAGTTTGAACCTACCCTGAGTCTGTGGTTATTATATGAGTGCAAATGTTATGGTATTTTGATTGCCTTTCTTTACATAACTCCCTGATCCATTGTGGTCATAGGTAACAGTGACAAGCATTGGTAAGTCAATGGTATAGGAATTAGTGGAATAAAATAAACTGGTAGTAGAGTGTGGGTTACCTGATTGAATAAATGTGAATTTGAATTATGGGCCCTGGTGAGTATTTTTTAAAATTATAGTCGGTTGACCTGCGCACTCTATAACTGCGAAAAGGCTCATATTACGCAATTAGGGGGCTGATTAGGATGACGGGTGGACTTTCGTCTGCCCGCCACCCTAGTAGTGCTGGGACCGGCCGCCAGATGTGCGGTGGTCCTGCACCACTGATTAGGATGAGACAGCCACCCTGGCCGTCACATTCCGTATTTCCAACATTGCGGCGGGCACCGCAATGGAGTAAAGGCATGTTGTGCATTCTCATGCACAAGGTGGCAGGCACCGCGCGGTACCGGCCACCTTTTGCATGGGAATCCAGGGGGGGGCATGGGTACCACCCAAATGCACCCCCCACTACCGCTAGGGGCCTGCATTGGGCACCCAAAGCACATCCCCGCCAGCCTTTCCATGGTGGCATCAATGCCATGGAAAGGCCTTTACAAACAGCCACCATATTATGCCCCAGCTCCGCCCGGCCGGCAATCATAATGATTGACACAGTGATTCTTTTAGAGGTACTGTAAGGATATTTTCAGTTCTGCCATATACCTTTTTAATGGACACCTTAACAAAAGTTTGCACAGTCAGATTGTGCAATAGCCTGGATTCAAATCAGGAATCTTTGTGTTACATACAGAGACATTTGGAGTGCTTGCAATAACCATCTGTGCTATCCTACCAGGACATTTTATTTTCACGAGTTATCTTAATTTGCAATATTGTTCATTTAAGGTGAGTGTTTTAAAGTCTATATGCAGTTATTGGTGAGTGAAAAAACAAGCAAATAGTTAAAGAAGATTTAGAGGCTTATTTTTAAGAGCTCAGCTTAATTTTGCACCACACGTGCATTCATGACATGGGGCTCTCATGAAGATTTATGAAGCCATACAGAGTGACCCTGCATGGCTTTCAGTGGCCTCCTAAGCTCATACGTCATGAGTAAGGTCATGATATGCAGATCTCTGCGTCGCCTTACTCTGACTCACGTGGGCATTCATGAACGTTGCAGTGGGTTTTCCCTCGCAACAACTACAGAATGTGACAATGCCCCAGATTTACAAAGTGATGTAGAGCTGAGGAAGTGCATTCTGCAGCATACATAGAAACAGAAAAATGCCTTGTAGGGTTAATTTGAGAAGGAAGGTGCCCTCTCTTGCACAAAAACAATCCTGCCTTCAACGAAGGCAACCTTGCACCATTGTGCAAGGGCGCCTACGTTGGCACTGGACTGCTGAAACGGCACCGGCGCGGAAAGCAATGCACCCTGTTGCTCAAATATGATGGATTTATGGCCTTTCACTTGTGTAGGGCAGTGCAGCAAGGCGCCAAAACGTCATAAATAATACACATTGGGGCATATTATCAAGACAGGAGATTCAATTATCGCCGCTTTATCGGCAGAAAACTGCCAATAAAGCGGCGATAACTGGCTTGATAATATGCTCTATGGAATTTCAATAGAGCATATAATCAAGCTCATTATCGCCGCTTTATCAGCAGATTTCTGCCGATAAAGCGGCGATAATTTTATCTCCTGGCTTGATAATATGCCCCATTGTTCTTTATATCTAGATCTCTGACACCACTCAGACACAATGACCCGCTCCACTTCAACTCAGCATTGTTGTTTCCATAATTATTTTTAGGGGACCACAATACTTGAGTTTAAATTAAATTTCACGAATGAGCTTTTCATGATAATACGTAAACCGTGAATTCTCTTTAGATTTATGAGAGGAATGTTTTGAGAAAACAAATGCAACCTAATTTTCTGGCAATTCAGTTCAAAGTAACACCGATGTCGAGAAGATTATCTAAGATAGTGCGTTTTACCGACACTTACATATATTGGGAATCTGTGGCATTCTAAGCAGGTAATGATGCATTTGCATGTACATTTTGCAACTTTCCTTGCAAACTTCTCTTTTACATTATTTACAAAGGAACAATTTTTTTAAAAAAATCAGTCACTATTTTTTTTCGCTGAAGTCTCGTGTATTGGTAAACAGAATATCGATGACTGATAGTTTTATATAATTTGCCAAAACAAATGTATATTAAATCATACAAGCTCGGTTGGCTGAATGTATTTTGAAAATGAGATTTAGTGCGATCTGTAAAGCTCTTCCAAAGTCTATGCGGATATTTCCCAAAGCAAGATCAGCGGGTCTAGCAACAGGAGCAATTCAAATTGAAAAACACTGGCGTCTTAGCTGCTGCACACAAAAGCACCCTGGAGGACGTTTCTATCTGTGATTTAATTCAAAGGCATGAAGCATGGTGCTGTTGCCAGGAAAAAGTCTTCATATTTGTTCAATACATCCTATGTCCCATTACTAAACCTTTATTAAACCCCTCAAAGCTTTAAACTTGGTAAGCTGCTTATTGATTTATTGGCAACATCTTAGAAAAGTCACATTCACATTGATTGAACTTAATAAAAGAGATGAACCATTTTTTATCTAAACAAAAAATAGTTTGCCATAGGACAGAATACAGTAGCGGCTCTTCATAGAGTATTAATGTGAATTACTCAGTGTTAAGGAAAGGAACAAGAAACGAGGATTTAGTTTCGTTTCTTGGATTTCGTTTGACAATTGACTGGAATTAGTTTAAAACCTACAGAAAATGTTTCTCACGTGCCATAGGCATGTCTTTGAAAAGGTAGGCGTTTTATGCTCGCAGCAATATCGCACTAACCACGATTTAAACACTTCCAATGCATAAAAATCAGTTCGTAGATTGCAAAACTATCTGCACAAAAATATAGCAGCCAGTATTTAGACATTATTTAAATATTGACCAATAAACATTCCGAACTGTTTTAAATTCCAAAATCCAGCCAAACTCACTCCCATTGTAGCTTTGGTTTGATTTAATGTTTTCACTCCAGTCAATTTTCATGCAAATATGAGTATAGGTGCTTATCAAGATTTTTGCAGAAAGGTATTTGTGTAAAGTTGACATGTTTTCTGTTTCTATTTTTTGGTGAATGGTTTGCCTTTCTGCTTTCCTAATATTTTTTTAAGTTGTCATCAAAATTACTTGAGGACCGCAGTTTAGTTCTGATCTCTAAATGGAATCATGGCACTGCCCCAAACTTCCCTGTAAATTAATCCTTTCATATGTACCATAAGAAAGACAGTTTCTTTCAGTCACTCCCTTTAGACACCAAGGGCCTCATTTATGTTTTTTGGCATAGGGCGGTGCAGAAGGCTTTGCTGCACTGAAACCCAAAAGAAAAGGGTAGGAATGCACCATATCTATTCAATATGGCGCATTCCTGTCCTTTTCTCTTGATATGGCGCACAATGGGCTGCCATGGCACCAACTCACGCACCTTTGCACATGATGCAAGGGTGCCTGTGTTGCAGGGATGATTATTGTTGTGCAGGATGGTAAACCTTTATGACAACAAACACAAGAGTCTTTTTACTCTTTATACACATAGAAAAAGGAAAAACAAAGAGAAATAAAGATATTTCTTCTTGTTGTTTATCCCATACGCTTTGGGTCAGTGTTAAAAAGCCATGGATGTTGCTGTGAACGGCCCCAGCAATATCCATGGAAGTCACCTTTCATGCAGTTTTCTGCGTGAAAGGGACACATATTTATAAGGCCATGAAAAGCCATGCAAGGTGGCTTTACCAGGCCTTATAAATATGGCATGGGCACATTGATCCACAGGAACCTCAAAAAAGTGACATTCTGGAAGCGCAATATTGCCGGTAAGGCTTCATAAATGAGGCGGGAATCGACGTAGGGCAGTGCTGCAAGTCTTCTTGCAAAGCTGCTCTACCCCAATGTGAAAGGGCAGCAATGCACAGTACTTATGAATTATGGTGCATTAATCTCCTTCCCTCTCTGTTGGTGCACAATTCGATGCCCAGCGACAACGTAGGCACCCTTACAAGGGTGCTTCCATTGCAGGCAGGCTTATTTTTATATAGGAGGTGGCATGGGTCTGCACAAAACAAGCCTGAAAGGCATCTTCCACCTTTCTATGTCTGCTGCAGTAAGAACATTAGGCAAAATCTAAATATTTCTCCTCATTACACCTGCTCTTGGGAGGGATAAGGTTTTGCCATTGCTCCAGGTTTAAGTGATTGAGTAAATCAGGGCAGCATCAAAATGCATGAGTGTTGCATGGAAAACCCCAATGTAATGCCCATTTAATGCCTCCTTGATGCAGAGTAAGACATGGCAGTCACCAGTGCTGCCCTCTGAAAGCGCAAGCCTTTCATAAATAAGCCCCCTATAGGGTTATTTATGAGAGCCATGCTTCACCTTTGCACCACATTAATTGGTATATGCAGGACGCAGGGCTCTCAATCGAATTCATGAAAGCCACCTTGCGTGGCTTTGAGTGGCCTCATAAATCATGAGTAAGGTGATGCAGCACATATCATTGCGATGCCTTCTCTGAGCCAAGATAGCATTCCGTGGGCATTTCCGTTGGTTTTCGAATGCGGCACCCATGGAATATGATGCTGCCCCAGATTTACAAACTCTAGTAAACCTGGGGAAGTGGCATACACCTCCTAAGGTGAGGCATAATGAGGAGAAATATGTTTGCACACATAGAAAAAGGAAAAACCTCTTAGGATTGTTTTTGTGCAGGAATATGCCCATTCCTGCACAAAAACAATCCTCCATGCAATGGAGGCCCTCTTGCACCATGGTGCAATGGAGCAAAAATGGCACCAGCGCATGGGGAAAAGACAGGACTGCACCATATTGCTTAAATACAGTGCAATCCTGTTCTTTCCCTTTTGGCATAGGGCAGCACAGCAAGGTGCCTTGCGTTCTGCCTTGATCACTGCGCTACACCAAAATCCCATCAATGAGACCATAACTTTGGCCTGCCTCTTGTTTTAAGGATATTGTCAACATGGTCTCAATAAAAGTATGACATTCTTATTTGTAAGGAGAACAGAAAATAAGTACACATTGTAAACTTGATTGAAAATGCCATTTTCATGCGTTGCTAGTAAGGAACTATTGAATTGTTATTCTGTATCACAAGCATGCAGCTATATTTTCGATTCACCACATTTAGACTCATTAATAGGAATAGCACATACTTCTTCTCAAAGGATCAGGAGTTCCATGGTGGACATGCCCCATTAAGTTTTGGATCCCCCAGAAGTACTTATTTTTGGGATATAAAAATGCCCTTTCAGATGTAGCAAATATTAGCATATTACTCAGTGTCTGAGAGCAACAGCCTTGCAAAACTCCATAAGCCACAAAAGTTGGTTTACTGTCTTCATTTCAAATGGAAATCCCGGAAAGCCCTTCTAAAAACTTGGCAGTCGATGTAATTTTTCACATAAGTGCCATTTGGCCATTTTGGTCTTCTGACAATTATTTTTAAATATAACATTCACTGAGGAGAGGGTAGCACTGGAATGAAACTAGATTGATTGTGTTTGAGCATCAAGACTCTGCCATAAAATCGAAAGGACTGATGTACAGTTGAAGGAGAGATTACCATGTCACAAACACACTCCTTACCAAACTCTAGGTGCACCTCCCTCATTTGGAGAGAAGTGGACTTAAGTGCTCCATCGTTGGAGATCCAGTTGTCACAATTGATGGAATGCGTTCTCTTACAGCACAATGGATTTGGAGTCGTTGGCGACAGGACATTACACCACTCACAACATGCGGTTTGAGAGTAGTTGCATATCATGTGTTCAGTCTGACCTTTTTTTTGTAATTGCAACATGCCTACAAATGAGTAGCTTTGTTTGCATTTACTAACCATCTTATTGGGCATAAGGCAAATAGTTTTGAAAATCTATCTTCTTAAGAATGTTTTTTGCCTTAGTCAAATACACTAAATTTAAAGATAGCCAAAGGCTTGTAGATGTTGCAAAATATCTGTTAAAAATGTATTCACATGGTTATGCAAATAAAAATCCCTCTTTGCACAAACCTTTCTTCTCCTTTGAATGCCTGCTTCCAATAAATGTTTTGAAAATATTTATGTTACTATTTTTAAAACTATAATCATTTGTATGTAAGCATTACCATTAGCACTAATGCAATGTGATTTGGTTGCGTTTTACTGCATATCTATTGGGATTGTAAAGAGAAGATAGCAGAAACCGGCTTTTGAAATGGACATGGAAAGCATTGTGATACAGGACTTCCATTAAACTACTCCAAACAATGCAATATATCTAGGGGGTCATCTGGCAGTCTGCCCTGCCAACTGCGACTCTCACGTCCACAAAGGGTGCTAAAATGCAATCTTGCACAATTTTCTACTTTTGAGTCAAGCAAAATATGAATGACTTTAGCGATTTCGTACAGCACAATATTCTGGAAGATGTTGTCCCTGTGAGGCTGGCTAAAATAGGAAATATTTATTTGAGAGTCTTAAAGACCTGCATTTTCCAAATACTGATTATAATTTTTCAATTATTGATTGGTTATATATGATTCTTATTTTGCACTCCTTAGATTGAAAACACAATTTTAAGCCATGTATACGTTGCTGCACTGTGACTGGAACACACTCTCAATAGTACACACTTTGGGCCCCATTAGGATGACGGGCGGACCCTATCGTAGAACGGGACCGCCCGCCATAAGGGCGGGGGTCCCGTGGGGGGAATTAGGATGTGCCCGCCACAGTGGCGGGCACATCCTGTAGTGTTTGCATTGTGGCGGGCGGTGCACTCTGCATCGCCCGCCACAAAGTAAAATATGCTCTTTTGCATTTGCATATGCAAAGCAGCAGGTACCGCGCAGTGCCTGCCGCTTTGCATATGCAAATGTGGGGGGGTACCATAGGTACCCCCCATGTGCCCCCCAGACAGAGGCGCCAACCTGGGGGCCCTGCAGGGGGCCCCGCAGCAATCACCGCATGCCTTTCCGTGGCGGCATTGCCGCCAAGGAAAGGCCTCTGCTTTTTGCAATTGTAATATGGCTGGTGGTGTCCATTGGACACCGCCACCATATTAATCTATTACCGCCGCGGTCGCAAGCCGACCGCGGCGGTAAAGTGGCGGACGGTCTTTCCGTCCACTGCTGTCCCCTCGGCCATCCTAATCAGGCGGAGGGGAACACAAGAGTGGTTGTCGGGCGGATTGCCTCCGCCTGGGTGGCGGTGGCCACCGCCACCCTGGCGGAGGCAATCCGCCCGATATCATAATGGGGCCCTATGTTTCTCTAATACAGCACCAAACACCAACACTAATAGATTATGAATACTACCAAACCCTTCACTGATGTATGATCTACAGATGTTCTGGCTTTTTCTAAAAGCCGAATGTACTCGGATTGGTGTCAGTACACCAATTTATTTTTATTTATAATTAATAATAATTAAATCAATTATATAATATTAAATAAAATAAAAAAAATTATATACTTACCAATACTTACGATGTAATGGTATGCGTTGTAATACCATCTGCTATGTAATGCCATGCGTTGTAATGGCATCCGATGTAATGGATCCTGCGTTGTAATAGCTGCGTTGTAACAGCATTACGACGTACAAGTTGCGTTGTAAGTGATACACACCATGTACTCAACCCCCATGATACATCAGTTGACATGTTTTTGTATATGAAGCTTATGATCCTATCATTACATAAGTGATATTCTTTGGAACACAGTCTCCAGGAAGTATACACATCAGTATACACATCATCAGAAACTCAATACTATAGATGTTACTACTATCAACACACATCTCCCTTCGTTAAACTAAGTACTCAGTAATTATTCATCTGATCATTCAAAAAAGCCCCTTATAGCAACAGTAAGAGGTAGAACACCGCTATTTAAATCCACAAATAAAAGACACGGCTTAGTAAAACTATTTACTGGTTAAAGTTTCATATCTTTAATATTCATGTACAAATGTGTTGTTCAACAGTTCATCAATAAGGATAACGTCCTTAGTAGGATCAGAATTCCCATTTTGTCCAACTCTACAGATAATTGCTGATTTTTGTTAATTTTATTTTGGAAATCATCCATAATGCCTCCAGAATAAAGTGAGATATTTATTTGGACCCTTTTCAGAGCCTCATTCTAGGGTGCATTTTCGTCTTCCGCAGTACTTCATTTGAAAAAGAATCAGTGTGGGAGATAGTGTTTTGCTCAGAAGCTGGTTTTATTTAGTTTTTTTGTTTTTTATATTTGTTTGCATGCCCAATAGCAAGGCTTTGTACTTCTTATTTCACTTCACACATCTTTAATACACTACTAGATGTTCCCTGCACATTTATTTCACTCTTGTAGGTCCCTGCTTTCTCCTTTTGGCACATCTGAAGCAATGGTAACCAAAAATAGGTGCAAGTGTACCCCATCTGCAACAACTTGCTGAAAATAAGCACTAATCCCCAGAATATTGACAATAAAATGTTGGGGAATTAAGTACTGCAAATCTTCTATTTTAATCGCCTTAGTATTTTGATTACAGCATTTTCTTAGGGGTTTAATCACACTTTCCGTATATAATTGTTCTTTGACTGTACTGTTGAATAATGAGAGCAATAATAGTATGGCAAACTAATATTGTGGACATAGGAGCGATGGATAACATTTTGAAAGGAAAGTGCTTAGAGTGTAATATATCTCTACTATTCTTGACTTCACATCTCTCTACCTTGGCGATCTATACTTACATGTGAGTAAGGTATAGAAAATCTATACATACTTAATTTTGGATATTTTTCCCCTTGATATTTTGTCCACAATGATAATGTCCTTCAATATCCTTGACTCGATATTCAGGACCACACTTTTTTTGCATGTGCACTGTAAAGCCTCTACTACACGTGAGAGGGATTTAGCTCTGCTTATCGGCAAATATACCAGGGCAAAGGCAGGCTCCATATACCTTTGCTTTGTGGATTTGAGCAGTGCTTTTGATTTGGTAGACAATAATTTGCTCTGGACAACCCTAATTTCAATGGGACCACTTATGGCAATTGTCGGGTTTCTTTCCCGGCTGTAAGCAAAGTTATCTAGCCAGGTCCGATTTGGCCCCCAGGGAGAATGTACACCTAAATTTAGAGTGGGGCCGGGGATAAGACAAGGCTGTGTTCTTGCACCAATCCTATTCTCTCTATTCATTATTGGCATAGATAAACATTTACAGACAATACAGGCAGAAGCCCCTACAGTGGCAGGTCGCACGACACCTGCCTTATTATATGTGGACAATGCCGTATTGTTAGATAGGCCTATAGAGACTGATGGATGCATTTTCTAGCTTTATGGTACAGAAGAAAATGCTTATAAATAAGTCCAAAACTTACACCATGATCTGTGGGCCTAAACCTCCCAAGACCTTTTTTATTGAAAAAGCGCTATTCAGACTGTCACCTCCTTTTGCCTATAGAGACTGATGGATGCATTCTCTAGCTTTATGGTACAGAAGAAAATGCTTATAAATAAGTCCAAAACTTACACCATGATCTGTGGGCCTAAACCTCCCAAGACCTTTTTTATTGAAAAAGCGCTATTCAGACTGTCACCTCCTTTTGCCATTTTTTTTTTTTATAGATAACGGCTCTTGGTCCCAACATGACAAAAATATTAAAGCCAAAATGAACTGGGCAACCCAGTGAATTTTTAAATTTCATTCCAAACTAGGGAACTGGTTGATTTATGAGATGGTAGCTTTGTATAAAGCCAAAGGTGCACGTACAATCCTATATGGGCCAGGGCTATGGGGCTACACAAATAACAAGAACTTGCCAATTCAAGAAAACCTGTTCCTGAAACGCTTGCTATATTTACCGCCATCTGCTTCAAACACCATTGCACATCATGAGGTGGGTCTTCAGTTTATTGAAGACCTACTACTGATACAATCATTGGTATTCTGGTGCTCAGTATGGAAAAGGGAAGAAACTGCGTTTACAAAAGGAAATATTTTAGATTGTCTTAAACTGCATGCTGCACTTAAAATACCATGGTGGTCATATATTAATTCCGCCTTAGAAAACGTGTATAAGCTAACAATATGGTCAGAAATTTCTAAAACACTGTTATACACAAAGAAAGAGATTAAAAACACCTTTCTAATGCTTAGGCTGGATCTGAGATCTAAGGCTGAAAAAGACAAACATATTGTTGTTAAGAATATAATAAATAGCATAAAGGCAAGCACTAATAATTATCTGTCATACGTGATTTACGGCCATCATCTTTCTGTGTTAAAAAGATTAAGATGTGGCATTGTCCATTACCTTGCAGCTTTTCCTACTATGCTGCTTTATCCGCCTGAAGATATGCTATGTCCATGTGACAAAAGAAGTAAACAGAGTATAATGCATTTTATGCTAATTTGTAATTTTTTTAAGAATCTTAGATGTTTTCATTTGAAGCCTCTCTTTCTCATCTATAATATCAGGTCACATAAAGTAGTGATGACATTTTTGGTGACATTGGGTGACCCCTTGACTTGTTATAGTGTTGTCCTGTTTATCTTGAAAGCAATCAACATGAGAAAAATTATGAGACCATTGTCGAGTTCCACTGAAATTGATCTGAGGAGTGCAGCCAAATTAAATGATTAACAGCATCAGATGCAAAGAGAACTTAAAGACCAGCATGTGAGAGAGGGTGCTGTTTCATTAAGAAAATGTTTAGTATTATACCTTAATGCTATTAGTTCTAGTTGGCAGTCACATGAGGTGGTTTTTGTCACATTTACTCTCTAAGTACTATTAACACATTTTTTAAATAAATAAGTTAGCAATGGTAGAGAGACCGGCAAATATTTTCATAAGAGTCACATCAAAAGCATAGGCAATTGCACTTCAAAGTTTCCCTTTTATAAATAACATGTCAGAAAATTCCCTCTTTTCCTCATGTTGTATATCAATCATATAGCAGCATTATGCCTTATCTAAATCAACAACAAAAATAACTGCAATATTTGATCGCCTATGATGGTATTTGTTTGATACTGTTCTAAATACAACGCAGAGCTATAAGGAGCTTTTAGGCAAAGTCATATGAAAGGTTTGGGTGCATAATATTGTTTTGTGAATCATATATGTATTAACCATTACATTATATAAATAAATAACTTCTGAATAAGCTGAACAAACAAAGAAACAAGTGGTCAACTGCAACAATAAGACAACTTCAAGGCACAAAAATGCCCTTTCTATTGATGGAAGGCTAAAATATTCACAAAATACGTAAGTAACCTCATCTTCCTATTGTATATCCTCATATTTGTGGCTTGATTCTTCCTCTGTTTTTGCCCTCATCCAGGGCTGAACTCTCTAGGCTACAATGTGTTGTGAAGTGGATTAGGGATCAATGGTACATCATGGCACAGTAGTTAAGTGTAATTGGAAAGCAGCTTGATGTTTTGGGTGTACAGTTTAGCAAATATACACACAGTATACCGGATTAGCGCTGGGATGATACAAAGGGTCTTATTTACGAGAGCCCATCTTCACTATTGCACCAGGTAAAGTGGCACATCCATGATGCAGTGCTTGCAATCTGATTTATGAAGCCACACAAAGCCACCTTGCGTGGCTTTGAGTAGCCTCATAAATCTTGAGTAAGGCAACGCAGCGGAAATCGTTACGTCACCTTGCTCTATGCCATGGAGGCATTTCATGGGTGTTGTTGTGGGTTTTCCATGCAACACCCATGGATATTGACTCTGCTTCAGATTTACAAAGTCATGTAAATCTGGAGAAGCTCCAAATCTGTACGCCTCCTGAGGTGAGATGTAACAAGGAGTAAAATGTATATTTCATCTTGTTTTATTCCGCTTTCTATGTGTTCTGCATTCTGCAGCATAAATAGAAAGAGTAAAGCACCTGTCTCTTCTTCCACAAAAACAATCCTGTGTACAATAGAGGCACCCTTGCACCATGTTGCAACAGTGCTACATTGGCGCTATCCTGCAGAAATGGAGCCATTGCAGAGAGAAAGAACATGAATGCACCATATTCATAAATACGGTGCATTCCTGGCCTCCCACTTTGACATATGGAAACACAGCAAGGTGGCTTGCTGTGCTGCTCTATGCCAAGATGAAGGCCATAGTATACAAAAGGGTGTATTTGACCAGCATACAATTCACTGGTGTGGATTGATATTATATTGTATGGGAAATTGTTGCAGGTCTGTGGAATTAGAATGTTGTGAGTACTGGGTTATTGGTCACAAAATTCAGTGGAATACATAGATTAGTGCTTCTATGATGCAGCACTGTGATGGGTTTGTGTATAGTGCAATACACCATGGTATGCTACTGCCCTTAGATACAGTCCACTGTAGTCAGCTAATGTCACCAAGGTGCAGTGCTTTTGTTCCCATAGCAAAAAGGAGGTATATTGTTGTTGGAAATAGGGCTGTTAGTGGTGTGGGCATCAGAAGTAACAGATCAACAATTGTCTTCAGTGGTAACCATTGTAGCACTTGACTCTCACACAGAAGCGAAGCTGAGCAGTCCAAGGTCATTAAGAGAGGTTGTGTGGGCTACTAATCACCAATCACTGGCGCACAATAATAACACTCAATACATGATTGTCCAGCCAGTACTTTTTCTTCAGAAAAAGGAGACATACATGTATTACCCACTCACTCTTAATCACTATGCAATAATGTACAAACCTTTACATTGGCAGATGGAACACACCATAGATGACATTGTGTAATCACTGGTGGCCCCCTAGAGGAGTCACCCAAACATATCAAGTGAGTTTCAACGGTCATTGTGAAATAACTATATTACTTTGGCATAAATCATTGTCATAATGATGCATTAATAAAACATATGTGCTCATCATGAAAACCCAACTAAACATTTATCAGGAATTAATTTTGGGTTTGTGCATCCTTTTATTTCATTGGCATTAAACTCTAATGATCAGAACAACCACTAGAGTGCATCACAATAAAACAGCATTGCACTGCATAGAAGGGTGTCCCCTCTAGAGGCATACATTCAACCTCTAAAGAGCATAACCACGGGAACTGTGCATTATACAAATGTTACTGTATCCCAAGCCCATAGAGAGCATCTTACTTCCAGCTGTATAGGAAAAGCTCCAGCCATGAGAGAGCTTGAAAATTAATTGAGCAGTAGGAAAGGTGATAATTTTTGGGTCTCCTCCAACCTAGGCTGAGGAACCAGAAGATTGTTTGATGAGCAAGAGAACATTTTGCTGTGCAATTTGGTGGCGGTCCCATTGTCCTAGAACCACCACCGACTGAGATATGGGTGCAAATGTTTTTGGACTAAACGGCCCTGGAAACTATCATGGGGCAAGTCTCCATGGAGAGGTGAATATTATAGCAGCGGCTCTACCCCTGCACTGGGATATTTTCCTTGTTGCTTTTGCTAATAATGTAGCCTCACGCATTTTACTTACCAAAGGGCGGTCAGTCCCACCCCTGCACCCCAGAGCTTGCCATCGCTGGAGGTCATCAAGGGGGAGCCCACCCCTGGGTGCAGCCACGGGTGCAAGCATGAGTCTTCTTTAAGTCTGCCTACTCCAGCGGGCAGAGAGATGTTGAAGGGGCTGCCTCTTGGGCTCCGGGAATACACTAGAGCCCAGAGATGGGATCCTAGTTCCCTTCTGGATCCTAAGGGTGATGTGTGACGGCATCCCCTATCCATGGAATAGCTGGAAAATACAACAGCACTTTCCCACAGCTGGAAGTACAATGGAGTTGGGGTCCTGACCCTGCAACGTGTATCTGCCCTAAGGATGTGGTCCTAGGGCAAGATAGGAATTTGGGGAGGGGGGCCAACACAGGCCCTCTCCCCCAAATGCAGCTTTCAGCGGAGCCCCATGTGCTCCAAGGGAGAAAAAAAAGTCAAAGATTGCCAAACTTAAGAATACCAAACCTCAGCCCCGTTGGACTGATTTGGATAATCCTGCTCTCATTTTACTCCTAGTGGTGAGCTATATTCCCCTTGGGCAGTTGCAACAATCCCCCACCTCCAAAGAAGTGCAGTCCTACAAAAGCTGATCCTCCTATCTCCCGGCGCAAGTTCTTCGTGGCTTTGTTGGTGGCCCGGTATGTGGTTTATTGAATGGGTGTGTGTATGCATGAATATATGTGTATTTGAACGTGTGCTATGAATAGGTGAGTACAAGTGGGGAGCATGTATGTGCCTGTGAATGAGTGGGCGTGAATGTGTATGCATGTGTGTGCTTGTGTGTGCTTCTGAATGGATTGGTGAGAGTATGTGTGCACTTAAAATGAAGGGTGTGAGTGTGCTTGCGGAGGGTTATGCGCATGTATGCCCATCCTCCTACTCATGCAAGTTTCCAGACACCAGTGCCTTATGTTGGGCCCACACACAACACCATTATAAACAACAATGCAAACAGCAAACATCAACATATAAAAACGGCACATTTTAAAGTTGAATTAGCCAAATATGAATATTATTTTGCAAAATCCAAGCCCAATAAGATTCCAGAAGGATTTACTGTTGAAGCCATTTGCGTAAACAAATGCGTATATGTATGTGAGAACGAAAACTCCACTCAGCCATGCCTAAGATATCAGTTAAACGGGAGCATTCAGTGAACAGAAGTCTCATGGTATATATACCTATTTGTGACGCATGATCCTTCAATCGCTGGATCAGAAGGTACCATTTCTCACAGAGGCAGTTGATGTATTCCATCTGTACGATGAAACGAAGGCGAATATCTAGGAATGTTGAGATTTCGTAATTCCTAAAAGGGTACAAGATTTCAGAACTAGAGGTTTCCAGTCGTATTTATTATCGTTCTCTTAGATGCAATAATAGGTTGGAGGTTTAGTAGTTAGGTTGTTTCTGCCGCTACACGTGTCAGTCGCGCGAGTGCACAACTTACATTGTATGAACACCGTTTTTGTCTACAACATTGTCGTTCGTTTTTCACAGATCTGATTCATCCAAGAGACGTGCTTACTTTAATTTTTTATTCAAAACAACTCAGGAACTATCTCTGATGCCACTCATTCTGTAATTTGTTAAGTAGCCCTCTGGCACGCCTGAAGGTATGTTAAATAACCTTCAAAAAGTCATTTTTACACGGGAAAAAAAATCAGATGTTTGAATACATTCCAGTCCCAAAAGCAAATTATAAGGCTTGTTTTGTTTCCTGCTGACTGCTGCCAAGTCAAGCTGCTTTGTCTTCTTGAAAGAGACTGCTGCAGCTCCAGCAGAAACACCAGCAGGAGTTAGTATATCAGAAAACAATTTTGCAATAAGCATTCCCCCTTGTTGCTAGGATGTGTTATTGAAAGTTGAAAGGATAGTAATTTTAGCCAGCCAAGCTATCTATCATATATTGCTGTAAGAATGCTTTGCACAAGCGTGTGGTCCCTTATTGAGAAATGAGCACTGCGTTTTCATAAGGTCAAGGCAGCATGGAGCTTGTCATTGAAACACTTTTGTTTTATCAGTTTGTGATGGAATGTTCTCATTCTTGCTTCCTGTGAATAAAACTATGTCTCTTGTTATTATTTCAGGCCTCAAATTGACAACATCGAAAAACAAATATCTACTTATTGCAAATAAATCTATTTATTTATTCAGTCCTGTACTTAATAATAGGTGCAAGCACATGCACTTACAGACTCATGCTCCCAGACACACATGTGGGTACACTCAACCAACACACACATGCATGCTTTACGCCAATGCTACTATTGCAACACCAACACAGACCACAGGGCAATCACAAAAACATTTTGACTGGCGTGTTTTTTTGTCTTTTCTAGTAATTTAAGGGAGTGCTTAGTGCAAAAACACTTACCAGTGTTTCGGAAAGACACTATATGGAGTGTAATGTGCAACGAGGAAGTGCATATTTATTGTGGGCCATTTTGCTGTGGTGCTGATATGTTCTTTTGCTTTTCTGCTGCTTTTTGGGATGCATTATTACCAAGTATTGTTGTGGGATATACACTGATTGCTTTGCTGCCATCAGTTTTGACCCCTTTGATATCCGGTACTTTTACTTTGCATTTGTTATTTCCATATGTTATGTTGTTTACTTTAGATATTTCAACCAATGCTGCTACATTTCCAGTCAAAAGCAGCACATGCATTTTACGTTCCAATTGGAATCAACCATTTGCCACAGAATGAGGCGGTAAAAGAGCACTGCTTCCGCTCTTCTTCTGCTTAAGATGCTAGTCAAGTCAGCCCAAAACTGTGACAAAGACTGTGGGTCTTACCACATAAAGTGAGCACTGAGAGGGCTTAATTAAAGTGAGGATATCAAAGAAAGTACATCCTCATTTGAGTTAGTTTCTTCAACTGTTTATAAGGGTTTGGAATGATCTGTGAGCCCAGTCATAATGCGGTTGGAGCTTTAAGTACGTATTCTTTCAAGGAATACCATAGCAACCAGAAACTCGAGGATGGCCCTGATTGTGACCAATAGACTGGCTGTGGTAAACCCCACCCTACTTACGGCCAGGAGCTGTAATTAC
Source organism: Lissotriton vulgaris (assembly GCF_964263255.1). Lineage (NCBI taxonomy): Eukaryota > Metazoa > Chordata > Amphibia > Caudata > Salamandridae > Lissotriton > Lissotriton vulgaris. The sequence goes on from NC_141691.1 coordinate 454,428,534, forward strand.
ATTATTCACATGTGCATGTATTGGAGCCCAGTCCACCACAATTGCAGTATGTCCCATGTTCCTTAAAGCAGTGGAAAATTGTTAATTTCTGCAGAGTTTTTCCAGGGAATGCCTATGCTTTGGAAACAGTTCAAACTGGCTGGTGTCAACTTCAACTAGATTATTGTGAGTTCCATATAAACATATCTGTTTAAATGTAACTTTCCCTGTTAGAATAGTCCTTCAGCCTTCTTCAAACAGGTGGTAGTGTGACATTTTTCAGCCTACCTCCCCAAGGTGAACCATATCAAAACATATAAAATTGAAAAAACCTGCCACGTCTATGTATACAGTGTTTGCCGTGACCTGCCATAATTAGATTCATTGAAAATGTTAAAGCTATTTTTCCCCAGATTGCTTCATCAATTTCCTTCAACGATTTTGGTATATCTACAATTGCCAGTAGTTATATTATTGCAAGCATTTTGCCCTCAAACATTTGTGCGTTTGATGTAACACTCTAAGTTGCCAAGGATATGCACAGATGTGGGACCTTTGCTCACTGTCACAGTAACCAAGATACACCTGACTGAGAAGGCTCATTCAGTCTGAAATTGGTTGTTCTCATATTGCTTTTGTTCTCGTTTGAGAGGATCTGGCTTGGCAGTTTTGAATTGACTGTTCCTATTGGAGAAGGGCTCAGATTGATTTGCATATTGCTGGGTATAATCTGAGGTGGCATGGTGGGCAAAAGATTGATGGTTATGAATGATAACCCTAGTGATTTCCAGTGATTATACTTACAGCAGGCATTCCTCACATCCCCTTATGTGTTTCATATCTAGTTAAAAAACATGTACATTTTTGGGAAATTCACTTTTTATTTTCAAAGCTCTATTCTTCTAACTGTATGATTTTGGTTATGTTTAGACCTGTCACCCTTAGGGTGGTCTTCCCTTTAAAGTCTTTCCTTCTCCCCTCCTCTTTTGATGAATTTGCTATTTTTGACTTAGGACTTCTAACCAATGCTAAAGTACTTCTGCTCACTGAGTAAAAATCCTGGTGCAAATGTCTTGTAGCTGATTTACACATTTAATTTGCTTATCAGTCCCTAGTAGCAATATACCTAGGCTGGTAAATTAAATGTTACCAGTGAGCCTAAAGTACTTACAGTGCCTCCCACTTAAGTAACCCCTTAAACCTGCCACAGGCCTTCAATTGCTGCTGGTGTGCAATTTTAACCCTTTGCCAAGCCTAAATCTCCCTTTTTGTTACATATAAGTCACCTCTAGGGTAGGCCCGAATAGCCCATAGGGAGAGTGCATTGTGTCTAAAAATGTTGGGCATGTACCTTTAAGTTTTACATGTACTGTACTGGTGATGAAAAACTGATATTGGATAACATCAGGTTACCTTAATACATTTAGTAAGTGCTAACGTTTGTTGGAGAAAAGGTAGTAATATCATGTTTATTGTCTAAGGAATTGTAATCTAAAATCCTCTTTAAAAGTTTGATTTTAAATCACAATTCTGAAATAGCCACTTTCAGAAAGTTAGCATTTTCACCTCCTAACCATTTGGTGACTTCAGCCTGTTTTGTGGGTCACATGACAAGGTGTAGTTGGCAGGTAGCCTTTGTGCATTTCTTCCAGATACACAAAAGGGGGGCTGGGTGTTAGCAGGATTGGCCAGCCGATAGGATGGGCGGGACGAAGCTGTGCACAGTAGACCTACCTATTCGCATTTCCGCCTGATGTCTGCCTGACCTTTTGCTACCTCCCACTATGTTCTTCTCCGCAGCAGCAAATCCGGCTCAGTAGCTTTGTTGTTTGATGGGTATCCAACCTCCTTGAGCCCTCGTCAGCTATAGCATGCAGCTTCAACCAGCTGGAGATTTTCAACTTTCAAAATTGAGACTAAAGGCCTGAATTAGATGTTGGTGGTAATGGTTCCACTATCACTTTTTCAATAGAATTCCCACCCGCCTACTTGGCAATCCGCCTGCTCCATTTAGATGTTGGCGTGTTCAAGGACAAAAGACCACCAGAGTCCCGCTGACTTCGCCAGGAGTTCTCACTTGTGTCAACAGTGCAATAGGTAGAAGCTGTTGTTTGTCATGAGTCCAGCCAAGATGACGGCAGACCCAATCATGATTTGGCTTTCCATCAAGGCAACTCTTATGAGTTGGCAGAATCGAAGGACATGAGTTAAGACCTTTAGACCTTACCTTTTTACTATTCCCCAAATCCATTTCTGTTGTCAACCCCTCGTGCAGGGCCCTTTTTTGCTGCTCTTTGGAACTTTTCTTGTGCTGTGTCTTCACTTTATTACTGGTAAAGTGCTGCATAAATACTTTACACATTGCCTCTTACTATTTGTGGTTCAACCTGACACAGTTTGTGGCTGTTGTTTCTCGAATAGAGCTCATACCCCTTCAAAGAAAAACCCAATTTCTCACAGTTGTGCAAGAGAAACCCTCACGCTATGGACCTGATTCATAAAGGCAACTTACACTTTTATTTATGTTTACTATTGTATTCACAAACTAAAGCTTGTGAATACGAATTTCGTTGCACGCACTGTATCGCATTTGGTGATGCAGTGCACGCAATGAAATTCGTTTTATTTATTTATATGTTTACTTACCTGTAAAACTCCGTAATACATACATTACTACCCCCCACCCTGCCCCTCCCTCTCCTCACGTTACCGCCCTGCAGGTCATCCCACTACCGACCGCGGCTGAATAGCTCGGTTTAGTGTTCTATTTGTAGGTTGTGTGTATCAATGGAAAACGGGGTAGGTAGATTCCTTGGCTCAGATGAGGAACCGGATGTGGATGATACCTAAATTAAGGTCAGCAAAACTGTTTGTGATAAAATGAGAAGTCAGCCGTGTGTCCGTATATGCTGGATATAGTAGCAAGTTGAGTTGGTGTGTGGCAACACCAAACAAAATTATGGATGATAGAGGCACTTACATTTCTTTGGTGGGTTATACTTCATGGAGACCCACTTTTGTCCATGGGAAATGCCTCATTAGTGAAGAGGACTCAGGATGGCGCATGGGAAACTAAGTAGCTGCTGCGGTGGAAGTGCATCATCAGCCGTGGACTGTAGAACCTGTAACAATATATCAGAGAAAACAATGCCAGAATAAGTCTTCAGTCCGTATTCAGTGGCAAGCAAACGAAATTAAGCCACCTGGGGCCAAATTGCGCGGAACAGATTGAAGGTGCCTCACTTTTATGTGTTGCAGCAGGTTTCAATGGTGACCGAGATTTATTGCTACAGATATTTTGGTTGAGTTCCTCTGCTATCTTTATCACAATACCCCATTTAATAAATTTCAGGAAAGAGTGATCTAGTTGCTGCCCTGGTCGATGGGTGGATATGTCATCACAATGAGAAGGTTTATGGGCGTGGGGTTGTTGAGGTGACATGTCCATGCAGGTATCATCCAAACCATCAAAGAATTTTCAGTGTTCTTCCGGGCATTCATAGTCCTTAGACTTGCTATCAAAGTAGTCCACATGATCGCAGGGTAAATAAGTCCATACTTCATCTACCATTCTCTGAGTCTCGACCAAAGGGAGAGAAAGGCCTTACATTTCTTGTTGGTTTCGGAAAAGAAATCAGCAGTTATTTGGATTGCCTCACCATCCTATTCGTACAGGCCATGTTGGCATGACACAGACAAGAGTTGACACACCTGAGGAAGCAGAAATACTATAATAGGCCTAGGTCTGTCCTAGTTTGCAGAGGTAGGGATTCGGGCCCGATCATTTGTACCCTCTGACGTTTCAGTGGTGGGAAAAAGGTAAAACCTGTTAGATGTGGTAGGAGACTGATCAAGAATGCTTTTACATCATCCTGTACAGGCTTCCGATAAAAGCAGACATTATTGTGCTGTTCTCAATCTTAAATGTCTGTTTTTTTCTGTCTAAGGAGCTATATTCTGGATCCCCATGATTCTGCCTCACATTGAGATTTTTAAAAGCAGTGAGTTGGGAGTCCATTCCTTGTACTTTATCATGGGGAAGGCCCACCTTAGATTCCAGAGATTGTACTTCAGAGATGAGTACAGCCATTTTGTCATCCACAGATTAAATATGTGCACCTATTGCTGTGCATTATTTAGGAATAGCCTCCATGGAGACCTCCCAAGGCCTGAGAGAAAGAGTGGTTTTCCTGGCAGATTCGGCATGGCTAGAAGAGAGACTGATCACTTTACGGCTCCTAGCTATCTCATTGTCTTCAGATTCTAGGGATGTCCTTAGATGATGTTAAAAAAAGGCAGGTGGGAGGAGAAGCTCTGTGATACCACACAGTAGAGGCCTCCAAGAAGAGGGAGTATTGTAAATATTCTCACCACAGTTAAAATGGGGAGCACAGGGCAGGATCTTCCCTCAAACAAGTTGCGGAGCTAAGCAATATACAGTTGTAGAACGCTGGCTCCCTATATAGTGTACTAAAATTAGGGACACTCTACAGAGAATTCAGTGGATCCCCAATAGATGTGCAGAGGTAAAAGCAGATAATTCTAATGCTCTTTTTGTAGTAGTGTGGCCGAGTAGTTAGGCTTATCAGAGGGTAGTTCTAAGCATTTGTTGTCACGCACAGAGGCAATATATAAAAAACACACTCAAGAATGAACCTGAGACAAATTTGGAAAAATAAACTCATCTCTTTATTTTTAGAAACAAAGAACTACTTTCAAGTGTTAATAATTGCTTTTTAACCAAATGCCGTTCAAGGCACAAATGCTTATAGGATTTCAGCAACAGTGGTCAATACTGTCAGGCAGAGACCGTCACTGTCAAGGATAAGAAAGCATAGGCTTAGGTAGCGGAGTATTGGCAACACATTTACCATTGTGGTTGATGGAAGCAACACTCCGCCACAAAGATTTGGGGGTCAACGCCACCCATTGCTTAATTTGTGCCGGTGCTTAGCACTGGCACTTATTGTACAGCACCGGGTCTATGTGATCTTTCTCTTCCAGCAGATGGCCCAGCAATTAGTAAAAATTAATTACTGCTCTTCCTCTGTTGCTGCCCGGTAGTCCTCTTACGAAGGCCCACCCCGATCCAGGCATGTTAAAAGATTGACATCATGACGTTCATCACGTTAGTCATGTCACGTCAGCAGATCGTGACTGCCCTCTACGAACAACATGTTTTCATTTCCGTTGGGGAACTGCCGAGGGCTGGCTTTTGTCTGAACTGGGCAAGGCAGGCAGGCTGGAATTGTGCAACTGAAGGTAAGCCTCCACTGTTTCCTTTGCCTTCGTGTGCTTTGTGTCACTCCTAGTCCTCACGGCTTCGCAGTGCTTTGCACGTTTTAGCTTGTGAACAGGGTTCTGTCGGCATTTGCTATCACTGGACACGGTATCGCCGTACTGCTTCATGGATGGTTTCTGCAGTTGCAGAAACTTTCCACGTTTGAAACGCCCCACTTCTCCCTTTGTTCAGCCTCCCACTGGTTAACGGAGCTCTCCTGACAGAGGGTCATGTGTAACACGCTCCGAGCCTCCACAGCAGAACAGTAGCACAGGCTCCAAAAGTTATGAGCACCACTGTGCCTGACACAGTAACTTTCAAAGGAGAAACCTGGCAGTTGGTGTGTGTGCTCTGCACTATCTAGCATATATCTGAATCCACTCCGCATTGCATGCACATTATTAATCTCGTCAGTATGTGTGATATATCACTTCAACCATTCTGCCAGTGAACCAATTTAATAAACATTTCTGCACAATTCCACAGCAAGTATTTCCTGGTATAGTGTAATTTGTATTTTACAAAATGCCGACAGAGTAGACATTACAGAAAGAAATGGATCCCATGCGGACCTTGGCATATTGTTAACATGTGACCGCCGCATCATAAGAACCAGTCCCATAAGCAAATGTCATCATCTGTAAAACAAACTGACAGGCCCAGCGCTTTGAAATGCAGCATTTCTGAGCAAAAACAAGCAGAGGAAGAGAAATTGTGTATTTAACAAAGGTAGTTTCAATTAAATAGTAGCATGCCAAGAGGCACCTAAGGTAGAGAGCTAGGGAACTGGGCTGGAATTTAAGTGGATCTAAATAGTGTAACCTACTTCAACTCCTTGTACATTCGAAAATAAGTTGCAAGTACTAAGATCTTATGCTGCCTTTTGAGACGTGGATGTAAAACTTGCCTTTACAGAACATGAAATTACATGTGGGGGAGGGATGATAGTGGAGGCACTCCCTTACCCAAACATTTAGTACATCCATCAGTCAGCGAGCCCTAGCATATTATCGGGCCCCTTACCAATATTTATAAGGCAGGGGGTAGGACCTCCTTTGGTCTGACTGCAGACCAATTTCACTGTTCGGAAGACCTCAGGTTATTAGTTCTTCAAAATAGTACAATATGGAGTACGGTGAGACAGTGGGCTTTGGCACAAACCCCGTTAGTGTCTACATTGCGTCTTTCATGCTGAGGGCCTGTGCTTCAGATTTATAGCCATGTGAAATCCTGATGGTTGCCAGAAGTTGCACTTGAGTCTCATAGTTTGGGTTTGATATGCTATGAAATCCTCTGTAGATTTAGTTTGCTGGCCTGCTTTTCTTAAATTAAAAAAGGTTGACATGGAGAGCTGTCTGTAATCCTGCTTTTGAACTTAGTACTCATGGCCCAAAACTAACTACAGTTTGCATGTGCTCCTCTGCACTTAGAAACTGCCAGCACTCTAATTGCGTGGCACAGGACCTGGCAGCATTACGAGGAGCAGCTGGGCAGCAAGCATAGCAGGACATGCTGAGCCTAGTCAGCACAAGGTGACGCAACAAAATGTGACTAGCCCAGGGGTCTTCAACCAGTCGATCGCGAGATACTGGTAGCTCACTGACACCCTGTCAGTAGCTCGCGACCTGACTTTTCAATTTAGTATCCTATTGTCGTCGTTATGTTTATTTTTAGGCTTTTTTCAGCCCTCTTAATTTTGTCCTCTGTCAAAGGAACCTGCTGCTCCTGCTGACTAATGGAGCCTATCTGGGGTGGAGCTAAGTGACTGATGCAGGCCCTGCGTGAGCAGTGTCAGCCTGCTCACAAGAACCACGAGGCCTGCCTTAAGCTGCCTGCATCGTGCTGTGACCCTGCCTGACTTGGAGGCAGGAATGGGAGCCTTGCAGGCACAATTGTTTCTGCATACAGCAGCTCAGGAGCTGTAGCACTTTCCACATTAGGGACAAATGGACCTGCATCAGGTTTGTGGACAAGATAACTTTTTTGATTCAAATGCGTACGCAATGCTTTGTTTGTATTTTGGGCTTTTTCAGCCCTCCTATATGTGTCCGCCGCCAAAGAATCCTGCTGCTCCTGCTGGCTAATGGAGCCTATCTGGGGGAGGGTGAAGTGGCTGATGTACGCCCAGCATGAGCAGTGTCAGCCTGTACACGAGAACCACGAGGCCTGCCTTATGCTGCCTGCATCATGCTTTGACTTGGAGGCGGGAACGGGAGCCTTGCAGGCACAATTGTCTCTACATACAGCAGCACAGGAGCTGCAGCACTTCCCACATTGGAACAATCGGACCTGCATCAGGTTTGTGGGCAAGAGAAACTTTTTTTCCAAATGCGTGTGTGCATTGCTTTTTTCTGGCATCTGAAACAAGAGCCGTTTCCAATGCACAGGAATCTTGTATGCCTAAAAAAACACTTGAGGTGAGATTATATGATACAATTTTTCTGGGTAGAATAGATGAGCATTGAATTTAATCAATAACAAATTTAGTTTCAAATCACTAAATATTGTTTGTCAACTTCTAAATGTGTCTTTCAATACCTGCAATTGCATTTGCTACTGCATACAATCTGTCATAGATGGAGCAGTCTGTGCTCAATAACCTTCCAAACGTGGCTAATGCTCTTTTTGTAGTAGTGTGGGCGAGCAGTTAGGCTTATCTGAGGGTAGTGCTAAGCATTTGTTGTCACGCACAGAGGCAATATATGAAAAACACACTCAAGAATGAACCTGAGACCAATTCGGAAAAATAAACTCATCTCCTTATTTTTATAAACAAAGGACTTCTTTCAAGTGGTAATAATTGTTTAATTACCAAATGCCGTTCAAGGCGCAAATGTTTAAAGGATTTCAGCAACAATGGTCAATACTGTCAGGCAAAGACCGTCACTGTCAAGGATAACATGGCATAGGCTTAGGTAGTGGAGTACTGGCAACACATTTACCATTGTGGTTGACGGAAGCAACACTCCGCCACAAATATTTGGGGGTCAACGACGCAATGCTTAATTTGTGCCGGTGCTTTCCGGTGCTCAGCACCGGCACTTATTGTATAGCATCCGGTCTATGCAATCTTTCTCCTCCAGCAGATGGAGAGCTGTCTGTAATCCAGCTTTCGAACTTAGTACTCATGGCCCAAAACTAACTACAGTGTGCATGTGCTCCTCTGCACTTTAAAACTGGGCAGCAAGCATAGCAGGACATGCTGAGCCCAGTCAGCACAAGGTGACGCAACACAATGTGACCAGTGCCCATCATCCCTCAAAGATCAGGTAAGTGAAGCAAGTCATTTTCTGCGCTGGGAGGGCCATTGCTGATTTTGTTATTTGTGTGTTTGCCTTGAAAATGAGGACTCTGTGTATTTTTAAAATGTTTTCATTGCGACAGGTCGTTTGCACTAGCTCAGCTCTAGTATGTAAGAAGTGCACATTTGTTAGCAGAAATAGCCGAAAGAAAGAGCAGATACCTGAAAAGAAAGCCGTTTCTAATCTACAAGTTGCTTTTGACTTTACCGAATTAATCCACCACTGCTTCAGTCGGGAGTGCTGTCCCGGTTACTAGCGTCTTTTCTGGCCGTTAAGCCACGCCTCGCGGCCCCCGCTTTGCGGGCGCCGCTCGCAGGCTGCAGACTTTGGCTGTGTTTGTTTCTTTGGACCTTCCAAGTGCATAGGAGCACCAACGCCCTCAGAGCAACCTTCATTCGTCATCCAAGGCCAGAGGCGGGACTGCGAGGACCAGCCTGCTCAGCGGCGCTGATCGGCCGCAGCTGGTCCTCTTCCCGCCCCCTACACCAGCCAAAAGGACTGCAGAGTGAGCGTTTGCTGGGTTCCACCACTGCTTCAGTCGGGAGTGCTGTCCCGGTTACTAGCGTCTTTTCTGGCCGTTAAGCCACGCCTCGCGGCCCCCGCTTCGCGGGAGCCGCTCGCAGGCTGCAGACTTTGGCTGTGTTTGTTTCTTTGGCCCTTCCAAGTGCATAGGAGCACCAACGCCCTCAGAGCAACCTTCATTCGTCATCCAAGGCCAGAGGCGGGACTGCGAGGACCAGCCTGCTCAGCGGCGCTGATCGGCCGCAGCTGGTCCTCTTCCCGCCCCCTACACCAGCCAAAAGGACTGCGGAGTGAGCGTTTGCTGGGTTCCACCACTGCTTCAGTCGGGAGTGCTGTCCCGGTTACTAGCGTCTTTTCTGGCCGTTAAGCACGCCTCGCGGCCCCCGCTTCGCGGGCGCCGCTCGCAGGCTGCAGACTTTGGCTGTGTTTGTTTCTTTGGCCCTTCCAAGTGCATAGGAGCACCAACGCCCTCAGAGCAACCTTCATTCGTCATCCAAGGCCAGAGGCGGGACTGCGAGGACCAGCCTGCTCAGCGGCGCTGATAGGCCGCAGCTGGTCCTCTTCCCGCCCCCTACACCAGCCAAAAGGACTGCGGAGTGATCGTTTGCTGGGTTCCACCACTGCTTCAGTCGGGAGTGCTGTCCCGGTTACTAGCGTCTTTTCTGGCCGTTAAGCCATGCCTCGCGGCCCCCGCTTCGCGGGTGCCGCTCGCAGGCTGCAGACTTTGGCTGTGTTTGTTTCTTTGGCCCTTCCAAGTGCATAGGAGCACCAACGCCCTCAGAGCAACCTTCATTCGTCATCCAAGGCCAGAGGCGGGACTGCGAGGACCAGCCTGCTCAGCGGCGCTGATCGGCCGCAGCTGGTCCTCTTCCCGCCCCCTACACCTGTCCCTCCCCTTGATAACTCTTGACAGTCTCGCGCACGCGGGACGCGTGCGGGGCTAAGGCCGGGGCGAAGACCGGGCAAAGACAGGGCCGTTTTAGGCCGTTATAGACCGATTAAGACCGGACCGGGCCATCCCTCTTGGTTTTCTTATGTGAGTTAGTTAGTTGTGTTCTTTGCTTTGTTTTAAATCACTTATTGCTAAATAATGTCTGCCCGTGAAACTAGGAGTAAGTCTACTAAGACATCGAAAAAGGCTACAGGCACCCTAGATGATTTTATCACTAGGACTAGTCTTTCAATTGATAACGAGATAACCAAACTCCAGCACAGAGTATCCCTGGAGCTGGAGTCTGCAAGGAGGCTTTCTACCGAACTAGCACTAAAGAAAAAATCCTCCCTAGGTAGTATTGCCGCCTCAAAAACTCCTGAGCGCACTACTGGTCCCACACCAATCATCACTCTGGTCGAGGTTCACTCTATTGCTGAGGAAACAACCCCCTTTACTAATCACGACCTCGCACCCACTGGGCCTTCTGTCAGTGTTGAATCCGAAAGTGTTCCACCTCCGGATCCTCTGATATGGAATACCGAGGGCACCAAAAATGGCAAGAAGGAAAAGGCACTGGTGGAAATAGAGTCGAACAAAAGCCAGGTGCTTGCTAAGGCATCATTAAAACACAAGAGAAAACGCAAACATTTATCTGCATATGCTAGGAAAAAGGCGAAGGTAACCCTTAGCCAAAACATTATAGGGGGTGCCCCACACACACCTAGTGTAACTGTTGATAACAACATGTCTGACCAAGCGCCTTTAATCGTAGAAAGTTTTAATGATAGCATAGATGAGCAAAATTCGATTATAATGGCTGACCATTCTGTTCATGAGGACCAGAGAAACTCTTTGAATATGATAGAACAGGAAGGGGGAAGGGAAGAGTTTCTAAAACTGGTGTGGGAGACGCTTAAGAGATTACTCAGGCCGCTAGAAGTCAGGTTAACTGGCATCGAGAACCAGCTGCTTGAGGTAGAGAAAAGTGTCATCACATTATCTAGCCTAAGTCTTAATTGCACTGATGTACCCTTACTCTCTAAGCAAACTCCAGCTACTGCTCCTGTGATACCTCCGAACAAAAACCCAACTAACGTACAGCAGCAAAAAGAGGGAACAGTTAAAAACATAAATACAAAACCAATAACTAACACTACTGATAAATCAAATTCACTACCTTCGACCTCGTCATCTGTAAATACCACTAACAAACCCCTGCTGAAAGGTCATGTTCAAAGTAAAACGTCTCAACTGCCAAATGCTGCTACCACCCACTCTCCTATCCCGAATACACTGGCTCCACAGAAACCCCCATCTAATCCTCCTGCCCACCCTCATATTATCCCCGCCAGTAGTAAACCCCTGTCTGATAGATCTTTTGCCAATACTACTAGCAAGCCAAATTATCAATCTGGCCATGCTTATAACAACTTTAAAGGAGGGTACATAGACTTGCCACCTGACGCCAGCCCATTTGTAGCTGTTCTTACAGGGGTCCCTGAATTAGAAAACCAATATGAAGAGAATTTTCAATCTCTTAAGAATAAAGAGATATATTGGTTAAACTCAAATAAACCCATTCCGAACCACATGAAAAGTAAAATCCTTATGGTTCGTAGGGTGCCGTGGGTAGGACGCATGGCCAAATCAATTATGGGTGACTGTATAGTCATTTCTTTTGAGGAACCCCATAGTGCCGAACAGATTTGCAAATGGAAATCATATGGAGACACACCACCCATTGAAGCTAGGCCCCTATCGTTCTTCTACCCTCCACCCAGGCCTATACAATATGGGCCCAACTGGAACACTGTTAATCAGTATCATGGTTACGCACCCAACTTGGCTAGACAGGTTGATCGAAATATGTGGTCTGGTATTCCCACCTTCAATAGGTACAGTTGCCTAGATGCTGTCGACTGACTTGGGACTATGCCAGATTGTATTCCCAAGTTATACGACACCTACTGCACTCTTGGTAATGATAATTTTTATCCCAGAGCAGACAAACGAATGACCGCAGATAGTAAGGGTGTTGTAGATAGGATGTGTAGTAGAATGTGGAACCACCAGAATAAGGAACTGTCTTTACCAGCTGATAAAGTATGTCACAGCCTGGATATGGGTTGTTTAGACGGGGGAACTAATACTGTAGTTAGAGATGTGGTCAACGAGGCAGAGAATCAAACTGCCGATTTACAGTTAGGTAGTGTACATCACCAGTCAGTATCCATGCCGGCCTTTGATGACCAAACCTGCTCCAGTAGTAGCCTAACACCACGTTTGCTTATTCTGTCATGTAACATCGCTGGTGTTGGTAAAAATCTAAAGGATCCTGAATGGGCTGATTATGTTGACACCAGTGACCTTTGTTTGCTGCAAGAAATTGGGCGATTGATGTTCAACATAGGGTCGGATATAAAACCTATGGGACTGAGGCAGTCCAGTCTGACAGAGGGAGACCATCAGGGGGTTTGATCATATGGCTTAAAATTACCTTGGTCATGAAGGTTGAAACTATTGATACAGGTACTCCTGACATTCTGGCTCTAAAAGTTGTACCCTCAAATGGAAACGAATGTTTCATTGTTAATGTCTACAATAGACCAATTGGCCATTCCAAGGTCTCACCTACCTTGGAAACACTGGATCTCTTTTTGAAAAATGTTGTTGGAGATACTCCGGTAATCTTGGGAGGTGATTTAAACTGCAATTTTGAACCTGTTTCTGGCATCAATGATGTTTTTGAGGACGAGGACCAAGTGTACAAAATTCCCCAGCTTGAAACTTCAAAATTTGTTAAGTATTCTACCCTGGCCGGCCAACTGTTAAGGCTAACTGCAGATCATGGCCTTAGAGCATGTAACGGCCGCCTCCCTTCGGACCTGATAAAACAACCAACCTTTGCGAAAGCCAATAGCAATCTAGACTTCATACTTGTTTCACTTAGTATTTGGCATTATTTGATTGACCTAAAAGTGGCAAGTAGGGAGGAAAGTGATCACTATCCTTTGGAACTTTACATTGATGTGCAAATGTTTAGTGATATTCTCGCCAACTCAGCTACCTCACCAACTGAGAACACCAATGGCAAAATGTGTGAGGACGTACACATAAATAACAATAGACGTGCAGTAAAATGGCCCTATATATTTGGCGGATGGCAAGGCTCTAGCATCGGTGTACTCTCTTTTTGAGAAAACGTTTGAACCTGTAGCTGGACAATCCTTTTTACCTGTACACTTTGAACACTTTATCGAACTCCATAATGCTTTCTTTAGTGAACTAAAAACATATTTGTCAAAAATACCAAGGAAAAAACAACAAAATATAAGAGTGGGAAGTCACGGAAAACTATGGTACGACCACTCATGCAGGATGGCTAGGAGAAACCTCTTGCTTGCTATTAAAAGTAAATCAAAAGAAGGAGTTAAACTTGCAAGGGAGGTATATAAATGTGCCCAAAAAACATCAAAAAAACTATTGGAGGAGTCGATTTGGGCTGAAATGCTAGTTGCTGCAAAAATTAATGACAACGTTGGCTTTTGGAGGTTGGTGGCAAACGAGGGGCACGCAGGCAGAGCTGTGAAGGACACGTTTCTGGACGAAATGACATGGGTGACCCATTTCACATCCCTCTACAAACAATATGATGGTGATAATAACAAGATTCCATGGTCTCCTCCTCCTATTGAACCCCTTGACTTTACACTGGAGGAAACAATAAGGGCGATTAATGAATTAAAAAACACTAAAGCACCAGGCCCTGATAAAATACCGGGGGACCTATATAAACATGACATTGAGGTATGGGCTCCTTATGTGAACCGTTTGTTTAATGTTCTGTCTACAAATTGTCGCTTTCCAGATAGCTGGCGTGCAGCGGAAGTTGTGTTGATTTTCAAAAAGGGGAATAGACTGATACCCTCTAATTATAGACCAATTAGTCTCATGGACACGCTGCAAAAACTATATGCCAAACACTTATTGTTTCTGATTAATGACTGGCTGGAGGATTCTAAAATAATCTCCAAATTCCAAGCTGGGTTTAGGAGTAAGACCAGCACCATAGACCAAATATTTAGATTCTGTTGTTTGATCTGGAAGTACGTGCATATTAGGAAAGGTCATTTGTATGTAGCTTTCGTTGATCTGAGAGCTGCATTCAACCTTGTCCCTCGCAGCTTGCTCTGGAAAACCTTAAGTGAAGTAGGCCTACCAGGGTGTCTTTTGGCACAAATAGTTGAGCTGCATGCTGGAAACTATGCAAACATCAGGTGGGGTCCAAATGGTGAACTGACGCGCAATATTCCTATTGAACGTGGGGTTCGCCAAGGGTGCGTCTTGGCCCCTACCTTGTTTTCTTTGTTTGTTAATGATGTTCCAGATTATTTGAATGGTTGTACTAATGATTCCCCGCAGCTCAATGGAGAGAGGGTGCCTGCGTTGCTCTTCGCGGACGATACCATTCTTATATCTCGGACCAAGAAGGGACTCCAGGCACTCCTAAACACTTTTAGCCGATATTGCATGACAAAGGGTTTGGAAATAAATGCAGATAAAACGAAATGTATGGCATTAAATCCCAGCAAACCAGACAGAGGGTTTTTTACTTTGAATGGCCAGAAATTAGGAACTGTGGAAAACTTTTCTTATTTGGGTGTTGCATTTGATTCAAAACTAAGTTGGAAAGCCCAAATTGAGAAAAGTAAGATATCATATGCCCACAATATTAAGCCAATCATATGTAGATTGAACGCTAGCACAAGCAAGAGTGTAACCCCTGTTTTAGAACTTTTTAAATTCAAAATCCAATCTGCTGTGTTGTATGGCGCGGAGATATGGGGACCTTGGGCAAGAGATAGCTTTCAGGGCTTGGACAATAAATTCATGAGAGCCATTGTAAGGGTCCCAAATAGTACACCCTTAATACCCCTCCAGCTTGATCTGAACTTTAAAAGAACAGATTACTTTGCCATTTTAAGACCATTAATGTTTTGGGTTAGGTTATGGACCACCCCTGAACTGTTAGAGTACAGAAATGGTCTACAAGAATTGCTGAACCTTGACTCTTTTAATTCCATTCAGTGGCTTGTACATATTAAAAAATGGTTTACTCTCCTGGGCCTGTACTCAATGTGGGAGAATCCTGATAATCTACCGGCCTCTTCTAAACTAATAGTAAAACGAGCCTTTTGGTCTCACATGAGTGACAAGCTCATACATGGAAGTAGAGTTGGGTCTGCAATTCAAGATTTTCTATCCTTTAAGGATGAATTTCGCTTCGAATCATTTTTGGATGAAATAGAGCCACCTATTGCAAAGTCCCTTTATTTGAAGTTTAGATATGGGATTCTCATGCTGAACTATAATACAGAACGATGGTCACAGAAAAGACTGGGAGAATTGATTGTGAAAAGCGGGTGTTGTCCCATGTGCTTAAACCCCTGTATGGAGAATGAGGTTCATATGCTGTTCATATGTAGTGCCTACATGAAGGCTCGAAAGAAATGGTTAAAACCCATCTGTACCCTTTTAGGAACCAGATCCTGTTCTATAGCATATAGGATCATAAAAAGCAATACAACCCAGTTCATTGTATTTAGTATAAGCAGGTTCCTCTACTCTGTTTACATTACTCGCAGGAAACATGGTCAGATACTCTGAGTAGGACCTCTGTATATGTTTACAAAAATTTACAGCCAAAATGAAATGTGTTTTAAATTGAGGTGGTAAAAAATATTTCTTGCACTATATTTTAAATTTACTGACTGAAAATGTTGTTGTATGTATGTTGCTATGATCCTCTGCATTTTAACGTGTATATGTGTCTTTTATGGACAAAATTGGCCGAAATAAAGAAATAAATAAAAAGACTGGCTAACGAGAACCCTAAACAAAGAAAGCTTTTAAAAACGATACTCTAATCCAGAATCACAGGTGTGTGCACTTTCTGATTTAAAATTTGTTGGTAGTGGACTGAGGCATGTTAGTTAATAGCAGGAAAGTATTTGTGTGTTTAAATTTCACATACTTGCTGCATTGTCTCTGCAAGTTGGTCCTTTCATTTAATTTCCAATAAACTCAATTACTAGATGAATGAACACAACAGCTGAAACTGATTGATCCAAACATACATGCTGGTTGATTAAAGTGTCCAAAAGCAAAATGTGCAATAGTATGCTGCGGAAACCATTGTCCGTCTCCTTAATTAAATCCACTTATGGTAAAATGCCACCCCTGACCCACTACATTATATGTAATTTGCGTATTATGAAATGGAAACGGGTAAACTGTTTTGAAAAAAGATTTATCATTTAGGAGCTAAATTGAAAGAGTCATATGACATTTTTGTTCTTCCACCACTGTTGCCTCTTGAAGACTATAGGGTCATACATGGTCTGCAAATGATTCAGTACACACTTGTTAAAATATGGACTGTTTAGAATACACTACAGCAAGACCTTTATAAACAAGCCTGAAGGAGCCAAATTGTAAAAGGGAGCTGTAATTAAAAAATATGATATTGTTTCTATCTTCACATGGAGTTAAATTGTAATGTATTTTTCAATACTCAATTCAATGTGAGTGGATAAATTATTGAGTTTCTAAGTGAACGTGTTGGCAGCACCCACTTTAGCGTTTCTGGTGCCTGATGCAACAATCTCTTTTGGGGGCGCGTACACCAAGCTTGAGGAGGTGGGGGCACCGCCATGTTCACAAACACCTTATTGTCTTTACCTTCCACACTCTTTTCACGCACTCCCCGCAGTCTGGTCTTCCCTTTCTCCTCTTTACTTTTTTCATTCTCATCCTGTTCCACTCGAATCTTGCACTTCCCATCTTGGCTTTCCTCACTTCTCTTCACATTCTTTGTCTACCGTATATATCTTTGCCTTCAGACCTCTCCTCCTTCCTCACTCCTCCTTTTATGTCCTTCTTGCAAAATTTTTTATATCCACTCCAGGAATCAGTGTTTGTTCTCAGGGTCATAAATTTAAATCTTGGTGGGGCAAATCAATCTTTCATCTTCATGAGGTCGATAACATTTGTGCCATTGAGCTGGAGCACAACATTTTAAATTCATTATCAAGGATTCTTTTGGTGAATATGTGCTTTAGAAACATACATGGTATGTTAAGGACACAAATGTATATCAATCTTTTTTTTCAATTTCGTTTCAATATTGAACTGCCATTATTCTCTCTGTACCTTGTTGACCCAGAACCTTTCATACTCACATCTGTTACCCTGACCTCCTTTCTTTCCTTCGTCCCATCTTTTTCTTTTCCATTTTTCTCTCCCTCAGCACCTCCAGCCATGCCTCCCTTCCCCTCTTGTTTCTTGCTTCCTTACACCCTCATTTCCATTCATGCTTCCCTATACCCTCATTCATTATCCACCCACCCTCCCTTGGTTCATTTAATCCTTCTTCCTCCATTCATTCCATACTTTCTTTTTTTCGCTCCTTCCTTCATCCCTTCTTTAATTTCTTCCTTTCTTATACCCAACCCTTCCATCTGCGTTTCTTCCTCATTTCCTTACTTCTTTCTATTCATTTATCACATCATTGATTTCCTTTCTCCTTCTATCTCTTAATTTCTTCTTTTCACATTATTTACTTATTTCTTCCTTCTTTTATCCATTACTTATTTATTGCCTCACTCCAGCACCCCCTTCCACCCTGCATTTGATGCTGCCTTCTTTAATGCATCCTTCATCCCTTCTTTTCTTTTAAAACAGCACAGTGCAAGCGCATCCTCTTTAGTTTGCAAAATGCCTCAAGTCCTCTAATGACCTT
Organism: Lissotriton vulgaris; assembly: GCF_964263255.1. Classification (NCBI taxonomy): domain Eukaryota; kingdom Metazoa; phylum Chordata; class Amphibia; order Caudata; family Salamandridae; genus Lissotriton; species Lissotriton vulgaris. Next base: position 454,446,353 of record NC_141691.1, read on the forward strand.
TCCTAAAGCTGCATTTTGAGATTTGCACACATTACCTCATTTGAGATCACCTTTAAGTGGATGTCATAGGCTTCCCATATGTTACATTGTGTTATGTTGTAGTAGTGACTTGTATAGCACACTAATCACTCAAGAGGGTATCAGGGCACTTAGGCAGGTGTGTAGGTGGGAGGTCCTCGAAGTGCTTATGTGAAGAGCCAGGTTTTCAGCTTCTTGCGAACTCAAGATGTGAGGAGGTGGCTATGATGTGTTGAGGCTTGGGTGGCTCCAATAAAGGAAGTGGGTGGAGCCTCTGGAGGAAGTGGGCGTAGCTGGAAAAGTGGGTGTGGCCTCCCAAAAATATTTGAGCACCTGCACTTAATATTTTACAAATTAAGCACTGACGTCACCTAGAGTTCAGGGAAAGTTTTACTCCAGGGGACTTAGAGTTTTGGGAGTTCCAAGGCTTGGGCACAACAAGCAGTTCTAGGTTACCAGGATCAGAGGTGCTGAAGGTTTTGGGATCCAGAATTCGTTCTTCAACAGCAGTGTTCGGCTACAGGTGCATTGATGGCAGTCTGTCATTGTCGGGCGGCTGTGCCCAAGTTGCTGCTTTCACAATGCCACCAGAATATGGGTAAGGCTCACAGAAGCAGGTTTCTTTTCAGCGCCGGTCGCAGGTACTCTGAGGATCCCTTATGATGCTGGGTGCATTGTAGGGGTTGGTTACTGGTCTGGTCACCAACAAGCCTTGGCAGCTGCAACTTTTGGGTTGGCAGGGTGAATCGCATTAACACTGTTATGTGGCGTTTTAGGACCCAAGCGTACTTTTCCTGATCCATGCTCATATATAGGTATAATTCACCCTATCCTTATATAGACATAGAAATCATAACCATATTTAGACTTAGCCTATGCATCCCGAATACGGCATGGCTACTTCCAATAGTTCTGAAAAACCACAACGGTTTCTTGGAAAAACCCACCTTCAGCAGTCAGGGACTTCCCTTTGCTTGAATATTGATTTATCCAAGAACTCAAGGAGTTTTCAAAGAACTGAGTCTTTGATGACGTTATTATGTCCAACCTTACGTCAATCTTGGCACCTTCAAGGTATAAATATTCCCACATTTGCCCAGACAAACACACAGTGGTTTGGAGCAGTTCGACTATCTACTTGCCCGACGCCCTGCTTCAGCAAGTGCCGAAGGAAGCCAACCTTCCAGCTGACGCACTGAGAGAGAGACGCTGTCTTTTCTCTTGCCAAGAAATCCAGCTCCAGTGTTTCAAGGCTACCCTTGCGGGTTGCTGGGAAATCGAGTCCTGAGAGAGAGAGAGATACAAGACCTCCTTCATTCTAAATAAAGGTACGTAGCTGATTAGACCCTTAGAAAATTCTTGGAATAGATTCTTGGCAAAGAATACTAAAACTAAGCTACACCTCTCTTACATCTTCCCTTGTACTAGACCTAGGTTAGGTATACTGGGGTAGGCGTATTTTAGAAGCACCATTTGAGTACTTTTTGTCTTTTTTTATTAGTATATGTATTTTATGGCTTAGAAACCATATCATGCTTTTACCGTATTATTTTATAATACTCTTCGTACTGTATGCATTGTACTTTATAACCAGTATTATGATTGTAGCAGTTAATTTTTTATGCTTGAGAAAGAAGACTGTGCAATAAATATCCTTTTATTAAAATCGCCCGCCCTCTATTTCTCTGCACCTCTGGTGAAATGAAGCATGCACAATTGACTCAGTGAAATAACTATCTATTGTTTCCGCGACTCTAGAGATTGATTTCTTATTCTTGGGAAACAAAGTTGTCATGTTTATGTGGTTGTCAGAAACGAAACCCTTCTTGTTTTTTCGAGAAAGTTTCTAGTGACCTCTGAGCTAGCTGGCACTCACAATTAAGTCTAGTATATTCGATAGAGACCTATTAGACCTCAGTCCTATGTCAAATCTATAGGATCTATTATTCCAATGCTCAGAGCCTATTGGGTATATAGGAACTACACTACATGGCGCCCAACGTTTGGTAAGGCGATAATTTAACGCTAGATACTAGAGTAACTCAGTCGTGCTTTTCACACAGATCCCTTTTTTTCCTGTAAAAAACTCCAATAGACCTCTGGAGTGGGTTAAAGGATATAATATCCTCCAAAACTGAGTAGGACGAAAATCCTATATATTAGTTTTTGGTATGTTCAACGTTTAAGAATACAGCGTTCCAAAATATTGTGCACCTAATGTTTGTTTCCTTGAAAATTTCTCTGCAAACTCTCGGTCAACAAAATGAGTGACGACGAGAGGGGGAGAGCTGTAGCAGCAGCTCAGGTAGTGTTAGATTACACAAATCTCCAACAAAATGACCCGGATGCAGTACTCATCCCGGCAAATATAAGGAAAACCATAACTATAAACTTATAGAAAATGGAGTATCATAGAGAGGTAATAAAGAAATCTTTGTAATAGAGGCACATGAATATCGGCAGACAGAGGTATTCTATTCATGGATTCTGTTTCCTACAGCAAATCCAGTAACACACGAGTTCCACTATTACAAAGTAGAAGAACCTCCAGTGGAATACGTTCCTTTCGAGGACGTTGAAATTCCACTAACTTACCAAGAGCATCAGCTCTTGTTTATAGGCGCCCTACAACATCAAAATCACATTAACAGGCTCTGTCCACTAGGTAGACCAGGAGCAACATGGCCGATACTAGCCAGCTATACACCACATCCTGACATTGAAAACATGACAGGTCCAGAACTGTTAGCACAGCTAAAACAGTTAATTAAAATACACAGACAATTGGTTCAATATGTCATGCAGACTTTAACAGTCCAACCAGCTGTAAGGATTACACGGCACACCCCTCATCAGGGAAACACAAACAAAATAACACCACAGACTATACAGTCAGTCATTGGTAAATTGCCCTCAAAACAGGAACAAATTCCATTCTGGTTAGCACAAAAAATTACTCAAATGGAGGCAGTATTCCCCGATAGTACACCCCATGAGAAACACAGAATTCTGACAATCTGTTTACCAATGGGGATCGCACCACACGTGGAGGACTGTGAAACTTGGGGTACAGTCTTTGCTTCAATCTACACAAAAACACATGGCGTCCCGTCTATGGCGGTAATACCAGACGTTCTAAGACAAACTCAAAATGAATACGGTCCAGAACCTGCTTTAAATCTTGGTATGAAGTTACTAAAAGATTTCAAACAGGTCTCGGCTATACTGTTAGCCAAAATTAAAGGTGAAGCAGCATCTGTGGCAATCCGCCATAAGCTAAAAGAAACAGATATTACTGAGCAACCATATGAGCTTGCGAGAATTATTGAAAAATCATATGAAGAACTAGGTAGAGATAGTTTGGGTGGGAAACGATTAAAACCCCAACTAACAGAAAATCCTGAAAACGTTTTTATTTAAAATAATCTCACCACTCCTAAAAAGAAGTGGGAAAATACTAAACAGACACTTCCTAAAGAGAAGCGTTCTCAGTCCAGAGGAAGATCTCCCCAAAGGGGAGGTAGGTCTTCACAACGGGAGCCCTCTGAAAAGAGATATAACCTTAGAAATAGGGATAATTTAAGAAATCTGATAGATATCAAGACATTGATACACGTTCCTCTCGTACCTTTCAGACTTCCTCGCAGAAATCCGAAAGAAGAGGACAATCAGAACATAGAGTAGAACGCATGAAGTCCAAAGACGAACATCACGTTCCAAAAAATAAGAAAACTCAATTCACCAAGAAGAAGGTAGCAAGTGTAAAGATCAGAAATGCCGAGGATCTTGAGGACACAACTCAAGAACGGGGAGTGAGCCCAGACAATGCTAGACAGCGCAGCAGAGATAACCATAGGTCGCAAGATCTTGATGGATCATCTGGAGACAGTGGACTTGAATGAATGCATTCAAAGGAAAACTACCGACACCAGAGTTAGTGTACCCCACAAATGATATGAAATAACACTCCGAATGGAGGGGGACATACCGAGGAAAATAAAAGCACTCTTTTGGGAAAAGCTTTCTAAAGTTTATGACATCATTCTAGCTGAACAAGACTGGCCACCTGAATTTGTCAGGGAGTGCCCACATGGCAAAGATATAATGATTCCAGCCTTCTCAAATCACATTCCAATTCATAAAAAATACACATATGCCAGAAAATGGGCAGTAGCTCAGACTCCAGCATTATATAATAAAGTCACGTAGGATGGGATGAGGATTCTCCTCACCATAAAGTCCAGTTAAAAACTCAACCTACTGCTCAGAGGCAGTATCCAGTTAAGCAAGTAGCTAAAAAACAGGTCAGGGAGATTTTGAATCAACTTGAATACCAAGGGGTGATTGAAACGTCTTCAAACCAGACAATTCATATCGTCTAGTTTTGGACTACAGACACTTAAACTCTTGTTGCAAAACTTTTGCAGTACAAAATGCACACAGTGAAGCACTGATGAACAACATAGTGCGTAAAAAATATAAAAACACATTAGACATTTCAAAAGGGTTTTTCTGTCAAAACATTGCATCAGAAAGCAGGTACTTGACCGCTTTCTCAATTATGGGGATACAGCTACAATTTTGCCGTCTCCCCCAGGGATTCAATAACAGCCCAGGGTTATTTTCAGCAAGAGTAACTGAGTTACTACAAACATACGATGATGAGGCATTATCTTATGCTGATGACATCTATCTTACAGATGACGATTTAGACGTGCACTTGAAAAGAGTGAACACCATAATACTGGGGTTCCCTTCTGAAGGTACAAATTAAATTTTAAGAAATCACGAATTGCCCACCTCAAAGTCCTATTCTTGTGATATGAACTTTCAAGTGAAGGCAAAAGCCTGGCAGAAAACTTTCTAGAGAAATGTGCGCTGTTGCAACCTCCAAAAACGCTAAAAAACAGTCAATTCTAGGTTTCCTGAATTTTGGAAGAACTTATGTTCTAAACTATGCAGAAAAGGTTAAACCTCTATACGAACTAATCAAATCTGATTTCAAACCAACTAATTGGACTCAAAATCAAACAAAAAATTGCGTAGAGTGGAAACAGCAATTCTAGCAAAAACACAATTACAGACACACGACAACGTGAGCAACCTTGTGATCCGAATCATCCCAGATAGATGCGGATTCACATACCTAACCTTTAATGAAGGTGAAAAGATACCAATAGCATACAAATCATACTTGTACACACAAGCTGAAATGAAATTCACTTCCACAGAAAAAATTCTGACAGCGGTTAAAACTGCAGTAGCAAAAGAGAGCGCTCTCGAACATTGTAAACGCATAATGATCGTTACACCTGTACCTGCCTTAGAGGCAGTAACAAAAGCAAGCATTCCAAATGCTAAGGCTTTACATCTGAGATGGATACAATGGGTTACCTCTCTTGCTGCAACAGACGTTGAATACTTTTTGACCCTTACTTGAAGACACAAGAATTTCTACAATACGAACACAAATGTCCTCTGCCGAACGAGATTCTGCCTCTAGAACATTACGACTGTATAATCTATACAGACGGATAAGCACAGCCCGCAATTGGGGGTAAACAAGCCTATAGTGATGCGTGCGCGATTGTTGAAGGTCGCTGGCGCAATGGTAAATTTAGACCGATGGTCACTAAAACTCAATCACTCGGAGACTGTACAGCTCAGCGAGCTGAACTCCAAGCTTTCAAGATGGCACTTGAAAATACAGATCGCGAATTCCCCACACTCATAGTGTACTATTCGTATTTCTGCGTCCAGTCTTACAATGAAAATCTGCAGAACTGGGTTCAAAATGATTCAAAGATGCAAAAGGTGGCACAATTAAGCATAAAACGCTTTGGGAACATGTAGTTCTATTACAGAAAGAACTTAAAAAGACTCACGTGACTCATACACTGAGTCATCAGCGTGATGGCGTTCACGTTGCAGGGAATTCATTGGCTGATGAAGCCGCAAAGGCAGCTGTGCAAGCGGCTTTCATAGCTCCAATCACTCAATCAAAAACGAAAATAGACAGTGAAATAATGCAGGCTGTCACCGCTTCTGTAAAAGACAGTGGTAAAACACTCCCAAAAGGCTTTCCAGTAAAGTACTCATATATAACTGATGCAAATAATGTTCCTTTTGCTCGAATCCCTGGAGTGGGGAACACATGAAGGGCTCGCCCTGCACATGCAGTTGTTTCCGGCACAGTATCTTTACTAAAACAAAGATATTGGTGGCCGCGCATGAGGAAACAAACTAGCAACTATGTTCTAGAATGTGAAATCTGTCAGAAGATGAAAGTCTCAACTGTGAAAAGATCTGCACAGACGCCACTTCTGATCTCAGATAAACTATTAGCGTGCGTTTACCTGGACCACTATGGTCCCTTACAAAGGGATGGTAACTATAAATATAACATGGTTGCAGTGGATTCCTGCACAAGATTCATTTGGATGTGGCCTCAGCGCTTGGCTGATGCCCAAACTGTTATAAAAGATTTGCGAGTCTTTATCGGCACATACGCAATTGGCACGCTACATTCTAACTAGGGTCCTGCGTTTAGATCTCAGGCTTACAAGGAGGCCATGGCCAGCTTGGGTGTTGCATTGCGGTACTCAAGTCCATTCCATCCTGAGGGAAATGCGGTAGTGGAGCAAAGAAACTGTGACATAAAGCAATCTATAACAGCTAGGGTATTAGGTTCAGGTGACGGATGGGTCAAACATCTAATAAGTGTCCAAAATAGTCTTAATATTCTGCCAAGAAATTCTCTGGATGGAATCACTCCATATGAGCTACCATTTGGTACTAGAATGCTGATCCAACATCTTGATTGTCAAAGTTCAGTGGTGGATTAAAAACCCTTTAATATCAAAGACTGTTTGGCTGTTTTACAGGACTTAAATGAAACAAAACAAAAGCCAACGACCACTGAAGAAAAACCACCTGTCCCAGCAAGATCTGTCTGGATTCCAAAGATTGGGGGTCTAGTCAGGGAAATGATCGCGGTGAAGAAGGAATTTGGGCTTTCTTACAGAAAACCAGTACCTGTCTTAGCAATCCTTGGAACAAGATCAGTGTTACTACCGCTGCTTGCTGGTAAAAGGGAGAACAGAACAGTATCCATCGACCTGGTAAAACCAAATCATGTGGCCGATAATAGGTAGTAGGCCCAGTGGACTCCCAAATTGTAGCAGACGACCAAATCTTGCTACAATCCAAGAGGTTCAAACTGAAAGACTAATCAACTTGGATAAACCTGCAGTGAGAAAAGAAGGACTATGCAACAAAGCCATGGAACTTGTGCCTCTTGAAACCAAAATGAAAGTTCATCAAGAAACACCTGTCTACAACGATGTCGCATCTGACTATAAAAATATGTCCAAAGAAGAAATAGCTCCAGTGATTCCGAAAAATCCGGATGCAATCCCAACAATTGACAAAACTGCCTCTGACTATTTTATCACCTTTCGATAATTTTTCTGAGAATCCCAGTGAACCTGAAACAACACTAGTCAATAAAACTTTCAACGAAAAAATAACAGAACTCTTTCATCAACTTGAAAAAACATATCTGGTTTCACCATGGGTTGAATTTTGAATTGTTTTAGGTGTACTTTTTCTCCTGCTCTGGCTCATTCTTGTTTTAAGTTTGGGAACATTGATAGATGGCAAATATAGTACAATGGACTCAACAAGTAAGAACATCAACTTGCTCCTGCAACCTTACAAATCATCTCATCGTGAGCGAAGAGACCTGTTATCAGTGAACATAACAGCCGTTCCTATACCTGGTAGTATAGCATGGGACACAACTGGTTATGACATTTATGGCCCGGTGGAACTTTTGAAGATTCCACAGCAGTTTAAGGTTTCTTTGAGTGACTTTGTTGCACCAAGCACGTTTTCTGATGATTGGGACTTTGAAACTGTTAACAATATGATGTCAGATTTAGAAATGTCTGCTAGATTCACAGAACATGAATACTAAAAAGGTTAATCAGATTATGTACAAATGTATTGTTTTAATCATTATGGTCACCATTATTTGCACAAACCTGCAAACCCTAGACATGTTTTTACTTATAATCAATGGGAACATTGTCCAACGCCGCCAAAGGGCAGCTCAAAAACATTTTATGAAAAGTTTCCATACTTCTCAGGTTTTAATGTTACCAATCCAGAAACGTTTTATTTAAAAAAAAATATGAACAAGACAGGAATGAAAAACATGTTGACCAATACTAAACACATTTATTCTGTGAACTGTTATGCTCAGCTGGCTGTCTACATTAGGTTTTAACTTTTGGAAAGACAACATTGAGACAAAAGCTGCCTGGGGCACAAAAGACTGGCAAGTGCAAGGTTTAGAAGCCTTATTCTGAGCCTACATTATCCCAGAGCAAATAATGTTTTTAAATGACACTATCCAACAAAAATCTTGTCTTGGCTTAGTTAAGATGAAAGATTTAAACAAACCGTCCATACCTAGAGCCACACCTGACAGTAATTTAACTTCAGATGAGGAGGTAGACGTACATTATATTTTACAACAGAACAGAACTAATCCTAATTGGAAAAAATGGTTAATCTGGCCCGTAGACATGAATAACTGTCAAGACAGATTCCTGAACAAAACACAGGGGTTCAAAATGAGCATGCCAGATCCAAGATATTCCCAGAGACAACATCCAGGGATAGTAATAACATACAGTGTAGGAAAACTATGCCTTGAGAGGCTACAGAAATCCACACTTCCAGAAATTAAACAGCAGAGAACTTTACTTAAAGAAGGTGTTGACTTAATAGACTTCTTACTTGGACCTCGTAAACAACGTCAAAAACATTTCATATATGACAGCATACACGCTGCTTACAATGAAGCATGGAAAATTACGCAAATGAAAACTGCAGAAAGAATACAAGAAATTGATCGTGTTAATTTAGAGAAAGCTCTCTCTGTAGTGGACAATGGGTTAACAACTCTGTCCTACAGAATTTATTCTTTGGACAGCATTGTATCTTCTGCTATTGACATAATAGAGCAGGACTTGCTAATGTTACAACATGGCCAGTCTCAATTACGTTCTATAATGCTGCTAAGCTTGACGTTACAAAATCTGCGTTCAGGCTATGTGCCATGGCGTCTAATCAATACCACGTCATTATTTACTGTGTTTAACCTTACAGATAAACAAATCTCGTTGGCACAAAGAGGAGCAGACTATACGGTGCTGAGCATAGAAAAACTGGAAAGATTACCATTAACTGTTTCTGAGAAACCTGTCTTAGAATGGATAATACATGGCACCATCACAATACCAGTGACGATTTTCCAATTTCAGTATTGTCTACAGCATATTCCAGCAGGCCTGTATCAAAGGTTGGGTAAAGGATATATTACATTGACCTGGACTTTACCATACACACACAAATGTTGGAGTGGGGGAAAGGAAGTATTTCTTAGTGGTAAAAATTGTAAAACTCACTAAGCAGTACACTTTTGTGTCAAAGTATTAATTTACACGGAGCCTGCGAAGGTTCTTCAAATAACCTTTCTTGCCACCTGCATGGTTCACCAGCAGCAATGATAGAACCAATTTTCAGGCAGCTATTCAATGGCAGCTACGTAATGCCCAGTGATCACAGCTGTTGTGGCATGTTGCCAGGAAAAGCGTATCTAGTTAGTGTGTCAGCCTGGGTCACTTGTTGTATGCAAGTATTGTATCCAAAAAGCAAGACAGACAGAGAGTCAGCGTTATGGCCTTCACTGAATATCTCTTCTATACGAATTGATACTTTAAGCAGAATGAAAGCCATTCTTTGCAAAAAACTGTGCCACTTACCTCGTCTAGAGAAACATATGATCTGCAAGTTGCAAGGACTTCTGCAGGGATACATGCATTATTATCAACAAACTGCCCAGTACATTTCGCAGAAATGTTAAGTCAGATCTTAAACATGCCTGATTCCAGCGGCATCACACATGTATTTAAGACGATTTTTTCAGGACTGTTAACACCATTTGAAGCAGTCCTCAGCATTTTTCCAAGTTTCGTGCACTCTGTGTTTGGCGGCCTGCCTCTCATCTTGGGACTCGTAGCAGGATTTTTTTTTTATTCCTTCTGCTCCGATATGGCAAGTCCAGTCACCAACGATACCATGGAACAAGCCCTCCTACCCATGCAGTATTGTGAAAGGATTACACACATTCTTGGCTTGGCTCGTTTAGGAGATCTGAATACCACTTGGTTTCTTTCATTCAAGATTGCATCTTACCTGTACTACGATGCCTGCTTTGCGGAGAAGAATGCGTGTTGGACATCTGTCTTACACTTCCATCAGTACTGCCATAGGATGTTGACGCCTTGCAAGGTCCGGTAATGACTCATGCATTGTGTTGCCCCAAAGGCTACCAATCCTGATGACAGCACTTATTGAGGTCTCACCAGTAAGTGGAACTGAGGGTGAGATACGAGGATCAACAGGCACACAGGTACCATCTGATATGAACATTGCTAACGCTGCACCTGGCGCTGATGGCGATGTTTTTCATCTGTGCACATTTGATCTACTTGATGAAGCAGTTCCACTTTTGCCTACTACGGAGGACGGTTTCTTTTCCAGCCTACACGATCTGATGTTTTCTCCTGACACCAAGAACAACTTTTGAATCTTGAACACAGCGTTCCATGAACTCTGAAATCCGACCTTCGCTTTTTTCAAAACAAACATTCTAAATTGGGAACTCTATTTTTCTACAAGTCAATTTGAACTTTTTTCCAAATTAGAACTAATTATGGCACAGAGTAATCTGCTTAAAGTAGAACTATTCTTAGAGAACAGGAACTCATTTGAATACTTCCTAGAGACAATATTTGGCCTTGTCATCAAAACAGAGACATTTAGTCAAGAGTTATTAGAGTTAGTAAGCTATCTGCGTGTGGGAGATTCATGTGCTATTATCTCAATAGAGACTAACGTCGTTAATGAGGAAGTTCAGACTGGAAAAGCGCGTCAAGAGATTCAGTCATCGTATCCGACAAGGTCGCAGTGGCTGCAGTGTGACCGAGAGAAACTTCGTTGAGAGAGCCGGTTGCCGCAGAGACTACACGAAGGCATGCGAGTCGGAGAGAAGCAGTACTTGAGAGCTAAGTGAAAATAAATCATAGAACTGTACAGTGCTAATGTTATAACATTAAGTAGTCTGGGTAGAGCTCGAACAGAGAATTCTCTTGTTTATCGTCTACAAGAACTTTTCAAGTCTACAAGAGAAAGTTAGTTGTAAATAAGTTAAACCAAGAAGCAAATATCAGAAGGTAAAGACGCTTGCTGAATGTTGTGAGAAGAATCACTTCAACGGTAAAGGCAGCATCCCTGAAGGAACTAACAAGTTTAGGAATTGAATTCCTTTCAACCCAGAGACAATACAATATCTGAGGAGGTTATATTTACACATCACTACAAGAGAAATGTTTAAAGATATGGAGTTGCAAATAGCGGTAGGCTAATTAAAACCTTATTCCATACTAGAGCCAAAGAAGAGAGGGTAGAGCAGAGTACTAATAAGGTATTAATTTCGTTACCCTGAGATTAAGACGCTATAAGCAATCCAGAAAGGGAACCTCCCAGAGTAATAAGAAGAGGAGCAGGTCAACTAAATCCCATGGGTATGTGTAAAAGACATTGGAAGAAAAAGTAGACCAGGGAGGAATTGTTAAGACTTATAGTATTTTGTGTGTGTTTAGTATTCACAGGAATCTCGGTAGGCTGACTAGAAGCCTGAGGAAGATTCCCTGGAGTATCGGGTGACCAGGACCAGTCTCTTCTGTGCTTTATTTTCTTATGGTTATTTTCTCCACTTTTCCCCTTTCCTTTTTCTGATTGTTTGGAGTTACGATTACATTCTGACTCCGACCGATTGGACAGAGGGAGTCTGAAAGTTAGCATCATCTGTTCCTGTGCAAGTCGACAAGAGAGACCCAAGAGTGGAATTCGTGGACTCTGACAGAGTGAAGTGCCCACGTTGTAAATTTGCACCCGAACAGAATGGTTGAAGGGGTTAATGTGCAGACCTTGGGGGCGGTATTAGATGCCATACAGAAGGAATTAGTGGCGGTTAGAGAAGAGAATCAAGGTCTGAGACAAGAGGTGATAAATGCTAGAAAGGAGACAGCAGAGTTAGCGCAGAGAATTAGACAACCACTTCCTGGCAATAGAGAGACTCCCACAACGTCCACCGGAGAAACGAATAGATTAACCACGCAAGTGATACACTCACTGTCTCCAGTTATTCCCTTAGCAGCACCAGAGAGATTTAGTGGAGACCCACAGAAAGCACAAGTGTTTATTTCACAATGCACCTTGCACTTCATGTGTCGTCCTTCTGTCTTTCCCGATGCACAATCCAAGGTGGCCTTTGTTTTGTCCTATCTGAGTGGAGACGCTTCCGCTTGGTCAATGCCCATCGTTTCTAGAGATGACCCTCTCCTGCAAAATTATGACGAATTCAAGAAGGAATTTTTGCGTATCTTTGACCGAAGGCGAATTTCTCAGGCTGTAGATAATGAGCTTCTGGAATTAAAAGAGGGAAACAGAGATCTGGTGGCGTACTTGGCCCAATTTAATAAGTTGGTAATGGAAACGGACTGGCCGGAAAATAAAAGGACAGCAATTTTTTATCGAGGTTTACGAGATGAACTAAAGGATGGATTGGCACAAATCCCTAACCGACCGACAGAGATATCAGCCCTTGTAGACCTGGTTCTCGAGTTAGATTTCCGGCAAGGGGAAAGACGAGGAGAGAGAAGACGAGAATTTCGAAGCACAGTTCCTCGTTATGACAGAGTCAAGCCTGAGGTTGGAAAGGTAGCCGAAGGATCAAATGGTTTAGAACCAATGCAGATAGGAGCAATAAGGGGTCCGCTTACTAAAGAAGAAAAAGAGAAGAGGCAAACCAATAATTTGTGTATGTATTGCGGTTTGAGCGGACATTTTGTGAGAAATTGTCCAAAGAAGCCAAAAGGAACATACAGGCCGAAGGAAAACTAGTTGCACCACCTGTGGAAGGAGTTGTACAGGTGGATGCGAGTCAAGAATCAACTCCACAAGAGCATCAACTGGCCAATACCTTGCAATCATCGTCTCCTCATCTTGTGTTATCTATGACCATATAATTCGTCCAGGAGGTTTGGAAAGGCGTGATGGTGATGGTGGATTCCGGGGCGACAGGAAATTTTTGTGACCAACGATTTGCTGCCAAGATAGGTTTGAGAGCGATACCAAAAGAGAAGAGTGAACCAGTTAGAGCCATTGATGGAACAAACCTATCTTCAGGACCCATCGTCAGTCATACCGAATTGGTGCAGATGGTGAGGGAAGATGGACATCAAGAAGAAATCCAGTTTAACCTAATAGACGCACCTCAATTCCAGCTAATGTTAGGACTACCCTGGCTCACCGAGCATAATCCGACTGTGGATTGGGCAGCAAGAACAATCGAGATGACTTCAGATTATTGTAAGAATTGTTGCTTTGGAGATCAGAAGAAAAATGACCAGGAAAATCCAGCTCAAGCCCTGTGTTCCGCGAATGCTGTAGTGTGCGTAATTAATACCCAATCCATACCATCACAATATCAAGATTTTAGAGATGTATTTGATGAACAGGAAGCAGAGCAATTGCCACCTCATCAGGTGTACGATTGTAAAATAGACTTTGAACCAGGACCAACGATGCCATGTAGCAGAGTAAATGCCCTAACGGAGAAGGAACATGATCATTTAAAAGAATATATAAACAAGTACCTGGCCAACGGATTTATCCGTCCATCCCAATCTCCGGTATCCTCGCCTTTGTTTTTCGTGCCAAAGAAGGAAAAAGGCGAGTTGAGAACCTGCATAGATTTGCATAGATTATCGTGCAATAAATCGAATCACAAAGAAGAACAGATATCCTCTTCCTCTCATTTCAGTTTTGCTAGACCAGGTAAAAGGGGCTCAAATATTTACCAAATTGGATTTGAGAGGGGCCTATCACCTCATTAGAGTAAGAGCTGGTGACGAATGGAAGACAGCCTTCAGGACTCCATTTGGACTATTTGAATACCAAGTGATACCCTATGGGCTGTGCAACGCCCCAGCTGCATTCCAGCATTTTATCAATGATGTCCTCAGTGAATTCATAGACCAGTGCGCTATCGTTTAGATAGACGATATTTTGATCTACTCAGCCAACACACAAGAACATCAGGGACAACTGAGAAGAATTTTACAAAAACTGAGAGAAAACAAGTTGTTCGTCAAGTTGGAGAAATGTGCCTTTGATGTCACCGAAGTGGAATTCCTGGGGTTCGTAATTTCACCGGCTGGAATACACATGGATAAAGGAAAGATTCAAGCAGTCCTGGAATGGAAGTCTCCAACTAGTGTGAAGGAAGTACAAGCGTTTATTGGCTTTGCAAATTTTTATCGAAGATTCATTAGCGAATTTTCTCGGCGGATTCTTCCTCTCACACGGTTATTGAGAAAAGGGGTGCAGTTTCAGTGGACAGGAGAAGCCGAGGCAGCATTCAAGGCTCTGAAGGAAGAATTTACATCAGCTCCAATCCTTCTTCATGCAGATCCATCAGAGCCCTTTTATGTGGAAACGGACGCCTCAGATCTGGCAGTTGGGGGAGTACTTTCTCAGAGAAACAAGGAGACTGGGCAATTGCATCCGGTGGCCTATAGATCTAGGAAGTTGTCGCCTGCAGAAATCAATTACACGATCACCGAAAAGGAGCTGTTGGCAATAAAAGACGCCTTCAAGGAATGGAGGCATTATTTGATGGGTGCTCATCATGTTGTCACGGTATTCACTGACCATCGAAATCTAAAGTTTTTGAAGTCCGCCCGGACCTTAACTCCAAGACAACTTCGTTGGTCGTTGTATTTTGCTGATTATGATTTTGTCATAACGTATCAACCAGGGGCACAAAATGGCAAGGCGGATGCCTTGTCCCGGATGGGAACCGGAGAGGAAAAGAACCAAATTAAGACGCAACCAATCATCCCTGAATCCAAGGTTATAGGCGTCATGGAAACACTGAGTGTGAAGGAACAGATAACTCGGGCCTTGACCGCAGAGGACATGTTAAAGTGGGCTCAACAGGAAGATGGCAGAGAGATAATAGATGGCCTACCCTACCACTCGGGAGCCTTGTACATACCAACATGCACATTGCAGAACCAAGTCATGAAAGAATGTCATGATCATTTACTGGCCGGTCATAAAGGAGAATTGAAGACTACAGATTTGGTGAGGAGAAGTTACTGGTGGCCACATTTGAATAAGGACATTGAACAGTACGTGAAAACTTGTGAGATATGTGTGCAAGGAAAGTCAGAATGACAGGCACCCAAAGGATTGTTACAACCCTTACCCACCCCTCCTAGTCCTTGGCACACAATCACTTTAGACTTAATTACAGAACTTCCTTCCTGTCAGGGTTACAATACCATTCTAGTAGTGGTTGATGCTTACACCAAGATGACGCATTTTGTAGCCATGAAAGGAATGCCAACAGCTAAACAGCTAGCAACTCATTTTAGTGAACAGGTGGTGCGGTTGCATGGAATTCCTAAGGTAGTCATTTCTGATCGAGGAACCCAGTTTGTGTCTCACTTCTGGAGGGTCTTCATGAGGGCCCTTGGAACTGAGACACGATTTTCCACCAGTTTCCATCCGGAAACGGATGGACAGACTGAACGAGTTAACCAAGAAGTTGAACAGTACTTGAGGTTATTCACCTTAAAACAGGGTGGAGAATGGCTGGACTATTTGTGGGCAGCAGAATTTGCTCATAATAACGCCATAAATTTGTCCACAGGTTACTCACCGTTCTATTTGAACTATGGGAAACACCAAAATTTCTCCATGCTGGATATTTCTCTACCCGTGCCTGCAGTTCAGGATTTAGTTACTCATCTGTCTCAGGTACATGATTCTGCATCAAAACATTTGGAACAGGCCAAGAATAGGTATAAGGGTTATGCAGACAGGAAAAGGAGAGATTGCCCACAATTAGAAATTGGAAGTGAGGTTTGGTTAAATACTAAGCCATGAGATTAAGAGGGAATAGGAAGTTCCAGCCAAGATTCATTGGTCCATATCCAATTGAGAAACAGATTAATCCAGTAACCTATAAATTGACACTACCCACAAAACTCAAAATTCACCCAGTTTTCCATGTGTCTTTATTAAAGAAGGCAGTTCCAGGTTTGAGACGAGAGAGTGCTCCACCACCTGTGCAGCTGGAAACGGGGGTGGAGTTTGAAGTAAAGGAAATCCTAGACTCAAAAATAGTGAGAGGGAATCTGTACTATTTGATAGATTGGAAGGGCTATGGACCAGAGGAGCGTTCCTGGGAGTTAGAGTCAGACGTTCATGCACCCAGATTAGTAAGGCTTTTTCACCAGAGGTATCCAACCAAGCCCAGACTGGGAGGGCCTATCTTGGTGGGGGGTACTGTCAGGATTCTCCCTAACACAAAATCAGCAAGTGTGCTAAGGTCAAGAAAACAGAATTGGACCCCAATCACTTCCTGGTCTGAAGCATGGAATTCGTGGAACTCCAAGATGGCGAACGGCATCGGGGAGTTAGCAGATTAGTGTTTCAGGACATTCTAGAGCGGAGCTCAGGTGAGGCGTGTGTTTTCTCAGAACTGCGCACTTCACCGCGGATCTTGCCCGAGTCAGTCGAGGAATCTTAGTGAGCACAGAAAAACCTCTAGAGACATTTAGTCAAGAGTTATTAGAGTTAGTAAGCTATCTGCGTGTGGGAGATTCATGTGCTATTATCCCAATAGAGACTAACGTCGTTAATGAGGAAGTTCAGACTGGAAAAGCGTGTCAAGAGATTCAGTCATCGTATCCGACAAGGTCGCAGTGGCTGCAGTGTGACCAAGAGAAACTTCGTTGAGAGAGCCGGTTGCCGCAGAGACTACACGAAGGCATGTGAGTCGGAGAGAAACAGTACTTGAGAGCTAAGTGAAAATAAATCATAAAACTGTACAGTGCTAATGTTATAACATTAGGTAGTCTGGGTAGAGCTCGGACAGAGAATTCTCTTGCTTATCGTCTACAAGAACTTTTCAAGTCTACAAGAGAAAGTTAGTTGTAAATAAGTTAAACCAAGAAGCAAATATCAGAAGGTAAAGACGCTTGCTGAATGTTGTGAGAAGAATCACTTCAACAGTAAAGGCAGCATCCCTGAAGGAACTAACAAGTTTACGAATTGAATTCCTTTCAACCCAGAGACAATACAATATCTGAGGAGGTTATATTTACACATCACTACAAGAGAAATGTTTAACCGCATGCGTGCTAGGGGTTTTCCCGCTGTGCGCTGAAATTTGAAAATCGCGCGGTTTGTGACAAAGCCAGCTCATCATCCCCGTAGCGCAGGTAACGCCCATGACGAGCTGGCTTTGTCATCCGCAGCGAAGGGGTTAAAGATATGGAGTTGCAAATAGCGGTAGGCTAATTAAAACCTTATTCCATACTAGAGCCAAAGAAGAGAGGGTAGAGCAGAGTACTAATAAGGTATTAATTTCGTTACAGTGAGATTAAGACGCTATAGGCAATCCAGAAAGGGAACCTCCCAGAGTAATAAGAAGAGGAGCAGGTCAACTTAGTCCCATGGGTATGTGTAAAAGACATTGGAAGAAAAAGTAGACCAGGGAGGAATTGTTAAGACTTATAGTATTTTGTATGTGTTTAGTATTCACAGGAATCTCGGTAGGCTGACTAGAAGCTTGACGAAGATTCGCTGGAGTATCGGGGGACCAGGACCAGTCTCTTCTGTGCTTTATTTTCTAATGGTTATTTTCTCCACTTTTCCCCTTCCCTTTTTCTGATTGTTTGGAGTTACGATTACATTCTGACTCCGACCGATTGGAGAGAGGGAGTCGGAAAGTTAGCATCATCTGTTCCTGTGCAAGTCGACAAGAGAGACCCAAGAGTGGAATTCGTGGACTCTGACAGTCATTGATGATGCTATTATGTTCTGCCTTGCGTCAATCTCAGCACCTTCAAGGTATGAAACATGGCCACATTTGCCCAGACAAACACACAGTGGTTTGGAGCAATTCAACTATCTACTTGCCTGACGCCCTGCTGTAGCAAGTGCCGAAGGAAGCCGACCCTCCAGCTGATGCACTGAGAGAGACGCTTTCTTTTCTCTTGCCGAGAAATCCAGCTCCATTGTTTCCAGGCTACCCTTGTGGGTTGCTGGAAATCGCGTCCTGAGAGAGAAATATAAGACCTCCTTCATTCTAAACCAAGGTATAGAGTTGATTAGACCCTTAGAGAATTCTTGGAATAGATTCTTGGAAAATAATACTAAAACTTAGCTGCACCTCTCCTACTTCTTCCCTTGTACTAGACCTAGGTTAGGTACACTGGGGTAGGCGTATTTTAGAAGCACCAGTCGAGTACTTTTAGTCTTTATTTATTAGTGTATGTATTTTTTGTATTTTATGGCTTAGAAACCATTTCATGCTTTTACAGTATTAGTTTATAATACATTTCGTACTGTACGCATTGTACTTTATAACCAGTATTACGATTGTAGCAGTTAATTTCCTATGCTTGAGAAAGAAGACTTTTCAATAAATACCCTTTTATTGAAAACGCCTTTACTCTCTATATCTCTGCACCTCTGGTGAAATGAAGCATGCAGGATTGACTGAGTGAAATAACTATCTATTGTTTTCGCGACTCTAGAGATTGATGTCTTATTCTTGGGAAACAAACTTGTCATGTTTATGCGGTTGTCAGAAACGAATCCCTTCTTGTTTATTCGAGAAAGTTTCTATTGACTTCTGAGCTAGCTGGCACTCACAAATAAGTCTAGTATATGCGATAGAGACCTAGTAGACCTCAGTCCTACGTCAAATCTATAGGATATATTATTCCAATGCGCAGAGCCTATTGGGAAGATAGGAACTACACTACAACACAGTCCGTGCAGGTCTTCACCCCAGTGATCTTTACTGGTGGTGTGCTGAAGACTAGTGCCACTAGTACAAAGGGAGGGCCCAGACAATTGGTGAAGGCTGGCAGGGCTCGGGGGTTCTTGAAGGCTGCATAGGTTTCTGGTAGGGATGGCAAGCCACAGTTGAGTACTTTCACAATTGGCATGGTTTGGTGCCAGTTTCTTCTACAGCAGGGCTCAGTTCCTGGTTCAGCAGCACGTCTTCTTCCTGTGTCTTCATTTGATCCATTGAATCTAAAGTAAAGGTCTTGGGGAGCCCCCTAATTATTGAATGTAGGTGCCTTACAAGTGGGGAAAGGTAGTAGCTAATGGACTACTTAACTTTCTGGTGTCTACAGCACCTAGTGACTTCCTCCTTTAGGAAGAGGCCCTACCCTAAATGGATGTTTTCTCATCATCCCAAGATAGTGGAATTGCAGAAGACGGCTCACCTCACCTGCCCCATCCTAGGGGTGGTGCAGGCTGAGGGAGGACCCTCCTCCTGATCTAATTAATTTGCCTGCCTCTTCTTCCAGCAGATGTGGAGCAGTAAAGGGGATTTGGCCTCCCCCACAGTCTCTGGGTTCCTGGGTTGAATTTCAAAGGCAGCATCATCTTTGAAGCATTCAGCCCCGGAAAACCAGTGAGTCCTGGAGGAGGTGTGAAATTCCAATGACCAGAGCTGGTAATGGTTCTGTCCTCTAAGAGCACTGGTTCTCACGCCATGAGGTCAGAAACATGCCAGGTGGTGGCAGGCTGGTGGAAACCAGCCAGAGACCGCACTTGTGCTTGATTACATTACAGGGGACCCTCTAAAAGGATCTCCTGTGTGAGTGTATTAATAAATCCAACTCTGGCATCAGTGAGGATGAGGACAAGACATGTGGTAACAAACATCTTGAAAATCAGTGCAGCCATAATGGAGCTAGGCACCTCGTGCTGATGAGTATCTATCCCATGAATTCTTTATGACTTCCTTGTTCACTTACAATGCCACAGAATGTACTAGACATTGTAGGGGCATATCTGCTGAAGCTGATATGCCCACAAGCAAGGTGCAGAAAACCCTACCTTTGGGCTAAAGGCCTGTAACAGTGGTGGCTTATCTATATCGTATGCAGTGTAGGCGAAGCATGGTACACAGGGCTGTGTGCCATGTAAACTCTTTGGATTTTCCTGCAACAAGACACGCAGCCTGCAGTGGCAGTGTGTGTAGCCTTGGTGGGGGGGCACTGGGGTGGCTCAACCAGTGCTGCAGCCCCAGAGGGCCCTATTCAGTACTCATGCCCTAAGATCCAGGGGTAATTTTAACTAGGGGCTTACAGGGGAAGCTGAAGTTGTCCAATCGTGGTACAGTGTTTTGGAAAATAGATATGGCACTGCAGACCTGGTGACCAGGGACCCGGTGCGCGTACAGCTTGTAATTACATCAGCATCAGGAAAAAGGAGGGCTAACCATGCAAAATGAGGCACTTTACTAATTGTCGCTAGCAGCATGGGAGCTTACCGCTCTGTTCAAAATCAGTGATGATCATCAACATGAGCAGACGGTCCAAGAGAGGTGTATTTGGGGTGGTAGTATGGAATATTCTATTCAGTATCCCTTTAGAGGGAGCAGTGTACAATACTGCTCAGGCTTCTGGAGCAGTCCTCCTAAAGCATTCAGTAGTCAGTGGAGATGGTGGCCTCTTCTACTGGTCTCGGGTGGAGCACCGCTTCATGTGTCTCATGTCTGCAGTAGTATAGTCCTCAGGACAGGCCCTTAGCCCTGTCAATAGAAGTCTGTGATGCTCAGCATAAGCCACATTTTATTACTAGGGAGAGTATCCTCGACATAAGCCACATTTTATTACTAGTAGACTCTTCAATAATATTATGTGTCATGTCAGTTTTTACTTTCCTGTGCAATAAAACTTTGGAAACTTCTGCTTAAAGTAGGTTCTATCCATCTCCTGGTATGCATTAAAGAGGGTAGTCAGTCCACTGGAAACATGTTCGCTTTACTTTGCATAACTGTTTGACAGTATGAGAATTCCTTCAACTCACTGATTTGTTTATTTAGGTAGTATTTCCACCTCCTGTTTTCCTTCTTCTAAGAATCAGAATTTTGGTCAGAAGACGTTATTGTGATCAGTGTTACTTCAGAGGTAGCACAATGCCTACTTTTGGGGATAAACTCTAGGGGAATGTGCTAAGAAGTGAGAGAGTAGATGGATCCCAAAGAAGTTTCCTATCAAGAGCATTTCTACTGATTTTCTGACCCGCTTGCTGGAATTCAAATTTAGACTGCCTTGTGGTTACAGAGATGAATGGACAATATTTTATTAGAATGAAATGTTCTATGATTGACCTACAAGAAATTAGTCTAAACATGAGTAAGTGATTTTTTTCATAGACTGGGGAATATAACTCTGGTTCATGAAAGTCCTTTTTATTTACGCATATCCTACAAATGTTTATTTAGTCAGTTGAGATGGTGCTGTGTCCTTAGAGCCTTTCTTATCAGAATTGGGTGGAGTGTCACTCTGATTGTCTTGTGTCTTTAGGGGGACAGTTGGCAGTGCAGAACCTCAGCCCAGTTGTCAGTCTGCCGTGGTGGGGACAAAAAGTGGGTTGCCCAGGCAGAGGGTAACGCAGTGGTAGCCTCATCTTAGCTGCTGAAGCTGTTGCATGAGAGTTTCTCTCAAACAAACAAGTGCTAGTAGGCAATGCAAAGGTGGATGTTGGGATCAGGCAAATACACATGATGCCAATGCAATCCAAACCAAGGCAGCGCCGATTCAGGCTACTGGCTTGTGCCCTGCCACATGCCCATTCTCCATCAATTCCTCAAAGGGCATGTAGCACTGCCAGCAGGCAGAACATGCAGCCAAGCTCTCGTGGTTTAGCCACCTCTAATCGGAAGCGGCCTGCATCTGTTAAGGGTACTTTTGCGCTCAATGTTTTGCTGCAATATTTTTGCCTGGCAATATTTGTTGCCTCAATATTAAGGCATAGAAGCGTGAGACTATTTTTGTACTGGCGAACATCACAGAAGCACCCCTTTTTAGGCGTTCCTCCACACTCTAACAAAGGCAATATGTGCTGTGCCCACTCTTTCATGAGGCAAGGATTTGAGCAGAAGCATTTCGATTGGCAGTGTTGATCTGGTATTCCACCAGAATATTGATTGCATTATATTGTGGGGACAAAATATCAAAGACAAAAATATTGTGAGCGAAATTAAAAATAGGTATTTATACGTTTATTATTCTAAAATTCACATATTTGTGCCTTCGCAATATGTATATCTACCAGGCACTTAGATGTTGAGTCAAGCATAGTAACACTTATCTATAGGCACTCACCTTCATGATATTTTGGTTCTCGATATTAATGTTTCGTTATATTGGTCGCATGATATTTTTGTGCTTGAAATACTGATAGGCAATCTTTTTCGTGCATGCAATATAAGGTGTACTTATGTAAATGTCTGTAACTAATGCAGCATTTACCTACTGTTAGAAATGGGATTTCTGGTTGGCTAATGCTTGCGCCAAACCCAGGCAGAAACCAGGACTCTTGTCAGTGCAAGGGAGTTACACACCGAAGATAACCCCTGCTCACCCCCTTGGTAGCTTGGCACAAGCAGTCAGGCTTATCTCGGAGGCAAAAGACACATGCAGCAGCAACACATTAGGCACACCACAAAAGGATCTCCACACAAGGTTATATATATATAAACATAGCCTTTGCATTGTCATAAACACATTAGAATAGTCATCACACAATATGCACTATGCCAACTGGCACTAGGTAATACTCACAGGGGATTATATACACATAACAGGGCCAAATGGGCCACTGTCAGAACCGTTAGAAATTCACACAGTAAATGTAAATCACAACCAGTAACTACTGGTAAACTGAGGAACGTAGCATCATATCCTGCAACATAAAACATAGGATGCACAAATCACCTTGCGCATGAATCACATTAGGCATAGAATCACAGTAGCATAACACATTACATAAAAGGCATCACAGTAGGCATCACAAGCCTAAATACATTATTCAATACCTGTAAGCATGAGCACCATCACATAAACCCCTTCGGGCAGCACATTAGGGCCTTGCAACTGACACCCTGGCCAACTGTCCAGAAATGTCAGGGTGTAATCAGAGGACCTCTAACAGGCCCTTGGGCTGCCTCAGCAGCAAAAGCAATGGGCACAAAGCACTGTGGGCGTCTGAGTTCTGCAATGGGAAATCCAAACCAGAAATCTGCCCAACGTTGTAGCTGCCCACTTCAGCGGTGCAGCTGTGAAAAAATTAGCCCAGGCACCACCGTGCCGCTCAAGCCCAACTCCCGGACTCGGAATATCCACTGACCCAAACATTGCAGCGGCCCGCAACTGTGGCGTCGCTGAGTCCAAAAGGGGTCAGAGCACTCTCTGGGCTCTAAGGACAGCCTCAACGTTTCAGTTGCGCACTGACAAAACAGGGCAGCTGTGACAAACACCAACCACGGGCGCTTTTGGTGCCACTCCCAATGCCTGTAATGCAGCCCCCACTCACTGAGGCTCTCTGGAAACTTCTGCGGACTTCTCCATGTAGCCTACGAGGCACAGGCGAGCAGGTGGCACGCAAGGCTCCTCTCTCCAACACAGGAGCCCCACCAGTAACTGCAGCACTTCTCGGCTTCTCAGGTGGCACCATGAAGCTCTCCCTCACTCTCAGAGGCCCTGTCTGAAGACGCTGACTCCCTCCTCGTCAGGACGCCCTGGGGGGCGTGGTAGGCTCCCGTCCTCCCTCTGCCTTCTCCAACCAGCCAGCAACTTCCTTTCAGCATACGTGGGGCTTCCCTCAGCTTATGGGAGCCCCGCTCAGGATTGTCCAGCCGGCTCGGATGGTCTCTTCCACCTCAAGGCAAGACTGCCTGGCTTCCTAATCGCGTCTGTGGCACTTTTCCTCTCTTGACCAAGGCGGGGAATCTTCTTTTCTGGGCAGCAGCACCGGGTAGACTCCCTTCTGAACAATAAAACCTAAAGCGGGGTGGGCGCCTGCTCCCATTAAAGTGGACAGTCACCAAAAATGTGGGGTAGGCACATGCTAGAGAGCATGAACCTAGGGTGGACTCCCACTAAATTCCCAGCAAAGCAGAAGAATCCCATTCGATGCAGCCTTGCGCTGCACGCCACCAGCAGTCCTCCTGGGGCAGAAATATAGTGCTCACCAGGACAAAAGTCAAGCGCTCTGCAAAATAAGTAAAGCGCTCATCAGGTGCTAGAATCCAAAGTCCAGAGGGGCAAAGGCTGAACCAAAGCATCTTTGGTGCTGGGGGGACCCCAGCAAGGCGCAGCCTGGCAGGCCAGCACGCAGGGACTCCCAGGATATAGCTGGGTCCCACGTTAGTTCCTCCTGGCAGAGTGTTTCCTCAGTGTCAGCACAAGCACAACATTTTCATGAGGTCACAGCCCCTACATTTATAGGACAATTTCCTATGTGTCACAGCACAGGGCTTGGGAAACCAGATGCAACTGATTTTGGACAACTCTTTTTACCAGGTTCCTCTTCCCTGTTGTTAGGTGGGGGCTCGTCATCACACAGACCACAATGGGGCGGAGCCAGCATTTACTAGGGCAGGCACACTCCTATTCAGGGGCCAGGGACTTCTCCCACTACTCAAACTGTAGATGTCCCTTTCAGCCTAGCGATGACTCATTCTGCCCCTCCTGGAGCCACTCACACCTCACCAACCTCTGTCACTCAAAAGCCAGACATCCAATTCACATCAGCAAGGCAGACACATAGCACACAGAAATGCCAACTTCTAAAAGTGGCATTTCTATAATAACCATAACAAATCTGCGCATTATTTATTAATACCATTCACACTTACCTGACTTGACCAAGCTGCGCCTCTCATATCAAGATTTACCACTGAACCACATCCATCAGGGAACCTCCCATGCATTCCTATGGGAGGGCAGGCCAATCTCACTAAATGTAACCCAAAGCGCACGCACTTTACCAGTGGCGCTTTCTCCCTAAGGGCGTCGGGGCTCCGCCCCCGTTACACGGCCCGTTACTCATAAGGTCATAACATTTTTAAAAAAATAAAAATATTTTTTTTCATGATGTCTTACAGTCTTGTTAAATAATATATATGTATATTACCGCCGGCGCCACCGCCGTGACAGTGCTCGTTCCTGTTGGTGGCTGGCTTGAGACACGTCACGTGACAGTCTCCTTTCATGCTCCCTCTTGTGTGCCCATAGAAGCCTTAGTGTTTGCCGGGCCGACAACCTCACAGCCCTGAAGGCTGTGATGTCATCACCTCGGCAAAGACATACCTTCAGGGCCCAGTCTCCACCCGCTGATGCCGTGGAGGGAAAGTTAGCCCTGGGCGTTTTAAGTCCAAGCCCGGTATCACTAACCCTCCACGTCAATCAGAGCATGGAGAGCCCTTTCCCAACTCATTACAGGGCGTGGTGGGACCCACCCTGTGACGAGTTGGGAAAGTGGTGTGGCAGGCGGGAAGCTGCGCAGACTCTTCCTCAGACTGGTGGTGGAACTTTCTGGAAGGAAGCCACTGCATCATAAACTTCAGTCCCCCAGTCAGTCCAGTGAACTCAGGAGTCACCAGCAGCCCAGGTAAGGTCCAAGCGGACATTTTTCAATGTTTAGAGCCGCAGTGGGGAAGCAGACTAGAGTCTCGCTAGGGTGGGTGCTGGGTGGGTACGTTTTTTGACCCAATTCCCAAGTTCCCATGATTGTGTACTGGTAACACGGGCAGGTCATCACGGCGTTGGCACTGGCCGCAGCTACTGAAAATTCTCCTCTTTGCCCAACTGCGAGGCTCTATCGGGGGCCCAGGATGTGCTAACTGACCCCAACCCTCCTTACAAAATATCCAAAAGATTGCCGATGTTCTGCGTGGGAATGTCATGCGAAATTCATGGTTCCATTTAGTGCTGGAATTCCACACAAAGCCAGCTCGCGCTACTTTTGTTGATCTGGATTATTTGGCTGGAATTCTAGGAGCTTTTGGGCTGTTCCTGCCTAACCCACCTATGACAGATTATCAGGGTTTTTTTTCCAGAAAAGGCACGTCTGATTTAGCACTGGGCTAGCGTTAACCTTTGCCATTAAATCCTTTTGTGCATGAAAGTTGACAGGTGCTGTCCTTTGCTCTTGAATGTGTTACTCACACTGCACGAGCGCATACACCAAAGTTTAGTAAGTCTGGGCTTTGTCTTGTATTTTGCTTTAAACTTCATAGGAGCGTCCACACGGAAAATAATTCCCTACTGTTTTCTGGCAATTCTCTTCATCTGCTTCCGGGAAATCTGCAGAGGCCTCGTAAGCCCAAATTGCACGTTCATAATTCATTAACTGTTGTGGTGGTGTTTATTAGTGAAATGGCCAACGTGAACAGGCCTGTAAGAAGGCAATTCATCAGGGAGAGGTTTTCATAATTAAATCAAATGTCCGGTGAACTGAAGTCAGGAGTCACCAGCAGCCCTGGTAAGGCACAGACTGAGGCAGCATGATTTTTCAAAGTGTAGAGCTGCGGTGGGGAAGCATACTGGAGTCTCGCCAGGGTGGGTGCTGGGTCTTTAAGTTTTTGAACCCAACTCCCAAGGCCTTTAATGGGACGGGCCGAGTCCCATGATTGTGGTAACACGGGTAGGTCATCACGGCGTTGGCACTGGGCAAAGAGGAGAATGTGCAGCAGCTGCAGAGGAGCTACCGGGGGCCCAGGATATGCACACTGACACTCCCCCGCCTTCCAAAATAGCCAAATGTGAGGTCTCATTAACCCTACAGTTTTCAATCCATTAAAACAGTACAGCTGCCTTCTGGCATGCTGTGCCCAATACTCCTAGGCCCATTTTACCAAGTCATAACCTGCGCACCTTGAACTATTGTTGTTGGAGGACTCTGTGCCAGTGTGCTGTTCACAGCCAAACCTATGGTTTCTCAATGCTTTTTTATATTTAACACTTATAAAATGAATGAAAACATACATAAAGTTGCTACACATGTTGAGTTGCAGTGCTCGTGTGAATCGTGTGCATGTTGGTGTCTGCTTTTCTTACATGGGATTCCAGACATTGCATGAAGGTTCCCCTGGTATCGTTTACGTTATTGTCATTTGTTTTTTACAAGTTGAACTTTATTGATATTTTCGATATCCATACAACATTGATGCAGTATGTGAGCAATAATTAGCAATCAGGTATTCAGGTTGTGCAAGAAGACCTGGATGATCATATTAGGAACAGTATTCTGTATAATGCTCTCACCATCTATGCTGACAGCCTCACATGACTCGCTGCTCTCCATGTTGGACCCTGCGCAGCTTTCCTTTCCATCTTTCCCATCTGCCTTCTCCCACATTGCCCCTCTGTTCCACCTTTCACCTTAAGTTCCGCAATGCCCTGCTCCTCCTTTTCTATCTACTCTTCTCACCCTCCATCCTGCATTGTTCCACCCAGTATTCTGTACTGCACCCCCTTTGACCATTCATTGCTCCCCATTGCTCCTTTCACTGATCAACCTATTATTCACGTGGGTCTCACCATCCCCCATGCAGCTCTTCCTTGGACCTTTATTGCCCCCGTATGTGATCCCCTTGCATTCTGTTATGGACCCCACTTGCAGCAGACAGCACTTCTCTCTGCACCAGATCTAAACTGGTCAAATTTTGATATACGAAAGCAGATCAGAGAACTGAATCCATAACCCTTCCAGATGTGCGAGCGATCACCATTCCTCTTGCAGCCATCCCTATGTACCCCATCCTCCTTGCTTTATTAACCACAATAGGGAGCCACTGTTGGTGCATAAAGGACACAGTTTATTTATGTCACATAAGACGTGGATGATAACATCACAATTTTGTACACCCTTATGGTGGCTTATCTACATTATTGTCATCATATTGTTCATAGTGTAGAAAGGTCAGTAAGAGAATTAGTAAACACATGTAGCTAAGCTGTACAGCAGATGCCACCAAATTAGCATGCAGGGAGTTCAAATTAGAACAGATCACATTATAGATTCTAGACTTGACAATATGCATAGGGGTAATGAGGGTGAGGATGTAGCCTTAGGACTAGAGCGGTCGACCTCGAAGCTGGGGAACTGGGTTTGAGTCTCGGCAACAACACTAAACATCCTGTGATACTGGGCAAATCACTTAATCTGTCCGTGTATCACAAAAATAAATGTGTCCTCATGTAACGAAACTGGTTCTTGTGTAAAGCGCTTTGATACCCTGGATCTATGACAAAATTTCGACAGACAGAATTTCGACCTACACAAATATCGGCGTAATTATATCGATAGCAAAAATATCGACGCCCTATGTACAACATGGTAAGTACCAAAATATCGAAAATTTAATATCGATGTAAAAAATATCGTTGTTAAATATATCGATTTTTTTTTTATTTAAAATAACATAAAAAAAACTGTAAATAATACATAATAATTACTTAAACATATTTAAATATATGTAATATTTGTTAAAAAAAATAATAATACATATTTAATAAAAAAATAAATAATAAATCATATATAATATATAATTACTTAACAATAATTACTATTCCCACTCCAGTGGGTGCAACAGTAGGGAAAACTGACCCTGAACACTAAAAATACCCCTTTACCCAAAAACCTAAAACTGACCCTGAACCCTAAAAATACCCCTTTACCCATAAACTGAAAACTGACCCTGAACCCTAAAAATACCCCTTTACCAAAGATCTGAAAACTGACCCTGAACCCAAAAAATACCCCTTTACCCAAAAACTGAAAACTGACCCTGAACCCTAAAAATACCCCTTTACCCAAAAACTGAAAACTGACCCTGAACCCTAAAAATACCCCTTTACCCAAAAACTGAAAACTGACCCTGAACCCTAAAAATACCCCTTTACCCAAAAACTGAAAACTGACCCTGAACCCTAAAAATACCCCTTTACCCATAAACTGAAAACTGACCCTGAACCCTAAAAATACCCCTTTACCAAAGAACTGAAAACTGACCCTGAACCCTAAAAATACCCCTTTACCAAAGAACTGAAAACTGACCCTGAACCCAAAAAATACCCCTTTACCCAAAAACTGAAAACTGACCCTGAACCCTAAAAATACCCCTTTACCCAAAAACTGAAAACTGACCCTGAACCCTAAAAATACCCCTTTACCCAAAAACTGAAAACTGACCCTGAACCCTAAAAATTCCCCTTTACCCAAAAACTAAAAACTGACCCTGAACCCAAAAAATACCCCTTTACCCAAAAACTGAAAACTGACCCTGAACCCTAAAAATACCCCTTTACCCAAAATTAATTAATATTACAAATAAATTACTTCCCACCCTATTCCCCTATAAACCCACAACCCGCTCCAGTAGTAAAACATATAATTTAGTTAAAAATACACATAAATTATCAATTAATTAATCAATTAATCAATTAAAATAAATCATTGCCAATTAATATTTAATTGCAAAATAAATTAATAATTGAAAAATAATTATTTAATTACAAATAAATTACTTCCCACCCTATTCCCCTATAAACCCACAACCCGCTGTGGTAGTAAAACATAATTTAGTTAAAAATATACATAAATTATCAATTAATTATTCAATTAATCAATTTAAATAAATAATTGCCAATTAATATTTAATTGCAAAATAAATTAATCATTGAAAAATTAATTATTTAATTACAAATAAATTACTTCCCACCCTATTCCCCTATAAACCCACAACCCGCTGTGGTAGTAAAACATATTATTTACTCTTATATATTTTTAAATTATAAAAACATATTAAACACATATTATAACTATTAATTTAAATACTTAACTTATATTTCTAACACATATTAGTAAATCGAAATTACTTACATCGATATATATGCTATCGATATTAGTAATTTCGATATTACTTACCTTAGGGTCGATATTCTGGCCATCGATATTCTGGACATCGATATTCTGTCCCATCGATATTAGCAACTCGATATAAGTGTAGGTCGAAATTAAAAACTCGATATTTTGACTGTTTACCTGATACCCTATGTCTCAGGTCTAGTTTGCGCTATATAAATAAAGTCTGAAAAAAAAACATAGAGTGCCAAAAAAAGTGTAAGACACAAACAGGCATCTACCACCAACACATGCTGATAGATAACAATGTACTTTTATTTTTCATAGGTGTACTAATATTAGCACACCACGTATGCAGATAAGCTTCATGTCACTGTGGTGGGTATATTTTTGAACTTTTACATTAAGGTTCCTAAATGACAGGTGCTCATCTTGTAGCAGTAAATTAAATGAGAAAATAAAAGTGTAACAGCACGTTATAGATTATAAAGATGTATCCCATTAGCACATTGCAGTTTCCAGGGCGTCCCCCAAAAATTATTGGTGTTGTTTATTTCTTTTTTCAGCGCTGGCTGCATGATAGCGCTTTTTTGCAACACAACACGGGAGGGGGGTTGTGAGAATGTACAAGAAAGGCGCTATAATACTGCTGCGAGCCGTGTCTGCTCCATAGCGCCTTGGATCTGATGGTAGTTTGAGGGGAGGCAGTGGACTGTTTCTGTTTAGCACAGTGTCTTCCGAAAGTCTTGAAAATGCACCATTTGCCCACTCATTTTAAACAAAATTATCGGTGGAGAACCCACCCAAACCCCCCCTTAGGCCAGCTCGCTGCGGTGTGCTCCACCACAAATTTTAAGCTTCCCCTCTTTCAAATGTCACCAGCCGCCACTGCACTTTACACAGCAGTGATAAAGTGCCTAGAGGCCTAAAACCACCAACACCACACAGGGAAAATGCTAGGAGACAGGCAAAAAGTTTAGGGGTGAACCTGCCAAAAAGGCCAAATCCAACACCTGCATACAAATTGTAGCTACTTCGTAAAATAAAGTAAGTGCAAGAACGATGTTTACATATTTTTGCATATACATCCCCTGACATTTCTGAGAGACATTAAAAAATAAATCTGAAATGTATCATGCTGCAGATTGTGGATTTCAGAGTGTTTTTATTGCTGTAGCTTTAGGAACAGTGTTTATATTTTTGCTAGCATTGTCTGAAAAGAAAACCGCAGGGCTGCAGCTCATGTTCTTACATGGAATACAGCTGTGAGATCATATTACTTCAGTATTATCAGGTTTACATTGAATACCTTTCATTCCTAAAGGAGATTATACGATTCTACCCCCGGTGTATGAAATCATTCAAAAGCAAGCTGCCAAATTCACTTCTGATTCAATTCACAGCTGTGCTTCTACCTGCTGACCAGGTGTTCCAGGGAAATATTCTTTGCAATATCTAAACTCGACCGGCCACAGACGGATGAACATATGACAACCATATTGAGAAACATGCTTTTGTTCTCTTTGTTTTACCTGACACAGGGCCAAGCTCGGCTGAAACCAGCCCAAGTATTCATCCTGTTTAGATTTCTTCAAGGGTTGGTCCATTCACCTGCAAACATAAGAAGAAAAAAATGCTCATGTCATTTAGAGACATTATAACCTTAAATAGATGACAAATACGTTGTCAGAGTTGGTCAATTTAAGTTATCTATTGTTATTGTCCATATTTTAACTGAAAATTAAAATACACTAGCTGTGTTCCTTTTCCTCCTTATATTCCCGTTCCATTTGAATGATAGTTTGTGCGTTTGGAAGTTTATTTTGGTATGTTACGAGCACTCCCCAAAGATTAAACCACGTCATTGAGGAGACTACTCATAATTTAGACTTCTTTGGCCAGTGATTATAGCCTGCACTAACCTGATATATCTCTAGTACGTGACAGAGAAAGCTCATGAATCACCTGGAAATCAAGTGAAACACAGAGAATGGCTCTCAGGTCTTTTCTATTATCCGAACTATCTCTCATGCTCTTCAGCTGCAAACGTGGTATGCAATTTGAATAACAGTTTGAAGGATATGAACCACACTCTCTAAAAGTAAAAATATTAAACGTATGTTTTATCTTTTAGTTAGGTATTTTTTGTGTACTATTTTTCACCCATATTGCAGAAGTGGATCTAAAACAAAGGCCTTATATGTTAGTTCCCTTATGGCACCCAGGCGATTATCCTGTGATGGTTGCCAGCGCATACTCATAGAATGTAAATGCATTGGTATGCAACAATGCTATGGGCTGGCTTCACGGGTTGGGGGCACCACAACGGTGTTATTTCTGGACAGCCCGGGGCACAGCAGTGTATATCTCTTTTAGAAACCTTGGGGCATATTACCAAGCAATAGCGATAATTATCGCTATTGCTTGGTTAGAGACAATAAATTACCGCAGAGCTGCAGCGATTTTTACCGCAAATAAACCTTGGTATTACCAAGGTTTATCGCAAATGCGATAAAAATCGCCGCAATGCATGAATATCGCTGAAAAGTCAGCGATATTCATGCATTACCGAGCTAATGCTCTTAGCCATGTTATCCACCTCTCATTGGATAACAAGGCTAAGAACTGCTCTGGGCAGGCGTTAGTTTTTGGAGATATTCGCGATTAGCGCAAATATTTCCAAAAGTTGGTAATAGGAGATAGCGATGTTAGCGACTGTTTCCAGTCGCTAATATCTTGGCACGCCCCCTTTGCATGCCATTAGCGATATTTATCGCTGACATGCAAAGTGGGCCCCAAAATGATCGCTATCTCCTCATAGCTGTCGCTAACTGGTGTTAGCGACAGCTAGGTAATAGGGCGATAAAATTATCGCTCCTTTAACGGGAAAAATTCCCGCTAAAGCGGCGATAAGGCCCGTGGTAATATGCCAACTAGTTTTCCTCGCACAGCTGTCCATAGTATTGGGAACTCAGTACCGAGATGCCCTTTCTGTTGCAGTACCTCTAACCGACCATATCCTGCTGAACACTTGCCATACCTTCTGTACCTCAGTCATGTTCAGCACACCTACTACGTCTGAGCACACCAACCATTGTCTGAAGCAAAAAGAATTATAAAAAAAAGTGAGTGACAAGAAAAGGTGCAAGCGAAAAGAGAATCATTTGCTTAAATGATCAGCAGAGAACTTAGGGGAAGATAGTTTTTGAAAGTAGATGACATGAACATAGAGGTGTATGGAGAGAGGGGGATTTGAAAGAAATGAGATGGTTATGAAGAGGTGGAGAGAGGAGCATAGAGGAATAATGCCACAGGGAGAGGAACGAAATGTGATACACAGACAGAAGAAACAAGGTACAAAGTGAGATATAAAAAGAGAGGAAGAGAAAACAAAAAAGGACAGCTAAACGAAGAGAGAAGCGAACTTTGATAGGAGACAAAGAGAGAAGATCATTTATTGAGTAATACACAGCCAGGATGCCTGCACCCTAAATCGTTCATATTTCCTCCTGTGATTCTCGAATTATTTTAGGTGCCTACTCCTTGCAGCTGCTAATCTGCTTCTGGATCCATGAACTCTCAAAACTCTTGACACATTTCACCTCGAATTTATCTCCCAAAATCGGCATTGTGGTACCTCTTAAGTTAATATGTAACACATTAAAAGGCTCGCAACCAAACTTTTGATTTTTAAAATAAGGAGAAAAGGAAGTGGAAAGGCTACCTAAATAAACTAATCAAATTAGTTGAACAGAATTCTTTTACAGTTGTACATTGATCCAACTTAGAGGATTTTTTTTTTCCAGTAGACGGTCTATGCTCTACAAAGCGAAGCTTACAGAGTTCTTTTGTCCAGGAAAGTAAAAACTGACCAGACACGGAATAATATTAAAGGGGATACTCTCCCTAGTAATAAAATGTGGCTGATGTCGAACACAGCCAATGGAATCTCTTTTCAACAATATTTTGCTGTATATGATAGTGATGGAGCATGGTTTCATATGTAAAGAAACTTGTTTGTGTTCAACTCTCTCGAAATAACATGTAACTTATTCACCAATATGTTTTGTTATTACTAATCATTGCATTTCATGACATTTCAGTATCTAGGGGAAGCTTACCTATGTGCTTTTACTAACAGTAAACCGAGTGTCTTAAAATGGCCGCCAAAAACGCGGGGACCTTTCTGCGCATGTATCTACTACATCTTCGTAGTGTGACATATCTATACTCTTGGTAGAAATTCTTGCAGCTGCGCACTAGTGTCACTTCAAACTTCACATACTAATGCACATGCTCTTGCTCGAACTAAACTTTGTATGTCCTGCTTAACTTTTAATGCTATAATTAAAATACAGTTATGGGGTTAGAATAAAAATAAGTGGTATACAGTGCATTCTTTTGTTTCGTATTTTAACATTTCTCTCTTTGACTTTATTATTAGCTCGTATTTGGGCCTGAAGGATGTCGCAAACTCCATTTTGAAAAGGCTGCCTCTGTGCAGATGAAAACCAAAATCCTTGAAGCACTGTCCTTGAATTGCAGCTAAAGTCCTGACTTACTCGCAATGTTCCTGGGATCCTGACCGCGTGACTTCAGGAGAGGAAGAAATACGGACTGCATTTAATACATTGTATATGATTTGAAGCAAATATTGCTGGGTGGATTAAAATCATGGGAAAAAAAATTATGGGCGGGAACATTGATCAATTACATCGAATTGAAATGATCTCATACTGGTACGGTGTGATGACCTCTCCTCGACTTTCTGACCAATCAAATGAAGGGAATACACATATGCGCAACATTGGGGGTGGTACATACCCTGGAAAATCGTATGACTAAGGTCGGTCCAGTTAGTAAGATTGTCTGACTTGTCACAGACCTGTCACTGATCCAACGTATGCTGGAGAAGAATCATGGATGCCACAGACCTCAGAGGGCTGGTCGAGCAGTCTGAAAGAAGAATCGGGAGATTGCTGAGGGAGAAGACGGTTGCCCAGAAGGGATTTCGAGAGTAATCACAGATAGGGGTATGATGGCGGTGTTGAACTTGGTGGAGGTGGCCCGTCCTGTCCTGCACCTGTCCTGTCCTGTTGGCATCCATAAATGATACATTTTTCAGCCCTTCTGGGCATCCCCCCAAGAGTTGAGACTGTTTGTATATTATACATACTTGCTTTAATTTTTAATTGCTTTAATTTTTATCCCACATGTTGCTTGAACCTTAGACGGAGCGCACCTCCTGTATAATGCAGCCTCCTTGTATATTTTATCTACCTGCTTTAATTTTATCCCACATGTAGCTTGGACTTTAGACTGCGTGCTCCTCCCATACAATGTATCACTATCACTCCCAATTTGATCCCTCCCATCCTTACGCTTTGTATTCCTCCCCCTCAATCCTGTAAAGAGCTCTGATACCCTCACGGGTCTGGTTTGCGCTGTATAAAACTATAAAATAAAATAAATAATAAAGTACCTGATTAGTCAGAAGCCCTTTCTTGTCCCAGCCCATGGCCAGGGTTGGTCCTCGCACCATTCTAGGTAAATATAATCTGTGTGGTATGTCCTTGTGCTGTTTCCCTTTCTCGCCCTTCACAGGTACCAATGTCTAAAGGTATTGCTTAAAGACTCACAAAATTTATGCTTTAATAGTTATTTTCTTACTTGCAAAGTCCTTAATCTCAATGTTATGGCACCTGACTCACAAAATATTGCATAGATAAAGTGTATGAAACTTTCCCGAGTCTGTGGAGACTTTCATAAGGTAAATGTTATTTTCTACCTATTATTCTAACTCCTTTGATCCATTAGATTTAGGACTTAGGGCACAAGTGACAAGGATTTGGTACGTCATGGTGTACAGGTATGAGTCCTAAAGGTAAATACATTTCTGATTGGCAGGTACGAAAAAGTGGATTACCGGGTCAAGGTTTGAATGTTTGTGGTTCCAGGTGAATAAGGTAAACTGAGCCGGTAGTCCCGCGCCATCAATAGGAAGGTATATTCCCTTACAAAAGATGCTACTCAAGATAGGCTAACTAATCTGGTGTTACTAAAGCTGTCAAGTAAAGATCGAATTTGCATAAAAAAACACGAAATGGGGCTTCTTCTCTCTCATCATAAGGCCTTTTAAAGACCCACTAGTGTGTGAAAGCTAGAGACCCGTTTCCCTGCTAAAATGTGATTTTGATTTAAAAATTGTTTTAGCATCTTAATATTTGATTGAATCTCATCTTTAACACTGTCATGTGTCCCTCTATGGCCAGTGAGGATTCAGCTCATTCTATATGGTTGGGATATATGTTATGGATAAAAAAATGTATGGCAATAAATGTCATAAAACCCTCTGCGCATCCTAATACATGTGTTTGGCCATGGCATTTTTCAATGTGTGTTTCAAAAAGCAAATTTTATTAAAAGTGGGACACAATAGGATTACATCAGTGCAATTAGGTAAAAACACATTGAATGTGCCATCTGACTAATATGAGAGCTATTTCCCTGTGTAAAATAAATATAACATGCAATCTATTGGGTAGTAAACAGCGTTTTCTCATGCTAATTTGACTTTAGTGTGTTAATAAACCATAGTTACATTTTTATATTGGTTATCTTATATGAAATTTGGGTATTTGCTGGGGGTGGATGATAGGGGCCTACCACAAGTAATAACCCCAATCCTTATCAGGGTGAACCAGTATAGTCAATCAATTAACCTACTTTTAGCACCCTGGAAGCTATGTGTTGGACGTGGCCCTTTTTGAAAGGTTATCCCCAAACCTTTTGCTTCTTCCTCCTATTTTTCCGGACCTGTTTTTGCTGTCTTTAGGACTCTGAGGACTTTAACCCTGCTGATCATTGCTGAAGTGCATATGCTCTCTATGTAAATTGTCATCATGTTTTGTTATCCATGACTGACTTATTTGATTTACTGGTACTACCCTAGTAAAGTGCACTGAATGTGCCAAGGCCTGTAAATCAAATGCTACAAGCTGGCCTGCAGCACTGATTGTGCCACCCACATGATTCCCCCTGAAAAGGTATCTAAGGCGCGCAAATGCAGTGTCAGCGCACAGTCTTGTACCACCATGTCAACCTGGCAAATGCACCCACTTGCCAGGCCCTAACCTCCCCTTTTCATACAAGTAAAGCATCCCTTTGGTAGTCCAAGGTACCCCAATGGGCAGTGTGTAGTGCATGTAAAGGCTAGGACATGTAATGGTGTGTGTGACATGTCCTGATAGTGAAATAGTGCCAATTTTGTTTTACGCTATTGAAAGGCTATCTTCCCCATAGGATAGAATGGGAGAGACTTTGTAACATCTTACAAGTATAACTTCACATTAGGAAAAGATAGAGAAATAAAGTTTAGGCTTTCTGAACTCGGAATTTCATGAATTATCTTTTACTAAAGATGGTTTTTAAATGGTTTGTTTGAAAATGCCACTTTTACAAAGTAGGCATTTTCTTGTTTAACCATTTTGTGTGCCTCTGCCTGTTTATGGATTGACTGTCTGGTTTTGGAGTAACAGGGACTGGAGATGTGCATTCACCATAGACAGCCACCTGGGGGGGTTGAGCTGTGCCTGGCCCTTCCTGGATGACTCAGAACTGAGCTGAATCGGGTTTGGCTGCAATTATAGTAGTGGGCAGAGATTTCCTTGCATCTAAATAGGGCCTGTCTCCCTTGCGCATTGCTGTCTCCACCCCCTGTGATCATACTCCACCAGTGAGGACATAACTGGTTTGGACTGGGCTCGGAGACCTTTGCATAAAGAGAACATAGACAAAATGGGGTATAAGTAATAGACCTTAAACCTCAGAACTTTAGTTCACTGCTGGACTCAAGAGGAACATTTGCCAAGGAGAAGGGCTGAAGACCTGTGGGGAGAATTACTGCCCCTTTGTTGCGTGCTGGATGAGGTTGGCCTGCAATTGCTACTTTTGCTAAGGAAAGGACAGCAACTGGAACGTTTCTGTGAACCTGCTTGAAGAAGAATCTCTAAGGGCCTGTGCGTGCTGGTCTCATGTTCTGAAGTCTCAGGGACAAAAAGACTTCACCCCCAGCTCCCCTGAACTCGCTGTTGAGAGTACTGACCATCTAGGAGGTGCCTATTCATGTTCTGGGCCTTTGGAGGTTGCTCCTGCTGTTCGGAGCTAGACAAAACCAGAAGAACTGAGAAAATGGACAAATCACCCTTCTTGCAGCTGTTTTCCCAATGCAGCAGCACAGTGCAAAAAGAATCTCCACGGACCTCCACGCCGCAGCAGACACTACGCAGTGCCTGCCATAGCTGCTAGAACCAACACATCATAGGATCAAGGATGAAAAGAACTGCTGCATCGATCGCCAACACATCCCAGATTTCCACACATTCCACCTGTGTGGCAAGTTTTCCAGACGCATCATCCACAGACCACAACCATCTTGGAGTCAACTCATCACATCCCCCTATAGTCCGAATTCGACACATCACTTCACTTGTGTGCAGCATAACTGTTGCATTGCCTCCCCAAGGACTCAGAAACTGATGTGTCTCTTAGTTTCTCAGTGCTTCCGTTCTCTGCATCTGTTTGGCCTTATGAATTTCGATTATTCTAAAGATACTTTGTGTAGAATCACACGTCCATTGTTTTGTATGGACCAAGTTGTTTGAAACTTCTGAAAAGTCATATTCTTATTCTTATTACATGCATGTTGTATTTTTGTTGTTTTGGTCTTGTTGAGTTTAGATAAAGATACTTTATTTTTCTAAACTGGTGTGGTGTTCATTGGTGGTGTTATCCCTGTATCACTGTGCACTTTTATTACAAATACTTTACACATTGCCTTTGGGATAAGCCTGTCTACTCGGTCCAATCTACCCAGGGGTTGAGCAGGAGTTATCTAAAGTATGTATCCCCTTACCCTGACAAGAAGCAAGGGTCCCTACTTGGACAAAGGTACCTACCTCTACCAACAGGGAGACTCCATTTCTAACACTATGGTACAGAGCACGAAGGCTTAACCTAAAGGCAAGGTGTAAAGTATTTATGCAGCACAAAAACACGAATAAAGTCGAAAATCAAGAACAAGAAAATTCTCAAACCAATTTAGAACAAAAGAACAACATATAATAAATACAATGACACCAAAATAACCAATTCCCAGAGATATTTAGAATTTGTAAAGTTTAAAATAGTGCTAAAACTGGTACATGTCAAACATGATCATACAGCTGCTTTGGGCCGAGTTAAGCGAGATCGCAATGAAGCATTTGTTTGATAATGAAAGAATGTTTGACCCTGTCGGACGTTTTACCTTTGGACTTAGACTATAAAATAGCCAAAGAGTCCTCCATGATGTTGGACTAGATGAGGTCCCATTGAAGCTCTTGACTTTTAGCAGGAAACCTCAGAGGGAAGAAATTCGAATTTTGCTCAAAACAAAGGTCTCTCACTGTCAGGATATTTTTTGTGCTGTTGCACCGTGACAATTTTGACATTCAGATTCAGTCACTTTTTGGTGCTTGTATTCTTCCAGTAGGGCAAGATTGAAGGCTGGAGCCGAAGAGAGCACCTTGAGCCCAGATCCCTTCTCTGTGAGGTTCAGCTGAATAGGATATTGTGCTGCAGGCAAGCTCAGAGCAGGTGTAACCTGAATCTTTAACCCAGCAGCAATGCACTTTAGTCGAATCAGCTTGGCAGGTTAGTCCCGCTCGTTCAGAAGTTTCCAAGTTTAGGATTTCAAGATATGTTAGGAGGAGTTGACCTTGACGCAGGTCATGGATTCTGGGACTTCAGGAACATTACTTGGGGATCAAGACGCACTCTAGCAGAAGCCACCTGAAAGTTTCAGGGTAAGTCTAGTAAGAACTAGTCATCTGGGCAGTTCATTAAAGTACTCTTGTAGCTCACTGTATCACTGTAACTTGAACACAAGGTCAGCCATATGATGCTTGGAGTCCACTTCTTTGTCCTTGATTCAACACATAGAGCAGGTCCAGTCTTCAAGGCTCTTCTCAGTTCTCAGACTGGCAGGATCAGTCCGCTTCTCATCTTTCACAGATTGAATAGTATTCTAAGGAGTGTACTGATGGTGGCACCTTTATGTCTAGCATCTGTTTGTGGGTGACTCCTGTCCCTCACCTAACCAATGGTGTAAAAGTCCTGAGGGGTGAACCTACCCACATTAACAGCACTTCCTGTGTGTCCTACCGCAAATAATCCCACAATGTCACTGTTTGCTTACATTTAAAATGGCAAAACCTTTTTTGGTCTGGGCAGAGAATTCATGCCCACCCCAGAGGTGGGGCCAGCGAAATGATAAACCTTTCCTCTCTGGTCACTATAAATTATTTTGGAGGGCATCTCCTCTCCAATTGGGATTTGCTACTACCTGACTGGCAGAATACTGAAGGACCCTTCCCTGGTGTCAGCTAATATTTGCTCTTTGAACGTAATCAAGTTCCTGGGCACAGCCTAGATGCTCATCCACCAGAGGAAACATAACCCCTCCCACACTCTTGGCCTTGGTTCTGGCTCTGGGAGTAGTTTTCACACTTAATTTAAATGCCAGTTGACAGTTGAAGCTCATTCAAATGGACCTCAAGAGTATATAGGCAGGGAAACTGTAACTTGCTGAAAGTATGTGTTTGACCTGGCATCATTGGTGTGAGTCTCCCTTCCATTTTGACGGATTGCCTCCTCTGTTTTGATATGTTTTTGCTAGTTATATCCTGTGGGCACTGTGCCACTGCAATTCAGTGCCACAGTGGAAGTGCTCCCTATGTTAAAATGATGTACTAATTAGTGATTCTATGATTGGGTTATTTGATTTACATGTCAGCGCCTAGTACAGTGCACCATGTGTGCCCAGGGCGTGTAAATCAAATGCTGCTGGTGGGATTGCAGCACTGGTTTTGCCACCCACAAAAGCAGCTTGTAAAGTGTGTCTCAGGCCTGCCATTGCAAAGTCTGTGTGCATTCTAGTACTGCCATGTCAACTTGGCAGGTGCACCCACTTTCCAGTCCCTAAACCTTCCTTTGCTTCATATTATACACCCCTATGCTAGGCCCAAGGGCAGGATGCATTGTAAGTATAAGTTAGGACATGCTCAGGTGTGTGTAGCATGTCCTAATAGTGAATTACAGCCATTTTTGTTTTTCACTATTGCAAGGCAACCTGTTTTCCA
Source organism: Lissotriton vulgaris (assembly GCF_964263255.1). Classification (NCBI taxonomy): domain Eukaryota; kingdom Metazoa; phylum Chordata; class Amphibia; order Caudata; family Salamandridae; genus Lissotriton; species Lissotriton vulgaris. The sequence goes on from NC_141691.1 coordinate 454,487,446, forward strand.
TAGGCTAGAATGGGCCGTTAGATCATTACATTCTTGTAATCCTAACTGACTCAGAGAACATGGTAGAAATTCGAATTTAGTATGCCTGAACTCTTATATAATTATAAAATACATCTTTTAGTAAAGTTGGTTTCAGAAAGTAGGTATTTTCTTTTCTACCTAACTGTCCAGGCCTGCCTCTGCTAGGTTGTGTATTCCTTGTCTGGGTTTGTGAGTGACCGGGCTGGGGGATTCCAGGAGGCAGCCCAGGGGTTAATAGAGAGATCTGCATCTGGATGGGAGGGAGGAGTTGCACCTGGGACCTGAATAGGGCTGGGCCTTGCCTCTACAATGCTGACTCCACCTCCTGTGGCTTGTCTGATATTTCTGCCCTGCAATGTGAAAGGAGGGTCACACCAGATTTGGGGTCTGCCGCTTGAGAGCCTCGCTGCTCAATTGAAAGATCACTACCATTTTTTTTTATCTCTGAATTGCTGGAAAACGCTTGGAAACACTTGAAAGCTTTTAAAAATTGTTGAATTTTAAAAATTGTTGAATTTACCTGTGTCACTTCTTCCCCGTACCTCACCTCCCGGTCCCTCACTTCCGGTGAGCATTTCCGGCTATACCAGGTCTAGTGCTCTGAGCTGACAGCTGCTACACAGCAGGGCTGAGTGGTGGGTGGGAGGAGCTACGGGCTTATAGACAGGTTGGTGCTAGTGTGGGAGGGTCACACCAGATTTGGGGTGTGCCGCTTGAGAGCCTCGCTGCTCAGTTGAAAGATCACTACCATTTCTTTTAATCTCCGAATTGCTGGAAAATGCTTGAAAACACTTAAAAGCTTAAAAAAATTGTTGAATTTTAAAAATTGTTGAATTTACCTGTGTCACTTCTTCCCTGTACCTCACCTCTCGGTTCACTCACTTCCGGTTAGCATTTCCGGCTATTCCCGGTCTAGTGCTCTGAGCTGACAGCTGCTGCACAGCAGGGCTGAGTGGTGGGTGGGAGGAGCTACAGGCTTATAGACAGGCTGGAGCAAGCGTGTAGCGCACGCGCGCAGCGGGCGTGCCTCAGGCGCGCCAAAGGCGTGCCTAATCAAGCCCGTCTGCGCGTGTCTGCGCCCGTCCGCGCCCGGCCGGGACCAGGGACCAAATCCCCTGGTCCATACCCCCCGTACTCCAGGCAAGCGCTCCTGTCATTAAATCATGACGCCCTACAGTTATCCCCCAAACCAAGGCTGGGCTCCGGCAAGAAGGGTTGCTAAAATCACGTTCTAATCCATCCAAATGGAAGCCTATGCCAATGGCCAGTAAAACCCCGACAGCTAAAAGCTGTAGATTTGCTCTTCTCAACACACGTTCCCTTCAGAAGCATAGCCTTAAAGTCTTTTCGGTACTCCAGGAGGGTCATCTGGATGTCTTGGGTGTCACCGAAACGTGGCTTGAAGAGTCCTCCACCCCAGACTTAGTTGCAGCACTTCCACCTAACTTCTCAGCAATCTATAAAAATAGGACAGGCTGTATGAAGGGAGGAGGGGTAGCCTTCCTCTTTAACAACTCATTCAAAACAAACCAATTAGCGCAAAAAGTTTGGAGAGTGCGGAGGTGTTAGGGGTCAAGTTCTGTTCCAACACCGACTGCTTGGTCATACTCCTAGTTTACCGCCCCCCATGTACCCCATCGGGATTTATTGAACCATTTCTGGAATTAGTCCATGACCTCCGCTCACACTATGAAGGTCTGGTGGTAATGGGAGACTTTAAACTCCACTGGGAGATAACCCCTAAGGACGGTCAGGCAAAGCAGTTAGAAGAGGCCTTGACATCGCAAGAACTCGGCCAATGGGTAGTAGGCCTGACACACCAAAAAGGGCACATACTGGACTTGATCTGGACCATGGTCCCGTTGCATGGTCCACTTACCATCTCCCCCTGCTCATGGTCTGGCCACCATCTGCTGCATGGCCGACTTACATTTACATGGCTGAACAACAACTCCACCCTTATTGTGGAAGGTTCTAAGGAGCTGGAACAAAATCAGTGCAGACACTTTGGTTTCCACCTTGGGGAAATAAACCCTTCATCTATCAGTGCTACACAAGGACGACATAGAGGTTGCTAGCCTTAATCTGTCACTAAACCCTAAAAATGCCATTGACGCAATAGCACCGGCACACAGGGTAAAAATCTAGCGCCCGCGCGGCATACGTAAGGAATTTTGCCACCTACAAACAAGCAATTATTCTCAGGAAAGCCGAGTTTTACGAGGACAAATTTGCTGCGCCCTGCAATCCCCAGAAAGACATTTTTTAAGTCCTGACAGAGTTGAGGAAAAACAAAGAACAGACTCCCTCCTTTTCAAAGAAGACTGTCACAAATGTCAGTCTTTTTTCTCTAACAAAATAGCGGACCTCCTGACTGAAATCTATCTTACCCCTAGCCTTAGCTGCCCTGGTAACACCTTGCTGACACCCCCGCAATGGTCCACCCTTTAACTGCATAACCGTCACTCACTAAGGAGACTTTGGCAGCCTTAATGGGGCGAGTAAAATCAGGTTCGCCAGTGGACCCCTGTCCGCCCAGGATCTTCAAATTAGAATGGCCAGGGATGGAGGACGATGTACTCTCCCTGCTTAATAGTTCCTTGGAAAAGGGACAAGTTCCTACCAACTTTAAGGAGGCCCGCCTGATTCCACTTCTAAAGAAGCCTGGGGCGGATACCAAGGTCTTGAAAAACTTCAGGCCCATTTCACAGTTGCCATTCCTAGCTAAGGTAATTGAACAACACGTCCTGCCTGTACTCTCTGGTCATCTTGAAAACAATCATCTCTTGGAACCAAATCAAACCGGCTTCAGGGCTCATCACAGCACGGAACTGGTCATGCTTTCCGTGCTGGATGACCTGAGACTCCGGGCAGATAATACAAATTCTTGTGCTTTGGTGCTGTTAGACCTCTCCGCGGCATTTGATATGGTTAACCATGAACTCCTATTGTCGCGGTTGAAGGATTTCGGCATTCAGGGCAACGCCCATGCCTGGTTGGCGTCATTTCTAGAACGCCGTTCCCAGAGAGTCCATCTTGCTAACCTGGTCTACAACCCAGCGGGTCTCTCATGTGGAGTTCCCCAGGGCTCAGCCCTTTCACCGCTTTTGTTCAATGCCTATCTGCAGCCCCTGATTTCTGCACTGAATCAGATGGAATGCCGGATCTATAACGATGCTGATGACACCGTGATCATCATCCAAGTAGACAACTCACATACTGCACAGCTGAGATTGCAAAACATATTAAAATGTATGGTCAACTGGATGACAGCTAACTCTCTAAAAATAAATGCAGATAAAACAGAGGTGCTGGCGATTACCACAGCGTCCAGCACCTGGAATGACCTTCTTTGGCCTAACGAACTGGGGTCCTCTCCGGAACCAGTGGCGGCTGTAAAAAGTCTTGGCATTCACATAGATGTCAAACTCTCCATGTCCAAACAAGTTTCGACAGTCGTAGGCACTTGCATGGGCATACTAAGACAGTTGCATAAAATCTCTCCCCTTTTGACCCCGGACACGCTCAGATGGGCGGTGTCAGCCATGATTCTGGCGTGGCTAGATTATGGCAACTCCCTGTATGCTGGCCTTCCTCAACAACTGCTGGCCAGACTACAAACAGTGATGAACGACGCAGCCAGATTAATCTTTAAAAAACCTAGAAGGACACATGCCACCCCACTGCTGCATGAGCTACATTGGCTCCCAATCAGGCAGCGTGTTAAGTTCAAGGGCCTCTGTATCACACATAAAGACCTATATGGACAAGCCCCGAGGTACATCAGGGAGCGTTTCGTTCCGTATGCACCCAGCAGATCCCTGCGATCGGCAGAGGCCGCTTGCCTGGTTTGCCTGTGTTTCAAACTATCATCACAAGGAGGGCGAGCCTTTTCCAATGCAATTCCTGTAGCCTGGAACAACCTACCAACTAGCCTGCGCAAGGAAACAAGTTTACTACCATTCAGGAAAAAGCTCTAAATGGTCCTTTTCCAGGAGGCATGGGGCATGTCCTAATGACCCCTTTCTCATCGGCATGTCCTAACGACCCCTTTCTCATCTTCCCAATTTGTGTACCCCTTCTGAAAAGCGCTTAGAGACCCCTTGGTGATAACGCGCATTATAAATCTAAATTAATAATAATAATAATAATAATAATAAGAGCTATGCCTTCCCTCGCCTGTGATGGCTCCACCTCCTGTGGGGCTGCCCTGCACAGTGAAAGGAAGGAGAGAGTCATATAAATAGAGTGCTCAGGAACTGGTTTGGACTAAGCAGAGGTCTCTTTGCCTCCAGAGAAACAAAGATTTTGGGGTATAAATATTGGTACCCAGTCCCAATAACTAGAGATCACTTCTGGTACAAGAAATGAATGAATGAATGAATGAAATTAAACTTATAAACGCGCAACTTTGCCCAAAGGCATCAAGGCTCCTACCAAAGAGATAAAAAAAAAAGAAAGAAATATTTTACCAAGGAGAAGAACCAGGGAAGCTGCATTAGTTTTACTGCCCCTCTGCAAGTGTGCTGTTTGCTGGGTTGGCCTGCAGTGGGTGCTTCATTTCCAAGGAAAGGAGAAGGAACTCTTTAAGGACGTTCATCATCCACAGAATATTCTCTAAGAGCTTGAACTGTGGTTGCCTCCTGCTGAAGTCTCAGGGACAAAAGACTTCATCTCCAGCTCCCCTTGTGAATTTCCTTGCTGGGAATTATATCTATAGACATTTGCGTGTCACTGGAAGCGCAACGCATCGAGAGGAAGCGTGTCACCGCCGCAGCTGAAATTGTCGCATCGCCGGAGAAGCGAGCCTTCACCGCATCTCCCCAGAAGCGTGTGTTCATTCAAGCTGCCTGCTGTCGCATCACCGGAGAAGCGCAACGCCATCGAGAGAGTCGCCATCGCATCACCGGAGAAGCATGTCGCAGGGCCTGTCGCAGTTCCAAAGTACAAAGTCGTCGCAAGGCTGTCAGGGCGCCTACGCATCATCATCGCAGCGTCATCGTATCGTCGCATCAAGGGCGCCAACTTCTCGCATCGCAACCGAATTATCGCATCGCATCAAGGCTTCATCTTGCGCACTGCAACGGGCTCGGAGGTTGAGAATCTATGCAGTCTCTCAGCACCGGTAAAGATTACGCGCATCCCCAACTCTGCACAAGAATTGAGGCACAACACATCATTTTCCCTGGATCAGGGAACCAACGCATCTCCCCTTTTGTGAGCCTTTTGTTTACTTTGCGTTACGCATCCATGTATTTTGTCTAGAACTTTGTCGCGTTTATCATCAACGTGAACTAAGTAACTTTTATCATCTTTAAAGCAATCTTAAGTGTAGTATTGTGGATTTTTGTCGTTTGTGGTCTTGTGTTTAAGTCTATATAAAGAATACTTATTTTTATAAAATCTGTGTTGTGTCCATCTGTAGTGTTTTCACTGTATTACTGTGTATATCCACAAATGCTTATCACACTGCCTCTCAGATAAGCCTGTCTGCTCGTGCCAAGCTACCAAGGGGGTGAGCAGGGGTTATTAAGGAGTGTAAGCCTCTTATACTGACTTAGATGTAAGGGTCCCTATTTGGACAAAGGTGAATACCTTTGCCAACTAGAGACCCCCAAATCTAACAGTATGTTTTCAAGAATTTGAATGTACCAGTAAATTGGGTTTTGAATAACTAACACAAAGAGTCTTTGAATTATATTTGGACCTGTTCTCTAACCAAACTTTGGCATTATTAAATGTAATAGTGTATCCTAATATTTTTCAATGGAACAGTCAGGCATGCTACAATAAAAATACCTTTTTAGGCTTAACCTTTTATATGTCCTACTTTTAAGTACCATGTAACCTGCCTTAATCTATTCTATTCATTGTGTTTCAAATAGCACACAGCTACCCCAGAGGGCTCCGGGTGCTGAGATAGCCACACCTGCAAAACCTAGGCGAATCAGGCTGAAATTCAGTATAGATAGGTCTTTAATAGTATATTGAAGGCAGTTTTGGACTGCATTTGTCTTAGTTTGACAGGGAGGGTATTCCATAACTTGGCAGTCAGGTAGGTAAAGGAACAACTGTCACACCTGGCTCCCTTGACCTTGGGGACGGTCAGCAAGGAAGAGGTCTCAGATGGTAATGATCTCTTGGGTAAGAAACAACACAATAATTTTCAAATCAAATGGGAACCTTTTCCTTGCATAGCTCGATGAGCCATACCAAGGACTTTGAAATTGACTCTTTATTGAATTGGGAACCAGTCAAGTGCAGCCAATTCTGGAGCAGTGTAATGGTGTTTGGGAAGCTTAAACAATGACCGTGCTGCAGCATTTTGAATGACCTTTAGATGTTTTAGGAATTTTGAAGACTTCCCGATAATGAACTGCTGTAATCAAGGTGGGTGTTAATCAATTCTTGTATGATTACCCCCTTTAATGAGAAAGGTAACCACTGCATAATTTTCCTTAGCATACAGAATAGTCTGAAACAGATTGCTGACAGCTTTTTGGCATGGGCATCCATGTTGAGTTTACTGTCCGGCCAGAAACCCAGGCTTTTTACGGTTGTAGAAGGAACTAGCTGCCCTCCAAGACATTGAGTCTAAAGCAGTTCTTTCCAGTAGGATATATTGTTGCCGACAAACAGCTCTTTTGACTCCCTCCTCTTAAGTTTCAAGGTGCTGGCTGACATCCACTCAGTTACTTCTTTGGACAGGTATATAGGCTGTGGAATGCCTGTTGAGTTTTAGGTGTAAGTGAAAGGACCTGCTAAGTATCATCAGCTGAGATAAGTGTAGGTTTGTAATATATTTACCGGCTGGGGGATGTATAACTTAAAAAATGTTGGACTTAATGAAAAGCCCTGTAGTACTCCTTAGTCAATGGGAACAATAGCTGAGAGAAAAAGTTCATCACGAATCTTGAAGGTTCGGTGATTCAAGAAGGCACTAATCCATATGAGTGCTGCGTCTGTGATGCTGACATTTTCTAGCCTTTAACCCAGGATACCATGAGAGACAGTGTCAAAGGCAGCACAGAAATCTAGCATGATCATGACCGCTGAGCCACCCTGGTCAAGGAAGGCCCACAGCTCCCCCATGGCCATCAAAAGTGCACTCTCAGTGCTATTTTCGGGTCTAAAGCCCATTCGGGTAGGATGAAGGAGGGAGTGATGTTCTAAGGAAATAGAAAGAAGTGTATTTACATATTTATCTAAAATCGTGCAAGCAATTGGAAGCAAAGAGATTGGTCTATATTTCTCAACAATGAGGGTGTCTATCTGAGGTTTCTTAGCAGATGTTAATTTATAGCATGCTTCCAAGCAGGGGGACGCTGCTGAGAGTCAGGAACCTATTTAAAATCTTTACTAAAAGAGTTAGAATGAAGTCTCCAGTTGATGAAAGGACATCAGGTGGAGCTGGGTCTATTCGTGATTGATAGTTTTTGGACTTCAAGATGATTGTGCAGGTGTTGTCTAGATTTAGGGGTGGAAAGGAAATAAGTTCAGCAATCATTATTGGTTCTTCAGAGGGAGTTGGACAAAAAGATGTACTATTTGGATGGGAATCTAAAATGTGTTTTATTTTATTTTTAAAAGCAATAGCAAACGTGACATCATTCAGTGAAAGGGAGAGGGGCTGCTGTACAAGCGGGTATTGTCATAAGGGTATTGTCTACTTTATATAGCTCTTTTGAAAAATTACTAGCGCCTTCAATTTTGATACTAAAATAAGAGACTCTAGTCTGCTTATTGCCTGCTGGTACTTTTTACTGATAGTTTATATATTGTTTTGTTGCTTGGGTCATACCCCTTTCTCCATAGTATATATTTTCTTTGATTCTTTCTTAAGCTCTGCCAGCTTTTGAGTGTACAATGGACCTCGCCCATCTCTCTATCTAGGAGTCAAACCTTTATAGGGATAAGAGAGTCAAGTGGCTCTGTCAGTCAATTCTCATAGTTTGCCATTTACTTTTATCAGGTTTTTTCCACAGTCTTCTGATCTTGCCAGGTGGAATTTCTTTCAGCCTCATGGGAATACTAAACCAGAAGAGGATGATAAAATGATGCTTGCTGTCTCACTGTTTCAGGGCGGCTCTCACAAGATCATGAGAACCACGTGATTTGGCCCCTATAGAAATAGAACCAATGCAAGATGCGCCTGTGTTAGTGTTTTGTGAAAATGGAGTCTGCTACCACCTCCAGTGGTGTGGCGGTCGCTACTGTCAATGTGATGTGCCTCCTGATTAATGAAACAATACCAAAAGGGATGACAGACAGAGAGCTTGAGCAAATCAAACACTCACCCCCAGTCAACTGATCTGGGTTTAATCCATCATCATTCTTTAGCTCACTCCACCACCCCAGTTCCGACATGGCCATATGCAAATCAGTCTGACCCTGTGCCTCAGGGGAACAGTCTAGCCCAAACTGCCAAGCCATGTCTTCCCCGGACCGGAAACAAGCATCCCGGGACCAGTTTCTGGCTAATTAGCCGTCATCAGCCAGGCCAGCTTGAATCCAGTGGCAAAGTGAGCAAGGGACCCACGTCTGGGCATACCCTGCCAACTTAGGGCGAACAAATTGATACCTAAGGGGTTGATGGACAGAGCGTGTGAGCAAATCAAACACTCAACCCCGCTCAACTGATCTGGGTATAATCCATCATCATTCTTTAGCTCAATCCACCACCCCATTTCAGATATGGCCATATGCAAATCGGTCTGACCCTGTGCCTCATGGGAACTGTCCAGCCTAAACTGCCAAGTCATGTCTTTCCTGGACCGGAATCGAGCATCCTGGGACCGGATTCTGGCTAATCAGCCATCATCAGCCAGGCTAGCTTGAATCCAGTGGCAAAGTGAGCAAGGGACCCACGTCTGGGAATACCCTGCCAACTCAGGGCGAACTAATAGATACCAAAGGGGATGATGGAGGAGCGCAAGAGCAAATCAAACACACACCCCCAGGTCAACTGATCTGGATTTAATCCATCATCATTCTTTAGCTCACTCCACTACCCCAGTTCAGACATGGCCATATGCAAATCAGTATGACCCTTTGCCTCATGGGAACAGTCCAGCCGGAACTGCCAAGCCATGTCTTCCCTGGACCGGAAACAAGCATCCTGGGTCTTCACTGTCTGGTTTTGATTACCAGTGATTCCAAAAATCATCTAATTGTATCTATCCATATTCCTGTGATTTACACTCTCACCACCCACCCTCACCACTCCCCTACTTTCTTCCTTTCTTGCGCGCAACCTATATTTTATTGAAAAGAAATCCTTTGCTGAGTCAACAAAATAAATGTTTTTGTTTAAAGTAATTTGATCTGGTTCGCGCTAATTCTTGTGTGGTTTCTCTATACATGTATTCATGAATAGTAATTGAGTGCATGCATGAGGAAGTTCATTGTGATATTGAGTATCAGTGTTGGAGTGCTGAGGTTCTTCGGTTTTCAACTTCGTCCCATATTCGGAAGCCATTTTGTGTCCCGTCGCCATTTTGTGTTGCCTTCACTCAGGCAGCACAGCGAACGGAGTGTTTTTGTCTTTTCCAGCTGCTACATGTCTCTTCTGTTAAAAAGTAACGCTATGCCCTTGTTTACGAAACCGATGTAAGGGTCTGGCCGAGTCCACATCGCTATTCTCTCTTTGTATTCTCTTGTTACATAACTATCCTTGGAGGCACACAAATACATCCTGCTACCTGCAAATTGGATTGTAGGCACTAGCACTGATTAACTTGTGGGGAGAGGTGACACACAGGGTCTAAAAGAAGGGCGTATTTGGGACACTTGATAGCTTGTTTTACAACTTTTCCTATTGGTTAGCCTTGTATTTATTGGGAGTATACGTTGTAAATATGTGTGCTATAAAAGATTGTGCGCCACGGAGTAAAGTGGCAGTCTCCTGAGAACCTACTCTATAGTTCTGGGACAATTGTGCTTAGCTGCAGTTAATAAACCTGTTTTTTTACGCCTAACAGAGTGTCTCAGGTCTCTGTCCGACAAGGCAGGTGAATTCGGAGATTTAAGGCGTACCATGCGCTGCCTGGCCCATAAGGCCCGGTTCTTCAGTGCGCTACACAACACATACTGTGTATAATTGAATTCAATTCATGTTAAATCGGTCAAGGACCATTTTTTACATTCCCAGAGACAGATAGGGGCAGAGGCAGAGAGAGTCTGAGACAGATAGAGGCAGGGGCAGACAGAGCTAGATAGAGGCAGAGACCGGGACAGACTAACCGAGGCAGAGACCGATAGAGGCAGAGACAGAGGCAGAGACAGAAGGAGGTAGAGACAGACAGAGGTAGAGAGCGATAGAAACAGAGCTAGAGACAGTGACAGACAGAGACAGACATGGACAGACAGGGACAGACCAGGGCAGAGGAAGAGACAGACAGGGGCAGAGACAGAGACAGAGGAAGAGACAGGCAGAGGCAGAGTGGAGGAGACAGACAGAGAGTCGGAGGCAGAGACGGAGGGAGATGGAGGGAGACAGAGAGGGAGACAGAGAGGGAGACAGAGGGAGACAGGAAGACAGAGGGAGACTTAGAGGGAGACGGAGGGAGACAGAGAGAGAGACAGAAAGGGAGATAGAGGGAGATAGAAAGAGAGACAGAGATAGACAGAGAGGGAGACAGAGAGGGAGATGGAGGGAGACAGATAGAGAGGGAGATGGATGGATACAGAGGTAGGCAGAGGGAGACAGAGGGAGGGAGGCAGGGGAGAGAGAGAGAGAGACAGACAGACAGAGGGAGACAGACAGAGGGAGGCAGACAGAGGGAGACAGACGGAGGGAGACAGATGAAGGGAGACAGACGGAGGGAGACAGACAGATGGAGGGAGACAGATGGAGGGAGACAGAGAGAGAGGGAGACGGAGAGAGAGGGAGACGGAGAGAGTGGGAGACGAGAGAGAGGGATACGGAAAGAGGGAGGGAGACTGAGACAGAGAGAGAGGGAGACGGAGATAGAGAGAGGGAGACGAAGACAGAGATAGAGGGAGACGGAGACAGAGGTAGACGGAGAGAGAGTGAGAGAGAGGGAGACGGGGAGAGAGAGAAGGAGACAGAGAGAGAGAGGGATACAGAGGGAGGGAGGCGGAGAGGGAGAGACCGAGAGGGAGGGAGACAGAGAGGGGGCAGACAGAGAGGGAGGGAGATAGAGAGGGAGGGAGACAGTGGGGGACAGAGAGAGAGGGAGGCAGAGAGAGAGGAACACAGAGAGAGGGAGAGACAGAGAGGGAGGGAGACAGGGAGGGATTGAGACAGGCAGGGTGAGACATGCAGAGGGAGACAGGCAGAAGGAGACAGGCAGAAGGAGACAGGCAGAGGGAGAGGGAGAGGGAGAGGGAGAGGGAGACAGGGGAGGGAAACAGAGATGGAAGAGACAGAGGGGGAGGGAGACAGAGAGGGAGGGAGACAGAGAGGGAGGGAGGGAGACAGACAAAGGGAGACAGACAGAGGTGGGCAGAAGGAGAGGCAGACAGAAAGAGAGGGAGGGAGACAGAGGGAGGGAGAGAGAGGGAGGAAGACAGACTGAGTGAGTAAGACAGAGGGAGACAGACAGAGTGAGTGAGTTAGTGAGTGAGTGTGTGTGTGTGTGTGTGTGTGTGTTTGTGTGTGTGTGTGTGTGTGTGTGTGTGTGCGTGTGTGTGTGTGTGTGTGTGGGTGTGTGTGTGTGTGTGTGTGTGTGCGTGTGGGTGTGTGTGTGTGTGTGTGTGGGTGTGCATAGGTGTGTGTGTGAGAGTGTGAGAGATGTGTATGCCGGGTCTGGTGGCTCAGTAGATGAAGTTGTCCGTTGCAGGGGCCTGTGCTCAACCTCATGGTCAGTTTTATTTTTGCTCTAGCCCTGCCCCCTCCCCCACTGACCCCGCCCCCACCAGTGCGGTCCTCGGCCACAAATCACACTGTAAATTTGGCCCCCGAGAGATAGTTTGTGAGTACCCATGGCATAGAGAGACCATTGATGTCTTGAATTCAGGTGTAACCTGTGCTGTAAAATCAATTTTGTAACTTCAAAAATTATATCTGTACACCTTATGGGTCATCCAGAGTTGTCATATGTCTCTGGCTGAGCTCAGGAACAGAGCCCCGGCCTTTTGTCACCCTGATGTGCCCAGTTAATTACATTTCTCTCCAGCAGCAGGAACAAAGGTATCCCACACAAAGAAATCAATTAACATGATTTCACACAGCTCCTCGGGAGGAAAGAGGCGGGTGAAATGATTCTCATCAATCACTCAGCTTTCAGACTGCACCAGGGAGGGGCCTGTCCAAGCCCACTGAATAAAGGAGAGATCCCAGACAACTGTGGCCAACTGGGAGGGGCTCTCTTTGATCTTCTCGGGTTCCAGCCCCTAGAAGTGATGTCAGCGAGGGGCGGAGCTGAGACCCCAGGAGTTGATGTGGCCAGTGACTCCTGGATGATGTCATTGTAGATTTCTCCAGCATGTTGTGCAGGAGGGTTTTGACAGGTGTGGAGAGGTGAAGTGGCACCCTAGGGTTGGCCAGAGGAGTCTAACTTCTGTAACCTTCCTCTCTCCTTTAAAATCTCTTGCTAAAGGGGGAGACTCTCTCTTGCCTGTGGATTTTCGTACACTTTGCTGCTAGATCCTGGGAACACCAGGGATAACTGGAAGGAGGAACCCCCTGACTCCCAAGAATAAGGTATCTGCCCATTTGACCCCAGGACCAGTGGGTCTCCGGAAGGGCCAGGTAGACTGGCCCCCTAACATCCTCTGAGGACGAATTAAGGTACAGCCCTCGCCTTTTCTGTGCTAAGAAACCAAGATTAGGAGCAGAGTTGGTGCAGGGAACTAGGAGTTCAGCTCTCTGAAAGCTGCACTACTTTGGGTGGGCAAAAAGACCAAATGCAAATAGAACAATTGATGGATGGAATGTGGAACAATGTCAATCATGCACCCCAGTATATAGAGCTGGGCCTAAATCCATTTATTTCCTTTTATGCCATTCCATTTTAAATCCAGCATATGCAAATAAGTCTAGACTCTGCTTCCCATGGGAGCAGTGGACACCGAACCGCCAAGCCAGGTCATCCCTGGACTGAAAACAAGCATCCTGGGACAGGTTTTAAGATATCATACCTCATCAGCAAGTCTAGGTTAACTCCGGTGGCATGGAGAGCACTGGGCCCACGTCTGGGTATGCCAGTCCCACTCTGAGTGACAAATGCAAAAGGAACAGTTGATGAACAGAATGCTGACAAATGTCAAACTTTCAACCCAGTACAGAGATCAGTGCCAAAATCTATTGTCTTTTGCTCCCCATGCCATTCCATTTTAAAGCCAGCCATATACAAATTAGTCTTGACCTTCCTCCCTATGGGAACAGTCAAACCCAAACTGCTGTACAGCTGTTCCGCATTTAGCCCATCATTTATGTGTGTTTTGTTTTCTCACCTTATGTGTGCCGGGTATGCAGAGACGTGGGTCCCGGGTTCACTGTAAAAGAACAATTGATGGACAGAATGCAGTATAATGTCATTCATTCACCTCAGTACAGATATCTGGGCCTAAATACATGTTTTTTTTGCTCACCATGCCATTCCAGTTTGAACTCAGTCATATGCAAATCAGTCTTGACCCTAGGCCACATGGGAACAGTCCAGCCAAAACTGCCAGGCCAGTTCCTCCCTGGACTGGAAACAAGCATCCTAGGACTGGTTTTGCTGTATCACCCCTCATCAGCCAGGATAGCTTGACTCCAGTGGCATGGAGATCACGGGACCCACATCTGGGCATATCCGTCCCACTCGGGGTAACAAGTGCAAAAGAACAATTGATGGACAGAATGCAGAATAATGTCATACATTGACCCCAATACAGAGATCTGGGCCTAAATCCATCGTTTTTTTGCTCAACATGCCATTTCAGTTTGAACCCAGCCATAGGCAAATCAGTCTTGACCCTGTGCCACTGAAGTCAAGCTAGCCTCGCTGATGAGGGGTGATACCATGAAATAGGTCCCACGATGCATGTTTCAAATCCAGGGAGGGCCTGGCATTGTAGGTCAAGCTGGACTGTTCCAATGAGGAGCTGGGTCAAGACTGATTTGCATATGACTGGGTCTAAACTGGGGTGGCAAAGTGAACAAAATAAAGATGAATTTAGCCCAGATCTTTTGACTCGGGTGAATGTTTGGTTTGTTCTGCACTCTGTCCATCATTTCTGTGTCTTCCACTTTGGAGATGAGCAAGGTTGCTGCGACTGTCCCCTGTTGGATAGAGCTCACCACCTAGAGTTAAACATGCCCAAGACCGTCACAATCAGCCCATTGTGGCTCAAGTTATAGTATTTTAAGGTTTGGCAACATTGAACCTTTTTGCAGCGACAAAGCGTGTGTTCTCTCGCCACCATTTCTTCTTTTACCCTCGGGATGGGCCAGGGCCTGGAGGGTCAGTGCAAGGATGATTCTTATGTTTGCCCCAGGGAGAGGGCAGGCAAGGGGCTCCCTCCCTGTATTCTTTTAAATGACCGGAGACTTCATCCCCCTGGTGCTCACTCCTTCAGGGAGAGCTAGTATGCAGACAGGCATTTCTGCTTTTGCTGCAGCACAGGAGAGTGCTGCCTGTGTGGGCTCTCTTGGCCCCCCAGTTGTGAGCCAAGTGTAGGGGACCCAGGTGTGACAGGTCACGCTTGAAAGCAAAGAAAAAAACTAAAGAAAAATGCATCACGGCTCTCCGGGGTAAATGGGAGGGCTGATGCTTTCTCATTCACTGCACTAGCGAGGCGCAACCCATAATGCCTTGTGAGGGTCATTTGGTGAGCCCACATTTTGTGCTGTTTCTCCTTTTGTGGTTTCCACAGTACAATGAGGTCACCACCAATGGCATCAGGGAGGCCTCAGGATTTTCTTTACTTTTTCAAGCACTCTCAAGGTTAGAGCAATTGCTCTATAGCTGGGATTGTTACACTCTATAGGGTCCATGAGTATCGTCACAGTACACAGAAACACACGTTTTACTCATTTTAAATGCTTTATTGGTTCACGTTAAGGATGTGAATGATTTCTGTTCACACTATATATGTTTCATCGGCATTAATAAGTGTAGTTCATTCTGAAGTATTATTTTTGACAATTGCATTTAAATACCGAATGGTGACTTTAACGTGTGATTTGTGGTTCTTAAACCTTGACAAAACCAATAGACTAACTTGATATGGTTTTTTGACTCCTTTAGGGGGTAAAAGGTGATTACAACATGTCATATATGGTATTTTCCACCTACCAATGTACATATTTATAAATTAGACAATGAACATATTTGTAAATTAAACAATGTATATATTTGTAAATTTTTGCATAGCATTTAGTAGTGTGTGTGTAATATATGTACTTTTCCTTTTTGTTAAGAAGAAGTACTTACTAGATATCAAAGATTCAAAGATTCAAAAGTACTTTATTCGGTTAAAAAGACAAGATAACCATAAAAGTAGCATGTAAGGTGCAATTTACAAAAGGTAGAGTAAGTATTTTTCCTTTAAAATCACAAAATGAGAAAAACAACAAAATTAAATCCATATCAGCAGTATTAAGTTCATGTATACAATAAAAGAGATCAATCCATTTGCATTGATTTACGACATTTAAAAACCAATTTTAAAAATTCTGCAATAGAGGCGACCATAAAAACAGTATCCATTTTCTGGCACTCTGTAAACGCTAGGCGGCATCTGTAAACATTTAGATCTTTAAGAATAGGGATGATAAGTTTCTTTCGGGGAAAGGTATAAAATTTACAAAAAAATAAAATATGTATATCCGATTGTTGGGAAACATCATCGCATGGACAAAAACATAAGTCCTTCAGCCAACAATTCATCATGGGGAATGATAGTGTCCTGAAAACTATATTCAATCTAAATCGGGTCAAAAGGTACCGTTCATGATTAGACATATACAGTGAAAGATATGGCTGCAAATTCTCTCCACATATAATATCCTGGTGGGCAGAGACAGTCTTTTTTCTTGCCTCCTCTATATTTCTCTTTTCCTTGAGGTAGGTCATACACAAATATTTCAAATCTCTTCTGGATATATATTCCATTGATTGTGGATCCTCAAAGTATTGGGGGCAACTTATTTTTTCAAGAAAGTCTCTGACATAGCCTATCCATTTGTAGTCCCTGATGTTGTCCAATACCATGATGTCCTTAAAAATGGCCCGATTAACAACACATTCTTCATTTGTCCAGACCCTATGCCAAAGAAGAACTGGCTGAATTCTAATAATGTCAGTGACATAAGATATTCCCAATTCAGCATGGCATATCATTGTTGCAGTACTTTGGGGTACAGACAGGATGTGACATAAAAACTTATTTTCCAGGATTTGAATTGAGGTGATGTTTGAATAACCCCATAATCCTGCCCCGTAGATGGCTACAGATATACAAGTCGCATTATAAACGGTTAAAATCTCTTTTATGGGTTTTTTACCTAATTTTTTCATAAAACATTTTAGGGCCATAATGGTCTTAGAGAATAACAGAGATCTAGCATGAATTGCTGTGGTCCATGAGCCACTTTCATGAAACAATATCCCTAGATAAGGGAAGGTGGGGGTCCTTTCTAAGGGATTGGAGTTTACAAAGATTTGCTTCACATGCTTGTTTGTTCTGGACCCGCAGTACATAGATAAGGTTTTAGAACAATTAATTTTCAAATCTAAGTCAAGCATGAAGGCGTTGAAGGCTGTAACCAAACTTTGTAAAGCCATTGGGGTGCGCGCCATTAGGACAGCATCATCAGCGTACATCAGTGCAGGGACAGGCCTACCTCTCACCATGGGCATGTCCCTGCCCTCCTGCACGAGATGCTTTTCCATTCCATTTATGTACAACAGAAATAGGAAGGGGGCTAAAACGCACCCTTGGCGCACACCCCGACCGATCCCAAATTGTCTACTGCATTCACCATTTTTCCCAAATCTGACACTGGCAGTGGCCCCAGAATACAGCTCTCTCAGAAAACATATAATGGCATTGTCTACCCCCAAGTCAGCCATAATTGACCATAACTTAATGTGTGACACACAGTCAAAAGCTGATGATAGATCAACAAATGTGAGGTATAGACGTTGTTTTTTGACCTTTATATACTTCTGCTGCAAGGTGAAGAGATTCAAGCCTTGCTCTATGGTCCCTAGGCCCTTTTGGAACCCAAATTGAAAGTCACTTAACACCCCAGTTTCATCGGCCCAGCTTTGTAGTTTAGCTAAAATCACTCTTCCCAGAATTTTTATAGAAGAGTCCAATAAGGAGATTGGCCTATAGCATGTACAACTTAGCCTGTCCCCTTTCTTAAATATTGGGACTATTGTTGATGTAAACCAGGTAGGTATTGGGCTATTTGCCAGAACGGCATTAAAGAGCTGAACTAACAGTGGCCCCCATAATTCGATGTTAGCCTTATAGAGGTCGGCTGGTATACCGTCTGGTCCTGCTGCTTTGCCCCCCTTGGTCGCCTTTAAGCTTGCTGTAACTTCAGGAAGGGTTACAGTCAAGGTTCTAGATGTGTCTAGATTTAGCGACCCCATCTCCTGGCCTACTTCAGAGGTTAGTTCCACAGCCATATAAAGGGAGGAAAAATGGGCCACCCACTCATCTTCTGAGATGGCAATTTCCATGCGTGCTTTTTGTTCATATAGGAGGGGGGTGTTGATAACCCTCCAAAAAGCAGCCGGATCCTTCGATTTTGATGCGTCGCATAGGTTATCCCATGCCTCCCTTTTTATCGAGGTCTTCCTATCCCTTAATGCTAGGTTATAGTCCTTCCTTGCAATTCTAATTTGGTTTACGTCCTTTGGTCTATTATGAATTGCATATCTAAGCTTTGTTAAGGCTCTAGTGCACTTCCTATCAAACCATTTCCTATTGGACTTTAGGGAATTTTTCCTATTAACCCACAGTGCTTCCTTAATTTTACTAGAAATAATGCTAAAATGGGTTATTATTTCACATTTCTCTGCGTATTCATCTAAACAGATGGAAAAGCTACTCATGCAGTTAGTCAGTATTTTATGCAGGAAATCATCTGGGACCAGTCTGCTCCATTTAAGGTTGTAACCATTTTGAGCACCCACCCTTACGTCCTGGACCATTTGGTTCTGACATTCTCTAATATCAGCTACGGTAAATAAGTTTTCCATTTTTAATACCTGTGGCAGATGATCACTCAATGGTAGATCCATGATGTTTGCTCTAATCAATCTGTTTGCAGAGCTAAGTGTGCATAAGCTAAAATCAATAATGGTTGAAGCACCCCGCCCGACAAAGGTTGGGGCAAACATCGTTGTGTGGTGTGCTAATTCGTTTACAAAGCCAAGGTTAAAGTTAAAAATCATTTCATTCAGTAAGTCGCCTAGTAGGGTGTGTTCAAAATGCGTCAAATTGACGTCTTGTTCCAGCATTAGACCACAAATACCCTTTTGGCCCTTTTTGCAGAGAGTACAATTAAAATCACCCCCCCATAATAACATAACTTCCGCCCTCTTACTCTTGTCAAATTCATTTTGCATTTCTAGGGCTAGTGTGTCAAGTACATCCTTAATCATGCTATCTGAACAGTTATTATAGAAATTAAAAAGAACCATCTTTGGACCCTTCCTTGTATATATCACAATTTTTTGGTAATAGCTGGATCCAGGGGAAAAAACAATTTTATCATATACTAAAAGATTCGATATGTATACAATCAACCCCCCCTTGGGTCTTCCGTATACTCCGCCCACCGCAGGGGTGAAGTATGTCTTGTAGCCATTAAGGTGTATCGGCGTGGTAGCCCAAGTTTCTTGAAGGGCTAGTATTCCCACGTCGGTAATGGCCTCATCCCAGCTTGGATTTGTAATCTTTTGTTTTAACCCAGCCACGTTCCAAAATAATACCGTACAGGAATCTTTATCTACAGAAGACATATCTACAGTATCCCCTAAACTGTTGGCCTGGCTCTCTTGTATGTGCTCATTCCCCCCCTGTATTTCTGTGGTTTCCTCATCCCCCAGACAGCTTGTAGAATCCAGGACTACGGGATTAATAGGTAGCCGGTTATCTTCCTTAATCTTGGGGAGTCAGTCCACTGCTTCCAAGCAGTCAAACCGATTATAACATGGGAAAAACGGGGGAATTTGGACATTGCCTATCCATCCTGGATCATAACCCTGTGGGTGAAAATAAGGAGGCCTGCCTTTGTGTTTCACAATGTTCCAGCCATCATCATGCCTCCCATTCCACAGTGTATTGTGGTAGTTGTTATCAGGGAACTGGCCAGTATTACCACCATGGCGTCGATTTTCCCTGGTCCAACTCCACCTATTATCCGGTTGTTCACCCTCCGGGTAAAAATAGGATAATGGCCTAGCCACAACTGTCAAACCGTAATTTCTTGGGGGCCTTGATGTAATAAATTCTGCGGTGCGGGGATTCTCAAATGTTATTACCACACAGTCACCTTGTATCCTTTTTTTATTATTATTGTACCCCACCCAGGGAGCCCTTTCAACCATAAGGATATTGCTTTTGAAGGCCGGGGGGAGAGGATAGTTATCATTTAGCCAATGTATTGTTTTATTTACTAGTCCCCCATTGTTTTCATATGATTTATCAGCAGGTTGGGGTACTCCAGTAAGGACCACAACATATGTTGAGGCTTCTGGTGGTAAATGTATGTTTCTACGTGTCTCCCTCTTTTCTTCATTAACTTTATCCTTAGGAATTTGCGTGGGTGGCGCTGTTTGGTCAATTACAGTGGGATTTTTAGGTGTTGGTATAACTTTTGGAGGTGGGTTAGTGGTGGGTTTTGGAGGTGGAATAGAGGTAGTTTTTAAAGATAGATTGGTATTACCATCGCTTTTAGCGGCTGTGGGTGGTCTATTCGTAGTTGATTTCTTTTCAGGAACTTTATTGTTCAAATTAAAGCTAGGGGCACTAATATCTTTATGGATATTAGTCAATATTGTTTCCAGACATCGTAGCCTGACCTCAATGGGTTCCAAGAGAATTTTTAGCATTGCAAAGATGTTATTATTAACCATGCTTAGGCTACTGCTGTCTTCGTTCCCTCCAGCTTGATTATCAACTACCCCACTTAGTTCCAATATCCCCTCCAAACTGCTATCCAAGATAGTTTCATCTGGCAAACTTAATGTTATGCCCACACTTACCCGGGGGCCACCCGCGGCACCATTAGTATTAGTGTGAGCGTCTGGGTTTGTGCATACATTTAATAGGGTGGGATCCGGCTGGATTGGGTCATGGGTCTTACCAGTCTGGGCTTTTTTCCCTTTGCGAGTAGTGGTTTTAGTCGACTTCTGTTTACTACTCTTTAATTTAGGGATAGCCCCCTCCTTCCTCCCCCTTTCTATTAGGGTACTATCTATGGTTTCATTTTCTGTTGCCACCGGGCCATTTTCCAGTAGCAAAGAAAGATTTGGGGTTGCCTCCAGACCTTCCTGTGAGGCAGGTAAATCGCTGCCCTGGTCTTTGTGAACCATTACAAGTGACTTTGGGACAGATACATTATTAGGTGTACAAGCTTGTGCAATGTGACCCAGAGAGGAACGCTTTGCCATGGCTAGGTCTTGGGACACCCTTCTGTCCATCAGTATGATCCCTTCATCAATAAGGGCATGCGTGCGCACTATAAAATCATCTAGGGTGCCAGTAAGTTTTTTTGCCCCAGCTAAAGCCATACTTCTAGTCTCTGGGTGATTCATGGCAGGTCCAATATATGGCACGCTAAACGGATGTATACAACTTATAATCAATTACCGGACCAAACCCCGTGCAACAAGAGTTCAATTATGTGTGGCAGCCAACTTACAGTTATGCAGTCTCGATGTCCTTTGGCTGATCTCAACCGAGCAGGGTGCCTGGCACAGGCCAGGCTCCTCGGGCCTCTGAGGGCCTAAGAGGGCCCGCCCTTTGCCCGGGCTTAGCCCCGGGCGTCCCGCTCGCGTCCCGCGACGCTGGTCAGCTGCTCCCTTTATCGGGCGCCCTGCGCCCTGCTGGCGCGTTCCGCGTCACTCCTTCGCGCCGCCGCGGTGCCTGCCGGGAGTTGTGGTCCTCCCGGAGCGGCGACGCGATTAGCTGTACCCGGTGTGACTCTCGGCGGTGGGCGGCTTCCTCCCAAGGACTGGTGGCGTGTTGTGGCTCTGTCCGGTGGCGGCAGGTAAGTATGAGCAGTTCCCCCCGCTCTGCCGGTCAGCTGCTCCCTTTATCAGGCGCCCTGCGCCCTGCTGGCGCGTTCCGCGTCACTCCTTCGCGCCGCCGCGGTGCCTGCCGGGAGTTGTGGTCCTCCCGGAGCGGCGACGCGATTAGCTGTACCCGGTGTGACTCTCGGCGGTGGGCGGCTTCCTCCCAAGGACTGGTGGCGTGTTGTGGCTCTGTCCGGTGGCGGCAGGTAAGTATGAGCAGTTCTAGTACTAGATATCATTTACTGAGTATTATTATTGCGTGCCAGTGAATGGTGATTACTAGCCCACAACTTCTACCCTAAGTTGGCCGTGGACTGCGCTGCCTCACTACCCTGAGAGAGTCAAGCGCTACAATAGGGTGCTTGGTTACAAGTAAGGACAATTTTGGACCTATCACGTGTGCAGACTACACACTTAATAACCCAATTTCCTTCAGACACCAACTTGAAGAAATGTTGAAACCTTCCAAAGAGACCCGGAAACTGGTTGCCCCTGTTTGTCCTCCCTGTAGAGGGAGAGGTTTTGTGTATTGCCGTGCATTTGCCCATCCTCAAGCAAGTGGTACTAGTCAGCACTTTTGAAGCAGGGGTTGTGTCTTGGGGGCCCTAGAGGAGACAAATCCCGGACTCAGCCATCTTTTGCCTCAATCACTCCTCCTTCAAAGCAGTGTCTATCCATTCCTACTGTTAGGAGGTTGGATTCAGTTCTTCCAATGCCATTGGCTTGCAATCTCGAATGCCTGGATGGTTCAGACAGTTTCCTCAGTATACCTGATAGAATTTTAATTTTGCCCTGCTCAGACTTTCAAACTGACTCCTCTGCAGAGAAACCCCATGAAGCAAGCATATTTGCTGGAAGGTATTCAGCTTATTTTGGAGAAAGCAGCCATAGGCGAGGTTCTGCCCTGGGAAAGGAGTCATGGCTGTTTCTCTATTCTTTTTCTCGTTCAGAAAGCCTCAGGGGACTATTGTTCCGTTTTCGATCTGAAAGGGGTGAATTTGCACTTCCCCACAACCCTTTCAAGAAGGTGACTTTGCAATCTATCCTTCAGTTGAATATCAGGGAAGCTACCTGACATCCTTAGACCTGGTGGACACATACTTGCATGTTCCCAACCCTCTGGTAGATCAGCAGTTTCTTCGCTTTCCTTTCAGTTGGTTATTGGCGCCAAGAGTTTTAACAAAACTCTTTGTCCCCTGTAATAGGTATTCTTCACTCTTGAGAAATTCGAGTCTACCCTTGGCTAATTGTCTCTCCTTCATTTTTCTAGGGCATTGGAGGATTCATCAAGTCTGCCGTCTTCTGGAAAATTGTGTATCTCTAATCAAACTCAAGATGTCCTCTCTGCAACGCTCCCAGTCACTAAAGTTCACCAGTACCATTATCAAGTTGGATCTGGGGATGGTGTTCCTTACGCAAGAGAGGCAATTGTCCTTAAACCAACACCTCTCCTGGGTTCTGTCCCATACTCAGCTTTCAGCACATCTCTGGTTGCAGAGAAAGTTGAAGGTGGTATAGCAAGCACTTCTTTGGTTTGCTCCTCTCCTACACCACGAGGAAGTCTGTTTGCAGATGGACAATCAAGTCATGCAAGTCTACTGGCAAGGGGGTATGCATCATGCTCTGTTTCTCCTCTACCAGAAAATTGGCATGTGGGAAGAGAAGAATATTCTATCTCTCTCACAGTCTATTTTCAAGGGAAGGAGAATGGGCCTGTGTACTCCTTGAACAGGGGTGTTCCCTCTTCTGTGACGATGTGTCATTCATCTGTTTATTTTTAGCAAATTCCCTTCAGAATCAGCCTCCCCTGGCTGAATCTTTTTGCCTCAGAAGAGAATTCCCATCTCCCTCAGTTTTGCAGTTTGATCATTGCTAGGACAGGGTGGATGATAGATGCTTTTTCCATTCCTTGGCCCAGTGGTCTCCTGTTTGCTTTCACTCAATTTCCCTTGGTTCCCAGAGTTCTCAGAATGATTTGGGTGGATAATTTGGAGGTTCTGCTGGTCATCTCATATTAATCCAGGAAGCCTTGGTTTCCCCTTCTTCTGGATTTGGTAGTGAGCCCTCAGTGGCCGTTCCCCATTCCTTAATTTCCGGTGCCTCTCCTCAGCATACCCTTCCTTCTCCACCTCAGGATGAGGGTATGGCACTTGAATGGTTGAACTTTTTGCCATAGGGTTGTTCTGTTGAGGTTACTCAGAGCATTCGGCTTTCTAGTAGGCCATCCACCCTTAAATCTTACAGTTGGTCACTGGAGGAATTTTGATTTCTGGTGCAAGGAGAAGGGTTTGTCGTCCTGTACTTGTGATCCTGATAAGGCCCTAGATTTGTTAAGGGATGGTTTTATGTTAAGCCTGTCGGTCTCTACTCTCTGTGCACAATCAGCAGCCTTTCTGTGGTATCGGGTTCCCAAGGCCTACATGCTCCGCAGATAACCCACTTACACCGAAAGAACTGTTGGCACGGAAACTGAAAAGTACAAAGGACAAGTTTATTAAGACCCCATGGGGTGGTGGTACATTCCTACAGCACCCTTCGGCAATGCAAGAAGTATCACACCGAACGTTGGTGTGAGTCCTTCTTTTATACACTTTACAAGTAATAAAAAGATAGGGGGTACAAGGTTACAAAGTTTATGTACATATATGGTTATTTTTGGAGCACAGCCAACTCATGGGAGGGGTTACAACCCCACTGGTCAATTTGGCGGCACATTCCTGAGGGGTGACTGGTCAGTTGGAACTGCGCATGTACAGGCTTGACCGTTGCTAAAAATAGCCTGTTGCTGGGCAAACTTGAGTGGTCAGTGGTACAGACAACGGACTAAAGGGCATGCTGACCACGAGGCCGCTCATTCCCTAAAATGGCCGCCGTAATATACAAAATGGCGTTTTCGAGTAAGGCCAAGTTAAGGGAAATAACGTGTAGCAAAGCTAAGCGCTAACCCGGCCATTGTCAAATTACGACAGACGACCCTTTTAGCGTTTAGCTGAAGCTACCTCATAGTGGACGTAATCGGGATACTCATCTTCAATATCAATTAGCATTATTTGAGCTACTTCTGTATGAAGCATCATTTCTTTTTGGGCAAGAGCTCGTCTAGATGGAATACACGCTGATAAACACATAGAACATAAGGCAGGGCCACATTGTATACATAAACAGACAAAGAATAGTATCCCAACTACAATACATAAAATTGTCAACAGCTTCCAACCCCATGTGCTAAGCATTGACCAGAACCACCCCGAAAGAGTCCAAGTGCCATTGTCCGGGTGTATTTCAGCAGCTATCTTGTGAAGTTTTGAAATTGCATCATAAACAGATGGCGAATTATCTGGCACGTATACGCAACAGCTACTTCCGATAATTCTACATGCCCCCCCTCGATCAGCTAGAACCACATCAAGAACCATGCGATTTTGAAGCATAACAATTCTAGAAATTTGCAGTTCTTCTGTGATATTCCCTAGGGCAATTGCAGTGTCATTAGCTACAGCCTCAACTACACAAGTCAATCGTCGTATTTTCTGACTATTCAAAGCAGCCCCCACAAAAGAGAACAATCCCAGATTAAAATCTACATACTGTTGTAAGGCAGTATCGGTCTGGTCAATATCATCCAAGACCACAGCACGCTTAACTCGATTTAGTACAAAGTCATGGTAGAGCACATAATCATTATGGTACATTGGTGGGGCAATGAATACAGGGGGCAATACAAAAGATACATAACATGTGCCTAACCATCCTAAAGGGAGCTGATGATAACCTTTATTACCACAGATAAAGTAGGTATTTTGAGATGCCACAAATCATATGCCATTCGGACTGTCAAATGTAAGTGTGGTGTTACATTCACTTTTCCCCACCGGGATTGTACCTTTATTACGTATGCAGAGATCAGCCTTAGTATTGATGACATTAATAACATGTGAACTGGACATATTAATATTCCTTTGATTGCTGTAAACGCGGGGTGCAGACACATTATCGGGGCGGTACTCTTCCCATTCAAATCGAGTACCCTCAGCTCGTGGATACCCATCCCGGTCATGATAACAAATCTTGTTCAAACGGAAAAGCACCCCCCCTTTCGTTGGCCATCGTAAAGTGAATAGAAGAGTATACCAGGCGTTGCAGGAACCATTGTGTGAGAATGGGAGTGGGATGAGCGGGGTGCCCCCTTTTTTCTGATGACCAGGCAACATCCCACACACCCAACATTTAGAAGTGTTCGTCATATTGTGAGTATGATGCAAGATTTGAATGAAGCTATTGTTCAAGTAAGTCTGTCGGTGCCGCTCTTCATGGTAGGGTAAGGTGAAGTGAAAATGTTCAGATGGAGCCAGGGTAGTCGGCAGCAAATGTTCTCGTACAGGCACCACAAGTTCTACTACCCAGGCTATTACTGCTATCACCACAATTGTCAGTACGAACAAAATGGCACCAAAAATTCTCTTGTCTCGTGATGCAGAAGAAGCCATAGTTCAAAGTTCACAATGTCTCAAATAGTCTCGAATATACAACTACAAAAATTAAAAACAAAACAGTGGTGCTGAGCTCCGAGGTAGCCGTTGTTTTCTTCTCCGGGGTCAAGACGGGTGTCGCTACTCTTGGCAGAACGGATCCCCCCCCTTGAGATTCCCGGCTTCCGATTCACAAACCCCAGAGCGGTACCCAACCAGTCTCGCACAAAAAAAAATATCTTCTCCCTATCTCGGCCGCAGATCGTAGCGCTGTCGTCCAGAAACAGTGTGGTCCGGGAAGGCTCCCTCAGCTTCGGCCGATGTCGCAGCTGGGCTCTTTTCTTTATCCAAAATTTCTTTGTAGTTGGACAGCACGGTAGGATTCATCAGGTCCGGAGAGACGCGACGGCAGTGAGTTGAATGCACCCACCGCTTTCTGTTGGTCACTCGCACAGCCGTTCGAGTTGCCAGGAGGACTTGCTCGGGGCCACGCCACCTCGGTTCCAAGCTATTTGCCCTCTCAAACGACTTCACCATCACAAAGTCGCCAGGACGAAGATTGTGAGCCTCTCCAATGGAATTGTCAGGGAGCGCTTCTCGAACCTGTTGATGAATAGAAAGCAAATCATTTGTTAATCGTGCCAAATAATCGTTCATCATTATACAAGGCACATCATGTATCAATCGTGGCTTAGGAACTCCCCATATGTTCATAGGCCTTCCAAACACCACTTCATACTGTGTGAGGCCAGTTCAAGAGTGGGGCACTGATCTAAGAGAAAGCAATGCTAGCAGCAAGGCATCCGGCCACTTCAATGACGTGGACGCCACAATCTTAGCCAGTTTCAACTTCAACGTAGCATTGTACCGCTCGACAAGACCTGCTGACTGAGGGTGGAACACAGCATGAAACTTTTGCTGGATCCCCAGCCCCTTCAGTACATACTCCACAATTTCCCCAACGAAATGGGGACCATTATCGCTCCACAAAAATTTGCAAACTCCAAATCGAGGGAAGTACTCTTTGAGCAAAACCTTAGCTGTTGTCAAAGCTGTATTATCTTTCGTGGGGAAGGCCTCGACCCATTTGCTAAAGGCACACACCACCACTAGAACATACTTAAGGTTATTGCAGCGCTCAAGCTGGATATAATCCATTTGGAGTACCTCGAATGGTGCAGAGGGTGGAACGAAACCTCCTTTCGGAGTATGCGTCCCTTTCGCAGGATTGTGTTGTAAACATATCAAACAGGTCTGCACTACTCTCTTAGCAGTATTGGCAATCTCAGGATGCTCCCAAACTCGCGTTAACAATCGAGTAATTGCGAGAGCCCCCACATGCGCTAACCCGTGTGTCATCTGGACCATCACCTGCAAGTAAGCTGCCGGCAATTTCCATCTCTCCATGTCCTTACTCCTCCAACAACCCTCGTCATCCAGTATCCCTTCGGCTGCCCATGTTACAAGTTCTGCTTCAGTCGCTGATTTTTGGATATCTAGTATCTCTGTTCTAGCATCGTGCCATCGCTCGGCCTGCGACTTCACTGCGTACATGGGGGAGTCATTTCGAGACATAGCTGTTTGTCTTGCTATACTGTCTGCAAAAGCATTGCCCTGTCCTACTTCATCAGTGATCTTTTTATGTGCACTGCATTTAATTATCGCTACTTTCTTTGGGCAAAGCAACGCATTTAGGAGATCACGCACCAATTCTCCGTGCATAATGTGTACTCCATGAGAGGTAAAAAACCCACGTTCTCTCCAGAGTAGCCCGAAGTCATGCGCTACTCCGAAGGCGTACCGGCTGTCTGTGTAGATGTTCACACATAGGCCAGCACTCAGTTCGCAGGCTCTTGTCAAGGCTATCAGCTCTGCTGCTTGAGCCGATTTCTGTGGTATTCGTGCTGTTTCTACCACTGTCTTAAGTGCCGTGATCGCATATGCTGCGGAAGTCGTGCCATCTGGCAGCCTCAAACACGATCCGTCAACCCACAGTTCCCCATCCACATCTGGAAGTGGCATATCCTGTAAGTCGACACGACCCTTTGTCTGTTCCTCGGTCAGGAAAACACAATCATGATGTTTGTCTTCCTGCCCCTCTTCAACCGGATAAGGCAATAAAGTGGCAGGGTTCAGAGTAGCACATCTTTTCAGTGTGATATGTGGCGCCAAAAGTGTAAGCTCATATCCTGTTAAACGTGCACTGGTAAGATATTGAGTCTTTGTCTGATTTAACAGGGCATCTACTGCATGGGGAACTAGCACCAACAGTTTGTGCGATAACACTATTCCCTCACTCTGCCGTATAGCTACTGCTGTTGCTGCAACTGCTCGAAAACACCCAGGTAACCCTCGTGCTACAGGATCAAGAATGGCTGAAAAATATGCGCATGGCCTCTGCTTGTCCCCGTGTGCTTGCACTAACACTGATAACGCGCACCCATCTTTCTCGTGCACGTACAATGTGAAAATCTTTGAGTAATCTGGTGTACCTAACATGGGTGCAGAGCAAAGGGCCTGTCTCAATTGTTCAAAAGCATTTTGACATTCATCTGTCCATTCAAGGGGCATTGGTGTAGTTTTAGACAATAATGCTAACAAAGGTTTTATAATGTGCGAAAACCCCATGATCCACTGTCTACAAAAGGACGTTAATCCTATGAAGGCGCGTACATCTCTTTGAGTACGGGGGATTGGTGTGTCTAGAATTGCCTGAATTCGATCTGATGTTAATGCGCGCCCCTCCTTAGACAAAAGATGACCGAGGTAGGTCACCTTGGGTCTACAATATTGAAGCTTTTTCCTAGAGACTTTATGATTGTTCTGAGCAAGAAAGGAAAGTAAAGCCAGTGTACTCTCCTCACATTGTGCATAAGTGTCTGCAGCCAACAGGAGGTCGTCAACATACTGTATAAGGGCTACACCAGATTGCAATTCGAAAGAATCAAGCTGTCTTTTTAAAGCCTGGCTATAGATGCTAGGACTTTCTGTGTAACCTTGAGGAACACGACAAAATCTATACGATTTATTATTTAACGTAAAGCCAAATAAATATCTACTGTCGGGATGGATGGGAATGGAAACGAATGCATTTTTTAAATCAATTACAGTGAAGGTCGTCGCTGTTGGGGGGACCAATGTAAGCAATGTCGTGATATCAGACACCACCGGGTATTGGGGAACGACAATTTTGTTAATTTCTCTCAAATCAATAATAAATCGATAGACCTTGTCGTCAGTATCTTTCTTAAGGATCGGAAGAATAGGGCTGTTACAAACATTGTAAGGAACTTCCTCCACTACTCCTGCAACAATCAAATCCTGAACGATATGTGTCAAGGCAATTTCACCTTCCCTAGAAATCTTATACTGTGGTACACGTGGCAAAAGTACTCCCTCCTTGACAGTAATTCGAATAGGTGGAATAAGCATCTGTCCCACATCCGTATCTGAGGTCGCCCACAACGTGTGAGGGAGAGAGGCTAATGCTTCAATTTCCTTCATGGTACAAAATCTGGGTAATTGTCATTCAAAATAACCCGCACTCCTTCGGGAGCGCAGCGTATCGTTGCTCGAAAGTATTTAAGCAAATCAATGCCCATAATGTTATCTGGGGTGTGAGGTGACAACAAAAATGGACCAAAACTGAAAAATGTGTCTATGCAAAGTGCAAGAGGTTGTGATAATGGGCTAGGAGAGGGTGTGCCATCAAACCCTATACATGTTATCGTTTCGCCAGACAGGGGAGCCCTTGGGACCAAGTTTTTGGACAAAGCACTACGAGTAGCTCCTGTGTCAACTAAAAACTGATCAGTAGAACCCAAAATGCCCGCTGATACATATGGACCTCTTTGATCTACTGGCACTTCAACTGATTCCGTACCCCATCCTACGCAATCCTATGCGTGCACATAATCCTGATGCTCCACATTCTCACCCTCTGAGATCTGATATTGGTTTCATCTATCAAAAGTATTTAGTTCATCCTGACCACGGCCCCTCGTCTCAAACCCACCACGATCACTTCCGCCACCTCTTGCTCCTGAATAATTATTCCTCGCCCTACCACCTCCTCGACCACGCTGACTACGCTGTTCACGAAGTACCGGACAATCGTCAGCCCAATGCCCAAACTCTTTACAATATGCACACTGGTGATCCGCTATATCAGTACGACCGTACGACGCATTACTCCCTCCTCGTCTACCTCTCTCATGCCCTCTAGACTGTGTCCCGCGGACCTGCGCCAACATCACCTTCGTTTTCAATTCCTTTGTTTTCTTATCTGCACTTTCTTTAGCCTCTAATTCCTGCCGCTCGTAATACTGAGCCATTGTTAACAAAGACGCAGGGGTCGCCGTGGTCCAGGAACTTTCACTTGTTTTTAACCGCTTCGCAATCTCCGGTAGGAGATTAGCCACGTACTTATCAACAAACAGATGCCTACCCGTATCATCCGTTAATGATTGACCACTATAATCATGAAACGCTTCTTCGAAACGTGTGAAGAAATCTGATACCGATTCGTCTAACTTTTGTTTGCACGAGGCTAACATAGTCCAATCGATCTTTTTAGAAGGAACAAGCGTTTTTAGTTTAGTCAAAATAGCTGCTGGGAGGTCTAAAATCATGTCACATGGTTTGCATGCAGGCTCCCTATCTAAGTCAGCCTGATTTATCTCTTTCCAAGTTCCCCCAAACATCATTTGATTATTAGTCTTCCGAATCGACCTCCACATATCAGGCGGGAGAATTAACCCAAAAAAGAGATCTATATCCACAAGAGTCATAACACAAGAGGAAATGGCCCCCTCCACCCCTTCATAGAATGCGGCTGGATTTTTCCGAAGATCAGGCAAAGAATTTTTTAATGCCATAACATCTGCTCTATTCCAAGGCGTATACACCCAATTATATATAAAATACCCCTTCGCATCCTTCGACATTTTATCCTCATCTGTGCCATCCCCCTTAGGGGGAACGTACAAAGGTGCAGCTTCACGCATAGGCATAACATGCACTTTAGAATTCTTATCTGAACCCCGGAGAGAACACTCCTTAGACTGCTCAGTGGACCCCGGCACGGACTCCTTATTCTTTTTCTGTTCTTCCCGCAATCTGGACGTCTCATCCCGCAGCTGGATCAGTTGCTTGAAAAAGGTATCGACATCTGAAAGGACAAATAAACCTTTATCCAAATTCTCACGATGAACCGACACAGCCTTAGGTTCTAAAGTCTCTGAATATTTACGAAACCGAGTAACAACTTCATCTGCAAAAGTATGCAAAAAACACATCAATTCTCGTTCTGTCCATTGACTCCTTTCGGAGACAATGTCTGACACAGTTATATGATTTAAATTTAATTTTCGAGCACGACTACGCAACTCCGCGGCTCTTTCCGCCGATAACCTGACACTCGACTTATCCGCCTTCTCCGACTTATCCCGCTCTTCATCACCGGAATCCTCAGTCGGAGCCGTAGGAGGAACGTACGGAAGCGGAGATCGATCTAGTAATGAAAAATCATCAGTTTCATTATTAAGGACAGGATAAAGCAGTCGTCGAATAGGAAATTGACCGGTCGTTTGCAAATTACGTTCCCGTTCCTCCCTCTCTTTCTTTTCCTGCGCTTCCTTTTCCTCAAGCTGTAAAGCTTTATCTCGAGCAGCCTTGCGCTGCTCTTTGTCCGCCAAGGCAACTTCACGCTTCATACGTTCATGCACCGCTTTCTCCCACATTCGCACACAATCAAACATATTCTGTCTGGACCTGCGCTGAAACAAACATTGCTCCACAAATTGAACCTTTCGCAAATCAAACGACCCATGTAGTGGCCATTGCAACTCGGGATCAGTTCTAGTATATTTATGACATAATTTACTGTACAGTATAGGGGAAGGCCGAATTTGACATACATCTCACAGTTTGGAGTTCCTTCTGGGGGAGCCGGCTGAGATTCCGCTAACCTAATTGTGGTACCATTTCCAAAACAGCACATTCCTCGGAGCGTGCTTAAAACAGGCATGTTCAAAAAGTACCATGAAAGCGTGATACCATACAAATGGCACTTACAGTACTTCACACAGATGTGCCGCTCAGAATACAAAACAAAGTTAGAGAAACATCTCTACATGCCTGCCTATGTGAAGTGCACTACACATATATTCAAAGTTCACAAAGTCAAAAATGTTAGCTAACTCAAATCATAATCACAATCATAGAACTTCAGTAAGCGTCCATAGACTACCTTACCGATCACAAATCTTAGAACTTCAGTAAGCGTCTGTAGACTACCTTACCGATCGCAAATCTTACCCAATCTCAAATATCCAGATTCCAACTGCCAAGGTCTTTAATCGAATCAGCCAAATAGGCACTGTACAGCAACGCAGACGATCAAGATCTCAGTCGGAGACCGGCGCCACCTGGAAGGTCAGATCAGAAGGAAAGGAAGAAAACACCGTGGGTGCCAAGACTCGGGTCACTCAGTGGCAGCGTACGCGTCCATGGCGAGTTTCCAATCCTTCGTCACGACCTCTCCTTCGGGCATCCGAGTCGCCGATGAGTCTCTTCGTGGTCGCCAATTTGTGGTATCGGGTTCCCAAGGCCTACATGCTCCGCAGATAACCCACTTACACCGAAAGAACTGTTGGCACGGAAACTGAAAAGTACAAAGGACAAGTTTATTAAGACCCCATGGGGTGGTGGTACATTCCTAGAGCACCCTTCGGCAATGCAAGAAGTATCACACCGAACGTTGGTGTGAGTCCTTCTTTTATACACTTTACAAGTAATAAAAAGATAGGCGGTACAAGGTTACAAAGTTTATGTACATATATGGTCATTTTTGGAGCACAGCCAACTCATGGGAGGGGTTACAACCCCACTGGTCAATTTGGCGGCACATTCCTGAGGGGTGACTGGTCAGTTGGAACTGCGCATGTACAGGCTTGACCGTTGCTAAAAATAGCCTGTTGCTGGGCAAACTCGAGTGGTCAGTGGTACAGACAACGGACTAAAGGGCATGCTGACCATGAGGCCGCTCATTCCCTAAAATGGCCGCCGTAATATACAAAATGGCGTTTTCGAGTAAGGCCACGTTAAGGGAAATAACGTGTAGCAAAGCTAAGCGCTAACCCGGCCATTGTCAAATTACGACATTTCTAGTCTTCAGGGGATCAGCTATGACTTCAGTTTCTGTGCTGGTGGCACTTCTATTGTGGAGTTTTCTTTTTCAACCTGTTTCCCACTCTCCTGAAAACCCTTTGATCTTTGCTTAGTGCTTCAGGCATTGAACGGTCCTCCTTTGAGGCTCTTTCTTAAGTTGACCTTAAGTTTTTGCTTCTGGTGGCTATTTCATCAGATCGCAGAGTTGATGAGATTCGGGCTATTATGGCTTCTCCCCCTGTTTTGCATTTTGTATCGACAAGGTGAATTTGCGTCCTAGACAATTTTATCTGTCTTCTGTCTTGTCGGATTTCAACCGTCAGGAGGATATTGTCTCCCGGTCTTTTGTCCACACCCTTCTACTGAGGAGGAAAAGTTTAATTCCCTTGATTCCATTTTCAGTGCCTGGACTGTACCAGTTTATTTTGGGAGGTGGAGTCTTTGTCACTTATGGCCTCTCTGGGATGGGTCTTAAGCCCTCTTTGTTCACTTTGACTCAGTGGGTGAAGTGCGCTATCCCAACATGCTTGCCTTACATAACCGCTTCAGTTGGGAATGGCTACATCATCAGATTTTTGGTTCACATGTTTTAGCAGCTGCACATCTTCTTAAAGGTTCATATTCCTTTGTGTGTGAATCAATCACCATGCACTTGAGTATGGGCTCATGTATTAAGGAATGGGACGGGAAGACAGAGGAGGAGGCAAGCCCTGGCTATTTACTGGTAATCTTCATTAGTCCAAGCCCAGGTCTTCCTGTTCCATTCCTGAGCCCGTTCCTCCCTTTTGTGTCATGATGCTGTTGATTGTTTGTTTTCTTTTTTGGTTTCTATGTTATTTTCAGGATGTCTGCACAATGTACTTCCCTTTATGCATGTCGGGTAGCCTGAAGCCATATAAGGGGATTTTTTGACATCAGCTAGGTAATAGGTTCTGTGAAGCAGGAGCACTGCTCTTGTGTGAAGGAATGGAACCAGAAGACATGGACTCGGATTAGTACTGACCTTTTGGTTACTTTGGTAAATGGGGCTATTGGTTCATGGAAGTTTAATATATGCGGATTACGTTTTAACAAATGTGTTCGTTGTATTTGTTGCACCCGCGTAGCTAGGGGGGCGAGGGGGTGGACTGCCCCAGGCGGCACTATTGTAGGGGCGGCAGCGTTGCGGCGGCCTTTATAATTTATAATTTATTTCGGACATTCAGTGTCTAACACTTTACAGTAGTGTCATACAGTGTCCCCAGTCCCAAAATAAATTGTAAAGGCCGCCGCAAACCACCACCTTGCATAGTGGTGGTGGTGTGGTGCATGTGCGACCGGGTCATCGAGGTCAGATGGGGGCAAGACTCCAATGAGCTCTCTCAGCTCAGATATCCTCCAGCCGACAAGCCCCAGCCCCTCCCCTTTGTAGGCGTACTTGTGCTGACTCACTGTATTCTGTTGTTGTGCGCAGCACCCTAATGTTAATGTTAATGGCGGGCGGCGCAAGTCTCATGCTCGTCGTTCACCCAATAAATTGGTACTGAGGAGGACAGCTGAGCTGGACACACACGCACCTATAGGCAGGCCCTGCCACGGCACAGTTTATATTTGGCACCCAGCTCGGCCAGGAGAGGGCCTCCTCTGGTGCTCGCAACGCGTTGTGCTTGGAGGCCCTGCTGGGGCCCAGTGCGGCCTAATGATTTGGATCACGGCAGCAGTCGCCGTCTTGCCTACTGCAGTCCAGTGCAACCTGGTGCTAAATTGAATGCATTGCTGGTCGAGTCAGACTCATGTTGAGTTTAATTCTGGACCGAGGCCGTCCTGCCCGGGTGACGTTGCAGCTGTCTCATACCATCTATCAGGCCGGGAGGAGGATGACCGACAGTAAGTCTCAGTCAACTAACTAAGTTATTCTTCCCGAATTGAGCGCATCGTCATTCATCCTGCAAAGTGAGTTACAGCCGTTGAACTCAGCATAATTGCACTGCCGTCACTAGTCTGTCTACACAGTGTGCACAATCGCATGATAAACGTTCTTTAACATAAGAGATCGGCTGCCTCCGGTGACGGTCCTCTTCTCGCATGTCATTGTGTCAACCTGACCTGACCCATGTCGCAGCTGTAGAGGTGTAGTATATGTGTGATAGTGCACCACTGTTGTAATGGGGTGTAGGTGGAGGACCATGATTAGATAATGTCAAGTGGCACCCTTAAGACTGATGAGGTGTAGGCCGCCCGTCACTGCCATTGCCAACCCAATTCCTCTGTTCATGTCCAAAGCAGAATTTGATTGGTTAGGCCCGTGAAGGACCCAGCGCGGTGTGTCTGAATTATTCCAATATGCATATGAGGTCACTCTCCAGCACCTTTCACTACATCACACCGCTGGACTATTGAACCATGCAGTTCAGGCCACGACCCACTGGGTCACCCAATTGAAAGTTACCTATGCCAGCCCACTTCCCCCAGTACTTAATTGACTTCTGCAGAGACTAATTTACGTGTCCCCTGCTTGGCCGCAGCTTACCTACCATATGTTACCTTCCATCGTGCTATGAGCAGGTCATGATCGAAGCAGGCCACATGGTCTCTTCTTGAAGAGCCGCCAGTCCCCCCTCAGGTCCCATTCTTCACATTCCCCTCACAGCATCTGCACAGCTCCAGGCTCTTCAGCTCGTGTCCAGCTCCAATCAAGAGGGCCTGTGGTTTCTGAGCCTCCATTGGTGCACTATGGTTCAAAATTTGCCAGTTTGTGTTTTCTTCATCCATCACAGTTATATGCTGCGTCTTTTCAGTTCTTTGTGTCTCTCTACAGGGCAGATGTGGTCAAATATTAAGGGCCCAGAGGGAGAGCCTCCCTAATTTGTGTATGCCATGTTTGTTTGATAGCCACCCCCCCTTAGCTTCTGAATGATAATAATGCTGCAGTGTCAACTTGTCGCTCATCTTTTACCTATTAATTTACTTTTAGGGGATGTCATCATTTAGCCCTGCCACTGTAAGCAAAGGTACACCTGAGCTCTGCATTACAGTCACTGTCTGCCGTGTGGAAGAGTGATATATATATATACACAAAGAAAAACTCCATCTCCTAAGCAAATACTTTCATGACCAACGTCAACTAACCTATTCCTGCACACTAGGAGGGCTGCAATAATGACTCCCCAAAATTAAATGGAGAAAGGGTACCCGCGCTACTATTCACAGATGATACTATTTTAATTTCGCAAACAAAGAAAGGTCTACAGGCACTACTTCACTCTTTTAGTATTTATTGTAACAGAAAAGGTCTGGAAATCAACGCCAAAAAAACTAAATGCATGGCCTTAAACCCCATTAAAGTAGACAAAGGCTGTCTAACACTAAACGGTAAAAAATTGGAATCGTTCCAAAACTACTCTTATCTCGGGGTCTCACATGGGGGCCAATGTCAAAGGACGCTTTTTCCGTTATGGACAACAAATTCATGCATAGTCTTGTCAGGCCCCCAAAAGGTACCCCGTTGTTACCTCTTCAGTTGGACCTAAATGTTAGAAGGACCGATCATTTTACTATTGTTCGGCCATTACTGTTTTGGGTGAGGCGCTGGTTGACCCCAGAATTGCTTGACTATCGGAATGGGTTAACGGAGATAATGTGCTTGGACGTAACAAACTCCAATGTTTGGCTTAAACATGTAAGACTGTGGTTCACTAAAATAGGGTTATCTGACTTCTGGGTGAATTCGGAAAACCTGCCGTCGAATGCAAAAAAAATGGTGAAAATGGCTTTTTGGGGCTTTATCTCCGACCAAATAATAAATGGGAATGGTGGTGGAACCTTAGTCAAAAACTTTCTAACGTTCAAGGATGAACCCCTTTTTGAGGCTTTCCTTGATGAAGTTGAGCCCCCACTTGCCAAAACCCTATTTATGAAACTGAGATATGGAAATCTTTTGATTAATTCAACTTTGGCGCGCTGGTCTAGAAGAAACAATGATGATGTCCCAATGATCAGTGAAACCTGCACCATGTGCGAGGGTAAAATTAAGGAGGATGGATTGCATATCCTTTTCTTCTGTCCCGCCTATGTATCGGCCAGATGAAAGTGGATTAAACCCTTATGTAACTTTTTGGGAATTAGATCATGTAAGACGGCACTAAGAATAATCAAATCTGACACAACCCAAACCATATTATTCAGTGTCAGTAGATTTTTGCTTACCATCTACTTTGTGCGCAGGAAGAAAGGCTTAAAACTATAATGGCAGAGGGTTGAACGTGTGTACTAAGTCCCTTCCCTTCCATCCTTGTTCAATTTTATTGTTAGATATGTATATTATAATGTTATATATCGATTTTTAATAGTTGACTCTTTATCTAGTAACTGACCGTTTATAATATGAATGAAATGTGCTGTTATGTAAATCTTTTATGGCAAGTTATTGCCGAAATAAAGAATACATAATAATAACTAACCTAGTCTTCTTTTTCCAAGTTGTCTCCCCTCTCCCTGGACTTTTAAGGATAGTCGGTGAGCGGACAATGTCTTTCTCTCCCTTTCTTTTTGCTCTCTTCCCCTCCGCTGCACTGGATATTTATTCCCATGTTGTATTTGTGCCTGTGGCTTGCTTCCTTACTGTCGGCCTTCTATGTACTGTAATGTCCTCCTGCTGTGTACTGTGTGTATGTAAAGCGCTCCGATACCTACGGGTCGAGCTAGCACTATATAAAACTTTAAAAATAAATAAATAAAAATAAAATGTTGATGCACTTGAAATCGAAGGGCACTCACCTAGTAACCTTGCAAACTGATCGTACAGAAAAAAAAATGTGTAACTGTGCAGCTGAACACTTCCCGCCCTCATAATGCTTGTTTCTAGTCACTCTTCTAAGTTTGTGGTGACACTCATCATGTTATCTTTGACTTTGCCATAGTTTCCCAAAATGACAGTTTAATGCAGCATATGGGTGAAATATGGTATGATAAAGTAGATTTACATATAAAACAAATATAGCGCACATTCGATGTATGGAAATTGGGTGTCAATCAAACAAACAGGATTTGCATAGCGCTACTTATCACCTGAGGGTATCTAGGCGCTTGGGGGTGGGGGCGGTGCTGCTGATGAGGGACGTTAAAGGGATTAACCAATTTTTTAGGCCCTTCCTGAAATCCTGTAGGGTGGCAGTCTGTGTTTTCTCCTTAGTGCTGCCGGGCACTGGTGTATTCAACTGTGTAGCCTTGGACCGTGTCATGTATGTGCATGTAACTTGCATGATCGAGGTAACTATTAGTGGCGATACTACGTGTCTCTCGGTCCTTTTTCCCCAGCATCCCCCTCCCCCTCCCCCCCCCCCCCCCCTCCAGGGGCGGCAATCTGAGGGATAGCCCCGGGCGCCACAAGCTCTAGCTACACCTCTGATTTGTTGGTGTGCTATGATTTACGTATTATAGATAAGGGATTTGCACGATACATTTTCCATGACGGTGCACGTGATGGATGCAAGTATTCGTATCTGATTTTTTTTAGTTATCCATGTGAATATTTTAGATATATTTTGAGAATTGAATTGGACTATTGTATGGCCTGAAGCTATATCTATTGAATATTATCAGGTTGGAGATATTACTCATACTGAGTCGGACTCACTCTGCATACCCTCGACAGGCACCCTTTTAATAGATACCTGTATCGCAGTACTCCAAAGTGGCTTTTAAAGCGATGATGCAGTCCTATTCAAAATATTTTTAAACAAATATGTAAATTTAAATTATTTACCTATACCTCATACCGAACACAACACATGGCAGAAGCCGTCAACTGGCATCAAAGTGAATCTCAGTATGTGCACAGGCAAAATGCTGTAAAGATTATGCGGGCAGTGCAGGAACACAGACACAAAATGGGCGATAAACAAATCATACTTTTGTTTCAATACAAAGCCATATTAAAACTTGATTCCAAAGATCCAGATATATCTGTATATATAATTATTTATAGTGTCTATCATAAACATTACCGTGCTTATAGGCACATTCTTCCCGGTAAAAAAAAATATTCCTGTCATCTCTATACAACCTTTAAATTATCACGTCGTTACTTGATGACTGCACAAATACCAGGCTTTCAATTGCGTGTCAAAAATCAGAGACTGTTTACATCTCAGCATTTAGTGAGGAGTGGAACGGATCTTTATCACCATGTTATATAAAATGCTATATAATTAATTTAATTTCTTTTTAGACATATGTAGGATAAATGAGGTATAACAAAAACATCCTCCTCTAGACTCATGAACTTAGTAAAGGATTCAAATCTTCCAACCAAAGAATGTAATGATTTCAGAAATTTTAGGGAGGCAAATCTATTCATCTCTTACTCAGAACATAGAGATATGTATTATCGTGTGAACAGGAGCGCACCCTTGCTTAAAATACTCATTTATCTAGCTTGAATAGTGTCAGTGTGCTGCGGGTGCTGGTGTCTGCTGCCGGCTGCTGAGATGTGCAGCCCTAGCCACAGAGGATAACAACTCGATGAGAGTCGGTGGTCTGCATCATGGCATTGGACTTTAACCCCCTGCAGTTCTTCATCCATCAATTGGTAACCCTAGCCACTCCCCATCCCTGCCTCCGAATAGCATGATTGGCCTTCCAGCCACAAAAGGAGATGGTGTAGACGGGGCCCTGCTAGGTGGTGAGCCAGCACCCTGTTTAAATCGGCCTTGTCTTACTCTACCATCAGTATCCCGAGCCCAGGGAACTTAGCTGGTGGATAGAGGGATGAAGTGACCCAGGGCTTGTTTGTGGGATTGTTGTGTGTTTAGGGTTCTGCAATCTCCCATAAAATCACGGCCCTAGTGCAGTATGTGACTTTGGGAAAATCAGCTGTTCTTCTTTAGTTCTGATCTCCAGCCTACTGTTAATAATGTAAAGGGAAATCACTTGTGTGAATATGCTATACTGCATACGACGTCTGTTGTCTGATTATGGTTCGCTCCTTAATTTGTTTTAAAATGCTCAGTGTATAAGAATACATTTAATAACAAAAGATGTCCGGAATTTGAAAATAATTTACGAAACTCACCTGGTAGACTTTAACTATTAATCAAATCTTTATTGTACACAGTCAAACTAGCCCATAACAATTATCAGCAGAATAAAAACACCTTCTTTACATTAAAATGCACAATATACTTTGGAGATACAAAAAATTTAAATATGAATAAACATTTAGAAAATCTTCAATTTGATAAGTTATAGAATAGAGTAAGAGGTTGTCACTAAAGTTTTTTTCTTGGTATAACCTACTGTAAATATTGCCAGCAGGAGTGTGAAAAGAGTACACCTTACGACTAGGGTTACGGTTGCGCCACAGTAAATCAAAGTTGTGAAGCATTTGGCCCATCGCCTCCCGAACTCTAGGCTTGGCGTCTGTCTTTGTGGGGAATCGGTCAAGCTCCCTATCCAGGGGACAATTAAATTCTCCTGCCACTACCAGTTTTGTATCCGGGTCTATATCCAGCTGCCCCATGACTCGGCTCAAAAACGCCCCATCATCACTGTTTGGGTCATAAACATTGACAAGGCTTTAATTGGACCCATCCAGGGTCCCCACCACCACCCCAAACCTCCCATCAGAATCCTGTTTAACCTGCACTGCCTTAAAGGGGACTCCCGGTGCCACCCAAATAAGCGCTCCCCGAGCAAACCCCAAGTAGGATGTAGCAAAAAACTGACATCTCCACCTACGTGATCCTCTCCCTGACCAACGACCCCGCCGCCGCCAGAGCTAACCTGCACGAAGGGATGAAAGAGGTAGCCGAGTGGATGACGACCAGCCGCCTGAAACTGAACTCGGACAAGACGGAGGTCCTCATCCTGGGCTCTTCACCCTCCGCCTGGGACGACTCCTGGTGGCCTCCCGCCCTGGGCACCGCACCCAAACCGACAGACCATGCACGCAACCTGGGCTTCATCCTGGACTCCTCCCTCTCCATGACCAGGCAAGTCAACAACGTCTCCTCGGCGTGCTTCAACATCCTATGCATGCTACGGAAGATCTTCTGGTGGATCCCCACCGAGACCAGGAAGACCGTCACCCAGGCCCTCGTCACTAGCCGACTGGACTACGGCAACGCCCTCTACGCCGGTACCACCGCCAAGCTCCAGAAGAGACTCCAGCGGATCCAGAACGCCTCAGCCAGACTCATCCTCGACATCCCACGAACCAGCCACATCTCCGGACAT
Source organism: Lissotriton vulgaris (assembly GCF_964263255.1). Lineage (NCBI taxonomy): Eukaryota > Metazoa > Chordata > Amphibia > Caudata > Salamandridae > Lissotriton > Lissotriton vulgaris. The sequence continues at coordinate 454,528,532 of NC_141691.1, forward strand.
CTGAGAGACCTTCACTGGCTCCCCGTCAACAAAAGAATCACCTTCCGCCTCCTCACCCACGCACACAAAGCCCTACACGACCAAGGCCCGAGCTTCCTCAACAGCCGAATCAACTTCTACGCTCCCAAACGCCACCTCTGATCAGCCAACCACGCCCTCGCCGCCGTCCCCCGCATCCGAAGAGCGACTACAGGAGGAAGGTCCTTCTCCTACCTGGCCGCCAAGACCTGGAACTCCCTCCCGACCGACCTGCGCCTGACCCAAGACCACCTCTCCTTCAGGAAGAAGCTGAAGACCTGGCTGTTCGAGCAGTAGCGGCACCCCCCCCCACCCCCAGCGCCTTGAGACCCTACGGGTATGTAGTGCGCTCTATAAATGTCATTGATTGATTGATTGATTGACGTTGGACGAATTTCAGACAGTCTCCCCATAGGTGGGTTTCCTGGAGTAGGGCTATACTGACCCCATACCGCCTAAGGTATGATGCCACCCAGATCCTTTTCACCCTATTATTGAGCCCCCGTACGTTCCATGTAATCAGATTGTACTTCTGGTTATCCCCTGGCATGAGTATGTAGTCGACCTCTCCGTCCCCCGCCTGTTGTGTGTGGACCCCCCAGTAGCATCTTGTCTTGCCCTCCTCGGAGAAGGACACCATCTATCACCTGCATACCAACATAGACCAGACCCGGTAGCATCTCCAACAACCCCACAACTAGAACCCCCAACTCCCCCCACCCACAGGCGGTAGCCCTTCATTCTCACAACCAACCCGGCTCTAGGACTCTGAACCCTACCGCAAAGCTCCACCCATCCCCCTAAAATACCCCTTTCAATTTGACAAAAGAATGATTACAACCACACTGACCCACCCAGGTCCGTGTAAACCTCCCTCCCCACTTGGACTCAATGAATCAGCCGACTGCCTGGCACCGCACAGCTCCGCCCGACCGAGGTCTAGCCAGGTTGCCTCGGCACTCCACAGCCAGCGAACCTAACCAGACTTTAGGCGAAATGGTGTACCCTCCTCCAACATTATTCGTTGATCAAACCCCCTCCTCAAGCCCAATCGACTGAAGCCCATACGTATGAGACACACGGGAAAGTTTCATGCCCTGTGGACCGAACCTGGTACTTACAGTGTCCATGGGTATAAACCCATCTATCACACCATCCGGACCCTCACTCATTTGTTTTCAGAGCCCTCTACAGCCGGGGTCGTGGCCTGTCCACATCAGACTGTGTTTCCTGCAGCAGACAAAGTGGAGTAAACTGGTTCTGTGTCAGGATTGTCTCTATTTTCGTACGAAGAGTGCCATCCGGTCCCACCATAACACATCCTCCGTCGACCCGTTCTCGTTCCCCCCACCGTTGTCCTTCTGTGCGAAGTTGCTGGCTCTTCTGCCGATTGCCCAGGCGCCGCTGCTCCTGCCATCCCTGATTTTAGTCTGGCTGACCAGGCCCAGTGAGTCCATCCAGTCTACTGCCTCGGCTGGAGTGCCAAAGAAGTGAACATTGTCTGCATACTGCACCCGGAGTCAAGCCTGGAACATCAGGCTGTACAAAATATTGTTGCTACGCAACCGGCGTTTAACACTGAGGAAGTCATTCCATAAGTCTTGAACTTTTTTAGTATATTCAGGGTAGATATGAATGTCGTAATTCTCAAATCTGGGTGGGCCATTGGCACGGATGTGCTGCAAGATCATGTCCCGGTCCCTGAAGTTAAACATCTGGGCAATCAAGGCTCTTGGCAGGGATCCTGGTTTCGGGGGCGGCCCCAGGGATCTATGTGCCCTTTCCACCGCAAACATTTTGGAGAGCCTGAGGTTGGGGAACACTCTGACGAACCAGTCTTCCAGAAGGAGATCCGCTGGAGGCCCCTCCACTTTCTCCGGGAGTCCCAAAAAGTGGAGATTATTATTTTGAGAGCGGCCTTCTGCATCTTCTGCCCTTTCCCCCAGCCTGATTGTATGGTCCTGAAGCGCCGTCACCGTCTCCTGCAGCTGCATGACCGCTGTCTGCAGAGCACTCAGATATCCTTCCGTGATGTTGACCCTGTCTGCCACCTTCCTGAGGTCCAGTCACAGGTGATTGATGTCCATGACCATCCCATCCATTTTGGTCTCTAATGCCGCCCTGGAGTCTCGGATTGCTTCCAAGATATCTGCTTTGTCCCGAGTGTCCGAGTCCTGGTGAGTGCCTTGCTCCATATCTGTACAAGGGAGGTCCTCTGCCATCGGCCCCGGGTCTGTGTATTGCACAATTTTATTCGATTGGGCACCTCTCAGGAGTTGGTCTCTCCCTATACTCAGCGCGGCCAACCCAGGACACTCCCCGGCAGGCCTCCCGACCAAAAGCCAGCAGTGCCCCAAGGAGTCCAGGGGATGATTCCTTTCTACAGTCCACCTTCCCTTAGGGGTTTCAGCAGTGTCCTTAGCATGCAGGCCCCTCGGCCGACACTCTTGCTGTTACCTGGCCTTTCTCTCCCCACCAGTATCACCGGACCGTCAAAGTGTGTTGCCCCCTCAAGCCCGGCCGGTCGTCAACTCTTGGGAGTTCCCTGCTCCTCTGCCACTCTTCTCCAGCAGTGCCGGACCGTACCATAGTGGTATCCTTGTGCGCCTGGTCTACCACCCACTCATGGGGCGAAACTCCTCCGGCCCAGTTCTCACTCACCAGGGGGCCACACCAATCTAGGGGGGCTCTCTCACCTCTTCACCTGGGGCTAGTTGAATGAATGTGGCTCTTTGGGATCCACACCTCCTGCAGCGTGTGTCTGGGTGCAATCCCATGCAGAATAACTGAGTGGTTGTGCGGTACAATCTGTGCAGATAATTAAAGTGAATCAGCCTCAGCTGATAATTTGGTGAGAGGTGTTCAAGCGGGGCACAACAGAACGTCCATTGTTTGTCCCTAATATTGATACCTGCATCTGTCTCCCAGTCCGCTTTGGATTGGGCTATGGTAATCAGGGATTCCCTCTGGGTGATGCTGTAGAGGCGCGTTATTAGTTTGTGGGGAGATGGTGCGGATCAAATATTTTCCAGCGCAGGTAGTGTAGGGGTATTAGGGGGAATTCTTCATATCTAGCTTTGCATGCCGCTCTAATCTGGTAATGGAACAGCATATCTAATGCTGTAGGTGTTGCCAATTTGCACATCTGTTGTAGTGTTAGAAACGTGTCATCTGGAAACAAATCGCTCCCTTTTCCTAGCTCATTAGATGACACTCTTTTCTTGGCAAATGCAAAAACCACAGTTGATGGACAGAATGCAGAACAATGTCATACATTCACCCCAGCACAAAGATCTGGGCCCAAATCCATCGTTTTTTTGCACTCCACACCACCCCAGTTCAGACATGGACATATGCAAATCAGTCTGACCCTGTGCCTCATGGGAACAGTCCAGCCCGAACTGCCAAGCCATGCCTTCCCTGGACCGGAAACAAGCTTCCGACGACCGGTTTCTGGCATTCCAGCCGTCTTCAGCCCGGCTTGCTTGAATCCAGTGGTGTGGAGAGCATCTTTTCTTGGCAGCATTGTCTGGTAAGAGTGCAATAAGTGGGTTGCCGCCTATTGGCATAGATGGCGCAAATAAAACCTTTTGGCGTGCCCTCTTTGCGAGTCCCTGCCAGGCCCATCTCATTGCTTCAACAGTGTCATTTCCAGGTTATGTTGCTTGTACTGCTGATAGAGTGCCGTGTTTAATGGGAGGGGGCCACCCTATCAATTTCTATTGCCACTCGAGGTTAATATGGTGTGGGGTGTTGCCAGTAGTGCAGAAATTGTGCCTGTGCGCAATACGCATATAGCTCAAAATCGGGCGCTCCCAGACCCCTGGTGAAAATGGTAGAGTTAATAATTTCCACGAGACCCGAGGTTATTTACCAGCCCATATTATCTCCTATAGATTAGTACGGAGTCTCTTAAAATGTGCATTTAAAGGAATTGGTATGTTTATAAATAAATATAGCGGTTTAGGGAGTATTACCATTTTTGTTATTGATATGCGTCCTATCAGAGATAAAGGCAGTTGTTTCCATCTCTGTATTTTGCTTTCTAGCCAGTCTTTTACTCTCCCATAATTAGCCAACCATAAGTCCTGAAGACTTCTACTTATCCGTATCCCCAAGTATCTGATTGTATCTGTGGCCCAATGTATTGGAAATTCTGTGTCGAACTGGGTGGTGGTATCCGTGAGTGGTAGCATCGTTGACTTGGCCTAACTTATCTGAATTCCCATTACCCCACTATAGCAAATCACTTCTCTCATCACTGAAGCAAACTTATCTTTAGGATCACTAAATAAATGGTCATATCGTCTGTGTACAATATAAGTAAGCCCATCACTGAAGCAAACTTTTCTTTAGGATTCACTAAATAAATGGTCATATTGTCTGCGTACAATGATGTAAATAAACCTTTGGATGTGTACCCTATACTGCACTGTGTATGATGTTGGCGGAGTCTGGCTGCCAGTGGTTCGCAAAAGGAAGCGGCGATAAAGGTCAGCCTTGTCGTGTCCCTCTCATTATTGTAATCAGTTCTGAAATGTGACCGTTCACCCTGACTCTCGCCATCGGTGTTGTGTAGAGTAATTGAATTTGTTTAATACAAATTGGACTTAGTCCCTGTTAGACCTGGCACCTTTGGTGTGAGTCTCCCTTCCATTTTTACTGATTGCCTCCTCTGTTTTTGATATGTTTTTTCTTGTTATATGCTTTGGCCATTACAAAAATGGGGTAACCAAATTGTGGTCGCAGACCTGGGTACAATGTGATACAAAAACAGTGGTCCTAGATCTTATTATTGCAAGAAACAAATCAATTCCCTTTATGGTATGTTCTACAAATTATTTAATGAGCTAGCTTAAGAACAGCGGATCAGCTCATAGTATTCAATACGTTACTCAATACACGAAAAATAGGAAAAATTTGCAACAACCTATTGTTCAGTTCACCATGCATTTTATTCTCATGTCAATCGGTGAAACAGATTTAAATGTGCTTTTATCATTTTTTGGTTGCTCCAAAGTGAACATGCGTGAAAAGGAAGGGTGCTCAAGTGCAAAGTGGTGTGGGAGAATAGTCAAGATGGTGACATAAGGTAAGCAAAAACACTTCAATCATTTAAACAGTTGGACCGGTTGTAATTCACCTTCCTACCAGGCCTGGCCAAATTTATATAACATTCAGTTTTGTTACAGTTTTAGTTTGCATAGAAATATATTATTGTGTGGCATGTTAGGGGTGGATTCAGGGTCCAGGCTAATTAATGGGGTGTCCACCTTTCGACCCATCTTGTGGCCATAAGGTTGGTTTGAACCTTGACCTTGCAGGTCTTCTTCAGGACAGGATGGGGCAACCTGGATAGGTATTGGACCTAGTCACATACCTAAGGGATAAATAGGGAACGGCTGGAGTCATGGTGTTGCACATAGGGGTTAAAAAGCCAAATTATTCAAAATTATTCAAACGGCTTACCCGCTGAGTTTAGCAGGATGCGGAACTCTATTCACGGTGAGGGGGTGGTCCACATAGCTCTATGGCCTTCGGGGATTCCCCTGCTGATCGTGCCAGCGGCAGTGGCTGCAAACTGAAAAGAATTGAAACAATAAGTCTCCCAAATGTCCTAACTCAATTGTATCTATTATGGGCTAAAAATGCTAGTTTGTCTAATTAGTCCCTTTACTTTAGAATCGCCTATGCCAGTCAAAAATCCAATAATGGAAGGACGGTTCTTGCAGTTAGCCGGCCGTCAGTCAATAAGGAATTAAATTCCAAGGCTGGAAGACAAGAAACACGGGTGCGGTAAGCTTGATGGCTGGCATACCATCGGTGAAACAAGCGACCCCCCTGGAGGAGTCAGCCTGGCGTCTGGCGTGGCGTCGGCATAACAAGCAACCACCCTCGGAGAATGCATGAACTTTTATAGCGCTGGGGTTCCGCATCCAAGTTCCGCCTCGAATGGCTGGATACTGGAAGAGCGGCTCCCTCGAGGACGTTAATAAAGGAAAGCTGCGTTAATGTCTGACTGACGCTGCCGGTACATTTGAACTGATAGAGAGGACAGACTCCCTGGGGTCATCATGCGTCATGTGTAACGTCATGTACACACGTTCAGAAATTGTTTCTGTGAGGTGCCGGGGGCGTTGTTGAAATTGTGCCTGAGGTACAGTACTAACATGCTCAATAAATGACAATAAATAACACCCTCAAGCTTACAATAATGGCGGTATAGTGGACAAAACAGTGATGAAAGACAAATTGTGCAGGCTTATACTTGCACTGATGCAATACACAAATTGGTAATGATTTACAAGATGAAGTCATGTTTAAAAAAAAGTCATTTAAAAAAAGGGGAAGAAAAAGAGACATTTTAAAACCATATTTACAATGTATGGGCCTACATATTGACACGTGTCACATCTAGGATATGTAACTGATCCTGCTGCACTTGGAATATAATACACTAGCGCCCTAGTATTGCAGACATAATACGCGGCTAACCAGGTCAACCACCAGCTCCCTAGTGATACAGGCAGATTGTGTTCCCCACCAGGTTCAGCTGTTGCTTAGTACAGAGACCTGTCTCCCGATTTCCTCAGATTCATTCAACCCTTGAAATTGTGTCTAGTGTATGTATCCATCTGCACTCAATTTTACTCAGTATGTTCGCAAAATCGCCTCCTCTAGGGTTGGGCTTCACTTTCTCAATTACGCACCCCTTGAGACTTTCCGCTGTGTGTTCAAATGTGGTAAAGTGCTCCACTAAAGGTGCGCCCTGTATCTTGCATCGTATGCGGCTACAGTGCTGCAAAATGCGGCATTTGACACTCTGAATTGTCTGTCCTACGTATATAAAACCACAAGGGCAGATAATCGCATAAATGACCCCGGTAGTGTTGCACTTACTATGTTCTTGTAGTATGTGTGTCCGGTCATTGTGTGTAAATTCAGTAATTTTTTCTGTCAGTGGGCAGGCTTTACATGAGCCACATTTGTGGTGCCCCCTGATGGGCGGGATCCCCCACAGGGTTGTCTGGCCAGGCATGTGTGATGTGGGTAACAGAGACTTACCTACATGGTCCCTCAAATTTTTGCCTTTCTGAAATGCATGCAGTGGGGGGACATGTTTCCTAGTTCGTCCGCCACTAGATTCCAATGCTGGTTTATAGCCTTTTTAATTGCATTGAATTTCATGTTAAATGTAGTCACGCATACTAACCGTTCCTCACTAGTGCTTGTCTTGGTTTTGAGAGCAAGAAGATTTCCCAATGGTTATGCCATGCCCGCTTAGGGGCTTTCTTCAGGAGTCTTATTGGGTAACCACGTTCAATTAATCTAGCCAGAAGGCCTGCAGACTCCTCAAAATAATCTTCCTTCTTGGAGCAATTCCTACTTAACCTCAGGAATTGTCCGAAGGGCAAAGTGTCCCTGAGGTTACAAGGGTGATGGCCTGTGTATCTCAACAGGGTATTGCGCTCGCTACTCTTCCTGTACAGACTGGTGTGTGGTTTGTCTGCCTCTGATTTGATCATGACATCCAAGAAGCTGATTGACTCTCTGTCAGGGTGAAATGAATGTCAGTGAATCAAGAATTGAGCAAAAGGTGTAAAGATCTTAGCTGTTCCTCACTCCCTTCCCAGATGATCAAGACGTCGTCTATGTAGTGTCGCCTCATTGTTATGCAATCTTTGTATGAAGTGCGTTCGTTGAGGATAAACTGTTGCTCATATTCATTCATATAAATGATTGCTAGATTCAGGGCAAGGCTCGCCCCCATTGCCACGCCCTTGGTCTGAACATAGTATTGACCCTGGAAGGTGAAATAATTCCTGGTCATTGCAATCCTTAGGAGTTCAATAATAAATTCCGGTGGGATATTGTGTGGTGCAGGTCTATTATTCAGCACTGATTCAATGCATACGAGTGCGGCAGCTTGGGGGATATTAGTGTACAATGCCATTATATCCATTGTGGCTAGTATATTTGTACTCGGGTCAATTGAATGCTCATCTACCAGTTGGATCGTCTGCATCTTGTCTCTGAGATAGGTGGGAGTGCTCTCCGCGATGGATTTAGGAAACACATTGATGTATTTACAAAGAGGTTCTAATAGGTCTAATAGGGAGAGGTGTGGCACCGTGGCTAGGGCGACTGACTCCGGAATCTGGGGATCACGGTTTCGATCCCTGGCACCTGCGGCAGGTTAGCCCAGCACCATGTGACTCTGGGCAATAGCTTGCTTAATCTTCCCGACGGCCCACAGCACCTAGAGACCCTTACGGATAATTGTGCGCTTTACAAAGGTGGATTATTATTATTATTATTATTATTATTATTATTACTATTATTATTATTATAATATGGACCCACACCCTGAAATTATTGGTCTTCCTGGGGGGAACCTGCATAAGTATTTTTGGCAGGGTGTAGATTGTGGACATCCTGGGGTGTTTATTATTGAGGTAGTCATGTTCTAGTTTGCTGAGATATCCTACCTCAAGAGCTTTACGAGTGATGCATGTTATAGTATTACCATTCTCTTTGGTTGGGTCCATTCTCAAGTTCTCATAGTTTCCTTTGACGGATAACTGTGAGAGTATTTCTTTTTTGTAGATCTCAGCGGTCTGTACCACAATCTCCCCGCCTTTGATTGGTGAAGATTGGTGTAAGTGTGGGCTGGTGTGGGTGCGGATGTGCTAGTACCTGGGAATTCAGTGTCACTATCTGAACCACTTACTATGGACGATCCAGAGAATATTGTATATCTCCTGAACGTGCTTCTACCCTTGCTGGAGAATGTGCCCTATTCTGCCTGGTGGAATCTTCTATGTTACCAACACAGACTGGATTGTGCTTCTTCCAAAACCTCTCAACAGCTTATTCGTGAAGAAACTTTCTGGTCTCCGCTTACAAATCATTTATCGGTTCAGCATTACGTAACCAAGACAATTTCTTTGTTTTTCAACCACCATGAGGATTCTATATTTAACACTTGTACAGTCATTATTCCACATTGAAAACCAATGTTTATTTGAGGATTTATATTTTAGTATATTGTGAGATATCATTATTATTATTATTATACCTTCAACCTCTTTTCTTTCTTTCTCTTTTTTGTTCTTTCTTTTCTTTTCTTTTCTTTCATATTGTCTTTCTTTTCTTTCTATTTACTTCTTTTTATTTCTCTTTTATTTCTTTTTTTTACCCCTTTTCTTTCCTTAAAACCATAAAATGTAAAATGCAGTTTGGTTTTCAGGTACATCTTTTTCTTCCTTTATCTTAATTTCTATTTTATTAGGTATTCAGCCATATTATATATTCAGTTGCCTATTAATGCTTCCTGTTCTAGATGCATTGACTTATATTGTACCTATGTCGTTAAATTCTTTAATACAGCTCTTAAACTTAAAAAAAGAATAGGATGTCTAATGCCCAAATGACGGAAGCACTGATGGCAAGATATGGTTTGACTCCAGAACTCTATAGACAGAGATTCAGGAATTGTAAGAAGCTGAGGGAACCACTTGGGTAGAATATGTATCTTTCTTTTGCAGAAATATGGATGGTTTGTTAAGGGGTAGCAAAGTCCATAATTTTGGAGCTCTCTATGATTTGATTGCAAGGGAGCACTTGTCTACTAATTGTTTTCCAGAGCAACGCCAGCACCTTATTGATAGCAAGTTTACTATCCCTAGGAAGCTTGCTTAGGAGGCGGACTGCTGGGTCAGTACCTGGGTCCACAAGGGTCATGTGGGAGACTCGGCCAAAGGTAGGCAGGGTCACCAGCAGAAGAGTGGGGGGAAAAGGGTAAACAGAGGGAGTTCCAGTAAGGGCCCCAAAGTAAGTCCCAAGGGAACAAAGGTAAGGTTTCCCAGCCTCCCCCTGAAAAGAAGTCAGAATCCCCGACAGGTAAACTTGTTCATAGGGGACGTGTTACCTGGTTTTAGTGTAAGTAGGTGGGACACCGATGGTATGATCCCCTGTGTCCGGAAAAGGGTTGGTATGTGCCACCCCGTGCACCACCCCGTCAGATGGCCAGTGTAGCCCTGGGTGGGGAGGTGATGGGTGCCCAAGGTGGGTGGGGTCTCACAGAAATGCCCCTTGTCTAATTAGGAGACTTTGAGATGGTCCCTAAAACTCAGCTGCCTGATAACACTAGGAAATAGAGGCAGTGGGTGACCATCAATGGCCATAGAGTGGAAGCTATTAGAGACACGTGAGCCTGTGTGACAGCTGTCAAGTGTCACTTGGTGTCTGAACAGCAGGTAGTCCCCAGTGCATTCTTCCCAGTTGTTGCGGCTGACAACACAGAGAGCCATTGCAAGGTGGCTCAAGTGCCCTTTGAGTGGGGGGGGGGGTCTCTGGTACTCTTTAAGTAGCTGTGAGGCCAGCCATGCCTGTTGATTGTCTGTTAGGCAATGATTTAGAAAGCTCCCCTTGGGCTAAGGTGGAGAAGAAGGCTCATTTAGAGATGTTGGGTCTGTCTGAGTGGGCGTGTTTAACCACTCAGTCTATGGCCGCCAAGGGTGTTCAAGAGATCCTGGAGCCTGAAAGTATGGCCTAGGAACCTGCCTTAAAGAGAAGGGGTTGGGGGCGCAGGAAACCAGGCCCAATTGTTCCCACGGTCCAGGAGGAGGCTGACCTTGAGGGGGATGCCCTGGAACCTACAGGGGAGCAAGTTTCTGAACTGGGGAACCTACCTGAGCTGACTCATTGGCAGCAAGAAGGGGGGCCCTGCAGGGAGGAATTATGTGAAGAGCAGAAGGTGATCAGTCTGAATCACATTAGATCTACTGGGAGAAAGGCCTCCTGTATTGCGAACCTAAGGTTGCTGAGCCTGGGTAAGCCTGTGTGCTGGTGGTGCCCATCGCTTCGGATCCTTCCTACTGGAGTTGGCTCATGGCGTACCTTTAGCTGGACATCTTGGGCAGTAAAAGATCTTTTGAAAGGCTTGTCTCCCACTTTTGTTTGCCCCAGATGTGGAAGAGTTCAGATACTCATTGTAGGCAAGTGGGGCAAGTGGGAAAAGTGGAAGGAAGCACAAGGCTCCTCTCCAACCTTTCCCTGTAGTCAGTACCCCCCTTTGAATGGGTGGGCATTGACATTGTAGGGCCACTGGTCCCCAAGACAGCCATGGGTACCAGGTTTATTCTGGTCTTGGTGGACCATGGTACCCGGTACCCGGAAGCCATCCCACTCAGGACAGTGACAGCCTCTTGGTGGTACGTGCACTGATGGGGATTTTCTCCCGTGTGGGGTTCCCCAGAGTGGTCGTGTCTTACCGAGGTGCGAAATTCATTTCTAGTTATATGAAGTCTCTGTGGAACGAGTGTGGTATTACCTATAAGTTCACCACTCCTTACCACCCACAATTTAATGGGCTGTTGCATGGACACCAGGTAAGAGGACCTTTGAGTCTGGTCAAGGAAGGCTGGGAGCAATCTCCCAGGAAACCTCCCCAGGATGTATACAGTTTCATGCAGGCCTTCAGAAACCAGACTCGGCGATTCAGAGATCCCGCTCAGGTGAATCTGGAAGCCAGCTAGAAAAAGATGAAGCGGTGGTTCGATCAGAATGCCACTCTGATTGAGCTTCAACCTGGACAGAAAGTATAAGTCATGGCCTCTGTAGAGCATTGTGTGCTCCAGGACAGGTGGACTGGTCCATTTGAGGTGGAGGAGCGCAAGAGTGATGTCACCTACCTGGTGAACTTGCAGTCTCCCAGGAACCCTTTGAGGGCTCTGCATGTTAACCGCCTGATGCCTCACTTAGAAAGGTCCGAAGTGGGCATGCTCCTAGCGACGGATGATGGAATAGAAGAGGAGACTGAGCCTCTTCCTGACCTCCTGTCTGCAACAGAGAAAGATGGGTCAGTGGATGGTGCCAGCCTCTCTGCCACACTGACCCCTGATCAGCAGCAAGATTGTCGCCAACTGTTGGGACAATTCTCTGATTTGTTTTCCTTGGTTCCTGGTGTGACTGAGTGGTGCGTCCATGATGTGGACACTGGGGACTGTCCTCCTGTGAAGCACCAGGCTTACAGAGTGACTGACAAGGTCAGAGCTTACATCAAGGAGGAAGTCTCCAAGATGTTTGCTTTAGGGGTGATTGAGTCCTCAAACAGTCCTTGGGCCAGCCAAGTGGTCTTGGTCCCGAAGGCTGCCGTGAACTCCGGTTTTGTGTGGACTACCAAGGGCTCAATACAGTCACCACTGATGCGCACCATGCCCCAGACCTGATGAGCTCATTGATCGGTTAGGGGCTGCACGGTACCTCCGCACGCTTGATTCGACGTCTGGGTATTGGCAGATCGCCTTGACTGATGGGGCTAAAGCAGCATTCTCCACATCAGATGGGCACTGCCAGTTCTGGTTTATGCCCTTTGGGATGAAGAATGCCCCTGCTACCTTTCAGAGGATGGTCAACCAGGTGTTGGCTGGACTGGAGGATTTCAGTGCTGCCTACCTGGATGACATTGCAGTGTTCAGCGCCAGTTGGGAAGAACATCTGCACCACCTCTGGGAAGTGTTGATGGCACTTCGCAAGACAGGCCTTACGATCAAGGCGATTAAGTGCTAGATCGGGCAGGGTTCCGTGGTGTGCGGCCAGGTAGCGCCCCTACAACCCAAACTTTCACACCATCCTGGCATGGTAACCCCCAAAGGCTCAGACACAGGTGAGAGTCTTTTTAGGACTCACAGGTACTATAGGATGTTTGTCAAGGGGTATGGCAACATTGTTGCACCCTTCACTGAGCTGACTTCCAGGAAGCAGCCCAAGAAAGTGAACTGGACTGACACCTGTCAGAAAGCTTTTGATGCCTTGAAGACTGCCATGTGCACAGCACCCGTGCTTCAGGCACCCAACTTCTCAAAGGAATTCATTGTTCAGAGAGATGCTTCAGAGCATGGCGTGGGGGTTGTTCTATCACAGATTAACGAAGAGGGCCTAGACCAACCTGTAGCCTTCATCAGTAGGAGGTTACTTCCACGAAAACAGAGGTAGAGTGCAATTGAGTGTGAAGCATTTGCTGTGGTCTGGGCCCTGAAGAAGTTGAGACCATACTTGTTTGGGACTCACTTCCTGGTTCAGACTGACCACAGACCCCTCAGATGGGTAATACAGATGAGGGGTGAGAACCCAAAGTTGTTGAGGTGATCCATTTCCCTACAGGGTATGGACTTTACGTTGGAACACCACCCGGGTACAGAACAGGCTAATGCTGATGGTCTGTCCAGATTTTTCCGTCTTAGTGAAGAGAACTCCCGAGGGGAAGGGTAGTTCTCCCCACATTTCAGCGGGAATCTCCCTTCCATTTTTCCTGATTGCCTCCTCTGTTTTTTATATGTTTTTGCTGGTTATATGCTTTGGGCACTGTGCCACTGCTATTCAGTGCCACAGTGCAAGTGCTCCCTATGTTAAGTTGCTGTACTGATTAGTGACATTGGGCCCGATTCACAGAACTAACTTCAGAGAAAATGCTAAACTTACTACCATTTTTGTATTCACAGAAGGCAATTACTCATTTTGGTATTCACCTAAGCCACTTACTCTTTTCGGTATTGACTCGTAAATGCCTTCTATTAATACCGAAAGTCTTAGTTAGGATTTTTCTCGGTTTAGGAGTAGTAAAGTTAGGACTCCTAACTTTAGACTCCTACATGCCTTCTGTGAATACCGAAAGTCATAAAGTTAGGATTTTTCTCAGTTTAGGAGTAGTAAAGTTAGGACTTTGTGATGGTTGAGTTATTTGATTTACTTGTCAGACCCTAGCAAAGTGCACCATGTGTGCTCAGGGCTTGTAAATCAAATGCTGCTGGTGGGCTTACAGCAATGGCTGTGCCACCCACAGAAGCAGCTTGTAAACTGTGTCTCAGGCCTGCCATTGTAAGGCCTGTGTGTAGTCTGTGACTGCCATGTCTCAGGGCTGCCATTTCAAGGCCTGTGTGCGGTTTAGTACTGCCATGTCGACTTGGCAAGTGTACCTACTTGCCAGTCCCTAAACCTTCCCTTTTCTTCATACCAGACACCCCTATGGTAGGCCAAGGGCAGGGTGCATGTAAGTATAAGGTAGGACATGCCCTGGTGTGTGTAGCATGTCCTAATAGTGAATTATACCATTTTCGTTTTTCACTATTGCTAGGCCAACTGTTCTCCATAGTCTAGAATGGGCAGTAGGTTTATTACATCTCTTATAATCCTAACTGATTCAGGGAACATGGTAGAAATTCGAAAAGTTGGTTTTAACATTCTGTGTTTGAAAATACCACTTTTAGAAAGTAGGTATTTTCTTGTATACAAAGCGTGCCTCTGCAAGTTTGTGTATTCCTTGTTGGAGTTTGAGTGACAGGGCTGGGGTATTACAGGAGATTCCTATTCACCCAGTGGTGAATAGAGAGATCTGCATCTAGATGGGAGGGAGGAGTTGCACCTGGGACCTGAAAAGGGCTGGGCCTTCCCTCCACAATGCTGGCTCCACCTCCTATGGTGTGTCTGGTGTCTCTGCCCTGCACTATAAAAGAAGAGAAGGAATCATGTCAACAAAGTGCTCCAGGGCTGTGCGTTCCCTCCACAATGCTGGCTCCACCTCCTGTGGGGAGTTTGATGCCTCTGCCCTGCACTGTGTAAGGAAGGAAGGAGTCATGTAAACAAAGTGCTCAGGAACTGGTTTAGACTAGGCAGAGGCCTCTCTGCCTTCAGAGAACAAAGGATTTTGGGGTATAACTATTTTGACTGAGACCCAAAAACTTTAGACCACTTCTGGGAATAAGAAACCTTTTGCCAAGGAGAAGAACCAAGGAAGCTGCAGGAGTTTTGACTGCCCCTCTGCCAGTGTGCTGTTTGCTGAGTTGGCCGGCAGTGGTTTCTTCATTGCCAAGGAAAGGAGAAGGAACTTTTTAAGGACTTTCATCATCTTACAGAATATTCTCTACAGGCTTAAACTTGTGCTTGCCTCCTGCTGAAGTCTCAGGGACAAAAGCCTTCATCTCCAGCTCCCCTCAGAGTTTCCTTGCTGGGAATTCTGTTTGCCAAAACCTGTGTGTCGATGGGAGCTGGAAGCATGACGCATTGAGAAGAAACGTGACGCCGCTGCAGCTGAAATCGTCGCATTGCCGGAGAAGCGTGCCTTCGCAGCATCTCCCAGGAAACGTGTCTTCATCAAAGATGCTTGCTGTCGCACCACCGGAGAAGTATGCCGACATCAAGAGAGTCGCCATCGCATCACCGGAGGAGCGTATCGCAGGGCCTGTCGCTGCTCCAAAGTACAGAGTCGTCGCAAGGCTGCCAGGGCGTCTACGCATCGTCATCGCATCGCCGCATCAAAGGCGCCATCTTCTCACATCACACCAGGATTATCGCATCGCATCGAGGCTCCATCTTGTGCATCGCAACCGGACTGCAAACCAAGAACCTACACATCATCCCCGCACCGGTAAAGATCACGACGCATCCCCTACTCTGCACAAGCATTGAGTTATGATGCATCTTCTCCCCCGGATCACGGAACTGACGCATCTCCCCTTTTGCGAGCCTTTTGTTCATTTTGCGTTACGCATCCAGGTACTTTGTTGAGAACTTTGTCCCATTTATCATCAACTTGAACTAAGCAACTTTTATCATCTCTAAGTCAATCTTAAGTATAGTATTGTAGACTTTTGTCATTTGTGGTCTTGTGTTAAGTCTATAGAAATGATTCTTATTTTTATAAAACCTGTGTTGCGTCCATCTGTAGTGTTTTCACTGTATTACTGTGTATATTCACAAATGCTTAACACACTGCCTCTGAGATAAGCCTGTCTGCTCATGCCAAGCTACCAAGGGGGTGAGCAGGGGTTATTTTGGAGTGTAATCCCCTTATCCTGACTTAGAAGTAAGGGTCCCAATTTGGACAAAGGTGTACACCATTGTCATCTAGAGACCCCCAGATTTAACAGTCCCATACGGGTTAATAACGTGAAAAGAAACTTCCACTTAAAGAATCAAATGCCTTAGTGGCATCTAACAAAGCCACCACTGCTTGAACATGTGGAGCCAGATAATGTAGCAGACCAAATATTGTTCTGAGATTGTGCGCAGTTGAGCGGCATGGTATAAATCCTGATTGGTCAGGGAGTGCGATCATGGGGAGCATTGGTTGTAGCCTGTTTGCTAATAATTTGGCAAAGATCTTGGCATCTAGATTCATTAAGGACAATGGGCGGTACGATTCTGGTTGTGTCGGGTCTTTCTCTGGTTTAAGTACAGTTATTATGGTAGCCTCATGCAGTGTCTGTGGCAACAAACCTGTTTCCTGTGCTTCCAGGTATACCTGCAGTAATCTAGGTGCTAATATGTCTGCATATTATTTGTAGAATGCCCCGGTCAAGCTGTCAGCACCTGGGGCCTTATCTGCTGGCATGATATTTATTACTTGCCTGATGTGTTCCGCAGTAAATGGTAGATCCATATATTCACGGTGCCATCTGTTAAACCACGCTAACGCTAGCGTGTCTAGGTATTCAATTATTTCAGACTGTGGTGGATCCGTTTGTGAGGTGTATAACTTTTGATAAAATTGTGACATAGTGCTTAGTATATCTAAAGGCGTTCAACATTCAGTGATGTATTTCGATCCTCTTGGTGCTCAGAGCAGACCTGCTAGTGTTTTCCCTGGCCGCTCACCCTCCCCGTATTTACGTGCCTGTGCATATTTGTGCATATATTTGATTTCCCTATCTGCTTGAAATTCTGTCAGTTTGGTTCTGATCTGTGCTATCGTGGTAGGGGAGGGGTTGATATAATGTTGTTGTTCTAGACTGATTTCTCCCTCCAATCGTTTGATGGTATTACATATGTATTTGAGTACACCTGCCTTTAGTGCTATGCATTCTCCTCTTGTTACCACCTTAAAGGCTTCCCAGAGTTTTCCCGGTGAATCTACTGTGTCTTCATTTAATGTAAAATAGTCTATTGTCTTAGTTCCTAACTCTTTTCGGAACACCTGAATTGAGCCTTGACCACGCGTTCCGATGGTGTGTTACGCAGGTGCCTTCCCGGTCATTGGGGTGTAATACTCTCCAGGTGTCTACTAGCTGGAGGTCCTCCATGACATTTTTCAACTCTGCCGCTGCTTTCGGGTGATGTTCCTGGGGTACTCCCTGTCTGTCTGCCACTGTTGAAATTACCACATTAAAACTTCACGCCCCATAAAATTGCCGCATTCCCCATCACCTGTATCTCGTGCCATATCTGTTGAAAAAATGTATGACTCTCTGAATTTGGGCGATATGTATTTACTATCACCAATGGACTGTTGTATAGCTCTCCTTGTATCAGGATGTTAATCCCATCCCTATCTCTTATTGTGTGGTGTGTCTTCCACAGGAGGCCTTTCTGTATTATTACCGCTACCCCTCGGGAATAATTTGAATAACCGGAGTCAAATATCTCCCCCCATCTGTTATTTTTCAGCATTCGGAATGACGCGCTTGTCAGATGTGTTTCCTGTAGTAGAGATATGTCTACAGCATGTCTGGTGAGATAAGAGGGAATCAATCTAGTTTTTCTTCGATCATTGAGCCCCCTCACTTTCCAGGTAAGTCAAGTCAGTGTATTCATGGCATTGCTATGTGACATATGATGGGTATAAGGAGTGGTCGACCATATGTTTTTGTTACGGAGTAAGGCATCTTCTGTGTAATAGTACGTCTGGATGTTCTACCTTCTCCCACTGCTCGTGCAGGTATATGAAATGAGGTGCGTGACATCTTCTCCCAGTAACCAACTATTTGTACAGGTTCTGGTGGTTCTTCAAAACAAAACATTCCCCTCTCATCCCCCCTCCCACACCAACCCCCCAATCATGTTGTGTGCTTCCCTCCAAATACCCCATTAACTCCAACCAAACAGGTTTAAAAATATAAAGGATTCATCCCATGGGGGTATGTGGGGCCACCGTCAAACACCCCTGCGTGTTCGGCACGGTGGCAGAGCACTCAACATGTGCCCTTGGCCCATAGTCCCATATGTCTCTCTGTACCTCAGTTTGATTAATTGGAAGGCAGACAGCTTCTGTGTTATCTGCACCCAACCTGTTAAGTGTCTGGTACAGTGTTTTCTGCAATAACTCTTATCTACCTTGTGTACAACGTTACTTAACATGTCACTTGTCTGCCGTTCAAACACGCCAGGTCTCTCTTGGTGCAGTCATTGTCACTCAAATTGTTCTCTGCTTGTTCGTTTGTTGCCGCCTTCCGTTGATTTTGATCTTTTGCTATCTGTTTCGCATAGTTCAATGCTGCTTTTGCGTCCGTGATGAAAGTAGGTCGACCGTGTCCTTGGATTTTGAGCTTGGCAGGGTAAATTAGTGCATATTTGGTTCCAAATTGTTGAAGTATTTGTTTTTGCCTGTATAAATTACCTGCGAGCAGCGTGTACTTGCAGTGTGAAATCGGGATACATTGAAATGTTGTTTCCATGATAGTGGAGGGAACCTTTTTCCCTGGCTAGCTTTAAGATCGTGTCCCGATCTTTATAGTTTAACACCCGCGCCAATATTGGTCCTGTCATTGCCCCCAGTGGTGATCTGGGCCTAGTGTGCGATGTGCTCGCTCAGTTAGAAACATTTTGGACTGGTCAGACCCAAATAACTTATTCATCTTATTTTCTATCTATTTCTCCCTATTTTGAATGTCCGTTGATTTTGGATTTCCTGTAATTCTTATGCTGTTCCTGCGCAATCTGGCTTCCAAATCCTAATTTTTCTGTTTTATAACATTTAACACTTTACATTAATTTTCAGCATTTTAGTGCTCATATCTGTCTGATGGTCCCCAGTCTCCGATACTCTCATTTCCATTGTATCCAGGTGTCCCTCTTGTTTTTCCACCCTCTGTGTTATTCTGTCCATTCGCTTAACTAGCGTGTCCATTTTGGAGTTTATCCCCTGTAGACTAGTTTTAAGTTCTTTGAACATCATGAGAATATCCTCATCATGTATTTGGCTTGTAGTCGCTTCCTCTGCATGGTCTTGTGTGGTGGTATCTCCCTCCGATGATTTGCTTGTTTTATTTATCAAAGTTAAGCCACGGCTGCCCATTCTTGCGGTAGCAATCTGAGCTCTTTTTGGGTGTTATCTTACTGTCTTCACTGGAGATCGTCTTGCGGTCCCACCAGCAGCACCCTTAGTATATGTTGTTGGTATCTCTAACCATTTGCGGCCTATCTACACCACGATCTTCTCCACAGTCCAGCCTTTTCCGACTGTGTCTACTCTCTGTTACCAATAGTCCTCTGTGTTGTCCTGGAGTGTTCAGGGGCCTCACGCATCCAGCCGCTACCTGCTCTTACATGTCGGGTCAAACCTACCTCCCAGGCCTTGCAATAGTTCTGTATTTAGGCCACTCTCTAAGCAATACTCTGTGTCGTTGATGGGCTATATATCTTGTCTCAAGTTGTTGTGCTCTATGGGTCTCCAGGCCTTGTTCATGCGCTTACCTCCGCCGATCATGTACTTCTGTGACACCTCCACTGACAAAATGGTGGATCCGCCAATCTAGGGCCCTCGTCTTCTGCGACCCACTCTCTCTCGTGTTGCTGGGCCTTTGCGCTGCACACCGCAGTCTCCTTCAACTCCTTGCTGCTACTTTCCCAGTCGCAAGATACGGCATATGTGTGCGTGCGACCCATTTAGATCCACAGCTATCGTCTACGGCGTCCCTGTGAGGTGGCTTGTGAATCACGCACGGTGTGTCGGGCCAATCTGGGATCTGCAATCCGTTGGTATCGGCTATACGGTTTGTATCTCAGTAGCACATCTGCATAAATTGCGCTGATTGACCTTGTGGTCGCTGCTCCGTTCCGGCTGTCACCGATGTCTTCTCCCGGCTGTCCGCGCTTTCCTCGCCGGGTGGGCACCAACTCCAGCCCCCGGCTCACAATTTCTGACCTCGTGACTAGGCTTCTCAGGAGTGAGAGAGCGCAAATCAAGTAAAATGTAGAGGTGCACCATATTTACAAGCACGTTGCACCAGTCTAGTTAAAGTAACATATAAGAGTGTCGAATTTATAGAGTGCATACATATAAGAGTGTTTAATTAATACAGAGTGCATATATCAGTGTGAAAAGCTAATGTAGGAGTGTTTAGAGATGTTAGAATGATATTAAACTCCATGTTATGTGGCTGTTGCAGAGGAGAATGTAATGCTGCTAAACGTAGAAATGTGTAGGCCTCATGGCAGTTCACTGAGAAAGAATACGTGCCTTTACAATTTCACATGATATGGATTACTGTTGTCATAATTCAAAGTATTATTGATCATAGAACTGAAAATATACGTTTTATAGAAGTGTTCCCTATAACCAGCTGTGAGTAATAAGTTAGAATACTGTTTAGGCTGAGAAATAAAGGTTCATAGTGTGCACAGGCCCGTTTCATGTAATTCTAGTAGGCCTGAAGAGATAAGGTCGTTTCTTTTGATCTGCATGTGCTAGTTAGAATCAGGTCGTGTTAAGCATAAATTGTGGACCATGCTCGAAGGTTTACGACTTAGGAGATAAGCTGGAGGCCGGAATTTGGGGCCCACTTCATGGGTGTCTGTTTGCAGGTGCGAGGGGGTTCCAATCAAGTGAGTGATGAATAGAGCTCTGTTCTGGGAGACAGGCACAGGCCTGGAGGAGGGTTCAGGAATTTCCTGGGGGGTACCGTCTTGCCGGAGAAGAGCCTGAGAAGCAAGGTCAACGCTAACAATGAGCCCAGAGGAGTATCAGCATGGAAAAAGCCAGAACCGACACCACGTGAGGGGTGTACGTGAGGGGCGTCTCTGAGTGGCGTTTCTACTGTAATTGTGATTTTGTATTAGGGACAGCACCCCTGGGTGGAGGTAGAGCAGATGGCCTGAGGAACCTAAGAGAGCGGATGGGTAGGCAGATAGAGCATAACTGCGATGCACAGATTTACAACAAAGACTAAGGGAAAGTGAGTGATCTTCTTTGGAAGTCACCACGGCTGACACCTTTTTAGGTTAAGATCTTGCTAAGTAGGGATGTCACTTAGTCTAGTGTAGGGACAGTCTAATTTGGATTTTCCTTCCCTTTTGTAAATGTCGCACATGTTACCACTTGTGTCAATTCTTGCAACCTTGATGATCTTTGAATTAGTTTTGGTGATATTCTTCTGTCGCCTAAGAGCATTTAGAAAATTCATGTTTGTACTAATGCCAGTGTATCTTTTGAACCTTATATTGAGATGTTTGTATCTCCAGTTATCTTTGGCTTTATAATAAAACTTTAAAACTTATTCGTAGTAAGTGGTTCTTCAAAGTTGTGCAAAGCCTTAAACTGATTAACCTAGTAGTGGATTGCTTTTTACTCTATGACAGGTAACAAAGGTTCAGTCGACCTGAGTTGGGATCTAGATCTATAGTGATCTGATAAGAGATCAAAAATCCCGCCGTACCAGTTGGTAGCAGATAAGGATGGTTACCTTCTAGAGGAAGGTGATCTAGACTAGGTTAAGATTACCCCGAGGCCCCTAGAGATCGAGAGATGAGCAGCAGAAGAATCGCCTGCCGAAGAAGGTGCTGACGGTGCGAGAGAAAAGCAGCAGAGTCGGACGAGAGTGAGTATAATAAAGGGAATGCGTTGTCAGATTGCGGTGTTTTGTGTTGTATCTGTATTGTAATGTCATGCGGAGTTGAATGCCTGTAGTGTGATTGAGGGAGGGTTGTGAGCGTGCGCAACCTGGTGAAAATCTTAAGTTCAGAGAAGAGCTCAAGTGTTTTGGGTGTATCGAACATCCAGAGTAATTGTCGACCATTGTAAAGGGGGTCATGAGGTACCATTGATCACCCGCAAGACCGTGATAGGGGGAACGCAAGAGTGAGTGTATGGGTAACGGGCGCAGGTCGGAAGTTACTGTGTGTAAGTAACCTATCAGTCAAGGCGATTGTCTAGACGTTCACGGAAAGACATTTCGTCAGTTAAGGTGACAATTACAGTTAGACTGTGGGCGTACAGTCAAGGAAAGTGATCGCTTGGTCGGAAGTAATCATTTTTCAGGGTGTGAATGGGACGCATGCGTGACCTGGAGACGAGCTGAGAGAGGAGGGGAACTGCTGCAAAGGGGAGACAAGTGACGTCAGAGAGAGCCGCGCTGTGATAGGCCGGTTAACGCGAACCGCGCTGTGATAGGCCGGTTGGTGTGAAGCCGCGCTGGGATAGGCCGGTTAGCGAGAGCCGCGCTGGGATTGGTGGATTGTCATCAGGAAGTAAACGAACGCAGGGAAATAGGAAAAAATTGTGAATTTTGAACATGAAGTGTTTTAAATGCTTGAGAGCGATCTTTAAGAGAAAAAGGAGAGAATCTTATTACGGGGAAGAGGCCCCGCCAGAGGGTACACCAGCTCATTATATGGCTACGAATGTTGGGTTGCATACTATACTGTGGCTTGGTACTTGGAGTAAGATTACAGAAGGGAACGAGGAACTGACTTTTTCGAAATACGGAACGTTTAGATTAGAAGTGTTGCACCAGGTAAAAGCAGTTATGTCTTCATTGAGACCTTTGCCTAGACCAACACAGTTTGAGGCCCTTAATGCGTGGATTAGGGCGGCGCACAACAGGAATCAGAACAGGCGTCAAGAAAGGGTGAGACGATCAGTAAGAGCAGTACAAGATGCCAAATGGGATGCGGAAACCAAGAAATGGAGGGTACAGACTATTGAAGTGGATAAGTTGTACCCAGTGAGAGAGGTTACAGGAGAAAAGAGAACCCCAGAGGAGGATGACGAGAGCGAGTCAGAGGATGGCCTAATAAGTAGGTTGTTGATAGATAGACCGCCTCCGTACAATAGGGAGATGGAAGGTATCGAGCTCCCAAGGGAAGATAGGTTTGGCATAGAGGAGAATAGACCACTCCCTATAACGGACTGGGTACCTACCAAAGGTGAGGAAACACCTCAACCTAGTCCTGTACAGAGGGTAGTCGGAAGGTTTGTGGTGCAGAAGGTGCCAGCAACGGAGTGTGTTGAGTCTCATGGATTGCCAGATGCTCTTCAAGTACCCGTTACCATAGGTCCTATAGTGTCGGTTTATAACCCAGAGAAAGTGCGAGAGGAGGAGCAGGTACGGCTAGACAGAGAAAGAGCTGAAATGGAAAGAAGGAACAACATGACAAATGCCTGGAGGCAATTGCCAGGACCGATAAAATGGAGCACCCCATTGGATTCAGCAGTGGATCCCATAACAGAACAGAGGGGTCAGAGAGGACCGATGGATCTGAGAGGACCACGGCCGAAATCCTTTAAGGAGTTGAGGGCTGACTTGAGGGAATGGGATGGTGCCACCGAAACACAGAGTAACAGGTCAAGAGCGGAAGCTGAATGGGGAAGTCGAGGCAATGGGACATTGTCTCACTGCGGGGCTAGCGAAAGCGGTCAGGAGTGGGACGGTAAGAGTCAGGAGAGTAGAGGAGCTACCCGTCATATCCACGGTGGAAGTAGGCAGGAGCGAGAAGGTAGAAGTACAGAGTGTGGAGGGGCGTCTCGTCTCTTTCACAGTGAGGGAGACCGAAGGACGCAAGAGTACAGGGATAACTTTAAGTGCACCCTCCATGCACCTGGCGATAACATACAGCATTGGAACCGCGGGAACATGGGGAGCCACGAGGTGTCTCACCATGCGTCAAGCGATCATGGGCAGGAGCGAGATCGCGGGAACATGGGGAGCCGCAAAGGGTCTTGAAATGCGTCGAGCGATCATGGACAGCAGGGGAATTGCGAAAGCATGGGGAATAATGGAGTGTCTTACCATGCACCTAGAGAAACCAGACAGAATGGGAAATGTGGGACTATGGGGAGTAGAGAAGTGTTTCACCATACACCAAGAGAGGATAGAACTGCATGGGACCTGGAGAGATGGGAGCATGGGAGGACTCCCCATAACACGCCTGTCCCCAGACGTAGGACTCAGAGCTGTGATGGGAGAGACGTAAATGGGCTCTCTAGAGACAGCACACTGAAAGCTGTGATAAAGGCAAAAAGGCTCGATGTGACCAGTTTAAAATCTGACCTGGACGAGATAATAGATGGTGCGTTGCCTTTAGAAAGGATTGACATGTACGAGCAAGATGAGCTGCTGTTTATAGCAAAGGATATTACTCGAAAGGCAAGAGCAACTCACGAGAAATTGTCTGAACTGGCAGACAAGCATATGGTAGACTTGTCGAGAACAAAGGCATTACAGGGTAACCATAGGTTGCATTATTCAGATCAGGACCTGGATGAGAGGAGGACAACTGGATTAAAAACACACATAAGGGAACTGATCACAGGAACAAGAGCATGGAGAGATCTGGATAAATGGGAAGAAAGGTGGTCCAAGAAAGGGACTGTCAGGCGGAGCGCGATTGTGATGTCCCCGGAGGGAGGGCCACTGCGGATGGAGGCATTCCCTTTGCGAGAAATAGCGAATGGGAGTTATGTACATGTGCCCTGGAGTAGGGGAGATTTGGCTGCGTTTACCAATTCATTTCCGAAGTTAAGAGAGAATCCTGTAGAATGGTACAAACAGGTAGAGAGGTTTGTCAAGATTTCAAAAGTACTGTGGATTGATTTGAACACTTTATTCGACATTGTGGTCCCAGGAGACTTGTGGATAGCATGCAAAGTTAGTGTTGAATGGCCCACAGCAGAACCAGAAAGAGATGCTCGTACTAATGGTCCGTCAGAAAGAGTAATGATAAAATATGAAAAGGTGATGACATGGCTGAAAGAGAAGGTGCCACCGCAGGATATAGATTGGGTGAAAATAGACCGAACTAGACAGGAACCCAAGGAGACAGTCCATGAATTTTATGAGCGATTGCTGAAAACGTTCAAACAATACAGTGGATTAGATGTAATGGATCCCAAAGACATAGGACAATTTGTATCGAAGTTCGTTTTGGGGTTGAGACCTGATATTTGGTTGATGATTCAGCAACACTTAATTTGCTGGCAAAACAAACCATTGGATGAAATTTTGAGATACGCAAGGTATTGCAGTGATGAATTAGATTCCAAAACAAAGAAACTTAAGGAGAAGTTGATGATGGTTCAGATGCAGTCGGCTGGAAAGGGTGGACAGCAACAACAGGCAACAGGGACGATGGAAAGGAGATCAAATGGTCAGAATAGGGACAACGAGGAAAATCCGAGACCTAGAATAGACTTTGCTACATTGAAAAAGACGACAAAGTGTCACCAGTGTCACCAGGTGGGACATTGGAAACGCGAGTGTCCCTATAACCCTGAAAACGGAGAACTGGAAGTAGAGGAGGAGGAAGTTCAGACCGTTCCAGTCCAAGGGGTGACAGTACCAAAGGGTAAGGTGGCCAAAGGGGGGGCTTCGGCTCCTCGAGCTCAGTTCCCACAACCACCAAAGATTACGACAGGGGGCAAGACCTATAGACAAATGCCTCTTTTAGTAGGAGGAGAAGAGTGTTACTACGTTGATCCACTGACTGGACGGCGTGTGAGTAGAGAGGAGGACTGTACCCTCGGGGCAGTTCTAGAGGTGGACCAAAGAGGACCGTTTGTTGAGGCTGAGGTGGCGGGGTGTCCTACAACATTCTTAGTAGATACTGGAGCTACTCGATCAACTTTGAGATCAGCCGTGGTTCCGGATCTGCCAATGTCGGGGGAAACAATTCAAGTGGTAGGAGTTGCAAATAGGAGAATGACTAACCCTTTGACGGAACCAGTGCTAGTGAGAATAGGAAACTACAGCGATGAACATCAGTTTGTAGTATGTGATTCTAGCCCTGTGTGTCTGTTAGGAAGAGACTTATTGTGCAAACTAAATTGCACAATATACTGCACGCCCCAGGGAGTAGAGGTACAGACTAACGACGATGATGCCACCTTTAAAGTTGCAAATTCAAGAGTATGCGTAGAACTGTATCCTACCCTGACGGTGGAAGAGCTCCCTTGGGACTTAAGAGATACTGTGTCATCTGAAGTATGGGACTTCACTGGAGAAGAGATAGGATTGATTAAAGGAGTAGAACCAGTGAAAATCATGATAAAACCAAATGTTGAATATCCAAGAACGCCTCAATACAAATTGACCCCGGAGACGATTGCAGGAATAAAACCCATGATCGACTCCATGATTAAGCAGGGAATACTGAAGGAAATCGTGGGTAGTTCATGCAACTCCCCGATTATGGGTTTGCAGAAACCTAGCGGGAAATTTAGAATAGTACAGGACCTCTGAAGGGTTAATAACATAGTTGTTTCATGTTGTCCAGTGGTACCGAATCCATCAGTGATATTGTTTCAGATACCATTCCAAGCTGAGTGGTTCACAGTGATAGATCTTTGCCAGGCTTTCTTTTCAATTCCATTAGATGAGGAGAGCCAGTTTCTTTTTGCATTTAAGCTGGAAAATCGTGTCCTAACATGGTGTCGTATCCCACAGGGGTATACAGAAAGCCCATCGATTTTCAACCAGCTACTGAAGAAAAATCTTGAAAGTCTAGTACTACCACAGAACTCGGTTCTAGTTCAGTGCATAGACGACCTACTTGTCGCGTCAGGAACAGAAGAAGCTTGTAAGATAGACACCATCGCCTTGCTGAACCATTTAGCTGAGAATGGGCATAAGGTGTCTCCGAGCAAATTGCAGTACTGTCTGACAGAAGTACAGTACTTGGGTCACCGAATTGAAAAAGGAAAGCAGAAGGTGTCACCAGACAGGATAGAGGCGATCATGAGGATGAATTCGCCTACGACACAAAGAGAGGTCAGGATGTTCCTAGGAATGGTTGGTTATTGCCGACAGTGGATAGCTAACTTTTCCCTGAAAGCAAAACCCTTACAAAAACTGACGCACAAGGAGGTGAGTGATCCGGTACCATGGGACAAGGATTGTTTGATGTCGTTCCTACAGCTGAGAAAGGACTTGTGCCGTGCTCCAGCTTTGGGAATGCCTGATTATGAAAAACCATTTTCACTTTACCGTTGCGAAAGAGAAGGTTGTGCTTTGTCAGTCCTAGCACAAATTCATGGAAATGCCCGTAGACCAGTTGCATATTTTTCGGCTACTTTAGACCCAGTAGCCGCAGCGTTGCCCGGGTGTCTCAAATCCGTTGCTGCAACGGGTATCAGCATTGAAAGGTATGAAAGCATTGTGATGGGACATCAATTAGTGGTGTATGTACCTCATTCTGTAGAACTGTTAATGACCAGGACCAAGACACAGCACTTGACCAATAATAGGCTCACGCGCTACGAGCAAGTTATTCTTGCTGCGGAGAACGTGACCCTTAAGAGGTGCTCTGTTTTGAATCCTGCCACTTTGATGACACTTCCTAATGATATAGAAGACGAAGAATGTGAAGATCACGATTGCCTTGATGTGACTGAACTATGCACCAAGCCAAGACCAGATATTGTGAATGAGCCGTTGACTGACCCTGATGAAATTTTCTTTGTTGATGGCTCATGTGTAAGAGACGATACTGGTCAGTTGAGAGCAGCTTATGCTGTTTGCACCATTACTGGAGTTGTGGAAGCCGCTTGCCTGGAAGGAGTACACTCCGCTCAGGTAGCCGAAATCATTGCATTGACACGTGCCTGTTTAGCAGGTAGCAAAATTCGAGTCACCATTTACACAGATAGCCAATATGGTTTCGGTGTGGTTCATGACTTTGGGCAATTGTGGTCTCAGAGAGGTTACATGACTTCTTCAGGTTTGCCTATTCGAAATGGGGAGTTTGTGCGACTATTGTTAGAAGCGTTACAAGGTCCGGCAGCAATTGCCATTGTTAAATGTGCAGCACACACCAAAGGTACAGATTTTGTGTCCCAAGGAAATCGTTAGGCCGACAAGGTTGCTCGCTACTGTGCGGAGCAAGGATACTCTTTCACGGAAGTGGAAGTGGGTGGGAGACAGGAAAAGACAGAGTTAAACATGATGCTAGAAACAGTTGATACTTGGGATGATTTAAAAGACATGCAAGAGAACGCATCAGATTTTGAGAAAAAGACATGGGAAACTGCAGGTTGTGTAAAAAGTGAAATGGATTTGTGGATTTCAGCAGATGGAAGGGCAGTATTACCAAATGAATTAGTGAGTCCAATGGCACGACAGATACATGGTCCAGTACATTTAGGAAGAGATGCCATACTGCGGGTATTTAGGCAGACTTGGTATAACCCAAAGTTCAGAGTTGCCGCAGAAGCAGTGTGTCAAGGGTGTGTAACATGTCAGCAATTGAACGTAGGGAAAAGGACACCAGTTACATTGAGTCACATTGGGAGGTCTGGTGGGCCTTTCAACCGAATGCAATTAGACTTTATTGAGATGCCAAAAAGCAACCGCCTCAGGTATGTTCTGGTGGTTGTATGCATATTTTCCAGATGGGTCGAGGCATACCCTACACGCAGGTGCGATACACTCACAGTAGCAAAGTTGTTGCTTAGAGAGTTAATACCACGCTTCGGGGTGCCGACCTCTTTGGAATCAGACAGAGGGACGCATTTCAACAGTGAAGTTGTGAAGATGCTTTGCTCTGCATTAAATATTGATCAGAAGTTGCACTGTAGCTATCGACCAGAGGCTTCGGGGATCGTGGAGCAGATAAATGGAACTATAAAATCCCGAATGGCCAAAGTGTGTTCATCGACGTCCTTAAGCTGGCCTGATGCCCTGCCCTTGGTACTCATGAGTATGCGTAGCACACCAGACAGGAGAACAGGCCTCTTCCCACACGAGGTTCTAATGGGGAGGGCAATGAGACTTCCATCTGTTCCAACTACAGCTTTGTTGAATATCACAGATGATCTGATCCTGGATTATTGCAAGGGACTTTCTGATGTCATTCATTCTGTGTCTCTTCAGGTGCAGGCTGCTGAAATTTCATCTTCCAGAGACCTATGTCACGACCTGTGCCCTGGTGACTGGGTGCTGGTGAAGAAGCACGTCCGGAAGAACTGCCTAGACGTGCGCTGGAAGGGGCCCTACCAGATAATTCTGACAACGAATACTGCCGTGAAGTGTGGAGGTCTGCCAAATTGGATTCACGCCTCCCATACTCGAAGAGTTCCAGCACCCCTGGAAGAAACAGCTCCTCTCACAGATGAACATCCAGCTGTGGACGGCGAACCACTAGAGGGGATCAGTCAAGCTGTGGGGGTGTCGGAGGAAGCTGGGAGTGCTTCAGATCAAGCGGAACAAAGACAAGACAACAGTGAAACTGAAGTTGCCACAGAAGGAGAAAGTTGCTGTGAATACGGCTCAGACACTGATCAAGTCAAAAGTGATCAAGAACCGAGTGTGAGGACAAGAAATAGGAGAACAAGGCGTGGAGAAGCTAGTTGGCCTGAAAGGAAGAAGAGGCTGAGCTTGAAGCCAACTCCAGAGAGAACTCTTGCTCCTATATCTGAAGACTCAGATCTGGACGAAGGTACACAGAATCAAGAACAGGAGGGTCCAAGAAGATCAAGGAGGGTGCGAGTGCCCTGCAGAAGATACGCCACTCCTGAGTGGACCTACCTAGCAGCAGATGTCCAGTGCACGGAGATCCGGGAGGGTGAGGGAAGTGAAAGTGACCAGTACTGACCCAATCATAATATTGGAAGTGGTGTCGTTGGTACCTGGACTTGAGATCGAAGGGTTGCTGACACTCACTTTCCCCAATCCTCCTTATCTGAGCAGAATAAGAGAACTGATTTTAAACAGAGTGGAATTTCCGACTTTTGGTCCAACAATACCAGCACTTGAGGAGATCATTCTTCGCTTAGAAATTTTAGAATACGTGATTAGAGCCACTGGAACACGCATGATTACAGACTGCTAAAGACTCTGTAAATAAACTGATTGAGAGATAACCTAGCGCCAAGTGGAAGAAGAAGAAATTTAGGGACTTCTCCATTTAGTGGACGGAGAAGGGCTAGGGTTGTCTGTTGCTATAATTCAAAAGACTGATCTTGCAAAAGGGATTATCATCTTCCAGGTGTGGTACGAAAAGACCGAATAAGCAAAGAAAACACTGTTGAAGGAGCAAAGAAAAGAGACTTTGTGTTATGGCAGAAAAATAGAACTACACTGTCTTGAGATCATGGAGGCCGGCAACCCGAACCGCAAGGCAAAATGCATAGTAGGCACACTTTTAGTGGGAGTAATTTTTCTTATAGTTTTAGTAGTTACTGTATCATATATAATGGGACATGAAAATGAAGAGAAGGCAACAAAAGAAGCAAAAGTTGTAGTGACACCGAAACCTACTATTGCTGGTCAAAGGGGGGACAATACAGAGAAAGATAAAGCTTTGCTAGCAGCAGAAACTCGTAGGTTGCACGTAGATGAATCACAAGGAAATTTCAAATCAAATGCATATGCTAAATTACTTTATGAATACATTGATGCTATGGATACAAAGGACTGCTATGTCTGCATGCAATTGCCAGCCTCTGTAGACGAAGGTATTAGGTACCATCATCTTCCTTTGACTTATGGAATCACATGTAGTTTGTTGCTTAGTATATTTTATGGACGCAATAGCTTTGAGTATTATTTTTCAAACTTTGACGCTGTTTTACCAGAGGTCTCGGCCTACAAGCACATGAACAAGTGGGATTATTATAAGAGTGAAGATCGATTAAGGAAATTTTTAATTCCTTGGAGAACGCTGGATACTTCATATGCCCGAAGAAATAATTTGACTTGTAAAATGTCAGAAATTGAGAAAAAGTTTATAGGGCAGGTGGATGATCGATATAGGAGGCAGAAGATCCTAAAGGCTTCGGGCCAATGGAAAACAGATTGGACCGAGGAGGAAAAGTCACACAAAAGGAAGGGTAGTAATGGTCCAATAGCTTTAGATCGAGTGCAAAGAGGGAACCTATGTATATACAGGGGTAAAACCTACTATGAGAATGTGTTTGTGGGAGAAGTAAGTTGTGAACATGCTATCCAAATAGAATACTATACAAAGGAATTCTTGAAGGGAATGCAAGTGATCCCGAATGTATATTTTGTCTCTGGAAGAAATGCATACGTGAAACTACCGGATAATTGGTACGGATCATGTTATTTAGCAATTGTCTTCCCCAAAATATACCATACTAAGGATCTAGAAATCATAGAGGGAGGAACTCAAGCCAGAGGGAGAAGGGATGTAAGCAATGATGAGGTAATTGGAGACGTATTTGGTGCTATGTTCCCTCTTTTAGGGATAATACTGAATTATGTCAAGATTAGGAGATTGGCAACAGTTGTAGATAGGTTGTCTGCCAGTACTGCTAGATCACTAATGCTGGTGGAGGGAGAGATGCAATCGATAAGGGCAATGGTTCTCCAGAACCGACTTGCTCTAGACGTTCTGTTAGCCAAAGAGGGAGGAGTCTGTAAGGCTTTGAAGGTCCAGGAATGTTGCACTTACATTCCAGACAATTCAAAACCTCTTGAAAAATATATACAGAACATCACTGAAATTCATCATGAGATTGAGGATCTGACATAGGTGAATTTGTGGGAATAAGTGGGTCATGGAATGGGTAAAGTTGGAGGTTGGTTTGCCAACCTGGGGAAGGGTTTCATTTGGTACATACTGAAACCTATCATCATAATAGTGATTTGTGTAATCACATTGTGGGGGTTGGTGCGGCTGTAACAATGGTATAGATCAAATAGGTTGCAAAGATCCATGAGAGAGCAGGAGCAGAGGTTAGCTGCGATGCAGGATAACCAGTACAGGAGTCTGATGGCTCTAGAGATGATGAAGCGAGGGAGCACTGCAACGAGTTCTGTTTGATTCAATTCATACCCTCAGGGATGGTGTTGTGATGGTGATGACCTCTAAAGGTCATCAAAGGGGGGAACTGAGAGAGCGCAAATCAAGTAAAATGTAGAGGTGCACCATATTTACAAGCACGTTGCACCAGTCTAGTTAAAGGAACATATAAGAGTGTCGAATTTATAGAGTGCATACATATAAGAGTGTTTAATTAATACAGAGTGCATATATCAGTATGAAAAGCTAATGTAGGAGTGTTTAGAGATGTTAGAATGATATTAAATTCCATGTTATGTGGCTGTTGCAGAGGAGAATGTAATGCTGCTAAACGTAGAAATGTGTAGGCCTTATGGCAGTTCACTGAGAAAGAATACGTGCCTTTACAATTTCACATGATATGGATTACTGTTGTCATAATTCAAAGTATTATTGATCATAGAACTGAAAATATACGTTTTATAGAAGTGTTCCCTATAACCAGTTGTGAGTAATAAGTTAGAATACTGTTTAGGCTGAGAAATAAAGGTTCATAGTGTGCACAGGCCCGTTTCATGTAATTCTAGTAGGCCTGAAGAGATAAGGTCGTTTCTTTTGATCTGCATGTGCTAGTTAGAATCAGGTCGTGTTAAGCATAAATCGTGGACCATGCTCGAAGGTTTACGACTTAGGAGATAAGCTGGAGGCCGGAATTTGGGGCCCACTTCATGGGTGTCTGTTTGCAGGTGCGAGGGGGTTCCAATCAAGTGAGTGATGAATAGAGCTCTGTTCTGGGAGACAGGCACAGGCCTGGAGGAGGGTTCAGGAATTTCCTGGGGGGTACCGTCTTGCCGGAGAAGAGCCTGAGAAGCAAGGTCAACGCTAACAATGAGCCCAGAGGAGTATCAGCATGGAAAAAGCTAGAACCGACACCACGTGAGGGGTGTACGTGAGGGGCGTCTCTGAGGGGCGTTTCTACTGTAATTGTGATTTTGTATTAGGGACAGCACCCCTGGGTGGAGGTAGAGCAGATGGCCTGAGGAACCTAAGAGAGCGGATGGGTAGGCAGATAGAGCATAACTGTGATGCACAGATTTACAACAAAGACTAAGGGAAAGTGAGTGATCTTCTTTGGAAGTCACCACGGCTGACACCTTTTTAGGTTAAGATCTTGCTAAGTAGGGATGTCACTTAGTCTAGTGTAGGGACAGTCTAATTTGGATTTTCCTTCCCTTTTGTAAATGTCGCACAAGTTACAACTTGTGTAAATTCTTGCAACCTTGATGATCTTTGAATTAGTTTTGGTGATATTCTTCTGTCGCCTAAGAGCATTTCGAAAATTCATGTTTGTACTAATGCCAGTGTATCTTTTGAACCTTATATTGAGATGTTTGTATCTCCAGTTATCTTTGGCTTTATAATAAAACTTTAAAACTTATT
The DNA here is from genome assembly GCF_964263255.1 of Lissotriton vulgaris. NCBI lineage: Eukaryota > Metazoa > Chordata > Amphibia > Caudata > Salamandridae > Lissotriton > Lissotriton vulgaris. Next base: position 454,561,721 of record NC_141691.1, read on the forward strand.
CGTAGTAAGTGGTTCTTCAGAGTTGTGCAAAGCCTTAAACTGATTAACCTAGTAGTGGATTGCTTTTTACTCTATGACAGGTAACAAAGGTTCAGTCGACCTGAGTTGGGATCTAGATCTATAGTGATCTGATAAGAGATCAAAAATCCCGCCGTACCAGGAGCATGGGGTGGTCGCCAGTTAGAAGTCAGCTGCCAATTTGCGCTGCGCCTAGTCACTTCTGCTGTGATTTCCCAGTCTTATTTGCTGCTTGTTTCGCTGTTTTTAGACCATAGGTTCTTGTCTGATATGCAGATTTTCCAGATTTTTGGGCTTGACTGGCGGAGCCGCCTTAGTGTGCGGCCATCTCGCTGCTCAGCCTAGCCACGCCCCTCTATATCGAAGACTGCCTTTTTACAGCAGGTGACCCACTAGTGCATTACCCTGCAAACCAACAGGAACACAATGTTAACAGGCAAAGTAATCTACACAAATTGGATATCTATCATGAGAGCCAGGAGAACCAATTTGAAAACCACTCCTACTCAGTGGCACCTCTTTCTACATCCATGCTTACCTGTACAATATGCAGTGCTTGAATAGCAAGTGTTAATGTTCCATTGTCCATATCATCCTGCTATCCCTTCATTATTCATCATCATATGGCCATTTTATCCATCAAGGCAAAGTTGTAGTACATTATCAGGTATTTCCTTTTTACATCGACTGTGTGAACCCTTAGAAGGGTTTCAACGCTATTCATTGCTCTCTTAATTAGGTCTATTTTATAATTATTTACTGTTACTCTTTTGCTTTCCTATATTGTCTGTAGTCATTCAACGGATCTCAGTTTTATATCTTGCCGTGTGGAGTGCAGACAAGAGTCTTGTACTGGTAAGACTTGTTATATCATCCTTTCTCATCTCTAATGGTCTTTTACACTTAAGGTGATATCATTTCTTTCATCTGAACACTCTTATCATCCCCCCTTTGTTTCATAAACATGTTGACCTTGTTTATTCACTCCATTCACATTTCTATTTCTCACTCTTATCATGGTCCTTTACTCAACTTCTCCGTTCTTATCACACTTCTATGGCTGTTTGTAACATTATATCCCAGAACCGGGTGTGTACCTTCCCACATGGAATGTAATCGCCTCAGCCTCAATGTACTGTTTTTCATGAATTTGAAATGTGTATTGTTTTTATTCTAGAACATCGAGGGGTTCTCCTGAAGATGGCGGTTCTTCATCGAAACGCACGTAGAGATTGATTTGGATATTAAGTGTACTGTTTAAACATTAAGATTGTTCACGACACTAATTGTATTGTTTACACAATTGAATCGCTATTATGTTCTTTTTATGTAACAGTGTATATGATATGTTTTTTTACACCAAGGGGGCTATATCATCCATATAGTTGCCACCTTTTTTAAATTTAAGAGGATGTTTTTGTATGTTGTATACTGCTGCAATTTCGAATAAATGCATGTATATATATTTTTTTACTAAAATAATGTTGTTGTCAGTACATTGAGGCTCACATCCACTAACAGTTCATTGTCTAACCTGAGCACCTTCAGGTCAATTGTTGCCTGGGAATTTTTTATTATATTTATATCTATCATGAGAGCCAGGAGAACCAATTTGAAAACCACTCCTACTCAGTGGCACCTCTTTCTACATGCATGCATACCTGTACAATATGCGGTGCTTGAATAGCAAGTATTAATGTTCCATTGTCCATATCATTCTCTGGGATGAAAGTGCTGCAGGCAGTGCCAATCACAGTTCAGACATCTCCCTCCTTTGCGGTTATTAAGTCCAGCTAAAGTGAAGCTACATTACCATGAGGCGGATGGCTTGTTTTTCCTGCTTGATCAAATAGAGGTAGAACTCAGTGCTGTTCATCGTTTTGATCATTTCCAAGCAGGTGATTTGGAACCACTGCCACTGCCCTCACTTGTGTCTCTGTGAACAGTCTAAACTCTTCTGGGATGTTTTTGATCTGATCCCAGCCAAAATAGTTTGCTGCTCTTTTTTCACAACCTTGTTGCTGCAAGTCTGTTAGCTCTTTTCCAGGAATTACCAGGGTCGAAGTGTTCAACATCACCAGGGAGCATAAACCTCTCCATCCGGGAATCAACTGTTTATAGGGGAAACAACCTTTACGACGCAACGTTTACAAAGCACTACCATTACACCAAAACTTTTACAACGCAACATCCATTACAACGCATGCCATTACAATGCAACCATTACAACGCATGACACTACAACGCATACCACTACAACGCATGTCATTACAACGCAGTCATTACAACGCATACCATTTCAACGCATAGCATTACAACACATAGTACCCTTACACTATCCAACACTTACCCTACTGTTGCACCCACTGGAGTTAGAATAGTAATTTTTACCCCTACACTATCCAATACTTACCCTACTGTTGCACCCCCTGGAGTTAGAATAGTAATGTTTACCCCTACACTATCCAACACTTACCCTACTGTTGCACCCCCCTGGAGTTAGAATAGTAATTTTTACCCCTACACTATCCAATACTTACCTTACATGCAATGTATTGTTATGCGTTGTAATGGTATGCGTTGTAAAGGTAGTATGCATTGTAATGGAATGCGTTGTAAAGGTAGTCTTTAAACATTCGTTGTAATGGCATGCGTTGTAATGGAATGCGTTGTAATGGATGTTGCGTTGTAAAAAATGTGTTGTAAAGGTATGCGTTGTAAAGGTATGCGTTGTAACGTCATACATCCGTTTATACCCCTGCTCACTGCACTGTCAGTAGAAATCCGTAAGCCTGGAGGTGCCCCATTGCGTATCCAGAATGCTCTGTATCACTACGCAGCTAGCATTCACGCCCATTGAAAGTGTTCCTTTTCCTCTGAAAGGTAAGGAATACAGGGTAAGTTTCCATACAATCAGTGGTTGATCTTTCTCTTCTAGCCAAGTGTACACACCCACAACAGTGTCTCAGATTTCCTGACATGGGTTAGCCACACTTTCATTGAGCCCACCCATGTGACCCATCCCCTTCCGATCCCCGAGCTGGACAACCCTACACAGGAACTCTATATTGAGAGACCACTTTTTTTTAAAAACTGCCCCGGAGATGCTGAGGGCCACCCTAAGACCACAGATGGATGCTGAAGTGCACTTGTTTGTGCACAGAGTTGGGGGTTTTGCTACCTTAAAGAATCTCTAGATTAGTTTGAATATCATTCGGTTCAGTGTTGGGTTGGTGTTGCATCTGGTCAGGTTTACAACTACCCTGTGGGGTTCTATCTTGTTGGGCTGGACCTTGACCCTCATCCTACATAAGTAAAGTTGAATGAGGCAGTTTTTTGGGGACAGGTAAAGTCTATCATCTCCTACCACATGTGGGATCAGCAAATAGACATAACATGACCTGGCTGATGCTTGGGAGCTGATTGAGGTCATGTGTTGATACCAAGTGTTATGTAACAGAGCGCTATGAAGTGCGAGTGGGATGCCATTGTTCAGTTTAGTGTAAATATAGGTGACATATGAGAGGTCCTTATGCAGGCACTGTAGTTCCCCATTTGTTAATCCCTTTTGAACCGGTAGTTCATCAATGGTGAGTAAGTATGTTATTACCCATGGAAGACAGAGGGTACATATGTACAAAAATATACATAACTTTTGCTGTGACACTGTAGTTTGAGAAGTGAGTCCCTCCAGGGTCATCTGTGCTCTTCGGATAGCTGTGTTTCTTCTCCTCCAGATAGGAAAGTGTTTTCAGTATTTCATTCATGAAGGGTTCATTGTGGAAGGTTTAAGCCGTGCACTCTACCATTTTCCCCTCCACCTAAAAGGCTATGGGTGTTGCGATGATCATCCGATAAGGACCCTCAAATTTGACCTCTTTCCACTTTTTTTTACAAAGTTCTCAATGTATACATCCTGTCCAGGCTGGGGTGTTTGATATGGCAGCTCTGAGTTGGTAGACTTAGATGTTTTGTGGTGGACCTACTTGGATAAGAACCTAACGGGTTTGCTTAGTTCTGAAAGATATATATATATAACTCATCTCTCAATGCTTTGGGGGGGCCTCAGAACATAACCTGGACCTGGTTTTCGGGATAGTTGTCCCCATCAATCTACCATTCATCATCTGGTGTGTGTGAGATGAACATTACTGCTAGGTGTGTTGCTTAGTGCAATTAAAGCTAGAGGAAGGCAGTGGAGCCATTTCTTTTTAACCCCTTCGATGCTCATGACGGAATGGTTCCGTCATGAGCATCGGTTGAGCTGTGCTCATGACGGAACCATTCCGTCATGACCACACCCATTAACATTAGGGGTCAGCACTGGTGATAAATGTGGGCAGCAGTCAAGGTGTTAAGGGTGGTGCAAATTTTACTTGTGTTGTTTTTTAAATGGCCATTGAGCCTTTCCGCAATGTTGTTGCTTTGGTGGTGGTAGACTGATGCTAATTTATTTGTGATCCCTAGCAGGGTTCAGATGTTATCAAACATGGCGTTGACAAAGTGTTTCCCACTGTCTGATCTGATGACATTGGACACACCCCACCAGGGTATCACCTCCCTAGCTAAGAAGGTTGCCATTGCCTTGCCATTGTGGAATGACTTCTATCCACCAAGGAACAACTACAATCAAATTCCTGTAGTTGGCACATTGATCACTTATGCCGATTAAGTCGATGTTTAATGCCTTAAAGCATCAGGTTGGTCTGGGGATGGATGATGTTATGACCTTGACTGTTAGTTTGGGGGCATATAGCTAGCAAACAGCACAATAATCTAAGTGCAACATTATGTTGTCCATAGTGTTGGAGAGAAACCAGTTAGCCTGTACTTCCACCAGTACGTTTTCATTTGCAGTGTGTGCTGGGAGGTGTAATGGGGGCAGTGCTATGTTAAGGGAGCTCTGGGGCATGACTGGTTTTCAGGTGGGTGGGTGCCGATATATGAGATTGGATGCTGGCTGTGTGCAGCCTCTGGCTTCCCACAGATCTTTCTTGTGTAGTAATGCGATTTCCTGCAGCTCTCTCAAATGCAGTTTTTCTGTCTCAGTGTAGGGTTTATCCTGAGTGGGTTTTGTCTCTGCTACCTGCTATAAGCGGAGTACGTATGTCTCTTCAACTGTGCCATTAGCTGCCCTCTTGCCATTTCGTCAGTTAGAGCATTTCACCATTATACAAAGTCTTTGCCCCTGGAAAGCACAGTGCATTTCACCACAGCTATGTGTTTAGACAGGGTCAATGCATTAGTTAGTACCTTGAGGAGCTCCTTGTGCATGACGGGTGTACCGTCTGAAATAAGGAAGTATCACCCTTTCCACCTCTGAATGCTCAAATATACTTTGGTGGTGACTTAGTCTGAGTAAGATGTTACTGTCTTCCCTGGGCTTTGGGTGAGCTCTTCAATCAATGCTATTAACTCTTCCACCTGTGTTGAGAGGTGTGGTAGCAGGGTTAGCTGTGCTCGGACTCGGACCATTTGCAATAGAGCATGGCTACTAGCTGTTACTAAGGCTGCCCCATGTCTCTTACCCCTGTCTCCTGGTCTATCACAGAGGACCTGTTGATGAACAGCCCCTTGCTGTCTGGAATGATATCCTCCTCTGCCTGGCTAATCCCATTAGGGGTGTATCTGGCACAATCATGGATATCCTGGCCCGCGTTAACTTCATGGGCCAAGAAGGTGGCTTGGTTCACCAGGTTACATCGCACACTTTTTGGTGAGGGTCAGGAGAGAATTAGTTGGTAGCCTGAAACCCATTGCATAGTAATCGTCCTCTTGCTCTTTTGTATAACCACAATGTACTACATACAGTGCCAGCAGTGCTCCCATTACATTGGAGGTGCTCTTATAGACTGTAAAAGCTGCTGGTGCCAGAGCATGTTTGCCTGGGAAGTGACCCTGCATGACTGAGCCTAAGAGCCCACTGTAGTATGCAAGGGAGTTGTGCCCCAAGGGATAATCCAGTGTCAAAATTATTGACATGACTTGCCTGTAACTGTGGCTAAATAGGAGGAATTCCTTATTGTAGTAGGGTGTCCCTAGCACAGGTGAGCACGTTATTACAGTTTTAGCACATATTATTCCAATGCGCAGAGCCTATTGGGAATATAAGATCATGCATCTTGGGCGTTGATGTCAGCTTCTTGATGCCAGCTTTCACCTCTTTCATGGCAGCAAAAAAGGGGGTGGGGGGTGAGCATGTAGTAGTCAATTCCCCACTACCAGATGTAATTGCACAGACCCAGGAATTTTTGCATCCTTTTTTAGTTGGCGGGGTGGCTTAGCCCTAAAGTAACTAGCTTCTGATATCAATTGCCCAAGATAATTAACCTCCTACTGCACATATTGCACCTTGCCCCTTTCCACCTCCATCCCATTTCGGCCAGTGCAAAAAGTAGAGCTATTATTTTCTGACAAGATATTACTTCAGAGGAGTCGAATATATCAGAGTGCTACTCGACTGGAAGTTAGTGAGATACCTCCTCAGTATTCTATTAAACTTGGGGACTCACAATACCTTTGCATTAATCTCGAGAATCATAATCTCGAGAACCCTTCAAAATGTAAATGCTGTCAGATATTGACTGTCAGCGTGCAGCAGTTTATATATTAGTCAAGGTGATGGAGGAGTCCAGTACTATGAAGAATTCTGGGACCACGATGTTGAGGGGGTGTAGGTCTTGTACCAAGTGCCACGTCCCCCTTTGACTCTTCTTGACTGAGTAGATTGGTGTATTATAGAGGTGTACTCCCATGTGAAGAACCCCTTAATCAATTAATGCCTGGATTTTGGGTGAAATACCCTTGTTGGTTTCTTTGGAGAGAGAGTATTGGTGCACTCTGGGTATGTTAGCCACTTCTCTCAACGTAATCTTCACAGGTTTAGCGATATTAATGAAACCTACCTCCACATCCCTAAGCCCACAATCGTGGTGGGACATTTGACAAATCATGCTCCTAGAAGTGTGCCAGTACTGCCACAGGTAGCAGGGTCCTATTTTATAGTTCCACCCTAACCTCAATCCAATATGTAAAAGTAATCTCTGAAGCTCTTGGACAGTTGAACAGCTGGCCATCTGTTATCTCCTATACGCTGGGACCAGGTGTTAAGAAGATGACAGATGCCCACATCATATTTGATTGATCAGTGGCCTGCAGGACCCCATAAGAAGGCTATATTTCAACTGTCTTGAAGCCGAACAATGCTTCCTCTTGGGGTTTCCAGTCATGGTGTCCCTTTCGTCAGAGTACGCATTTGTTGGGCAGTTGCAACTTCAGTCCCAGTAATTCTGGCGGGCATATTAAAGACAATAGTTAGAACTATCTTAGTGAAGGCAGTCTGGTCGGTGGGGTACACTCTCAATGACTCATCTGTATTGAGGGGACGTTTTTGTGACATGTGTGACACCCCAGGGGTGGAGTAGGTCATTGTCACATCATCTGAGAAGTGAATTATCATGTTTAAGTTGCCCCTTCATGTTGCTGCCTCCTATGTCTAACTCGAAGGGTTTTGTGAAGGGGACCCTTATTACACTGCCCAAGGTTTATCTTGATATGGGGACTATTCCTTCCCTTATGCATAAGTTAGTGAGATACCTGTGTGGTATACAGTCATAATATCGAATAAAAAATATTGTTTGGTCAAAATATCGAGTTAAAAATATAGAATGGACACAATATCGAATGGACAGAAAATAGACTACAAAAATATCGAATAGAATAGCAAAATATCGAAAAGAATAGCATTAATATTGAATCCAAATTATAGAATGGACAAAATATCGAATGGACAGAATATAGACAACAAAAATATCGAATTTGAGGTAAGTAAGTTAATATGAATTTTTTAAAGTGTTTTTATGTTACTATATGTGTGAAAAGTGTATATTTATTTTTTAATGCATTTTAATTAATTAATTAAATTGTATTTAATTTTTGCGTAATATAATTCTGTAGCGGGTTGTGGGTTTATAGGGGAATAGGGTGGGAAGTAATTGAAATAGAATTAGTTAAATATGTTAATTTATTTATTGGTATTTATTTTGAATTATTTGTTAATTAATTATTAATTAGTAATTAATTAAAATATAATTGGTCAAAAGTTTTAATTAATTGATTAATTGATAATTATGTTAATTTTAATAATTTCTTTTCAGTAGTGGGTTGTGCGTTTATAGGGGAATAGTGTGGGAAGTAATTGAATTATAAATAATAACATTTTTAAATTTATTTATTGCTTATTTTTGTTGTAATATTACATGTTTTATTAATTGTTACTTCATTAAGTGTTAATTGGTAAATAATTTGTATTAGTAGGTAATTTTTTTAATAATTACATTTCATTTGTATTTTTAATTGATTAATTATTATATTATATACAATTGTTAATTATTTTATATTATTTGTAATTTGTATTAATATTTAATTTAATTTATATATGAAGTATTTACTTTCCCTACTGTTGCACTCTCTGGAGTGGGATTAGTAATTTTTACCCCTACGCTATCCAACGCTTTCCCTACTTTTGCACTCTCTGGAGTTGGAATAGTAATTTTTACCTCTTCGCTATCCAATACTTTCCCTACTGTTGCACTCTCTGGAGTGGGAATAGTAATTTGTACCTCTACGCTATCCAACGCTTTCCCTACTGTTGCACTCTCTGGAGTGGGAATAGTAATTTTTACCCTCCCGCTATCCAATGCTTTCCCTTCGGTTGCACTCACTGGTGTGGGAATAGTAATTATTACCCCTACGCTATCCAACGCTTTTCCTACTGTTGCACTCTCTGGAGTGGGAATAGTAATTTTTACCCCTACGCTATCCAACGCTGTCCCTACTGTTGCCTTCTCTGGAGTGGGAATAGTAATTTTTACTCTCATGCTATCCAATGCTTTCCCTACTGTTGCACTCATTGGAGTGGGAATAGTAATTTCTACCCTCCCGCTATTCAACGCTTTCCCTACTGTTGCACTCACTGTTGTAGGAATAGTCATTTTTATCCCTACTCTATCCAATGTTTTCCCTACTGATGCACTCTCTGGAGTGGGAATAGTAATTTTTACCCCTACGCTATCTAACGCTTTCCCTACTTTTGCACTCTCTGGAGTTGGAATAGAAATTTTTACCTCTACGCTATCCAACGCTTTCCCTACTGCTGCACTCTCTGGAGTGGGAATAGTAATTTTTACCCCTACGCTATCCAACGCTTTCCCTACTGCTACACTCTCTGGAGTGGGAATAGTAATTTTTACCCCTGCGCTATCCAACGCTGTCCCTACTGTTGCCCTCACTGGAGTGGGAATAGTAATTTTTACCCCTACGCTATCCAATGCTTTCCCTACTGTTGCACTCTCTGGAGTGGGAATAGTAATTTTTACCTCTACGCTATCCAATGCTTTCTCTACTGTTGCACTCTCTGGAGTGGGAATAGTAATTTTTTTCCCTACGTTTTCCAATGTTTTCTCTACTGTTGCACTCACTGGAGTGGTAATAGTACATTTAACCCACTCGCTATCCTACGTTGAAAATATTATATATGTTTTGTTAATAATATGTATATATATATATATATAAAAAAATGAAGTTACATTAATTATTTATTAATTTTAAGTTTATTTAAGTATTTTCAAGTATGTTTAAATAAATTATATTTATTATTATATTAATTTTAAATTACTTTTAAGACATTTAAAAAATTCGATATTTTGACTGTCTATATTTTTTACAACGATATTTTGGAGTCTATATTTTTGTACTTACCTGTTTGAAGATAGGAATTCGATATTCTGGCATTCTATATTTTCTCTATGAAATTTTGGCAGGTCGATATTTTGCTCCTTGATATTCTGTCAGTGATCCACCTGTGTCTATCAGTACGCTGTAAGAAGTGTTATTTACCAGCACTATAATGGTGGCTTCTTCTTTTTATCGACGGGTGACTGGTGGTATGTGATTGTGTGTGTTTTTCCCATATTTCAGATGTTGGATCAATCGTTGTTGTCCCCACAACCTTTCTACTTCTAGGAGTTGAGGAGGAGCTGAGACTATGCCTTGCACTGGGAGTTCTGTGATGTCTGTCCACCCTTTCCTGTCCACTATATATTACCACCTCTGCTCTTTCTGCCATCTGCTTCATCTTTTCTGAACCTGTGCAGCAAAACCTCCCTCGGAGCCACCACCTTCAGTGCTAATGTGGCTACAGCCGTTCTTCCCAGAACAATCCGTTCGGTGGTACCCTGCCTTCTGTCCCAGCTTCTCTCTGTATTTTCGCTCTGTTTCTAGCCGTATCTTGCTTCCCTTTGTGGTATTGTTCCCAACTTGCAGTAAATTGCTGCATGTTGGCTACATTCCAATTGGGATTTCCTCCTTCATTTCTGATGCAATCCTCTACTACTGCAATGTCCTTGGGCTCAAACAATCCCTCCCTAGGCCAAATTGGTCCCTCTACTCGGTCCAGTTCACTAGCAGGTAGTAAAATGGGTACAAAAAGCTCTTGAAATACTATTTTGCTATTGTCTCCCTGCAGTAGTTCTTTCTTTACCTTGCACCCATGTGGAGCAACAGGTATCACTGTCACTGCTATCCTCATGTGCCTGTAAAAGGGCCAATTATATTCCCTGCATCGCACGTCAGTGAGCACCAGACTGCCTTGATCCCTGATTTCTTCATCGGCTCTTCTCCTTTGATGACCAGGCGGTGGGACTCGGAACCCTGCAAGTAGCCTTTCATCTACTTCCATTTTGCACCAGTGCAGCCCCCTGTACCTATCTCCACTTCCCTCATGTGGGGAGCACGATGTTCTCTGCTCTTGGTCAAATTCCTGGTTGCATACCATTTCTCCCTTGAGCAGGAGCTCATACCTCTCCTCCTCACACCATATGGCCTGTCTCTTTTGCTCTGATCTACGCACTGCTTTTTCACCTGGCTTCGCTTTCAAATTCACCCTCCATTTCTTCCTCAGCTACCTGGACAAACCCTGTAGCCCCACCTTCGTCATCAATTTGTGGGGGACTGGAGCTCCCGCTTCAGAGCCCACACATGCGCAGCAGCATCTCCACTCCACGTATGCCTACCCCACCCGGGACTACACCCCCGAACTCCGCAGCAATACCTAACAACAATTTAGCAGTCAATGTCTGCTATTTTCTAATGCGAACATAAGGCAACACTATCAACAGGCAATAATAACCATTTAATAATGGCCGACTCAGTAACCTTGGATTCGTATCCGTTGAGGACACACCTATCCCGAATCTTTCAATTTAACAACCTATTACCCAATTAACACCACTATAAAAGAACCCCACCCGACCATGGCTTCTCACAACCACGGAAGCCACGGACGAAGGAGGAAGCACCGACGTGCTGGGGGTTGAGTAAGTACGGCATAGCCGATTGGGACAAACAGTTAGTAGCCCACAACTGCTACTCACTGCAGAAAACAACCAGCATTAGGACGGCCAAATATACGAGACAAGAATATATTTCCTTTTCCCTCTCTTTTGCGCTCCCACCTTACAGATGGACCTCCATTACCCTTTGTCCAGACTTGGCTCATGAGGCACTGATTCCCATCTTCCTAAGTATGTATCACTGTCAGAATACATGCTGTATTCCAAGCTAACAGACTGTGTGTGTGTTCTAGTGCATGTGTGGCTTACTAGGATGTTGTATAGCACTTTATGTTACCCCATTGAGAAACCTCAGGATTCATCAGATATACGTAGCAAAAATGTCTATATGTATGTGTGCAGTCCTCCAATTTCTTTCTCCCTTACTGGTGACTAATATGTCAGCGCAACAGGATCCGCGCATTAATAACCGCGTTCTCTTGTTGTTTCAGGCTTATTACATCAGAATTACTGATATAGCTAGGGACACGTGTAAATATAAATTATCTTTACACATTGATAAATAGTATATCATCACTTTCCTTTGTACATACACCCTAAAATTTTGTGGAATAGCATGAGTGAGTGACAGGGGGATCCAACCCTGGTCCTGACGAAGGGGTATAGCGCCCCGAAACATGTTGACCCGTACAGGAGAGTAAGCCCATTAACTTGCTTTACCTCTCCGAATCACTTTTTTAACAATACCAGCCAGTGTCTATTAAATAGTTTTTTCTACCACTAGGCCAGGTATTTTTTAACACCACCTATCTATATCACACCACTGACCCTAGTGACACTCACTCCCATTGACTCGCATAGCACTCACAATAAAAAGGTGCTCCAGCGTAGTCGCTTGTCGCAGCACTGCCCCGTCCCGCAGCGGGGCGGGAAGACCCCGATGATGAAGCATGACACCAAGGGCCCTTTTGGTGTGTGAGGGGTATTTTAACACAGAGTGTGTATTCCATGAACATCAGGATACATACCAACTCTACGTGAGGTGGACCTTTGTTGATTAATTGTACTTTCAGGAGAGGAGGATAGGCCCACCCTGGTGCCGCTGAGCACCACCTCTTCACACCCCCCATTGATATTTTTTACTTATGGGATCCTAATGCAGGGGCAGTGGGTGTGAGCACATCCATCCCTGCATATGGCTGGATATGGCAAATGTTCCCTTCTTGGGCCAGAGAAATGTGTGTGCCTTCCTTTGTGAATAACACATAACATATATGCAATATATGCAATTTTTTTAATTGGAATAGATGGCTATTCAGTAATTTGGCTAACACAATTCAAATGATCTTTTAGTGGTTTGGTTTGTCCAATCATAGGGGCAATTTGTACGTGGTGCACTCTAAACATTTTAAATACTATGAGCTCAGAGATTGCAAGTTCTTACATAAAACAGTTGAAACGAGTGTTTACATGAAATAAGATGACGGTCCTTCTAGTATTTGTAACACAGGGTGAATATGTAATAAATTTGCTCAAAACCTCTATGAACTCAATATAGATTTCAACGACAGTCAATGCCATAACAACATTACATACACTTCATCAAAGATTGACAGAGAAAACATTGTTTTGTCAAAAATAAAACTTAGTTGTTCATTGCACTTTATCCTCTAGCAAGATAGGACTATCGTGGAACATGTTCCTAAGTGAGCTGGATAGCCTAACACTATCCGCTCCGAGACAAAGGTGATAGTCAAAGATACCAAATGTAATAATTGGGAAACACCGGTCCCTCTTGGCCACACACAAGTTACACCCAGTTTCCAGGGCCCATGTTTTCCCTAAAGTCAGAATTACACCACATATCACATTCAGGGATCACGCATACACTCTGTCATGCCCAGAGGTCCAAGTGACCAACACCTCTCACTCCTTTCAGATACTACAGGTGTTATTAAACCAGTTAGAACCGAGAAATTCCTTTTAACTAAAAAAAACGATGAGACTGAGGTGCCACTCCGCCCACTCAGGATAACAGTATCACAAAAATAGCATCCTGGGAGCCATAAAGGCCTATTTAAATAGATATTCACCTTTCCTAGCATCCTAACTGTCAAAACAAAGTGCAAAAGACTTTAACAGTAAGGTGTTTGAACTGCTGTGACCCACAAATCTCAGAATTGGATTTGTTGCCTTGGAAAATTGTAGCAATGTAGTTAAAGTCATGGTAAACATTTCAGTGTGCTGTGTTTGGCACTCATTGTGCAGGACTGTCTCAAAACTGGACGCATAGTCAGCAACTTACTGAATACCTGCAGAAGAATCTGCATTATTTTAGTTGAGTATCGTTTAACCCCTCCCATGCTCATGACAAGCTGAGCTCGTCATGAGCCACGGTGCTGCAGTGCTCATGCCGAGCTCAGCTCGTCATGGCCCTTTGAACGCTCAGGTGAGGGGAGAATTCCTCCGCTGTGCTGAACGTTCCACGGAGCCAATGCACCTGTGACAAGCTAAGCTCGTCATGAGCACAGGAGCACTGTAGCTCTTGACGAGCTCAGCGCATCATGAGCATGCGAGCGCTGTGCGCGCCCCCCCCAGCACAGCGGGGGAATAACCCCGCAGCGAAGGGGTTAATGTACTAACTGGCTACCAGTTAAAGCCTTCATACAAGAGGTGCAAACACAATGGAACTCAACCTATTGCATGTTGCAACGTCTGTTCGAGCAGTACAAACCGATTAATGAGTATGTCATTTGTGGATTTGTTGCTTTGTAAAATTGTAGCAATGTAGTTAAGGCCATGGTAAACATTTCAGGGTGCTGTGTTTGGCACTTTGCATCAACCTCATTGTGCAGGACTGTCTCAAAACTGGAGGCATAGTCAGCAACTTACTGAATACCTGCGGAAGAATCTGCATTAATTTCAGTTGAAGATCATTTAATGTACTAACTGGGTACCAGTTAAAGCCTTCATACAAGAGGTGCCAACACATTGGAACTCAACCTATTACATGTTGCAACGTCTGTTCCAGCAGTACAAACCGATTAATGAGTATGTCATTTGAAGAGGAGGGGATACAACTTTGAAAACATGTCTACTGTGATGAACAAATGGGCCCTAGTCAAATGCCTGATAGAGATGCTAGTTCTTTTTGTAGTTTCCTCACAGGAAGTCAGCAAGGTGCACAGTACAATGAGCCAAGCTATCCAGTTGTTGCTTCTGCTACAGGACCAGTTAAAAATGGTGGCTGAATGAAGATGTGCATAAAGTGGTTCAGAGCTTAATTTTTCACATGGCTGACAATACAAGGCTGCAAAGACACATTGTGTCATCCAAAGAGTACATTTGTGCCACAATATTTAATCCACGGCACAAAAAAATACTACCCACTTTCAGAAGGGGATGTGTCAGAATATAAGACGTGGCTTATTCAGCGAGCCAGGGACCTGGAAGAAGAACAAATAGAAATTAGGGGCCTCAATTATGGGTTTTTTGCCACAGGGCAGTACAGCAGGTTTTGCTGCTGCACTGCTCTACAGCAAAAGAAAAGGGCAGGAATTTGCTGTATTGAAAAGATATGGTGCATTCCTGTCCTTTTCCCCTGCGCTGGCACACAATGGGCAGCCGTGCACCAACTCAGGCACCTTTGCACCATGGTGCAAGGGTGTCTGCGTTGCGGGGATGATTGTTTTTGTGCGGGAAGAGAAACCTTCATGCTCAATGACAACCACAAGAGGCTTTTTTTTCTTTCTATTAGTACTGCAGAATTTAGCACACATAGAAAAAGGAAAAGTGAGGAAAAATAAAGATATTTCTCCTCTTTGTGCCTCCCTTACTCCTCCCCTAGGGCGGCGTACATTTTTGGAGCAGCCTCAGACCTACGATTTCTCATAAATCTATGGCATTGTGATAAAGCCATGGATGTTGCTGGGACCATCCCAGCAACACCCATGGAATGCCCATTTCATGCAGTTTTCTGAGTGAAAGGGGCACATATTTATAAAGCCAAGAAGAGTCATGTAATGTGGCTTTATGTGGCCTTATAAATATGCAGGTGCACATTGCTCCACCGGAACGTCAAAAAAGCAATGTTCCGGTGGTGCAATAGTGCCAGTAGAACCTCATACATGAGGCCTTAGATTCCCACCACTGGGCACAAGATCTAGGGTACCACCTATAACTTTTAGAGAGGACCATCCTGTTGTCTCACAGCAGCCAACACCAGGAACAATAACACTGGCAGCATCAAAAACAACTGGAATACAACAATCGACAGAACCTCTGGATTGGGTTGTTTTTAATTTACAGGTCTTTAGTCCAGTGCAGAGGTAACGGCAAAAGAGGTCAAGGAAGTTGCAGCACCAATGACCATTCAGAGGATGTTCCAGGACTATATGGATGGCCCAAGAGAGGTCTATGTGAATAAAAACCCGTTGGTTTATTGGAATGGGAAGATGCACACATTTCCAGAACTCAACAGGCTGGCAATAAAGTATATTGATTTTTTAATAGACAGTGTGTCCACTGTGTGTGTTCAGTGCAGCTGGTGCAGTTGTCACAGTGAGAAGGACCAGTCTCTCACCTCAAAATATGGTGAGATTGACCATGATCAAAATGAACCAACACTTCATACCACACAAGTACAGCATTCCTAAACATAACAGGAGGAAGATGAAGGCGATTGGTCAGACTCACATGTGTTAGATCACGATGACCAACTTCTGGGTGTACCACCTAAGTTTAAGGATGAACTCTACTCTTTGACTAAGAGTAGGCCAAAAAGGAGATGTTTATTTATTACTATATCAAGATATAGCTAGTGGAACATTTTGTTTGTGACTGACTAATGCAGCCTCACCATTTATAGGCACATGTATGGCTGGATTGGAGTTGGACAAGCATATAGTGAAGAATCCTCCTCACTCAATTCAAAGATATTGGAGGTAGGGGGGGCATCAAATTCCGTTCCGCTCGTGGAAATTGCAATAATTTGACATTTTTGCGTTCCACAGAGAGCACGAAAATGCCAAAATTTCCGCAATCCACACCGTACTGGAAATTTATTTCTTGCCAGCGCTTGAAAAATACGTTCTCGCGCGCGCGATCGCCTTCCCAGAATACCCACTTTTGCCGACAAGTTTTCCCGATCCGGTCGCGTGCTCCACGAGATGTTGGTAGCCGTTTGAGTTATCCCACGCGAGTTCGCACCTGTGATCACGTCATTAGTCTTGCGATCATGCACCGCAAGAGTATGAGATCTCGAACACGTCATTCTCCACCGCAAGCGAGAGGGTGAGGACGCAAATACGTCATATCGAACGCGACAAGGAGCGAGAGAAACCGAACACGTCATTCTCCACTGTGAGCGAGAGCGTGTGGATGCAAACACGTCATATCCAACGCGTCAGGGAGCGATAGAATGCAAACACGTCATTTTGGACGTGCCATCGACATCCGACAGAAGTAAGGTGAAGCTCGAGAACTCGAAGATGTAAAATTTTCAATCTGGAGAAGAATATCAGCTCTAGCAGCATAAAACCTTCTGCAAATGATGATTTGGATGGAAAAAACTCCTCAGACTGACATTTGGCTGTCCTTTTTGTGCAAGGAGTCCTTTTTTAAAATGGGGGGAGAGGGAGGAAGTGCCACAGAACCTCCAACTTCCTGTTCCTGTCCAGCAGACTCCTCCTAGTGCTTTGTCTATCTCCTGCTCATTCTGCCTTTGGATTTTGAGCTGGAACGATCACTATTTTTGTCTGCTGCATCATTGCCATTAGGCTTGAGGATTTTTGACTTGGATATTTTACAAGTAAGTGGTTGTTGTGTCTGTTTTATTGGGGGCATTGCAGTTGTTGCAACTACAATTTAATTTTGGTAACTATCAGTCCTTTTTAAAAAAAAATGTTGTGAGTAGTAGTAGTCAGTTGGCCCAGAGCTAGTCATGCATGGGTGCATGATGAAGCAACTGTTCCTTTGCTGTTTTTTTAATGTAGTTCATTTTCAAGCATCATTTAGGGCATGGATGGTATTGGATTGAGTTGGGAAATGCTTTTTTTTGGGGTGGGCTTTCAGTTGTTGGGCCTGGCCATGCGGCTTTTGGCCATTTAGAAGCCTAGGCCTGCAAGCTTGTCTGACCTTGTCTGCCAACAGGCCTGCTTTCATCCAGTAGGCTCAGAGCAGATAGCCACAGCTGCATTAAACAAGTGTGCTCTGTTGAATTTAGACATCATTTAGGGCATGGAGGGCATTGGATTGAGTTGGGAAATGTGTTTTCTTTGGGGTGGGCTTTCTGTTGCTTGGCCTGGCCATGTGGCTGGTGGCCATTTAGAAGCCTAGGCCTGCAAGCTTGTCTGACCTTGTTTGCCAACAGGCCTGCTTTCATCCAGTAGGCTCAGAGCAGATAGCCACAGCTGCATTAAGCATGTGTTTCTGTGTGGTCTGTTGAATTTAGACATCATTTAGGGCATGGATGGCATTGGATTGATTTGGGAAATTTGTTTTTTTTGGGTGGTCTTTCTGTTGTTGGGCCTGGCCATGTGGCTGGTGGACATTTTGAAGCCTAGGCCTGCAAGCTTGTCTGGCCTTGTCTGCCAACAGGCATGCTTTAATCCTGTAGGCTCAGAGCAGGTAGCCACAGCTGCATTAAACAAGTGTTTCTTTGTGGTCTGTTGAATTTAGATATCATTTAGGGCATGGATGGCATTGGATTGAGTTGGGAAAGTGTTTTTTTGAGGTGGGCTTTCTGTTGGTGGGCCTGGCCATGTGGCTGGTGGCCATTTTGAAGCCTAGGCCTCCAAGTATGTCTGGCCATGTCTGCCAACAGGCCTGCTTTCATCTGGTAGGCTCAGAGCAGGTAGCCACAGCTGCATTAAACAAGTGTTTCTGTGTGGTCTGTTGAATTTAGACTTCATTTAGAGCAGGGATGGCATTGGCTTGAGTTTGGAAATGTGTTTTTTTGGGGGTGGGATTTCTGTTTTTGGACCTGGCCATGTGGCTGGTGGCCATATTGAAGCCTAGGCCTGCAAGCTTGCCTGGCCTTGTCTGCCAACAGCCCTGACTTCATCCTGTAGGCTCAGAGCAGGTAGCCACAGCTGCATTAAACAAGTGTTGCTGTGTGGTCTGTTGAATTTAGACATCATTTAGGGCATGGATGGCATTGGATTAAGTTGGGAAATGTGTTTTTTTTGGGTGGTCTTTCTGTTGTTGGGCCTGGCCATGTGGCTAGTGGCCATTTTGAAGCCTAGGCCTGCAAGCTTGTCTGGCCTTGTCTGCCAACAGACCTGCTTTCATTCGGTAGGCTCAGGGCAGGTAGCCACAGCTGCATTAAACAAGTGTTTCTGTGTGGTCTGTTGAATTTAGACATCATTTAGGGCATGGATGGCATTGGATTGAGTTAGGAAATGTGTTTCTTTTGCTGTGGGCTTTCTGATGTTGGGTGTCTTAAAGACATGCCTTAGTTGTGTGTGTATGGTGTTTGTTGGTGTGCAATGCATGCACCCTGCAGACCTTTTTTGGGCCTGTGTATTTTTGTTTTTTGCATTTCATTGTATTAAAAAGGCAGAGCAGTGTGCTTTAGCATGCATCTTTTGCCTGGCTTTTATAGGCATTTTGTCAGTTTATGGTGTTTCCCAAGCCTCCTGCTTGTTGCTTGTGATTTGTCAATGTGGGTGGGGGACTTTTGTTTGTGGTGGGAGTTATTAGTGTCCTGCTTTTGCCATATAGGCCTGCACGGTTTTCCTATGGGCTTACTGCTTCCATCTATCCATCCCCTTTGCCAGCAGCAGCTCCATGAATGATGTGATGCTCAAATAATTTAATGCCAAATAGGGTCCTCCCCACTTCCATTACGTTTGCATTTTGGTGGTTCTTATTCTCTTTCCAATCCTTCCTGAGAGTGTAGTGTGTACACATTAGTATAACATAACCCTTGTTGACAAAGTCTCAGATATGGCTAGACTATATCTTCTTTTGTTTGTTTGTTTGTACTAGTACAGTAGTAACTGAACCACAACAACAAATGCAACATTTCACTGATGTTCTTCTCCTGGCTTATTTGCTTTCAGATGCACAAAAAGCCAGAGGAGGAGGTGTCATCATCATCACCCGTTGTACTGCCAGCCCGACAGAAGTCCAGCTGTGCATCACGTCCACGTGTGACCACAACTTGTGCACATGTGTCCTGCATGACATCTGAAGATGGAACCAAAGAAAGGTACCAGGTCCAGTACTAAGAAAGATGCCGGTGAGAAGAAGGAACAGAAAAAGGTGCCACTAACCACGACTGATGTGCCGGCCAATGTTTTTTTTGGGACCCAAAAAATTACGCCTGCAGCAGCGTTGTCCGAGAACCAAGCTAAGAGCAGCACCTCCGCACCAGCTGTCCAACCCCACCAACTTAGGCCCAAGCCCTTGATTGCCGCAGAGGTAGCCAGTCTACTAACGAACAGCAATGTTGAAATGTCATAATTGCAAAGTAGTACACAAACAACGCAGATGGAAACACAGCAGATAAGTGTGCAGCAGCAGCCGCAAGAACAGCAGCTCCAGGCGCAAGAACAACAGCAGCAGCCGCAAGAACAACAGCAGCAGCCGCAAGAACAGCAGCAGCCGCAAGAACATCAGCAGCCGCAAGAGCAGTAGCAGCCGCAAGAACAGCAGCAGCCGCAAGAACAGCAGCAGCCACAAGAACAGCTGCAGCCGCAAGAACAGCAGCAGCCGCAAGAACAGCCCACAATAATAGTTGTTGCTCCTGAAGTAGGGGCATTTCAGGAAATCAAGCTTCCTGCAGACAAAGTGGAGCAAACCACTGTTTCAGAAGATATATTCTCTCCCAGACAACCAGCAAGGAAAAGGAGGCTTAGCCCATCATCTTCTTCTTCAACCTCGCTTCAGATGATCGTGATGCCAATTGGCAGCCACCAGCTCAGTCTGAGAGTGATGCACGCCACAAGACAATGCTTTTGAAAAGGTGAAAAGGAAGGTTCCAGAAAAATTTAAAGTTATGGAGGTAGATGAACAAGAGGGGAATTATGTTGATGAAGAACAGCCAGTCATCACTCACATCACTTCTGCCCCAAAGGGAATGGAGACCAACATTCTCCCCCTATCCAGAAAGGCTGCTACTGAGCGGGATGTAGCACGGATACCACCAACACAGGTTACACCACCATGACCTCCAGCTGCCATATTTTCAAAGGCCCGGCAGGGACTAACATCCAGCTCAACTATCTCAGTAGGTAGTGGTAGTAAAAGTCACATTCCAAGAACACCCTACAGTTCATCTGGTATTGAAAGTGGCACATCCAGTAGTGCCAGAAAGTCCTCCTGCCCAGTTTGGGACTTCTTTTCTGTTAGCACTGAGGAGGAGAATGTTGCTATATGCTCAATTTGTCGACAAGGTGTTAGGCGGGGTAAGCTTGGTACAAGCTATGGTACCGGAGGCCAAGCAAGTCATCTCAGAATACACCACGCTATCGTGTGGGAGAATCACCTACTTCACTTAAAACAAAGTAAAAAAACTCAAGCCATTGAAGTATTACATGAAGAATCAGGGGACGATATTATTGCGGTGGAAGGTGAAGAAGAGAGAGGCATTTCTAGACCATCCCACAGTAGTGTAGTGGTACCCCCCACATCCTCCTCAGCAACATTTGAGTGGCACAACAGTAAGAGCCATACTCAGAGTCAGGCTGAGACACCAAGGCGACCGAGTAATGTAATGAGACAAACTTCGTCGTTGAGCCTAAATGGGTTAATGAAAACAACAGCACCACAAAGGAGAGTAATCCAGCCTACCATTGAGAGCAGGCTTAGGTTGGAGAGGCAGTTCCAACGCAACCACCCAACGGCACGGTTGTATAATACGAAGCTGGCTAAAATGTTAGCACTGGACCTTCTCCCTTTTTCATTTGTGGAAGGGGTGAGTTTCCTTGAATTTGTGTCAGCCATCTACCCTAAATGGAAGGTTCCCAGCCGGTCCTATTTCACAAGAATTGCTGTTCCGGCACAACATCATGATGTGCTGGAATTGGTTGGACAAGCTTTGCAGCAGAGTGCTGTTCACAATATCCACCTGACAACAGACAAGAGGACCAGTTGCCAAGCCACAGATTACATGTGCATCACTGCACACTGGGTCTCTTTTGTGGGGTTAGAGATAAGCTATCTGAAAGAGGTGCTGTTGACACAGCTGAGATTTGTAAAGCTACTCGGAAACATGCAACTGTAGCCATGTTCGCCATGGAGAAATCTCATACTGCTATAAACATTTTGGAAGAGTTTTGCAGCAGGGTTTTTGAATGGCTGCGCCCAAGAGGGCTTATTATTGGTTTTGTTGCCACAGATAATGGCAGTAATGTACTTAGGGCCATGGAGCTTGGTTCCTATTTCAGGGTTCTGTGTTTGGCGCCCTGCATAAACATTATGGTTCAAGACTTTCTTAAAAAAGAACCCATAGTCAGCAACTTACTGACCACCTGTCGAAGAATATGCACTCATTGCAGCCAGTCTTTTAAAGCTCGGAAGCAGCTGAAGATCATTCAACGTGACTGTAACATGCCAGTTAAAGCACTCATCCAGGAGGTGGCAAAACGTTGCACGCTTGATCATCTGTTTGAGCAGTACATTGCACTCAATGAATAAGTCATGCAAAGACTGGATGCTACTGTGAAAGGCATGACCCTTCAGATGTAAATGTAAATGTAAATGTAAATGTAAATGTAGTAGTATTTGTATAGCGCACCGAAACGACCCCCAAAGGGGTATCTCAGGCGCTTGTACCCATACCGCTGTGGAACCCTTCCGGCTTTTCCCTGTGAAGAGCCCAATCCTGGGCACCCCAAAGGTGAAATAAACAACAAATGGCCTGTCCCTCCTGACACATTTATTATTCCAAATTAGTATACAAGAAATGTAGTGGTATACAATTTCTACTACCACGAGCCCACCGATTTTAGGCTATTCATAACTGTACATGTGTCAGAAATCATCAAGGTACACACAGGTTCAGATAAAATTGTCACACTACCAACACCCACCAAAATTTAAGTGGAAAAAATATGAAAGCAAGAGTGAGCCCCTCACGGAAGAACCGCCAATGGGGTTATCTGGCTAGCAATTGCCAGTATACACATTTATCATCATCGGTAACTCACTCTTGTAATAGTGGAAAAGAAAAGACAAACACAAGAAAAAAGACCAACAACATAAAACAGTGCTTTTTCTTGACATCAGCCCCACGATCTGCTGATTGTTCTTACCATAGCAAGGTAGCGTAAACCCTTGCTATTTCAGTGTGCACATACACCAAACCCCTAGTGAGAAATGAAAGCGTGCATCTCACACAATTAAAATTGAAGAATTCACTGGCCACTATGGATTTATTCTGGGCTGTGAGTTCTTCAAATTAAAACGACTCACACCAAGCAAGATCTTGTGTGAATCATTGTCGCCAACATGTTTCGTTGCTATTAATTTCCACAACTTCTTCAGGGCAAACAGGGGTTATCCACTTTACTTTCCACTCTTTTGTAAACCACACCTGTGATGGTAAAGGACAACAAAGCACAAAGTGCATTAAAATGAGCCAAGGGTTCAAGACCTTTAAATACCAAGTAGCTAGATCGAGGTATAGTACACCGTTATGGCACTCAAGACATCTGTAACATAATTACCTGGGGTTCGCGTCTCTCACGCGTACCTTCTACCCCACTCAATTATTGCATCCGTGTCCTGAATGATCACGTTGCCCACTGAAAACCCGCTATCGTCAGGTATTCTATACAAAGATACAGATACAAAAGCCGAATTCAGTCAAATAATTGCCATATCACATTCGGCTATGCACCCTGTCATTGCTATCGGTGCATCTAATTCAACCGGGCACCCAAAAACACTAACAGTCCATGTTTAAAAGTGCACCCTTCTAGCAACTCGGCCAATTCGTGACCTAATGCCTCCCCACACCGTCACGGTAGAGATACCCGTTTTCTACTCTTGCCGCTACGGACAGGGCCTCTTACCCACGCCGGATCACCGGCAACTCCTGATCTCAGCCGCGCTCGGCCCGAGCCCCCACCATAGAATATCAAAACGCCGTGGAGTAACGTGCAGAGCGTCATCTATCACATGACATCTGTGTATAATCCGTGGTGGCCATCTTGGAACAGACCATAGTTACATATTCAGATTTGCGGGTCAGACTAAACTTAGTGTAAATGATCATCCTGAGAACTACAGGTGACAATGTGTGATTACTAATGTCTGTGGTCCAACCTACACCAAGCGGCTGCTTATCGAACCCCCCAAAAAATGTACGGGTCAACAGATTTGCAGCAGCCCCAACAAAATGTGGCGGACATCTTGGCACAGGGTGAGGATTATAATGAACTGATGCCATGTGTAAAGATCACAATGTATCCCAGGTATGCCCAAATGACACAATTCCTGGTTACCCGGAGTATGGAACACCCACTCATTACAATCATCATTTGCTGATCCAATTACAATCATCGTTTGCTGATTTTATTCCATTCAATCAAATTGTTTAACCCATCGCGATCAACTTGTTCCTGGTAGATCCAGCGGGCTTCTTTTCGGGCCAGAATACTTTCAACATTTTGACTCTCACAAATTACTCTTTCTAGTACCACCCACTCAAGATCCTTGGGATCATGTCCCATCTCAGTGAAGTGTTGCACCAGCCTGGTAGTCAGTTTTTTTGCTCGTAGAGTACTAAGGTGTTCTTGAATACGGACTTTCACCTTTCTTGATGTGAGTCCGATATAGTGGAGGCCACATTTACAGGTTAATCTGTAGATCACGTTTACAGTATTGCAATTACTAAACCTGGTGAGGTGCCAGATTCTACCGTCTCTCAGGGTTACTGCCTTGGTGGTTTTTGTCAGATTACATACTGAGCAGCTGGTACACGGGCGGTGGCACGTCGGTAACCTGTCTGTATAGGGGATATTCACGATCCGGGAGTGGACCAGTTTGTCCTTCAAATTAGTGGCTCTTTTGAAGGCAAATCGTGGAGGTGGCATCTTTCCAGTACTGGTATCAAGAATCAACCAGTGTTTTCTCACAATTTGTCTCAATTTGGTAGATAAGGGATCAAAGGTCGTAACTACAGGTATACATTCCTGTTTGGTTCTCACATGTCTTTCCAGGAGTGCCTCATGGGGCGTATTCAGTGCGCGTTTGCGGGCTTGCTTTACAACCTTCTTAGGATATGACCTGGCAGCCAATTTCTCAGCCAATTCATTAGACTGTTCCACAAACATCTCCGTAGTGGAGCAATTGCGCCGGTAGCGCAAAAATTGCCCCACGGGAAGATTGTCTCGTAAGGCTCGGGGATGGAAAGATAATGGAGCAGTGAATTCTTGTCAGTGGTTTTGTGATGTACAGTCGCACTGAATACGCCCCGTGAGGCACTCCTGGAAAGACATGTGAGAACCAAACAGGAATGTATACCTGTAGTTACGAATCTCACACAATTCTTCAATTTTAATTGTGTGAGATGCACGCTTTCATTTCTCACTAGGGGTTTGGTGTATGTGCACACTGAAATAGCAAAGGTTTACGCTACCTTGCTATGGTAAGAACAATTAGCAGATCGTGGGGCTGATGTCAAGAAAAAGCACTGTTTTATGTTGTTGGTCTTTTTTTGTGTTTGTCTTTTCTTTTCCACTATTACAAGAGTGAGATACCGATGATGATAAATGGGTATACTGGCAATTGCTAGCCAGATAACCCCATTGGCGGTTCTTCCGTGAGGGGCTCACTCTTGCTTTCACATTTCTTCCACTTAAATTTTGGTGGGTGTTGGTAGTGTGACAATTTTATCTGAACCTGTGTGTACCTTGATGATTTCTGACACATGTACAGTTATGAATAGCCTAAAATCGGTGGGCTTGTGGTAGTAGAAATTGTATACCACTACATTTCTTGTATACTAATTTGGAATAATAAATTTATTACAGTTTGAGTGGGGGGCGGCCTGCTCCCTCTTCCTTCCCCTTGAGGCTCCAATTAATTTGATACACCCCAAAGGTGAAGCCAGGCATCCTAGCGTTGTTGGGGCCGTTGTTAAGTACCAATGGTGCCTAGTTAAATGCCTGACTGACATGCTTCCTCCTTTTGAGGTCTTCACATGTGAAGTCAGCAAGGAGGACTATACAATGGGCCAAGCTATCCCATCATTGCAAATGTTAGAGCATCAGCTAAAGAAGGTGTCTCAATCCTACAAAGATGTAGAGGAAAAAAAAGAAGCCTATGACTTGGTGGAGAGCTTAGCCCGTCGCTTAGCTGAAAATACAAGAGTGCAAAATTAGATTTTGTCACAAGAACATTACATTTCTGCCACAATTCTGGATCCACGGGCAAAATTGGCACTGAAGACATTAATTCCTTTTTCAGAGATGGATGTTGCCCACTACAAAACCTGGATCGCTGAGGCAGCGAGTAAGTTGGAAAATGAACGGCAGCTAATTAAATGCCCGCTAGATCAACTCACAAGAAGTACTGCATCAGGGCATCTGGCATCAAGTTCAACTTCGGAGGCTAAAGGCAGTGCTTTTGGCTCAAAACACTCACCATTACTATCGAAAACAGCAACAATAACTGGATCATTAGGCCCAGTAGAATCGTTACACGATTGGTATTTACAGTTAGGCATTGGTATTAAGCACAGTGCTGATGCACAGAGAAAAGATCCCGATAAAAGGTTAGCAGCAGCACCCCTGAACATTCAGGGGATGGTCCAGGCATATCTGGACGACCCACAGAGGTGTACATTGATCAAAACCCATTGCAGTATTGGTATAGGAAAAGGGCCGAATGGCCACAGCTCAGCAGGCTGGGCGATAAGCGATCTGACTTGCCCTGTCACAAGTGTCTCTTCCGAACGTGTTTTCACTGCTGCTGGTTCCATTGTAACAGTAAGAAGGACCAGTCTCTCGCTCAAAAACGTGGAGATGTTAACAATGATCAAAATTAATCAGCACTTCATACCATTGAATTACACAATACATGAATCAAGGGAGGAAGATGAGGACAGTGGCTCAGGTGACGGAAGTAGTGTGTTACTTGATTACCTACTACTGGTTGAAACCCCAGAGTTTGAGGACGAGCTATACTTCCTTGAAAACTAGGCTTGCACTTACTGTCCTTCTCCCTTATTTTCCTTTATTTGTGTGTCTGTCTTTCCGATTACAAACTTTGAATCTCAACAAATCCATCACCACCGTCTTCTACTCTTCTTATTTCCATATACAAGTTTCAGATGTCTGCATTTCACAGTACAGTCCTCCGAATCCAGCTCTTTCGCTCCCTCCTCCTGAATCTCCCTAAATCCATTGCCCTCAAGACAGATGATGATTGGATGATGCTAGATAGAAAAAAACAATCTTTCCTAGTCCCGCCAAAAGAAGTGGAGCATGATGACTACTATAGCTATCCTCCTTTCTGAGCCGAGAGAGACTGCCCATTAACTGAAAAGTGAAAATGAGATAGAACAGGTAATAAATGATGCCATGCATTGGACGCAGACTGAGTGATTATTGTTGTTGTTTGTTGTGCATGAAGTTATTTCATTGTGCACTAATCATCATTCCAAACGCTAAACGTAACTCAAGGCAATTTTACCCTTCTTGCAACTATTTTTAATAAGAAAATTGTACTTCAGCTGCAGCTTGATACATTGCTTTTGATTGAATACAGGAAGGGGACTTAATCTGTACACTGCGCACTGAGTATGACAACAGCACCGTTCATGATGATGATGGCGAAAAAGACAGCCCATTAACTTAAGATGAGAAGGAACAGGTAAATGGTAATGAAAATAAATGACATGCATTGGACACCTGAAGTTGAGTGATTGGTGTATGTGTTTTTTTTGTTTGTTGTGCATGAAGTGAAGTCAAAGTGTACTAGTAGTCTTACTGTACACACTAAAAAGTGACTCAAGTCAATAATATTTATACTCTTGTTGTGTAATAACAAAATTGTACTTCTACTGCAGGCCGATCTTCACAGTCATTCAGTACAAGTATCGGAGATGATTTGTTGGAATAATATCAAGTAAGGAGGACGTTTCATGAGTGGCTTAAAAGGTAAACAAGTCAACAACAACCACAGCAGACCTAAATGTCTGTGTAGAAGTGGAGTCGAGTGTAGCGGTGGGATGACTGCGGTGCATTGATTTAGTCACTTAAATTGTAAAATGCTATGTTGCTGGATATGTGCTTTGTCTAACTCTTTTAAAAAATGTACGGAGGATGTGCTAAGCGACATGCCGTCACTGTGGGCCTGCTCTGTCCTTTTGTTGTTGAAGGTCATTGCTGGAAACAGACTAGAGTAGGGATGATGCATACATGCCGCCTCGGAAAGTGTTCTTTTTGCACTGCACCATAACTTGTGCATTTTTTCAACTTTGTTCTCAATATCCCTTTTGTTTTTCCATCTACAATTACAGGCCGGGCCTTGAGCTATACTTGGGAAAACATTACAATGCACACTTACCTTAGCAATAAATCTACATTTGCCAGGCAGGCAGTGGCGACTGGCGACACCCAAGATTGATGGACAAGAGGACCAAGAGGAAGGCTGAGATGCAAATCCACATTTTTGACCAGGATAACACAGTGACAGTATCAACTTTCATCAACTTTTAAATAATTTGATTCATTTTTTCGGCTTCAATCTTTACAACAGTGTGTTCTTGTTGTTATTATTATCATTAGGTTTGCCCGGAACACCTGAACAAGAACTGTATGTTATCCGGGTCTCCTTATCAATAATCATCATGGATGCATTTCCTTTTTCTCCCTTAACATATTGATATGGATACGGTAGTCTGTTGAGATTGTGTTTTGTTGTTTGTCCATGCGTACTGTTTTTCAAACCTTTCCCCAAACCCCCTTCCCATCCATTCAACAAACACTAACCCTCTTCCCCCGGGCTGTGTGACTTGGTGAGGTGTGACTAAATTAAAAGTACACCAAAAATGTATCTCACGCTTGCTGGGGCGGATGTGGTGAATGCAACAGTGCTTCAATTTCAAGGCAGAGCGAGGATCTTCTTCTGCTTGGCCACCCATGAGCGGTATATTTTAGAGGTGATTTTTATTTACAAAGGAACATATGCATCCACATTAATTGCCGGCATTGATAGGATTTGTTGATATCCTCATACACAGCACTAACTGTTACGCTTGTATCGAGTGTACTCTAAGCCTAGTCAAGTGACTCAACACAACTATAGTTTGTAACTCTGTTTAGTAGGCTATCCCCACCACCGTTATGTTTTGTTGTAAAATATTTTTGCATATTATTGTTTCGCGGTAAGTTCTGTACTGTACTTCATTCTACTACTCCTCGAACAGTCTCTCTCAGGCGACTGACTGTCTTATTTTCTTTTTTTGCAAATGCTGCTGCCCTGCCAGTGTCTACTACTACTACCACCATCACAACCATGGCATTTGAGGTAAAGAAACCATCATCACAATGCAGCCATCGCTGTGCCTAAGTTAAACATCAAGCAAAGGTAGGAGACGTTTGGGGGAGGCATAATTAATAATGGATATGTTTTCAATCATTTCAGACACCCCTTTTGAGTCCAGTTAAAGAATGCATAGTCTAGAAGATAGAGACTGACAGTACTAGTAGGACAACTCAATCAGTGAGGGGTGCCGCATCTATCTTTTTGTGTCTTACAAAGTCAGCCAATTATTTAAATCAAACACTGGCTATGGACGGCCCTGCACCAGCAAGGAAACAGTGTGATGTAAAACTGTCACCCCACCCACAAAACAATAGCAACATTGTATGTAAATTAGAAATATTGATTTAATAATAATCCTAAAAAAAAACTATGTAAAAAACCCACAAAACCTGACCCACCCCTCTCCCTAACCCCAACCAATGTCCATAAAGAAGTCCAACCAAATGTCCAAAACCCCAACACCCATTCCCACCCACATAAACAATAAATAAAAAAGGGGCAATTAACATGGTCTCCTAGGTTCGGCGGGATTGTCTTTAGAGGACACGCAATGCCTCCTCTAGTAGGGAGATGCAGCACTTTAGAACGCAGCAGTTGCAGCCACAGTGGGGGCACCAGTGTTGGAAAGGCGGCGGCGGTGGGCTGCCGCCAGACGGTGGCGCCGTACCGCTGGAGGGCGGTGGCTGAGGCCCGGGGCATTGGAGGAGTGTTCAGCTGCTGCCGCCTCTTCCTCTTCCAGGACCACCAGCCGTCGATATTCCACTTGTATCGCCTCCAGCTTCCGGCGCCGTGCCTTGGCGGCCAACCCCTTCTGATCCGGTTTGGATAGAGTAGCTGTATATCAAAAAGAAAAAACAAGACTATTGTGAAATATACTCTTAGAAAAACAGTAAGACAAGGTAATTATACACATAGTGGCATGGTAGCACTATAAAGCACAGTACATAACATTTGTGGTATGTATCTATCCTCCCACTTGCTTGGTCTTTAAAATTTTCAGGCATTCAACCAACCATGCATCTGATTCCTATCAGCCACCTTTGCAATTTGCATGCTTGCATCACACGTATCCTTCTCTCTGTCAGTCATAAATATCAAATCTTGCCCGTCCTTCTTCCTTCCACCCGTCTTTCCCTTTTAATTCAACACCAGGTGATCTGAGCTGACTTTTAGTCTTCTCTATAAAACTTTCAAAGCGGAGTTGAAATCAGATAGAAGAGGTCATTGGTTACTCAATTCTCCCGTCCCTAATGCCTTTACTAATGCTAAAGAATGTCTTGACTCTTCAAACGTTCACAACAACTCTTACTTACTTAGGGCATCATTACGCTAAAAGTGACCGCCTGCTCCATGGGGGCAAATAGGATGCGCCCTCCACAGTGGCGGTGGCATCCCGTATTTTTAACATTAGGGCGGGCGGTGCTCAAAACACCGCCTGCCGCAATGCTAAAAATACATGTTGTGCTTTTCAAAGCACAAAGTGACAGGCACCGCGCGGTGCCTGCCACGTTGTGCTTTGAAAGGCATGGGGGTACCATAGGCATCCCCATGTGCACCCCCAACCCCCCGGAGTCCATGTGGACCCGCAACGCGCCCCCCAAGCATACTCCGCATGCCTTTCCATGGCAGCAATGCCGCCAAGGAAAGGCATCCCAAAATGCACATTCTAATATGGCTGGCGGTGGCTTTCAGACACCGCCACCATATTGAACCCTTTTGGGCCCGGTCGACATGTCGACCATGCGGAAAAGCGGCGGACGGTCTTTCCATCCGCCACGGACCCTCCCAGCCATTGTAATATGGCGGGGGGTCTTTTCTACAGGGATGCTGGGCGCTTTGCCGCCGCCGGGCCGGCGGTGACTATCGCTGGCCTGGCGGGGGCAATCCGCCCGCCATCCTGATGGGGCCCTAAGTCTCAACAGTACAATATCCATACAGTACACCCTTTGCATAGTTAAGGATTATGAATCTAACTTACCACCGCCCGCCACTGGTGCTAGCTCGCCCCCTGCAGCTCCATCCGCAACTGCTGCGTCCTTGCCAGCCACGTCGCCTTTGCCGCTGGCCCCGGCACTGGTGGTCGGTAGTGCGCAGAGAAACAATATTACACATTTTTTAGGTGTCATATACACCTCCCCCTATTGGACAATAGCAAGATTGAAAAATTAGTTAATAGTATACATCACTAGTACAAATCAGGTAGTACTGGAGTAGACACTAGTAGTTATATGGTCCCTAGGGTCATTCCAGTCTTTGCTTAGTTAGCCCGAGCCATGCAACCATTTTACCTTTGTGTCTTTTAATTTTGCACATGTGGCGTTACCTCGCTGCTTGTTGTATAAGACACCTTTGAGCCCACATGACCTGATACTGCTACTGTCTAAGTGCTGCGTACAAGGTCAACTAAAACATTAAGAAGCCACTTTTTTAGGAAGTTGTGGTGTTAGTCCATATTGCTTATCCATAAAAATGCTACACTTTTTGGCACGGCTGAGAAATGCTTGCAATTAACTAACGCGCACCATTTTTCTCATTACAGACGGAAGATTCCCTTCTACAAACCACAGCTTTGCAGAGCTTAAGATGTAACAACTACCAGTACTAGGTTCTTTGAAGGTGAGGGGTCCCCATAATTCGCTCAGAGTTCTTCATTTATAATTTTATATAAACTATATTCCTAACAAGGCGATGGTGGTGCTCCCAACATTGTTCAGTTATCATGATTTCCCTTTTTACCCTAGGGACTTCTAGTTGTTGTAACTGTAAGTGTAACAATGTTCATTGTTTAATGTTATGCATTTTCGTGTTGGTGCTGCATTATAGAACAACATAGATAGCTTGTCAATTCAAAATAAACTTTTGAACTTACATAGACTTGGTGGTATGTGGTGTAGACTTACACGAGTGAGCGAGCGAAACAAAGGTGTGTATATGCTTTGCTTTCACGACTGAGAGGTCGGTGTGTTATGTTCTGGGTAGTCTACTTGTTGGCTATCTTGGGGGAGGGTTCAGAGAGCTAATAGTTATGACGAGACACTACTATAACTAGTCGGGCAGGGGATTTTGGTGGGTTCTGAAATTCTGATTGAGGTGTGAGGAAGGTCCAACCTCCCATCACCAACATCCTATTTTCTTGTGCAAAGTTCTGTATGTGCAAAATCCCTACAACAGTACTAGTATGTCCTATCCTATCAAAATAGTAATACATCTGGTTGGGCATTTGTTGGTGGGATTTGTCAAAAAGCCTCAAGATTAACAAAGACTCAAGATCAATAAGACTAGAAGTAGTACAAGAGGACAACCCAAAGGACTGGACTCAATGGCTAGAGCTACTGGTGAATCTGAGTTTTATTTAAAACCTTTTAAATAAAGAGTGGCCAACTGGGCAAGCTTAGACACTACAGACAAATAGTAGTAGCACAGAGAGTCATCATAGCAGAGGCAGGGATGACAAGAATTTTGAAACAGATTGAACAGATCGAAGGATAATTGTTGGTAAAAAAATAGCATTAGGAAACGGAAACAATAGTTCGGGAAAAATATGGTGCAGTAAAAGTTATGGAATAAGAATTGTTATTTTAAAAACAAAAAGACTTATTAGGGCCAGCAGAAGAGCCCTCATTGGTGACCTCCTGTTGCTGGTGTTGTGCTCCTCCTGCCGACTGCGACCCTGTCTGCCTGCCCCTGGGTGCTGAACAGGAAAGATATAAGAAAGAGACAAACATTGATGATTGGTGTGAAACAAATAAAATTTATTTTTTAAAAGGGTCAAAAAAACACTTATGTAAACAACAATTGTAATAACTAAATTGACCGATCTCATCTGGTCAACAAGTAGTATCGGGGGATTCGGGGATCGACTACTTACTATTTATCAACACTAATTCAGTATTCCATTCTGATTCCAGAACACTAACTAAGCCTAAGTACGACGTACCACCTGACCGAGCCCACCTATTCCAGGCGTGCCATTTATACATTAAGTCCTCAACAAATGGTCAAATGGAGGACACAAGACTACATTTTTGTATACCCTCTTAAGTGCTGCGTCGGGGCGTTGGCCGACGGCAGCACTACCTCCCCAGTGCTGCGCAAGTCCATTAGACGTCCATTCAGCACTAGTTCCAATGGACAGCGCAGCACTGGGGAGGGATATTTGCGCCGCATCTAAGGTGTTACACCAAATTTTTGGTTGATTGATTGATGTTGATGTTCTGCTAGTGCTAAGCCTTTTACCACTCATTGAACAGACTCAAAAAGGTTCTACTAAAGACTGGGGTACTAGCAGCATGTGATGTAACAGAGGGGGCATCACAAATACCACTAAAAAATTACAAACTCATACAAAGTAACTAAACCTAAGTATCAATCTGCCCCTATCTCTTAGTGACAGGACAAAGGAAGGACTTGAGTTACTGTAGCATTACATAAGCTAATTTCTCTAGAATAAACTCTTACATAATCACGCTAAGCGAGCGCAAATGCAAAGTTGCAAACAAGTAAGATTAGTAGCGCAGAAGAGCACCTGTGTCATAACCATCACAGAAGACTTTTAAACGTAATTTACCTGTAATGTAAGCAGCAGCATTCTAGCTTGTTGGAAAAAAAAAGATATTCACAATATATAACACAGAGCAGAACAGACACAAAGCAGTAATAATTAAATAGTTACTCACTAAGACCCAGGACCACCACTCCTAGCAGGTCCAGCAGGTCCTGCTCCCGGTCCAGGATATCGGACCACCAGTGCGTCAACTGGTTCTGGGTGCATTGGATCCCAGAGCAGCGGCACACCTTCCCCCACTGTGGTAAATATTTTACCGAATCTGTTTTTCCGTATAATTATCATTACAAGACAGCTCATAAGAATAAGAGGCAGAGTCCGTGGTATCTGAGTTTTACGGGGTTTATTAGAAAAACCTCGAGGTTGGAGATCATGTTCCGTCACCACTAGGGTTTGGGAAGGGATAGTCAACGTTTTATTAACATTACACATTATATATAGAAGAATAACGTCATTGAATCCTATACAGTAGGCGTAACAGGTGAAAAGGAGAAGATAAGAACACATGTGCGTAACAGGAGGCGTGAAAGAAGGCGTGTAATAGGCGTACACGGAGGCGTGCACTGTATATGTCAGAGAAACGTCACATGAATCGTCACATGTGGGTGGGTACATAGAGAAAGTTGCAGAATCAGCAGAAAGTGCGGATGCGCGCGCAGCTAGCATGACGTGACATGGATGTGTAACTGGGAGGAACTTTAACACTAGTAGAAGAGACAAAAGTCTGGGATGTCAGAACGACCTGGACCTATAGCATATCTGGTATCTTATGTTTGGAGGACGTATTATCTGGAGTAAAAGGTCTCTCGGGCAGAGGCTAATCTATACTGAATACTAGTGCGTGCATATATGTCTACGTGTCTACGTGCAGAGGCCCATGGGCCTACTATGGTAACGGGAACTGTAAATTACTTGCATGGAGACAGGAAAGCTTGCTCTTTGCTCTGCAGCCGGGGAGATGTTTACCTAAATCACTAGACAGGAATGTATTTTCGAGGAGGCTGAACAGATAACTTGAAGGCAAAATACTGTTTTGGCAGGCTGGCCAAGTTGAGCCAGGCACCGCTTCGCTTGGCAGGAAGTAAGGCAGAGGTCAGGGATACATGTCCATGCTGCAGCTTTCAGAGGCAGGAGGCAGAAAGGGCTTTGAGACAGAAATCAAGGCCTAGCTCGGCAGAGCCAGGAAAAACGAAAAAGTGTACCATGTAAAGACGTTGGCATGGTATGGTTAGGAACTGAATTATCGATCCATTCATGGTGGATCTGAAAGAGGACATGTTAACGTTGGACGCAAATGTATTTGCGTCTTCATATTCAGTCATGGAGGGAACTTACATGTACTTGAAGCACGTACATGGAGCCGTTGGGGTACACGATAGGGGACACACTTGACCATAAAAATTTCAATTACCTCATTCCCTCCTTGTCCCCTACGGACCCTTCATGATATATCAATCTTCATGAGTCCATCTATCTGTTCATATAACATCATTTGCTCATCTTTTTTCATTCGGGATGTAGAACGTGGACTTGGATTTGGATGGGGAATACATGATGTGGCACACAAGCCACAAATCGCTGGCCCACATTGTAGACATAGGCAACAACTGAATACTATGAGAAGGGCTATTCCAAGGAAGGATAGGACTTTCCATCCCCAGGCTGATATCACACTCCAGAGCCAACCGGACCAAGTCGAGGTGCCTGGATTCTGGTGTATCTGACTTGCAATCTTGTGGAGTCGAGTTATGGCTCTATATACTGAAGGTGCGTTATCTGGAATGAAAACACAACAACTGGATCCGATGACTCTACAAGCCCCGCCCCTATCTGCCAGGATGACGTCAAGGACGAGACGATTTGGAAGAACGACAAGTCTCATAGCAGACTGTTCGTCTGTTAAGTTACCTAGGGCAAAAGTAGTTTCGTTCACTACAGCTTCAAGGGTTCTGGTCAATCTACGTATCAGTTTACTGTTCGAGACAGTGCCTAAATAAGGAAAGAATCCTTTATTGAAATCTGTGTATTGTTCCCAGGTTGTTTCAGTATAATCGACAATTGGGAGATCTCTCTTGGGTCTAACATGAATGAGATGTGAATTTCTATGGTAATCAGGTGGGGCTAGAAAAACAGGTGGCAATAGTAATGCAATTTAACAAGTACCATCCCAGTCTGGAGGTAAACTTATATAAGCTGTATGGCCACAAATGAAATAGGAATGTCGGGAAGCTTTGAATGTAGACTTGCCTTTATCACTGAATTCAATAACTGTATTACAATTGCTGTGTCCTAAATGTACTGAACCACTCTTTCTAACGCATAGATCACCTTTCACTGGCAAGACTGTAATTGAAGGTGAGTTCGAACTAGTTTCTGACTGGACATTCAAAATCATGAGGTTAAGTGTAAAATTACCTAATCCATATACTTCATTTTCTAGATCGGTACCTGTCATTTGGGGAAGACCCTCCTTGTCAGGGAAACATGCCTTATGCATAACGGTATTCAGGTCTCCCCATATCCAATTACCTTGGGAAACTTGGGACTTACTATCTAAGGAGGACATTAATGTAAACCATGCACCACACGAACCATTATGTGTAAACGGGTAAGGAAAAAGAGGCAAGGCTCCCGTCATTTTCTGGTAGGGAGGGAGTCGGCCACATATCCAGCAGTTAGTAGCATTGCTGGTCTGGTGAGAATGATGTAACATACGGACGAAGGAATTGTTACGCAGTGCAAGACGGTAAGAAAGCTCGTGCGGGGGCAGATCACTAAAGGTGTGGTCTGCAGTGTCATTGAAAGAAGAATGTGCTTGTATAGGAAGGTATATATGTAAAATATAGCTTAGGCATATAATCGTAAGACTCAGAATAAACATGACAATTAAAGTAACGATACATCTACTTTTCAGATTCTTGCGATATTTCTGTTTCTTGATCTCCTGTCTATCTCTCTCATTATGGGGGTCTAGCGTATACATGTCAGGAACCCGTCTAACCGCTTCACCCAGGGGGGACTTAAACAATTAAACTGTCTGACTTACTAGACCTCAATTTTAAACGGTACTCCTGTGACAGAGTTTTCTCTACCAGGGGGAGTTTAGTATCAGTGTCTGTAATGCGAAAGTCCTGGGAATCTGTTTTTGGCAGAAGTCCATGAAAACGTTTCACGTGGCTCGAGTGGAGCCAGCCTTTGCGTCCTTCCACTTTGACTGCAGTCCTTGTAGTTAATAAGACAAGCTTCGGCTCCTTCCAACGGGGCTCCAGCGGATTCTTCCGATCGAAATTACGGACGTAAACATGGTCACCAGGGATGATCTTGTGTGGCTTCACCTCGGTGTTGTCTGGGAAGGCTGCAGCGACCTGTGAACGACATGATTGTAGTGCAGACATCAAGGAAGCAAGGTAATCTGTCAGCATATTACAGTCAACATCAGTGATCTTACGAGGCAGAGGCGTCCCCCACATATTCGGTGGCCGGCCAAAAACCACCTCATACGGGGATAGCCCTGTCCTAGAATGGGCTACCATTCGCATGTAGAAGAGAGCAACTGGAAGGGCTACTATCCAGTCTACCCCTTTTTCTTTACACACTTTGGCAAGACGTGTTTTCAGAGTCTGATTGTGTCGCTCTACGAGAGCTGCTGCCTCGGGATGTCGGACACAGTGAAACTTCCACTGATATCCCAACAAAAGGGAAACCTGCTTCATGAGCTCGGACGAGAATGGCTGTCCGTTATCTGAATACACGACACGAGGCAAACCATACCTCGGGAAAAATTCACGAACCAACTGTTTGGCAGTGGTCGGGGCAGTGTAATCTGAGACCGGATATGCCTCTGTCCATCGGGAAAGTGCACATACAACTACGAGGACGTACTTGAATCCTCGACAACGTTCCATCTGGATGTAATCCATCTGGAGGACTTCAAAAGGGTGATCAGGAGGATGAAATCCACCTTGCTCGACGGGAATGCCTTTGCCTGGGTTGAACTGACAACAGATCATGCAAGTACGCACTTTCTGTTTTGCTGCTGTTCGTAAATGCTTATTGAACCAAAGGTTTTGAATGCTGTCTAACATGGCTTTTTCTCCTAAATGTGCAGGACTATGTGCTGTGTTAATGATAACTTGAACCATAGAGTCGGGGAGAAACCAAGTGGCTTTTCCCTTCGTCATCCATCCCTGTTCTGTCTGGATCCCTCCTAGTTCCGTCCATGTCTTGATTTCGTCTGGAGTAGCATGTGTCTGTATGTCAATTACATCTAGGGCGGGATCCCTAACTGTCATGCAATGTGTCGGAACTACTGTCTTTGTCATGTTAGTATGAGTATGAGTCTGAGCTGTATGCTTGGCTGTTCGATCAGCCAGGTCGTTACCCTGGGAAATGGTATCTGTGACTTTCGTATGTGCCTTACACTTCATGATTGCTATGGCTGTAGGCAAATGTATCGCTTCTAACAGAGCTTGAATGAGGGGACCGTGCTGTATTTTGGCACCGTGTGAAGTTAAGAAACCTCTTTCTTGCCACAGGACTCCGAAGTCGTGTACAACTCCGAATGCATAGCGGGAATCTGTGTATATATTAACTCTCTTGTTCTTGGCTCGAATACAAGCTTGGGTCAGAGCGATGAGCTCTGCTGCTTGGGCAGACAGGGTGTCAATGCGATGTGTTTCTATGACTTCAGTTTCAGTGGTCACTGCATATGCGGCCACTAACTCTCCTGTACTTGTTCTCATGCATGAACCATCCACATATAGTGTCAGGTCTGGATCTGGTAATGCGATATCTGTCAAGTCTTGTCTGGGTTTCGTCATAGTGTTAATGACTTCCACACAATCATGGGACAAAGGGTCTGTTGTACTTAACGGTAAAAGTGTAGCAGGATTCAGTGTATTGCAACGTCTGATTTCTATGTGTGGCTGGAATAATGTCAATTCATAACCTGTCAATCGTGCTATAGTCAAGTGCTGAGTCTGTGTACGGTTTAAAAGAACTTCCACCGAATGTGGAACTTGTACTGTCAATTGGTGTCCTAATACTATGGAATCACTTTGTCTGATTGCTAGAGCTGTTGCTGCAACTGATTTCAAGCACGCGGGCAAAGCCTGTGCTACTGGGTCTAATGTACTAGAAAAATAAGCACATGGTTTGTGTGAACCAGCTTGGTCTTGGGTGAGTACTGACAATGCAGTACCTTCGCGTTCTGTGACAAAAAGTGTAAAAGGCTTGCTGTAACAAGGTGTTGCTAAAACAGGTGCTTGACATAGGGCTTTCTTCAGATCGTCAAAAGCATGTGTATGTTCCTGAGTCCAAGGGAGGACAGTCGATGACGCTGCCTCCTGGGTTGTCAACTGTATCAGTGGCTTGGCTAGATATGCGTACTGAGGGATCCATTGTCTACAGTAAGAGGTGAGGCCTATGAAGGCCCGTACTTCTTTTTGTATCTTGGGTTGTGGCAAACGTACAATTAGCTGGATGCGGTCAGGCGTAAGCTGTCTCCCCCTCTTGGACAGCAAGTGACCAAGGTACACAACTTGCTGAACACAGAATTGCAACTTCGAAGGAGACACTTTGTGTCCCTTGTCGGCCAGAAAATATAAGACTGTCAGAGAGGCATGTTCACATTCTTGTTCACTTCGGGCGGTGATCAATAGATCATCGACGTACTGAAGTAGGGCAGTGTTAGCAGGCATGTGGATACTGTCAAGTTGTCTTTTCAATGCTTGGCTATAGATACTCGGACTTTCCGTGAACCCTTGAGGTGCACGTGCAAATTTAAAGCTTCGGCCATTTAAACTGAATCCGAAAAGGTACTGGCTTTCCGGATCAATGGGAACACTAAAGAAGGCATTCTTCAGATCAATTACAGTGAAGAACACCGCTTCGGAATCAATAGCAGTCAATAGGGATGAAATATCTGGGACCACTGGA
Source organism: Lissotriton vulgaris (assembly GCF_964263255.1). Classification (NCBI taxonomy): domain Eukaryota; kingdom Metazoa; phylum Chordata; class Amphibia; order Caudata; family Salamandridae; genus Lissotriton; species Lissotriton vulgaris. Next base: position 454,601,093 of record NC_141691.1, read on the forward strand.
AACTGGGGTATGATACATTTGTTAAGCTCTCTGAGATCAATCACTAGACGATATACTGGAGGTGAATTTGGATCAGTACGTTTGAGAATCGGAATGATTGGAGAATTACAAATATTGGAGTCAGTTTCTACAACTACTCCTTGAGCAATGAGCTCGTCAATGATTTTCAATAAGGCTACTACAGCCTCAGGTGGCAATTTGTATTGTCGAATTCTGGGCAGAACAACTCCTGGCTTGAGTGTGACACGATATGGTGTGATATGCATGCAACCTACATCAGTCGGACCTTGTGCCCATAAATGCTGTGGTACATTCTGTAACCGGGAATCAAAATCTCTCAACACATAGTGACCCTTAAAGTCACGCAAAAACAATCTAACTCCTTCCGGAGAACAACATATTACAGCTCCTAGAGCCTTCAGCGTTTTAATACCTAACAGGTTTTCTGGACATGACTTCGTTAGCAATAAATCTGTAGTACGGGACAATGGACCAACTGCAAGGGGAACTGGTTTCGATACTTCATTAACAATAGGTTTTCCTGAAAATCCAAGGGAAACATTCTGTGAGCCTGAGAGGGGTGCCCCTGGAACCTCGTCATGACTGATGGTAGGTCTGCTTGCCCCTGTGTCAATAAAAATTTTTCTGTCTTTCCCTAATACCTGACTATGTACATAAGGACCGTCTTGATCTACAGGAATCTCGATGAGAGGCAAACCTACTTCCCTCTCTAGGCTATTTCATGAATACTGCTGATAATCTGGATACTCTGACTGTGCATACTGGTACATCTGCTGTGTGACGTGTTGTGTTGCGGCAATGGGCTGGGATTGCGGAACAGCTACTGTCTGTTGCTGTACATGTTGTGGAGCAGGTTGCGGATTCTGTTGAATATTCTGTTGAACATGTTCTGGCCTAGGCTGACGTGGTCTTTCTTTCGTTTTGCCTGTAGCAATATTGTGTTTCAGAACGGCACAATCACTAATAAAATGACCTGGCTGTTTGCAATAATTGCAATTTCCTTTAACGGGACCTGTAGGGTGACTAGTCTGTGTGTTCTGCATGTTACCCCTCTTCTGACCATCTGCTGGAACAGACTGGGCAACTAGTACTTTCATTTTAGTGTCTTTCATACGTCTTTGTTCATGATCGTGTTCCTCTCTGATTCTATTCTGATGGTACTGTAACATTTGTAACATTTGGGAAGGCGTATTTGCTTGCCATGTACTTTCGACTTTCAATACTCTGTTCTTAACCTGGGGTAAGGAATTCTCAACTAACTTGGTCACGAAAAGATGTGGGAATGACTCGCTGCTTGTTTTTAGGCCACTATTAATAATAAAACATTTCTCGAATCTAGAATAAAAATCACTAGTATCTTCATCTGGTTTCTGTTTGCAGGCTGAGATTGCATCCCAATCTTCCTTTTTAACTGTCAATAATCTAGGCAAAACTTGTACTAATAATCCTGGTAATGCTTTAGTTTTGTCCCCAAGACCTAAACCTGGGGTACGTCCTTTGTCTTCGTCCTCTAATTCGGTCCAATTAATCTTTTTATCTCCCACCTCCCAGTCTTTCTCTCTCAGTTTTTCGTAAATCCCTGCTGGCAACAATACTTTTAACATTTTAAGAATGTCGGTATATGTGTAATCGCCCATTAGTAACATGTCTTTTAATTCACGGTGGAATCCTGCAGGGTCTTTATCGTGACAAGGTACAATTTTCTTCATTTCTAATAATTCCATTTTAGTCAAGGGAGTGTATACAAATACACGTTCAAGCGTATCGTCTGGCTTCCGAATTGGATGTACTTTTCGTAAGGGGTTCTGTCTGTCTAGGTGATATGGCTGTCTGACTGAGGGTGGGACTGAAACATGACGTGGAGTCAGGAACGTACTATATTTATGACGTTGTTCTAGAATGATGTCAATTAAATCGGTACCTAGGCCTCTCCATCTTCTCAGGAGTAAGTCTTGTAATAGATTATGCAGCGGACCTGGATCTGACTGATGGTTCTCATACTGGATAATGAGATGTTGGGTCATATATATACCAGCCAATCGCTGTTCTTCTGGAGTAAGACTTAAAAACGTTTGCACTACTAGATCATCCTTATATATACTGTCATCCTCGGCCCATTGGACTGCTGACCGGGCTAGTTCCTGATCACGTAAGGTAGTGAGTTCATGATAACCTATTCTTTCTTTCAGGATTTTATCAGTAACTTGGAAAATATGTTTAAGAGAACATGGCTCTGGTATCGGGGAAAGGTAACGTTTCTTGCTTTCTAGACGAATGGGTCTGTCAAAAGGATTACCTAAAGGGTACTGTTTAGGGAGTTTCGCTCTACCTACATATGCTATCGTCTCTTGAGTCGCTGCTGGATTCTCTGGCTCTTCCTCCTCTGAGGAGTCTTTATCGTCTGACTCTACTGCCCTATCGGCATTCTGTCGGGTATGTATGGCTATTATTTCCTTACGGATTTTTCTAGACATGACCTCTATACATTTCTCTTTGTCATGCTTACAGTCTGCAATATTCTGACTCCATTTAGTCAATCCATTCATCTCTTCTTGATCAAAACCTGGTCGGTCTCGTTCTCTTATCAAACAATTAATCAAGAAACGTAATATCAAAGCTTGTGTATCAACTTTCTGATATGTCATGGCTTCACGAACACAATAAGGGCCTACTCCTGTCTGAATAAAATGATATATCCTGTCTAATTGTTCGGGCATTCCTGGTAGTGTAACCAAAAAGTCTGCAGCACGTCTTAAACGTAACGATGCTAGCATCATGGGTCCTGTTTTGCCAGGTACTGAATCATATCTACAATCTGTAAGATATTCTTTAAGCTTTTCGGCTGGGGTTGCTTTCGGGGTACGCAGCGTAGCTAATTCTCTCAGTGTCAGTCGCTGTATTTGTGGCGGGGTGTGATAGGGACCTCCTGTGGCACTTCCTGAGGCGGAAGCATGGGCATAACCTGACTGTAGCGTGGTTGAACCTTGGGCTGCATCCATCGAAAAAGGATTAATAGGGGGAACAGTAGGGGAAGTGATAACAGGTGCGGGAATTTGCTGACGTGGAGGGGTCGTGGCTTGGGCTTGATCAGCAGGAATATGCTGTGGCAGATTATTATTGGCAGGACGTACGGGAACATTGGTATATGCGGGAGCTACATCATCTAAATAGGAAGAAAGGAAAATATCTGCTGCGGTCTTATGGTGACGTACTTTAGTCGGGACCAATGGTGGTGGCAGGTTACTGGGTACTTCCGGGTCGCCCTGGGCAGGCCCTCGGCAAGGACTGGATACATGCCTGTAATAAGTGCATTTCTTTGACGGTCTAATTGTTCTGATCTGACCTGTTCTCCTTCTTCTAGTAACTCTTTTTCTTTGGCTTTTTCGGATTCTTCTCTACTTCTATCTGCTTTTCTGAGTGCTTTTTCTGTTCTTCTATGCGATTCTTTACGCCACAATTCTATGGCATCTTTCTGAGATTGTCTGGCTTTCTTTTTCCATAATGCTTCTTCTACTCTCATGATGCATTCAGCATCCCATGTCCCTGAGGCAGGCCATCTGAACTTCTCTTCTAAGTGCTTGGTGTAGTCCACCCATAAATCTAAATACAACACAGCATCTAAGCCGTGCTTCTGGTACATAAAATACCCTGGAGTGTCCCTCGGCGGGACCGGAACTGCTTCCTCGAGGATCCCTTTTCTAGTTCCTATCTGACGTAACTTAGTAAATAACGGCATTGTGACTCTAACTCGAACACGATAAACACAGTAATAAAAGCAAACAGTCATTCATACCACGACATGAAACACATTAAAACATTTCGAATAGATGCTGTCTAGTACATATAAACACAATACTGGGAATCACGAGAAATAATACTTGAAGGCTTGAATCACTGAATCACTGAATCACTGAATTTCTAGATGTACTGCTAAACAGTACAGACCGGTCCCATAAAGAGACACGTCATACCGCGCTCACCTAAGTGAACACGTACGGACCAGGACTGTGTACCCAGACCTGTCTTGACCGGACACAAACAAATGCACCCGTCTAGATGCGTCCCTAGCAACGGTACTCACCGGGAGCAATACTTGAACTTGAACTTGAAGGCCTCGGACTGGACTAGACTTCTACTGGTACTGCTACTACGCATGCGCCTCGTCACATCGGAACAGGTGGGCCTCTGGATACCTCGGACACTGTTACTCTCTGCTGGGCTCTGGTCGGGATCCTCCGCACTCCTCACCGCCTCGTCTGGATGTCGACCGCAGTCTCCGTCACCTCCGTAGGCTTGAGGGAGATACAGGAAAACCTGCAGATGCGCATGGATGTCCGTCACAGCTGTGGCAGGGGACAAGGCCTGCGACGCATCACCGGCGCGTGGGGTGGGGAAGGGGTCCCTATTCGGGCGCCAAATTATGTGATAAATATTTTACCGAATCTGTTTTTCCGTATAATTATCATTACAAGACAGCTCATAAGAATAAGAGGCAGAGTCCGTGGTATCTGAGTTTTACGGGGTTTATTAGAAAAACCTCGAGGTTGGAGATCATGTTCCGTCACCACTAGGGTTCGGGAAGGGATAGTCAACGTTTTATTAATATTACACATTATATATAGAAGAATAACGTCATTGAATCCTATACAGTAGGCGTAACAGGTGAAAAGGAGAAGATAAGAACACATGTGCGTAACAGGAGGCGTGAAAGAAGGCGTGTAATAGGCGTACACGGAGGCGTGCACTGTATATGTCAGAGAAACGTCACATGAATCGTCACATGTGGGTGGGTACATAGAGAAAGTTGCAGAATCAGCAGAAAGTGCGGATGCGCGCGCAGCTAGCATGACGTGACATGGATGTGTAACTGGGAGGAACTTTAACACTAGTAGAAGAGACAAAAGTCTGGGATGTCAGAACGACCTGGACCTATAGCATATCTGGTATCTTATGTTTGGAGGACGTATTATCTGGAGTAAAAGGTCTCTCGGGCAGAGGCTAATCTATACTGAATACTAGTGCGTGCATATATGTCTACGTGTCTACGTGCAGAGGCCATGGGCCTACTATGGTAACGGGAACTGTAAATTACTTGCATGGAGACAGGAAAGCTTGCTCTTTGCTCTGCAGCCGGGAGAGATGTTTACCTAAATCACTAGACAGGAATGTATTTTCGAGGAGGCTGAACAGATAACTTGAAGGCAAAATACTGTTTTGGCAGGCAGGCCAAGTTGAGCCAGGCACCGCTTCGCTTGGCAGGAAGTAAGGCAGAGGTCAGGGATACGTGTCCATGCTGCAGCTTTCAGAGGCAGGAGGCAGAAAGGGCTTTGAGACAGAAATCAGGGCCTAGCTCGGCAGAGCCAGGAAAAACGAAAAAGTGTACCATGTAAAGACGTTGGCATGGTATGGTTAGGAACTGAATTATCGATCCATTCATGGTGGATCTGAAAGAGGACATGTTAACGTTGGACGCAAATGTATTTGCGTCTTCATATTCGGTCATGGAGGGAACTTACATGTACTTGAAGCACGTACATGGAGCCGTTGGGGTACACGATAGGGGACACACTTGACCATAAAAATTTCAATTACCTCACCACCGCTGCCGACGCTCCTGGAGCCCGGACACAGGCCTGCCACCTGCTGCCAGGGTTAATGGGAGGTGGCGCTGCACAAAGAAAACGAGTGCAGCCAACTCCACCACCCCAAATAAGGCCTATGCCTGCACCCCTTGCGGTCGCAGCTCTGGCTGCAATGAGCCCTGTGACCCTTTGCCATGGTTCTGGGGAAGGCGGGGGCGGGAAAGAAAAGGTAAAAATTTTAAAAGTAATTAAAAGAAATGGAAAAATCAGGTAATAGAAAAAGAGTGAAAAAGTAGTTAAAAACACACAAAAAGTAGACAAAAACCAAAAATATAGAAGCAGGAAAATAGTCAGAGAGATAATAAATAAAATAGATTTTTTTAAAAGTGTCTAGAAACAAAGGATTGAAAAGATAGAGGGAGGATTCAAAAGCAGGCCCCAGAACCATGCAATAGAGTGAAAAACAAGATGGCCACGCCCATTGCGACGGCAAGTTTGCGCGATATTTTCTCCCCGAGCATGCACAAAGCGTCGCAAACACGTGAAAGCGTTCCCGAACAGGAAATACGTATCCTGAACGGGCGTGAGCATGCATTGCCCGACCCGGAACAGGAAATAGCATTGGGAGCGGGCGGGACAAGTGAAAACAAGATGGCCGCATCCATGAGCGACTGCATGGGTAAGTTGGCGACATATTTTCAACGCGATCACGCAGAAAATATCGCGAACAGGCGGGAAAAAAACTTCTGCATCTTTGCGATATTTCCACGTGTTTGCAGAGATTTTTTACATTTTCGCAATACTTTGCGAAAGTGAATTTCACAAATTCCGCCCACCCCTAATTGGAGGCAATGCCTGCCTCTTTCCCATGCCTATCCTTCTTTTTGCATCCTGTAGCAGGGCTGCTCCAGTAAAGATCATTTGATTTACAAGACTGCCAAATTACAGAACTTGCTTGCATCAGAGAGGAGATACAATTGTATACCTACCACAGCGCCTGAATTGGAACAGGCAAATACCTATTGCATCAATGAGTGATATATAGTTAAGTGATTTTCAGTGATGGTTCATGGTGATTCATATGGTGGCAGACAATGAAGGAGGGTGTTCAACAAATAATGTGTAAACTTGATTTTGAGGATTTGGAATGTTTGGGGTCCGACAGGTGGCCATTTTTCTTGAAGATGATTGGCCCTTTCACACTTACCTTTTTGTCTGGCTCTTCAGACACCAGAACAGTCACTTTAGTTAACAAACACAAATCTCCCCAAAATTCTGTTTCTCTTCTTGTTCTTCAGCAGCAGTACACTACAGGTCACAGGAAAGAGTTGGAATGATTTGTTACTCTGAGTCAGGAGGAGGATGGAAAGACTCAGGGCGGAACTACCTCAACAGCCAGAAGAAGGAAGGCATTGAGTCCATCACCGTCAAAAGGAAACCAACATCATGATGACTCCGAGGTCTACTCAGCTCCGTGGACTGGAGAGAGGTGCGTAGATTTGGGAAATGCGCTCAATGTGTGTGCTGGCTCAAATATGAAATCCCTCTTATGTGGTTGTAGTCGGGGGGCCGGTTGCTTGTAACTGGTTACAGACTTGTGATGCCACATCATAATCATCATCATCATCATCACATGATGCACACACTCAGCTAAATGTTATGATGATAATTGTGAGATCGATCAGCCCTGTACTTGCAACTACTTGTCTGCGTTTCGTTATAAATTGCTCTCACTTCTCAGTTACTTGATCTGCCATGACTGATAAAATGAATAATTGCAACAGCCTATGCTCTTGCTCTGCCTCTGAGTCTTGGTAGTTGGTACACTCCACACAAAGTTTACCTTTTGTCCTTTTCCTTGACTCAACAATATCATTTCTATTTCAAACTCACATGCCTCTTCTTCTCCTGCACAAAAGGTGAAAGCTCCATAACACTCCTGCTTACCTTACCAGACCGGTGCATTACCGTTACATCGCAATTTTTACAACGCACTTCTATTACAACTCAACTTTTACAACGCTGGATCCATTACATCGCATGCCTTTACAACGCATGACATTACATAGTAGATGGTATTACAACGCATGCCATTACAACGTAAGTATAGGTAAGTATATATATTTTTTTATATTTTATTTTACATTATTAAATTAATTTAATTAATATTAAAAATAAATAATTATATTAATTTATGTTTTTTTATATTATAAATTAAATATATTAATTTAAGTAATTTAAAAAAAATAGGTATGAGTATAGGAGTATATGTTTTGGGGTACTGAGGTATATGTTTTGGGGTGTTTGGGTATTTTTAGGTTTCAGGGCTGGGGTTTTGGGGTACAGGGGTATTTTTAGGTTTCAGGGCTGGGTTTGGGTTTTGGGGTACAGGGGTATTTTTAGGTTTTAGGGCTGGGTTTGGGTTTTGGGGTACAGGGGTATTTTTAGGTTTCAGGGCTGGGTTTGGTTTTTGGGGTACTGGGGTATTTTTAGGTTTCAGGGCTGGGTTTGGGTTTTGGGGTACGGGGTATTTTTAGGTTTCAGGGCTGGGTTTGGGTTTTGGGGTATAGGGGTATTTTTAGGGTTCAGGGTTGGGTTTGGGTTTTGGAGTACAGGGGTATTTATAGGTTTCAGGGCTGGGTTTGGGTTTTGGGGTACAGGGGTACTTTTAGGTTTCAGGGCTGGGTTTGGGTTTTGGGGTACAGGGGTATTTTTAGGTTTCAGGGCTGGGTTTGGGTTTTGGGGTACAGGGGTATTTTTAGGTTTCAGGGTTGGGTTTGGGTTTAGGGGTACAGGGGTATTTTTAGGTTTCAGGGCTGGGTTTGGGTTTTGGGGTACAGGGGGTTTTTTTGGTTTTAGGGCTGGGTTTGGGTTTTGGGGTACAGGGGTATTTTTAGGTTTCAGAGTTGGGTTTGGGTTTTGAGGTACAGGGGTATATATAGGTTTCAAGGCTGGGTTTGGGTTTTGGGGTACAGGGGTACTTTTAGGTTTCAGGGCTGGGTTTGGGTTTTGGGGTACAGGGGTATTTTTAGGTTTCAGGGCTGGGTTTGGGTTTTGGGGTACAGGGGTATTTTTAGGTTTCAGGGCTGGATTTGGGTTTTGGGGTACAGGGGTATTTTTTTAGTTTCAGGGCTGGGTTTGGGTTTTGGGGTACAGGGGTATTTTTAGGTTTCAGGGCTGGGTTTGGGTTTTGGGGTAAAGGGGTATTTTTAGGTTTCAGGGCTGGGTTTGGGTTTTGGGGTACAGGGGTATTTTTAGGTTTCAGGGCTGGGTTTGGGTTTTGGGGTACAGGGGTATTTTTAGGGTTTAGTTTTAAAATAAATCTTTTAATTTAATTAAAAAAATTAATTTTAATAATTTTATTATTTATTAATAATAATTCTTTATTAATATTAGTTCTTTTAAAAATAAACTTAAAGTAATTTATGTACAAAATAATTATTTAATAATATTTTAATTTTTTTAATTAATTAAATTTAAATTAATTACATTTTTTTTTAAAATAATATACTTACCTATACTTACGTTGTAATTGCATGCGTTGTAATAGCATTTGCTATGTAATGTCATGCGTTGTAAAGGCATGCGATGTAATGGATCCTGCGTTGTAAAAAATGCGTTGTAACGGTGTGCGTTGTAATATTTCGCGTTGTAACGTCACACATCCTACCAGACCAGTTCAGCCAGGCACCAAAGGCAGACATTCCAAGAAGAATGCAGATGCTCCTCCCAATTTGGCAAACAGTATCATATTTCTTTTATCAATCATCATTTTTAGAACTGTGTGGGTTCAATTATTACCTCTGACTCCTTTTTGACCTCTAAGTAGCCCATCTTGTTGCACCTCAAATTTTCCCTTCTGATACCCAACTTTGGTAGTACACAAAACCATTTTCAAGCCTTTGAGTGACCACGACCACCCTTCCTATTTGCCCCCCATTTGAATTCGCTCAGTAACCCATGTGCTTCTGTATCTGTTCAGTCTCAAGTGGATAGTTGGGTGCACATTGCTTGGGTATCAAGGCACGTATTACTCTGTATAGCCCCTCTCAGAAAACCCGGACTACACTTCTTTTCACTGCTCCATAATCTGTGTTTTTCAACCCTAAATAACGGAACATTTAGATATATAACTTCTGTCTATGCTGATGAAGGAACATTTGTCATGTTTTAGCTGAACTGTAACATACTATTTTTTTAATTTCCTACCACAACATTTTGATATTGATGTGCTGCTCATAATAGCCCTGATTAATATTGTTGTTGTGTAGTGTTTGTCTTTGATGAACCTTTTCCCAAATCCCCTTTCCCATCCATTCATCAAACCACTAACCCTCTTCTCCCAGGCTATGTGATTTATTGAGGTGACTTAATTTACACCGTAAATGGATTACACACATGGTGGGCAAATGGGGCCAAAGCGATACCAATTCATTGAGGAATCTTCTATTTCCTGAGCAATAGCCCACACCAGCCCCACTGACCCACCCACACAAAAAAGAAAATTAGATATAGAACATCATTAGCCAGCATCATCATTCAGGCCTTGTATTACGTAAGCGCTTAGTCTACCACACTCCTGACTATGAGTCCGCTTCTTCTGACTCGAGGATTTCGGAACCTTTTGCTTTATTTCGATAGCTACTCATTGCTCTGAAGAAGTTACTATTGCTAGTTTTTGTTATAATAGCAGGCATTATTTTCTTTGTTGTGTCATATTGGTAGTAGTCTGGCATAAGTCTTTGTAAAGCTATGATATAAATACATAACCCACTAACTCTTACTTTTTAATTCAATTTGGTTGCCTGTGATAGATAATCATTTTGGTTAATCCTAAAGTTGAAGCTCATGGGGGTGGGAGTGGAAGCTGGCTTGTTGTGATGCCTTCCCTGTTAGCACACTAGCCTGCCACTACTCCCAACTCCATAAAGAAAGCACCTTGAGAAACCCTGCATTAAGTTTTTTTAAGATTGAGAGAGATAGCAGCCATCACTTTAACTATTCAGGTAAGAGAACTGGACTGAAGTGAATTAGTTTAGTTAGTAAGTAACTAATTTCTACTGCAGATTATTACACAACAAGGCTGACTTTTGTTGTTTATCTAGGTTTGTTGTAGTCAATATATGCAATGACAGCATACCCTATCTCCTTAATGGGCAATCAGTAGTTACAGAGGGAAGTAGGACATGGGTATAACTAACTAAACAAACTGGTATACATAGACTTTTATAACCTGATTAAAACAGGCTGCACAAAAAGGCAACAATGCAATGTAAAGTAAAAGACTTCAGGCATAAAGTAAAAGAATACTTTTTCATTTGACATGTTTTTAGTTTACTAATACAACATTCAAACACAATACCCACCCTCTACACCCCCAATTTGCCTACCCCTCTCCCCAAACAAATCCCCCTGTCCTCATCCAATGTCCAAAGAAAAGTCCAGGTTAGTCCTCCTAACCCCATCCCAATTCCCACCCTCTCCACCAACGACAAAATGTCCCTCCCACTAGAACAAAAATAAAAAAGGGCTAAAACAGGGTGATCTCAATGTGAGTCTGGATCTCCTATAGGTTATCCTCCATCCAGGCCACCCAGCAGTCTAGCTGTGTGGTGGTTAAACGGGTTGATGCCAACTGCTGGCGATACTGGTGTTGTTGTTTCCAGGAGGCTAGAGGCACTGGCGGCTAGCTAGGGTATAGGGCAGTGGCAAATGCCTCATTCTCCTCCTACAGGGCCACCAGTTGTTGGAATTCAACAGTGATTGCCTCCAGACCATGCTGACACAGCGTGGCTGCTATCTCTTGCCATGTAGATGTTCGACCAGCAAAAGTAGCTATATCAAGAAAGATAAAAAAAGGAAAAAAGACAAATTGTAAACAATGCACTGTGCAAAGCACTTGTTTATAATTATGTAATGCCCCGTAGCAGTATATTGCTGTTCAGCTATGGCGATTGGAATTTTATGTGATTAGAGTCACACATAGAGGGTGTTTATTTACCCACATATGCCTCACATAAAAGGCAAAACACTGACTGGCTGAAAGGAATTAAGGCAGAATACCAGCACACCAGATTCAAAAAAGTAATTTATTTATCTTTTAAAGGATGTCCTAGTAAAAAACTAAACAGACACTTTGTTTGGAAAAATACAAAGATTACCTCTCATTAATGAATAAAGAATTAAGCACTATGAAGTATTCTTCTTGTGCTAAATTAATGGAGGCATGCTAGCTATCATGCAAGTTTATTTGCTGCTCTCTGCAGGCTGCATCTGGGGCAGCTGCAATTGACAGAGATCCTACTTTAATTTGAATGACCCTGCTCTTCTCCTAATGCCTTTCAATTCCAGCTTGACTCCAAGGAGGCAGATGAATATCAATAATGACACTACGTCACACATGTATTAAATGTGGGTATTCTGTCTGCCGTAAGTAGGTGGTGGGGAAAATTATGTATGTAGTACAGTGAAAGGAACAGCATATATATTGTATTTAGCATGTTAGCCACAGAGTATTCCATCCACAAAACTCAAATCACAACTCAAAATCCAACTCAAAATCAGGCATTTTGTCCCAGTGTACTCCCTGGCCTTTTCCTCCACCACAAAATATTTCCAACAAATACATTTACTTGGTAGTAAGGAAAGGAAACTTAACCTACTCTACTGCATAGAAAGTTAGAGGGAGGTAGAGGTTTTGCTATAAAATAGTGGGGAGTCAATGATCATCATCATCACCATCAGCCCACTGACTAAGCTTTGGCTTAGTCAGGCACTGTAGTTGATGAATGCTGAAACGTAAAAATTCTAACACACATAAATCCCTTATTGAAGTCATGAAATATATATGATAAGTTCTCAGAAAAATGTGGCACATGCCAATGAGGCATTTTTGAATTATTTTGGTAGGCTGGGACAGAATTTATAAAAGAATAAAAGAGAAAAGTAATACGAGGTGACTGAGTGGGCTTTGGAAGGAAGGGAAACACATCTTGTTTTTGGTTTGCAATCCAATGAAAACTTTAAATGCAGCATAAACTGAAGCAGACGCACATTGTACGTCCAACACTGCAGTGCCAAATTGAACCATGCTGCTGTTAGGTCATGGCTGGCAAAATGCCATGGGCAGGGGGGTGATGAATGATGATGGGTCGGATACATATCGTCCTCGCTTCGCAAATAAAGTGAGTGAATGGAGTACAGAGAATATTAAAATACCCACCACTTTGAAGCAAATGTTAGATGAAAACAAGCAAGCAAAGTAGGTGGCCACGTCCCTGTCCAGTAGAGCTCCTTTGATTCTTCATCCTAAAAATCATCCCTTCATCCATTCATTATTCTAGTATTCAGCCTTTAATACCCACCATTTAAGTTTTACATTCTCTCATCCAGTCTTTAACCATTCCAATCCATCCTTTCATCCATATATACATTGAACCAGCCATCCATCTATCAATTTACCTACCACAGTATTGCCTTTCAGCCTTCTTTACACCTATCCATCCATTTACCCACCCATGCATCCTATCATCCACCTACGCATCCTTTCAATTACCCATGCATCTTTTGACTCATATACCATTTCACCAATCTTGTCTTTAAACTTTCCATCCTTCTTTACCTTTTCCATCAACCCATCAATTTTAGTGTTCATTATGAGCTTTTGTCTGCTAATTTACAGATAGCAGAGGCCATTAGGAACTCAACACGTGCTTTTGCTGTTAAAGCGGGTGATTCATGACACCCTTGCAGTGAATATGCTAGTAATTGTCAAGAAGCAACCAATGTGAACCTGCCAACACTGCAACTCCCCTCCAACTGCCACCAAGTGTTCTGCACTTCTGATGCTGCCGCCGGCCCCTACACCAATGGTCTGTGCTGCTAGGAAATGGATTACACATTTTAGAAGCCAGATACATCTCCACTTATTACTTTTTTTAAATATAAAATACAATTACAATACATCACTACAGTACGCTTAACAGTACCTTCTATCAAAAATATCACTTTGTGCCAATTTGTTGGTTGCCAATGTTAGAAATGCCAAATAGTCAAGCCAACCAAACACTTTTTGCAATGGAGTGGCAGAGCTGTGTGACTCAGAGATATTAAAGCACAATAAAGGGGTGGAATAATTGGTCAATGAAGGACATATGGTGTTGGTTGGCAAGTGCAATGGGACCACTATCATAGTACTATCCATCCAGGCTGCACTGTCATCGAAACTGCTGGCATACTACTACATAAATTAATGATAATACATACAACACAACATTGGGGGGTCCACCATGACCCTGGTCACTCTCTCATTTTACTGTTTAAGCATGAGCAAAAAAAAGAAAGCCTTCTCAATAAATGTGCAGAATAGCTTACTTGGGCATGCAATCTTAACAGGAGAGTAATATCTGTTCTTTTAGTCTTACAATGCTAGTCCACAAGATATATATGGGGAGAGGGGAAGATTACTTACGAAGCAGAATAACGCCACCGACTAGTATAGACAGGTGAAAGTCAGCTACAGACACAAAGGAAAAAGTATCCTAAATAGGGAGAGGTAAAAGTTGGGGAAATAAAAATATTGTTAACAGGAGGCCTTACTGTGGTTAGCAAATCCATCAGCCAAGGAAGTAAAGGAAAGACCAAAAAAGTACAAAAGAATTGCAGAAAAAGAAAAAAGGACAAAAAAGTAAAGTACACTAAGACACACACTAATAAAATAAATGTAAATGAGGGGTAGATGAGCGAGATTGGTAGGATTGCAAACAATTAATTTAGATACAAAAAAACAGGCCCAGAACATGCACACAACAGGAAAGCAGGTAAAACAAAACGGCTGCACCCATGCAAACTGCGTGGTGCCGTTTGCACTGGTTTTGCAGTGCAGATGTGCGCATCGAGCTGCTGGGACATAAAAAACTGTTTATGTGGCACTCCGCGGAATTCTACGGAGCTAAATCCACAAGCTCCATCCATCCCTAAAAGATACTCTCCAATAGATTGAAATATTCCCACTAGCCCCAGCCATGTCCTGCCACAGATACTTGTAGGTGCACACTATGACTTAAGAAGCACTGGGAGGCGTATATGTAGCTACAAGCTTTATAAATCTGCATAGAATAGCAAGCATATCACATCTTGAACAAAAGGAACACGTAGGGCTTGTCCTGGTAGATCTTGTGCCAACCACCTTACAAAGCTCCTGCATCTCCTTTGGCAAATAAAATGTCAAAGAGGTTCAACTGATGATTTCATTAGCTACTGAAAAAGCTTTCAACCACATAGAATGTTCATACTTATTCCATATAATTGTAAAAACGGGACTCTGTCACAACTTTATAAAATAAAAGTGAAATAGCTTTATAGCAACAATACAGCAAAAATAAACTGTGGTGACTACCTACCCACAAAGATCAACATTAAAATGGGAATGCAACAGGGATGCCCTAATCACCTTTGTTGTTCCTACTAACAATTGAAAGCCTGATGCCGGTCATTCACACAGAAATAAAGATCAATGGTATGCACACCAATGCAGAACCCACAAAGTGGTGTGGGTTACATATTGTTGACCATTTCACACCCAGAAATGTTTATCCCGGCACTTATGTCTCTTATAGATTACTTCTTAGTGTTCTTCAGCAGTAAGTTGAACTGGTCGAAATGCTTGGCTTACCTATGAATTATAATACAACCAGACATGTTGTATAGAATACAAACAATCTACGCTGAAATATCTAGGTATTTATTCTGCTTCTATCACATAAAACAACAGTGGACTTCAAGAGGTGGTCAGCACTACCTCTCTATCTGGGCTGATCATAGGTCATTAAGAGGAATATGTGTTCTGAATGCTGTCCTTGAACGAGCTGAAAAATGATTTGTGATGTTGGGGAATGCTAAAACAAATCTTTCACTAGACCGGGCAACGGCCTAGCTTAGAGGAGCAGAAATATACGCCTAGGAAAGGAGGACTGAAATAGCTGCATATGGAATCATAATTGTTGGCACATCATCTATGTCTAGCTGTCTACTTGCTACACGTGCATAAGGAAACTTCCTTCTCGGTCAAGACAGAAGGATGCCTAACAAGCACACAAAGAGGTCTAGCTAGCTATTAGATGGTCCATTACCACAAAGATTGAGAGTTGAACCCAATACTTCAATCCTCTTAATATGCATGGTAGAGGGCACACTCATTTCTTCTGATGCAAGCAAAGATGTACATCACTGCACCCATCTGGCGTAACAAAGCCATACAAGTAGATAATGATGAATTATATAGACCACTCCGGATAAATACAGGGGTCATACGTCTAGACTCTCTTAAATCCTTCCAGTTGCTGAGTAAAGAACATCATGTGCCACAGTCCTACTGCCTCTAAAGTATTATTAGGACCACACACACACACACACCTTGAGAGTAGACACATACATGAAAAGGGTACTGCAGTCTCAGAAATGCACTCTACTATTACTGAGGCACTTTTCCACTTTTGTAATGTAATGTAATGTAATGTATAGGCATTTATATAGCGCACTACTTACCCGGAGGGTCCCAAGGCGCTTCGACCGCTGCGAAACCCTTCCTGGCTTCCCTGAGAGATGGTCCCTTAATGGGTATCTCCAGGGTGAGACCAGGCATCCCCGGCGGTCTGGTGGGGCCGTTAGTGAAGATGAGGCAAGCTAATGCCCAGAGTTGCCGAGTGTGATCGCTGATCAGAGTGGGCACCGAGGCGAGAGAATTATCGAGTCCGCTGACCCTGGTCCAGAAACCTGCCGCGCCGGGAATCGAACCCTGGTCCCGGGCCGTCCTCTGCTCTCGGGTCTGCCGCCTCTGACTTAATCAGCACTTAAACAATGAAGGGAAACATAGCATATACAGTTCACTCTCTCACCAAGGGAGCACAGGCATAATTTAAATAAGCTATTAAGAAATGGTGTAGGATTTACACAAATTATTCTCAGGGCTGAAATATATTCAAACTTGCTCAAGATAATACCATTGGATACTATGAAATAAAAATGTTCATAGTTCATGGGCTGTATTACACAAGATGCCTTGGGGTGCAGCAGGCATATACACCCACTTTGTTTGCCCCAGGCGCAATTTGGTATTACAGAAGTGGCCGCCGACGCTTGTGCGCCCACTTCTGTAATACTGATAGTGCTGGTGCACATAAAGTGCCAGCGCTATCTTCAGGGACATTCCCTCCTTTACATGGGGGCATGCCACATGCAAATGAAGGATTTCCTTTGCCTCTGCACTTGCGCCATATTACAGACATGGATGCAGAGGCAAACAAGCTCTCAGGAGGCACACTAAGCGTGCCCTAACCAAAATGCTCCCCCTGAGAGCAGGATTCTGGAGGGGGGTAAAGGGGATTCTATAGACCCCCAGACAACCCCTTGCAAGCAGGTGCAGTTACTAACTGCACCCGCCTTAAAGGCAATCTCAAACACGGAGCAGTTATTAAGCAGACCATTCTTTTTTCACAGGAATGTACTGCCCCCAGGGCAGGGAGTTTGTGGCTTCCCTGAGTGCAGCGCATTAATCATAATATAGCTCATATTCCTTCATTGCGCTGGGTGCACCTTTTTAAAGATGCGTCCAGCTCAATGAAAGAAAATGTGGCCCCTGATGTTGTTGAGCCTCAGGAATGCTGCAGGCACATATTAGCATGTACGTACAGTTGGCAGTATTGAAATTTGAGAAGGATATAATCATCCAATTAGATTTTTAGTGACATCTTTAAACCATTTTATAGTGTCCACTACTAACTTAAAACAAATACAATTTCTACATTTATAGCATCCCTTGTGTAGCTCAGAAAACTACCTAGTTTGGTTTGTGGAAAATAAATCAAACTAGTTATATTTAAAAGTATCACCTGGGCTTAAGATCAAAGATCACTCTCACAGTGGGTGTTCTCTTGTATGTGATAATGGTTTTTCCAGGTAGTGGGTGTCCTCCTGCATGTGATAATGGCTTTTCCAGACAAGACATTCTCAATCAATGGAACCAACTTTTAACCTTAATGTTGTTCCCATTGCTGTTCCCATTACAGTATATTGTGATAAATGTAATCTCATCATTAATGTCCAAACTGTTTTTAGATTTTTTCTCTCATAATAGATCAACTCTCTTAATTTTATTACTGCTGTGTTTTGCTGCTTGAAAGATGTTCTTATCATCACCTCTCTTTAAAACTATCTCTGCAACATTACAAACTTTGTTTTCACATTCAGGATTCAAACTACAGCTCTCGTTAGCTCTCAAACATCTTAAAGAGAATGGTATTCTTCTATTTTCTGGGATGCCTGGATTCTGCAACATTCTCAATACTAACTTGCCATTGTCAACATACAATTCGAAATCTAAAAAAATATATATTATCCTTACTGTGACTTTAAACAGGTTATCTTTCAAATATGTGTGATGCGTGACAAGCTTTAAGTTCAACTAAAGTTCCTTCCCAAATTATAAGAATGCCATCTTTATAAATGCCCCCAGCAAAACATTTCTGATTGTTATATAAACGACTTGTCTATGCTTGCTTCCTGTCATACAGAGCCACAAATAGATTTGCCTAAGAGGGAGCAAACCTGAAACCCACTGCCATTGTCCCTTATGATACAAGGCTTTCTGATACAGGAAATCATAACTCTTTTAGGAACATTTAATCAAATCAATATTCATATAAGAATGTTTTAAAAAACACCGGAGAAAAGATTTAATAACATCCTCAAACCCCTTTTTATGGCCTATGCAATTACAAAGGCTGTTTACATCCATAGTTACCAAAGAGTCCCAAAGTATATCAACCTCTTGACATGACAAATCTTTAGTATCATTAATAAAGGAAGGTCATTTTTTGACAAACAGGGCTCTCAATCTCCACAACTGTTCTTCCTATTTATACTGGCAATTATTTTGCTAAAGAAGAGCACTGTAACATCCAGATTAAAAAAAGTATCCAATTTGGACTTTTGGGAGTAGAGAAAAATATCCAAATCCACATAGATTTCTTATCTTGTCTACATAAAGCATCCTCTTTCCTCTCAGTCTCCTCTTCTACCACAAAATGAGGGTGTAGAGGGCCATAAGAAACCTTCATTAAAAAGAGTGCACAAACATTGGGTGGATCGAAAACGGTGTCACACTTAAAATCAATGAGGCAATGTATCCCTAGAGGAAGGCTATTGAATGCAGGACCAAATTAGAGATATTCTAAATTGCAAGTATTTGTCAAATCTATAAGAAATTGGACATAATCCATAGTAGAGGCCAAACTAATCTGTCTCACATCCCAAAATGTAAGAGTTTAAATACAAATTTCTTGTACAGAATCACAGAAACTGCACAGTCAGTATTCTGTGATCAATGATCCACCAAATCACATTGTCACATTTTAGAATGTCACATAACCCTATCACATTACCACTAACCCACTATATCAATATTGGTTCTTCCCTTCTGATCTATCATCATCCAGAGGTGTTAAAACAAAATAGTTACCTGAACAGCTGTGAACCATTGTGAATGAATGCAATATAGTGTATAGCCAGACAAGGCCTTGAATATTGTGGGGAAAGGGCGTGCTCTAGAGGGACTGTCAAGATTAGTATCATACAGTAATAAACAATCCACATCTTGTTGTATGTAGTGTCAGGCGAGAAATATAAACACATTAAACATCTTGAAATGACATCTGTTGGACTTGGTCCTTTTTGCAGGGTCATCCCTAAACTTTTTGCTTTTCTTCTAGCCTTTTCTCTGACATGGTGTTGATGGGTTTAGGCCTCTGGGCACTTTAGCACTGCTGTCCAGTGTAAAGTGTGTGTGCTCTCTGTGTTACATATGGTAAGATTGGTTTACACCTGTTTGGCCTATTTAATTTACCTGTCAGTCCCTTGTAAAGTGGTATCTCAGATACCTAGGACTGGTATATTAAATGCTACTGGTGGGCTTGTAGCACTGATTGTGCCACCCACCAAAGTAGCCTTTCAAACCTATCTCAGGTCTCTCCCGTTGCAGGGCCTATGCGTGCAGTGTTACTGCCGCTGTGACGTTGCACCTAAAGTGTGTGCCATGTCAGTGACCCCCCTTCTACTGAGTGTCAGACACCCCTAAGGTAGGCCTTAGCTAGCCCTATGGGCAGGGTGCATTGTAGGTAAAAGATAGGACATGGGTCTTAAGTGTGTGACATGTCCTGGTAGTGACAAACTGCCATTTTTGGTTTCTCACTACTGTGGGGCTGCCCTACGATAGGAATGCATTGGGGATTTACTGGTGAGTGTTTCAGTGGTAATTCCTGATATGAGAGGATCAGCGTGGTCAAGTTTAGTATATTTGAATGGTAATATTTAAATGATGTGCAATAGTGTGCGCAAATGTTTAAAAATTATTTTAGAAATACCACATTTTGAAGTTGTCATTTCTGTGGTCTAAATGTCTTCCTGCCTGATGTAAATTGCATGTCTGGATTTTGAGTGACAGGGGCTGGTGAGGTGTTTGTGGCTCCAGGAGGGGCAGGGTGAGTCAGCACTAGGCTGAATGGTACATCTGCATTTGGAGAAGTGAAAGGAGTTTTCCCCTCATCCTGAATCGGATTGTGCCTGCTCTGTAGAATGTTGGCTCTGCCCCCTGTGTTGTGTTTGATCACCAAGCCCCCACCTGACAAAGGGGAGGAGGAGCCTGGTAAACAGAGTGCTCCAATTCCCCCCTGAACCAGTTTTTACTGGTTCACCAAAACACTGTAGTGCACACAAAGGAGAATATGTATATACATGCTGGGCCTGTGACTCCATGGAAGTTGTACTGTTCCTGGACTTGCTAGGGCTTGCTGCTGCTGGGGCCCCTCCTGGAGGGCCCTTTGTTCTGGCCTCCCTGGGTCGAGTTGTGCCCCTGAAATTTGCCTTGGATCATTGGCTCTTAGAACCTCGTGAGCGCTGAAATTTGGCTCCTGGAGAAGCGCTGGAGGTTTGCAGCGGCAAGCTGCACATTGCCTCTGAGGGAATCCCAGCTCAGGTATTCCTCTGCATTTTTGCTGCACCGAGCGAAGGCCCACCCTGTTTTATGCGTATTGAAACAAAGGGTGCCCACCAAGCATTTGGAGGAAGTTCGGTGGGTACCCACATTTATGCTGTTTGGCGGGTGCCCATCCGCATTTTGGGGCCTTTTTGAGCGGGTGCCAACCCCGCTTTATGCTTTTACTTTAAAGGTGGGTACCCACCCCGCATAGCGGCCAAGGAGAGCATCACCGCTGGGGCCCGAAAGCCAGGCAAGCTGTCTGATTGTGGGTGGGGCCTGCAGCATGCTGCCCAAAGTGAGCGGGGGTCCCGTAACGGATGGAAGCCCCGCGTACACCGCAGAGGAAGAAGAGAGTCCCCGAGGAGTGGGGGCTCCTCGGAGACCTGCCACCAGGGACAGGAGGAGTCCTGCCCATTGCGGTTGAGTGTGGCTCATGTGGGCACAGTATTGGTGCCAAATAAAGCACAGAGAGGAGCCGGTTAATAGGGCTCCAGAGGCGCTGACAGTGCCTCTTCGCTTTCCTCACAGCTGCACCGCCGTAGCGGGTAGCTGCAACATTGGCCATATTTGTTTGTAAGGCCCCCATGGGGGTTCAGAGGGCACCACAGTTGCCAGTGCCTAAAGTGATTTTCTTAGTTGCGCCGCCATAGTGGGCAACTGCAAAGATGGGGCTCTTTTGTTTCTACGAGTCCCAGAGTGGGGCTCAGGCCATTTTCCTCAGTTGCATCAATGTAGCGGGCAACTGCAACGTTGGGGCACTTTTGTTTTTAGAGAGTCCCAGTGAGGACCCAGTGGGCACAGTGAGTGCCAGTGCCCAGGTTGTTTTACCTAGCCGCCCTGCAATTAGCAGCAGCTGCATTGTTCAGGCCAGATCCCTTTGAGGAGTCCCAGTGGGGACCCAGGAGGCATGGTGATGCCAGCGCAATTGCACACTTTGGATTCTGCTACAGTGGCAGCCAGCCCTGAAACTTTGGGACATAGGGCATTTAGAACCCTCTGAGAAAGCCAGTTGGTCAGGGGGTGAGTTGGGTTGGTAGGGCACCATCTCACAGTTACACAACTGAAGAGTTAGTTGAGCTCAAGAATAGTCCCTTACACAATGTTTCAAAACACTTTACTTCCTTCATGCCACCCCATTTTTCTGTAAAGGCCTACATGGTTGCTGGTTGAACTTGGATGAAAAAGCACAGATCCAACTAAACTACTTGCTGAAGGAACGCAAGCTCCAACATTAGATTCTAATAGTATCTCTGCAGATTCTTAATCTTGCACTAAACTCTGAAGAAGAGAAATTGTCAGTCATGTGATGAAAGTGAAATTTAAAATCTGTAAGATTGCACCAACACCTACAGGCTCTTGAGCACTTACTGGTAGCCATTTTTGTCTCTTTAAGGATGCCGGATGAAACTTTTGGAATCTTATGGCAATCTCTTCAGTGGACTGCGCCCTTTCCTGCACAGCTCTGCCTGGTAGCTGCTGCCACTGAGCTCCCTTCTGCTGACCATCTAACCCTCTGGTCAATGGTTCGAGGCTCTCCTCCACCTGCAGCCTCCCACCTGCACCTCATCCCTGGTGGTCTAGTTGTAGAGTGTCTCTGAATCTTTTCTGCCCTTTCACCTCTTTCTTATTTTTCCTTTTTGTACCTTTTGCAATTTTACGGCTTTGGCCTGCGATTTTCCACGGTCTGACATCTCCAGTGCCACTTTACTGCTCCCCACATTTCCCACCTCCCAGCTTTCCAACCCCCAACACACTACTTAATGTTGACTGCTACACAGTGAAGGTGAAATTCAATGCTCTTATCAGTGGACTACTTCCTTCCCTGCACAACTCCACCTGGTAGCTGCTGCCCCTGAACTCCCTCCTTCTGACAATCTGACCCTCTGGACAGTGATTTAAGGCCATCCTCCACCTGCAGGCTCCTGTCTGCACCTCATCCCTGGTGGTCTAGTGGTAGAGCATCTCTGCTGTGCCGCTGGGCTGCCCTGTCTATCTCTTCTGCCTTTCTCTTAATCTTTTCTATCCTTTCACCTTTACCTTTTACCTTGTTTTGTACCTTTTTTCCTTTTTCTTTTTCCTTTTACCATTCTGCCACATTGCCCCTGCATCTGTGATCCCCCACGGCTCTGCCCCCTTCCAGTGGCACTTTCCCAGTCCCAACATGTCCTCCCATCCCAGCTGCCCAGTCCCCGCAAACTACTTATTGACAGCTGATTAGTGAGGAAGGTGCAATCCACTGATCTAATCAGTGGACTGCTCCCTTTCCTGAACAACTCTACCTGGTAGCTGCTGCCACTAGGCTCCCTGTGGCTGACCATCTAAACTTCTAGTCAGTGGTCCAAAACCCTCCACCACTGAAGGCTCCCACCTGTGCCTCATCCCTGGTGGTCTAGTGGTAGAGCATCTCTGCTCTGCTGCACTCCCCTCTGTCTCTCTCTTCTGCCTTTCTCTGCATCATTTCTTTCCTTTCAACTTTTATTCCTTTTTTAACTTTTTGCACCTTTTGCTATTTAGACACATTTCCCCTGCCGCTGCCATTCCCGGCTGCCTCACCCCACTCCAGGGCCATTCTCCTGCTCCCCGCATTTCCTGTCTCCCACCTGTCCAGCCCCTGCACACTTATTATTGGCAGCCGCTATGCAGGTGCACCTCTAGTGCCCATCTGCGCCTATCCATGCTTGTGGCGCACCCAGCACCATGGACTCTAGTAATCGGGCATGCCACTGATATGAAACCTGCACCCACATGGCCTCCACCCTGGTCACTAATGAAGACGTAATTTTCCTTGATAAAAAAAAAGGATTGCATGCTTAACGATCTTAAAAGTGCAATAGATTATCTCTGGTCAGGTTGAATATATTTGCCTTTCAGACTGCTCTGCATATGGTCATTAATCCACATCTGTTGAATAGACTTTATCAATGAGGACCTGTAAAAAAGAAGCATTCAATGTGTTCAATATGTTCAGCAAGAGAGAACACATTAGAGCTTTGAAAAATATGGATTCAACATATTCAAAAGCAGTTCTTTTTAAGATGGTACATGTTATGGAAAAGATTGGTGAAATCAGGTTTGTGGACATTAAACATGTATTACCTAGTAGATGTGGAGGAAACATTAAAACTGAGGTTAAGAGCCATGAATACATTTTGGATCAAAAGATTGAGAATGGTTCAAGTTGGTTTAATTACAGACAGGAAGCTCTACAAGTTACTCTGAGGTCGTCATGTTCTATTAGCGCTGACTTCTTTGAAAGGTCTGAAGTAGAGCATGTTTGGTCTTACATTAGATTCAGAAAAAGAGATTAAGATTTAAGATGCAAATAAACCAAAATGTATCTTATAATGTTGGTAGTTGGTAGTAAATACGGAAATTAAAACCAAATCATAGCCAGAAACAAAGAAGCATTGTGGCTAAATGTTCAATTTGATATTGGTGAAATTCCAAGTTTGAATCTTGATGAAGTATTATTATTTATAATAATAATTATTATAATTCACAATGTGAGTTCATAAATTATTATAACTTTAAGGGGATTTATTAATTGTATTTGTAGACACCATCAATTTTAGTGATTCTACATTGTAAAAATGGACCACATATTGGCAGTTTTTAGTTGAATCCTGGTGTGGTGCATTTAAATATATAACTGGAATTTTCAACTCATAAGGGCGTCTCCAGAACTATTAAGTAAATCTATATTGATCTAAAGTGTGAGGATATGAGGTTCTCTTCTAAGGCGGTCGACCTCGGACCTGGTGAACCAGGTTGGAGTCTCGGCAGTGACGCTGAATATCCTGTGATTCTGGGCAAATCACTTAATCTCCTCATGCCTAACAACAAAATTAATGTGTCCTCATGTAATGCAACTGGTGCTATGTAAAGAACTATGATACCTGATTCGGGTCAAGTTTGCATTATATAAAACTCTGTAAAATAAATAAAGTAAAATAAATATTGTTTTGATTTTTCCTCAATAACATATATAGTAATTATTTGCTAATTTGTGTATTTTTTAATAAATCCTTTGTATAAAAAAACAGTTTGGGATTTACAGAGATGATTTGTTAAAATGTTGTATTTGATGTTTCTTGTTAATCTCAGTCATATTCATGACATCTTGAACAAAGAAGTGATTTGTTTCACTTCTGAGGTCTGGCTGTGTATTGCATATTTGGTGGGCAGTACACATCGGTTATAACATAACACCAAAATCGCAGCCCCTTTAAAATGTATCAAGGTCCCATTCGAACCGTGTTGTTCATTGTCTTATCCTTATCAGGTACTTTAAGGAACATGTGAAATGGTGACCATTTCAAATGAGGGTTTTTATCAAATTTAGTTTTAAGGTTAATTTATCAACAATTAAAATAGTACTGAATCCAAGATGATGTTCTGAGATTTTACAATAAATAATTGAACTTATTTGATTTTGGTCCCAAAACATATTGGGCCTGATCCACAAGGTAAACATACACTTTGTCTATGTATTCTATTTTTTTGTTTAATAGCTTTTAGTACAATTAAAATTGTAGTTTGTGAATACAAATCAAGTAATACACTCACACAAAAGTGTAAGTTTACCTTTGTGAACCAAGCTATTGAGAGTTTTTCATTGCAGGGCTCAGGGAGTTTTCAAGTTTTTATGATGGTTATTAAATAATGTGATACATTAAGTTTTTCTATATCAATATTTGTATAGTATTCTCACCAGACAATGATATATAATTGTAAGTGATAACATCTCATAAAGTTAATATTATATATTGTGAGCATATTGGGATATATATATTTTTGTACATTAATATTGAACAAGGACATTGAAGTATTTTCTCAATAAATAATCATTTTATATTGAAATTGCATTCTCTATAGAGATGCAATTTTATTTGAAAACTGATAGATTAATAACTAATAAATACATCACAAAATGAAAGTGGATTACTATATAAATATTTTGATTGGAATACATTTACTAAATACAATATTTGCATTGTAACATATTATGTATCAACTGAAAGATGGCATGTAATAGGTATTCAAATTGAGATTATGACATTAATATATAAATCAAGATATTTGGCATGAACAATGAACTTGAGTGTAAATGAGTGGGAATATTTAAAAATGAAACAATTCACATGCATTACATTTATTCATACAGTAGATCCAACATTGTCATTGTGGAGTAAATATCATTGAATATTGTTAAGGATATGGTGTTCATGATTGGGATCTGACAATAGTATACAGGTACAGTTTGAAAGGATTGACATAATGTAATTTGGGTCGATGTTTTGCTTTTCAAAATATGTTACAACTGTAAAAAAACAAATTCATAGAGGTTAAGCTTTGAAGTATTCATTATTGTTGTTACAAGTATATGTGTTTTTTTTAGTTTAATGGTACCTTTTCTATTTATTTATTTTTGAAAACTGGTTATTATTTTTTTTTTAGCAACCCTGATGAAGTGTATCACAAAACACGTGTTGGCTGTTGCTTTAATGTTATATGGGAAATTGCAACGTGTTTTCAAATGTAAGGTATGTCTGACATATTGATGCTTAATTAGAATTTTACAACAATGTTTCCAGTGTAATGTTGTGAATCAACTTCAATTTTACTGCCAAGATAAATAATGGGAATATTGCATTACCTTCTGTACAGAAAATATATGAACTTTATACATTAAGAAGAATGCTTCAATAATTTGGGTACAGACATTTCTATATTTTTCCCTCAGAGAGATTTTCATTATTATTCTATGGGCATAAAAAACAAACTAGAGGATATTCAGTGAGTTCAATGCTGGGTGATAATACCTGTTACACAATGTCTATTATTATCAAGATTGAGAGTGTATTGGTGAGTTAACCATGCATTGCATAGTGCAGAGATGGCAGGTGTATGTTGAGTATGTTGAGTCATGAACTGTTATACTGTGTGTGAGATTTTTAGTTTTGTGTTGTTGATTCTTCATTCAGTTGTTTGTTTCATTGTTGTGATTTAGATGTAGCTGTAATATTTGTCAAGTTGGTTGAAAACGTTTTAGTTTTGTTTGTTGGTTATGACAATTGGATTGGTTGTGATCTAAGATCTTGACATATTGTTGAACTTGTCTGCCAACGTATGGCAAATTGCAAGGTGCTGCATTCACATTGATTATGAATTTTTCTGATTTAACCGAAGGTTTCCTTTCAGGGTTTGTGTGTATTTACCCCTTTGCTGTTGGGACTCCCCCGTGCTAAGCCTTTCTTTGGCTATTTGGGGTAGTTCGCACTGAGGCCCCCATAACGCTTTGCCCACATAAGGAATCCACATCAACTTTGTGTTCTTTTTTTTCAGCATCCTGAGGTTTTTAAAGATACACAGTGTCTGGAGAAGAATGAGAATTTAGCCAAAATACAGCTTAAGTTTGTTTTTTGGGGACAAATGGGAAAAAAGTACTGCAGAGGAAAGTGCCAGTTTATACCCTGCAATTGGTAATAATGAAGGGTTTATGGTGCTAAAATCATCTTCTTCCCAGCTTTCAGGAATAGGCAGACTCTTGTCAGAAATCCAAACTTTTTTACACAGTTTTGAATTTTAATGGGAAATAGCCTATTTTTCCTATGTTTTGTACTTTCAACCTCCTTCCAGTTAGTGGTAAAAATGGGTGTGAAACCAATAACTGATCAAGGAAAGCAAAACATTTCTGCAAAGAAGACAACATTCTAAATTCAGCAAGGTGTCATTTGTGAGAACCTTCAATGTTTTTCTATAGGAAGAAACAATTGAAATAAATATTATTGGAATTGAGTTGGTCCAACATTTCACCTGTAACTTCTTCTAACATGAAAGATTTTTTAAAGCAATATACTGTTATGTCTTCTGAATGCTTCTGGTTGTGGGAATATGTACTGTTGTAGGATCTCAAAGTACTCATAACCAATAACTGGGATGTAGCTCACAATTAATTTTCATTGTGTACTGGGTATACCTAAAATCCTTTTGTAAATTACAAATCAAGCTATCCTGGCTGAAGAGGGGTGAAATCCCGAAACGGGTCCTAGGATGCTTGTTTCCAGTCCAGGGAGGACCTGGCCTGGCAGTTCGAGCTGGACGTTCCCATGAGACACAGGGTCAAGACTGATTTGCATATGGCTGAGTTCAAACTGGAATGGCATGGTGAGCAAAACAACTATGTATTTAGGCCCAGATCTCTGTACTGGGGGGAATGTATTACATTGTTCTGCATTCTGTCCATCAACTGTTGTTTTTGCATTTGTCACCCCGAGTGAGACGGGTATGCCCAGTCATGGGTCTCATGCTCTCTATGCCACTGCAATCAAGCTATCCTGGCTGAAGAGGGGTGAAACCCTGAAACAAGTCCTTGGATGTTTGTATCCAGTCCAGGAAAGATTTGGCTTGGCAGTTCTGGCTGGACTGTTCCCATGAGGCACAGGTTCAAGACTGATTTGCATATGGCTGGGTTTAAACTGGAATGGCATGGTGAGCTAACAAACGGTGGATTTAGGCCCAGATCTCTGTACTGGGGTGAATGTATGACATTGTTCTGCATTCTGTTAATCAACTGTTGTTTTTGCATTTGTCACCCCGAGTGGGACGGGTTTGCCCAGACGTGGGTCCCGTGCTCTCCATGCCACTGGAATCAAGCTATCCTGGCTGAAAAGGGGTGAAACCACAAAACCGGTCCTAGGATGCTTATTTCAAGTCCAGGGAGGACCTGGTTTGGCAGTTCGGGCAGGACTGTTCCCATTGGGCGCAAGGTCAAGACTGATTTGTATATGGCTGTGTCCAAACTGGAATGGCATGGTGAGCAAACAAACTATGACTTTAGGCCCAGAACTCTTTACTGGGATGAATGTATGACATTGTTCTGAATTCTGTCCATCAATTGTTCTTTTTGCATTTGGAGTGACATTTGTGGCGCTCACCAGGTTCTATTACTCATAATTCCCTGCAAACCTCAAAATATGTCTAAAAACACATTTCTGTGATGGAATGTTCTGGAATTTGCAGGCAGCCACAAACTTCCTTCAGCCCAGCATTCCCCAAATGTTCCTGATAAAAATGGTACCTCATGTGTGTGGTTAAGCCTGGTGCCGTTGGCAAAAAATGGCCCAAAATGCAACATGGACACATCACATTTTCCACTGAAGTCTGACCCCTTTTTTACAATGTGCGAAGCTGTGAATTTTTGGGCCTAACTCAGCCAGCACCTAGGGAAATAAAGCAAACCTGTACATTTTTAAAAACTAGACATCCAGGGGAATTAAGGATGTGGTGAATTGCGTCTTTCTCAACTGGCACCTAAGGAAACCTAGCAAGCATGTACATTATTGACAACTAGACTCCTAGTGTTATTCAGGGTGGGCAGAATTCCATCAATCATATCATTTGTAAAGCACACTACTTACCCGTGAGGGTCTCAAGGCGCTGGGGGTATGAAATGCTGCTACTGCTTAAAGAGCCAGGTTTTGAGGAGTCTTCTGAAGGTCAGCAGGTCTTTGGTTTGCCGTAGGTGGATGGGGAAGGTGTTCTAGGTCTTGGCGGTGAGGTGGGAGAAAGATCTGCCGCCGGAGGTTGTTCTTCGGATGCGAGGGACTGTGGTGAGGGCAAAGCCGGCTGAGCGGAGCTGGCGGCTGGTGTAGAAGTTGAGTCGTCTGTTGAGGTACGCTGGTCCAGTGTTGTTGAGTGCCTTGTGTGCGTGGGTGAGGAGCTTTAAGGTTATTCTCTTGTTGACAGGGAGCCAGTACAGGTCTTTCAGGTGTGGTGTGATGTGGCTGCGGCGAGGAATGTTGAGGATCAGGTGATCCGAGGCGTTCTGGATGCTTTGCATCCATCTCAGGAGTTTGGCAGAGGCTCCTGCATAGAGGGCGTTTCCGTAGTCCAACCTGCTGCTGAGGAAGGCCTGGGTGACCGTTCTTCTTGTTTCGGATGGGTCCACTTGTAGATCCTGTGGAGCATTCAGAGGATCTTGAAGCAGAAGGATGAGACAGCGTTGACCTGCTTATTCATGGAGAGAGTGGAGTCGAGGATGACCCCTAGGTTGCATATGTGGTCAGTTGGTGTTGGAGCTGTTCCTAGTGCGGTCCGCCACCAGGAGTCGTTCCTGGCTGAAGGAGTGGAACTGAGATTGAGGACCTCCATCTTGTCTGAGTTAATCTTCACACGACTGTTCCTAATCCATTACGGGACAGCCTTCTTTTCTTCGTGGAGGTTGTTTTTGGTGGTGTGGGGGTCTTTGGTGAGGGAGAGGATATGCTGGGTATCATCGGCATAGGAGATGATGTTGAGGTCATGCAGTCCAGCCACGTGGGCCAGAGGAGGCACGTAGATGTTAAACAGCATAGGGCTGAGGGATGAGCCCCGGGGTACGCCGCAGATGATCTCGGTGACTTCGGAGAGGAAGGGGGGGAGGAGGACGCTGTGTTCTGCCAGAGAGGAAGGACGTGGTCCAGTCCAGGGCCTTCTCTTCAATCCCGGCATCGAGGAGGCGTGATCGCAGTGTGCGGTGGCAGACCGTGTCAAAGGGGGCTGACAGGTCCAAGAGGATGAGGGCCGCTGTTTCTCCGTTGTCTAGCAGAGTCCTGATGTCATCAGTGGCGGCGCTGAGGGCAGTTTTGGTGCTGTGGTTGCTGCGGAACCCGGACGGGGATAGGTCCAGGATGCTGTTCTCCTTAAGGTAGCGGGCCAGTTGTTTGTTGATGGTCTTCTCAAGGATCTTCAGCGGGAACGGGAGCAGGGAGATGGGACGGAAGTTCTTGAGTACCTTGGGGTCCGCCTTGGGTCTATTGAGCAAGGCGTTGATCTCGGCATGCTTCCAGCTCTCCGGGAAGGTTGCTGTCTCAATGAGATGTTGATGATATTCCGGAGCTGGGGTGCGATGGCTTTGCTGGCTTTGTTGAAGATTTGGTATGGGCATGGGTCTGACGGCTATCCGGAATGGATGGTGTTCATGATCGTGATGGTGTCGTCGTCGTTCATGTTGGTCCAGGAGAGCAGGCGGTCGGTGTGGATGGTGGTCTTGAGGGCGGAGGTTTCAGTGGTTGTCGGGGCAGTTGTGGCATTGAAACTGTCGTGGATGTCTGCGATCTTGCGGTGGAAGAAGGTGGCCAGCGAGTCTCACATGTCTTGCGAGGGTGGGATGTCATTGGTGTCGGAGCTGGGGTTGGAGAGTTCCTTCACAATGTTGAAAAGCTCTTTGCTGTTGTGTGCGTTGTCTAGGCGGTCTTTGAAGGAGGCCCTTTTGGCGGATCTGATGAGGTGATGGTGTCTGCGGGTGGCGTTCTCCTGGACTGCGTAGCTGTCCGGTGTTCGTTCACGGAGCCAGTTCTTCTCCAGTTTTCGGTGAGTGTACTTGGAGGCCTGGAGGTCTTCAGTGAACCAGATAGCTTTCTTGCTGGTGTGACTGTTGGAGGGTGTCTTGAGCGGGGCGAGGGTGTTGCCGCAGTCGTTGATCCATTGTCTGAGGGTGCATGCGGCGCTGTCCGGATTGGTGGGGTCGGCGGGTGGGTTCTGTGCGAAGGTGGTGGTTAGCGGGTCTTCAGTTACTTTTCTTCAGCAGCGGCAAGCCTTCTGTTGGGTGTGGTGGTGCGTGGTGGGCTTCTTGAAGGTGAAGTGGATGCAGCAATGGTCAGTCCAGTGTAGTTCGGTGGTGTGGTTGAAGGAGACGTGGGGTTTGCAGAGAAGATGGGGTCAAGCCTGTAACCTGTGGAGTGTGTGAGTGTTGTGACGAGTTCTCTAAGTCAGAAGTTGGCTAGGTTGTTGATCAGGGTGGTGGAGTTGGTGTTGTTCTCGGATTGGAAGTTCAGGTCCCCGAGGAGAATGTAGTTCATGGAGGTGAGGGCGTGTGTGCTGACAAAGTTGGCGATGGAATCGCTGATCTATGGTTAGGGTCCGGGGGGGTTCGTAGACGAGGGTTCCTCTGAGGGTGATGTTTGGGTTGGTGGGATCTGGAAGTGCAGGTGTACAATGGTGCTGAGGGTGTCGTCGGTGTTAGTCGAGACTCTGAGAGTGTTACTGTGGATGATGGCGATTTCTCCTCCTACTCTGTTGGTGCAGTCCCTGCGGGTGATCTTGTAACCTTCCAGGACGGCTATGGCGATGTCGGGTGCTGAGGCGGGGTTCAGCCAGGTCTCCGTCAAGAAGGAGACTTCTGGGGAGGTTAAGTTCCCCTTCCTCCTTGTGACCGGCAGTTAAAATATTATTAAGAGACGTCGGTAGCCCACTGGACCACTGCTTATTCTTAACAAATAAAACTGTAATGTTTCATTTTTCTTTTTTCAAAGGCATCCCATTTCCTTTTAAGGAAAACAGAGTGCATGTAAAAAAAAAACAGCTTCATTTAAAATGCAGTCACAGACATGGTGGTCTGCTGACCCCAACAGGCCACCATGGCTGGGAATGCTAGCCATTCCTAATAGGGTCGCAAATATATCCTGCCTCATGAATGAGGCAGGCAATTTGAGACCACTTTAGGATTCGCAAACAGTGTCTGAGACACTGTTGTACATTCCTATTTGAGAGTTGCAAATTGTGAGCTGCAAAACCATGGTTTGCAACTCGCAGCTAGGTAGGGTCATACATCTGGCCCCTAGTGCAAAAAATATAGTTATAAAATAACCCTGGACTTTTCCAATGGGTTTTTCAGCTAAAACATAATGCCTAAAAGCCAGTACTGAACCAGTTTCTCTTTCTCAGAGGTTTCAGTATTTTGTTATTCCTATATATTATAATTTACAGGCTATTAACTATCCTGGGGCTATACTATCAAGAAGGGGCCATACATTATCACCGCTTTTATCAGCAGGAAACTGCCGCTAAAGCGACGATAATAGGATTGATAATATGCCCTTGTGAATTCCCATAGAAGTCCAAGTTGTGGTGTTAACCTGGGCTTCTATGGGAATTCACAAGGGCATATTATCAAGCCCATTATCGCCGCTTTAGCTGCAGTTTCCTGCCGATAAAAGCGGTGATAATGTATCGCCCTTTCTTGATAATATGCCCCCTGGTTCTTTAGTATTAAAATAATGAGGAGCTCACAGAAAGATCCTTCCCAAAGTACTATCTTACATCTACGATCATTTACATCACAAATGATGGCTTGACTTTTCTAACATCTCATTAGGTTGAATAGGATAGTAACATTATCAACCAGACACACTTACAAAAATGTACTCTTCAAAATGTACATTTCCACATTTAAATATAATTTTGCATGGTTGTGATTTTTTCACAAGATTAAATATGTCCAGGCAGACAATACTGGCGAGCCAAGCCAAAAGATGGAGATTCCTACATACTTGACACTCTCGTCTGACTAACATTACTCATGCAATGTATGGTTTACAACCTTTATAATATTTATTGGAGGAAAGGCTAGACAAGTAAGTTCTTATTTGACATATAAATCTCCATATCATTCCTTTGTTCCCGAACCGCTGCTTATTTACCACATGTACCGTCACACTGACAGGGATTACTAAAATGTATCCAATCACTTCCAAACTAAAATAGGAGAGTTACAAAAATTGACTGGTCGACTATGACTAAAATGAAACAATTAGGTTACTGAATTTATTAAATTGTTCATCCAATGTAGAGAGAAAAGCAGGTCTCTTTGGAGAGTCCTGCATCCATATCCATAATCAACAATAGCATATCAATGATGATTATTTGTTTGATGACACCTGCTTGGGTTTTAAGATACATTGTGAAACAATTCCCCGGATGGACCTTTCAAACCATTGCACTCAATGAAGTGCCTGACTTGATCAACCGGAAGCACAAACAGCCCATTTTCAACTTTTACGACATTTTTGAAGGATATTGGTACTGTGTATCAAAATATTTATTGTAGGAAACCGAATGTAAGGGATAATAATGTTATACATATAGAGGTGTTGAAAACCAAATGAAGCAGATAAAATAAAAAATTCGAATGAATCATATGAGAACAAACAAAACAACCATGTGATGGGCAGGCTAATGGTGGAAGAAAAAGTACCACTCAACCATGTCCACACTTAAATATTCATATCTGATCAATTATTCACAATATCGTTTAGAGATAATCAGCTCATGCATGAAGCAACCTTTGCACAGACTGGCATTTCTTTCATTCCATCACCTCAGTGTAATTGGAAAAGATAACTTTATCTATGACACAATCCTCACAGAACCTACAATTAGGCCAGTGCAGTTTGCCAATAACCCAAAATAACCTTTAATTATGCAAAGCTCGGTTGTAATTATGCAATAAGACATTGTCAAGTGGCCACGAGCAGCTCAAAATTAATGTTTTGATTGCACATGCAATTAATCAAAGTGATAATCATGTCTGGAATATGTTTATCTGTTAAGCAGGTTTTTTAAAAGCCCAGATTTTAAGAAACGAAACTATAGGAAAAACAAAACAACAATTGGTTTGAGGCAGAGAACGTAGTTAATTATGATTACATTAATTTATTTACATTCACTACTAAATATCTATGTTCTCTTGAGAAAGAAAACAAAACCACTACTGATGGAGAGAGATGAACGTCAGACCGTATTGCATCCTAGAGATGAAAATATTTCCCATAAAGATGAGAGACTTGGGGAAATAAAATGCAATATCTTAAGATCTGTATGAGAACCCGTAATTAAAGCCATTCCTT
Organism: Lissotriton vulgaris; assembly: GCF_964263255.1. Lineage (NCBI taxonomy): Eukaryota > Metazoa > Chordata > Amphibia > Caudata > Salamandridae > Lissotriton > Lissotriton vulgaris. The sequence continues at coordinate 454,635,394 of NC_141691.1, forward strand.
TATGTAAGAAGAGACATTTAGGGGCAGATTTACTAGGGACTTATGTTGTTCTTTCCTGTTGTACGTTGCAGCAAGGCATTGCTAGTATGAAACTGGGATGTACTAAGGCATGCAAAACCACTTTTTATTGCAACACAGCTCATTGTGTTTCTTTGCATCAGGTAGGCGCTACATATGTAGAGCATGGGCGTTCCCATGCATCCACCCATGTATTTTGACACTGTTAGACCTGATATCTTGGTGTTGTATTCCCCCGGTGTTTTGTCTTCACCCTTCCTAGTTTCTGAATGTGTTTTTATTGGCATTAGGACTCTGTGCACTTTACCATTGTTAACCTGAGCTAGGCTCGCGTAGTTGGCGTAGTTCGCGCTACTTCGCACTACGAGAATTGCAGGTATCACAGTGCACGTAGTGTAGCAGTCAATTTTTGCTTGATCGCGGTCCTCAACATGAAGTTGGCGACCGCGAGCGGGCAAAATTACATCCTGGCAAGACTTTTTCCTCATTCGCGATCAGCAACATCAAGTTGCTGATCACGAGCGTGGAAAATAAACCTCCTGGCAAGATTCTCAACACGGGGAGGTCAGGTTTCTCATTGCGAGTGGTCGCGTATGCTCGCGACCGCTCGCGATGAGAAACTACCAGTCCGCGTTGAGAAAGCTGCTGCTCGAGTAGAAATCTACTCAAGCGGCAGAAAATGACCGTTTGCACTGTGCAAGATGAGGTTTGCACTCATTGCACAGTGCGGACAAGCATTTGGCACTGTGTAATCTGTGCAAACAGCATTTTGCACAGTGCACTACACAGTTCGCATAGTGCGAAGTGCACTTCATGAAGCTATGTGTAGCACTACTACACGAACTACGCCCAGGGTTAGTTTTTAGGGCTCATTGTGATCTTTATGACACAGCCTTTTACCAGTCATACATTTACCACAAAATTGTGTGGTAAATGCATGCATGGTAAAGATATGCATGGTAAAGGAATGCGTTGTTTAGACACATTCATTGTTTGGGACGAATAGTAGAGGCATGCATGGTTTCATTTTTCATCCAGGTGAAGGGGACCGCCATGGGATGTCCTTTTGCTTCAGAAATGGCAGTCTTCTTCATGGAAAAATATGAAGATAGATTAATCTTCAACAACAACCCGTTCTGAGAAAAGATTGCGCAATGGTTGCGCTATATGGATGACATTTAGTGCTTGTGGAGTGGGTCCAAAGAGGAGCTAGAAACCTTCCATGGTTGTCTCAACACGAGTCATGAGGATATAAAATTCAGCCTGCACATAAGTAAGACAAGTCTGATGTTCCTTGATGTAGAGGTATCTCCCAATGACAAAAGGTTGATGACTACACTACACAGGAAGTCACCTGATAAAAATACTATTCTACATTATAGAAGTGCTCACCCTAGGAGCCTGAAAGAAAATTTACCATATGGCCAAATATTAAGCATATGAAGGAATTGCTCAAGAAAATTTGATTATGAACATCATGCCGCTATTTTTAAAGATCAGATGATCCTCCGAGGATACCCCAAGAAACAACTCAAGCATGCAATAAAGAGAGTGTGGTACACACCTAGGGAAGATTTGCCACAAAAGAAAGTGAAATCACCATTGGATAGATTGGTTTGTGTTACCACTTTTGGCCCTGACACCAATAAGTTGAGACAAATCATGCAAAAAAATTGGCATTTGTTGGAAAATCTAGATTGCCCGTTTTCGAAACCACTCTTTGCCAGAAGAAAAATAGGAGCATCGGACAGCAAATTGTAAGACCTGACATTTTTCCATCTCATTCTAAAAGCAACTTGCGGTCACAGTGTCAATTAAAATCAGTGGAGTGTCACCATAAATATGGCACAAGTGTTGTGTGCGATTCTACAATAGAGGGGACTGTGTTCGTACATAATGATATCAAATGGCGTCAATAAGAATTCACTAATTGTAAATCTAAAAACGTAATCTATACGGTTCTTTGCCCTTGCGCTAAGATATACATCGGCAAGACAAATCAACAGATTAATCAGCGTATCACGCAACACCGCTCTAGAATTAAAAAGAGGGTAGTTGCCGCTCCAATAGTGCAACACTTCATTGACAATTCCCACAGTGAAAGGGATTTCAAGTGGACAGTGTTGACAGTCTTAGATAGAACTAAACGACCGATTTACATAGACACTGCTTTGTTACAGAAAGAAGCTTACCTCACTCTAAAATTCAATAGTGCAGTGACTGGGCTAGATGGGATGACAGAGCTTTTAAGAACATAGGGTTAAACTACATGCCCCATAATACACCTTCCCTGTACTGAGAATACCTGTATTCTAGTTACAAGGTGATTGGTCAAAATGTACCTCCCATGAATACTAGTGCCAAACACAACAAGCGTATTCACTCGGAATGTCCGTGAGACAGTGAAGTGGCGGTTCACACCGGTTAGAAACCGGTGGAGTTTAAGTTGAAGAAAGTAGGCGCGTTTCATGCCTCTTTCTACAGCATTAGTTTAAACATTGCAGGGAAGTCCCGGTTTTAAGTAACACATCTCCATTTGTTTTAGGGAGAGAGAATTGTAGATAAACAAGTCCTCGTGTGAGAAAATTGTTATGGAATGAAGGTACATGTTTGTTCTAATCGCTAAACTTGTCCAATACAACAGTAATATAGTTATAATGAGCATGATAAAGACAGGGTTCATTTTTTTGATATGTTGTAGAAATTTATATTGACAGTGATCATATGGCCCCCGGCAGCGTTCTGAAATTGGTTTGAATTTGAACACGGACTCCTTGGTAAATATAAGTAGAGTCGTAGCTCTATCAGGTACAAATGATTTTGAGCATACAATAGGGGTGAAATGTAAGGGAGGACGCACCGCGTTGATGCGTTGTTAGCATCATTTATTCATTTTTTTTTTTTTATCGTCCACATCCATTACATGAAGCCCTGAAGATAGTCCCAGTACCAGCGGCCTGGGCCTTGAAACGTGTTGGCACTTGGAAACACAGAGGAATTGGAATAATTTTAGTGTATTGTGTGAGGGATTCGTCATGAATAATTTTCTCTGCAGATATTCCTAAGTATTCCCTGTGTCAGGCACATGTTTGGTCTTAAAAGGGAAACGTCGTTTACAACGCGGTGTTTACACCGCACAACCTTTACCACGCTGCCATTACAACGCAAGTCGTTACAACGACTTGCGCTGTATGGCGCTGTTGGTTAAGGAATATTGTCATTTTCTATTCCAACAACTTCCCTACTGCTACGTGGACTGGTGTTAGAATAGAAAATTATGATAATCCTCAATCCACGCCCTCCAACACAAGTCGTTGTAACGACTTGTGTTGTAAAATCCGCAATGTAAAGTACTGCGATCAAAATGATCGCGTTGTACTATCATACATGCGTCTTAAAAATAAGTTAGCGATAAGATTCTGATATTGTTCTTAGTTCTATGATGCAAATGTTAAATGTTGTGTACAACTATTGTATATAGTATTTTAGTGTATTTACATTTCTTTTCTATTGTGAATTGTCAAAAGTATTGTCAAAACTATTAGTTACGTTTTTTGAAAAAACAAGTGGCTCCCTATTTCTCATACATTAGAATTTTTGAGATAAACAAAACAGTGAAAATTGTCAAAAAAAAGAACGGTTAAATAAAATTTCCATTTGAACAGAAAAGGTGAAAGTCTGTTTGTTGCCCCAAAGTAAGAGGAGCATAAGACAAAACGTCAGGTTCTCCCCTTTGTGTCTTTAGTTTAATATGGCCCTGCCCGACCCCAGTCCTATGGGCCAATCCCCTCTAGTCTTTGCTTCTTTGGAAAGTTGCCATTTTCTTGCGCTAGCCATTTTTGCCTTCTGCTATTTTCCAGGGTCACATGACTGTCAATGTCCCTGCTCGTGGACTTTGTGTTTTCCTACCAGACAGTTAGACATCAGGAGAACAGTTTTTGGCAGGATGGGCCATCCTGCCAGAATGGCAGCCGGGCGTTGCTGTTTCCTGCCCAATTATACTTCAAAAGGCTGGCCGCTCCCACACACAAATGACCCTGATATTAGCTATTTGTCACCCCAGACTTCTTGGAGCCTTGGTAGGTTAAGTGTCCAGAACAGGTGTGGAGGTAGCTTGGAGTATCCCATCACTTCCAAGGCTGGCACGAGGTGTTCATCACCACCCCCTTTTGTAAATCGATTTTGGCCACTATAGGTGTGGCAGGGTATACTCAGACATGAGTCCCTTTCTCACTGCTCCATCAGGATTCAAGCAAGCCGGGCCGAAGAGGCTGAAATGCCAGAAACCGGTCCCCGGTAGCTTGTCTCCTTTCTGGTAAAGAATTGGCTTGGTAGTTTAGTCTGCCCTGTTCCCATGATGCACTGGGCCAGGGACAGACTGATTTGCATATAGCCAGGTTCTGAGCTGGGATGGGGCAGTGAGATAAATAACGGTGATGGATCAAGCCCTGATCTTTGGACTGGGTAAGAGTGGTCTGCTCAATTCAGACACTCTGTTCATCACCACCCCCTTTTGTAAATCGATTTTGGCCACTATAGGTGTGGCAGGGTATACTCAGACATGAGTCCCTTTCTCACTGCTCCATCAGGATTCAAGCAAGCCGGGCCGAAGAGGCTGAAATGCCAGAAACCGGTCCCCGGTAGCTTGTCTCCTTTCTGGTAAAGAATTGGCTTGGTAGTTTAGTCTGCCCTGTTCCCATGATGCACTGGGCCAGGGACAGACTGATTTGCATATAGCCAGGTTCTGAGCTGGGATGGGGCAGTGAGATAAATAACGGTGATGGATCAAGCCCTGATCTTTGGACTGGGTAAGAGTGGTCTGCTCAATTCAGACACTCTGTTCATCACCACCCCCTTTTGTAAATCGATTTTGGCCACTATAGGTGTGGCAGGGTATACTCAGACATGAGTCCCTTTCTCACTGCTCCATCAGGATTCAAGCAAGCCGGGCCGAAGAGGCTGAAATGCCAGAAACCGGTCCCCGGTAGCTTGTCTCCTTTCTGGTAAAGAATTGGCTTGGTAGTTTAGTCTGCCCTGTTCCCATGATGCACTGGGCCAGGGACAGACTGATTTGCATATAGCCAGGTTCTGAGCTGGGATGGGGCAGTGAGATAAATAACGGTGATGGATCAAGCCCTGATCTTTGGACTGGGTAAGAGTGGTCTGCTCAATTCAGACACTCTGTTCATCACCACCCCCTTTTGTAAATCCATCCTGCCAGAATGGCAGCCGGGCGTTGCTGTTTCCTGCCCAATTATACTTCAAAAGGCTGGCCGCTCCCACACACAAATGACCCTGATATTAGCTATTTGTCACCCCAGACTTCTTGGAGCCTTGGTAGGTTAAGTGTCCAGAACAGGTGTGGAGGTAGCTTGGAGTATCCCATCACTTCCAAGGCTGGCACGAGGTGTGGCTATTGGACCTTCAGGACAACTCTTGTGTACATTCCTCGACTCATGGACATTTCAGAAGATGGATTGCCCCGCCAGAGGACTGTCTTGCTGCTACTAGTAGACATCCCTGATGCTTGAGGACTGCCATGCTCTCTGCGAAGGAAGCCTGGACCTATTCCCACCATCCCAAACTAACCTGAGCAACTCCAAGGATCTGTTATCTGACTTCATGTCTGAGCCACAGGGATGCAACAAGCTCCAGAGGTCTGCATGCAACTGCTGGAATGAGATCATGATCCCCACTGGGTGCCTCCTCATGTCCTAGACCCTTGGCTGTTATCAGCCGATCTTCTCTTGTGATAAAAGGTGGAATTCTGAAGTTATGGGCCTTTCAGTACTATGAATGGGCCCATTTGCAGCAAGTCTTTGCCACCTGCTTTGGCCATCAAGGCTAAGCTCCAGTGAACAGAACTCTTTGGGCTGCAGTGACAGCAATGACAGTCCATAGTGACTACCAGTATGAAGCTCCAGCAGTGACCATCTGCAACTCCCGACTGTCTCTTCGTGCACTGTGACAACAGCCAACAATGCTAGGCCTTCTCTTCATGCAACCACAATGACCAACCACAACGCTCTCCCCACTCCATCACCATTGGCCTAAATTTTTGGCCTGGTCTAGTGTGACCAGATGACCACGAGAAGCGCTTTATTCTTTTAAGTTCTATGTTACACTCAAAAACAAAATTAATGCATAACTCTGGTTCTACTGATTGGATGTGAATTGTTTTGGTTTTAATCTATTTATAAAATGTTTCTCGATTTTCTCGATTTTTGGTTGGTTTCAGATTTTTCCTATGTTGTATTATCCCTTTATTACTGTTTGTGTGGTACATACATTCTTTACACAGTGCCTCTAACGTAAGCATAACTGATTTTGTGCCCAGCTACCAGAGGCTTAAGAACAGGTTAATTTAATGACTTTTGTGGTTCACTGTGATAGGGATTGTGGTTGTTGCATGAATAGGGTTTTTACCCCATCAATAACGCAGTTTCTTAGAGAAACAAACTCAGACTTGCAAAATTTTGTAAATCTTGGTTTGTGTTAAAATGGTGTGCCTACCTGACAGAGGCGTAATGAGGAGAAATATCTTTATTTTTCTCATTAATTTCTCTGCAGAACACATAGGAAGAGGACTATACTTCTAAGGATTGTTTTTTGTACAGGAAGACGTCCCTTGCTGTACAAAACAAGTCTGTCCATTAACGCAGACACCCTCGCACTATTGTGCACAGGTGCCTGTGTTGGTGTTAGGCAGCACACAGTGTGCCAGCACATAGAGAGAGCAGAAATGCTCCATATCTTTGTAAATATGGAGCATTTCTACCCTTTCCCGAAACACAGTGCAAGAAGTTGCCTTGCTGTGTTTTGTTGCATGAAAGAATGGCAGATGGTAGTTTGTGGATATCACTTATACCTACATGTAATGTAATGTGTCTTGTAAAGCGCACTGCTGCCCTGAGGCGTCGTGGTGCTGTAGACCGTTGGGGAACCCGTCCTGGCTATCCCTGTGAGATGGTCCCTACTGGGTATCTCCAAGGTGAAACCAGGCATCCCCGGCGAATGTGGAGGGCCGTTGTAAAGATGAGGCAAGCTAATGCCCAGAGTTGCCGAGTGTGATCCCTGGTTAGAGTAGGCCTGAGTCGAGAAATATCGAGTCCGCTGACCTTGGTCCACGACCCTGCCGCGTCAGGAATTGAACCCTGGTCCCGGACCGTTCTCTGCTTCCGGGTCTGCCGCCTCTAATCAGTGAGCCACACCACTCCATATCCACCACACAGTAATAAAGAAAGTCTAGGTTGATAAATAAAAGGCATTCAAGATTAATTCAGCATTTTGAAAACCCAGGGACTGCAAGACATGCAGACAAAATCAATAATAATAAATGGAAAGTGAGTTAAACATGGAGGAGCTTCACACATTAAGAGTGAATCTCAGTGTATTTGTCACACACAATTGCTCTGATAGATAATGACTGCAAATTACTGCAGGTAGGATATATATTTAAAGTCAAGGTCTGTGTGGCTGATCAGCGACATCACTAGGGGGGTGTGAGGGGTGCGGACCGCACCAGGTGACACCTTCATATGGTGTGACGCCAATCAGCGCACCTGCTTACAAGCAAATACTGCAGTGCACGCCACGCACGTATCACCTACTAGCATAGTGGTGATGGTGCAATGCGCGGTGGTGTTGTCGTACCCAGTTTGTGGGTCCCAGGGCCGTCAATCTCATAGTGCGATCAATGATGGCCCTAGGATCAGCGGCGTCACTAGGGGTTTACGGGGGGTTCGGACCGCACCGGGTGACACCTTCATATGTGGTGACACCAATCAGTGCACCTGCATACAAGCAAATACTGCAGTGCACGCCACGCACACACCACCTACTAGCATAGTCGTGATGGTGCGATGCATTGTGGCGGCGTCGTACCCAGTTTGTGGGTCCCAGGGCCGTCAATCTTATAGTGCTACCAATGAGCCCCCGCGCTGTGCTTCTCTGAGTCAGGGAGACTGTTTTGGCAGGGGAGTGCTGCTGGGCGATTAGCAGAACCCCTATGGTAGGGGCCCTGCCACCACCACACTGGAGTGTATAGAAAAGGTGAGTGGGGCAATGGTTGGGTGATTTCCAAATGTCGCAGGGCTCGGGCCAACAACAAGAAAACTTTAAGGGGCAAGGGGTTAGGCTTTTTGATGTTTCCAAGAAGGCTTCTGAAAGTTGCCTCGAAGAGATCATGATGACGTAACCACTAACCGCTAGCGGGTCACAAGATTCTATGCATCAACCCCTCCTCCCCCCCCAGTCCTGGGTATTGGTTCCTGCTGGCATAACTGGGAGGCTGTCGTGTATCAAGAGGGAGAGAGAGGACCGGATAGCTAGCCCGTATCCCCGTATTATATATAATTTAATCAAAAAGAGGCTACTCACAGGATTACTGACCAGAGCTTGCTGTGGACCTGTAGTGCCTTCTTACTCACAATAATGGTACCACCAATACCATTACACCTTAGCCGCTTATAGCCCGCACTCCCTCGCTATTAAGTCGGCTGTCATGAGTTCTCATGCATATCCTCTAAGTGACTCTTTCTTTCCCTGTATATTTTGTCTTTGTCCTACTTGTTATCTGTACAGGTGGTCTTGAGAAGGGAATCCCCCCCTCTCACACATAGATACACTTTAGGGCGTGTAGACACATAGTCTGTATCACACGTCCACTAGTTTTAATTACACACACTTTTTAATCGTCCTGAAGAAAGCCAGCATATCCATAAGGCACTGGCTGAAACATGATGACGTACCAAGGACGTGGGAGGTCGTAACTCGCCTCTAACGTCCACCTGCCTTATTTTTAACCGCTAACGGAGGCCCAGGTATTAAAGTCTGTCCTACCTTCGGGTACTGGGACCCCCGCCAAGCCGTTTTAAACCCACATTCAAAACATTCTTCACCGCACACACAGTGATATACCTGCTCCGCTGTCACCAGGCGTCGTAGCACACCCGGGACACGTTAGGTGTCACTGGGTGGGCCCGATGATGAAGCATGCCACCAACTAGGTTGGTGGGTGAGGGCTTCATGAGCACACCTACCGGGTGCCACAACCGTCTGACAAAACTAAACTGAGTCACGTATACCTTTAAACTAGAATACTGTTTAAACAACCCCCTTCCCCCTCACCTCAGCTAGCCTCTTTTTGATTAAATTATAACTGGGAGGCTGGCACAGAGGAGGCGGTGGCCTCATGCCCCCTACGCAGGGAGGAAGCATTGAGCACGAGTGCTCCAAAATACACATGTAAGTCACAATGACTCATATGTAATGTAATGTAATTGGTGTTTGTATAGTGCGGGTTACACTCCAGGGAGCATCTTAGCGCTTCAGAGTGTAGGAGAAACATGGTGGCTTATTTGTTCTTGTGGTGAAAACCTTGGTTAAAATGCTAGATCATATTTTTGCATTTTGTATCGGATAAGGTGTAAATCCAGGTCTTAAGGGTTTTTCTAAAAATTGTTTCTGTGGAGATTTGTCAGAAAGGGGGTGGTAGTGAGTTCCATGCTCTGGACCCCAAGACATCCAGGGCTTTACCTCCTCTGGTTTTAAGTCTGAACTTGGGAATAGTCAGGAGATTGTCACCTTGGGACCTCAAACACCTGGAGGGAACGTAGCGTTGGAACATGCTTTCGATGTATTTGGGTCCTGTTTTGTTTACTGCCCTAAAAGTGATTAGCAAGATTTTAAAGAGCACCCTTTTGTGTATAGACAGCCAGTGCAGGGTGTTCATGGCGATTGTGGCTGAGGTTCTTCTTTTCCAACCCAGCACTAGTCTGGCCGCTGCATGCTGCACCATTTGTAGTTTATGCCAGACTGTCCTGTTAGTTCCTGCGTATATACTGTTGCAGTAGTCTATGCGAGATGTAATAAGGGCTACTGCCACCGTCTTTCTTACGTCGAAAGGGATTAGATCGAAAAATTTCCGGAGCCCTTTTATTATGCCGAAGCAAGTCCCTGCCACGGCTACTGCTTGTTGTTGGAAGCTCAGGGATGGGTCAAATTTTATCCCTAGATTTCGGACTGCGTTGGCTGTATTAGGGGGAACGGTTATATCTTCTGGCCACCATAGTCCTGGGTTGAAAGTGTTTTCCTTCCCAAAGGGTAGGATCTCAGTCTTCCCAGTGTTGCATTGAAGATGGTTCATCCTCATCCAGTGAAAGGTGGCTTTTAGGCAGTTTTTAAGTCTTGTTTCTGCTTCACTGGTTTCATCCTCCATCAGAATGAGTTGTGTATCATCTGCGTATGAGATGGTGGCTATGCCGAAGGATGATTTGAGGGAAATCAGGGGGGCCAAGTACACATTAAAAAGTGTCGGGCTCAGGCAGGAGCCCTGTGGTACACCTGAATTTATTGGGATCTCTTCTGATCTGAACTGGCCCAGGGTGACCACTTGTCGTCTCTTTGTTAGAAAGGACAGGTCTAAAAGTATAAGGACTGCTTTTTTGCCCTGGTCCAGCGCTGCTCTGAGTGTTTCCAAAGAGAATATTAGAGCTGATTCTGTTGAGTGATTTGCTCTGAAGCCAGCCTGGTTGGGGTGCCAGATGTTGTTGGCCTCTAAGAAGGTGGTAAGCTGTTGGTTTACTACCTTTTCTGTGAGTTTGCAAAAAGTAGGGAGCAGGGAAATGGGTCGTAGATTAGTGAGGGTGGTGGGGTCTGGTGATGGTTTTTGATGCTGGGATTTACAATTTCCAACATAGTGTGAAGGACGAAAGGGGGGCATCGGTCGAAAGGGGAGCCTGATTTGATATTTAGAATTTTTCTCTGTGATTCTTCTAAGCTGACTTCCTGAAAGGTGGCTAGCTGGCGAGTCGCACTATTCCTGTTTTGGTTAGGACTCCTCTGAGGGGAGGGGGTGTGGGAACTCTTTAATGAGTGTCTGTACTTTCTCATGGAAATATTCTGCTATTTTGTTACACAGGTTTTGGGAGGGGGGAATGTCTCTCTGCATGGTTTTGGGGTTGATGTATAAGTTAACGATGTTAAAAATATCTTTTTGTTTGTTGTTGCTGTTTGTTATGGCATTGGTGAAAAAGTCCTTTTTAGTGGTTTTTATCATCCTGTGATAGTGACGGCGGGCCACTTTGTAGCTGAGCTGGTCAGTTGTATCATAGTTTCGGCGCCAGTTTCGCTCTAATGCTCTAACTTTCCTTTATTCCTCCTTTAGACTTTGGGAGAACCAGGGGGCAGAGGATCTGGGTTTCTTTTTATATTTTGGTTTAAGTATTGTTTTGTCCTTATCCATAGATAGGGCGTCCATCCATTCCCTGAAAGACTGGCTGTCTATCTCAGGGTCCCCTACTGGTAGTGGTCTGGTTTCTCGTGCCCTAGTTAGGAAATCCGGTAGTCCTGTCAGATTTTTCCAATTTTGCCCTCCATGGGGATCACATGGCTTATTTCCAGATGTGTGTGCTATTATCCCTTGGAGTTCAAAAGGGGTGTAGCTGTGATCGGACCAGGTTAGTTCTTGGGGAGGTTTTACATGTAGTGTGTCTAAGTTTGAATACATGCAATCGAGGATGTGACCTGCCTTGTGTGTGGGCCTGGTGGTAAGTATGTTGAGTCCTAGGATCTTCATTGTGTTCGTAAAGCCTAGGGTGGCATGATCTGTGAGGGAGTCTAAATGTATATTTGTATCTCCTAAGATCGTATAGTTAGCTGATTTTAGTGCTAGGTTGCCTACTGCTTCTCCTAGGCTATTTGTGAAATCAGTGGATGTTCCTGGAATGCTCCTGAGAAGGTGAAGGAGTCATGTACCTTAAGGGCGAGGCCTATACTTTCCGCACCTTTGATAGCTGGGATTGGGGAGATCAGGCAACTCAGTGAGTCCCCATAGACAATAGCTATTCCTCCGCCTCTCTGGAGGGGTCTGTCTTGTCTGGCAATGAGGTACCCCTGGGGGAGCACAGTCTTTACATCTGGATTACTGCTTTGGGTTAGCCAGGTTTCTGTCATGAACAGACAGTCCAGCTCTCTTTCCAGGATTAGGTCGAAGATATGTTGGGTGTGCTTGCCCATGGACCTGACATTGACAAGCCCGCAGTGTAGGTTAGTTGTTTCGCTATGGTTTAGGGGCCTACTTGGTTGAAGGTGTCCGAAACTTTTTTTTCATATATTGCATCCCCAAGATCATCCCCGGTTTTCCCTGTTGGGGGTTGGAGTGCAAGTGGGTGATTTGGTGTTAAGATCTAGCAGAGTTTCCCTGGAGTACTGTATGAATCGGCCAGGGGGCGTCGCCCTGAGCCCGGTCGAGGCGCGGACGGGCGCAGACGGGCTTGCCTTTGGCGCGCCATCGGCGCTCTGCCGGCGCCGCCGCTGCGCCCGTCCGCTGCGCTCCCTGGGAGAAGACGTCATTTTATCCTGTCGGTGACGTGTGGGCGGGGAGGGGCCAAGCACTCGTAAGCTCGCCCAGTTGGAAGTGGTGGGAGCCCAAAACAGCGCCTACTCGGCTGCTATGGGGGAAGAGAGGGGCACAGATGAAAATAGACTCTGGCTCTGGGCGAGTCTTTTTAGGGAGGGGCCGCGTTCCGCTACACACAGCGGTAATTTGCCGATTAAAAGTGAAAATCGGGTAAGTGCACAGATTCAGAATCCAAAGCTTACCAAAAGTGCAGGTTTAAAATATCAGTGATACAATTTCTCTTTCCAGTAAAACAGTTTGTGGCAATATCGCAATTTTGCAGTGATAACAATATTAACCAAAGGGAACAAGGTTATAGCATTCTGTCCCAGCTTTCCGCCTCAGGACCCTTTCAAAACACAACCACACTCACTCGTATTCAGCGGGGGGTGTTTTTGCCGGCTTTTATCCTGGCGGTGACGTGTGGGCGGGGAGGGGCCAAGTACTCGTCAGCTCGCCCAGTTGGAAGTGGCGGGAGACCAAAGCAGTGCCTACTCGGCTGCTATGGGGGTAGAGAGGGGCACAGATGAAAATAGACTCTGGCTCTGGGCGAGTCTTTTTAGGGAGGGGCCGTGTTCCGCTACACACAGCGGTAATTTGCCGATTAAAAGTGAAAATCGGGTAAGTGCACAGATTCAGATTCCAAAGCTTACCGAAAGTGCAGGTTTAAAATATCAGTGATACCATTTCTCTTTCCAGTAAAACAGTGTGTGGCAATATCGCAATTTTGCAGTGATAACAATATTAACCAAAGGGAACAAGGTTATAGCATTCTGTCCCGGCTTTCCGCCTCAGGACCCTTTCAAAACACAACCACACTCACTCATATTGAGCGGGGGGTGTTTTTGCCTGCTTTTATCCTGGTGGTGACGTGTGGGCGGGGAGGGGCCAAGCACTCGTCAGCTCGCCTAGTTGGAAGTGGTGGGAGCCCAAAGCAGCGCCTACTCGGCTGCTATGGTGGTAGAGAGGGGCACAGATGAAAATAGACTCTGGCTCTGGGCGAGTCTTTTTAGGGAGGGGCCGCGTTCCGCTACACACAGCGGTAATTTGCGATTTAAAAGTGAATATCGGGTAAGTGCACAGATTCAGAATCCAAAGCTTACCAAAAGTGCAGGTTAAAAATATCAGTGATACCATTTCTCTTTCCAGTAAAACAGTTTGTGGCAATATCGCAATTTTGCAGTGATAACAATATTAACCAAGGGGAACAAGGTTATAGCATTCTGTCCCGGCTTTCCGCCTCAGGACCCTTTCAAAACACAACCACACTCACTCGTATTCAGCGGGGGGTGTTTTTGCCTGTTTTTATCCTGGCGGTGACGTGTGGGCGGGGAGGGGCCAAGCACTCGTCAGCTCTCGCCCAGTTGGAAGTGGCGGGAGCCCAAAGCAGCGCCTACTCAGCTGCTATGGGGGTAGAGAGGGGCACAGATGAAAAAAGGCTCTGGCTCTGGGCGAGTCTTTTTAGGGAGGGGCCGCGTTCCGCTACACACAGCGGTAATTTGCCGATTAAAAGTGAAAACCGGGTAAGTGCACAGATTCAGAATCCAAAGCTTACCGAAAGTGCAGGTTTAAAATATCAGTGATACGATTTCTCTTTCCAGTAAAACAGTGTGTGGCAATATCGCAATTTTGCAGTGATAACAATATTAACCAAAGGGAACAAGGTTATAGCATTCTGTCCCAGCTTTCCGCCTCAGGACCCTTTCAAAACACAACCACACTCACTCGTATTCAGCAGGGGGGTGTTTTTGCCGGCTTTTATCCTGGCGGTGACGTGTGGGCGGGGAGGGGCCAAGCACTCGTCAGCTCGCCCAGTTGGAAGTGGCGGGAGCCCAAAGCAGCGCCTACTCGGCTGCTATGGGGGTAGAGAGGGGCACAGATGAAAATAGACTCTGGCTCTGGGCGAGTCTTTTTAGGGAGGGGCCGTGTTCCGCTACACACAGGGGTAGTTTGCCGATTAAAAGTGAAAATCGGGTAAGTGCACAGATTCAGAATCCAAAGCTTACCGAAAGTGCAGGTTTAAAATATAAGTGATACCATTTCTCTTTCCAGTAAAACAGTGTGTGGCAATATCGCAATTTTGCAGTGATAACAATATTAACCAAAGGGAACAAGGTTATAGCATTCTGTCCCGGCTTTCCGCCTCAGGACCCTTTCAAAACACAACCACACTCACTCGTATTCAGCGGGGGGTGTTTTTGCATGCTTTTATCCTGGCGGTGACGTGTGGGCGGGGAGGGGCCAAGCACTCATCAGCTCGCCCAGTTGAAAGTGGCGGGAGCCCAAAGCAGAGCCTACTCGGCTGCTATGGGGGGTAGAGAGGGGCACAGATGAAAATAGACTCTGGCTCTGGGCGAGTCTTTTTAGGGAGGGGACGCGTTCCGCTACACACAGCGGTAATTTGCCGATTAAAAGTGAAAATCGGGTAAGTGCACTGATTCAGAATCCAAAGCTTACCGAAAGTGCAGGTTTAAAATATCAGTGATTCCATTTCTCTTTCCAGTAAAACAGTTTGTGGCAATATCGCAATTTTGCAGTGATAACAATATTAACCAAAGGGAACAAGGTTATAGCATTCTGTCCCGGCTTTCCGCCTCAGGACCCTTTCAAAACACAACCACACTCACTCATATTGAGCGGGGGGTGTTTTTGCCTGCTTTTATCCTGGTGGTGACGTGTGGGCGGGGAGGGGCCAAGCACTCGTCAGCTCGCCTAGTTGGAAGTGGTGGGAGCCCAAAGCAGCGCTTACTCGGCTGCTATGGTGGTAGAGAGGGGCACAGATGAAAATAGACTCTGGCTCTGGGCGAGTCTTTTTAGGGAGGGGCCGCGTTCCGCTACACACAGCGGTAATTTGCGATTTAAAAGTGAATATCGGGTAAGTGCACAGATTCAGAATCCAAAGCTTACCGAAAGTGCAGGTTAAAAATATCAGTGATACCATTTCTCTTTCCAGTAAAACAGTTTGTGGCAATATCGCAATTTTGCAGTGATAACAATATTAACCAAGGGGAACAAGGTTATAGCATTCTGTCCCGGCTTTCCGCCTCAGGACCCTTTCAAAACACAACCACACTCACTCATAATCAGCGGGGGGGGGGTGTTTTTGCCTGTTTTTATCCTGGCGGTGACGTGTGGGCGGGGAGGGGCCAAGTACTCGTCAGCTCTCGCCCAGTTGGAAGTGGCGGGAGCCCAAAGCAGCGCCTACTCGGCTGCTATGGGGGTAGAGAGGGGCACAGATGAAAAAAGACTCTGGCTCTGGGCGAGTCTTTTTAGGGAGGGGCCGCGTTCCGCTACACACAGTGGTAATTTGCCGATTAAAAGTGAAAATCGGGTAAGTGCACAGATTCAGAATCCAAAGCTTACCGAAAGTGCAGGTTTAAAATATCAGTGATACGATTTCTCTTTCCAGTAAAACAGTGTGTGGCAATATCGCAATTTTGCAGTGATAACAATATTAACCAAAGGGAACAAGGTTATAGCATTCTGTCCCAGCTTTCCGCCTCAGGACCCTTTCAAAACACAACCACACTCACTCGTATTCAGCAGGGGGGTGTTTTTGCCGGCTTTTATCCTGGCGGTGACGTGTGGGCGGGGAGGGGCCAAGCACTCGTCAGCTCGCCCAGTTGGAAGTGGCGGGAGCCCAAAGCAGCGCCTACTCGGCTGCTATGGGGGTAGAGAGGGGCACAGATGAAAATAGACTCTGGCTCTGGGCGAGTCTTTTTAGGGAGGGGCCGTGTTCCGCTACTCACAGCGGTATTTTGCAGATTAAAAGTGAAAATCGGGTAAGTGCACAGATTCAGAATCCAAAGCTTACCGAAAGTGCAGGTTTAAAATATCAGTGATACCATTTCTCTTTCCAGTAAAACAGTGTGTGGCAATATCGCAATTTTGCAGTGATAACAATATTAACCAAAGGGAACAAGGTTATAGCATTCTGTTCCGGCTTTCCGCCTCAGGACCCTTTCAAAACACAACCACACTCACTCGTATTCAGCGGGGGGTGTTTTTGCATGCTTTTATCCTGGCGGTGACGAGTGGGCGGGGAGGGGCCAAGCACTCGTCAGCTCGCCCAGTTGAAAGTGGCGGGAGCCCAAAGCAGCGCCTACTCGGCTGCTATGGGGGGTAGAGAGGGGCACAGATGAAAATAGACTCTGGCTCTGGGCGAGTCTTTTTAGGGAGGGGACGCGTTCCACTACACACAGCGGTAATTTGCCGATTAAAAGTGAAAATCGGGTAAGTGCACAGATTCAGAATCCAAAGCTTACCGAAAGTGCAGGTTTAAAATATCAGTGATTCCATTTCTCTTTCCAGTAAAACAGTTTGTGGCAATATCGCAATTTTGCAGTGATAACAATATTAACCAAAGGGAACAAGGTTATAGCATTCTGTCCTGGCTTTCCGCCTCAGGACCCTTTCAAAACACAACCACACTCACTCATATTGAGCGGGGGTGTTTTTGCCTGCTTTTATCCTGGTGGTGACGTGTGGGCGGGGAGGGGCCAAGCACTCGTCAGCTCGCCTAGTTGGAAGTGGTGGGAGCCCAAAGCAGCGCCTACTCGGCTGCTATGGTGGTAGAGAGGGGCACAGATGAAAATAGACTCTGGCTCTGGGCGAGTCTTTTTAGGGAGGGGCCGCGTTCCGCTACACACAGTGGTAATTTGCGATTTAAAAGTGAATATCGGGTAAGTGCACAGATTCAGAATCCAAAGCTTACCGAAAGTGCAGGTTAAAAATATCAGTGATACCATTTCTCTTTCCAGTAAAACAGTTTGTGGCAATATCGCAATTTTGCAGTGATAACAATATTAACCAAGGGGAACAAGGTTATAGCATTCTGTCCCGGCTTTCCGACTCAGGACCCTTTCAAAACACAACCACACTCACTCGTATTCAGCGGGGGGGGGGGGTTTTGCCTGCTTTTATGCTGGCGGTGACGTGTGGGCGGGGAGGGGCCAAGCACTCGTCAGCTCGCCCAGTTGGAAGTGGCGGGAGCCCAAAGCAGCGCCTACTCAGCTGCTATGGGGGGTAGAGAGGGGCACAGATGAAAATAGACTCTGGCTCTGGGCGAGTCTTTTTAGGGAGGGGCCGCGTTCCGCTACACACAGCGGTAATTTGCCGATTAAAAGTGAAAATCAGGTAAGTGCACAGATTCAGAATCCAAAGCTTACTGAAAGTGCAGGTTTAAAATATCAGTGATACCATTTCTCTTTCCAGTAAAACAGTTTGTGGCAATATCGCAATTTTGCTGTGATAACAATATTAACCAAACGGAACAAGGTTATAGCATTCTGTCCCGGCTTTCCGCCTCAGGACCCTTTCGAAACACAACCACACTCACTCATAATCAGCGGGGGGGGGGTTTTGCCTGTTTTTATCCTGGCGGTGACGTGTGGGCGGGGAGGGGCCAAGCACTCGTCAGCTCTCGCCCAGTTGGAAGTGGCGGGAGCCCAAAGCAGCGCCTACTCGGCTGCTATGGGGGTAGAGAGGGGCACAGATGAAAAAAGGCTCTGGCTCTGGGCGAGTCTTTTTAGGGAGGGGCCGCGTTCCGCTACACACAGTGGTAATTTGCCGATTAAAAGTGAAAATCGGGTAAGTGCACAGATTCAGAATCCAAAGCTTACCGAAAGTGCAGGTTTAAAATATCAGTGATACCATTTCTCTTTCCAGTAAAACAGTGTGTGGCAATATCGCAATTTTGCAGTGATAACAATATTAACCAAAGGGAACAAGGTTATAGCATTCTGTCCCGGCTTTCCGCCTCAGGACCCTTTCAAAACACAACCACACTCACTCGTATTCAGCGGGGGGTGTTTTTGCATGCTTTTATCCTGGCGGTGACGTGTGGGCGGGGAGAAGCCAAGCACTCATCAGCTCGCCCAGTTGAAAGTGGCGGGAGCCCAAAGCAGCGCCTACTCGGCTGCTATGGGGGGTAGAGAGGGGCACAGATGAAAATAGACTCTGGCTCTGGGCGAGTCTTTTTAGGGAGGGGCCGCGTTCCGCTACACACAGCGGTAATTTGCCGATTAAAAGTGAAAATCGGGTAAGTGCACAGATTCAGAATCCAAAGCTTACCGAAAGTGCAGGTTTAAAATATCAGTGATTCCATTTCTCTTTCCAGTAAAACAGTTTGTGGCAATATCGCAATTTTGCAGTGATAACAATATTAACCAAAGGGAACAAGGTTATAGCATTCTGTCCCGGCTTTCCGCCTCAGGACCCTTTCAAAACACAACCTCACTCACTCATATTGAGCGGGGGGTGTTTTTGCCTGCTTTTATCCTGGTGGTGACGTGTGGGCTGGGAGGGGCCAAGCACTCGTCAGCTCGCCTAGTTGGAAGTGGTGGGAGCCCAAAGCAGCGCCTACTCGGCTGCTATGGTGGTAGAGAGGGGCACAGATGAAAATAGACTCTGGCTCTGGGCGAGTCTTTTTAGGGAGGGGCCGCGTTCCGCTACACACAGCGGTAATTTGCGATTTAAAAGTGAATATCGGGTAAGTGCACAGATTCAGAATCCAAAGCTTACCGAAAGTGCAGGTTAAAAATATCAGTGATACCATTTCTCTTTCCAGTAAAACAGTTTGTGGCAATATCGCAATTTTGCAGTGATAACAATATTAACCAAGGGGAACAAGGTTATAGCATTCTGTCCCGGCTTTCCGCCTCAGGACCCTTTCAAAACACAACCACACTCACTCATAATCAGCGGGGGGGGGTGTTTTTGCCTGTTTTTATCCTGGCGGTGACGTGTGGGCGGGGAGGGGCCAAGTACTCGTCAGCTCTCGCCCAGTTGGAAGTGGCGGGAGCCCAAAGCAGCGCCTACTCGGCTGCTATGGGGGTAGAGAGGGGCACAGATGAAAAAAGACTCTGGCTCTGGGCGAGTCTTTTTAGGGAGGGGCCGCGTTCCGCTACACACAGCGGTAATTTGCCGATTAAAAGTGAAAATCGGGTAAGTGCACAGATTCAGAATCCAAAGCTTACCGAAAGTGCAGGTTTAAAATATCAGTGATACGATTTCTCTTTCCAGTAAAACAGTGTGTGGCAATATCGCAATTTTGCAGTGATAACAATATTAACCAAAGGGAACAAGGTTATAGCATTCTGTCCCAGCTTTCCGCCTCAGGACCCTTTCAAAACACAACCACACTCACTCGTATTCAGCAGGGGGGTGTTTTTGCCGGCTTTTATCCTGGCGGTGACGTGTGGGCGGGGAGGGGCCAAGCACTCGTCAGCTCGCCCAGTTGGAAGTGGCGGGAGCCCAAAGCAGCGCCTACTCGGCTGCTATGGGGGTAGAGAGGGGCACAGATGAAAATAGACTCTGGCTCTGGGCAAGTCTTTTTAGGGAGGGGCCGTGTTCCGCTACACACAGCGGTAGTTTGCCGATTAAAAGTGAAAATCGGGTAAGTGCACAGATTCAGAATCCAAAGCTTACCGAAAGTGCAGGTTTAAAATATCAGTGATACCATTTCTCTTTCCAGTAAAACAGTGTGTGGCAATATCGCAATTTTGCAGTGATAACAATATTAACCAAGGGGAACAAGGTTATAGCATTCTGTCCCGGCTTTCCGCCTCAGGACCCTTTCAAAACACAACCACACTCACTCGTATTCAGCGGGGGTGTTTTTGAATGCTTTTATCCTGGCGGTGACGTGTGGGTGGGGAGTGGCCAAGCACTCGTCAGCTCGCCCAGTTGAAAGTGGCGGGAGCCCAAAGCAGCGCCTACTCGGCTGCTATGGGGGGTAGAGAGGGGCACAGATGAAAATAGACTCTGGCTCTGGGCGAGTCTTTTTAGGGAGGGGACGCGTTCCACTACACACAGCGGTAATTTGCCGATTAAAAGTGAAAATCGGGTAAGTGCACAGATTCAGAAATCAAAGCTTACCGAAAGTGCAGGTTTAAAATATCAGTGATTCCATTTCTCTTTCCAGTAAAACAGTTTGTGGCAATATCGCAATTTTGCAGTGATAACAATATTAACCAAAGGGAACAAGGTTATAGCATTCTGTCCCGGCTTTCCGCCTCAGGACCCTTTCAAAACACAACCACACTCACTCATATTGAGCGGGGGTGTTTTTGCCTGCTTTTATCCTGGTGGTGACTTGTGGGCGGGGAGGGGCCAAGCACTCGCCAGCTCGCCTAGTTGGAAGTGGTGGGAGCCCAAAGCAGCGCCTACTCGGCTGCTATGGTGGTAGAGAGGGGCACAGATGAAAATAGACTCTGGCTGTGGGCGAGTCTTTTTAGGGAGGGGCCGCGTTCCGCTACACACAGCGGTAATTTGCGATTTAAAAGTGAATATCGGGTAAGTGCACAGATTCAGAATCCAAAGCTTACCGAAAGTGCAGGTTAAAAATATCAGTGATACCATTTCTCTTTCCAGTAAAACAGTTTGTGGCAATATCGCAATTTTGCAGTGATAACAATATTAACCAAGGGGAACAAGGTTATAGCATTCTGTCCCGGTTTTCCGCCTCAGGACCCTTTCAAAACACAACCACACTCACTCGTATTCAGCGGGGGGGGGTTTGCCTGCTTTTATGCTGGCGGTGATGTGTGGGCGGGGAGGGGCCAAGCACTCGTCAGCTCGCCCAGTTGGAAGTGGCGGGAGCCCAAAGCAGTGCCTACTCAGTTGCTATGGGGGGTAGAGAGGGGCACAGATGAAAATAGACTCTGGCTCTGGGCGAGTCTTTTTAGGGAGGGGCCGCGTTCCGCTACACACAGCGGTAATTTGCCGATTAAAAGTGAAAATCAGGTAAGTGCACAGATTCAGAATCCAAAGCTTACCGAAAGTGCAGGTTTAAAATATCAGTGATACCATTTCTCTTTCCAGTAAAACAGTTTGTGGCAATATCACAATTTTGCTGTGATAACAATATTAACCAAAGGGAACAAGGTTATAGCATTCTG
Source organism: Lissotriton vulgaris (assembly GCF_964263255.1). Lineage (NCBI taxonomy): Eukaryota > Metazoa > Chordata > Amphibia > Caudata > Salamandridae > Lissotriton > Lissotriton vulgaris. The sequence continues at coordinate 454,656,712 of NC_141691.1, forward strand.
TCCCGGCTTTCCGCCTCAGGACCCTTTCAAAACACAACCACACTCACTCACATGGTTTGTGAGTGGTTTGTGAGTAGGGCGTACACAGAATTGCAAAAGCACGCATTTTCACTAGTGGTCAGAAAGGAAGTATGAAAAGAATAAGAAAAGACGTAGTTTATATATTTCTATCTATATAGGAATGTGTATATATCTTTAGCGCCATTGCGCAAATATGGTTCAGCCGCACCTTCAACTTAAAGCCCATTTTTCGATTTGCCAATACCATTTTGACTCCATTGATACATGTGGACAAAATGTCGAAATCTATTAGCAGAGTCAACTAAGGTTCAGAATACAGAAATTAGATACCTGGGGTTTAGGATCACCCAAAGCATTGGGGACCTTACTAAAGTAAATTTCTTTAAGATAAAGAGAGAAGTTTCGGCCACTCTAAAGGGATGGATGCATTTACCATCGTCCCTATATGGCGGACCAATTTAGTTAAGATTGTGATCCTGCCGAAGGTTACGTTTCTGTTTGAGACTATCCCCCTTGGGTTCAGAAAGGAATGGCTGGCCAAATTGTAGAGTGAGATAGTTTAATTTATTTGGGCATTAAAGGGGTCACGCCTCTCCTGGAAAAAACTAAGGAGGAGAGTTAGTAAAGGAGGTCTGGCGGCCCGGACCTACAAATGTACGCGTGAGCTTTTTGCTTAAAAAACTGTAGGATGCTGCTGGGTACCCTGAACACGTCAACGATTGGAGGATTATTTAGTGTGATGTTAATAAGTTGCGACTATAAAGATTTGGGTTTTTTGAATAAATTTGCAGACCCCAAGTTTTTCAAGAAGGTCTAGCTTAAGGTCCTTCGGGATTTGGCGGAGATTTGGTATAAGATAAGGAGATTATTAAAGTTACCGTATTTTAGTTACATGGCCCCATTATGGGATTCTCCTGGATCTCTGTCTTGGACAAAGGATGCTTTGGCTCTCCCGCTAAAGAGAGCGGGTCTACTTCAGAGATGGAATGATTTGTTCCAGGAGGGCAAGTTGGTGACTTGGGGTCAATGTCAGCAAATGTGGAGACAAGTTTTTTCAAGAGATAAATATCTACAGATTCAGAGCTGGGCAAATGATCCAGAAAACATAATTGGGGCACAAAATGACTTTGAGCTAAAGCTCGGAACAGAGGGGGTCTTCAAGAAGGAGGTGGCCATGTGGTATTGGATGATATTGGATATGGAGGATGGCCCTTTCTTGCTTCCGGAGGTTCTGTGGAAAGAATGCTTGCCGAGGATCGCGACGGAGAACCAATGGCAAGTAACAATGGCTATACTTTCAGTATTGTTAAACCTGCAAACTTAAGGAGAAACCTCTTGTTTACGATCCACAGGGCATATTGGTCTCCTCGCAGATTGTCGAAATTTAAAGCTGGTGGCGTAGTGGAGTGTCCGAACTGCAAGAGCCCCAACGCAGATGACTTACATATGTTTGTGTTTTGCCCGAATATAAGACAATTCTGGCAGGATGTAAGTAATTGTCTGTCTCAAGTCCTGAATCTGCAGATTGAGGTAAGCCCTGAACTAGTAATACCGGGGAGATATGATTTAGAGAAAAAAAGCATGAATGATAATGTGAAACTTATTTTTTACGCTATTTTATTAGCCCGTAGGGAGTTATGCAAGCTGTGGGTTTCTCCGCTCTCCCCCAAAGTAATTGATTGGATACTGGTTATGAGATATACAGCCAAGCTTGATATTTCAGATCACACTAAGAAAAAACGTGGGTTTTGGGTACCCTTTCTTTTATGTTTTGGGTAAGGTAGATTTGGGGAGGATGAAATATAATGTAAATAATGAAGATGTCCGATGATTAAGCCTCCGCCTATCTCGCTGGTAGTTACTATATGTCACCCCAGGTCGATAATAGAGGATGAGGTGGACACACCGGTTGAGTTAGCTGGCTTGGAATGGTTGGTTATCTCGGTGGCCAGACTCAAGAACAGGTGAGGTGTATGCCTTTCTCCTCTTACCAGCTTATGAGATAAAAAGCCCAGTGGTGGAATCGTTAGTAGAAACGGGTGGCGAGCAGGCGAATGAGGATAATAAAAAAAAGAAGTTGCCTTGCTGTGTTTTGTTGCATGAAAGAATGGCAGATGATAGTTTGTGGATATAGCTTACACCTACATGTTCACTAGACAGTAATAAAGAAAGTCTAGGCTGATAAATAAAAGACATTAAAGAGTAATTCAGCATTTTGAAAACCCAGGGACTGCAAGACATGCATACAAAATCATTATTAATAAATGGAAAGTGAGTAAAACATGCAGGAGCTTCACACATTAAGAGTGAATCTCAGTGTGTTTGTCACACACAATTGCTCTGATAGATAATGACTGCAAATAACTGCAGGTAGGATATATATTTAAAGTCAAGGTCTGTGTAGCTGATCAGCGGCGTCACTACAGGGGTGCGGGGGTGCGGACCGCACCAGGTGACACCTTCATATGGGGTGACACCAATCAGCGCACCTGCTAACAAGCAAATACTGCAGTGCACGCCACGTAAGCACCACCTACTAGCATTGTGGTGATGGTGCGATCCATTGTGGCGGCATCGTACCCAGTTTGTGGGTCCCAGGGCCGTCAATCTTATAGTGCTACCAATGACGGCCCTGGGACCAACCCCAGCAATGTGCTCCTCTGACGCACGCAAGCCGTAACTGCACGCTTAGACTGAGTCAGGGAGGCTGTTTCGGCAGGGGAGTGCTGCTGGGCAATTAGCAGAACCCCTACGGTAGGGGCCCTGCCACCACCACACTGGAGTGTATAGAAAAGGTGAGTGCGGCGATGGTTGGTATGATTTCCAAATTTAGCAGGGCTCGGGCCAACGACAAGAAAACTTTAAGGGGCAAGGGGTTAGGCTTTTTGATGTTTCCAAGAAGGCTTCCGAAAGTTGCCTCGAAGAGATCATGATGACGTAACCACTAACAGTGGGCGGGTCACGAGATTCTATGCATCAACCCCTTCCCCCTCCCCCCCCAGTCCTGGGTATTGGTTCCTGCTGGCATTACTGGGAAGCTGGCACAGAAGAGGCGGCGGCCGCGTGCCCCCTATGCAGGGAGGAAGCAGTGAGCACGAGTGCTCCAAAATACACATGTAAGTCACAATGACTCACATCACACGGTTTGTGAGTAAGACGTACACAGGGTTGCAGAAGCACGCATTTTCATTAGTGGTCAGAAAGGAAGTATGAAAAGAATAAGAAAAGACATAGTTTATATATTTCTATCTATATATGAAGGTGTATATATCTTTAGCCGCCAATGCGCAAATATGGTTCAACCGCACCTTCAACTTAAAGCCCTTTTTTTCGATTTGCCAATGCCATTTTGACTCCATTGATACATGTGAACAAAATGTCGAAATCTATTAGCAGAGTCAACTAAGGTCCAGGGTGCCAAATTTCGTTCAGTTTCTTTCAGAGGGTAGAAAAGATTATGAGCCTGGAGGGGCCAAAAATGTATTTACAAAAATGTAAACACTCGAAAAGGTTCTTTAAATCCACTACCACAAAATAAACATAAGAGCTTGTTGCTAATAAGCATACAAGCGTTTCCCACAGTCAGTGGGCGCAGGGCCTGGCTGCAGGCAAAGGCGTAAAAACAACCACTGCTCTGACCAAAGGCTGATTGCCCATTCTGGGATGGACACAGAGTCTGGCCACAGGCTAATGCCTGTAAAAACCCCTGCTGAGGGCTGGGCAAGGTTTTCCGGCTAACACACTTAGCACACAGACGAAGATCATGGCAGTGGAAGTGGACCCCATTGAGGCTAGACTTCCATTGATGCTGTGTCTTTTTTTTTCTTTTTAGCATGTGTTATCTGCTAACAATCAGTTCAGTTCACAGAAGTCTTTATTAGATTGATTCATCATAAAAGACACACATTACATAGTACACATGATTTAAAAAATTGATACAATACAGAATAAAACCGTCTAAAACTACATTAAATAATTTATAGGGCTTCATATGAACAAATACAAAAATGCAATAATCACAAGAGGGTACCACAATAGCACAAAATGGTATAAACTGTCCAACAGTAAATTAGCATGGGGTTTTAATAAACACCTAGGATACTTTGATGAACCTGGTTCTTAAGATCCAGGCCCAACCTAAGTATTTTACTACACCTATTACAATTAATGGTGACAGATTTGTTTTTAATATTCTACTGGCATTACAGCGGAGCGCGTTCCCAGGTTTCTACAGACCGGAGTTAACCATTTGGCTCTAGGGGCAACATACAAGGGGCAGACAAACAAAAAGTGGTTGAGGCTTTTGCCTTGACCCGGGCACTTTGGGCAATGCCCAATCCCACCTAAGCCCCATTTTTTGGTAAACTCCCTTAAAGGCAGTGAGCCGCATCTAAATTGGTGGAATAATTTGCGGTCCAGGGGCTTTGTTATGGCATCCCAATATTTTTCAAGATTGGGTGCATCGTTGATTGCCACAAGCACACTAGTAAGATTACCAGATCCCATTCTAGAGTGTCTGTTTTGCACCACCCATTCCCAGTAGTGTAGTTTCATAACCTTTTTAGAGGGGAATGTTGCTGATGCAGGATCAACCCACAGTTCGCCATACCCCATAGAATTCAAAATGGTTCTTAGGTCCTTAAACCAGCCTATATTGCAAGACCCCAGGCGGTCTCTGACCTCCAAACAGGCCTTTGCATATAGGTGAAAGCAAAACGCTAGTGGACGAAACCTGGCCTGGTCCTCCACTGGCTGGAACCCAAGGTCATACAGAAGCGGGATCATTGGTGTTGACTGCGGAAGACCCGTTGCTAACCTAAGAAATCTATTTTGAGCCGTTCTCAGGGGATCCAGGTTACTGAAGCCCCAGAGTTCAGCCCCATATAGAACAGAGGGAAGAACCTTAGAGCCCTAAATCTTCACTAGAGGAGACAAAGGCCGGGTGTATGAACCTTTGTGCTCTTTAATCAAAGCTCCTCCTATCTGCCTATGCTTTAGGGCCATCATATCAACCTGATGGGACCAATTAAGGTTCTCACTAAATGTAACTCCCAAATAAGTAAACAACTTGGTTTGTTCTAGGGAGATACCCCCCATAGAAACCCTTGCTGTAACCGGTTTATTTCCTCTTAAGACTATGAATTTGGTCTTAGACACATTCACCTCAAGCTCATGTTCGCTGCAAAACAATTCAAACCTCATTAGGGCCTGTTGAAGACCCTGTCGTGTCTGTGAGATTAAAAAAATATCGTCAGCGAACATGAGCAGGGGGATTTTCATTCCAGCTAGGGATGGGGCGTCAGTGGAATGATTGACAAAATACTTGATAACCCCATTAATATATAAGGAGAAGAGGGTGGGAGCTAGTACGCAACCTTGTCTAACACCTTTGGCAACTGGAAACCTATCCGTTACCTCCCTTGGTTTGCCCCATTGTACTTGTGCGTAGGTGTGAGCGTGTAAGTTCACAAGGAGGTGAACAAGAGAGGCTGGCATACCTAGTTCTGCTAAACATTTCCATAGCCCAGCCCTCGGAACAAGATCAAAAGCAGACCTTAAGTCCACGAAGGCCGCATAAAGGTTGCCTTTTCTTAGGAGGACTGTCTTCCAATATAGAAGAATGAAACGGAAAGCCTGGTCTAAGGTACTCACATGAGACCTAAAACCAGCTTGGAGCGGGGTTAAGATATTGTGCTCATCCATCCAGTCCTGAATCCTGCCAAGAACAAGACGGGCTATGATTTTTTGTACCGCGTCAATAAGGCTGATCGGCCTGTAGTTGGAAGGCACAGACCGATCACCTTTCTTGTATATTGGCAAGATTTCAGCCCCCGCCCAGGATTCAGGAACCCTTGCACCCGTGGCCAGGGCATTAATCAGTTGAACAAGGTAGGGAACCCATAGGTCCTGATCTTGTAGAAAAAGGTCAGCTGTAATGCAGTCTGGCCGGGTGCCTTACCCCTAGGTATAGATAACAGAACAGTTTTGACTTCTCCACTTGTGAACTCTAGTGGATCAACCAACACAGGACGAAATATCAAATCCTGTGCACTACTTAGGCACCTAAATTGTTCCTCGAAGTAATGTACCCATTGTTGTTGACCCACCGAAGCTGGGCTCGGGCGATCTTCCTGGGAGGAACCCCATTTTAGTAGGTGCCAAAACAGTTGTAAATTCCTAGAGCTGCATGCTTCTGACAGCATAACCCACCGCTCTTCATCCCACTTGGCCTTAGCTGATTAAGATATGATTCTTAAGCTTTAATGCTTTAAACAGGTCACCATGGGTCCGACGGCACTCATCATCGAACCAGTTGGAAGTTTTCAAGTTCCCCCTGTTACCCCTTTTGGATATAGTCTTTATAAACAGTTTTTTTAGAGCTGTGAAGAGACTGGAATGAATATCAGTAATGGCGGCATTAATGCCCTCCCGGGTATCATATTTTAAAATTTCTTCCAATGAGTTAGAGACCTGAGATCTAATCGTTTTTCGCGCTTCGACATCTACAGAGATTTTTGGCCAGCGAACCCTTCTCAAGTCATTGGTGAGTGTAATTTCGTCCTGAATTACGTTTATCGTACTTTTCACTGGCCCAGAAAAGCTGGAATCCCTCAGTTCGGCCACCATCGGATCGTGATCGCTTTCCGGACGGGACATAACCTCCATATCCTCTACAACGGCCCACAACCTAACGTCCAATAAGATATAATCAATTCGGCTGCTAGATCTCCCATTACAAAAGGTATGTCTGTCCGACTTGTCTGAACACACTCTACCGTTAAGAGCACGCAGACCCTGATCCAGACACAATCCTTTTATAAAAATAGCCACTTGTGACCATTTTTTGATCGGGGCTAACTCAAGTTGTGGAATCCCCCAGACCAGGTCTTCGGCCTCAGTGATTAACCCGCATCCACACTCAGTGGTTCAAAACAGGTATTAAAGTCACCCATGACTATGTTATGTCCTTCTACCGATGCACCACTTAAAAAGTCATCCAAAAGGAGGAGTGTTGGGGAGACCCTTCCCCCTGAATGCCCCTAACGTAAGTATTAATCAATAGAATATTCAGTCTACTAGAGGATTTAATACTTACTATTAATATGTCGGGACTATCAATAGGAATTTCCTCAGCTAGTACACCCTCATACTGTCGCACCCAAATGGTCAAACCACCCATAGCTCGTCCTCTCTGGCCTTTGGTTGCAGTTTTGCTAAAGTTCAAGTAACCAGTAAGGAACATTGGTGTGAGTGCCCAAGTTTCTTGGAAGGACCAAACGTCTACTAACTCGATAAAAAACACCCAGTCCGGGATGCACAAGCGGGACTCAAGACCAGCTTTGTTCCAGCATCCAAACTTAAAACCACATGGACTTACTAAAACACTAGATGTAACTTTAGGAGAGGAATAGCCCACATTGTATGGCAGGGGGGCTTCATATTCAAGAACATCATCTCTCCTTTTTATCAATGGTACAAACGGACCTTCCCTGAGTGCCAGACCCCATTACAACATCCTCTGCATTTAAATCAACTTGTGGTGCCGGGTCTAAATCTGATATTGTGTCCCCGGTCCCACTCAAAAAGACAGAACATCCTTCAACCCTTGAAGTTACCTGGCCCCGTACATCTTCGACAAAACATAATGCATTAACTGGGGTTACATTGGTACCCATACAATCTTTATTAACCTTGGAAACAAGAGGTAGGATGGATGGTCAATCATTAAATTCTAAACCCGAAAGTGGTTCGTAGAGATTGTTCAACGGGATGTTCCGGTACGCTTTCGGTTGGGTGTAATTATCTAGATTATTTGGGTAGGGATGCAGACTGTGTGGCTGGCGAGAAAATTGGAAGGTTGATATTGGGGGGTATTCTAAAAGGCAAGGACTGGGGTTAACCCAATTTGGAGCATGTATGAAGTTACTATAGCTTGCTTGAACCTGAGGTCTACACCGTGCCTCCAGGTTAATTGGTGGACCTTGGAAGCTAGGAGTAGGGATAGACCTTTTCAGAGAGTGGGATACTTTATTGGAGCGGGGTTGAACATGTGGTTTGATCAAACTCTCTGGGAAGAAATAACCAAGATTCCGTGATGAGATGCCTCCCGCATTATTTCCCGGGTACCAATCACTAATATGGGAAACAACTCTATGATCCTTAAAGTTTATGATCACGATGTCTCCCTCTATGTCCTTAGGACGAAGGCCCACCCATTCACATCTTCTGACTGATATAATGTCCCCATTTAAATGTGCAGGAAGGGGTCTATTAGTTTTCAGCCAGAAGATAACTTTGTTTTTCAAATTAGCATTATTTTCCCAAGTTCCATTAGAGATTGGGGGCACACCCGTCAAAACAATGACAAAGTTAGCTGCGTCTGGGGGGAGATTAACTAAGTTCTTACGACTTACAGAGTGACTATAAGTGGTGTTATTAGGTTTAGAATCCCTTTGCCTAGCAGATGGCTTTTCTCCCAGTGTGGTTGATTTATTTGTATCAAAAAGTGGCTTATCCTTAGCAGAGCTAGTGGAGCTGGGGGGTTTAGTTGTTTTTTGGGAAACAATAGATTTAGAGCTAATAGTGAAATTGCTGTTTTTCTTATGGGGATTATTAGGAACAATCATACCAACCAGCTGGTTCACTGAAGACCTCCGGGCCTCCAAGCAAACCTGCAGAAAGCTGGAGAAGATCTGGATCTTTGAACGAACACTTGACAGCCACGCCTCCCACAAGAATGCCACCCGCAGACACCATCACCTCATCAGATCCACCAAAAGGGCATCCTTCAAAGACCACCTAGACAACAACGCGCACAACAGCAAAGAGCTCTTCAACATCGTGAAGGAACTCTCCAACCCCAGCTCCAACACCAGCGACGTACCACCCTCGCAAGACCTGTGCGACTCGCTGGCCACCTTCTTCCACCACAAGATCACAGACATCCACAACAGTTTCAACGTCACGACCGCCCTGACAACCACTGAGACCTCCACCCCCACGACCACAATCCGCACCAACTGCCTGCTCTACTGGACCAACATCAACGATGATGACACCATCAAAATCATGAACACCATCCACTCCGGATCTCCGTCAGATTCATGCCCACACCGCATCTTCAACAAAGCCAGCACATCCATTGCACCCCATCTCCGGAAAGTCATCAACACCTCCTTCGAGACAGCAACCTTCCCGGAGAGCTGGAAGCACGCTGAGATCAACGCCTTACTCAATAAACCCAAGGCGGACCCCAAGGACCTCAAGAACTTCCGGCCCATCTCCCTTCTACCATTCCCGGCAAAGGTCATCGAGAAGACAGTCAACGAACAACTGACCTGCTACCTCGAGGAGAACAACATCCTGGACCCTTCCCAGTCTGGGTTCCGCAGCAACCACAGCACCGAGACTGCCCTCATCGCCGCCACTGATGACATCAAGTCCCTGCTGGACAACGGAGAAATGGCGGCCTGCATCCTCCTCGACCTGTCAGCTGCCTTTGACATGGTCTGTCTCCACACACTACGAACACGCCTCCACAACGCTGGGATCCAATAGAAGGCCCTGGACTGGGCCACCTCCTTCCTCTCTGGCAGGGCACAGAGCGTCCACCTTCCCCCCTTCCGCTCCAAAGCCACTGAGATCATCTGCGGCATACCCCAGGGCTCATCCCTCAGCCCAACTCTGTTTAACATCTGCATGACACCACTCGCCCATGTCGCCCATCGGCATGACTCCAACATCCTCTCCTACACCCATGACACAAAGCTGATACTCTCCCTCACCAAGGACCCCACACTGCCAAAACCAACCTTCACGAAGGAATTAAGGCTGTTGCTGAATGGATGAGGAATAGCCGACTGAAGCTGAACTCGGACAAGATGGAGGTCCTCATCCTCGGATCCAACCTTTCGGCCTGGGACGACTCCTGGTGGCCGACCGCATTGGGATCCGCTCCAACACCCATCGACCACGCATGTACTGATAGAGCACGTAGGTCACCCAACTAGAACTTATACAGATACTCACCTGGGCCCATAATTACAAATCATATACCTTAACCTACATTTAGGTAACTCACGCTCTACTACCAGTATATTATGATTTTATCTCTAATTCCTATACCTGTATCCTACTAATCTTTATCACTGGATACCTATACACGATAGATCAGGGAGTTGAGTTAAGGGAAAGGCACTCAAAAATCTTAACATTTGTAATTATATAATAACTACAGACTCAGGGTAGGTTCAAACACGTTATCTAATCATCCTCATCATCATATGTCATGATCCATAAGTTAAAGGCTATCAGACTATCGATAACCAAAATCAGAAACAGCGTATAGCTACAAATAAGATAGAGTATGCTAATCATTTAGAAGCTTTGAAATAAAGGAAGGTAAAAACAAGGAACATGCTAATTTTAGAAAAAAGTCTTTCGCAACTTGATTAAAGGAGGGTAAAGAAAGAGAACATACTAAACCCAAAGACTTTAGCAATTTTACTGGCAGTTGGAAAGGAGAAACACAACTCATGCAATTTGATTATTCAGATTTTAGCTTAATAACTTTAGGGAAAGTAAGATTTGGAACATACTATTAAATTCAGCTTATCTCCTTAAAGGGAGGGTGAGAAAAGAAACATATACTCTTGCAGAAACATATCGCATTAGCTAAAGGTGGGTTAAAAAGTGAAACAAACTAATAGTCAATAATATAAATGTCTCATTTTCCAAGTGACGGGGAAAGAAAAGGAACACATGCAATCAAAAGCTTTGCAAATTCGGGAAGGTGAGAAAAGGAATGCAAGTTAATTTACAATCACCCACACAGACTTATATTTACCCAGGATAGATTGAAGACCAACCCTGGCCACGGGTCAGTTGGAAAAGACAGGAGGAACCCCAAAGACTTCAGTGCCAGTAGGCAAGCAGGTGCAGCTCATGGACAATCAGGACAGGATAACCCCAGAATTTGGTTCAGAACCGATTCACCAAAGGTTAAGACCAGCACCTTCAGCTTCGGTTGAAACGCCTGCGCTACTCCCTCTCTGCAACGACTCTGCCAAAACACCGATTGGGTTATAACTTTTATCAGCAAAGTGCTACGCCAGCACTTTCACTTCCCAAGAAACCCCGATTGGGTTCTCGAACCTCCCAACAGAAAGCTCTGCAGCTCTCTGCTTTCAGTCACCTATTGAGTGCATTGGGTCAGTGACAGGTCAGCTAATCAGACAAGTCGGACAATTTCTCTAGCTAAACCTACACTAATTATACTGTTTTTCAGGTCAATGTACCACCCCTCAATGTTGCAAGTTTAAGGATCCCCAATTTTGATTGGACAAAGGAGGAGGACAGGTCATCACACCACCTAAATTTTTAGACTTTCTCAGACTCCTTATTCAAATTCCGTTCACGCCCCTTAAATTCCAGGTTCTCATGACATATGCCTTTGGTTAACAATGGTCAATATAACATTGAATACAATTGTACCAATTTTCAGTACAGTTTAGCTTCTTCTAGCTGGGTCACAGTTCGGGTTCCCAGGCGCATCTTGGCTGTTGCTGCCATCTGACTGGCTTCCAATGATACAGAGTTCATCTTTCCTCCGTAGGGGACATGCACAGAAAGGACTTCCAAAATGTAGTAGTAAGCACCTCCCAGGCCCAAATAATACGATACATGAAAAGTAAAAGGAAACATTCTAGAACACAGTAATAAATGATTACACTGTATACCATGAATCTCTACACTATACCCATTACTTTAATATAAACTCTAGCATTAGCATTAAGCAAAATCAACAGCTTAGCGAAAGCAGCAATGAAAGCTTCTAGCATTTGAGAACACAGAACAGCCATTTTAGCACAAGTGCACAGATGCGACAGGGTTCCCTCCAAAGCTGCGAGTACGTCATGTCACATGGGTATGACAGACGCATGCGCAGTAGAAATTCCCGCGTAGCAGCAGCCATTTTATATGCAAGCATATTAGGATTAGAAAACACATAAGCAAGCTTCACTCGGTTTCCCAATTAGATAAAGAAAGGGTTAATTAGTAAGACAAACAGGTTGGTTATTTCGTTATATGTTATTCGAGGTTCATGAATACGAGCAAGTCGCTTCACATGTGAATCCTTGCTCCATCATAACCTAGGGGTCATCCTCGACTCCACCCTCTCCATGACTAAACAGGTCAACGCCGTCTCCTCCTCCTGCTTCAACACCCTTCGCATGCTCCGTAGGATCTACAAGTGGATCCCCATTGAAACGAGAAGAACAGTCACCCAGGCCCTTGTCAGCAGTAGGTTGGACGATGGAAACGCCTTCTACGCAGGAGCCTCAGCCAAACTCATGAGACGGCTCCAACGCATCCAGAACACCTCTGTACGCCTGATCCTCGACATCCCTCACCGCAGCCACATCACACCCCACCTGAGAGACCTGCACTGGCTCCTGGTCAACAAGAGGATAACCTTCAAGCTCCTCACCCAGGCACACAAGGCACTCCACAACAACGGACCAACGTACCTCAACAGACGACTCAGCTTCTACACCCCCGCCCACCAGCTCCGCTCTGCCGACCTCGCCCTCGCTACAGTCCCCCGCTTCCGAACAGCGACCTCAGGCGGCAGATCGTTCTCCCACCTCGCCGCAAAGACCTGGAACACCCTCCCCATCCACCTACGGCAGACCCAAGACCTGCTGACCTTCAGAAAACTCCTCAAGACCTGGCTTTTTGAGCAGTAGCATCATGCCCCACCCCAGCACGTTGAGACCCTCACGGGTGAGTAGTGCGCTTTACAAATGATATGATTGATTGATTGATTGATTGCATGGCTGACATTATAAGTTATGGCATGTATTTTGTGCGTTACTAAGCATTATTAGCAAATATCAGTGGTTTAATGCATTTTCATAATCATTAACAGTTTTTAACGGTGCTTTATTAAATACACATAGGAATATATATCCACTGAAAATTCAAAGAAAGTATTAAAATCTTATTTGTTAAAAAGATCAACCATCTGTACATATTCACATAACAAATAAATGAGAGGATGCAGTATCGTGTGGTATTGATTTGAATTAGAATCATAGTTAGTTCCTTTGTTTATGTCTTGGGTGTGTGGGACTTCTGCCCTATATGTGACAGTTGTGTCAGGTACCTCTGTGGTACACCTCTGCCCTCCATGTGCAGGTATTCTGGCCTTGTCCGCAGTTTAAAAGCTGAATATATGTATATATCTCCACAGTGTGAAATTATGCCTGATTTTCAAAAGAAAATACATTTTTATTCTCCACAAAACAGTATTTTTGGCAATAACAGTTACCCCTCTACTGGCTAAAATAGAAATTGTGCTCTCAGCCACCCAAATAGTAGAAAACAACCTAATTAAATTTCCTCTAGCGCCCTGAATGGATCAATCCTTTACCAATTGTAACTAGATCTCCAGGTTAACTTCTGTCCCACAGTCCACTCCTCCCTCCCAATATACAATCCGTCATACTTCCCATTCTCCATTACCGTATTATGTTTTTGTGGCGGATTTATTCCCACTTGTTCATGTTCTTAGGACTGAAGTAGTTACAATCATAATCAGTCCTTTAAATGTGCCGGTACTCTCAGGTACTGAGTACAGGTATTTTTTCATTTTGAGACCTATTGGTTTTGTCAATGCTTGTTCGGTTAAGATGTCTGTATTACATTTAATATACAATCACATGCAGGTTAAAGATATCATTTTAGCTATAGAACATTTTGTTCTTTTTAGTCAGCTGCCTGGTCCCCCTTAAACACACTCTCTGATACTGCCCCATCGTACTCACCATCACAGTTCCCATACTTTTTTATGCACCTTTCAGATATGAGTTGTCTTGCGTGGTAGGATGTAGAAGCTACACTGGATGTAGAAACAACGCCCATTAGCAAAAATCCTTAGTGGAGGGACCAGAAATAAATTCTAGGTTGCAAGGAGGAGAAGGTGTATATTGCTTTACGTTTTTTGCCAACTGTTTGCACTGGCGGACTCGGAGCGGAGGAGGTCCATGCGGTAAGTCGTAAGGGGGTGACACCATGAGTGACCCGCACCGGGTGACACCAACCCTAGTGACGCCACTGTAGCTGATAAAGACAATACTCACAGTAGATGAGAACACCACCTAGTTTGTTAGCTGTGGCAATAAATCCTGGCAATCATACAGGAGCACTTAAGGTGGTAATTAGGGCTGCACAAAATGTGTGCAATTTGCTTTAGATTAATTGCATGACTTTTGGGAAAATTATTACAAATGCAAATTCATCATTTCACACTATATCTTAGCGTGAAATATTTCTTTGTTTACATTTTGGAGGGAGAATGCATTTAAACATAATCAGCAGAACAGCAGCTACTCTCGTTCTGTCATTCAAGTGCTTTCGTTGCTTCATTTGCCATTAATTTTTACCACCAATGGTATGCAATTACAATAAGTGACTCAATGGTTCATTTTCAGGAATTTTGCGTAAGAAGTATAACTTAAAATGCAACACTATATGCCAGTGTAATTTACATTTATCCCAGGCCTAGTGATTACAGCAAAGGTAGAGACCCAAATATGCAGCCATAAGAGGCAAGAAGCTAGCAAGGAATAAAAAAGAGAGAAACTGAAAGCTAAAGCAGCAGTGATAAGACACAGGAACATTTACCTAAGGAAGAGTGAGAGGAAGGCTGGGACAGGGAAAAAGATTAATTAATTAAATAGTCGAAGTTCAAGAAACAAGAATGAACTAAAGTGCAAGAAAATATGAAGCACTGTAGAACAGGGCTAGCTCATGTAACAAAGATGATGTTATACGTTTGGATATATAAAATCTTCTGCAGATCGTTGGAATAAAGAAAACAGGGGCATACAAAATATCAATAATGAATAAATGCCTCAGGTGTCAACAAGCTAGCACATGCGAGCCACAGTTGTGCTGATTCCGACACCATCCCTGTCCTGCAGTGCTGGATGCAAAGCTGTGAGGTGGGAATTCTAGGGAGTGGCGATTTTGGCAAGAAAACTTTTCAGGCTGCCACAAATCCAACAGGGATTTTGAATGAGAGTGAAATCCAGAATGTTTTTCCAGGAAACTGTAATTCAATGTTGGTATATGCCACAAGGTCAAGTGCTTTGGAAGATGTAGTTTTTGGAAGGAATATCTGCCACAAAACCTGACATGCATATAAGAGACGTTGAGAATATTGTGCATGAGACTGGAAGTCAGTATGCAGATAAACCACAAGTTCATGGAGCAAAGTTAAACCCTGGAAAGTCCACAAGGCATGCCACCTAATGGTGGTCACAAGAGTGCAGGGAGCAAACCATGGCATGTATTTGGGGCCAAATTACAAAGGATTGCGCACAACGAGCCACACACACAAAAATAGGTGGTCATGACTTACAAATCTTTGCTCTTGGCAGATTTCCATGCCATTAAATTCTAACCAGTTCAGAAGAAAATGTCATGGGTGTCGCAGAAATACTGTGCTGTTAAATTTAGTATATGAGCTAGAAAGAATTCAGGGCCATATTATCAAGAAAGGGCGATACATTATCGCCGCTTTTATTGGCAGGAAACTGCCGCTAAAGCGGCGATAATGGGCTTGATAATAAGCCCTTGTGAATTCCCATAGAAGCCATGGTTCTCATGTTAACCTGGGCTTCTATTGGAATTCACAAGGGCATATTATCAAGCCCATTATCGCCGCTTTAGCAGCAATTTCCTGCCGATAAAAGCGGCGATAATGTATCGCCCTTTCTTGATAATATGGCCCTCTGTCCCCAGGGCAGGCAGAGGGAATGCTGATTGTTGCTTAGTGAACACCCGCACATTAGTACATTTTTCGGTATTCACAGCCACTCCCAAATATGTTTCACAACCAATTCGCACAGATAATCAAGCCACAAAAGTCTTTGCTTGTAAAAACTGAGGCTGCCCTGCAACGGAGCATTTTGACTGAATACCGACAAATTGAACGATGGATGTTATCACCACCCCAATCGATTGAATATCGGCCCTTCGTGCTTCGCCGTTTTTCAGTGCAGTTTTAGAACCCGCAACTGCTTTATACCACTCAAAGACCACGCGGACATTTTCTGACCCTTTGGTCCTCTGCCCCTTCCCTGGTCCTGATGAAGACCCCGCAGCAAGGCTAATTCTTCCTGCACTCTTAGAGGGTCGAAACGTCGACGGTCTTTCCAACTCCGGCAACCACACATGCTAATATTTGTATACATTTTGTACATTGTGTTGTATGCCTTCATCTAAATAATGTCGCCATTTTGTCATGGCAGTTGTTGCTATACTAGTTATGGCATGAAAAATGTTTCGAATTGCTGATTTTACAGTCACATTATCCCATCACTTCCCTACCTTCACACCATCACTTCCCTTCTCCTTCCTGGGGCACTGTATGACCTTCAATACAGTTGATTATTTGCTACAATATGTGTATTAATTACACCTGATCCCATGGTGAATAAAACTCTGTGGATCCCAACAATTGATTAATTCATGTTAAAACGTGTTTTATACGTTCCCTGTTCACACTGGGACCCCTTCCTCTCAATACATATGTAAAAACTGAGGGGCATATTATCAAGAAGGCTCGATACATTATCGCTACTTTTATCGGCAGGAAACTACCGCTAAAGCATCAATCAATCAATCAGTGACACTTATAGAGCGCGCTACATACCCGTAGGGTCTCAAGGCGCTGGGGGGGGGGGGGGGGGGGGGGTGCCGCTACTGCTCGAACAGCCAGGTCTTCAGCTTCTTCCTGAAGGAGAGGTGGTCTTGGGTCAGGCGCAGGTCGGGAGGGAGGGAGTTCCAGGTCTTGGCGGCCAGGTGGGAGAAGGACCTTCCTCCTGTAGTCGCTCTTCGGATGCGGGGGATGGTGGCGAGGGCGTGGTTGGCTGAACGGAGGTGGCGTTTGGGAGCGTAGAAGTTGACTCGGCTGTTGAGGTAGCTCGGGCCTTGGTCGTGTAGGGCTTTGTGTGCGTGGGTGAGGAGGCGGAAGGTGATTCTTTTGTTGACGGGGAGCCAGTGAAGGTCTCTCAGATGTCCGGAGATGTGGCTGGTTCGTGGGATGTCGAGGATGAGTCTGGCTGAGGCGTTCTGGATCCGCTGGAGTCTCTTCTGGAGCTTGGCAGTGGTACCGGCGTAGAGGGCGTTGCCGTAGTCCAGTCGGCTGGTGACGAGGGCCTGGGTGACGGTCTTCCTGGTCTCGGTGGGGATCCACCAGAAGATCTTCCGTAGCATGCGTAGGATGTTGAAGCACGCCGAGGAGACGTTGTTGACTTGCCTGGTCATGGAGAGGGAGGAGTCCAGGATGAAGCCCAGGTTGCGTGCATGGTCTGTCGGTTTGGGTGCGGTGCCCAGGGCAGGAGGCCACCAGGAGTCGTCCCAGGCGGAGGGTGAGGAGCCCAGGATGAGGACCTCCGTCTTGTCCGAGTTCAGTTTCAGGCGGCTGGTCGTCATCCACTCGGCTACCTCTTTCATCCCTTCGTGCAGGTTGGCTCTGGCGGCGGCGGGGTCGTTGGTCAGGGAGAGGATCAGCTGGGTGTCGTCGGCGTAGGAGATTATGCTGAGGTTGTGTTTGCGTACGATGGCCGCGAGGGGGCTCATGTAGACGTTGAAGAGGGTGGGGCTCAGAGATGATCCTTGGGGGACTCCGCAGATGACTTCGGAGGCCTCTGACTTGTACGGTGGTTGGCGGACTCTCTGTGTTCTTCCGTCGAGGAAGGAGATGATCCATTCCAGCGCCTTGTCCTGGATTCCGATGTTGCTGAGGCGCTGTACTAGGGTGCGGTGGCAGACCGTGTCGAATGCCGCGGAGAGGTCTAGGAGGATGAGGGCCGCTGTTTCTCCATTGTCCATCAGGGCTCGGATGTCATCGGTGGCGGCGATGAGGGCGGTCTCGGTGCTGTGGTTGGCTCGGAAGCCGGACTGTGAGGGGTCAAGGGATCCGTTCGTCTCGAGGAAGGTGGCCATCTGCTTGTTGACGGTCTTCTCGATGACTTTGGCTGGAAACGGGAGGAGCGAGATGGGGCGGTAATTCTTGAGGTCGGTGGGGTCCGCTGTTGGTTTCTTGAGTAGAGCGCTGAGTTCGGCGTGTTTCCAGCTCTCGGGGAAGATGGTGGTGTCGAAGGATGTGTTGATGATGTCTCGCAGGTGGGGTGCGATGACAGCGTCGGCCTTGTTGAAGACGTGGTGAGGGCAGGGGTCGGTCGGTGATCCGGAGTGGATGGAGTTCATCGTCCGGATGGTGTCTTCGGTGCTGATCGGGGTCCAGGCGTGGAGGGTGGTGGTGGGGGGTGGTTGCTCGGTCATGGTGTGCGTTGGTTGGTTGTTGAAGCTGTTGTGTATGTCCGCGATCTTGTTGTGGAAGTATGATGCGAGGGAGTTGCAGAGGTCTTGCGATGGGGTGACGTCGTTTTTTCCTGCGCTGGGGTTGGAAAGCTCTTTCACGATGTTGAAGAGTTCCTTGCAGTTGTGTGCGTTGTTGTCCAACCGGTCCTTGAATGCTGTTTTCTTGGCGGCGCGGATCAGCTGGTGGTGTTTCCGGGTGGCAAGTTTGAAGGAGGTCCTGTTGTCCGGTGTCGGGTCCCTTCTCCAGACTTTCTCGAGGGCTCGGCAGTTCTTCTTGGAGCTCTTGAGTTCGTCGGTGAACCATGGGGCCTTCTTGCTGCCGGGTCTGCTAGGCGGGGTCCTCAGTGGGGCGAGTTCGTCCGCGCAGTTGCTGATCCACTTTGTGAGGTTGTCGGCGGCCTGGCTGGGGTTCGCTGAGCTGGCAGGGGGGTGCTGGCTCAGGGAGGTGGCGAGCTGGTCTGCTGTGATCTTGTTCCAGCTTCTGCGGGCGGCCTGTTGCTGGTGTTGGTGGGTCGTCGTTCTCTTGAAGGTGAAGTGGACGCAGCGGTGGTCCGTCCATTGAAGCTCTGTGGCGTGGCTGAAGTCGATGTCTGTGCTGGAGGAGAAGACTGCGTCGAGTGTGTGTCCGGCGAGGTGGGTGGGGGTGGACACCAGTTGCTTGAGTCCCAGGTTGGCGAGGTTGTCGAGCAGGGTGCTGGTGTTGCGGTCGTTGTTGTTCTCCAGATGGAAGTTGAGGTCTCCCAGGAGGATGTAGTCAGCGGAGGGGAGGGCATGCGGGCTGACGAAGTCGGCGATGTCCTCGCTGAATTGCGTGCGTGGTCCAGGGGGTCGGTAGATCAGAGTGCCTCTGAGGGTGGTGTTCGGGTTGGTGTGGATCTGGAAATGCAGGTGTTCGGCGCTGGTCAGGGTGTTGTCGGTGCTGGTCGAGATGCGGATGGTGCTCCTGTGGATGATGGCGATGCCTCCTCCCATCTGGTTGGCGTTTCGGTCCCTCCGGACGATCTTGTAGCCCTCTGGGATAGCGATGGCGATGTCGGGTGCTGAAGAGGCATTCATCCAGGTCTCCGTGAGGAAGGCAACGTCAGGGGCTGTGGCGTCTAGGAGGTTCCAGAGTTCGATGGCGTGTCTGTGGACGGAGCGGGTGTTGAGCAGGATACACTTGAGGTGGGTGCTGCTGGTGTTCGACTTGGCGGGTGCTGGTGCGAGGCTGGTCCGGATGCATGTGAACTTGCAGGCGTGGCAGCTGAAAGGTCCGTGGGTACGTCGTGGAGTGGCTTGATGGCAATCTGGGAGTCGGCCGGTGTTGAGAGCGGTGAGGGTGGCGGCGGAGTACGTCAGGCGGGTCGGTCGGGGTCTTCGTGGGCCAGGGGTCCTGGCACTGGGCGCGGTCCAGACGCGGACGGGCGCAGACGGGCTTACCTTTGGCGCGCCTTCGGCGCACAATCGGCGCGCCCGCTGCGCGTGACCGCTGCGCGTTCGCACGGTCGCCATATAAAGGCCAAGTGCGCGGGTGGGCGGAGCAGCTGGGAGGCGGGAGCGGGGAGGGAACAGAATGAAAAAAGGGGCGGGGCTTGCGGTGGTGGCGGGAAGCGGGGAGGGAAGACGGAGGTCGGCGAGGGTAGGCGGGCAAACAGGAAGGACACAAGCTGAGAAAAGAAAAATACAGAAAAAACCGAGGCAAACGCTAACACGGGCAGGGAAAGCATAGATAATGGACTTGATAATATGCTCTATGGAATTCCAATCGAAGTCCATGTTAGATTTGAAGACATCTAACATGGGCTTCGAGTTGAATTCCATAGAGCACATTATCAAGCCCATTATCGCCGCTTTACCAGCAGTTTCCTGCCGATAAAAGCGGCGATAATGTATCGAGCTTTTTTGATAATATGCCCCCTGAGTTAGAGGGGAGGGGTACCCAATCACCCCATATTCCATGTGGGATTTTATTACGATTTTCCTCGACATGTAAATACTTTCTAGATGGAGAAAACAGCCTGTGCATTTCCATCTTGAAAGTAACTACAATCTGTTAAATTGCCAGGTGCGTTGACGTTCCGATTTCACAATGTGAGTAAAGTTACTAAAGTTCCAAATATTAAAGTCATTTAGGAACATGAATTTAAGACTGGACCCATTTTTACCTGCCCACAAAAGGATACTTGCCAGGAATACATGTGTGCTGAATTTCTGATTAGTAAATGTAAATGATGTGGAGTGAGAGGAAGAAGTCGTGGTTTGGGATGTATGTCTGTGAATGCCAAGACACTTCTAAGGTTGTGGGCATTCACAAACATTGCTCCAACCCTTTCTTACCCTGGGTAATGTCAGAGTTAAATGGGGCATATTATCAAGAAACAGCGTTAAAATGAATATGCCCTTGTGAATTCCCATAGAAGCCCATGTTCTGGTGTGAACATGGGCTTCTATTGGAATTCTCAAGAGCATATCATCAAGCCCATTATCACCTCTTTATTGGCAGTTTCCTGCCGTTAAAGCGGCGATAATTTTAACGCCGTCATTAATAATATGCACCAAAAGAGTTTTACACTTGGAGGAAACAAAAAATAATATACGTGTATTTCTACTTCGGATTAAATATGCACAGTTACGCTTTGAGGAACTTGAGTCTGTACAGAAATCAAAGTGATATGCATGCTACTGATGAGTGTTGTAAATAAGAAAAGGTCGTAAACATGAACCTGCAGTAGCACATCCAGGAGTACTATTTACAATACCCTTTACACATTCGGCCCTATGTTTTCAGGCACAAACCTATGACTAGCAAAGCCATTCTGTTCTTTCTGCACCAGCTTCTTTGTGTTGTTAGTTGTATTTGTCAGTAGTTGGCGCAAAGCTCACGTTTCCTAATTCCATGTATGAGTAGCTCTTCCAGTTTAATTGTTTATCTTTTTTGTGGGATTTTTGACCCTGTTGGTCCCGTTTTCAAATCAGGCCTACAGGACCCAGAAAGCAAAGACAAATCCTAAAATGTATGAGTTCTGATGCATGGACCTGGGATATTTAAGCGTTCTGAGGTTGTAATAGCTGACTAGAGGACAGTGACCATGCTTGATAATCATATTTTGCAGAGAGTAATTTGACATGTATAGGTGGTTGCCTCTAGGGCACAATGGCGGTGGACAAAATGGAAATAGGTAGCTATTGTGATGCTGCCATTTTTGAGCTACTTTGATACGAACATTTGAACCTACAGCTGTAGTTTCCACAAAAATAATTTCTGCACTTTTTAAAAAGTGAAACATTTTTGCTATAAAAGTGCATCATACTCTTTAGTATAATCTGTGCAATCTGGGTACATCGGTGCAAATTGGTTCCTGCATCGCGCCAAAGTATTGAATGCAAACGCGTGATGTACCTGCACGAAATAAAATAAGCACGTCTGTACCTCATCATACACAAATTCCCTCTTTCGTATTCTCAAAGCAGCATCCTAATGTACAGGCATTTGCATACCTTCTGACAAGCAGCTGATATTCACGCCACTCCTCAGATCTTCACGTATTTGCATCACATTGTTTGATGTAAAGCGCCTCCGGACTCCGGATATTAAGCCTCATTTCTCTGAAGTTGTTTTCATCACCCTGGAACTCTTCTGTTTCTGCTGCACCAGGGTTGCATGTGCTCGCTTTATTTCATTTGTAGTAGAAAATGTATCATTTTAAATTATCTAGCAGAAGCAACTCTGCTAACGCCTAGATGGCTGCTGCTATTACACAGAATCATCATGTATTTCTCAATGTCATGTCGCTCTGGCCGATGACCGCCTGTCACTCCAAAGCCTGATTTTCCTTTTTACAGCCCGTGGACGTTCGTCAGTTACCGTTTATCCCTTGGGCCAGGTCTATTACATCCTCTGAGTCTGAGAGGGAGCGGGAATTGTTCTCCTTGTCGCTCTCAATTAACTCCTTTGGTGCCCTGCATCTTACTTCCCATTTGCCTGGCTTAAATAGTGGTAGAGTTTAATTGAAAAAAAGAAAGCTGACATTTGACTTGCAAACCGCGTTAGAACTGTACCTTTACCTGGAAGTATATCCACATATCCACATAGCTACACATAACCTCCGTACACAACTATTAAACACGATTCTGACTTTTCCTAAACGTGCGTTGTTAGTCTACAAAGAGACTTTGAAGCGTCCCCCTACGCTGATCGTTTGTGCTTTCGCATAAGCAGGCCTTCCCTTGTCATTGTTAAGCATAACCTTGCTGCTCATACCCATCACACACACTTTCTCATACATTTATTGCAGATAACCTCATGTATTGCACTCGCCTGCACATACCTATAGTCTCACTCATTGCACAAGTCTTTGTTCACAAACAGGTCTCTTTTGATCATTGCTCAAACGTATCCATGCTGCACATATCCAGGTACACAGTCTTATCACTACGCCCATTGGCGAATGTGGGGGGTGGTGGGGAGGGGGCGATTGATATGGGTTGGGGTTTTCTCTTGTGTTACTGTATCTTCTGTTGCCTGTCTTGCTCATCGATTTGTGTTCCTTGTGTCTCATGTCAGACTGACGCACACAAAGGAAAGTTTCACAACAAGACGTGGCTTTTGACAACGCCACCTCATAGAAGGTTGCCACTGGACCATAGAAAGACTATTTCACTCTGAAACAATGCATTAAGCTAATCTCACTAAACGTGAAAGGGATAAATCATCCAGTAAAGAGGAGAAAGATAGTAGAATATTTGAATAGACAAAAAGCTGACCTAATTCTTCTCCAAGAAACTGAACTTCTGGTGACTCCTTATACCACCTCCAGACCCCTCCGATCTTCTAATGCCCACCTAACTCTGCCATCTAAGATCAAGAGAGCACGATCGGGAGGTCGGCGTTTCTCCTACAATGCCTCCAAATTGTGGAACTCCCTTCCCTCTGATCTCCGCGCACAGCCCAACCTTTTGGCATTCCGAAAATTTCTGAAAACCTGGCTGTTCTCGTAAGCTTCCCCTCTTGATTCCGCCTGTACTTGTTCAGCGCTGGGACGCTTGCGGGCAGCCATGCGCTCTAGAAATCTCCTAACATTTAACATTTAACACTTGACAGCACACTATCCCAGAATTTTGCTAACTATCACTCCTCAAATGGAGCCTACTCAGCAGCTGTAGGGGAAAAATGGGGTACTTTCTCTAATTACAAAAAAACTCCAGAATCAACCTAATCTCGAACTCCTAGGACTCTCAAGGTAGATGGGTTATCTCAAAGTTTAACAAAGACAAGGTGGAGTTTTACGTGGCTAACATTTATGCTCCTACAAAGGAGGATCCGTCATTCTGAGATGATCTATATACACAGTTAGGTAAAATCCCTGCTACAGATACCATCATTCTTGCGCGGGACTTTAACTTACCTCTTGACCCTCATCTAGACAAAAATTCTAGGTTCCCATTTCACCCAAACAATTCACATAAAGCGCGGAAATAAATCTGTTCCAAATTCAACTTAGTAGATGCCTATCGAATCCAAAACCCGGCAGAAAGAGAATATATATTATTTTCTTTTCCCTATAAGTCTTATTTGTGGATAGATTATATTTTGATCTCCAACAATGCACTATGTAATGTAGAACAAACCACAATTGCACCTAGGGTGATATCTGACCACTCCAGTATTACACTCCCCATCTCTGACACTGCAGCACATAACAAAAAAAGCTGGTGCTTCAAAGGCGAGATATTAACTGACCAAAGTAGCATCGAGGCAATGAAAGAAATTATTCATAACTTTCTTGATGAAAACAAAGCTGATGTGACATCGAACCTGACAAGATGAGAGGCCCTAAAACAGCTGTAAGTGGGGAGATAATCAGGATTAGATCAAAAGCGAACAAAGTAGCCAACTCTAACTTAATTAATCTACAGAAGGAAATCGCTGACTTAGAAAAAGGTCACATTACTAATAAAGACAATAATACTCTCAACAAAATCCTTAATAAGGAATATGAATATAAAAAATCATCAGTAACAGGCAGGTATATGGGACAATAAACAAAAAAGCATCAAATTATATGATTCAAACAGGGCAGGCAAATCTCTAGCATCATTCCTAAAATTTAAACTACAGAAATAGGCCATTAATTCTATGAAGGATAAGAAAGGGAACATTAACACAAATGCTAATAAGATAGCCAATATCTTCAAAGACTTTTTTCAAAAAGTTATACGAGGAAAATGCTAATGTCAATCACTCAAAGTTTCACAACTATCTAAATGGTATCACTCTCCCTAGCCTCATGGAACTAGAAAAAAACTTCAATGAATGGTCCGATTACAGATAGTGAAATCATGATGGTGATCAATACATTGGAATCTGGTAAAGCCCTAGGAACCAATGGGGTTGATGCAAAATTCTTTAAAACCTTCTCCACATCCCTAGTGCAACCACTAGTGAAACCTTTTGATCACTTTGCAGACACTGGCCAGGTATCCCGCACTACGGCTGAAGCAATCATAACTGTCCTGCCCAAAGAAGGTAAAGATCCCCTCTTACCTAAAAACTACAGGCTGATATCATTAATATATCTCAATTGCAAGATCTATGCTGCTATTCTCTCAAATAGGGTGCAACAATACATTTCTAAGTTAATACACCCATTGCAGGTGAGATGTTTAAAACACAGGCTCTCCAGTGACAATACACGTTTGTTATGTCATACCGATGAAAAGACTAGACTCCTAGACTCCACCCAGGAGCCATCACATTGGATGCAGAAAAAGCCTATGATAAGGTAGATTGGAGATATCTTAAGGCAGTTCTGGAGAAAAGTAATCTAGGGGATGAACTGATCAAAATGATAATGGCCCTTTAACACAAACCATCCTCCAAAGTCAGAGCCAGAGGCATAATTCCCTCTGCCTTTAATCTGAATCAAGGTACAAGACAGGGCTGTCCTCTCTAGCCCCTCCCTTTTTCTTGCACTGGAGCCCTTTCTCTAACATATCAGAGAAAACAAAGATATTGCTGGGATCTCCTTTGGTAACACAACTGTCAAGCTTGCTGCATACACAGATCACATGTTAATTGTCATGGAAGATGCTCCCTCTTCATTCCAGCACCAATTAATACCATATAATAATTTTCAGAAGTATCAGAATACTTCCTTCATAAGGACAAGTCTGAGTTAAAACTCCTCAGCCATTGTAGCCACAAAAGTATCCTGGGATCATCAGGCCTCACCTGGCAACAGGACTCTATTAAACGTCTAGCATTAGAGTTCTCACAATCACTACTACATTTTCATCATGGTGAGACAGAGCCAAGACACTAAAGATGATGGTCAGCCCTCGTATCAACTATCTTATTAGCATGCTGCCCATGTTCTTAACTGAAGAATTTCTAAACAAGATTGATAAGACGTTTAGTAAATTCCTATGGCAGGCAAAAATCCTAGAATCTCCATGAAAAACTTAAGCTATCCAAGTATAAAGGGGGCTTATCCCTACCCATCTTCAGAAACTATCAAACGGCCTTTCTCTTCAAGCAGTGTGCCAACTGGTTTGTTGATAACCCTTCTTGTGAACCTCTTGGGTAACGAAAGAAAAGTCCCACATACCAAATACCCCTCTTGTTACATTGGCTACGATGGACACAACCCATCCACCACATTTTAGAAATATTATACAGAACACCAAAAGAGCCCTTCTGAGTCTTGACTCACGTCTGGAGATTAAGTTACAACATTCCTACCTGTCCTCTTTATAGTATAATCCCACACTCCAAATCAACCGTTCCCCATTTTTCTGGTCTGACTGGTCATGTAAAGGCATTAACCTAGTGCAAGACATCTTTGAAGTTACTTCTCCTCTATCATTCTTGTCTTTGCAAAATTGGTTCAATCTCGAAAATTTAGAATTTTATAAATTCTTGCAGCTTAAATTAAGGCCTACTAAAAAGAATCTCTTGGGAGCCACCCATCTCTTACCACCCTTCTGGGTCGCCTACTCAAAGCAGGACACTTGGGGGCCCATTAGTATGTAGGGTGGATCGCCACCACCCGCATGGCGGTGGCGATACTCCCAACATATTGCCCTGTTCACATGCAAATTCCCCCGCCACATTACGATGGCAGGGGGGACCCCGGGGGACGAAAAGACGGTCTGGTCGACCGGGCGGAAAAGCTGTTAATATGGTGGCGGTGTCTGGTAGACACTGCCATCCATATTAGAATGCATGCAGGCACATTCCTTTCTGAAAGGCATGCGGTCTTCCACATTGGGGGCCTGTAGTGGGCCCCCAGGGATTCTGGGGTTGGAGGGGGTGCACATAGGGTGTACCTATAGTACCCCCCTGCATATCAATGTACAACATGGCAGGCACCGCGTGATGCCTGTCAGGTTGTGCATTGAGACCCACAACTTGCATTTGTGGCTTTGTGGCGGGCGGTGCTTTCAGCACCACCTGCCGCAATGTTACAAATGCAGGATGTGCCTGCCAGTGCGTCGAGCGCATCCTAATTGTAGGTGCGGGACCGCCGCATGCATTGTGGGCAATCCCATTTCCCTGGGCTATGACGAGCAAACAAAGTCCGCCTGACATACTAATGTGCCCCTTGGTCTCCAACATATACAAAATTCTCCTAACGAACCAAAATAAAAGTCTAACACGTAATCAGTGAACATGGCAAGCTGAATCGAATATGAAACATATTGCCTTTGACTGGATCCCCATCAACAAATCTCTCTTCTTTCACAAAATGTCACCTATTTTATCACACATGAAATATATGATAATAAACATGACTTACTGGACTCCTGCTTTAAGGTTGGACTCAAACAAGACCCCAACTGCTGGTGCTGTTATAAACAGGAGGGCTCCCTAGCGCACCTGCTTTTCGAATGCCCCCTCCTCCAAAACTTCTGTAATAAAGTTAGACTGGGTCAAACATACCATAAATATTCTTCCCACAAAAGAATTCTCACACATTATGCTTGGCCCTTTGGACCCCCAACTCATGAATGACAATGACTGTTATTTACTAGATCTAATGGTCACTGTGGCTTGCAAAGCTCATACAAAACAACTGGAAAAACTTTAAAGCGATCTCTTCTCTTTGTGTCAAGAGTGGTTAACTTTCCTCAGAGGAGCCAATAACATTGCACTGCAGCTATCCCTTGTGGCGCGCATCCTGATGTTCAATATGGAACTCGCTAGATGCAATAGCCTTCACCCACAAGCCTCCGTGAATTCTCCTAAAAGAACATCACTTCTCCTCCGGTAATTCTCCTTTCACGTCCAAAGTAACACCCTTCCCCTAGTATTATACTAATCCCCAAGGTCATCCCTGCTGCCATCTTCCCTCATTCACGTGAGACAATCACTTTTTATTCCTACCTGTGCGCATCTTATGTATACACTGGGATCCTGATGCTTCTAGAATTATAATACTGTATAACCACACTGCATGCAATCTCTTTTAGGAGGCATACATGTCTAAACAGGGATAAGATCCTCGGTATGTCATAAACATTGAGGTGTATTAATTAGGTTACATTTTTTGATCAGCCATATCAAAATTGTTTTACATGTATATGTATCGTTGATGTATGACTCATTCGACATTGTAAAGTCTTTTTATGAAAATGTATGTTTGATCCCTTGCTGTTCGAATATTACAGATTCACTATGATATTTATGTTCAATTGTCTCGGTATTTATTCACACACAAAGAAGTGATCTGCATCAATTGCTGTATAATGACTCAACTTATGCACAGCCTTTCCCTATCCCCCTCAATGTAACCCACCTCTCTAACTGTATATTTACTTCTTTTATCACTGTCTACCTCTGATTGCAAACTTTAATGAAACATTTTGAACTTCAATAAGATATTTACCTTTAAAATGCATTTAGAGCTGCTGTGGAAAGGTTTTCATTTAAAAATGGCAGGCAGAACAATGTGCCCATGCTGAGAAAGGAACATAAATCCTTCTTAAATGTATAACTAAGTACAAAATGGCTTATTATTTTTTTGTACTAATTTATAATTTTTAAAGTATTTTTTATTGAAGAATGAAAAAGAAAAAGTAACAAGTAATACAGTATACATGTATAACAATACAAATCATGTTTATTTTAGTACAATCATTAAATAAATAAAAGCAAAATATGAGAATGTGAATGTAAAATTAAAACTTTTAATTTTTTATGGGGAAGAACAGTAGAAAAGGTGAAAAGATAGAATGTAAAAAATGAGAAGGAAGAAAAGAGAGCGAACAGAAGAGGTATACAGGTAAATGGTAACCAGTATATGTCTGATTTATTCTTTTAACAAAAAGATAATGAAGACACATTGGCTATTCTATCTTCATCACAGATTAAATTCCACCAGGTTGTTAAGGATATCTTAGAAGAATATTTCCAACAGGAAAGTATAACTTTAAAAGCAAGTGTAATAAAAAGATCAAACAACAGATGGTTAGATAGAAAATGGTCAAAGACAGGTGCCATGGATCCATAAAAACCATTTTGAATAGATAATTGAATATTACATTGAAATATTAGTAAACATTTGCACCGCATATCTTTCCAGAAATTAAACCCCTAAGGACAATAATAGAGTGAATGGGTTAAAGTACCAGGAGTGATGCAAGACGAGCATGATTGAGACAAAGTTGGATCACATTTTTAGAAATTTCCAGGGGTTAGAACTGGTCTATTATAAATAAAAAATAGAGATTGGGTGATACTCGCATCTTTAGAAGTTTTAAATATTTTGAGCCAAACTTAGTCCCATAAGCAAACAGGAAATTAAATAGAGAGATTAGATTCCCATAATAATAAATAAGTAGAATTCTTTGATCATATCGTAGGAGTGTATAATATTATGTTGTATAAAAAAAATAGTTTGGGGAATTAAATCATGAACAATATTATGTATTTGTGTCAAGGGAGTGAGAAATAGAATGTCAGGAGGAAAATTAGTTGTAAATAAAATAGTTTCAAGAGCAGATGATATTAAGTTAAACTCCTGTGAGAAAGAGGTTGGCAGATTATATAGGGATTGCAATTCGAGAAAAGTTATAACTGAATTGTGATTAATACATTGATGAACAAACTTAATACCCTCATCCTTTCAATGTTTAAAATAAAATGATTTACGGGAAAATGTAAGGAATTTATTGTACCAAATAGAAGAGGTTAGAAAACATTGATAAAAATCAAAACCCTCAGAAAATATTGTATACAACTGATGTTGGGAGTATTTTAGAATCAGGTTTTTGGAAATAAATGTGCAATTGGACATATTACCTACATCAGCAAATGAAAAAATCATATGGTAAAGAATGTTGAAATACACTTCAATGTGGCATGGGAGAATCATTAGTTGGAGGATAAAATTGTCGAATTAAAAAACAGAGTGGTCCAGCTTAAAATCAGGAAAACAAACACCACCTTCAGTATTGAGCACTTAGGTATAATAAGGCAATGCAAGAGTGTTTTTTATTCCAGAGGAATGTAGTACAAATAGAATTGATCTGAGAAAAATAATAAGTGGGTATTTAAAAAGGTAACATAAATATATGAAAGGGACGTGTGGTACCATCTTCATCTTAATGGTATCCAGCCTACCCCACCATGATAGATGAAGGGAAAGCCATAATGAAAGTTATTTTTACATTTAAAGTATTAAAGTTTTGATCAAGAGTACAGGAAACTATAGGGAAAAATCAAACATCTGAGTATTCAGTCAGTCAGTCAAGTACGCTTTATTCGATTTGTTAAAAATCATAAAAGACAATAAAACATTTATATACAAATTTACAGATTTACAAGTTACATAGATTTACAAGGACCAAGCAAGGGCATTATGTACAACGCTAGGACACAAGAGCAATGCAGAAAAAGAAAAATGATTCAGGTGCGGCTCAAGGGCTAGGCAAGATCCCTCGATGCCACCAAATTTTGTTTTCACTATATGAGCCGCCACCAAGAAGCTGGCTACACCAAATATGATGGTAGTACAGCCCAAGGACTGTACGTAAACTAGAGCCGGCCTAACTTGGACAAAGCCGGCTTCTCTTAAAATTGGGACCAGATATTTTTTTCTAGCATCCGAATATAAACTACAAAACATAATAAAATGCATAGTGTCCTGATGGGAAAATTCATCACATTTGCACGGAGGGCCCTCTTCTGGTTTGCTCTAGGATGGGTAACTACCAAAAAAATAATGAATTAAAATACATCTGAATTTGATTAACAGGTATCTATGGAAGGGCTTGGTTACAATTTTGAGGTAGGGCTCAAGGGAAGGGGAAATCAACAGCATATAATGTGATCTGACAGTTGGTTTAATCAGGTCTTGCTCCTCCCGAGCCAATCTGGCCCTATCCATGAAATGCAATTTGGTCCAAATAATGTCCTCCTTCCTGATACAGGAAGGGGAAGTAAATAATTCCAGGCGTCCTAGCTGTAAAAAAGTGCGTCTCACATAGTCCAGCCAGGCTATTCTCTTTACATGGTCCAAAGACATAACATTGTGCAAAATAGCATGGTTGAGGGTTAATTCATCATTTAGCCAAGTCCTTAACCAAAATAATAAAGGAGCCAGTCTAAGTTTATCAGTAACGTAATCTAGGCCCGCCTCCCCATGAATAGAAAAAGTAGGGATGGACTGGGGTACGGAGAGAAGACGTCTCAGGAACTTGTTTTCCACTGTTTGTATTGAGTCCTGAGAAACCTACCCCCATAGTGAAAACCCATACATAACTATAGATATACATTTAGAATTATACATTTTTAAAAGTGCCTCCATGGGCCTGGCCCCTAACCTGTTTGCAAACCCTATGAGGGCTGAGGAGGCTCTCACCAGTGATAAGCTCTTGATCTTAAATTGAGGTCCCCACGAGCCCTTATCATCGAAGCTAACCCCGAGATAGGGGAAAACTGTCACCCTAGACACTGCCTCACCCTTACAGAAAAAGGATATAGGCTTACCCTTATTTCTAAGCCGGCCCACCACCATCGTATGGGATTTCTTTGCGGTGATTTTTAAATCCAAGTGGTCCATAAAGGCACCAAATGATGCCTGTAAACGCTGAAGGCCCAGCCCAGTACGTGCTATCAGGACTGCATCATCCGCATATAGGAGAGCCGGTATGTTGATTTCTCCTACACGCGGAACGTCCCCCTCCAGTGCCTCAAGGTGTTTACCCAAACCGTTTATATAGATGGTAAAGAGCAGGGGGGCCGGGATGCAACCCTGGTGGACTCCTCTCCCTGATTTAAAGCGGTCGGTGCACCTGCCCTCCTTGGTAACCCGCACTGTGGCAAACAGGTCCTGGTGAAGGGATGCCATGAAATTCACAAGTGGTTTGTCAATCCCAGACTCCAATATGATTTCCGATAATTTTGACCTGTTCACCAAGTCGAATCCCGAGGAGAGGTCCATGAAAGCCAGAAACAAGGACCCCTCCTTGGCAACCGTATACTTGGATATTAACAGGTGAAGGTTGGAACACTGGTCCAGGGTACCTCTTTTAGCCCTGAAACCGTACTGGATGTTTAATCGGCCTCCACACCTCTCGATGTTACCTCTAAGTTTATATAGCAAGACTCTGCCTAAGATCGTAATTGCAGAGTCTAGGAGGAAAATGGGCCTATAGTACCCTGGATCGTCACGTTGGCCCTTTTTAAAGATGGGCACGATGATTGAAGTTGACCAACTACTAGGGAAGACGTTTCCGTTTGCAGCTGTGAAAACGTGGGTTAAAACCCCTGCCCAGAGTTTTGGGGAGTGCCTATAAAAGTCAGCCGGAACCCCGTCCGGCCATGGGGGTTTCTTCTTCGAGGTCTCCAAGATAGCTCTCTCCACCTCAGCTAAGTTAAAGTGTAGGGGATCGCACTCCAAAGCCGTCCACGACTTCTTCGGGGCGCCAAGCTCATTGTCATCATACACCTCTCTAAAGTGACTTATCCACTTTTCATCTGGAACAACACAATCCAAGACTGTGTTGTCCACATCTGAGAAGAGAGGTTGGTTAACTATGGCCCAAAACTGAGAGCTGTCACGAAGTACATCAATAGACATTAATTTTTCCAAGGCCTTATTCATTATATCCTTTTTTCTCTCGTTAATTGTGGCCTTATATTCCATTCTTAGAGAGGCCACCGCTAACCTATCTCTCGGGGAAGTTTTTAGGGCTATCATTAACGCCTTATGGGCTTTGGAGCACTTTGTGTCAACCCATCTATATTTCTTATGTGCCACCTGAGTTGGTTTGGCCCTCAAGGCTCCCGAAATTTGAACACAAATACATTCGAAAGCCCCCATGATCTCTTTGGCTGTTGCACAATGGTCCTGACAAATAGTTATATGCCCCTCAATGATAGGGAGTAAGTCATCCATAAAGTTTCCTGGCACTACTTTGGTCCATTTAAGCCTTCTCCCTTGGTCTACGGGGCGTAAGGCAGGCTCCGGGATGTCAGGGTGGGGTATAGTTACCATATGGTCTTCCCAGAGTAACTTAAGCAAGACCGGGTTATGGTCACAATAGGTTGAGACTATAGCGTTATAAAAAACAACCCTCTGTAAGATACCCGGGGTTATAAAGATGTAATCCAATATGGTACCGGGTCAGATCCTTTATACGTGACAGTTCTTATCCCTGCCCAGATGCTGGCTTCGTACAGGTTATGATTGACAAGCAACTCCTCAAGGGCCTCCCCCGACTTAGTGTGCTCAAAATGGGGGGTCCCTATACCCAGCAGGCCCGCCTGTTCACCTAAAAAACACAGATCACTACATGGGTGAACGTTAAAATCACCTAATAAAATAAATTCGAAGTTAGTGTAATTTTTATTATGACTGAGCATAGTAAGGGAATGATCCAAAGCACCTATGTGATCATTTCCCTTGTCCCTATCCCAAGAATTAAAAAAATGTATTATGACAATTTTGCAACTATGCGAGACTACCCACTCTACAATTAATAGGTTTGATGACCCACTTGGGATCATCTTGAAGGTACCCTTGAGGTTAAGTGAAAATAAGAGGAATAAACCGCCCTTTGCTTTTCCAGCTGAACTTAGGACAGCTGGGATTGCAAAGGTAGTGAAGCCATTCAGCCAGAAGTTGGGAGAGGTATCCCAAGTTTCTTGGCAAGCGATGATGTCATGACTGCTAATATACCTGATCCAGGCAGCGTCAGTCCTCTTTGCTCTAGAGCCAGCTATGTTCCAACAAATCAGTTTACAAAGCCCACGATCAACAGGGAGGATGGTACTAACACTGCCAGACAGCGGGGTAGCTGGCTGTCAATCTATTTCCTCAATATCAGAAAGGGGGGGAAAACGATTTCTCAAGGCCAGCCCTTCAGTCTCCTTACATTTGTACATAGATTGTGTGATTGAAGATGTCTGGATACAAAGATCCCGCCTTGTGTTGAAATGTCTCTAAGCCGCTCGCCCTGTCCTACCAACTTGCTATTTGGGCTCCTTCTTGCTCGGGCTTGGTAATTAAGCCTGGTGTGAGTCACTGGTGGTGGGTAAAAGAAACCCAGGGGGATTGGTCTCATCTGGTCTCCTCCCCTAATATCCGAGCCATCCCAGAATAATCTATTGGCCATATCAGGGCTGTCAAAGTTGACTACAACACAATCCCCTTGTATTAACTTCGGTCGTTTCCCAATCCAACCCACTCTGTTAGCAAATATGATCCTGTCCACTACTCGAGTCCCACCACTGCTGACTTCTGTACACCATGACTTTGCCTTAATTATTAAGTCAGCCGCTGATTCCATTGTTTCCTCTTCTAATGGGGGTACACCAACGAAAATAGCCACTAGTGGCGCTGCCGCCAGGGGTAGGTCGAGATTCAATTTGCTTCCCCTAACCCTCTTACTCTGGACTGGATTGGATGGGTGACTAACACTCCCTGGGTGTCCTACCTTGGGGCACCCTGAGTCGTGGCCCATGTTAGCACTGTGAGGATTTCCTGCCCCTCCATGGCTACAAGCGATCCGGAGCTACACAAAGTGGGCTTTGGGGTTGTAACCACCAAGCCTCTACCAATATAGAGCAACCCCTGTAGCTGAATGAGAGAGTGGGGTAAGATCTTTAACCAGTTTACCAATTAATTAACATTTCTTCAATAACCAGGAAGGCAAGTGTTCAGAGTGTCAACAATGTCCTTAGCGATCCCCACTAGCAAAGGCTCGATTCGAGCGAGGAACAATGTCTCTAACTGGTCTCCAAGATTGGCATCTGTCCCAGGGGGAGCGATTGGAATACCCTCGGTATCCTCCAACCTCTCAGAGTTCAGTGTAACAGCACTGCCAGTAGATTGTTGACTCAATGTCAAGTTTGGGGCCAAGGGAAGCCCGTGTGGAGAGCAGACAGTTTGTGACGACAGCAAGTTCCCATTAGATATAACCACCTTCGGTTCGAGAGGGATAGCAGGGGCATGTTTGGGGACAGAAGTTTGTGGGGACGTGGATGGGCGGGTGGTAGATAAGCTCAGTTCAAGTTCGGCATTAACAATTTCCTTTGACAACACACCCACCGCAGATGACAAATAAGAAATAATAGACTCAGAGTGTCTAGGTAACATTGCCTTCTTTCCCCCCTCATCAGTTAATAAGGTTTTCTTGCACTAACCCATTGGGTGATATCAGGGGGGTGGCCCTGCCCTGCCTCCTACTGCCCCGGACTACCACAGACTGCCCCGCCCTTGTCCCGGGCTTCTCCCGGCAGCTCCCGCGCGCGACTCACGGGGTGAGAGGCGTTCTCTCCTGATAAGGCGCCTCCGGGCGCGTGGATGACCTCATGCTCGCGCCCGCCTGCAGCCTGGGCCAGCTGGGTAATGTAGTTTTACCCCAGCGGCGGCAGCGTGATGCTCGGCGCAAGCAGGTCCCGGGTCCCCGAGGTATGGCTGGCAGAGTGACTGGCGGTGAAATGCCGTTTCCCTCACGGCGCGCTGGTGAGAAGATCTGTGGCCCCCTGGAGCTCAAGGCACTCCCTCCTGATAAGGCGCCTCCGGGCGCGTGGATGACCTCACGCTCGCGCCTGCCTGCAGCCTGGGCCAGCTGCGTAATGCAGTTTAACCCCAGCGGCGGCAGCGCGATGCTAGGCGCAAGCAGGCAAGCAGGTCCCGGGTCCCCGAGGTATGGCTGGCAGAGTGACTGACGGTGAAATGCTGTTTCCCTCACGGCGCGCTAGTGAGAAGATCCGTGGCCTCCATGACTTTGCAGGTAAATAGAACTGTTGCTACCTGCTGGGGGATCATTAAAATACTCAGGAAAATAAAACATTACCTGTCCCCCCAGGCGCGGAAGCAAGTGGTGGTAGCACTTTTCGCCTCGCGACTCGATTACTGTAACGCCCTATACATTGGTATGAATAAGAGCCTAACACAGCGTCTTCAGACCGCCCAAAATGCGGCTGCCTAATTCGTTCTGGATGCTCCCAGACTAGCGTCATCAATAGCAGCTAGGAAAGCCTTACATTGGCTTCCTATTGAAGCGAGGATCACCTTTAAAGTGCTCTGCCTGACTCATAGTGCACTTTCTGGCAATGGTGCAGGAGGAGTCGGGAAACTGCTGGCCCCCTATGTCTCGGGCAGACTCTTACGCTCCTCCTCAAAGAACTTGCTTGTGGTACCTCGCTTCCATAAGAGCAGATGGGGCAGCAGGACCTTTTCTTCAATCGCCCCTAAGCTATGAAATACCCTTCCATGTGAAATTAAAGATCAGCCTTCTGTTCTGCGTTTCCGTAAAGCACTAAAAACATGGCTTTTTGCAAGGGCGTACATGTAGTTACTTTTCTATTGCTTCCTTAGTTTTTTCTGTTAGGCGCCTTGATGCCTTCGGGCTAAGTCGCGCGTTATAAGATTCTTTTCATTTCATTTCATTTCATTCATTTCATTTTAGAGGTGCACCATGTAAAACCTGTGTTAATAAACACAAATTGATAAAAGGAGGAATTAAAGGGTAGAATTTTAGTTTCAGAAAAATATAGTTTGTAACCAGAGACACTAGAATATAAACCAATTTCTTGTTAAAAGGGAGTAAATGAGGAGAGAGGAATAGACATATATATTAAAATATTATCGGCATAAGCTGAAAGTTTGGTTTCAAGAAATTTGAGCTTAAAGCTAGATATCTATGTGTTACAGCAAATACGTTCAAGGACGGGCTCTAAACAAAAAACAAAAAGCAAAGGGGAGAAGGGGAAGCCTTGTCTGTGTCCGCTCTGTAATGTATATTCAAATAAGGGGAAAACAGTCCATTAGCAAACACACTGGCACAGGGGTCTGAATATAATATTGTAATAAAAGAACTAAACTTGGGGCCAAAGCCAAACCACTGAAGAGTGGTTAAGATGTAATGTCAATTGATTTGGTCAAATGACTGTTTAGCATCAAGAGAGTGTGGAGGTGGGCTTACGCCTGTCCCGGAAGCTTCCGGACCAAAATAAGGATGTAGGTCTAAGCTAATTGGAAAAGCAGCCTAAAATAATTGGCTAAATGACGGAGAAGTGGCTGCGAACCCAAAAAATACAAGAAGGGGGAACTTACTCGCAATTAAACTCCATGGGCTTTGACACATGATTGCAGCGTAGGATCTGAGGGTTTGTACCCGACGTCTGGTAGACGACCTGCGAAGCAATGGTACTTGCTGGTTTCTGGGTTGGCCAGTGCAGAGACAGTACAGGACGGTGGGCCGTGAAGAGGAGATGCAGAGGTGCGGAGGAATAGGTTAAGAGATGGAATGTGCGACTAAATAAAACCACATTGATCAGATTTGACAAGTATGGGAAGAATAGAGTCTAGCCAAGATGCTAACATATTGACAAATATTTTACAATTGTAGTTAAATAATGAAATAGGGTGATAGTTCTTACATAGATCGTGTCCTTTTTTTCAGGTAACATATTGATTATTCCAAAAAAGATCTAGAAGCTTTTTTATCTAAAATAAAAGAATTAAAAAGAAAAAGGAATTTAGAGGCAAGGATGGAAGAAGAAGTGGAGAAACCTTCAATAGAAAATCCTTCAGGGCCTGGGGTTTTAGCTTTTTTTAAGGATTTAATAGCATCCATAATCTCTTGGAGGGTTATACCTGCTTCTAGTAAGTCAAATTTATCAGGAATGAGAGGAGGGTTTGGGAGATCTTTAGTATATTCAGAATATATTAATTTATAATATTCTTAAAAAGTATTAGAAATATCCACATCAGAGGATGCAATATTATCTGAATGTTCATTTCAAATAGGTCCAATCTTTTTACATTCTGATTGTATTTTTAAATAATTTGCCAGCATTTTGTGGTAGCAAGTTTAATAAGGACATATCTGGCCTTAGCCCAATTCATGTACGACAGAAAAAGATTTAGGAGGAAAATAATTATGTTCTCGTTTCTTAATTTGCTGCAACAGCATATTGCATTGGAAATTTGCTACGGTTTTCCGTTTCACTGAGTACGCTCCGATGTAGGGCTGGAATGAAGCTTTGAAAGCATTACAACTGTTAGAACTAGAGGTTTGAATAAGACATTTAAGTTGATAACATTCTTTAATAAAATTAGTGGGCTCCGTAATAAAATTAGAATCTGATAGAAGGAAATTATAAAAATTCCATTGATCAGATTTAGAGTTAGGGACCAAATATTTAAAAGAATACGAAACCAGAGCATGGTCTGAAATAAAAGTAGAGATAATTTCTGAGGTCTGGATATAAGGAAGGAAGGACCTGGAAACTAAAATATAATCAACTCTAGACATTGTTTGATGTACATTAGAAAAATATGTAAACTCACAAACATCAGGATTAAAAGTTTTCCAGACATCAAATAATGGACATGAGGCAATGGCTGATTGAAATGCCTTAGGAGATATATCAGAATTTAATTTACAATTGGATTTCCTATCGGTAAAGGGATCTAGTCACTGATTGAAATCTCCTGTAACAATAATATGGGGGTTATCAATTGAGGCAAGTTTAATTTTTAATGATAATCCAAAACCTTGGTCAGGTTTGACAGGACAATAGGTATTAAATAAAGAAATATGTTTGTTCTGAATTCTTCATCCATCAGTGTCACATTATTTGATGGAATCTGAACATTCATCGATTTATGAAAAACAATTGCAACACCTCCTTTACGGTGAATGGCTGGACAATAAAAACCTGACAAAACCATTGCCTTTTTAATTTAAGCGATTTTACGTCATTACAATGAGTTTCCTGTAAACAAGTAGTAACATGTGATATGCATTTTGACAAATGAGAGAGTGCCTTTTGTCATTTAACAGGATGTCCCAAACCATGAGCATTCCAAGAAACAAAGTTAGACATACTGGGCTTTAGTAGTAGGGAGACAGGCACAGTGGTGGCAAGCTGCAAATACATGAATGGAAATAAAAATACACCATATGTCTACATCTACATAACATGTGAATAGTACAAGCAGGATACCAACAGAGAACAGGAATACACTTGCAGAGAAGACATAAGAAAAATATTTGGAGGATAGGTAAAAGAGATAGGAGGTAGATAGTAAGATGGAGAGACAGATAAAGGAAAGAGATACCAATCTGAGACAAAGAGCATAGAGAATAAGCATGGGATGTGCAGCACCAGAAACAAGAGTGACAGCATAGAGAGAAGAAAATATAATTTATGGAAATAGTCATATATATGTTAAACATGGAAAAAGAAGGAAAAATGTAAAAGAACACATTTGTACAAAACAGATATCATTATGAGCTCTGAACAGCAGTGTCCATGGAAGGGTACTCGATATTTTGTATAAACGCTGTAGTTTAGCAAGGTCATCAAAAGATCGTGAAGTGCTTTCATAAGAAACTTTACAATGGCAAGGATGGAGAAGACCATAATGAATGGTCAGGTATCTCATCTGAAATCAAAGTGAAAGAAAATATTTTCTTCTAGATTCGTAGCATTAGAAAGGTCTTGAGAAATAAAAATATTACGGCCAGAGCAGACAAGGCAAGGTTTTTCTTTGGCTGCCCTCAAGACTTGCATAACGTCTGTGAATACCAGAAAAGGCATTATTAGGCCCCCAGGTCAAGTCAAGTGAAGATGGGGTTGTCCAGGATGATGCGGTTGTTGAAGATTCAAAGGAGGAGAGTTCTGAAGTTCCAGAGGTTCAGGCAAACATTTCTTATGGAAAGTAAGAAGATCAGGACCCTCAGGATTTTATGGCAGGACATATAAACAAATGTGTTACACCTGTTTCTATCTTCAAGATCATCAGTATGTAGCTTTAGTTTTTGGATTTCCTGTTCCAGTAAAGACATCTTAGTGGCAACATCTTGGAGATCATTAATACTTTGTTCCATGTCAAACATTTTGCTCTCCATAACAATGCAGCCATTTTCAATTTGTAGAAGTATTTTGTTAGTAGCACTCATAAAAGTTGTCAGGCCTGCACCTCATCAAATATACTGCCCAAAATAGGACTATGAGAAGACAAAATGGTTGAGGGGGTTATTTTTTACCATTTTAGGTTGTTTGCCAGAGGAAGAAGGTTTATAAATAGTAAGAAGATTACTGCCTGTATTAACATAGTATATAGAGCAATGTGGAATCTTCTGGTGAGAACGAATCTTACTCATACACAATGATGACAAGGGGTAAAGAATATGATGATGAAATGAAGGAAAGCACAACAGTAATAACTGCAAACAATTTAGGTCATTAAGATAGACCAGGGAACAAAAAAGGCAACTGGTGGTGTTTAATATAGTATAGAACTATGCGGGCTGAAGTAGATCAATGGGGCAGAATGAGACAACAGGGGTGCAGAAAGACGCAAATGAGGTGCAGAAAAAGGCAACAGACTTGCAGAACAAGGGAAGGGAGGTGCAAAAAAGCCATGAAAAGTGCAGAAAGAGGCAAAAAAGGTACATAAAGAGACAACAGGGGTACAGAAAGAAGCAAGACAGGTGTAGGAAGAAGTATGAGAAGTGCAGAATGAAGCAACAGGGTTGTAGAAAGAGGCTAGATAAATGCAGAAACAGGCAAGAGAAGTGAAAAAAAGAGGCAAGAGAATTGCTGAAAGCAGCATGAGTGGTGTAGAAAGAAGGAAGAAAAGTGCAGAAAGAGGCAAATGGCATACAAAAACAGGCAGGAAAGGTAGAGAAAGAGTGAAGATGAGTGCAGAAAGAGACAAAAGGGTAGAGAAAGAAGCAAAGGAGTTGCAGAAAGTGGCAACAGATGTACAGAAAGAGGGAAATGAGGTACAGAAAGGGGCAAGAAAAGTGCAGAAGGATGCAAAAGAGGTTCTTAAATAGACAACGGGGTGCAAAAATAAGCAATATATGTGCAGAACAGGGGTGCAGGAAGAGGTTAGAGAAGTGTAGAAAAGAGCAAGTAAGGTGCAGAAAGAGACAACAGAGGTGCAAAAAGAGGCAAGAGAAGTACAGAAACAGGCAAGAGAAGTGCACACAGAGGAAAGAGAATTACTGAAAGAAGCAACCAAGGTGTAGAAAGAAACAAGAACAGTTCTGAAAGAGACAAATGAGATGCAAAAACAGGCAGGAAAGGTACAGAAAAAGGGAAGACATGTGCAGAAAAATACAAAAGGAGTGCAGAAATAAAAAAATGAGGTGCAGAACGATGCAACAGACCTGGAGAAAGAGGAAAAAGAGGTGCAGAAAAAGGCATATAAAAAAGTGCAGAAAGAGTCAAACAAAGTACATATAGAGACAACAGGGGTGCAGAAAGAAGCAAGATAGGTACAGAAAGATGCCTGGAACATGCAGAATGAAGCAACAGGGGTGCAGCAAAAGGCAAGAGAAGTGTAGAAAGGAACAAGTGAGGTGCAGAAAAAGCCAAAAGAGGTACAAAAAGAAGCAAGAGAGGTGCAGAAACAGCCCAGAGAAGAGCACAAAGAGTCAAGAGAATTGCTGAAAGAAGCAACAGAGGTGTAGAAAGATGCAAGAAAAGTGTAGAATGAGGC
This sequence comes from Lissotriton vulgaris, assembly GCF_964263255.1. NCBI lineage: Eukaryota > Metazoa > Chordata > Amphibia > Caudata > Salamandridae > Lissotriton > Lissotriton vulgaris. The sequence continues at coordinate 454,698,084 of NC_141691.1, forward strand.
AAGTAAGATGCAGAAACAGGCAGGAAAGTTTCAGAAAGAGGGAAGACGAGTACCTAAAGAGATAACAGGGGAGCAAAAAGAAGCAAGACAGATGCAGAAAGGAGCAAGTGAAGTGCAGAAAGAGCCAACAGAGGTGCAAAAAGAGGCAACAGAGGTGCAAACAAAGGCAAGAGATGTGCACAAAGAAGCAGAGAATTGATCAAAGAAGCAACAGAGGTGTAGAAGGAAGCACAACAAGTGCAGAAAGAGGCAAGTAAAATGCAAAAGCAGGCGGGAAAGTTACAGAAAGAGGAAAGATGATTGCAGAATGAGACAACAGGGGTGCAGAAAGACGCAAATGAGGTGCAGAAAGAGGCAAGAGACTTGCAGAACGAGAGAAGAGAGGTGCAAAAAAAGCCAAGAAAAAAGCAGAAAGAGGCACAAAAGGTACATAAAGAGACAACAGGGGTGCAGAAATAACAAGACAGGTGTAGAAAGAAGCATGGAAAGTGCAGAATTAAGCAAGAAAAGTGCATAAAGGGGCAAGTGAGATGCACAAATAGGCGAAAGTGTAGAAAGGAACAAGTAAGATGCAGAAAGAGCCAGCAAACGTGCAAAAAGAGGCAAGAGAGGTGCTGAAACAGGCAAGAGAAGTGCACACAGAGGAAAGAGAATTGCTGAAAGAACACCAGAGGTGTACAAAGAAGCACGAAAAGTGTAGAATGAGGCAAGTGAGAAGCAAAAACAGGCAGGAAAGTTTCAGAAAGAGTGAAGACTAGTACATAAAGAGACAAAAGGGGTGCAGAAAGAAGCAAGACAGATGCAGAAAGGAGCAAGAGAGGTGCAGAAAGATCCAACAGAGGTGCAAAAAGAAACAAAAGAGGTGCAAAAACAGGCAAGAGATGTGCACAAACAGTCAATAGAATAGCTGAAAGAAGCAACAGATGTGTAGAAGGAAGCACAAAAAGTGCAGAAAGTGGCAGGCGAATTGCAAAAACAGGCAGGAAAGTTACAGAAAGAGGAAAGACAATTGCAGAATGAGACAACAGGGGTGCAGGAAGACGCAAATGAGGTGCAGAAAGGGGCAACAGACTTGCAGAACGAGGGAAGAGCGGTGCAAAAAAAGCCAAGAAAAGTGAAGAAAGAGCAAACAAAGGTACATAAAGAGACAACAGGGGTGCAGAAAGAACAAGACAGGTGTAGAAAGAAGCATGGAAAGTGCAGAATGAAGCAATAAAACTGCATAAAGGGGCCAGTGAGATGCACAAACAGGCGGGAAGTGTAGTAAGGTGCAGAAAGAGCCAACAAACGTGCAAAAAGAGGCAAGAGAGGTGCTGAAGCAGGCAAGAGAAGTACACACAGAGGAAAGAGAATTGATGAAAGAAGCAACAGAGGTGTAGAAAGAAGCAAGAAAAGTGCAGAAAGAGACAAGTGAGATGCAAAAACAGGCAGGAAAGGTACAGAAAGAGGGAAGACGAGTGTAGAAAAAGACTGTAGGAGTGCAGAAAGAAACAAATGAGGTGCAGAAAGATGCAACCAACGTGGAGAAAGAGAAAAAAGAGGTGCAGAAAAAGGCAAATAAAAAAGTGCAGAAAGAGTCAAAATAGGTTCATATAGAGACAACAGGGGTGCAGAAAGAAGCAAGATAGGTACAGAAAGATGCCTGGAACATGCAGAATGAAGCAACAGGGGTGCAGTAAAAGGCAAGAGAAGTGTAGAAAGGAACAAGTGAGGTGCAGAAAAAGCCAAAAGAGGTACAAAAAGAAGCAAGAGAGGTGCAGAAACAGGCCAGAGAAGAGCACAAAGAGTCAAGAGAATTGCTGAAAGAAGCAACAGAGGTGTAGAAAGATGCAAGAAAAGTGTAGAATGAGGCAACTAAGATGCAGAAACAGGCAGGAAAGTTTCAGAAAGAGGGAAGACGAGTACCTAAAGAGATAACAGGGGAGCAAAAAGAAGCAAGACAGATGCAGAAAGGAGCAAGTGAAGTGCAGAAAGAGCCAAAAGAGGTGCAAAAAGAGGCAACAGAGGTGCAAACAAAGGCAAGAGATGTGCACAAAGAAGCAGAGAATTGATCAAAGAAGCAACAGAGGTGTAGAAGGAAGCACAACAAGTGCAGAAAGAGGCAAGTAAAATGCAAAAGCAGGCGGGAAAGTTACAGAAAGAGGAAAGATGATTGCAGAATGAGACAACAGGGGTGCAGAAAGATGCAAATGAGGTGCAGAAAGAGGCAACAGACTTGCAGAACGAGAGAAGAGAGGTGCAAAAAAAGCCAAGAAAAAAGCAGAAAGAGGCACAAAAGGTACATAAAGAGACAACAGGGGTGCAGAAATAACAAGACAGGTGTAGAAAGAAGCATGGAAAGTGCAGAATTAAGCAAGAAAAGTGCATAAAGGGGCAAGTGAGATGCACAAATAGGCGAGAAGTGTAGAAAGGAACAAGTAAGATGCAGAAAGAGCCAGCAAACGTGCAAAAAGAGGCAAGAGAGGTGCTGAAACAGGCAAGAGAAGTGCACACAGAGGAAAGAGAATTGGTGAAAGAACACCAGAGGTGTACAAAGAAGCACGAAAAGTGTAGAATGAGGCAAGTGAGAAGCAAAAACAGGCAGGAAAGTTTCAGAAAGAGTGAAGACTAGTACATAAAGAGACAAAAGGGGTGCAGAAAGAAGCAAGACAGATGCAGAAAGGAGCAAGAGAGGTGCAGAAAGATCCAACAGAGGTGCAAAAAGAAACAAAAGAGGTGCAAAAACAGGCACGAGATGTGCACAAACAGTCAATAGAATAGCTGAAAGAAGCAACAGATGTGTAGAAGGAAGCACAAAAAGTGCAGAAAGCGGCAGGCGAATTGCAAAAACAGGCAGGAAAGTTACAGAAAGAGGAAAGACAATTGCAGAATGAGACAACAGGGGTGCAGGAAGACGCAAATGAGGTGCAGAAAGGGGCAACAGACTTGCAGAACGAGGGACGAGCGGTGCAAAAAAAGCCAAGAAAAGTGAAGAAAGAGCAAAAAAAGGTACATAAAGAGACAACAGGGGTGCAGAAAGAACAACACAAGTGTAGAAAGAAGCATGGAAAGTGCAGAATGAAGCAATAAAACTGCATAAAGGGGCCAGTGAGATGCACAAACAGGCGGGAAGTGTAGTAAGGTGCAGAAAGAGCCAACAAACGTGCAAAAAGAGGCAAGAGAGGTGCTGAAGCAGGCAAGAGAAGTACACACAGAGGAAAGAGAATTGATGAAAGAAGCAACAGAGGTGTAGAAAGAAGCAAGAAAAGTGCAGAAAGAGACAAGTGAGATGCAAAAACAGGCAGGAAAGGTACAGAAAGAGGGAAGACGAGTGTAGAAAAAGACTGTAGTAGTGCAGAAAGAAACAAATGAGGTGCAGAAAGATGCAACCAACGTGGAGAAAGAGAAAAAAGAGGTGCAGAAAAAGGCAAATAAAAAAGTGCAGAAAGAGTCAAAATAGGTTCATATAGAGACAACAGGGGTGCAGAAAGAAGCAAGATAGGTACAGAAAGATGCCTGGAACATGCAGAATGAAGCAACAGGGGTACAGTAAAAGGCAAGAGAAGTGTAGAAAGGAACAAGTGAGGTGCAGAAAAAGCCAAAAGAGGTACAAAAAGAAGCAAGAGAGGTGCAGAAACAGGCCAGAGAAGAGCACAAAGAGTCAAGAGAATTGCTGAAAGAAGCAACAGAGGTGTAGAAAGATGCAAGAAAAGTGTAGAATGAGGCAAGTAAGATGCAGAAACAGGCAGGAAAGTTTCAGAAAGAGGGAAGACGAGTACCTACAGAGATAACAGGGGAGCAAAAAGAAACAAGACAGATGCAGAAAGGAGCAAGTGAAGTGCAGAAAGAGCCAACAGAGGTGCAAAAAGAGGCAACAGAGGTGCAAACAAAGGCAAGAGATGTGCACAAAGAAGCAGAGAATTGATCAAAGAAGCAACAGAGGTGTAGAAGGAAGCACAACAAGTGCAGAAAGAGGCAAGTAAAATGCAAAAGCAGGCGGGAAAGTTACAGAAAGAGGAAAGATGATTGCAGAATGAGACAACAGGGGTGCAGAAAGACGCAAATGAGGTGCAGAAAGAGGCAACAGACTTGCAGAACGAGAGAAGAGAGGTGCAAAAAAAGCCAAGAAAAAAGCAGAAAGAGGCACAAAAGGTACATAAAGAGACAACAGGGGTGCAGAAATAACAAGACAGGTGTAGAAAGATGCATGGAAAGTGCAGAATTAAGCAAGAAAAGTGCATAAAGGGGCAAGTGAGATGCACAAATAGGCGAGAAGTGTAGAAAGGAACAAGTAAGATGCAGAAAGAGCCAGCAAACGTGCAAAAAGAGGCAAGAGAGGTGCTGAAACAGGCAAGAGAAGTGCACACAGAGGAAAGAGAATTGCTGAAAGAACACCAGAGGTGTACAAAGAAGCACGAAAAGTGTAGAATGAGGCAAGTGAGAAGCAAAAACAGGCAGGAAAGTTTCAGAAAGAGTGAAGACTAGTACATAAAGAGACAAAAGGGGTGCAGAAAGAAGCAAGACAGATGCAGAAAAGAGCAAGAGAGGTGCAGAAAGATCCAACAGAGGTGCAAAAAGAAACAAAAGAGGTGCAAAAACAGGCAAGAGATGTGCACAAACAGTCAATAGAATAGCTGAAAGAAGCAACAGATGTGTAGAAGGAAGCACAAAAAGTGCAGAAAGTGGCAGGCGAATTGCAAAAACAGGCAGGAAAGTTACAGAAAGAGGAAAGACAATTGCAGAATGAGACAACAGGGGTGCAGGAAGACGCAAATGAGGTGCAGAAAGAGGCAACAGACTTGCAGAACGAGGGACGAGCGGTGCAAAAAAAGCAAAGAAAAGTGAAGAAAGAGCAAAAAAAGGTACATAAAGAGACAACAGGGGTGCAGAAAGAACAAGACAGGTGTAGAAAGAAGCATGGAAAGTGCAGAATGAAGCAATAAAACTGCATAAAGGGGCCAGTGAGATGCACAAACAGGCGGGAAGTGTAGTAAGGTGCAGAAAGAGCCAACAAACGTGCAAAAAGAGGCAAGAGAGGTGCTGAAGCAGGCAAGAGAAGTACACACAGAGGAAAGAGAATTGATGAAAGAAGCAACAGAGGTGTAGAAAGAAGCAAGAAAAGTGCAGAAAGAGACAAGTGAGATGCAAAAACAGGCAGGAATGGTACAGAAAGAGGGAAGACGAGTGTAGAAAAAGACTGTAGGAGTGCAGAAAGAAGCAAATGAGGTGCAGAAAGATGCAACCAACGTGGAGAAAGAGGAAAAAGAGGTGCAGAAAAAGGCAAATAAAAAAGTGCAGAAAGAGTCAAAATAGGTTCATATAGAGACAACAGGGGTGCAGAAAGAAGCAAGACAGGTGCAAAAAGATGCATGGAACATGCAGAATGAAGTAACAGGGGTGCAGAAAGAGGCAAGAGAAGTGTAGAAAGTAACGAGTGAGGTGCTGAAAGAGCCAACAGAGTTACAAAAAGAAGCAAGAGCGGTGCCTAAACAGGCCAGAGAAGAGCACAAAGAGTCAAGAGAATTAATGAAAGAAGCAACAGATGTGTAGAAAGAAGCAAGAAAATTGTAGAATGAGGCAACTGAGATGCAAAAACAGGCAGGAAAGTTTCAGAAAGAGGCAAGACGAGTACATAAAGAGACAATAGGGGTGCAGAAATGAGCAAGTGAGGTGCAGAAAGAACCAACAAAGGTGCAAAAAAGGCAACACAGGTGCAAAAACAGGCAAGAGATGTGCACAAAGAGGCAAGAGAATAGCCGAAAGAAGCAACAGATGTGTAGAAGGAAGCCCAAAAAGTGCATAAAGTGGCAGGTGAATTGCAAAAACAGGCAGGAAAGTTACAGAAAGAGGAAAGACAATTGCAGAATGAGACAACAGAGGTGCAGGAAGATGCAAATGAGGTGCAGAAAGAGGCAACAGACTTGCAGAACGAGGGAAGAGGGGTGCAAAAAAAGCCAGGAAAAGTGCAGAAAGAGCCAAAAAAGTACATAAAGTGACGACAGGGCTGCAGCAAGACAGTTGTAGAAAGAAGCATGGAAAGTACAGAATGAAGCAAGAAAAGTACATTAAGAGGCAGCTGAGATGCAAAAACAGGCAGGATTGGTGCAGAAAGAGGGAAGACACGTTCAGAAAGAGACAACAGTGGTGCAGAAAGAAGCAAATGAGGTGCACCAAGAGGCAAAATATGTGCAGAAACAGGCAAGAGAAGTGCAGAAAATGACAAGAAAAGTGCAGAAAGATGTTCATAAAGAGACAACAAGGGTGCGGAAAAAAGCAAAACAGTTATAGAAAGAAGCATGGATAGTGCAGAATGAAGTGGTGGAGAAAGTGGTGGAGAAAGAGGCAAGAGAAGTGTAGAAAGGAGGAAGTGAGGTGCACAAAGAGCTGACAGAGGTGCACAAAGAGGCAAGAAATTTGCTGAAAGAAACAACAGAGGTGTAGTAAGAAGCAAGAAAAGTGCAGAAAGAGGCAAGTAAGATTCAAAAACAGGCAGGAAAGGTAAATAAAGAGGGAAGACGAGTGCAGAAAGAGATAACAGGGGTGCATAAAGAAGCAAACGATGTGCACAAAGAGGCAACAGACGTTCAAAAAGAAGCAAGACAGTTGCAGAAAGAAGCATGGCAAGTGCAGAATGAAGCAACAGGGGTGCAAACAGAGGCAAGAGGAGTGCAGAAAGAAGCAACAGAGGTGCAAAAAGAGGCAAGAGATGTGCAGAAACCAGCAAGAGTAGTACACAAAGAGGCAAGTTAATTGCTGAAAGAAGCAACATAGGTGTGGGAAGAAGCAAGAATAGTTCAGAAAGAGGTAAGTGAGATGCAAAAACAGGCAGGAAAGGTACAGAAAGAGGGAAGACAAGGGCAGAAAGTAACAACAGAGGTGCAGAAAGAAGCAAAGAGGTCCAGAAAGAGGCAACATACCTGCAGAAAGAGGAAAGAGAGGTGCATAAATAGACAACAGGGGTGCAGAAAGAAGCAAGACAGGTGCAGAAAGAACAAGAGATTTGCAAAATGTGGTCAAGAATACTGCAGAAAAAGAAAGAAATGTGCAGAAAGAAGCAACAGAAATGCAGAAAGAGGCAAGAGAGGAGCAGAGGGATGCAATAGTGGCTTGCACACCCTTAGTACCAACTTGACACCCACATTTAGCATTAAGTAACAGGTGAACATTCTAGATTTGCAAAGGGCGTTCCAATACGCTGTAACACTTTTCGCTACATGTTTGGTAATGTTTTACCAGTCGGCTAGAAACAAGGCATTTTTTTGTTTATATATGCAGATTAGGGTGCAGATGATGAATTATGTGGCTAATGTAGCTAATGTAAATAATGTATAATTGTGCGAAAGGTGGTGCAGCCGAACAGTCACATAATTCCAGTGGCCCTACTCCTACCTCTGACTAGGTCCACAAGTGATCCTCAGTGATTCCATATTTTTATCTCACTAAGTTCACAGTTGAGCTTCTATTGAAATGAGGAATACTAAACCTGAGGTTACCATTCGACAACACATACTACTATACCATATATTCCCACTCTACATAATTCCTATACTCTAAATACCAAATACTTTCTATCCACTTAATTTCACTGCACAACATATCACATATTTCCACTACACACATTGTACTACTACCACCTTTTCAGGAATATTAGCCTATCGCCCTCCAGGTGCTTTAAAAAACTCCATCGCTCAAATAACCGATCTTGCTGATAGCATTGTGCTGTCTTCACCCAACTTCACTCTACTGGGGGACCTTAATCTGCATCTTGATGACCCTCACAATACAGCAGCCAATACGCTCCGCTCTAACCTTTCAGCACTGGATCTTCATCAAAAAGGATTTCATATAACCCACAATAGAGGCCATCTTTTGGATCACATTTATAGCAACAGCGACGATCTTACAGTGCTAACCCCGATTCCGTTACCATGGACCGACCACTTTTTGGTTCCTTTTATCTGGCATACATATTCTCCCATCCCCACCTGTCATCTTGCTAAACAGCGAGGTAGGAAGTGGTCTTCACTCCCCCTCTCTGAATGGGAAACTGCACTGGCCAGAGACCCCCCGAGAAAAGCCCCGAATGCCAATATCGCAGCCAATAATTTCGATAGCTGGATCTCTTCCTCTCTGGACATGGTCCTCCCTGTGCGAGTTACCAATGTCACTAAAAGAATGAGACCTGCTCCTTGGTTCACTCCTAACCTTAAATCGATGAAACAACTCTGTCGGAAATATGAAAGAGCCTGGAGACAAGATTACTCCCAAGACAAGAAAACTAGTTATAGAGCGGCCATTAGGCTCTATAAACGGGAGCAAAAAACAGCACAAGCCTCTTATTATGGCAGCAAAATCGAGGCTGCCGCTAATGCCCCAAGGGAAATCTTCAAAATCGTTAAAACCCTTACCTCTCCCCCTACTGAATGTCCCTCCGTGGAGGGTGCCCAGGATCGCTGTATCAACCTGGCGAACTTTTTCTCCCAAAAGATTCAGACTATATACTGTTCTTTTGGAGAAGTCGATAGCACCCCGGACCCCTCTTCCCTTACTTTCCTGTCCACTGCTACTCCTTGCCAGCTAAATACCATTCCTCTTTTAGATATGCCTACTCTGGACAGACTTATTTCTCAAATTACCTCTGGTTCACCCAGTGACTCAGCATCCCCCCAGACCCTTCTGAAGGTAGTGGACATAATCCGCCCGGTCATACTGGACGTCCTCAACACCTCCATCACCACAAAATCCGTACCCCCGTCATGGAAGTGCGCAATGGTGAGGGCTCTGTTGAAGAAGCCCAACCTGGACCAGGACAACCTGGCGAACTATCGCCCTATCTCTTTGCTCCCTTGGCTGAGTAAACTATTGGAGAGGCACGTGAACAACATCTTGATGAGCCATTTGGAATCAAATGGGCTCCTGCGTGCCTCCCAAACAGGGTTCCGCCCTCGACATGGAACCGAAACCGCTCTCCTAGCGGTAACGGAGGAAGCTAGAACTGTGTTGGACCAGGGTGGAAAGGTCGCCATTATCTTATTAGATCTAAGTGCTGCGTTCGACACAGTCAACCATGTCACGCTTTTACAACGCCTGGCGGACATGGGTGTGTCGGGCGCAGCCTTAGAATGGCTGACATCCTTCCTGGCTGACCGCTTCTTTCAGGTCTTCGAGGGCGAGGTGACATCCCCTAAACACCCTCTCAGATGTGTGGTTCCTCAGGGCTCCTCCCTGAGCCCCACTCTGTTTAATGTCTACATGGAGCCCCTAGACAGGATAGTCCATCCCTTTGGTGTGCGTATTGTCACCTACGCAGACGATACCCAACTGGTGGTCTCCTTAGACCACCAGGAGGGATCGTCCAGCACCTTAGGCTCCTGTCTGGAGGCGGTTTCCAGATGGATGCAATCCTCATGTTTAAAACTCAACGGGAAGAAGACAGACGTCATCTTGCTGGGCAATTCCTCTCCCTCGGGTTTTGCATCCTCCTGGCCTCCATGTTTAGGCCCACCCCCCACGCCCAAACCTCAAATAAAAAGCCTAGGGATTTGGCTTGATACCGACCTGAACTTTTCGGTACAAGCTACGAAGACTGCGGCTACCTGTTTTGGGTTGATGAGGATGCTACGGAGGGTGCTCCCTCTGCTCCCTTTTCAGGCAAGGAGGATCCTGATCCAGGCCCTTATACTATCCCGCCTGGATTATGGGAATGTCCTCTATATGGGAGCTCCTGCCTATACCATCCACAGGCTCCAAGTCGCCCAAAACAGTGCAGCCCGTCTACTTTACAACCTTCCCCGTTGGCAGTCAGCGAGGAATGCTTTGAGGGAACTTCACTGGCTTCCTATAGCTGGAAGAATACAATTTAAGGCCATGTGTATTTTACACAAGGCCTTTCATCGCACCGGCCCTGCAATTCTTCAGTCCCTGGTCACTCCCTATGCTCCATCTCGTTCTCTTCGGTCCAGCTCTTCTCAGTTGGCTACTCCCATCAGAGTCAAGAAGGCTCGATGGGGTGGCCGCTCCTTCTCACACACTGCGGCAAGGCTATGGAACACCCTCCCCCTGCCTCTGCGGGAAACTTTAAACCATCTCTCCTTTAGGAAAACTTTAAAAACACACTTGTATACCACATTCTGTTGACCTGCCCTGAGCCCTTGCTAATTGAATTTCTGTCACTAGCGCTACGAGGCCTCCGGGTAGATAGCGCTATACAAGTACTGCTTCATTCATTCATTCCATTCATTCATTCATTCACATCCACTCCACTCCAAAAAACATTAGTAAAAAACTTTTGCATTTGCAATGCCAATAGCTCTAATTCTCACAAATGCGAAACCTATTACACAGCAAACACTTTTTTAACTAGTAGTCACGTTTTGCAGAGTGGTGGAGAAAGGGTGCTGGGTCTCCAACCAGCGCACAGGAATTCGGGGGCTTAGGGCTTACAGGAGGTTCCAGTAGGGCTTCTTGGCCCCCAATGTCCCTCAGGACTAAATTGGACATCATCCCCCAACCCGTAGTCTGCCAGGAGGCTCTTTTGCAGAACGGTGGAGAAAGGGGGGCATGGCCTCCGAAGACGTCTTAGCAATCCCACTGTGCGGGACTCACTGGCGGTAACAAGAGGGGTAATTGGCCCTCAAGGATATCCTTGGGGGTCAACTACTCCTACTACCACCTCCAATAAGTCCCACACAGCAAGATTGCTAAGGTGTCATAGCAGGCCACGCCCCATTTCCCCATCACTCTGCAAACGCACTTCCTTGTGTGCACTTGGACGGGGATTGAAGTCCCCTTCGCTGCTGGGGGTCCTTTAGGGACCAACTATCCATCCTATTACCTTCAGTCCCACACAGCAGCATTGCTAATTTCAAAGAGCAGGCCACAACCCCTCTTCCCACCACTCTACAAACGTGCTCCCTGGCGCACTCTTGGATGGGGATTGAAGTCCCCTTTTCTGCTGGGGGTCCTTAAGGGGCCTACTAGCCTACCTCTTACCTTCAGTAAGCCCCACACAGTGGAATTGCTGAGAGGTGGAAAAAAGCCACTCCCCTTTCTTCACCACTCTGCAAACACACCCTGTGATGCGTTCTAAGTTGGGGGGATTAAGTGCCCGTGAATACTGAGGGTCCCTGGGGGCAAACTAGCCCCCCAGATACCTCCAGTAAGCACTGCCCAGCTGGATTGCAGTGAGGTGGTCCGAGGCCACCCTCCCTTTTTACACTACGCTGAAAACGCTCTTCTGGCATTGCAGAGGGGTGTAAAAAGGGGCATGACCTCAGACCACCTCTCTGAAACGCAGACCTGTGGCGCTTATTGGAAGTACCGGATTGGCAAGTTGGCCCCAGGGACCCTAAGTATTGAAGGGGAATAATTTCCCCAACTTCAATCACACCATGGGGCACGTTTGCACAGTGGTACAGGGAGGGAGTGAGGCCTCCAGCGAGTTGCAGGTTCGTTTTTTTTGGGGGGGGGTGGGGCTTCGCAGCTCCCCTTCCCATGGCCACTTTTGACCACAGGGACCCTATCTCCCGAGGCCTGGCAGCCTTGTTTTTTGTTTTAATTATGCTGAGGGGGCACTCGTAGCCCACCTCCAAAGGCCAATTATGGCCCCGGGGACCCCATCCCCAGGGGCCTGGTCAGCCTTTTCATTTTTGGGAGGGGGGATGCGAGGCCCCCTCCTCAGGACCCCATCTCATTGGGCCTGGCCTCTTCGTTCGGGACTGCGGGGGTCCTGCCGGCTCCCTGCCGGCTCCCTGCCCTCTGCAGGAACCGGCATTGCTTTTGGGAAAGGGGAGCTGCTAACATGCAGCTCTCCTTGCCCAAAACCAATTCTGCTTTGCTTCATCTAAGCGAGAGCAGGATTTCCTGCTCTCGCTTCAATGAAGCAAAGCAAGAGTTTGCTATGGCAGGGTGGGAGCCGTGCTCCCGCCCTGCCATAGCAAACAGCAATGTTCCGGCGGTGGGCACCCCGAAATATTGCAGGAGCCGGCCCTGGGGGGTGGCTGTCGCCAGGGCCATCAAGGGCTCCTGGAGGGGAGTCAACCAGGAGCCGGCAGCGAAACCTCTGTATGTTCCCATATGGCTTGAGCATTTTCAGAACTCCCGCCATTTTGGAGCAAACACAAAGTCCCTCAAAGTCTAGGAGCAGACTTTTGATTTGGCCCTGGGGATGTGGTCCACAGTACCTGAAGGCCAACCCGCAATCTTGATGCCTAGCACATCGAGCAAGTGGACGGAAGGAAAAAAAGGGATGATTGTTCAAAGTAGTATCTGCATATTGTATATAGTATAGCGGTATCCAGAAGTCAAAAAATTTAAAAACCCATAACCCATTGATAACAAAGACTTGATTTAGATGCTGGTCAAAGTTGGCAATTTAATTGCTTCATAATGTTGTATTCCCCAATGGTTTGAAAAAAGTTCAACTTTATCACAAGTTGAATTAATTACTATTGACTATGTTAAATATCTACATTTGTCATCTTGTTTGCCTTCCACTTCATTTATTGTTTTCATTGCTCTCTAATTTTAAAATGTTATGTCTTTTTTCGCTTTCTCTATATTGGTATTTTTTTCCCTTTTTTATTTACCCTCTACATAATTAGCGTTTGGGAAAGTCCCATGCCTGCATGTCATAGGGGGCAAAACACGTGTTGGCTTTTCTTTTTTTTTATGTTATCTGCTCAGGATTAACAAAATTAAACCAGAATGATAATCGTCAAACTTTGTGATCAGGATGGAGTTTTTCAACCCATTGTGGAATACAACACTAATAGAAGATTCAATTTCCAAGTCTGGCCTGCATGTAAACCTGATCAAGAAGTCCTGTTCCCTGTTTAGGATGTTGGCCCAGCGGTGCATCAGCTGCTGCTGGGTGAGCTGGATGCATGTGCTGCAGCATTCACCCTCAGAGCATCCATACTCCTGCAGGGATTAACCCTTTTCCTAACTTCAAAGAAGGCACAAGGTGTAAAAATAGGCCCCTCAAACACACTCTTCAATTCACTTTCTGGACCTGTAGAAGAACTCTCAGAGAACTGCCTCCTCCTGTGGCCTGCTGTGTATGTCACAAGACTGCTTTGCTGCACCTGCAAAGATTACCTTGCTGACTGGAACCTGCCTTAAACCCTCAGCGGCCCGCCTTGCTGCTTGAGCCCTACACCTTTACTTGAACCCAAGACTACCAGAGTGACTTCGCTGGCTAGTTTCCTGGCCACTTTTCAGAGCCACAGGGACATAAAAGACTCCCACCAACTTGAACCCCCACATTTGGATACAGTTTGAGTGAATCATGAACCTCCAAGTGGTGTCCCATAAGTCCTGAATGCTTGGTTGTGGTGATAAAGGTGGCCAGATTGCCAAAATCAAAAGTATGGGACTCTGCAGCAGTAAATCCTGCTCAGTGGACCTTTGCCAAAGGGGTAGCCAACTTCCTGACACGGTCTTCTGCTACAGCCTCCTGCCTTGTCCCACTAAAGATTTTTGATGTCCCAAAAAGTGACTAAGTCCAGACATAGACATCTTGACAGCAACTTCATCCGAAGGCTTCCTGAAGATGACGCTTCCATCTCAACAACAGGGAGCCATTGGCTTTTACCTTCTCAGAATCTTTTTCTTGAAAATTCTTTTTAAGTCCGCAGACAAGAGCTGACTGGGTCCAATCCACTACTTATATCCTACCTGCGCTCCATTGTTGTCTGCAATATTTTTCGACTTTAACTCAGTGTCACACAAATAGATGTTATCTGTTGGGGTTTCGACCTTTTAGGCTCAGGTTCCACTAAAAAACATAACAATAATTTCATATCTCCAGTTCTACTGATTGGATTTTTGTTATTTTGGTGTAAAAGAATTTGGTAATCTATTTTTCTAAAATGATGTGGGATTTTACTTGTATAGTGTTTTCACTTTATTACTGCTTGTGTGCTGCATACATCTTTGCACATTGCCTCTAGATTAAGCCTCACTAAGCCTGGCAAAGCTATCCAGGTAAGAAACAGGTTAATGTAGTGACTTTTTGTGGTCACCCTTCTAGGGTTTGTGGCTGTTGAATGACCAGGGTTCACACACCAGTCAACCAACAACCCAATTTTTCACAAAGTACCTAACACAAATCAGGGATTTTTGCAAGTTCCACTGGTGTAATTAGTATTTCACTCAGACTTAGTCATAAGGTGAGCATGATAGGTTGTGCAATTTTTGGTTAATTTGCCTGACCATAACTGGTGAATTTCATTTTTTTGTTTACGCTATTTATAATATCATGTGTGGGAAGGGGCCATGCCTATCGAGTGAATCATAATACCCACCATTCCATCAGTGGCAATAAAAAGTATATTACACTCTGCACCTCTGCATACATGATTTAGCTCATGGCATTTTTTCATGTGTACAAATGAGTTAAATTTCTGCAGTAACGTAAAATCACATTGAAGTGACCGTGTAAATATCAAGGGATCAAGTTAGTTGTTGTCCTGTGTAAAATAATTGTTATATCTAATCTGTGAATCAATAAAACAGTTTTACTCATATCACTTTTGCTCTTCTGTGTTAATAACTTGGATTTTATTTTTCCACTGTAGTAATAAAAGCATTAATTTGTGTTTATTAGTATTGTTGTTCTAATAACGTTTAAGATAGTTTGCTTTTCAAACGTGCCTATTATTGTTTATGATTGTATATTTTCTAAACTTTTTTTGACAATATTTCTGACATTGATTTTGACAAATGTGTATGGTTATAAATAGTGTTGGGATTAAATCCTTTACAGTTATATACTAAGAAGCATATTCAAAAGGCCCAACCACCACCACAACGTCACTTTCAGTGACGTTGTGGTGGTGATAGGGGCCTTGCCTTATTCAGAAGGCCGCGTTTAGCCACTTAACATGGCTTAAGGCTGCCTTGTGAATAGGCCCCCTTTCACTCTTTGTTTAGCGTGAAAGGGGCGTGCAGTGGGTGTTGTGGTGGGCGTTCCAACACAACACCCATTGATATTTACGCTGCCCCTATTCAGAAGGTTTGGTATTATTGTCAAATGGCAGACATTGATAGACTTGGTTGTGCCCTTGCATTACATTGTTGTCTGCTGTAAGTTCCCTTATTTTGGTCCAGTCAGACACAGAGAATGTGATGCCCACGATGTTTCATACATTCACTTGATTTTCTGTGATTGTGTCATGTGTTACTGTCTCTAAGTCTGTGTGTATATGATTCTTTCAGTCTCTGACTTTTTGTCACTTTCTTTTCTTTTCTATCTTTCTCCTGTTATCGGTCCGTCCTTGTTTGTGGCTCTCTCTGTTTGAATGTCTATATACCTTTATCTCTTCCTCTCCGACTCTATTACCAATGTAATTTTTTGCTCTCTCTTTTACTTTGTTTTTTCTGTCTATCTTTCTCTTTCCATTGCTGTATCTCTCACTTCCCAAGGTGGCTGCTATCTCTCTCATTCTCTCCCCTTCCATGCCTGTCTATTGTTTTGTCGTAGTCTTTCTATCTATCAGTTGCATTTTCTTTCTTTGCTTCTCTTTTGTTCACTCGTGCTTTACTGGAGACACTTTCACAAATTCTCTCTCTCTCTCTCTCTACCACTTTCTTTCTCTCTCTCTATCTGTCCCTCTGTCTCGCGCTATCTTCCCATCTATCTATGTCTGTTTAATTCATGATTGTTTCCTCTCCTTCGATGTATTACTGTTTCTGTCTCTGTCCTACTTCATCTCTCTTTTTATCTTACCCTGTATTTTTCTCATTGTTTTTGTTCAATTCATTTATAACAGAGGTGATGCCACAAGTGAAGTTACCAATAATGTCACTTGAGATGCTTCTAGGAAATAAAAATAAATAATTGAAGTTTCTTTAAACATGACATATAGGCGCATTGAAAAAGAATGTAAAACATATAATCCATACGGGGCTGCAAGATGGATAGACACAACCTCAAAAAAATTAATGCATATGAAGTGATCTTGCAGGACCCTACAATTATGTTCTCTGTCAAATAAAATGATTTGATCAAGTCCAGACCCAGGGACCGAATTCTCATCTTGTGGGCCAGTGGGTGAGCTATGATTGGTTCATGTTACCAAATGCAGCTGATAGATCAAGCAGTAACAGAGAGGTAACACCATCTTGATTTTGGTTGTCAAGTCTACTCCTTATCTGCCAAATTCCTGGAAAACACAAGTGGGAGTATAGCTGATGCCACCTTAAGATGTGCTCTGCGGTCACCTGAAAGGTATTGTGCCTGCATACTGAGGCAATACGTGACTTTATCAAAGTTAAACAGGCAAAAAACACCTAAGATTGAAATTTGGAACTCACCTGTGCTAATGGCAAACCATTCATTTGCTGGTTGTGGACTTTAAATATTTCAGCATTATTTCATGCACTGATCCTCCATGCAGTATTATTTCTGAGAAGAATTTGAAGCTCAATGGATTCCTGTCGAGGTAGAGACGGTATTGCAGCCGGGGTGGAACCCTATTCAAATGCCTGACGGCCGGATAATAAAACATTTTTGACTAGTCCTTTTACATTGTTTGGTAGTAAGTAAGGCAATGCTTGGTGCAAACATCTTTCAACGCATCGTAAATGTTGATTTGTAGAGGTGTGGATGTGCGCTAAGAAAATGTGTTCATCTTTGTTACGTTCCATTTCATTGCAATAATGCAGCACAAATAGCAACAGCAGAAAGAAAATTCTCAATAGAGCACATCACCACCGCAACACAATGCCTCACAACAGAGAAGCTCTCACATTCTTGCGCATTACTATCAAAAGAATCCTGTTTGTAATATCGCAGTGGAAGATGTTTGCAGCACAAACTGCCATAACTTATCACCAATGACATGAAACAGTGAAAGTTAAAGATGCCTTGTGATCTGGCCCTAGTAGTCTATTCAGCCAAAAAAGAGCAGTTACAAAATATCTGGAATGACATCGGGGACTTGTATTTGTTTTGACTAATTTCTACAGCCAGCACCTCACTTTAAACTGACAAGACGCGCAGGATCCATTACGGTTGGAGACCAAGATGGAAGACATGCTGGCTCCAGTAAAATGTAATTAGAGAAAACAAAATGACTATGAACAATTCATATCAACATAACACAATTTATTTTATGTTTTCCTGATAGCAGTGTTTTTGTGCCCTATGTACAGAAGGGGCAGGCTGAAAGAATCCTTCTGTGGACTTGGCAACAGTTAAATATAAAAGGAAGCGTTTCTCTGGATGTTGCTACAAACCCAACCAGGTAATTATGCGATAAAGATAAGGGGAGAATGCAAGAGAAAATTCAAATAAAATGATTATGATTACTTAATATGTTAAGAGCTGTTTCTGCAGGCAACCATACATACAATTATGCGCAGCTAACGAGCTATCATTTTATCTCCTGAATTTGTTTTCTTCATTAACTCGCTATGTAATATTGCATTCATGTCAGGCTAATCCACATATTCTGACAATGCTGGTTTTGAGCGGTCAGAGTTTTAAGAAACAAGGACACTAACGTTGTAATTTGGATAGATTACAGGTTGTTTGTGAGTAGGTTGTTCAATGACAAATCATAAGACTTCGTATATGTGCACAACATTTCGCTCTAATAGGTTTTTACACGTTTTAATTCGAAAGGAATTTGTATTAAAAAGATCAGGACTGAATTATTAAATAAATTAAACTATAATTTTTCCGTCCGTCCATCCATCCGTCTGTCTTCCGTCCGTCCGTCTGTCTGTCCGTCTATCTCTCTAGTTTGTCTGCTAATATGGAATAAGACCTTATTTATGGGCGGTGAAGCTTTTGTTGTGTGTTCACCCCTTCTTACAGCCAGTAAGAAGGGGTGAACACACAACAAAAGCCTCATTTCCAAGTAAATGGTCTTTTAAAGACCTGTTAAGTACTCGGGTGCGGCTGCAAATAAATGCTCGCCAGCCCGCGAAGCTGTCTCCGATGGGGCTGACACACACGACAGGGAAGGGGGGAGGGGGGGGGGGGTCTAAGGGCTGAAGCCCCGTGAGTCCAATGGGTGTTGGGCGCCTGGCTGTAATCCATAAACCAGCTGTGAGCCAGCATAAACTCGAAAAGATAAGAGCAAGGTTTATCAACACCTCTCAACAGGAGCAGCAGTCTTTGTAACACACCCAACAGATTAGTCGGATACGGCTGTAGGAACTTTGATAAAAGTCGTTGGTCAACAAAAAGCTCATGCTGAGATCCCCTCAGTAGCCTTACAGAAGTGCACTGAAGGAGAGGTTCCAGATTTCTTCCGTAATACCAAATACAGGGCCCGAGGAGCTGCTCGACAGGAAGAAAGATGAGTCAGCTTACAGCAACTCTCTTCACAGGGGACATACCGGTTACATACGAGGTGACAAATACAAGAGGGCTCACACCTTTTGGGACATTAAGAAAAGCATTCTTGAGAAATCGGTAATAAATTACATAGTTTAACGGATTAAATTCGGACAAGCAAAAGAGAGAGCATGGTAACCTACAAGAGCCCTATTGTTACGAGTTGAGGATTTAGCTGAAAAATGATTACGTTTCGAAACAGCCTCTTAAGCGCTAAGGTGGGTGAAAAGCCAAAGCAATCTCATGTTAACTGTAGGGGTGGGCGGAATTTGCATAATTGCGTTACGCAAATCTCTACGAAACGGTAAAAAAACTCTGCAAACACGCAGAAATTCCACTTACACGTGGGATTGCTTGTTCGTGATACTTTTTTACTGTTCGCAATCGCTGTTTGCGTGCTCATGGGGAAATATCCAGTGAACACGCATTTGAGAACGCGAACAAGCAAACAATTTCGTGAAGTTACGGAATGCAGAATTTTGGGCAATTTTACGTTCTCCGCGGAACGCGAAATTACCCAAATTCCGCAAATTCCTCGAACGGAACAATATTTAACTCCCAGGCCTAGTTAACTGTAGGCTTCGCCCAGGCACAAGGACGAAGAATTATAGAAAAGGCAATTTGAGGAAAGCAAAGACACTCGGTTTAGGGAATTAAATGAAACTGACAGTACAAAAATTCCAAGAGACATGACTATGGTAGGTCCTGAGGATACCCTGTATTCAGGCAGGAACTGACTGATTTCATTGTGATGATTGGGATTGTATTACAAGCTTCGGCCCAAAGAAAATGGAGGAGGAACCTATGAAAGTGGAGTTTGCAAAATGGCCTGTTTGCTATACTAGGAAACCTCCAGTCCAGAAACACTGCTTGGTATGGGTAAATGGTAACCATGTGAATGCCCTACCGAAAACAGTGACGTAAAGTCCCTAAGGTCCAGCTCCATTCCAACCAGGCCTCCTACTCTATCTCAGACAATACTTCTCCTGAATGCTGCCAACACACTGTCATATATAATATGAACAATAACATATTTATTTATTTGTATTTATTTTAGTAATTTGTTAAGCGCACTGTCACCATTGCAGACATCCTGGCGCTGACTAGATCAGATGACACGGAAGCGATCACAGGAGTGAGAATTTTTAGGCGGTTATCGTGGGAAATAGCCAGGTTTTAATCCTTTTCCTGAATGGGAGAAGTTCAGTAATGTGCCTAATCTCGGTCGGGAGCGTATTCCAAAATTGCTGCTGCTACCTCGAAGGATCTGCCTCCGGCTCTGACTTTCCTGAATATGGGAACCACTGCCAGCTTGGCTTCAGAAGAACGAAGCTGCCTAGTTGGAGTGTACCAGGCGAATTTTGATCGTAAGGAAGCAGGGCCAATTCCATGAAGGGCCCTAAAGACTATGCAGAGGGCCTTGAATTGTATCCTCTGTCTCACCAGCAACCAGTGTAGTTTGCCAGGAGAGGACAGCCCGTGTGCTCTTCTCGGAAGCCCCAAGGCCAGCTTAGCAGCTGCTGATTGGACCCTTTGGAGCCTATCCAGCTGGAACCCAGGGGATCCTAGCAGAAGGGCATTACAATAGTCCAGTCTGCTGAGGATGGTATATCTTACCACTTGGGCACGAGCATGGGTTGGTAAAAGAGGCAGGACTTTCATTAAAGAGCGAAGGATGGCAAAACAACAGGCAGTCGTCTTTTGTATATGCGTCTACATACTGAGCCTGTGATTCAGCATGACCCCTAGATTGCAGAATGAATCCACCGGCCGGACCTTGGTCCCTGTTTCCGGGGGCCAGAAGTTATCTGGAAATGGCCGGGGAATCTTAGTTCCGGCGCTAAAGATCACCTCCGTCTTCCCCGCCTTAAACTGGAGGGAGTTGTCCTTTAGCCAACGGGACGTATCACGCAGACAGTTGTGGAAAACCTCCACAGATGTAGAGTCCTCTCCTTCCAAGGAGAGGATCATCTGCGTGTCGTCAGCGTAGTTGACAATCTTAATGTTGAAGCTTTTGATGAGTGAGATCAGAGGTCTGAGATAAAGATTAAAAAAGATTGGGCTAATTGCTGAGCCCTGGGGAACCCCATGAGAAATCAGAGAAAAAGCTGACTGAAAAGGGGGGATAAACACTGCCTGCTGCCTGTCCTGCAGGAATGAGTGGAACCACTGCAGCGCTAACCCTCTCACTCCCGCCTCAGACAGCCGCTTCAGCAGAATCTTATGGTTCACCGTATCAAAGGCGGCAGACATGTCAAGCAGGATCAGAAACGCTGCCTGCCTTCTGTCTGCACGTTTCTGAAGCTCGTCCATAGCGGTGATTAGGGCAGTTTCGGTTCCGTGGGCAGGCCGGAAGCCAAATTGATAGTATTTGATGACATTCCAGATGGTTGAAGAGGGTGTTGCTAACCAAACGTTCAACAATCTTGGCTGGGAATGGTAGCAGGGAGATGGGTCGATAGTTTTTAGAACAATCCGGGTCTAGAGAGGGCTTTTTTAACAAAGGAGATACTAACGCCTGCTTCCATTGTACTGGGACAGTACCAGTCACAAGAGATTGATTACATATTAGATGGAGTGTAGGGAAAAGTTCCTCCTCGAATTCCTTCCAAATCTTATGAGGCAGAGGGTCTAGGGGGGACCCAGAGGAAATCCCTCTGGCTAGTTTTCTAAAGGCCTCGTACGTACGAGATGGGAAATCAAGTAGGAGTTCATTCGGAACCGAGGCTGGCCCCGCCAACTGGTCCACTGAAGACCCAAGTCTTAGGTCGGAGGGAGGGACAGATTCCAGAGAGACTTCCAGGTCCCTAATGATGTGTTCAATTTTTTTCTTTAAAGAATACAGCAAGGTTCTCGCAAAGTTCTTGGGAAGGGACAATGGCGTTTTGGGTGCATTCAGGGTTAGTAACACTATTCAGTATATTAAAAATGCTTCTAGAATTATTGTTGGAGTTACAAATCATGGAAGAATAATATTCTGCTTTTGATTTCTTAATCAGGCTCTTATATTCTCAAACTTTATTTTTCCATACCTCCTTAAAGGTATCTTTGTAGTCACGTCTCCACCTTCTTTCTCCTTGTTTGCAACCCTTTTTCAGATTTTTTAAAGTATCATTGAACCAAGGAGCAGAGTCATTACCCTTACAGCTGCGTTCTTTTAGAGGAGCATGAGCATCAAGGATAGCTGTGATACCTGTGCATAGTGAGGTGTAATTTTCCTCTACTTGCTTTTCCCCATTAAAGAGTTGCTCCACCTGGAACACTTCACCTAGGGAGTGCATACGTGTAAGGGCTTTCCAGTCTCTGCACCTAAATTCCCTAGTCAACACAGGAGCTTTGTGATGGCCACCATCCATGTGTATAAAAAATTTGACAAGTGAGTGGTCTGTCCAATCCATAGGTAAGGTTTCCCCCATCGCCACCAGATGAGGAGCCGCGAACAACAGATCTAAAAGGTGTCCCGCCTAATGGGTTGCCCCAGTAACCAGCTGGGAGAGGCCGAAGCTTTCGCAGGATTGAAGTAAATTGCAAAGACCTTAGTCAAGGGCGCCATTGCGCCAAAGATTAAAGTCCCCAAGAATGATCAGCTTGTGATGGGAGAATGCGATATTAGTCAAGGTAATCAGTAACGCTTGTTGTTGCTGAAGGCTGAACGCCCCTGGTGGGCGATAGCATACTACCCCAGTAACAGTAGTACCGGAGTGGGCCTGAATTGATAAGCCTAAAAGTTCAATGCCCTCAGTTGGATCTAAAACAAAAACCTTAATGCTACAGGATGCAATAAAAATCACACCTACCCCCCCCCCACCTCTCCCACTAGGCCTAGGAGTATGTAGAAATGTAAACCCAGGAGGACATGCAAAGCTGGGGTCAACCAGGCAATCAGGACGAGTCCACGTTTCCGTCATGAAGAGGACGTTAACAGGATAAGAGGAAAATTAACATGAATGCCATCCTCTCATCATTTTTCGAACTGAGTGTCCAGTCATTCTGATAATGACCTGCATATAACACCTGATGCACTACTCATTCTTGAGGAAGTCCTCCCTTGTCTCCCTGGGTCTCGTGGCTTAGTGGACTAATGCTTCCACTGCAGGAGCCCGTGTTTGACCTCATGGTCACAGGTTCAAATCTTCGCGGGTCCACTCAGCCTTTTATCCATCTGAAGTCAATAAAATGAGTACCGTTGGGTAACAATAAACATCTGTTATTCAGCTCCTTGGGACCCTTGGGTGATAAGTGCGCTTTACAAATACATGTGTTATGTTATGTTTAATACGTCAGCACCATCAAGGGACATCCTTAGATAATTATTCACTTAAGTGGAGTATGAATTGATGACCACTCATCTCCCGTTGTCTTAAAGAGATCTCTTGAACCTATCCTTTCCCTGGCATACTTAATCTACGTACTACATTCCTGACATTCTGTAAAAGGATTTTCATTCCTGATAATATTTAGTTTTCAAGGACCACCACTTGACCCTTAAGGGTTTGAGGCCCTTCACCCCAGATTATCCTGCAAAATACAGTTGGGTTATTGACAGAACTCAGAGAAGATCATGGATCTTGCCTGATGCTAATAAAAGTTGAATACCTGTTGGTGGCTGCTACCACAGTGCCTGTTTTCTTTCGCAGGTATTGTTTCCTCTGCAGTTTTTCCGATACTGATAGCCTGAGCTGTCACCAAGGTATGCAGTGCAATGCTTCTTCCTAAGAAACTTTAGACCGCCAGCTACTTTGCTGCATGCTCTCCTAGGTTAGTGCATTGAAATATCCCATGGCAATGGTCAGTATCAAAAACAAGATGGATAAGCTAACGTAGGTATGAGTGGTAGCAGTGTCCCAGTTATCTGAAGCACTGATGCTTGGTACAGATTATCCAGGACTTGAAACTTTATTGAAGGTTGATCAGAAGCCTTGTATGCCTCAAAAACATGTTACAGTACACACACATTTAAAGTAGTCAAATAAGGGTTGACTGTATACTGTATCATATGTCAAGGACAAATAAATTGATATGCTAACCCCATACCGTACTTATGAAATCATTATTTTAACCGCGCCAAAAATATGCAGCAACCTTTATCGATGATGTTGTCATTTGCAGTGCTAGATGTTCGTAACATGCAGAAAATATCAAGAAAATCCACACTACTCTGAATGAGGCTTGATTAAAACATTAAAATTTCTCACTAACTTTAATCAAGCTGCATTACCCTGCATGTCTAGTAGGTATGGGAGAAGCAGCAAAATACTTGGAGGTCACTGCTAGAGTATGCCATTCAATTATGGGCCAAATGGAGAAATTACTAAAAAAGTACAAAGTAATGTGGAGAGGAGTAAAACTGAACAAAAACAAAATTATGACAGAAAAACTAAATTAAACAATTCCAACCAGGGGGTACGGCGTTGCTACTTTTTTAACCTCTAATATTAAATGTTAACGTCAATGGTAGTGATGTTATAAGGTTTTTAAAATAGGGGCCCCTGTTACTTATCATGTAGAGTTAGAAGGGTGGTTAAAAGAGAAACAATATATCATATGAACTTACTAACAAATTGGGAAGGCCTGGTACCAGTAAAGGCGAACCTCATCAGTCTTTGTGAGTCTCAAAAATGGGTTAGTTTATATAGGTGGACAAATAGGATTCTGGCTGAGGTATTGGGGAAATGTCCCAATATATTTTCTGTGATGCCAGGACAAACTCAATGTAATTCATCATTCTATAGTTACAGAGCAAGATATAGTCAATAGACAAAAAGCTTACAGGATAGGCGAGGCAAGGAGAGCAGCTGTGGAAAAGGAGGTACAGATAATGTTACACTTGTGGTAGTAGTTCAAAAAAGCTGATGGTATCAAAAGGTTTTGCACTGACATTGGGAAGTTAATAACATTTCTAAATGTGATGAATATCCTCTGCCTCACATGAATAAAATTATTAGAGTACGGGAATTCCAGTACATTATCACTTTAGAATTATAGGATACTGGCAGATGTCCTTAAGTCCTAGGGATGGAGAAATAACAGCTTTCTTGACTCCTAACATACTACACTAATTCACAATACAGTCTTTCGGCCTTCATCCACTATCCAAGGCATGATGAATTCACTACTCCAACCACACCATAAATATGCAGGAGCCTGTATGAACGATATTGTTATTTACAGTCCTACATAGTCAGAGCATGTAGAACATATAAGGAAATTCCACACTACTCTTAATGAGGCTGGATTAAAAATGACCCCAATAAATGTGACTGAGAAGTAAGCAGAATACATATCTGGGATACCTATAGGGCCATTGGCTGATTAACGCCTTGAAGAAAAAGTAGCATCAATAAATAATGTTTCTTTCCCTAGAATAAAAAAAGTTTGTAGATAATTTCTAGCTCTTATAAAATATTGCCGTAGGTTCGTGACAGGTTTGACCAACAGACCTAATTAGTAAGGATAACAGTACCAATAAACATTCAATCCCTAGGGGATAATGACGTGACCTTCACTTCCACAGTGTTCACGATTGAATGTTATGGACACGGAGGCCAATCAGGAGACTTTCCTTCTCTGGTCCATGGTGGTGTGACAATCATATCATACAGCTAATGCCATTATATCAGTGATGCACTGATGTCAGTTGCAGGACTAACACCCAGAGAATGCTTTCCTGGTTTCCCTACAAGTGCAGAAGGGACTGAAATGGGCCCCATTCCCGCAGTTCACAGAGGACAATGCCAAAAGAAAGATATCACTGGAAATTGGAGCAACTCAACCTCACATTGGGCCACTGTAAAAGGTGCAATAGAGTCTTCTCCCCTCCCTAGAGGACAGATGTGGGTTTGTCCCCAATTTGCCCCCTCTGGGGGCATTAAACCCAATGGCACCAGGGATTTAAAAATGGAACCAAACAAACAAAAGGATGTGGGCATATCTTCACCCCGGAAAGGGCAACAGAGACTTTCTGCCCACAAGGGGCACATAGGAGGCCTGTCATGATTGCATTTTTTGCGTTTAATCTATCTACCCCTTGCATCCAGCATTGGCCATCCCCCACCTCAAAAGGGGCAACCCAGTCTTTCAGAAATCCAACTGGATGTCTGGCAGATTTGTTAATATAATAATATATTATTGGGGTGGGGTCTGGCCCATCCTGATAAGAGGCCCAAACCCACCCCTAAAGCCTCAACAATCTTTTAGCTGCTCTGGGAACTAAAGCATCCACATCCTTATAGCAAGCAATGCTGATTGTTCTTGGTGTAGTTTTTTACTGATGGGACAGAGATAAATCCAGATTTTCCTCAAATTTTTGAGACCTAAGCTTCCTGAATCTGCATGGATCCACAAAACTTCTTACCACCCAACATTGCCTGCCTTTACCGATAACCTCCTACCTCACTTGCATTCCTTGACCTAGTACCTGCAACACAAAAGACCACAAAGCACAACATGTAGACATCAGCAATTGGGGTAGCTTTTAAATGTGGGTTTGGGCTCAGCCACCACCCAGTGAAACCTACCACTCCTAGAGATTTTCGAAAAACAAAAATGCCATGCAAACCTCGAACTTCTAAAAGCCGTGCAGATTTCAGAACTTTCCATCAGAGAAATGCGAAGAAAATACAGTCAATTTGGTAGTTATTTGAGTCAGTCTGGGGATAGAATTGTTTCTTCCCAGCATTAGAGCCTGATAAAACTTAACATTTTCTTCAGTTCAGTCTGGGGAAAGTATAGTTTCCTCCCAGCATCGGAGCCTGATAAACCCTGAAATTTTCTTCAGTTTACAATGTAAATTGCCATATTGTTCTACATGTAAATAGAAAGGTAAATATCAGGCCTTGAAAAAGCATTATATTAAGGTAATAGTTGCAAACGATGAGTTGCTCTTGCCTACTTGCCCCATTCTCTTTCTGCCATACATCAATGTCTGGAAAGGACATTGGTATCTGCTGGGGCTGATGTACCATGTGATGGGGAGAAGGTTGGGCCTGGCTTTATTATATGGCGAAGACGCAGGAACTTCTCACTAGAATGGCGGATGGGCTCAAAAACGTAATTTCAAGTTTTCTGTCATTTATTGAGGGCCTGGTATTGGAGACCAACTTTACAAAAGCATTTACAATGGTGTGCTGACCCCGAAATACAAAAGCTCCATACTTTAAGCATAGGTGGCATAAAACTGGACAGGCTGAGCTCCTTTACATAACTCGTCCTGGAATTTGATGATGCTTGTACTTGGTCACCCTGTTTAAGAAGCAGACAAATTTGTTTCACCCTAACGTTGGGTACCAAATTTCCCTTACTACTTGCATCGGCAGAAAGCCAGCTGCTCTGATTATAGAAATGTATAACCAGAAATGTCAACTGTTGCATATGGTATGGGGATTTGTGGCTGTAGAGATGTTGGGGGGATCCAGGTGGAGGAGAATAGATTTTTCCACTGACTGCTGGGTGTTATTTCATCAAAGATGCATTTATCTCTGCACCAGGATATAGGCATGGAGTATGTGCAAGGCACCACTAATGTAGCTCCTTTAGTCCTCTGGTGTTCAATCTGAGAGAATAAGGAAGCCAAGCTTAGCCGGGATCTCATTAGAAACTCCCTCTCTTGTAGCATGGTTAAAGTATATCAGAAACACCTTTTCAGCCCTGTGCTGCGCAGGTTTCTTTGTGAACACTAAGGGGCAGATGTATCAAGAAACCATTTTGCACTTCTCAAATAGCGATTGTTAAGGAATCGCTATTTGAGAAGTGCAAAATGGTATGTATGTAGAATTTCGCTATTTTTTAGCGATTCCTTAAAATTCCTTAATTGCGATTAGCAAATTGCTAATCGCAATTAAGGAATAATTTTCCTATTCATTTCTACGGGCCAGGAGGCCCATAGGAATGATTGTGCAGTAATTCTCAAATTGCGAATTCGCAATTTGCTAATCGCAATTTGCGAATTATTTTTAGGGTGCAGGGGTGTCTCATGGACACCCTGCTGCACCCCTGAAACTTACATGTGTGTGCATATGGCACACATACATGCCCTATGGGCATGTATGTGTGTCACATGCCACCTTCAAAATAGTCATATTTTGTTTTTTAAAAGGATTTCGCAAATTAACACGAACCTCAAATTGGTGTTAATTTGCGATTCCATAACCCGAATTCGCAATTTAAAAAAAGTTTCATACATGCCATTTAAGGAATCGCAAAATTGCGATTCCTTAAATGCATAAGCAAAATAAGGAATCGCAATTTTTTGCGATTCCTTATTTTGCTAATGTGTGATACATCCCAAAAAATGCTAAATGTCCGTTTGCGATTCCTTAAGGCCGAAATTCTGCGAATTTCGGCCTTAACGAATCGCAAAAGGCTTGATACATCTAGGCCTAGGACTATTATGAAAAAAGATAAACACTGGGCACATGACAGTATTTTTAGGCACAGGCAGGCTTCTAGGGAGACTGTGGGGGTGGTAAAACAAGTGGTGAGAGACCATTGTACAATCCAGGTGTATCCCGAGATTGCTCTCTATTTACTTTATGTGATGAACGTGCATGAGCGAACATTGTTGACCTGATTTAGACTGGGCTCGATTTGCTGGTTGATATGCTCTCTACTATGGCAAAATTCTACTGCAAACATAGGTTATTGTGCTTACACCGAGCAATCAAGTCAGTCCTTCTTGCACTTTGTTTTCTTCTGTAATTACTACCTACCTTTTACAAGGAGATTTTTATTACTATTTCTACGCAGGTACAGGTTTTTTAGCCAGTAACCTAATGATCATGGCACTTGCCATTCTGTTGCTAGTTTCTTGAAGTGTATTTTATTCCAGAGAAGGAGAATGCTATTTTAATTGCTTTTATATCAAGCACAACTTCACTTTACGCTTCTAGTCTTCTAATATATTGTTATAAAATGAAAAATGCACCATTGATTCTTTTAAGATGAAGCTTTCTAAGTGTTCCACATCGCGGGTGGTTCTCTCTCTCATTATATGCTTATATTCTATGATCTACTTGTGGAAGATCCAGTAAAGATTATTGACGTGACTTGCGCTGATCTTCATATTTTAATGACCCTTATTATCATGAGAATGAAGACAATTATTTTTATGAATCTTTACTAAGGCTCTATACTTTCACAAAAGACCTTAACAGCTAGACTGTTGTGACACACTGTACTACTTATATTTAAAAGATTGTAACTGACTTTTCTTGATGCCTACAAACATGTCCTGAAGTAAAGAAGAAAACCAGTTGTTGCTTATAATATGTTTTGATAAAGGTATATAAGGATGCAAACCATTGATAGAAGACAGATGACACCTAACTACCCCATGGATGGAAATGAGGGTATTGAATTAAACACAGTAAGAATCAGTGGGGTAAAATAAAGAGCAAATATTTAAGCTTAGTGTTCATGACAATTCAAAGAAAACCAATTGACCACACCACTTGCCAAAGTCAGTCAAATGACAAGTCTTTCTCTCATGACAAATGTTCCTACCCAGATAGACCTGATGGTGAAATTCTATTGAAGTGTGTTCATGCGTCTTGAAAAACTGCTTGATTTAAACCACCAACAACCTCTATTCTGCAAACTTCCTAATTTACGTCATCGTGACTTAGATGTTTTCACATAAATAAATTACATTTTATAAGCTAATTAAATCATCACATCTGTGCGCGAGCTACAGCGTCCTTACATCCTTGTGATTCATAGATTCATGACCTGTTCTCTGTTCACGCTGTGCTGCTTTCAAGTTCTGAACATAAAACAGCAGATTCTCCTTTATGTCTTCTTTTACCCCTCCAGCAATAAAGGCTGTAATGACAGGTGTTGTTAAACCATTTTATGAAAGAACATGACCCTCCTTCTGTCTGTATCATTATTTTTTAGAAGACTTTTTGTGGAGGGTACAAGTTACTTGCATACTTGTTGCAGCCATGTTTGAACTTTAGTTGTATTGCTGTGCAAGAAACTGCATTTCAAAGAGTCAAGAGTCTCTCAGTGCATGCCAATGAAGTGAATGAGATTTGTCTTCAGACAACTTCGTGCCATTGGACTGAATCCCTCACAGATAAAAATCTTCTACTCCAAATGTAAAGGTGTAAGCCAGTGCAAGGGCATAATGCTCCTTTCTTCCTTAAGCACAGCAATTTCCATTTTGATTTAACAGAAGTGTTGGATTGTGACAATTGTCTACCACCGATACATTACATTGTTACCTGACTAGGTAAAAGTATACAGGTATTGACAAATCTAACAGGTTTGTTTTTATTGTCACAACTTTGTTAATAAAATACAAAAGAATATGATTTTGATCTTAACATTAAAGTCATAAAAATACGTGCTTTGCAGCCCATTTCTCAAAGCTAACTTTATTACTTTGGGCTATTCACCATTTACAAGTCAAAAGTGCTCTATCTAGGAAATAATCATAAGGACTTAAAATATAGCCCCATGGGAACAAATACTAAATTGCTTTAAGATATTTTAAATAGTAATAAATATAAATAAGTTTAATTTAATGTTCAACAATATATATACAAAAAGACAGTTTTCAAAATTTTATAAAAAATGTCTTTAATTTAATGAATGTAACATTAATTTGTATATAAATAATTACATTACTTTATAACTAGTTCTATTCATAATGTTTAATAATTATTAATATCTAAAAAAATATTCACTTCAGGGAGAATTTTTTGTTGTTAATAAATCTTTAAAAACAGGAATGCAATTTAGTATATTTAAATTAAATAAACATTTTATTTGCAATAAAGTTCATACAGCCGGATTCATCATTGTCCCGTTTTGCGAGTCCGTAATAGTGATTATTAAGGAATCGCTATTAAGGACTTGCAAAATGGGATTCATGTAGGAATCGCAAAATAAATTGCGATTCCTACAGCTTCCTTATTTGCGATTAGCAAATTGCTAATTGCAAATAAGGAATGACTCCCCATTCATTCAAATAAGGAATAACTCCTAATGGCCCATAGGAATGAATGGGGAGTTATTCCTTATTTGCGATTAGCAATTTGCTAATCGCAAATAAGGATGCGATTTCAAGGGTGCCAGGGGAGTCCAAAGGACACCCTGTAGCACCCCTGAAATGAAAATGTAGACTGATGTTGCGCATACACATGTCCAAAGGACATGTGTGTGTGTAACATACAACTTAGAAAAATGCACAAAAGTGCATTTTTCTCAGTTTTCGCTATTTACCACAAAGTCAGACTTCGCGGTAAATAGCGGCAAAAAATAGAGAATTCGCAATTTTTCAAAGGTTCATGAATAGCATTTAAGAAATCTCAAATTGAGATTCCTTCAATGCGATCGCAATTTGAAAAATCGCAAATATTTGTGATTTTTCAAATTGCGAGTTCATGACCCATTGATGAATTGCAAATGCCATTTTTGCGGGCGCAAACGGCCGAATTTAGCGATTCGCACCGTTTGCGCTCGCAAAAATGCTTGATGAATCTAGCTGATAGTGCTGTCACATTTGTGTTAATTTTGTTCTACATTGACAAAACATATATATATGTATGTATACTGAATTTATTTTATTTTTTACCATATATTATTAGAAAAACTATATTTGAAGTTTATTAAACTTTTTACATTTTCCCTAATTTTAACTGTGGGGAGTTCTCCACATGCTTGTCACATATGTCCGTATAGTAAGGTCTACATAAAAGGTAAAAAGGCACAACACCCACGAAGCCTGAGAGTACCGATTTCAGAGATGGCAAGCAAGACTAGCCCCCAGAAATTGCCAGCAGGTGTAACTGGTGTCTGAAGAGGATAGTGTGAAACTTGACACCTGAGATCACCAACAGTAGGAACCGGTGGCTAAGCAGGAGGGCTCAGAGCTTGATGCCAGATGTTGCCAACAGGAGGACTGAAGGAAATACTAGTAGGGCTGGTACAGGCTAGGGAAGAGGAAAACAACTTAAAGGTTAGCCAGGAATATGAAACACAATGAAAAGACAACTCAAAGCATTGTGATGCAAGGAGTAACTGCAAGACTCCTCCTTTTATAGGGAGAGAAACAGGAAATTGCTGACATTTGTAATACACGTCTTTGCCCTATGTACACCAGAGTCTAAAAACCTCATATGTATTCTTTATTTTGTCTGTCTTTTTCGTCTTTCAGGTCAATTTGATTAACAAGGTAGAATCTTACCTTGTTTGCTTAGGTTGTGACTGATTACATGACTTATCAGAATATATTATAGAATCAGGTACGCTGTAGTGTAGGTAATCATTGCCCGGTCCTGACAAATTGCCAATAGACCCCTATTGGCCTAAAGTAGACAAGAAACATTTTGAGTTCCCTCTTTAAAAATGAATCATGACTGCTCTTTGGGACCATTGCATCCCACACAAGCAATATTGGTTTTAATTGGGTTAGTGAGCGTCACTAGTAAAAATGATCTAAACCCAGCATTGCTAAATCTATTTTAATCTCCATTTTCACCACAATACTTTCTACACCCGACACACCCACACTCATTAGACAGCTAAATAAAAAGATCTCCAGCAAAGAGCCCCTTTGCGGGTGCCCGTCGGGTATTGCAGCGCCGTCCAGAAGAGGATCAAGCCCAGATGATGATGAATGACACCTCTTGGTGTGTGTAAGGGCGCTTGCACCTATTAGAGCGCATTGCAATGACCTTACAGACTATTTTTTCATCTAAGTAACTGCACACTCTTACATTCAAGCTATCAGGAGCTGGTGGACCTATCCAAAATCTCCCGGTTCCTTTTGTTGAAATGACTGTGTGGTTGCATACCATATGTTTACCCCTGTTTCATTGGGTACAAGAACCTTAAGGTGTTAAGGAGTACCATAGAGAGCCAAGGAGTTTAGGACTTTGCAAGGGGTTATAAACAAATCGAATTTGCAGTTTAAAACTGCATTCAGGCTGCATTTGCAGACCTGAGGCACAATTTAAAGGGCCACTTAAGTGGGGGGCACAATAAGTGCTGCAGGCAACCCTATTCACAAGGCACCAAGGCAATTAACATATATTAAAGAGACTGTGCTTCGTTTGGAAAATATACAGGATACTTAATATTATATTTGTGCAATGGCAGTTACTATGGGTATAGTGATGCTGAAAAAGAAGACCAATCACACAGAATGTAATACACAGGACAATAATATGTGTGAAAATAATATATGTGTGTTATAGCATCATAGAAAATGCTGCTCAGTGTCCCAGCATCACTACACCAATGGTAACTACCATTGAACATTAATAATATTAAGTATACTTTACATTGTCTACATGAACCACTGTCCCACTAGTAACATCTAATTTACAGACCCTAGGTGTATGTTATGTTATTTTAATGTGTTATGTGATTTTAATTTATTACGTGTTCGAATCTGCCCCGAAGGGATATCTCGGCGCATGACCACGACAGGAGGACAGGCAGAATTGACCTAAAATAGGTAGGTCTTCAGAGCCTTTCTAAAAAGGAAATGGTTTTCACAATGACGAAGTTGCGTGGGCAGATCATTCCAAAGGTGGGAGGCAAGGAAAGACAAAGATCTGCAGCCTGCCCTGGCCCTCCGAAACCTGTATACTTTAGGCAGGGCTTGGTGCGGGGTCTAAAAAGTCTCAATAGAGTATAGCCAACCCGCTTGGCCATAAAGAGCACAGTGGGTTAGGCAGCATCATTTAAAAATAATTCTCTTTTTCACCGGAAGCCAGTGTAAAGACTGAAAAAGTGGGGTTGAGGCCTAGGGAGCAGAGGGAGATTGCAAACAAGGCGTGCAGCAGTGTTTTGGACCACCTGAAGCTCAGAGGAGATTTTCATTGATGGAGACCAGGAGTTGCCGTAATCAAGGCAACTGATTACCAAGGGTTGAACCAAGGTTTTCCTTGAAGAACAATGTAACAGAGGGAAGACTCTTCTCAACAGACATAGCATTTGGAAGCAGGACCCTGAGGTGGCCCAAGTGTTTTCTTTCATAGAAAGAGATTGGTCTAAGCGGACTGTGAGGTTTTTTACCACCAATTTGAGTGAAGGGCTGGAGCCCAGCTCAGCTTGCCACCACTATGGAGTCCAAAGAAGTGGCGCTTGTCCAAAGAGCATCATTTCTGTTTTCGTAGGGTTGAGTTGGTGTTGGTTTTCCCACATCCAAGTGGCTATAGCCTTCATCCCGGAGGATAATAGGGCTTTAGATTCAGACAAGTTGAAGCCAAAAGAGAATATTAGCTGCGTATCATCAGCGTATGAAATTATCTCAAACCCAAAATCTCTGCTGATCTTAGCAAGGGGGGCCATGTAATTATTAAAAAGCGTAGGGCTCAGACAGGAGCCCTGGGGTACTTCGTAGTCATAGAGGCATAGTTATGGATCTGCAGGGGCCAAGGATGATCCTTTGGGATCTCTGTTAGAGGAAATCTGCTAACCATTTAAGGGTCATTCCTTGGATCCCTAAATCCTGGAGTCTGTCATGAAGTCGGCTGTGGTACACTGTATCGAATGCCGCTGACAAATCTAAAAATAAAATCTGATTTTATGGGACTTTAGCATCAATTGAGCATTTAATATGGTCAGTAATCACAAGCAGGGCTGTCTCGGTACTGTGGAGAGGTCTAAAGCCAGACTGAGAGATGTCTAATAACTGGTTAGCCCCAAGGTAGGTTGTCAGTTAACGATTGATATGTTTTTCCAGCAACTTAGCCAATGAAGGGAGGAGAGAAATAGGTCAGTAATTAGCTAGACCAGTGGGTATACATTCTTTTTTTTAATGGGCCTGATTAAGGCCACCATCCAGTCCGATTACTTTCCTGGAAGTAATAGATATATTGATTAAGGAACAGAATTTCGATGCCAGCTCAAAAGCAAGCTTCGACAAGACTGTGGGGAGGCAAACATCTAAAGGAGAGCCAGACCTCACGGAATTTAGAAGGTTAAAGGTCATTTCTGGGGACATTGCCTTGAAATTACATGAGTTGATGAGAGAGTCTGTGATAGGAGGAGGAGCTGCAGGCCTCTCGTGTGGCTCAGGAATGGTAGAAGGGAACTATATGTATGGCTCCTTGATTTTTCCCTCAAAATGATCAGCCAAGGCGTTTCATAGGGACCGACATGGGGTTGGATCGGAGGCGCAGGCCGCTGGATTTATAAAGGACTTAAGAGTTTTTAGGGAGTTCCCTGATTCATCAATTATTTTTGCAATATGAATTTTGTGGGCTGACTTGATGTTAATCACACACAGGGGGTGTATAGAGTACACAACTACAACAGAGGAAAATTCCCCAATTTGGAAAAACTGCCCTCACTCACATACTGAAGTATGTGACATGCTTCATCATAGGGCCTGCTACAAACGCCCTGGTGTAGCCACATTCAGGGCGGAGCATTAGGGAGGGGGAAAAAAATAAATTCCACGTGACAAGACGTACAATACAGTCAATTAATACGTACAATGAATAACATACATGAGTGATGAAACGTATAAGTGAACACCTCGTGGATCTGATGTGAATGCAACGAAAAAAGTGCAGTTAGGATGTGATTAAAACTGATTAGGGGTGCCAATAGAAAGTGTTGCTTTATTAAACCCAATTTTGATACCCCTATCAGGATTAAAAGTGATGAGAAAGGATGGGAAAATGTCTTATTGAGAAAATGAGGTTCCTCATGACTTCCCTCCTACCACTGCTAGAGTCAACATGTTTCGACCGCTTCCATTGTGCCCCAAGAGGTCACTTCGGTCTTCCTCAGGACTGTCGCAGTCAAATCCACTCGTCACCCTATACCGTAGTTTGGTCACTGGGTTTCCCGAAAGTAGTTGGTCTCATAAATCCATACTCATCCGGGTCTTTTCAATCATACAGTGGAGAAAATATCCCCAAAGTAGAGGGAAGAACATACACTGGAAAAGAGTAAGGGATAATAAGAAGGGTGCAGGTGCCCCTAGCCTGGCCAGACTTTATGTTGGAGCCTTCGAAGAACTCACAGTGCTGAACACGAGTGGTCCATGGATGAATCACTTGAGGTTGTGGAGACGTTACATAGATGACGTCTTAGTGATATGGAGGGGCGAGAGAACATCTGTTGATCTTTTTCTTGACTGGCTTAATGCCCAGAATCCGTTCCTCCATTTCACTTCGACCATCACCAAGACCAGCCTACCTTTCCTGGACCTGGGGATTGAACCCAGTGGCGGCACCTTAAAAACGAAGGTCTTCCATAAACCTACGGATAAAAATGCCCTATTGGCCTTTGAGAGCTTTCATCCCCGCTCCTTACGGGAGAATTTACCAGTAGGACAATTCTTCCGGATTCGGTGAAATTGCTCTGAAAGGGATGATTTCACGGAGGAAGCAAAAAACCTTACCTCAAGATTACAACAAAGGGGGTACCCCACCCGAGTCATCAAAAAAGCACGGAAAAGAGCATTCAATGCAAACCGGGATGCACTACTGTCCAAAAACATGAGACCCCAGACCAAAAAACCTGTCTTTGTATCCACCTTTAACACAGCATCACAACAGATCAAAAAACTGGTCTTAAGGAATTGGAAGATACTCAATACAGGGGGTTTGAAAATTGAGACACCCCTGTTCTCATTTAGACGGAGTCAGAATTTGAGGGATCTTCCTATACATACTAGACCCAGGGACCTGGGACTAGTAAAAGAGAATGCCGCTGTAACAGGTTTACCTATACTGACAGGACACACTCGTTGTGGTACATGCAGTGTCTGCCACTTGACGAAGAATTCCATTTCTATTGATTTAGGACTCTGCACCCCCTGGGAACAGAGATCACACACCAATTGTAATTCCCAGGGAGTGATTTATCTGCTTACTTGTCCCTGCCAAAAAAAGTATGTAGGGATGACTAGTAGAAAAGTAAGAAGCAAAATCACGGAACACCGAAGTACAATAAGATGTGGCAAAACGAACACCAAACTCACGGCCCATTTCTCTGAGAAAGGACACAGTACAGAAGATCTTAGGTGGACCGTGATAGAGAAAATAAAACCCAGCAGACACCAAATATATGACCAAAGAGTGTTACTGCAGCGAGAACAATGATGGGTTTACCGCTTAAGAAGCCACAAAGTGGGATTAAATTATGACATCCCTTGGCAGACACTTGGGAGACAACTCTAAATCAATCTAATCCTCCAATAAGGCCATGGTCACTTCTGATTACCCACTCAGGCATGTCATCTGTGCTTAATTTCTCTAGAATATTAATACATTTGGGACAACACAAAGGACACAACCATACTATCATATTATTAGTTGATGGGTAGATATTCTAGCTGGGAGCAGGGAACAGCCTACATCTTGAATCAGGGGGTCTTTGTAGCCATCACCACCCCGAGAATGATACTGATTATTTCATCTTAGAGAGGCATTATGAAGGATGCGCCCTAATTCATGGGTCCTCTTGAACCTCTATTACCCGCATACAGGGGATGGTTACCTTGCTCTGGTAAAACATTATGATAGTCATAGATACACACACCAGACGTTACACTTTTCCGACACTATTGGGACCATTGAGATCTTACAATAGAGCCTATATTACACCATCATTATTCAGGAATATACCTGGTTCAATTGTGGATAATGAGATCTATGATCAGGGCTAGCTACCATCCATTACAGCCAGTAGTTTCATTTATCAACATTCAATTGTGTACAAATTGATACCCAAGGTCGGGGTCAGCCATCATCATCTACTGCTGATAGTCCCCTCCTCTATTATCTCCGCATGGGTAACACGCTTTTCATGCCAAAAGACTTAACAGCCGCATTGTTCCTAGTACCGTTCATGCTGTTGCTTTTATTTTTATTTTTGCTTATGTTAGGGTTGCATACCATCTTGCACAACCCGTGGTCATCGCGGCATTAGGAGGAGAAACCGGGTCGAGACTACACTTCCCAACTGCCCCGCATTCTGACCGTGTCGACGTCGGGACGCCATGACGCCCCTGATGCCGGACGGCGGGGGCGGATCGGGAATGGTGGTTTGGTAAATACAGGAAAGGACGCCACGACTTCTAACTACGCGGTGTCACTGGATACAGGTTTACTTTTGGGCAGGGACGGCCTAATTGAACGGTAAGGTGAATGGGGGAGCACTTTAATGACCGGCGCTCAACCAGTTATTTCAATATCGCCAAAGGGGCTGTTGCTAATTACTTCATACGCTCCATTCCTCTTAGATTGTGTTCACGGGCATACCCTCCTGACGGGCACCAGTTCGAGTTTATGTAGCTCATAAACTCGGTAAGTTCAATTTAATTGTAAATCACAATCCTCATTTTGATGTTTTTAAACTACTTGCCTAAAATATGAGTGGCTCACTGGTGGAGTGTGTGTGGGCTCATTGGGGTCCCGGGCTCGGCTTGGGGCAGATGAGTGTATGTTTTGATTCATGACCATACTAGTTTATAGTCTTGATCCAAGACTCAGTAATTTGAACTAGTCTTTTTGAAATGTCTAATAAGACAACTTATCCTAAATGACATACGTTTAAGTTTGTGTGGAACGTTATTGAAGCACAGTCCTTTCAAATGGAGAATCACCTGAGTTAGTAAAATAGAATTCTCAGGGAGGAATTGAGTAGAACTATGGGGGGCGAGCACCTGCACCCTTCTTATTATCCCTTACTCTTTTCCAGTGTATGTTCTTCCCTCTACTTTGGGGATATTCTCTCCACTGGTAACCTTAGGGGGCCTGGGGTATTGGAGTTTAAACTTTTGGGGCCCTCTCCCCTCGTTGTGTAGATCTGACTTGATGTTGACATGGTATCCGGTAAGGGCCAGTTTATATATTTTTTATCAGCGGGAAGATTAATTGAATGCCATCTCCTTCCCAATCTTTTACAGGAGGGTTTCTCAGTCTTTAGGTTGGGCGTATACCAAGTGACATGGGGTCTATGGGAACATGTTTTTACCATTGCTGTAAGGGGCAATTTTGTCAAAAGCCAAGTTCAACGATATGTTAAAATTAGAGAAGGCTACGTCTACATCATGGGGCAGGGGAGGCACTTGTCACTTGGCCCAAGCCAGTGTCATAACTTTTTGCCAGTGTCTAGATAGTTTGATATAAGCTGTAGGGAGTTGGCTTTTAACCTTAAGAACAGGGAGATGGAAATAAATCAGAGAATGATCAGACCAGAGTACAGGTTTAGGGAGGTCAATACTAACTAGAGGTGTCATTGAAAAAATTAAGTAAAGTTTTTGGCCTGCAGTGTGTTTGCGGCCCGAAACTTGTTGGTATTGTCCCAAAGTTCCTAAGTCAGAGAATAGTTGGTGAGTGTCAGAGTTCATAATATCATCGCCATAAAAGTTAGAAATCTCCCAGTACAAGAAACTGCTGAGTAGAAAGAGCATGAGGGGCTATGAATTTTAAGAGGCTATAGCAAAAACATTTTTGGGGCAAGTCGGGCGATAGACCAAAGCACCTTTCCAAAAGAGGTTGCAGGAGAGGTCAAATTTCAAAATACAGGATTCCACCTGATCCTCTGAGATAGAATCAGTTATTGTCACATTAATATGTTGATCAAGAATAATGGTGATACCCCTGCCGACCTTGTTGACTCTGTCAAGTCTAAGCATTTTGAAATTAGCTGGAAGAGCGGAGGAGATGGAAGAGGTAGAGGTGGGATTTAGCCAGGTTTCTGTGAGCAATCCTATCTCATAGTAAGAGAAAGAAAGAAGGTCCCAAAGTTCCACAACATGTTTTGTCAGGGATCTCATATTAATAAGGAAGCAGTTTAGGCTTTTGTCAGGGGTAGGGGCATAATTCGGAAAAAGTATACATGGACGCGAAGACACTGCTAACAGATGAGAGTCCTTGCAGGGACTTGGTTGGTGGGTAAGATACCTTTGGTGAAAGACAGACTTTGAAATCTTCATTTAGGCATGCTAGAGGGCTGGCTCAGAGCGTAAGGGTAGAGGCACTGGTAGAGTGGTCGAGGGACTTCAACTGTTCTGGCTCCTAGCAACAGCCTGGTGTGGACGGGAGCAGATGGGCTTGCCTTTGGCATGCCATTGGCACACCCGCTGCACATGGTCGCTGCACGTCAGTGCCAGAATCGCAAAATATAGCCTGCCTTGCATTAAGTGATCGAGGGGCTGGGCATCCGGAGAGTGGAAAGAAAGTGAAGATATACTTGCTCCACGTAAACGGCAATGGTATCCCATTCAACTTGGGACTTATAAGTAAATTAAATTTATCAATGAGATGTAAGCCAATTTTACCAT
Organism: Lissotriton vulgaris; assembly: GCF_964263255.1. Lineage (NCBI taxonomy): Eukaryota > Metazoa > Chordata > Amphibia > Caudata > Salamandridae > Lissotriton > Lissotriton vulgaris. The sequence goes on from NC_141691.1 coordinate 454,737,671, forward strand.
ATTTTAGGGAGGGAGAACGAGCACCTTAGCTCTGGTTATCAGTGGAAAAGCTCACAGAGTCCTAAGGCCCGAAAAAAATAATTGAGAAAAATAGAAGGGTTAAGGCCAAATGTTTGGGGGAACACCACCTAAGGCTGACAGTTCTAATACTTGCGCTAGAAATAGATAATGCAGTATCCCAAAAGTGCATGCTGTACACCTTCATTGGGTGCCATTGGCTGAGTCTATCTGTAAGATTGATGTACAGTTTGAGTCAAATTCAACCTTTTGGACGCTATAATACACACAAGAAATACTAGGCCTTTGCAGAATTTTCAATTCCACCGTAGGAATTGGAGGAATTTTGGTAATTCTACATTACTCTTGAAACACAGAATTACTGATAAATTAAAATTCTGCCATTCTGCTGGCAGAATAACAAATTATGCAGATGTTTCTAAAGTTTCGAAACCACTGAAAATACTACTCGGAAAATCATCAGTAGCTATGTTAGTTATGTTGTTTTCATCATTATGGGCATTACATTCATCAGACTAACGGGACTAAAGGGAAAGATGTCCAGAACACAAGGCATCCTAGTGTCTGGGATCAAGGGAATGAGAGGCAATATTAATGGTCCTTGTCTGCGTCCTCCTAAGCCACTCTCCAACGCACCAAAAAACAGCCAGGACTAGTTAAATGAGACAGCGGTATCCACTTGAAGGAACATTGTTCTAATATGTCAACCCAATGTGCTGTGCATCTTCCTATTCATAAGGGCCAATGATTTTTACAAAACTGTTCGGCAAGGTCGCAGCCACTGCCCAGGGTATTGTGCTTCATTATCAGCCTATCACACGCACCAGAGAATAATCTAGTGGCCAGTGGGCTCCCTGTATTGAGAGGGAGTATTTACTATGGGTAGTTGGGGAATCCAATATATGAGGTAAAAATCTTAGACCTTTTCCAAAGTAGCCCCTTTAATGTTGGATGGGGCAAGAGATGATTACACTTAGCTAGAAAGTGCTGCCTAGGGGAATTTACACCAGAATGTTCATTTTCCTTTTTGAGCATAGAATAGCTGCAGACACCTGCTAGGCTGCAAATTTCAAAGCCCGTCCGTGAAATTTGAGAAACTTAGGTAGCCTACAGTACATTTGAGGATCAGTTGGTCCTAGTCCTTTCACTATGGCAGCTCTACAAGTCCTTACTCCTCCGTCAATAAAAGCATTTTCTAATAGAGACCCTAGTGCTGGCTGTAGCTTCGGGGATATGCATATTAGATAGATGAGACCTTTATTTTTGCTGCCACAGAGGAGGCATGCAGTGGGGCCTTTGTCTATCCAGCTTGGTTGGTCTGCTATCAAAATTGTTAGAGTGTGACATTTAACTAAAGCAACTGCAAATATCAGGAATACAAAGAATTGTGAAACAGGAATGCTAGAATATAATCTTTCAGTCATTGCAGAAATATGTTTTACATATAATCATGACTTACGTGAACCCCTATCCAAGTGTGATCATTAAAGTTATGGAAATAATTGGTTTAGACAAGCTTACTTTAGAGGAACAAAATATATTAATTGATTAAATTACAGATGGGCTCTTTAATGTATTCAAATCAATGTTATTGGGAAACACGCCTGGGTAGGATGGGCTCTAATTAGTTATATGGCATACATCTGAATTTTTTGGCCCAACAATTGAATCTGAATGTATTGTACTTATCACAGGAAAGGATCTTCCACATTCATTAACAAAGGAAAAGTTGAGAATTTTTCTGAAACCAGTAAACTTCTGACCTAATTGGCCACTCACTCTGTTAAATGTGCATTATACAATGATCATAAAAATCTTTGCAGCAAGATTGGTATATATGATTCACAGGATGACCCACCAAATCCTGGCCTGGTTTTTACCATGGCTGCTTAGTGACACTTACATTCATTAGGTATGGGGAACAATATATTTTTCTGAAACAGAAAAGTTAGAATTAGTGGATGGTTTTTCAATGCAGTGAAGGCATAGGATCAGGGATAAGTTAAAACACATCCGGCATTAACTTTCCATCCAAGTTCGAGTTAGTAAGAAAAATATATCACAGTGCACATTCTATGTTATTACTAGAAGAAATGGGAGTGGTAACAATTTAAATTGAATAACAAAGCATGCAAGGATGACAAATTGCCTAACACTTATTTGTGTTTTCCATAAAACCCTTCTCCACATATATAATGACCGAAGAACAGATCAAGGCCCAACCAAATATATTAGGAGGGAATGAGATTCACATATATGTAGATGTTACTGTGCAATTTTACAACTTAAGCAGAGCAATATCAGAATGATTGTTGACCCAATATTTAAGTTTGTTAAAGTTCCTGAGTATAGAATCAACAAGTCTAAACTGAACCGTTTTGCCAATTAAACTTAACTATGCTAAAGTATTAGCAAAAATAGAGCATGCATTTAGAACTGGCACCATTTTTTAAATGTCTATGGTAGGAAGCAAATTAAAATGAGTCGATATGTTGACTCTACACCAGTGTCTCTTTCTATTTAAATCCCTTCCATGTACCTTGAAATATTCTTTTCACACAAAAAAAAATAAACCTATCACCACGTTCATCTGGACTGGCAAACATGGGCAATGGGGAAGAAATGATATGCCCCTCTGGTGCAGAAGTAAGTGGACATTATCAGAGTTGGTATTGTATTAATTATTTATCCACCATAGCTACCTTCATCAATTGAGGTGCTATCCTGAAAATGGAAAGTACATTTGATATGTAAGATTGTGGATTTTCCGCTAAATTTCTGTGCAGAAAATTCTTCAGAAAAACTAAATTTAGAATATTATAGGAAACATTTACTAATATTTCATGGAATGCCATGAGCAAGGGAACTTACTGCGCTGCACTGTGTAAAAAGGGAAAGAGCAAAAATGCTCCATATTTGCAGAGATATCTATATTTTTTCACTCTCCTTGCATTGATGCATTCATTGGTTTGCTGACTAGCACCAATGCAGGCACCCTGGAACCATAGTGCTGGGTGCCTGAGTTAAGGGAAGAATTGTTTTGTGTAAGGCAGAATACTTTCTTAAGAAAAAACAATATAAACAATCCAAATTGACAAGCGTGGAGAATCACGACGCACGCACTTAGGACCCGGCCTCTCCGGACCCCGCCCGCTCCTGGTCTCTGGTGGTTGGTCGGGCGGACGGCCCAATCGGCGTCCGGCCGACCCATTTCCGCTCTGGCGATATCGCGTGACCCGAGGGTTAGGGGGTGGAGACTCTGGGCCTATTTAGGGTCAACTCCCTGTGACTGGGGTCTCTGTTCCCGCTATCACTCCTGGATACCTGACTGCTCACGCCGGCACCTGGCCATTCTCGTGATCCAGGCCGGCTTTCCGAAACTAGAAGCAGAAGGATCGAGCATCGTTCGTGTAGCCAGGTAAGAGGTCGAGTGCCTCGGGGGGCCTCGTGGGCAGCCGTGAGTCACGGTGGGTGCTGGGAAGGGATTGGAGTGTCGCTGCCTTACGGGGCTTACGGCTGTGTGCGGGGATCCTCGTGGTGCGGGCTCCTGCCGGGCGGCGTGAACGGTGCTTAGGAGTGCAGGAACAGGGAACTCGGGGCGCATTAGGTGCTATAGCAAGGTAGTGCGAAGCGCGATATAGTTAGCATGGCGCCAAAAAAGGGAGGGCAAAAGCGAAAGGAGTCTGAACCCGAACTAGCGCAGATTATGAAATTGCTGCTAAAAAAGTTGAGCAAGGAGGCTCCCGATAGCGGGGACGAGAGCGATTCTTCCTGGGGGGAGCAGCCCGAGGCAGTGGAGCGGCCGCGCAGGGGGGTGCCACCGAAGGCCGCTTGTCCACCAGTTAAGAAGAAGGCCAAGGCGCAGCCTAAAAGGAAAGGGGTGAAGAGTAGGCCTAGCCCTGCCGGGGGGGAAAGAGGACGAGGGATCAGTAGGTCCCGTCCCCACACCTCCGTTAGATGCAGAGCGGGTTTTCCCTTCTGATCCTATGCCGAATGTGGCCACGCCAGTAGACCCAGTGGGTTCAGTTTTGTCTGAGATTAGGGAGGCGCTGAAGGCGTTGGCCCCGGGAGGCGCGATATCATTAGTCACGGTCCCTCCAGCCCCACTCCCACCGCAGCCGGTGGCCGCAGTGGCAGCCGCTGGCGATCCGTTGGACAGCTTGCTGGTGTCAGTTTCCACATTAGGAGGCCAATTATCAGCCCCGGAGAAAGTATTAGAAAGAGTGAGCGCTGGGGCGGCGGCACCATGGGTGCCCCCGCAGGCCACAGAGCAGGGCGCGCTGCAGGATATTCAGAGGCAGTTGGTGCTCTTAGTCGAGTCGCGCAAAGCGTTGCCCAGTGTAGCGGTTGGAGCCCAGCCCCCTGCAACAGCGATAGCGAGGCCATCTACAGGAGGTAAGCCTGGGGATGCTACACTGAGGAGCAGCAAGATGGGGACTAGTCAGGGGAACGTGTTGTCTCAGTCGGGGATGTTAGCTACGCATGTGAGTATGGAAATGTGAGAGAAGATTTGGAAAGGTGCCTACGTAGATGTATTCTCCCTTATCAGGCCGAAGAGGCGAGGCGAGGATTACAAGGACAGGGATGGGAAAGAGCACTCTTTCTGAGAGCGGAGACCTAGGATAGAGGAGACAATAACCAGTTGGTTGTTCGGCTTTCACGTCTACGTCTCAGTGTTGTTGGAAAAGAGGCCTAAGTTGGCGATTCCGCTGGTGTTTTATACTAATAAGATTGTAAAGGCTCACGCCACCCACGGGGGGTCAGCCTGGCTGACATACGATAGGGAGTTTCGCTGGGCGAAGGAGGAAAACCCCTCCATTTGTTGGGACCAGGTTGAGGTCAATGCTTGGTTAGAGAGTGTAAGCAATAGGGAACACCCGGCGAGACAGCCCTTTCGGACTTCCCAGGGAGGGCTGGGTGAGAAGAAAGGCACATGTTGGGCATTCAATGGCAAAGGTTGCACATGGCCCCCAGGGCAGTGCAAGTTCAAACACGCCTGCGCCTACTGCGGTCACCCGTCCCATCCCGAACCAAGGTGCAACAAGAAATCCAAAGAACGGGGGGAGCACAGCCCCTAAGGATATTAAGCCCCCCCAAGCCTAAATTGCCTACTCCAGTGAATATTGAAACAATGTTTTTTTGGTTGAACAAATACCCGGACAGGGCAGCTGCTAGGATGTTGTTTGAGGGTTTTTCCAAGGGATTTCGTATCCCAGCGTCTCATGTTCCCCCTATTAGTCAATATAGGAATCAAGCAGGACCCGTCCCTCAGTTGTGGCCACAAAGGTGGAAAAAGAGCGGGCCTTAGGCTGAGTAGCAGGCCCGTTCCCGGCTCCTCCATGGGTGAACTTTGTGTGCTCTCCTCTGGGAGTAGTGCCCAAGAAGGAGCCGGGACAATTCCGGATGATTCACAACCTATCCGCACCAAAGGGTGCATCGGTAAATGATGCCATCGACCCGGCAGTGTGCTCAGTGACGTACTCGTCCTTTGATGCCGCGGTTCAGAAAGTGAGGGAGCTAGGCCGGGGGGTGTTGCTAGCGAAAACAGATATTGAGTCAGCATTCCGCCTGCTGCCTGTGCATCCCGAAGATTACCATTTGCTAGGCTTTCAGGTTCAACAGCAATTTTATTACGATAAATGTATGCCTATGAGTTGTGCAGTTTCCTGCAAGTACTTTGAGACCTTTAGCTCCATGCTGCAATGGGTGTTTTCGGAAAAGTCAGGATGTACAGATGTGGTGCATTACTTAGACGATTTCATGGTGATGGGCCCGCGTCCTCAGATGCCTGCGCTTTGTCCCTGAGTCAGCTGGTGGCCATGTTGAAGGAATTTGGGATGCCGCTGGCACCGAGCAAGACGGTCGGCCCGGACACGTGCAGGTCCTTCCTGGGCATTGAAATTGACACGGTAGCGGGGGAATGTAGTTTGCCGATGGATATCAGTTACAAGTTCTTGTGGGTCAGCTAAATTCTGCTTTACGCATCATTCCCATGGGACGCCCTTTCTCGAGGTCTATAGCCAGAGCGATGGTGGGTCTCACCCAGAAGCATCATCGGGTGCGATTAACAGCTAGGGTTAAGGATGACCTCAAGGTATGGTGAGACTTCCTGACAGATTTCAATGGGCGGGTAGTGTGGCCCGCGCCGCCGGTGTCCAGTGTTAAGCTAGGCCTATACACCGACTCAGCCGGGAGTGTTGGATTTGGGGCGATCTTGGGACCTTCCTGGTGCGGGGCGGTCTGGCCAGCGGAGTAGCACTTAGCAGGACTGACGAAGAATTTAGCTTTCCTAGAGCTTTTTCCAATTTGGGTGGCAGTTACGGTCTGGGCAGATTGCTTCAGGGACCGGGCAGTGACCTTTTGGTCGGATAACATGGCGGTGGTTCAGGTTATTAACCGACAAGGGGCGACTTGCCCGCATGTGCTTAGGTTGCTGAAGCTGTTGGTGTTGGCATGCTTGAAATTGAATTTGACTTTTAAGGCTGCGCATATACCTGGTGTTGATAACCATGCTGCTGACGCTTTGTCTCGTTCCAAGTTGCAGGACTTCCGGAGGTTCCACCCGCAGGCGGAAGAGCGCATGACGACGTTCCTTACGTCACTGTGGAAAATTGGAGCCCCGCTTTAGCGGGGCTGGTAGGTGCCGCTCTGAGTGATCGCACCAAACGTGCCTATCAGTCGCAGTTTAATGTTTACAAATCATTTGTGGAGCAGTTAGGTGGGGCGAGAGTCTTTTCAACTGAAACGATGTACGCCTTTTTACAGGTTCTGCGGGATCAGGGCAAAACAGTGTCCTATACTAGGGCTTCCCTGGCTGCGATAGGCTTCTTTGCTAAACAGGCAGGGGAGCGGGACCCTGGGGCTTCATTCTTAATCAGGAAGGCCTTAGCGGGATGGGCCCGATTAGACGGGACACGGCGGGACTGTCGTAGGCCTTTGGACCTCCCGACCTTGATTGATATTTTGGGGGTACTGCCTGTTATTTGCCAGTCACCATTCGAGGGAATCATGCTGGGGGCGGCCTTCTGCCTGGCCTTCTATGGGGCCTTCTGCCTGGGGGAGATTGTGGGGGCCTCCAGAGTAGACCACGGGAGTGCCTGCAGCTCAAGGATATCTCCATTTCCCCGGGGGGCCTGGTATTGCGGTCGAGACGGTCCAAAACAGACCAATCAGGAAAGGGGGGCTACATCCAGTTGCGGCCTGCCCCAGGCATAGCTGCCTGCCCCGTATCCCGGATGCAGGCGTACCTGGCCCGACGCCCAGCAGGGAGGGGTCGGCTCTTTTCGTCCACGAAAATGGGGATTGCCTGTCTCAATACCAGTTTAAGGCAGTCTTTGGGTTGGCTCTGGGGAACCTGGGACTGGGAGCAGCGGGCTATTCTTCTCATTCCTTTAGGATTGGCGCCGCGACTTTAGCGGCAGGGGCGGGTCTGCCCCCCAACATGGTGAAAGGTGTAGGTCGCTGGACCTCTGATTGCTACAAACGATATGTAAGGCCTGAATTATTGTAATGCATATGTGTGCAGGGTCTAACGGTTCCATCTCTCTCCTTTCTGATTAGTATGCCCGCTTCCGTGGTATGGGTACTCGGGCACTCTTTCATGCGTCGCGCGGCGGTGCGCTTGCAGCGAAGAGAGGTGGTGAAACCGGCCGCATTGGGCGAGACCGAATTCGTATGGCATGGCGTTGGAGGGATGCGGATCCGACACTTGAGGCGGATCGTCGAGGAGCTCAGGGCACGAGAACACAAATCGCCGGATTGGATTATTTTGCATTTGGGAGGCAACGACATGGTCAACAGGGGGCGCTTGGCTGTCAAGGAAGCCCTACTAGCAAAGTTTGCCTGGCTGGGGCATGTGTTCCCATCAACGAAAATAGTCTGGTCTGGCATGATATCACGCAGGGCATGGGGCCCAGGAGTGTGTCCTAGATCTTTGAACGTCTCGTTGAGGCGATTGAACGGCGAACTAGCAAGGTTGTGCTCAGTGAAGGGCCGCTTGCACTACCTCCAGCACCGGATGATTTCCGGAGAAGCAATGTACCACCAGGATGGGGTGCATTTGTTGGACTATGGAACTGATACGTTTATCCAAGAACTTTGGTCATTTATTCTGAACGCAGGTAGGGAGGGTGTCAGACCTGTGGGCCTTGGCCACCCTTGTGGCGGAGAAGAGACCTGCGATCAGTAAATAGTGGCTAAACAAGATGGATGGGAGCCCGCTTGCCGGGCTCCATAGGCCAGCTCTGAGGGGGGATATGGCAAGCTCTCCACTGGGAGGAAGTGACCACCGGCTGGGGAGGCTAGGGCGACAGATTTTGAGCCTCCCGGGCGACCCTGGGCAGCCTGGTGGTCGAGAGGTGGGCCCCGGTAATGGCGGACAAGGATAGAAGGGCGGGACCCACCACTCTAAGGGGCAGGTGCACGGCACTTGGCGTAGGATACCCAGTTGCGAGATGCGAACCAGATGGTGTTCCTCCCTTAGGGTTGGGAAGGTGATGGAGCTGATATGCTCATAAATGTAGTTATGTTATAACTTGTGATTTTAGATATGCATGTTATTGCTTGTCATGTTTATACAATCTGTGAATAAACATGGCTTTTTTAACCCCACCTGAATCTCTGGTGATTTCAAATGTGGGGATCTTGCATCTAGGGTAGTTGGGCGGTGCGGGCATATCTGGAGGGTACGGGTCCTAAGGCTTTTCCAGCTTTACAAAAGTTTACAAACCTGTGATTTCATCAAATCGCGACATAATGGCATAACAAGGAGAAAAATAATTCTGCCTATATATGCATATGGAAGTGTGTGCCTAGTATAAAATATCCATTTTAAGCAATAGGCATGTGAATGCTTTAGGACATTCACAGATTTTATGGATCCTACTGATTTATCTTGGGAATCCCTTAATATTCAAAAAATGTATCCAAAAAATGAGAGTGACCTTCTGAGAGCTGTTCTCCAACATTTCTCCACTTTCCTTTCTGTGTCACTTCCAATGAGTTCTGAGTGTATGCATCGATATAGTACTGTTGAAATAAGAGTGCACAAAGAATCTGGCTCTGTCCCTTCACCTCACAGCACAAGCGCACTATCTACAGCATCCCCTTAAGGTTCATCACTCAGTCCAACCCCCTTCAACATCTACATGATGCCGCTAGCAGAAATAGTTATAACCCGCGACATCAACATCACTTTCTACTCCGACAACACCCAGCTCTTCCCCTCTCTCTCAGAGGTTCTCCAAGAATACAAAGATCAATTTCCACAACTGCTTGAAGAAAGGCTCAGCCTAGATGAAGGACAGCTGCCTGATGCTCAACATGGACAAAACCAAAAGACTACATCCACATCCTCGGCATCATCCTAAACAGCAAACTCTCCATGAAATGACAGGTCAATGCCATCTCCTCAGCCTGCTTTAACACTCTCCACATGCTCTGCATCAGTACCAGGAAAACGGTGATGCAGACCCTCAGCACCAGCAGCCTAGACTAAGGCAACACACGCTATGCAGGTACCTCCAGCAAACTCATGAGAAAACTCCAGATGATCCAGAACGCAGACATCAGACTGATTCTCAACCTGCCACTAAGGACCCACATCACCGTCATTTCTTACCTGGGGGCATACCTTGTGGGCCATTGTACTCTGCCCTCCCTGACCCCCATAGCCGCTGCCTACTTGTCTCCCTCCCGCCGCCACAGCTTCGATCCCCAGCAGCCGCTGTGTGGAGGGGGACCTGGAAACTACAATCCCCAGACTCCTCCGTGGCGGAAGCCACCGCCACCCGCATTTCTTGCACCAGGAGCCGCATAAGAAGCAGTACAGCCCCGGTGGAGCGGGCGACATTTCTTTCCTGGAGCATACCTTGTGGGCCATTGTACTCTGCCCTCCCTGACCACCATAGCCGCTGCCTGCTTGTCTCCATCCCACCGCAGCAGCTTCAATCCCCAACGGCTGCTGTGTGGAGGGGGACCTGGAATCTACAATCCCCAGACTCCGATGCCGCGGAAGCCGCCGCCACCTGCATTTCTCGCGCCAGGAGGCGCATAAGAAGCAGTACAGCCCCGGTGGAGCGAGAGACATTTCTTACCTGGGGCATACCTTGTGGGCCATTGTACTCTGCCCTCCCTGACCGCCATAGCCGCTGCCTGCTTGTCTCCATCCCACCGCCGCAGCTTCAATCCCCAGAGGCCGCTGTGTGGAGGGGGACCTGGAAACTACATTCCCCAGAGTCCTCCGTGGCGGAAGCCGCCACCACCCGCATTTCTCGCACCAGGAGGCGCATAGGAAGAAGTACAGCTCCCGCGTTGCGGGATCGCGCGTGGGTCGCGTCGGGTTAAGCCTGGGACAAGGGCGGGACCGTCTGTGGCCGTCCGGGGCAGGACGAGGCTGGGCTGGGCCAGAGATCTTGGTCGTTGCAGTTGAGGACACCTAACACTTACGAAGTGAGACTTATGAACCCTTGGTCGTGTATCCTTATTTGCACTGTAATGAAATAGGAACCTGGGTGGAAGCAAATTTTATTATCTATCTTAACTTGTGATTCATGATAACTTTAGTACTATAGCACTTTATATATATAAATACCGGGATTTGCTGCTCGTTTTAATGATGTCTAAACAGAAAGTTTTGAAAACTCCGCTAGTGTTAGCCAGTGCTACACTGGACAATTATTTAGTAAAAGTGGTTAATAAAATTAATAATGAAATTGATGAGGTCGCATGGCGATTATCATTAGGCCTGGGCAGTCTCCCTATAGAACCCTCTACACCCTCTACTTCTCTGGCTGCATTAGCCTTGGATGATATTAGCGAACCTAGCAACTCTGGTGTAATAACAATTGAAGCGCCAGTTCAATTAGCGACAAAGCCGGTTGTACAGGACGTAATCCCTAACACTCCGGAACAGTGCTCCCCGGCTCTTAGAGCACTAAGGGCTTGCAGGAAGGTACAAACTAAACGTGGGGGAAACCGTAATAAAAAGAGTAGAAAAAAAAGGAGTGGAAACACCACCAATAAGCACTGTAGGTGGCGAGGAGTTAATGGATAATAATGGCACAGTTAACATGAATACTGAGCAATTTGATCTTTTAGTCAGTATCATAGGTGCCAAGATAGAAAAGACCATTAAACCCTTAACGGTTAAATTGGATTTGATCTCTGCAGACGTTTTAAGATTAGGAGACCTCTTAGTTGCCCACATTGATAAAGCTGGAAGATCTAGGGCGGATGAGGAGGGCATCAGGGCTAGTAAAGATGTACCAAAGCCAGCTAATTCGGCAGATGCTGGGGGGATAAGCGTAATAGAAGCAGCTGCGCTCGACCCCCAGCCGATAGTATATCAGAAAAACAGATAACAGTACCAGAGAGCAAGTTGGGGTTGATAGAAGTTAAGAAAAGCCACATTATTAATCTTCCCCCCGATTGTGCACCTTATGTGGTCGTCTTAACTAATGTTCCACCCTTTGAAAAATATACGACCCGGAACCAGCAGGAATCACACGACTCCCTTAAAAATAAAACTGTGTCCTGGCTTCATAAGCAATGTGGTTTCTAACCTTCTATTCTGATCAAATATTAACCGCCAGAAGGGTAAATTGGAATGGTAACTCCAGAAAGAACTGTAGGGGCGATTGTGTTATTGTCAATTTTAAACATCCTCAAAACGTTGCAACTGTTCTGTTAAGAGCTGCCTCTTTATCTTATGACGAGAACAGTGTATGTGTATGCCCACTTGGTTTCTTCTACAGTCATCTTGTTAAAGTGCCCCTTGATTATAATAGAAGTAGACCTTTTACACCCATTCATTGTCCATTATTTGAGGTACCAACGCAAAACCGCTATCAAGCCCTAAGCTCCTTAGATGCTAATGATTGACATACCCAGGCATGTCGGTCTCTCCTATGCGTGACTCCAAATAGCCAGGCAATCGAAATAAGTGAGAAGTTTATAGACTCTGAGCCAACACTGATGATCGATTTGAGCTCGATCAATGGCAGTGGAGATACAATGAATGGTAAGCCTAACGCGGGAAATGGCCTAAATGAAATGAACATATCAAATAGTATTAGAACAAGGGGTATTAATGGCACAACTATCGTTACCTGAAACATTGCAGGATTGAAACATAAGGGCAAGGTTCTGGGCTGGACGAACCTTATTAATGCTTATGATATTCTCTGTTTCCAGGAAACGTGGTGTAAGGAACACGTCAACTATGAGGGGTTTGTTTCATATAATTTATTGGCACAGGGCTCTACATCAGGCAGAGCTAAAGGTGGCCTTTTGACTTTAGTTTCTATTAATCGGCCAATTGTAGTAAAAAGGTACCTGACTGTGGGAGCACATGTGCAGATTCTTTGGCTATATGAGAATCAAGGTCGTAACATATTACTTGTAACTTATTATAACAATGTCTTTGATAACACTAGGACGTGAGTTGTAAATAACTTGTCTATTGTCATGGATAATTTAAATGCAGAAATGAATGTATCTTTTGATTTTATTTGGATGGGTGATTTTAATATCCCGATATGTGAAATGTCTACTCAAAAAGTCTGTGGGGTTAAAAATAATGCTGGCTCGGACGTCCTGCATTTTCGACACAATAGTTATGGAGAAATATTAAATATATTCATGTGTAGCCATGATTTGGAAATTTTGGATCTCTCCAAAGATGATAATGGTCAGATCATCCCTACCTTTAAGAACCGGCATACCAGTTCAGTTATTTATCATGTAATTGTCTCCTCTAACATTACCCCCTATTGTGCTGCCCCAAGGGTTGCAGTCACCTCTTTGAGTGATCAATATTGTATTATTCTAGAAACTACCCTTTGGGGCGGCAGACCTGTTGGATCGGGGGTTACAGTTACCAATGTGAAACAACATAGACCAAATGGTGTAAGACTAAGATGGAAAGGGGAGAAATCTAATGAACTACTAGGCTCTATTGTCAAAGAGTGTTTGATAGATATTACCCTTATCCTTGACAACAGCATTAATTTTGCACGGGTTTTATCTGTTTTTAATGGCATTAATAAATGTATTGACGCCAGTTCACCGGACCTGACAGAGTACAGCGTAGAAATAGACCAGGCTGGTTTGATCACACATGTACTACATTATTAACAGAGTTAAAATATGCACTCGCAAAAAACCCTAGGGACACCAACTTAATTATTAAACTAAGATTAGAGTATAAGCACGCTTTGAAACAGAGGAAGGGTGAGCTACAGCAGCAGGCTTGGGACTTTCTTAACCAAGCCGCTGAGTTATCAACAGTACATTATTTTGGACCACAGTAAACTCCCCCTTCCTCAGGGAGGAAAATACGCCGGAGCTAACCTCTAATGTCTCTAGCGATGGATGGGTTTCACATTTTTCTAAAATTTTTAACTCTGATATTTGTAGAGATACCAACCCTGGAAAGTGGGTTGTTTTACCGTTGGATACCACCGTCAATGAGGTTGAGTTGGGCATACGTGCTAGTAAGGGAGGGAAAGCCCAAGGACCTGATGGGGTCCCTATTGATGTTTATAAAGCAGCCCCAGAGATATGGAGCCCTCTCCTGGCTATTGTATTTCATGCTGCAGTATGTACCGAGGCCCCCAAAACTTGGGGGGAATCTATCATAATCCCGATACATAAGAAGGGCAATAGGTGTCAGGAGTGCCACTGCAAGAGTCCAGATGATTCCGTCTCGAAGATGACCAATCCCAATACCTCCAAGAACCAACCAGTGTAGCAAGGAATTAGACACTTGACACAACCAGTTAGCCCCTAAAGGGAAAGGGAAGAGGGGACGGAAAGGGGAGGTGGATGGGGATGGGAAAGTGAGAGAGAGAAACACAACACAGGATCTCTTCTTGAGATATCTGTTCGTCTCTCCTGAAGTGTACCGGGCTTCTCGGAACAGTTTAGTAAACACTGATACTGTTGAATGAATGATACACAGAAAAGTGACAGTTATCATTAACTATACTCTTACCCTCTGAGAGTATATCCTCTAAACTTCAGGACATACATACCAATAGAGAGGTAAGCCCAATCCTAACTTCGTGGTGCAAGTTCTAGATCATTTCTTATAATTGCATTTGCTATATCACCTTGAACAAATGAGATATTCAGTGAATGATTCGCTTTTTCAGTTTTGACCTTTAACTCCCAACTTGTCCCCAACTGGTTAGTTTGCACACAATCAAACCTTCAGCATGCAATAACTCAGTCTTACCTTGCACAAATATGTAGAAGTTGGTAACTGGTTCTGTAGACTAGAAACAAGAGAGAACAGAACACAGAACCCCCAAATAACCACAAGTATACAATGAGTTGTGAGAATTTACAGATTGACTGTTCAATTGGAAATGCAGTTAGATTCACTGCTATTCACTCAAGTACCATTGAACACTCCAACATTACTAGGCATCAACACTAAATAGTTTTGTTTTTTAAATACACAAGAAAACAATTGCACAATTGTGTTTTGACCAAGTTAGTTTAAGTCTTTACATTAGTTCGCTCTTGGTTTTATCAAGGTTTGTTTCTTACCCCGATGTTCCCAGTGCAACAGCGCTTAAATAGTCTTACTTGTTTGTTGCTAGTAGGAACCTTAAAAGCGGGGGACCAAGGAAGTTCAGGACCAACCGGTCCGGCGGAAACGGAAGTCTGTCGAGTCGTCGAGTCCGGAGACCGGAACTGGAAAAGGAGCCGGGGAGCCAAGGAAAGAACGACTCCGATGGAAGGTCGCTGGAGGTTGCTGGATCCGAAGAAGGGAATCGGGTAAGTGGGGCAGGCTTGCTCAATCTCAGAAGAGCAGTGTGAGAGGCGAAGCCGGCGGGCGGGGCTGGAAGCGAAGCGTTCAGTCTTCAGCCGGCAAGACTTTTATAGTCTTTTGTGCACATGTAGAACAATGACAGTTCAGCGCACCTGTCCAACGTGCTCTCACGGATTTGCATAACGGAGCGGCATAACGGAACAACAGTACCCTTGATTCAACAAGCATTGTCCCAACCAATTGCACGAAATAACCAACAAGCATTTCCTAAACCAATAATCTTTAATGTGTATAGAAAATGGACATTATACCACTCATTAATCTAGGAGATTCAGGCAATGATTAAGTTTTCATGACAGTTCCCCCCCCCCCCAAAGGCCTTCTCAGAGGTCGTGGTTTGTCTGGATTCATTGTGTGAAACGAACGAATCAAACGAGGAGCATGGACACTGGTTTCTGGTTCCCAAGACCTTTCCGAGCTATCATACCCCTTCCAGTCAATCAAGTAATACAAACGTCCCCTGATTCTTTTAGAATCCAGGATTTTTTTGACTTCGTATTCCACATGATCACCTACAATGATTGGAGGAGGTGGTGCATCAGGACGAGTGCCCGGGTGTACAGGTTTGAGTAAGGATACATGAAATACTGGATGTATTTTGTACTCTTGAGGTAGACTCAATTTCACAGATACTGGGTTTATCATTTTTTCAATGGAAAACGGGCCTATGAAGCGAGGCTTTAATTTTCTAGGTCCCTCTAATTGTATATTCTTTGTTGACAACCATACCTGATCCCCAGGTTTATAATCTGGTGCTGGTTTCCTATGTTGATCCGCGTACCATTTCATTCTGGCTTTCTGTGTTGTTAGTGTCTGTTTGACATGTTCTTGGAATTTCCGTAAACTAGCTAATCTTTCAGATACAGCTGGCATATCCGATCTGTTTTCTGGGAAAATGACTGGTAGCGTTCTGGGATGTAAACCAGTGAGGAAATAAAACGGGGAGCAACCTAGAGCTGAGTGTACTGTGTTGTTATATGTAAATTCTGCCAATGGCAAGGCTTCTGTCCATTCTGTAGATAGTGTAGTGGTTAGACAGGGCAAACTTTGTTCCAGATATTGGTTAACTTTTTCAGTCTGACCGTCAGTCTGGGGGTGAAAGGCCGATGAAAGTGCCAAATCTATACCCAACTGACCACTCAACTGTTTCCAAAATTTCGATAGAAATTGTGGACCCCTGTCAGATATGATCTTTTGCGGTAAACCATGTAAATTAACTATGTTTGTCAGAAACACCTTACTGAATTCAACTGCTGAAGGGAGTTTTGGTAAAGGAATGAAGTGTCCCATTTTTGACAATAAATCTACCACTACTAGAATTGTGGTCATGCCTGATGATTTGGGTAGATCAGTAATGAAATCTAAGCTAATAGTGTGCCAGGGTGTCGGAGGAATTTCTAGAGGTTGCAGTAAACCCTTAGGTAAGGAATGTGAACTCTTTTGTCGAGCACATACCGGACAAGCTAAGATGTATTGTTGGATGTCTGCTTTCATATTTTTCCACCAAAAATGTCTTTCACACAATTCAACTGTTTTGTTAATACCTGGATGGGCTGTGATCGCTGAGTCATGACTCCATTTAATTACTTGTTCTCTCAAACCTTTTGTAGGAATAAACAGTCTGTCCTTTAGAAAAAATAGCCCTTCTGAGACTGTTGTTTGTTTTTGTTCCAGCCACTTCTTTTGATCTAATTCCCTTATCTGTTCCTTGAGTTCGGATAAAAAGTCACCCTGAGAAATTTCTGCGCAGATTTTTTCTTCAGGAATGATACTCAGTTCCTCCTTATCCAATTCCTTGTGTTGTCACAGACTAGGCGTGAAAGAGTATCTGATAGTAACTGTTTAGCTCCTGGTCGATAGGTGATTAAGAAATCAAATTCACTAAAGAATTGTAACCATCTCATCTGTCGAGGTGTGAAGGCTTTCACTGTGGAGTAAAACTGTAAATTTTTGTGATCTGAGAAGACTGTTATTGTATGTTTAGCTCCCAAGAGGTGATGCCTCCATTCATGGAAGACTGCCTTGATAGCCAGAAGCTCTCGTTCTGCAATCGTGTAATTCTGTTCGGCTGGTAATAACTTCCTGGAGTAAAAGGCTATTGGGTGGAAGTTACCGGAGTTTACATCTTTTTGCAGAAGAACCCCCCCCAATTGCAGTTTGTGAGGCATCAGATTCTACAAAAAAACGGTCTATCAGGGTCTGCGTGCTTAAAAATTGGAGCAGAGATGAAAGCCTTTTTCAGAAGGTCAAAGGCATCTTCTGCTTCAGAATTCCACTGAAATCTCTTCCCTTTCTGTAACAGACTGGTGATTGGAACAACTATTTCTGAGAATCTAGAGATAAATCTCCTATAAAAGTTGGCAAACCCTAGGATTCTTTGTACTTCTTTTATAGAGGTGGGAGTTGGCCAGTCCAAAATTGCCTTTACCTTTTTAGGATCCATAACGATTCCTTCGGAGGACAACCAGTAACCTAAGAATTCAACTTTGGGTGTGTTAAACACACACTTCTCCAATTCGGCAAATAATGAGTGATCTCGTAGTTTTTGGAGAACTGACCTAACATGCAACACATGATCCTCAGGTGTTTTTGAAAAGATTAGAATGTCATCAATATATACAATGACGCAAATATCCAACAGATCATGCAAAACTTCGTTAATGAAATATTGGAATGCTGCTGGGGCGTTGCAAAGGCCAAAAGGCATCACTGTATATTCAAATAGACCAAATTTTGTGCGGAAGGCGGTCTTCTATTCGTCACCTTCCTTTACACGTATCAGGTGGTATGCCCCGCGGAGATCTAGTTTGGTGTAGATGGTTGATCCCTTAACTTGGTTCAAGAGTACAGGTATTAGGGGCAATGGGTATCTATTCTTTATTGTGGCCTTATTTACAGCACGATAGTCGATGCAGGCCCTCAAGTCTCCTGTCTTTTTTGCTACAAAAAACAACGGGGAAGAGACTGGCGAGGTGGAATGGCGAATAAAACCGAACTCCAAAAGTTCGTCTAGGTATGTTCGGAGGTATTGATTTTCTAGCTCGGTTAAAGCATAAATGCGACTGCAGGGTAGAACTGCTCCTGGAATTAAATCAATCCTTCAATCATAAACCCTGTGAGGGGGTAACGTGGTAGCTTTTACAGGGTCGAAAACATCTGAAAAATCCTGAAATTCAGATGGTAAGGCTATCGGGACTGATTGAGAGACTGCACAATGGAGAGGTTGTTTAGGATCTCTATGTTCCTGGTAGCAATGTGTTTTACAGAACGGTGAATCTAAAGTCACAGTGCGTTTCTTCCAGTCGATCTTTGGGTTGTGAAGTTCTAACCAAGGAATACCCAGTATGACCCCAAAGGCTGGCGTGTCGATAAGGTCAAACACGGTTAGTTCGGTATGACCATTTTCAGATAGAAGAAGTAAAGGCTGGGTATGGAATCTTATGAGACCAGAAGAAAGTGCTGATCCATCAACCGCCCGTACTGGTTCTGGTTCCTTCTTAGGGACTTTAGTAAGGTTTAATTTTCTAGCGAATTCTAAATCAAAAAAATTCCTAGTAGCTCCAGAGTCAATAAGTACTGGAATGCTATGCTTCTGTTGATTGGTCAGAATTAAGACTACCCTAATGGTTAAGTGTCGTGGTATGTGATTAATAACATTGGTTAAGTACTGCAAGATCTTGCCATTTATTTCTCCCGAGGGAACGATCTCTCCTTCCCTCGAGAAACCTAGTTTTCCAACTCCAGTGGTGTATCTTGAATAGTGGCCATAACTTTCTTTTTAGCTGGTCTGGAAGGACACTCTTTGGCGAAATGACCCGCCTTACCACAATATAGACACAGATTAGCTTTTCTCCTTCTATCCTTTTCTTCCTGAGATAAGGGTCCCTTGATGCCTCCAATCTGCATTGGTTCTACCTGAGCATTCTTGTCTTCAGTGTTTTTCTTTTCTACCTTGAAGTGTAGGGCCCCGAAATCTGTCTTAGGTCTTTCTGACCTCCTTTCACCTAACCTATGGTCTAACTTGACCACAAGGTCTTGAAATTCTGTAAAGTCATCTGGTAGATTCACTATATGTGCTAGGGAGTCTTTTAACTCATCTCTAAGTCCTCGATAGAATAAAGATATTCTTTTATCTTCAGGCCATTGTGTCTCGGCTAACAAGCGATTAAAGGTAGTTACTTAAGAGATTAGATCTCGGGAGCCTTGACGCAAATTTAACAACTCATTGTCAGAAGCATGTAAGAAAACATGTTTAGCAAATAGACTAGACATTGCATTCTTAAAGTGAGTCAAATTATGTAGCAAAGGGTCATTTTTGTCTACCAAGGGCATGGCCCAGTTAGCCGCCACACCTCCTAAATAAGAGATGATGAAGGCTACCTTAGTAGTGTCAGAAGTGAAAATCTGGGGTTTACACAAGAAATGCAACTGGCATTGACTCATAAAAGATTTGTAGTGTGAACTATCCCCAGTAAAACGTTCTGGATTAGCTAAGGGGACTGGTTGGGGGGATACAACAGTAATCTGGGCTGGCTGACCTTGACCTAAACTTGAAGTTTGAGTAGCATCCATGTTGAGCGACTCCATGGGATTAGTCAACTACAAGTGGAAACTTGGACGGTTGTTTTGGCTTCGCTTTCTGTCAGGAGCGCCACTGCAAGAGTCCAGATGTTTCCGTCTCGAAGATGACCAATCCCAATACCTCCAAGAACCAACCAGTGTAGCAAGGAATTAGACACTTGACACAACCAGTTGGCCCCTAAAGGGAAAGGGAAGAGGGGACGGAAAGGGGAGGTGGATGGGGATGGGAAAGTGAGAGAGAGAAACACAACACAGGATCTCTTCTTGAGATATCTGTTCGTCTCTCCTGAAGTGTACCGGGCTTCTCGGAACAGTTTAGTAAACACTGATACTGTTGAATGAATGATACACAGAAAAGTGACAGTTATCATTAACTATACTCTTACCCTCTGAGAAAATATCCTCTACACTTCAGGACATACATACCAATAGAGAGGTAAGCCCAATCCTAACTTCGTGGTGCAAGTTCTAGATCATTTCTTATAATTGCATTTGCTATATCACCTTGAACAAATGAGATATTCAGTAAATGATTCGCTTTTTCAGTTTTGACCTTTAACTCCCAACTTGTCCCCAACTGGTTAGTTTGCACACAATCAAACCTTCAGCATGCAATAACTCAGTCTTACCTTGCACAAATATGTAGAAGTTGGTAACTGGTTCTGTAGACTAGAAACAAGAGAGAACAGAACACATAACCCCCAAATAACCACAAGTATACAATGAGTTGTGAGAATTTACAGATTGACTGGTCAATTGGAAATGCAGTTAGATTCACTGCTATTCACTCAAGTACCATTGAACACTCCAACATTACTAGGCGTCAACACTAAATAGTTTTGTTTTTTAAATACACAAGAAAACAATTGCACGATTGTGTTTTGACCAAGTTAGTTTAAGTCTTTACATTAGTTCGCTCTTGGTTTTATCAAGGTTTGTTTCTTACCCCGATGTTCCCAGTGCAACAGCGCTTAAATAGTCTTACTTGTTTGTTGCTAGTAGGAACCTTAAAAGCGGGGGAGCAAGGAAGTTCAGGACCAACCGGTCCGGCGGAAACGGAAGTCTGCCGAGTCGTGGAGTCCGGAGACCGGAACTGGAAAAGGAGCCGGGGAGCCAAGGAAAGAACGACTCCGATGGAAGGTCGCTGGAGGTTGCTGGATCCGAAGAAGGGAATCGGGTAAGTGGCGCAGGCTTGCTCAATCTCAGAAGAGCAGTGTGAGAGGCGAAGCCGGCGGGCGGGGCTGGAAGCGAAGGCTGAGCTCTCGAAGTGACGCTTTGTCTGCCCAAGAAGCGAAGCGTTCAGTCTTCAGCCGGCAAGACTTTTATAGTCTTTTGTGCACGTGTAGAACAATGACAGTTCAGCGCACCTGTCCAACGTGCTCTCACGGATTTGCATAACGGAGCGGCATAACGGAACAAGAGTACCCTTGGTTCAACAAGCATTGTCCCAACCAATTGCACGAAATAACCAACAAGCATTTCCTAAACCAATAATCTTTAATGTGTATAGAAAATGGACATTATACCACTCATTAATCTAGGAGATTCAGGCAATGATTAAGTTTTCATGACAATAGGTGAGATGTAAAAAATTATCGTCCAATCTCCCTTCCAGACTCCTCAGTTAAGATCATGAGTAGAGTTATGCTGGCTAGTCTAGAAGAGTGGGTTGAGCAAGAGGGCATCTTGGCCGACAGCCAGTTCAGATTTAGGAAGGGTCGGGCACGCTTGACCAGTGCATAAATTTAGACTTACTGATTGGGAAGTACACCCAAGCTAAACATGGTTCATTATATCTCTTCTTCGGAGATCTAAGCAGTGCCTTTGATTTGGCTGACCATTCCATAGTATGGCCAACCTTGCTACAGCTTGGTGCGCCGGAGGGTATAATGTTTTTCCTTGCCAGGCTGTACGAAAAGTTACAAACATGCATGCGCTACGGCACTAAAGGTGAATGTACCCCAAAATTCAGTGTCAAAAGAGGGATCAGACAGGGCTGTGTTCTGGCCCCACTACTTTTTATCTTATTCATTAATGAAATTGATGTGATTTGAAAAAATGTAAATGCGGATGCTCCCCAGATCAATGGTGTTACTGTGCCGGTGTTATTATATGCGGATGACGCCGTGCTGCTCTCAAGAACTCCCCTTGGATTACAGCGTTTGATTAACAGTTTCTCCATTTTTATAAAGGACAGAAAACTGTTCATCAACAAGGGAAAAACACACACTATGACTTTTGGGGTAAAAAGCAAATCCTCTAACGTCTTTTTTATTGATAGTGAAAAGGTGCAACATGTAGATAAATTCTGTTATCGTGGTATAACCTTCTCAAAAGATAGAAAGTGGAATAATGAATTTAATAACATCCGTAATAAAATGGCCAAAAACTCTCATGGGGTTTTTAGATTTGCGGCAAAAGTTGGGGATAGACGTACCAGGGATATGATTCAGATCTATCAAGCTAAATGTGTTTCAACTGCTCTGTATGGGGCGAGTGTATGGGGACACAGTTGTGATTATAGCCTGCAGACGGAGGAAAATAATTTTCTGAAAAAACTTTTGTGCTTACCTCCCACTGCTCCTACTGAGCTGATCCATCGGGAACTGGATATTAATTTCCTAATCGATCTGTTATACCTAAGGCCTCCTATGATCTGGCGTTCCATCTGGCTACAGGATGAAACGTTTTTTAATAGATCTATAATAGAGGATTGTCTTCTATTGGACAACCACTCAAAAATTCCCTGGTTAAAATATGTTGCTGATTCCTTTTCTGAAATTTTTAATTTAAACATGTTGGTCGACCCTAGTGCTGCATCTCTGATATCTAAAGCAGAGCTGAAAACTAAATTTTTGGCCTTCAGAGTGAGGAAGCGGGCATTAGTTAATGGATCTATGTCCACTATCATGTTTTATAATAGATTTACTATTACTGAAGGTTTTCCTTTTTATTTAGTTATGGTGACTAGGCCATCCCATAAGTTTGTGCTAACCAGATTGAGGTTTGGAGTTGCACATCATTTAGTGGCTCTCCCGAACCTTAAGAAATATCCGATAGGACCTTGCTTGTGTGATGGCGTTTTAAAACAGAGCACTTTGCACTTTTTATTATTATGTAAATTGTACAAGAACTTATTGCTTATTTGAAACCTATGTTTGTTAAATATAGCATACATACCGTTAATCAGGCATTGAGATTAATATTAAATCTGAAATCTGTAGATATTTGTTTTTATAATGCTACGTTTTTAAATCAATCAATTAATGCCCGGAAAAGTATGTTTTTTTAAGAATTATGTCTGTATTTTCGTACTTCTTTTTTTCGAATTCTGTAATATTTGTTATCCAATGTGTTATCTTGTGCTTTTATGGTCATTTTATATGTGCCGAATAAAGCTTCATGAATTGAGTTGAATTAAAAATTGACCCACATCACCCTACACCTGAGAGACCTCCACTGGCTCCCCATCCAGAAAAGATGCCAATTCAAGCTTCTATTCCATGACTACAATGCCCTTTACAACCAACGACCTGCATACTTGAACCCCTTCCTGAACTTCCACCAACCACCCAGAAACCAGCACTCTGCACAAGGACCACAAATTCGCTCCTGCCTCACCGGAGTACACTACTTCTCCCACCTCGCTGCCAAGTCCTGAAACACCATCCCCCCACCTCCAAACATCACCCTGGCTGACGGATTTTAGAAAGGGACTCAAGACTTGTCTCTTTTACAGATCCCACAGCACAGCTCCTGAATCACCATGAGGGTAATAATCTGTGCTATACAAGAATTGCATGATTGACTGTATCCATAAAAATCTAAGCGCACCAGCTCCTGATAAAACAGAGGCTCTTGAATAGTAGTGGATCGAAATGTGTCACGTTGCACAGTGTAAATTGCGATAGGTAAAATTCAGTGTTGTTTTATTTTCTGTATTTTTACTGATCTTATATTTATTCATTTATGTATTGACTGATAGTTTTGAAAATTAACATTTCTATTGCATAGGGTTCAGTTGTGGAATGGGCCTTGGGCTGACAACAAAAAATTACCTATGGTTCTGATGAGTGAAAGAATAAACATAGGTCACCTCACGGAGGTGCCAAGCCGCCAAGAAAGTGATGAATCTACACCCACCTATCAATGTTCGATTTACATGGGAGTTGATTTTTCACTTTCACAAATGCACTAAGATTTGCAGAAGTAACCCTGTAAAGCAGCAACAGTAACAGGTTTCCAGGCACAATCCTAGAACATCTTTGCACGTTTTTGTTTTTGCCAGTGTGAAGCCCATTCTGTCTGCCTGATGATGCTCTAGCTAAAATGACATTACTTTTGCGTAATACCAATTTTTTTAATTACTTTTCACTCTCAGCAAACCTTGTCCCTAGCAACTCAAATGTATTTAAAGTGTTTCATTCCCATTTTAACAGTGTACATGGGTTTGATATTTAATTTGCCAGGAATGCATCTCCAACAATATATTGCTCTGGAACTCCCAGTCCCCACCCCACCACTGCTGCAAGATTTACTCTTGTGCAGTATTTCGCCAATGTGGGGGAAAAATTACGAATGTGAAAAAGGACTAATGAGTGCAAAATGACATTGGTAAATATCTTGCACTTTAGTTATTTGGGTCTGTATGTCAGACTTGCAAATGGAGATGGCTCAGTGAATGTCATGGATATAAATCAAAACTCAGTCTCGACCCAAACTTTATAGCAGTAGAACTGCACAACTCTACAGTCTGGTAAAACCTAGGGGCATATTGATGAAAAAGTGACATGGCTTAACAAGCCACCTTGCTGCACTGCGTAACTGGGAAAGGGCAGGAATGTGCCATATTTAGGGCAACATGGAGCATTCCTGTCCTTTTTTTGTGCTGGCGCACAATAGGCTGCTTATCGCCAATGCAGACACCCTTGTAATATGGTGAAATGTTGCCTGCATTGCATGCAGAATTGTTTTTTGTGAAGAAGGGGAACCTTCCTGCACAAAAACAATCCTGAGAAGCTTTTTCCTCTTCTATGTGTGCATGCAGAATTTAGTGCACATAGAAAGAGGAAAAAATTAGGAGAAACAACATTTGGGATGCATCAAAATCCATGGATGTTGTGTGGGAACACCCTTGGAACACTTATGAAAACGCCTGCCTGGTGCAGTGCAGAGTAATGTAATGCAGCGATTTGAGCTGTGTTGCATTACTTGAGATTTATGAAGCAATGCCGGGCCATGCAAAGTAGAATAGGCCGTTGCACAAGCTCTCGGTGCTCTGACGCCTCAGAAGAAATAAAACTAGTTGTATTTTCACTTTTTTGCCTCAGTGAGTAGTCTGAAACTGAGGGCCCAATTTATGAGGAATTTGCTTATTGCAGTGACGCAAAACGTCTAACTGCACTACCCTACGCCAATGTCAAAGTGCAGCAATGCACCATATTTATGACATTTGGTGCATTTATGTTCTTTCCCCCTGTGCTGGTGCACAATTTGCTGCCTAGTGTCAACTTAGGCACCCTTTCACCAGGGTGCCTCCATAGCAGGCAGGATTGTTGTTGTGCAGGAAGGTCCACATTCCTGCAGAAGAACAATCCAGAGAGGCCTTTTCCTCTGTCCATGTGTCATGCATTTGGTAAGAGGAAAAATGAGGAGAAAAAAATTATTTCTCCTCGCTACATCTGCTCTGGTTTTGGTGCTTCCCCAGATTTACGTGAATAAGCAAATCTAGGGCAGCCTCAAAATGCATGGGTGTTGCAGAGAAACCCACTGCAATGCCCATGGAATGTCTCCTTGACACAGAATGAGGCAAGGCAGTGACTTTCAATGCTCTGTCGTACTCTATATCTATTAGGCCATGGAAAGCAAAGCAGAGTGCCTACACCACCCCTCAGAGATATGATTAAGATGCTTGTGTCGCCAGAGTGTCAAAAAAGTGATGCTCCAGCACCACAAGAATCACATAAATAAGCTTGGGGTACCAATCTCAGGAGGCAGAGTTTTATGAATTATATACATTTCAGCAGCGTTATGCAAGGACTCTGAAAAAGCTGAATCTGTCTACTAATGCGCCTGACTAAATTAAACAGCGCTTTTTTTTGCTAGATGTCAGTGGAACATGATCTTTTGTGCAAATGTACTAGCCTTCAACAGATATAGTCTAATTAATGTGTTCTTCTAGATTTGAATATGACTTAAGCTTTCTAAAGAAATACGATTATATTGGTTTTGAAAGTAATGAGAACATTTTAAACTGGTTCTGCAAATGAAATGTGTTAAGTAACTTAGAAATGTAGTTAGTTCTGATTCACAATCATGACTTCTGCGTGTGGTTATGTATCACCTTGGGCATGCCATGGTATATACATTTTCGTTAATCTTATTTTTCTCTTACTGAAAGCAAAGCATACCATGTAACAAATGCAGTAGTTTTGATAGTCATTGAAAACATCGAAATTCGAGAAGAGTGTAGAATATTGACACATTTTTAAGCCGGTGTGGCTCCCCCGAAAAAGTTATTGGAAGAGTTCATTCTTATATGTGTTAAAAACAGCATCGGTCTAAAAAAAAATTCTTTCATTTTTGAAGTCTCATTTGAAGAAACTCATTAAAATGTAAATGAGGTCAGTCTGATTGACTTCTTCATGCGCTTTTGTATAATCTTTTGAGAAGCCAAACATACTTCACATATGCACATATTAATGCATTTCATATTTGAATCCAGGGCTTTTAAAATTCCGATTTTTTAAGCAATTTGAAAGACTCATGGCAATCATATTGTAAATGTCAGAACGAATTTCTATTATTTCCTTTATTTACAATCACACTTTTTTGTGATCAATAATATTGCTGAGGTTGTAATATATTTTTTTCCTACGCCCCTTTTATCTCAATTCATGTGTAATTCATACCATCTACATAAAAATATGAGACAAATAAAAAGATAACATATTCAGTAACCCTAATGCAGACAACAAAACGTCCAACTGTGTCCATTTTAGGGACTAAATATCTATTCCAAATTTTAAACTAAAAAAAATATCTTTTCTTCATCAGCTAACTGTCACTCTGGCCACACATACAGCGGTCATTATGTGGTAATTTTTTAAAATGTGCAATTTAGGGTGCCCCAAAAATATTAATGTGAATTAGTGACTTTAATATTGCATATGATCGTAAACAATGGAACAATGATGTTGCACTTAAGATGATGTGATTCTTTTATTTGAAAGAAACATTTATTAAGCATGTAGCTACACGGGGGCATCCCAGCGCCGATGGCCTTTAAATCGAGAATAAAGCTGCCCAACTAAGTGAAGAGCCATATTTTTAGCTATTTCCATTCCCTGCTAATGCATTGTGAACAATACACATGGCCTTAAAATTAGCTCTCTCCTGGATGGGGAACCAGTGAAGATACTTCAAGGCAGGTTTTGCAGGTTGACGGCTTTGGGTTCCAGAAAGTATCCTCGCTGCACTTTTTTGCTTCGATTGCAGTTTAGAGATTGACTCTCGAGGGGCTCCTAGGTAAAGAGCATTCCCATATTCCAGCTGGGAGAGAATAAGTGCCAGGACCATAAGCTTTCTTGCCTGAAAAGGGAGAAAAGGGAGTACTATGCGGAGCATCCTCAGGATGCCGTAACAGGAATCTGCGCTTGGACCTTAAAGCTGAGATCTTGATCAAGTCAGATATCCAGACTCTTAATCGGTGTTTTGGGGGCAGGGATGGGCCCCAGACAGGCTGGCTACATTATGTCTGCTTTAAAGAGGGAAGGATTCCCTAGGAGCATCATGTCAGTCTCATCTCCATTCAGTTTTAAATAAGACTGGTTCATCCACTTGGCTACCTCTTCTAAGCAGGGACGCAGGCTGAGAGGAGAATTTTCAAAGTGGTTTAAAGCTATGACAAGTTGAGTGTCGTCAGTGTAGGTCACTATATGAACCCTGAAGCGGAGCACAATCTCTGCTAACGGGCTTATATAAGCATTAAGGGCCAGATGTAGGTAATTTGATATTTCTGATTCTTAAATACCGACTCATACCGAATCGGTATTTCAGAATCGGAAATTGTTATGTAGGTAAAAAATCGGTAAATACCGAATCGGAAATGTGAAACTGACAAACATGTGAGCCTGTGAATCAATCAGAAACACCAACCACACCCAAAAACAAAGGTACAGTGGAATCAACCAATCAGAATCAAGCACCCCTCCCCAGTACCTGCGAGTGGCCACACCCACGCAGGTGCAGAAACTGAACAGTCAGGAGAGCAGGAGGACAGACAGAGGAGCAGGCTTCCCTGAGCTTACCTGAACAGCACAATGGAGACCCAGGATGACAGAGAGATTCTGCAGAGCCCAGGAGGACACTGAAATTCAGCCCTGCAGAACTGCAGGTGCTGGTTGAAGAGGTGGTGAAACACTACTGCAAAATCTTTGGCAAACAGTCTCTGCATGTTGCAGAGTCTGTCAAGCGCACTACCTGGATTGATATCGAAGCCAAGGTAAATGCCATCGGGGTCACCCACCGGGAAATTGACGATTTAAAAAAAAGGTGGTATGACCTTTGTATTATCACCAAAAAGAAACTAGCTACCCACAGAAAAGAAGCTGCAGCAACAGGGGGAGGCAGAAACCGAGCACCATGACTCACTGACATTGAGGAGCTTGTGGAATCCACCCTAGAGCCGGTAAGCATCCATGGCATTGGGGACGCTGACAGCTCTGACAGAGCTGCAAAGAAACAAGGTAAGAATCATGGACATTATTATTAACTCATTTCCCTGTTCCCCTTCCCCACTCTGTGTGCCTACATCACACTCCAGAACAGGTTTTACTAATGCCCAGCAATGCTTCATGGGAGACGTAGTCATAGGTAGATAAAGCAATGCAGTCAGCATACCATACAGCAAGGGATGTAACACACTACTAGCAGGAGCAAATGAGGAGCAGGCAAATGTGTGATAGTAGTGTGATTGAATCAAGCACACAGGTGAACTACTCCACTGACACAATGTCTATGTCTGTCCACAGGAGAGTCATCGCGCAGCACAGCAATGGATAGGGAGAAGAGGATAGTAGAAGCTGGTCCCAGCACAGTTCAACGAGGGAAGAACACATAGCAGGCAGCCAAGACACCTGAGCAAACAACCACACCACCGCCTCAGTCTCCTCTTTTGTTTGGGACTCAGGAGTCAGTAGCAGCAGCACAGTCCCCCACACCAACAACACCGTCACCTGTGCAGGAAAGGGCAAGGCGGCTTGATGTGCCCCCTCCCCGCATTTTAGAAACATCTGAGGAGGAAGAGGAGGAGGGTGACATGGCAAGGAATCCACCATAGTCAGCCAACGCTGAGCAGCAGCCCACTCCAAGAGCTGTGCGGGCCAGTGTCCGAGGCCGAAGGGCATGGGAGAGAGCTGAAGGTCAGTACGTTCAGGGGGTCTTCTGCGGTCTGGAGACCACCCTGGTCAAGGTCCAGGGCCTGCAGGAAAAGGCAATGATGGGTGTTCAGAGGCAGGTGCGCACCATTAACAACAAGCTGGATAACATTGACAAGGGCATAGAGAACATTTCGGACAGCATGCAGTCGCTGGAAAATGGCATGACAGACATGACCCAGTGCATGACTGTCCTGTGCGAAAAATTGGACAGGGACCACATGCAGAGGCGCAAGGCTCGTGTAGGTTTGCGCCAGCAGACCAAAGCATTAAACTGCTTTGCAACTGCAACCTCCATGCTGTGCAGACTTTCAGTAGCGATGCAGGATGCAATTGTGCACTGCTGCACTGATTTATCTATAGGGATGGGCAGAGTGACCTCTGCCATGGAGCTGATGCTTACGCAACAGACAGCCACTAGAGGCGACACATGTGTGGTTGAAAGTGAAGAATCCACCAGCAGGAGTGGCGCAAGCATCCCTGTTCCGGAAGTACGCAGGAGCGGCAGGCGTCAATCCACAGAGCCAGGCAACACCGAAAGCCGTGAAACACAGCCAAGTCAGTCCCACCCTGTAATCCATGGACGGAAACATTAACTATGCCTTCAACCCAAAGGACAGGTCACAGTGGGGTTAACTGTGACCACCCAGTCATGGACAGTGATGTTTTGTGTTACCGTTGTGTGGTATTATTGGAATGGCGTAGTAAAAATTAAACTACTTACATCATAATCTTAGCCTGTCTGTGTCTCATTACTCACTCAGAAATATTGCTGTGTGATCTCTGCCCGTCTTAGTCTCCCATCTGTAGCTGGTGCTGCTACTGTAGCATAGGGCTCTGCCTGTTCTGTGTCATCATCAATGTCCTCATGATGTGTGATTTCCACCTCTGTGCATTCCTTGGTGGCAAGATTGTGTAAATGGCACAGGACGCAATGATTTTGCAGCACAGGATTGGAGTGTACTGGCGTGCCCCTCCACTCTTGTGGAGGCAGCAAAACCTGCTCTTGAGGAGTCAAAATGTGCGCTCCACAACGTTGTGTGTAGATCTGTGAGCCACATTGTAACGCCTTTCATTCCTGGTGGATGGGTTGAGGTATAGGGTGAGCACAAAGGACCGGAGGGCATATGCACTATTGCCTAGGGGGGAGAAAGATTGACATTAGTTGCATTATCATGATACATTCATCTACTATGACTGTCAGGGTGTGTCAATGTAATTTACCTAGCAGGTATCCGTTCCCAAAATCTCCGGCAACTAGGCGTGTGTATATCCCACTATTCTGGAATATGTACAAATCATGGGTACTCCCAGGGAATTTTGGCACAATGTCTGTGATTATTTTGCCAGCGTTGCATATGACCTGCACATTGATGGAGTGCGTCGACTTCCGGTTCCTGTATATGTGTTCTGTGGCTGCAGGTGGGCAGAGTGGTATGTGGGTGCCATCTATGCAGCCTATCAAGTGAGGGAACTGTGCCAGTTGATACAAAACAGTGTTCGTCTTTGCAAGTTCCGCAGGTGTGCCAAGGAATTAAATGTAATGCTCCATTCTCTGCATCATGGCGTCAAGGAACCTCCTGAAAAAACGGGACAGGCAGCTCTGGGACACACCACCTACTGCAGCTATCACACTTTGGTAACTCCCAGAGGCAGCAGGTGTAGGCTGCCCAGCACCTGCACATGGGGTGGGATGGCGTGCGCCCTTGGTGTTCGGTGCTCCAGGAGTGGGTGTAGGTCCCTGATCAGGTTGAGGATGGTTTGGGTATGTAGCCTATACCTTTGGAGTATTTCTGTGCTCTGTCAGTTGGAAAAGTGTTATCCTCTGCCTGTACACTTGCTCCTCCCTTAGCCATTCCCTCTCTCCTGCTGCCTATAGTCTTTGCCGCCTTGCAATGACGTAGAAAGCTGCCATTCTGGTTACACTGTTGCATTTTGGGCCTCATTTTATAGCCTGCACCTGGTTACCACCTGCATTCAATCCATGGTAAATACCGTCTCCTAAATACCGAATTTCCTTAAATTCGGTATTTTTCGGGCTTCCTACATCTCCATGCCCATTATTTTACCATTTCTTATTTACTGATTCGGTAAGTAAGAATTCGGTAAATGTGAATTCAGAATATTCCGCATCGGTAAAATACTGACTCATATTTTCCGATTCAGAATAATACCGACTCACATTTTCCGATTCGGAAAAAATTACACTCCTACATCTCATTTCCTGGATACCGGTCGGTAACTGCCAACATTACCGAATTTCGTCCGTTACCGACCGGCATTTGCCGACCTACATCTGGCCCTAAATACATTTAGACTCAGGAATGACCCTGAGGGACTCCATAGTGGAGGGGCATACGTTTTGATGTGGCATCATCCATAAAAACCTGGAAGAATCTGTCTCCCAGAAATTATTGCAGCCATGCTATCCCTTCTCCAGTCACCACATAACCTCTGAGTCTATGGATCAAAATGTGGTGATTGACTGTATCAAAGGCTGTGCTGAGATCCAAGAGGATAACAGCAGTAGAGACTCCAGCGTCAAGAATCTTCTTTGATTCTTCAGCAACTGCTAGAAGAGCAGTTTCTGTTCCTTGAGGCGAATGAAAGCCAGTTTGTGAAAGGTGAAAAAGACGAAGGGATTCCAGAAAAATGTAGAGCACTGTATTGATGTGTTTTTCCACTAATTTGCTGATCACTGGGAGAAGTGAGATGGGGCTATAATTTCCCAGGAGATCGGGGTCAAGACTAGGGGGCATATTATCAAGGGGGTTTATCTCCGCTTTTTTGGCTTTAAAAGCCAAGAAAGCGGAGATAAAATTATCTCCCTATTACCAAGCTGTCGCTAACACCAGTTAGTGACAGCTAATAGGAGATAGAGACCATCTTGGGCCCCGCTTTGCATGTCAGTGATATTTATCACTAATGACATGCAAAGTGGGCGTGCCAAGATGTTAGCGACTGGAAACAGTCCCTAACATCGCTATCTCCTATTACCAACTTTTGGAGATATTCGCGCTAAGCGCGAATATCTCCAAAAGCTAACACCTACCCTGAGCAGTTCTTAGCCATGTTATCCAATGGGAGGTGGATAACATGGCTAAGAGCATTTGCTCGATAATGCATGAATATCGCTGACTTTTCAGCGATATTCATGCATTGCGGCCGTTTTTTATCGCATTTGCGATAAACCTTGCTAATAGCAAGGTTTATCTGCGATAAAAATCGCCGATGTGCGGCGATAATTTTTGTCTCTAAACAAGTTAGAGACAAAAATTATCGCTAGTTGTTGGTAATATGCCCCTAGGTTTTTTTAGAAGTACCTTTATCATCGCTCTTTTCCACGGAAGTGGAACCACTCCAGTGGAGATGGAGGTATTGATCAGCCCCAAAATAATAGGGGAGACCGCTCCAAATGTTTGCTTCAGGATATTAAGTGGTGCTGGATCTCTAGGCGACCACCTTTTCAGGAGTGCCGAGACAGTTTGGAGTGACTCAGAGTCTATCAAGGGGAATGCCGCCAAGGAGTGTTCCCTGCTGTGGGGACTAATATCCTCTGTGTAGAGACTGTTGGGGAAATCTGCAGGAGGAAATAAAGAGTAGCTAGTTTGAATTTTATCATGAAAATAATCTGAAATATTATAACTGCGTTGACCAGTATCATCTGTGTCTGGTGCTAAGGGGGCTATAAAAACTTTCAAGGGGAAGTTGGCTGCCAAGGAAATTTGTTCCTCATAGTAGGAAGCCTGGGCCAATTTAATTTCTACTTTATACTTTTTAATGGCCTCCCTGTATTCTAGTTTCTTAGTTGAGGAGAAGTCCTTTCTCCAAACTCTTCCAAGTTTCTTGCAAGTTTGTTTTGGCTATCGGTGCTTGGGGGAGTTCCATGATAATCTATTAGATCCCACTTTTGTCTGGATCATTTTCTTTGGTAGAACCCAATCTAGGGAACTCTCTATCCAGTTGTTGAAATTTTCGTTAGCGATCATTGGGTCAGGATAATTAAAAGTGTGATTAACAATGCAGTATAGTTATGCTGACATTTTGTGTGAGAACCTGTTCTTTTAAAATGGATGCTGTTTCTGGTGTTCTGTTCATCCTGCCCCTGCTCCTTACCCTTCCCAATTAAGGATTCTCTTCCCGCAGTTTATACGGAGTGCTATGAGACAAAAGAGCATGTGTATTAGAAAGCATGTAATGTGAATGTAAGTTTCTATTGTGTAAATGATATATCATTTTAAAAAAGATTTCTCCTAAAAGTTCTGATGCAGGCATGCACAACAGCATAATTATATGATGGAGAAATGTTTCATATTATGTTGTATATCTCTGGACTGTAGTTGCTGCCTAAGGAAACAGAAGATTTCTCTTACCTTGAGAAATAGGTTAGTGATGATTTAATTAATACAAAGTTGCTTGTAAATATCCAAAATGCCACCTAACCATGATCATTTGGTGGTGAAATTTCAGTTTGGCTAGTTGTAATGCGCAGATTGTGTATAAAAAACTTGGTTTTAAAGGTTCAGGGGAGATTTCTTATTTTTATCCCGAGACTCTTTCGGATAATTTTGAGACTTTCTTTTCCTTGCTTACATGCTATGAATTCTTGATTCTTGATGTGGCATAAAATTTGACGTAACTGGTTGAATATGATCTTTTTGTAACTATTAAGTTCAATTAGAATTAAGTAGTTGAAGCTGATTTATACATGATATAACCCAGGGTCAATATGCTCAACGTCAGCTAACTGTGTTTTGGTTTTAATTTTTCAGGATTTTAGATAAAGTCCTATAGGAGGATCAGGTATTTACAAATGTACTGTGATTCTAATCAGTCAAAAATTATTTATGTTTTTAACAGTTCTTAACATATTTAAAAAAATAATAATTTCTATTTTGATGTTTTTGTAATCATGGATCTTTAAGTATCTTGTATACATAGAATGTGACAGATGCACTTTTTATGCAAGGAAACTTTGCTAAATTAAAGTTTTGTGACTACTATCAATACTCTTATCAATTTGACACTTTGAATATAGAGAGATTTGATTGCTTAATTAGGGATTTTGTCATGACTTCATGACTCTGTACAGTAGTCATTCATGGCATGCAAGGCATTCTTTTCTGTATCATTTATTAAAATTTCAGTATTCAACCCTTTAAACTTACATGGGATTTTAAACATAATTCTTTAGTGTTCCCAATCCAATTTTGAAATTCTTCTGCTAAATATTGGAGTTATTAATGGGGAGAGTAGTATCTTGCCACTAGATCGACAATAAACTCTGAATCAAAACTGCCCAAAGTAAATTTTGGTGTGCCCCGAAATATTGGGATTTGGAACTCACACATTTTGGTAGCAGAGGATAGTTGGCATAACAGCACCTCCTCTATAATGAGTCATCAAAAGGTTTTTATAATCCGTAAAAAGAAGTTGACATTAGCAAAATTAGGAATGTCAGTGGCTGTTGTTTGTGACACTTTTTGCCCAACTGTTTATAGCAATCAGCTTTCGCACTTTGGGACACATTTCAAAGTAAAATGTAGTGCTATCCGCAGGTTCTGTATTTCAAGGAGGTTTGCATAATTATTGCAGAATTTTATATAATTATGCAATAGGTAATTAACAAATGTTTTAAAGGCCTCCATGTTTTCAGGATGGATGATATAATTGATCAAGCTGGCAGATAATACTGAAGCAAAATTAATACAGGACACTGGTTCCTAGAAAAAAAACACTGTCATAGATTTATAATCAAGAACACTATAGAAAAATACCTTATCATATGAATTAACACATACATTATAATATAGCTAGGACTGTGGATCACTATAGGAACCCCTAACAAAGTGCATCAAGGTGTTTATGAAACCATTCATCTCAAAAAGTAATCCTATTGTGACCATTCTACAAGTGCAATGAAAAGTATACATTTGATAGCAGTAATCAGCTACCAGTAACTATGCATTCATAGTCACTGTATGTGAACATTCCAAAAACTGCAGCCTTTGAAGCTATTAAACTTAATTTTAAGGGGTCGATACCGATGCGGTTCGAAAAGCATTCCTACTGACTCGGTCCTGGATTTTTTCCGGAGTACTCGAAACTGGGAAGCCTGACCGAGCTATTTGGATGTATGCGGATGTTTCCAGATATGATTCAGCCGGACACCCATTGACTTCAATGGAGCCTGTGTTCCGAATGAGAACACAGGTTCCCAAAGCAAAAATAAAAGTAATCAATATAACTCTTAAATTAATCAAAGAAACACTACAGAAAGGAGCCAAAAAATAAAGTAAACCTTGCAGCAAAATGCTACACTTTGAAAAAGCTAACACTGTGCTTTATCCTAAATAGAAATTCCAAAAGCTGCCCTGCAGAAAACAGACCATCTACATTGAAAAGTAAGAACATTTACCTATTAAGTAAACATTAAACCAAACTATTAGCCTAATGCTTAACGTAAAATAAACCACTAAAATTCACCTTGTTTTTTAGATATCTTCAACCTTTAGTTACCATTAAAATATTGCAAGATTGCACAGATGAACATCATCCTGGTCACCTAAAAACACCAGCTTCCAAGACACCAAAGCCAACAAACAGTCTGAAAAATTAAACACATTTAAACGTAATAAAATTTTTAAAAATTCAAATCTCTAAAGGTTAAAAGCAAACTAACAATAAAACAGCTCTAAAAGAAATGTATCCTTTCTTTTAACTGTAAAACTAAAACAAACATTCTCTATTCAACAGACATAAAGCCACCACCTGGCCGACATCTTGATTATACCCAGCAGAGGAAAAAAATCAGTATGTTAAAAGAACAACAGACATGTTAGTAAACCATTTAAACCATGCATTGAAACCTGAAACTGTAAATTGAAAACATTTTATGTTTAAAGTATTAAAAATATGCTTCTAAAAATTGCATATGAAGTGTCAGAACTAGATAGTATGTCTCCTGCCAGTTGAAAATAACCTCCTCAGACTATACCAAATGTGGATGAAGGATGGCATTTTTTAATCATGCGCTCCACCATTCACACACACAGAGATACACCAGACATGGGGGCTCATCAGGATTGCGGATTTTCCGCATCCTCTGGTCCGGCGGAAGCCGCCGCTAGCCCGGAGGGTGCAGAAAATTCTCTGCGGACCCACCAAAGACCCACCGCCACATTAGGATGGCTGGTGGGTCCTGGTTTCAGTCCACTGCTTTTCCGCCGCGGTTGGCTTACAACCGCGGCGGAAAAGCTCTAATATGGTGGCGGTGTCTCTCAGACACCGCCAGCCATATTAGGATGTGTTAAAAAAAATGCTTTTCCGCAGCGGGTTTTCCGCTGTGGAAAAGCATGTGGAACTTCACTGCGGGGGCCTGTTGCAGGCCCACTGGGTGATGGGGGGGTGGGGGGGTGCACATGGGGGTACCTATGGTACCCCCCTGTATTTGAATTTGAGTGCCTGCCGCTTTCTGCATACAAATGCAATGTATGCATTTTTACCATTGCGGTGGGTGCAGCTTAAAGCCGCACCCGCCGCAATGGTAAAAATAGAGGATGTGACCGCCAGGGTGGCGGACACATCCTATTTTCACAGGAGGGAACTCCGCAGGCCATGCGGAGGTTCCCTCCTACTCCTAATGGGCCCCCAGGTTTGATATCATAAGAGAAACACACCCCTAATTTATGTTTTACTTCTCAAAAGGCCAAGTGCTGCCTACTATGAACTAGTAACCCAAATTAAAATAATGACTAACAATTACTATCTGCAAAATAGCTCAATAGACTTCTAGCAAGCAATAATAGAAACAGTTCTAAAAAATCTACCTCCACAAATCAAAGCATTTGGAGACTCCTCCAAAAATCTGCACTAAGTGTATAATGTGCAACAAAGAGCACATTTGCATATGACATTTAAAAAATGAATATCCCTATTATACTTACCAGCCAAAGAAATAGCTAACCACTACAACACCTTATATAATCCCCATGCTACTATACACACAAGCAAAACTAAGTTCACTAACGGAATACATTAAAGACACTTGTGGCCTCAGGCTGCAACTCAAGTTACAGATACATTGGTTGAAGGTCCATGATACAACCATAGTCAAACAAGCCATAGGAAACAAGTCGGTGAACGGATGACACACTACCTTCTAATCCACAATAGGTCAAATACATCCTACCTTATATCAATTGCTAGAACCTCAAAAAATAACAAAGTGGCCACGAACAAACTTTAACTCAAATTAAACCTAAAATATCTATTGCACCTTTGCATCACCTTTAGGTAAATATGCCTAACTTAACCCCCACACTGTGCTTTGACTCAAACAGCAACCAGCACAAAAACGACAGCCTGAAAAGCACATATAAGACAATTGCCTACAGAACAACCACTTACTTGGTAACCCGATCATTTTCTCGCTACCACATGGCTGGTTGACTCGCCACAAAGTGGTTGTTGCAGCAGACAAATGCAGAGGTGACATTCTGCATTCCCAGCCTTACAGAGTGGAAAATAACAAGACAAGACTGGTCTGTGGACACTGGCTGCACTGCTTCAGACACACAGAGTCAATTGCCATTGGGAACGGCAACTAGGCTTCAGATCTTCCCTGAAAAATGACCGCCTGGTGATAGAAACTTGCATCAGGGACCCCGGCGTGAAAACGCTGCATGGAAAGCCACCTTGCCCGCGGTAAGTGTTTTGTTGGTTGGAAATTTACAGGCCCACCGGAAACTGCCTGGACCTAAAATAGCATCCGGCAATCAACCCTCGCAACAGTGACACACATTTTTTAATATATGTGCAAATAGCTATTCGGTGCCAGATATGTGAAATCTCTGCAGTGATAGCTACCTCATCCCTCCTGATGCCGCGGTAAATGGTTTGAAAATCTATGGGCACACTGGAAAATTGCCTGGATCTAAAATTGCGGCCGCCATTCAACCCCCGCAGCAGTAACCCTATGTGCAGATAGACATGCAGTGCCACAGATATGCGATTGTTGCATGGAGAGCCACCTCCTGTCGCTTGGTGATGTGGTAAGTGGTTTTTTTTGTCATTATTTTTTGGGGGGAATTTACGAGCTCGGTGGAAAATGCCTGGACACATAATGGCAGCTGGGAATCAACCACTTCAAATATAACCCTAACTTTGAATCTTTGTGCAGATAGCCACTACTTGCCACAGATAGATGCACTAATAGCTGCCTCACCTGGTGCTTTGGTAAATGTTTTGAAAATGTACGCGCACACTGGAAAATTGTCTGGACCTAAAATGGCGGCCAGTTATGAACACCCGCAGCAGTGACCCTAACTTTCAATTTATAGTCTCCCGGTGTCCAGTGCCTCAGGCCTCTATTTTGGGGAGATATTCCCCTCGAACTCAGACAGGTCTTTATCAGAACATGGCATCCACGTCCCACAATAATGGCCAGTAAAATATGACTTACCAAGCTAAAAAGTGGTGCCATCTTGGAAAGGCTTTAAACCTCAACAATGTCCTCTCCGGACAAGAGAGGATATCAAATAAACACTGTAGGACAACTCTAAATATGGCAGAAATGAAGTAAAAAAGAGAGTGTCCCTAAGATATAAGAAATATCGAAGAAGTTTCCCAAATTGGGACCAACAAGGTTGAATAAGATTGAAAATGTGACAGCCCTCTTAGAACGTTACTAACTTTCACCAGTGCTTACACCTGACAGATAATGAATAATGTTACCAGCAAATTGGTGAAAGAAGGAAGGAAGCAGGGATGGTAAGAGAAATGAAAGTGAAAAGAAAAGAAAAGAAGAATGTGAGAAGAAAAAAAAGGATAAAAACCTAGAACACTCAGGCCTCAATGCCTTCACCATTACCTATCCTCCCAATCTTTCCAAAAATGCAGCCAAGAAGTTCCAGCACAGGCTAATGAAAACTCACCCTGAGACTCCTACTTCAGATCCCTACTCCTGCATCAGCAAAGGCATACTATCGAATGACCTCATCTTCGACACCAAAAAGTGTGCACAGTGGAGAAATATTTTCTACTCCATGCTTTGAATCTCCAATGTAAAAAAAAAACCTTCATGCCCTCAAAATGTCGGTATCCACCTCAGACTTCTGCACTGCAAATGCTACCATATCCTTATACACCAATGTTAATATCCTTTTGCAAGCCTCTAATCGCCAATCTCGCTATCATAGACAAGATCTTCTCTATGTTCTACAGAGAACTCACTCACAACCACAGATCCGTTAACAGAGGAAAACTCAGAAATGCCAACATAGTGCAGACTGCTCTCACCCATTCGACCAGCAAGATGAAGTGTGCACTCATCAATTGCAGATCTGCTATCAAACATGCTCCTGACATTTATGATCTCATCTTCTCAAATGATCTGGACATTATCGTACCTACCGAAACCTCGCTAAACAGTTCCTCCTCTCCCATCCGAGACCTACTGGTCCCTCCTAGTCACAATATAATCCACCTAGACAGAACTGTGAAACCTGGTGGTGGATTAGCCTACATTTATCGAAACACAATCTCAGTCAATCAAGCAAACTCCATCTCTTTATCATTCTGTGTATAGCATTGTATCAACATCTCCGATGACAAGTGCCTCACCAGCAAACTTCGCATATTATACCATCCCCGGGTGATAATCTGATGTTCATCGATGAGTTAATGGAAGTCATTACATCCAATGACAACTCACAAGTGCCGCAGATGACAACTCACAACTCACAAGTGCCGCAGATTTTCCTGGGAGACTTCAATCTCTAGTGGAAGAACACAAGCGATCATGATGTAAGCTGTCTTAAATCCTTTCTGTCAGATCAGGATCTGTCCCAATGCTGTGACAGTCCAACCCACAACAAGGGAGAGCCATTAGACATCATCATAACGAAAACAAACATGGTATCATTAAGATCCATTACCCCATGTGACTGGACTGACCATTACAGCATTTTCTTCTCCATCAATATTGAGGTAATTCCAAAAAGATGGCAATCTACAAAAACAAAACAATGGAAAGGAATATCCAATATCGTAATGTAATAACTGCCGTGAGGAGAGCCTATTTATGGAACGCTTACAAATCTGCCAGCGCTTCGTCTCGTGTTGCAGTTCCGAAGAGCGCCTCAGTTCAGCACCTCGGTCCCGTTTTGAACTTCTTCCTGTTTCCTCCCGCTGCCCGGTTACAAGATCCAGCTACCCGCCTGCAACATCCGCTTTCTCCTTCCTACACTCGAGCTCCGGTACAGAAACTTACCTGATTACAGCTGAAGGTTCGGAGTCTTCAGGATTCCCCGGCATTCGACGAAAGCTGGTGACACGCATCCTCTTCAGGACCTGACTGTCTGAGACACTTCCCCTTTCTGAATTTGGCTGAGAAAGCGAGAAAGGACAGTAAGACTTTTACTAGTAAAAGACAAGCATTTAACATTGTTCTCGATCGCGCTGCAGCTAAAAAAAGGCCTTGGCAAAAACAATTCTGTTCATAAACTTATTGATCGTGTTGAAGGAGCTTGTGAAATCAAACAAGCTTTGGCTAAGACAATTTGTTTAACTGATTTCTTTTGTATAAGTAAACTTTGGAGATAATACTTGTTCAAAAGTATGCAACTGGAATATATACTGTGTACATTTAGCAATCACCAGAGACGTAGGTTTCAGGCATTGTTCTTTTTCTTTTCTTATAATTGCAGACCTCCATTCACAGATGTCAAAATGAGATATCAGGTATGTGCATGAGTTTTTGGAGTGAAACTTGGTTTAACTATTAACACACTAACACTCGTGTAGAAAAGAACAGTATTGAATATTCTCATCTGTATTTAAAGGAGGCAACAGTCTTAGATATATTCAACTGTGTTTGACTCCTGACTCAGTAAAGTGTTGACAAAGGCTGATACTTACCACGGTCAGTATTCAGTATTTTGAAATGAAGTTATCACATTAAAAAGGTTGTGTTGATAGACAAGGAGTATTGCTAATCTTGAGTATTGTAATACAGGTTTACGTGAGATCAGGATTGCGTTACACCAACATCGGCCTGGAACACTTTCAAGAGAAACCACAGCAGGAACCAGTGTTTGTTGTTGTTTGTTTGTTTCTCTCTCCTCTTCCCCTTTCCCTTGTGGAAAAGTTGGCGTGGTCAGTGTTTCTAATCCTGACTATGTTAGCTGATCCTTGAGGGAGCTGGGAGTTTGCGGTATCAAGAGGAAACAACTGGGGTGGCTCTCAAAACTACTCAACACCAGTGATCAACTACATCACCTTAGAGTGTTGAGGAATTCATACAACAGGAAAATCCTAAAGGCTGAGGCAGACTTCTTTAAGACCCAACTGAACCATGCCATTAACCGTCCCAAAAAACTATTCAAATTGTCAAACAACAATCGTGCAACACTCCTAACGCGATGGAACTAAACAATTCCGCTACCCCTAATTGCAATGAGCTTGCCAATTTCTTCCTAGAAAAGACAAAATCTATTGAATACGACATTCAATCTAAGAATCCCCTTCCACAAACTATTGCTCATGAGTCTACATTTTACACACAGATCAAGGACCATTTCAGTATTCCGATTGAAATTCCAACAAACATTGCATCTTGGCTGAGCTTCTCGCCCATCTCTGAATACAAAACTCTTCTAGCAATTAACCTCTCCAATCACTTCTAAGATCCCTTACCTCGTTCTCTATTCAAAATCATAAAAAACTCTATTCTACCCTTATGGTCAAAGATTGTAAATGCCTCTCTGAGACAAGGCTCCATACCTGACTGTATTAAAGTAGGGCAGGTCACACCTATACTAAAGAAAGCCTTATATCTAACATCCCCACTTTGGCGAAACTGCTGGAAAAATGTGTACAAATTCAATTATGCAACCATATCAAGAACTACAACCTCCTAGACAAACACCAATCCTGCTTCCTTCAAAGTCACAGCACTGAATCTGCACTCCCCCACATAATGGATGACATACTAAAAATGTTAAACCATAACGAATCATGTCTATTGATAGGATAGGGTTTAGATTTATAGAGCGCTCAAATCGATTCTTCTCGATTTATTTTCCGCTTTCGACACGGTTAAGCATGAAAACTTATTGTCCCTACTGGAAGAAAGGATTGGCCTAACTGGCCCAGTGTTACAATGGTTCACCTACTTCCTAAATACCAAAACCCAAACAATCAAGATAAAGCAACCCCTTTCTCAATCGTCCATGGTCACAATAGGGGTTCCACAGGGCTCAGCATTTATTTTTCACCCATTCTTTTTCTACTCACAGAACTCCTGGCAAATTAACTGTACTCTGCAAACATTCTGTACCACCTGTATGCAGACAACACACAACTGTATATGAAAATCTCCTCTCCAGATGACTTCATCTCCCTCAAGGCTATTCTATATAATACTAAAGTTGGCTGACTGGCAAGTTAACACCCAAAACACTGAATTCCTTCTCATTTCCCCCAATCAAACACCCAAGATAGACTTATGGCTGAAGTATCTAACTTCTTTTGACTGCGCTCCCATATTGTTGGCTCGACGAAATCCTTGTGAGTCACCCTAGACAAACTCTTGAATATGCAGGCACAAATCAATAATGCCACCAAGGGACCTAATCATCAGATGAGCATCCTAAGGAAACTTAAATCCTTCCTCCCACAGACTGACTTGAAAATGGCGGTACAAGCCCTAGTGTTACCAAGATTGGACTATGGAAGCGCCACTCTATGCGGTGTTCCCAAATACAAGCTGACTCCGCTGAGGTCATCTCTTAATGCTGGGGCCAGACTGGTCTCAGGAAATAATAAAATAATCACATTGCCCAGAGAGGCAAGAATACACCTAAAGATCTCCTGCATGACCCATAAATCCCTGCATAGCAAAACACCCAGTTACTCAGCATAGGAGCTAGAGCGGTCGGGATGATGCAGACAATCACAAGGTGCGAGTTGACTACTGCTGAAACCACAATTCTTCCATAAAAAGAGAAATGGTTGCAGAGCATTCTCAGGGATCGCACCAAAGATTTGGAACTCCCTACCTCCAGATGTTTGCAGAATCTCATCCTTTACCTCCTTCAAAAAGGAAGTAAAAATGCTTCTAATGAACAAATTCACATCATAATACTTTAATTCCTAAATGACTACTAGCCACTTATGCTATCCATATACCACTGTCTACCTCTTTTGTATTGAATGCAGAATATTGAATGTATGTATATTACCACAATCATGAAGGGCCAGATGTAGGTAACTTCAATTTACCGATTCTTAAATACCGATTTTTACCGAATCGGTATTCCAGAATCGGTAAATGAGATGTAGGGGAAAAATCGGTATTATTTACCGAATCGGTAAAATTAGGTATCGGACATTCAGAATTTACCGAATAGGTAAATATACCGATTCGGTAAATTTTCCGAATCGGACGATTTTCGGACTCCTACATCCCAAATGCTCATTACCGGTCGGTAACGGCCGAAAATACCTATTTTTGGCCGTTACCGACCGGTATTGGGCTACCTACATCTGGTCCCTAATGTTTAATAACCATGTATTGCAAAGCGCTCTGATACCCTTGTGGGTCATGTTCGAGCAATATAAATGAATTGAGACCAAAAAATTGTATGACATGCTACAAAGCAAAATAAAACTCTTTATAAAGAAGAAAGGCCTTCGATACCTGTAAAGCCTATCAACACACTACTATAAACCACCTAACACATCCAATCCATTCACCTAAATAGACCAATAAAATTTATTTATTTAAAACTAACATTCAATTTATTTTTTAATACTCAGTTTAAATAAAAATTTAACAATATCAAATAACACTGATAAATAATATAATTTAAAATAAAATTATTAATAAATACATGTCTGCAATGAAACAAAATTATACATTTACTAAACTCCAAAGCAGCAAACATAATATCCAAAATACATCCAACACGCATCATTATTTTAAAAATGAAATAGTTAATAAAACAACCACAGGAAATATTATCATCCCAAAATTAAATTAGAATCATTTTACAGGTCTGTAACTGATGCACATGATACTTCTCCAATACACCATAAACAAATGCAGACAAATAGAAAAAGTTAAAAAAAAATGAAAACATGAAATAACAAAAAAGTGAATCCACAAAATGATTCCAGAGTCCTAGGAAATGAAACATGTAAATACATCTGCCCCTGGAAAACCTGAAAAATTAGGATATTAAAAATGATCTCCTTTAGAAAAACACATTCAACAATAAGGAAGGAAAGCATCGACTCCAACTGAAAAACCTGTAAATTACACAACATACCCTCATGGATGCTGATTTGCAGGGGGGTACGTGTTCAATCATCTTCTGAGTGAGAGTAAGGAGGAGGTGAACACCTCCCTACCCCTTGGACCATCAAAGCACTTTAAAATGCCAACAAATTCCAACAGCAATAAAAAGCTGAATTTGCACAGAGATTATGAGTCCCATCATCACCTGAGTGAGGAAGTGGAGAAGGTGGGTCTTTACCCAAATTGGGACCATTCAAGTGCTCAAGGGTGCTGCTGAACTCCTGTTGCACCGGATGCACGTGGCCAAGGTTGGGTCCGTCTACTCCAATCTTTGCCCAGAAAAGTTCCACTGTACTCTACTTTGTTCTGTTTTACTCCCCTCTGTGTTCTCGCAGTGACTTTTTAAACAAGGTGAGACTTAGATCTGGCATCTTTGACCCCTATTTTAGGCTCTTTAAAAGGCTCTAGGGAACTGATGACAATAATTTGCCCCACAGCTAGTATGCTGAACAATTTGTTTATAGCTTCTCAAGGACCAACACTTCTTCATATTAACTTATGGTATTTTAGTAAAATTAGTTAAAAAATATATATGTATTCATTTGTGCTTTGTCCAATATTGTTTTAGGGCGGAAAGAAAAGCTTTTGAGTTTCCACATGGGGCAGGGTACCCCCAAAAAATCAGCTATATCCAAAG
This sequence comes from Lissotriton vulgaris, assembly GCF_964263255.1. Lineage (NCBI taxonomy): Eukaryota > Metazoa > Chordata > Amphibia > Caudata > Salamandridae > Lissotriton > Lissotriton vulgaris. The sequence goes on from NC_141691.1 coordinate 454,782,544, forward strand.
TGAGGAACTGCAGAAGGGATGAAATTGATGGCTTGATTGAAGAAGTTGAGTTGATCATTAATTTGGAAAAGGCCCCAGTCTGTCAAAGTAAAAATCAGAGAATAATAGCTAAAATGTTTAAACAACAAGTGCTGGCATTCAATTTCTCAGCACATAAAGCATCCTGTGAACCTTTGAAATCCCCCAATTTAGAAGGATACTCATGATCACCATACACAATCCAAGAACACAAATGTATGATTAGAACTGAAAGTTACTTTATAAAATAGATTTTTCCACTGAGGGCTGATGTGGGTAACCTCCCTTGTATAAAGGGGCCACTGAGCAAGATGCCCTATGTACCTTCCTTGTTGATACAGTGGTAGATTTGATTGGTGAGTTAAAAGCTAAAAATAATTGTAATTAAAAAAAAGTACTCATTGAATTAAGGTCAATGGTAATATTATCAATGGCCGAGGTAAGGGTGTGAGAGATGCAAGAATAATGAGAACTACACTGCATCATATAGTTTTTAAGTAAATTCCCTGTGTGAAATTGTGCGCCCTGGTGAGCTCTGGTTTTGCCTGGTGCGCAATGATTGCAGATGTCCCCCAGTGAACATCCCCAACAGGAATTCCCTCACAACCCCCCTTTATCCTAACCATTTCCCGCAGATGTATTATTGAGTTTTGTAGTGTCTCTCATAAAAGTGTAGGGTGTCAGAGCAATTTACATCACACACTGTGTGTAAATCAGTGCATAGGAAATGTTACATAAGCCAGAGGACTCCAAGGTGTCTATAGCAGGGGACAAATAATACCGCTCTAAGCTATACCAAGCAGTTTTAATGCAGCTCTTTGATGAAAAAATCCAAAACGCCTCGGCACGACTGATCCTCGACATACCACGCCACGGCCACATCAAACCCCCACCTGAGAAACTTGCACTGGCTCCCCGTCAACAAGAGGATATCTCTCTCCGATCTCTCTGTTTTTAGGAAGGGACTTAAAACTTATCTTTTTGCCCTGTAATTGCTGTTCTGGTTGTTCATGGTGCCGTTATGACGTTATGTTAGTTGCTGGTATTTTGGTGTGATGATCTTTAGCGCCGGGACGCTCTTTGGAGCAGCTGAGCGCTCTACAAAACAAATAGTAACATAGCATAACATAACATAACATATCCTTCAAGCTTCTCACCCACGCACACAAGGCACTCCACAAGACTGGCCCAGCCTACCTCAACAGACGGCTCTCCTTCTACATCCCCAACCTCCAGCTATGCTCCGTCGACCTCTCACTCGTCACCTTCCCATTTGCCCTACAAAACAAGAAGCCAACATGTTTACACTTTTGGTAGTGTCTTTATTATATCAAAATACAGACAATCAATAAGGTTAGGGCTAATCAATGCCAATCTGAAAGCATTGCTACTATGTTTGTTGTGGTCGTTGAAGGTATGAGGACACTGCTGTAGGCTGTGACATTATCTTAACTGTTTTTTTAGTATACATTAAAAACTATGAACTAATTGAACAATTTTATCTTATAACGAACCTAAGCCCACTCCCATTACCTTTAAGAGAGCTTCTTGGTTAAATAAGGAATGCAAAAATACTAAGATGACTTTGATTGTGGCATGTAGGATTACCAATGAAAATAAGGGAATGGGATGAAAATAGGCGGTCAGATTTCACACATCCAGCTAAGGAAGGCTATGGGTTTTATACTATTTTAGCATATCCAAGCACATGGCAGTCATCATAGTCAAACAGCGATTGATTATTTTATTGAGCTACATATATGGATGTATCACTTAACCAGCCTGTTCTCTTCAAATGATTTGTTTTGTAGCAATGATAAACTGTTTTTCTATGACAAGTGGCCCCTTTGAATTTATTTTGGCTGATTTAATTCAAGCAGTCAAGTGTATTCTTCCCAACAAGGCACCAAGGGGCATATTATCAACGGTTGTCGATAATATTATCGCCACTTTAGAGCCTGTTTTCTGGCTAAAAGCGGTGATAATATTATCGCATTATCAGCATGGGCATGGTAGAGTGTGTTTCCTTGATTTAGCGCCCCTTGACAGCACGGCTCGCATTGCATCTGTAATGAGCTGCAAAGGAGGCGTGCCAGACAAAACCCCTTGGGAAAATATCGCAAACCCAGCTTCGTGATATTTTCAACGAGGGGTAGCAATATTTTAAATCACGTTAGGTATGCCTTAAAGCAGGAGTTTATCGTCTGTTGAATTCCTAACTAAGGCGTACCTATTATGGGAGGTGGATTGTGTGGCTGAGACCACAGACCCTATCAACAATGATTTCGCTGATTTCCAAGGAACATCGCTGGAAAACCACTGATGTTCCATGGAAAACATTGCTATCGCTGAGATAATTATCGCCATTGCGCTAAGCGTTGTTAATACAGTGATAGCATGGCAATAATTATATGCAATAGCTGGCCATAAACATTTTGACACTGATGGGGGCCAGCGATAATTATCTCTGCCACTTGGTAATATGCCCCCATGTTCAGATAATATCCCAGGAGGTTTGTTTTTATCAAATGTGGGGCCCTTATGTCAATTTCATTCTTAATGCACTGCTAAAGGAATAAGTAATTGCTCATACAAAGGCAGGGGCAGTGATAATTTTGATCGATAACAAATATTAGCAAAACCAATAGGTCTCTCCTCCGGGTGAGCTTTTAGTTTAGCCTATTTTAGCTGTGTTGTACAGCAGTATGGTTGTGCAGCTTGTCTAACATTTTAAAAGTGCAATGAGGATGTGAGTTAAGAAACAACAAGGAAAATGAGTGAGAGGGAGGAGGTAACATTAAAGCACATGCCTGAAAGAATGAGTATAATGTAGCCAGCACTGCCTGTGTATTTTTGTCAAGAGGTGGGTGGGCAACATTGACAAAGGTTGGAATAGTGGGAGGGAAAGAGCAACCAGGACAATTGGGAGAGTGTGAGGAAAGAAAATAGGCACCACGTTTAATAAAACTTGCTGTTTAATTAAGGTATCAAATAAAATCTAAATGTAATCAAATGTATTATAATTAACAGTTTATGGCAGGAGGAAGAGTAGGAGGTTAGAATGAGAATGGAATGCTACATGGTATCGACACAGAAGAATGTATCTTCCCAGTATCCCGATTAGAAAATGTCACAGTTTACATCCAAAACAATATTTGAAAGCCAATTGTGTTCTATTTGATATAGTACAGGTTCAGCATAACATGAATAGCAACATAATTCATGCTTCCCTTACACACAAAATAGGTGCAACATATGTAGCAACGGTGCTAGCTGCCCTCACATACAGCACAAGCAGCAGGCAAGTTTCTCTCACACAAACAACAGACAAAGTGTAGATCGTTGGGCAAGGTTCCCTCACACACTGAAATCTACTAGCTCAGGCAGGTGCAATAAAAGATTCCCTCTCACACCATAACAAGAATAGCACAGGTTGCAGTAGGAAGTCAAGCCTCCCTAGTACACACAGAAAAATGTGCATTATCACTGTTAGTAGCACTGCAAGCTTTTCTAATATGTGAACAATCAAGTACGGTATCTATTTAAGCTTCAAGTTAATGCACTTGGCAATGGAATGCAGTTGAAAGTGTCAAAATGGTATACAACCTTTAGCACACATCTTTTAGCACGCACTACCATTACCACGCATCTGTTACAACGAATACCATTACAACGCATGGCGCTTTGAGGCATTCTGACTTAGGGAATGGCTAGTGAATAGGTTAATTTACCATCCAATAACCTTCCCTAGTGTCCACGGGGACTGGTGTTGGAATAGTAAATTAAACTATTCACTATCCAGCACCCAAAGCACTATGCATTGTAAAGGTATTGTGTTGTAAAAAATGCGTGGTAATGGTATGCGTGGTAAAAGTGTGCGTGCTAACATCATACATCCTGTCAAAATACATCCTATGTTATCATCAGCTCAAACCAAATTTAACACCTTGGCTGCTAAGGGTTTTCCCCCCCGGTGCTGGATTCTCAGGATTAGCATTGTTTGTGACAAGGTCAACTCGTCATAAACACAGGGCAGGTAAAGCCCATGACGAGTTGACCTTGTCACTAGCATGGAAGTGGTTAAATTCAGTTCCAAATACAACATTCCACAAATTGAACATCCAGTGTGCTCTAAACCCACAAAATGCTGCTTTCTGGCCAAAGCAAGCTGTTATCTGTGCTAATGATGAGTTGTATTCTGTCTGCAAAGAGGTAGCTGAAAATAGTGCTGTCCTGTGTTTAGACTTTGCTCTTTGGAACAGGCTGCATGGAAGATAGAAATAGGCTGCTGTAAATCAAATAGATAAAGGCACTTAAACACTAAGGGGCTAATTACGATGTGGGCGGAAAGCTTTCGACCAACAGTCGGATTCCCCTAGACCGTGTTGGAACCCATCCACCTGACTCGATCAAAAACAATTCCCTCCGACCGATTAAGATGCTCGCGGTCATAAGGGAAACTGTTCAGTCATTATGAATTGGTTTTGAGCCGCATTCGATGAAACTGGGTAGGAGCCGATTTGTACAGTTCTATGGACAGCATTTTCGACAAACCGATTATGAGGTCGTATTCTGACAGCCTTTCCGACTCGGTCTGCCCGACACAAAACAGGCTGTCGGAAAGTGAATTGGGGGCACCTAGCAGGTTCCCCTTCACCTTGAGGCCTCCTGTTGGGGGCTGTGATGGTACCCAAAGCACCCCCCTGTAAGACCATGCACTGTGTGTCAGCGACCATGGGGTGTCTGCAACAGGGTGCAAGGTTCATTGCAGACACCCATTTTCCCCATTGAGGCCTGTGTTATCAGGAACACAGACTCTGGGATTCCTTCCGAACAGTGTTCCGAAGCATCGTAATCAGTTGTGTAGAACCGCTGATCCTGAGTCAGTTGGAACCGAATACAAAAAGGAGTTAGACGAAAAGTTTCCACCTGACATCGCAATTTCAAAAAGTGATGCAAAGGGAGAACTGTTGGAGGCCATGTGTGTGTTTCTTTATTACACATTCAGAACTTTTGTGCTTTCAAGATGCCATAGCTGAGCTGACCTGACCTTACATCTGATGACTGGCTATCTGGTGGTGGAGGCACATGGCATTGTTTAAAGAGGGGCCTGTCGTCCACCTTCCTAGGTCACCCCCATGATGACGTGCATCCACCTTGTTGTTTTTTTTTATTCCTTACCATTCCAAGAAGTATGTTAAATGTGTGTAAAAGCATAATCTAAACGATAAAAAACCTATTAGCAAATTGTAGCCTCAAGCAACTAAAAGCATATTAGGACTTTCTTTGTTAATATGAACTCAGGGACTGCAACAGTAAGGCATTGGAGGGCTGGGTACAAGCAAGTAGTTGAAGAAAAGCTTTAGAAAAGACATGCCAAAAGAAAGCAATACAGATATTTGATTACATTAGACTTTGTAAATACAGTTTGTTTGGAGTTGGCAGGAGTGAGAAGGGGTGGAGTAGGTGCCCAAAGAGCACCATTGTGTGGCAAGAGGACTTTAGGCTACCTTCAGAACCTTACGGGAATTTAAAAGCACTCACACCTTTTTATTGAAGCTAATTTGGTGCTATAGGATAGAGTCAGGTGGTGTTGGAGGGTGATGAATACTTAGAGCTTATTTACAAGCCCCTACACTGCCAGTGCGTCACTTTTAATATAGGAAAAAGTGACGTACCAGTGGTGCAAGGGGCGTGTAAATAAGCCACTGAGTTTAGAAAGGAGAGTGCTTGTTTTATTAAAGAGTAGTTTGTCTTAGCTATGAGGGCAACATGGCTGTAGCGAACTGCCCGTGTTAATATTAAGGAGGAGATTTACAAGCCCTGTGTGCCACGAGTATGTTACTTTTTGTGGTGGTGCATGTTGCTGCTCCATATTTGCAAGGACAGGAAAAGCCACCCTGTGTGGGTTTTCCTGTCCTTGTAAATATGGCCCCTTTACATGCAACACTTTGTGTGAAAGGGGCGTTCCATGGGTGTTGCTGTGGGTGTTCCCACACAACACCCATGGAAAAAGAAACATTTCCAGATTTACAAGGAATCTGGAAATGGAAGGGGCACCTTTCTGCACAAAAACAATTTCCCCGTGACGCAGGTATCCTTGCACCATGGTCATGGGTGTCTGCGCCAACACATGGCAGCTGTTTGTGGTGCACCAGCGCAGAGGAGAGCACAGAAATGTGACATAACATTGTTAATGTGTTACATTCCTGTGCTTTGGAAGTGCCGCAGTGTGGCATAGCCACAGGGCTTGCGTTGCCGCGCTGTGGCACTTCCTTATAAATATGCCCCTGTGATTCGCCCTGCATCAAAGGAAGTTGAGTCTCATGCCAAGACTCAAACCTGGTTCCCCAGCTTCAAAGTCTGCACTGTAGCTGGTATGCTCCATTGGCTTATCTTTTGTTGTAATTTTTAAAATGTGAGGGAGGTGAAGTCCACATATGTATGGAGTCTGAAAACAAATGACTACTGATAGCACAGCTAAATGTAACTCTGCAAAGCTGATATATAATAATGCTAACAAAAGTAAATTTAACAGCAGTCACTAGAAGATGCTTTCAGGGGGGCTTGGCTTAGGAGCCGAAGGAGATGGCTGCCGCTCCGAGGAGCTCCGTGGCGGCACAGGGCAACATAAACCCTCTAGATTCCTGTTTTTGCATTTTGGACCCCAGGATCGCACTCACTTGGGTCGGAACCTCTTCTGCACCATTTGTGCCCTTCGCGGGTGAACAGGGTGAGGACAAAGGATGTTTTCATGTCTATATTTACGGATCGTGGCTTGATGAGTAGCCACTGCTGTCATTTTGTTTTTCTGTCGCAACCCAAGTTTTCCACCAGCTATCCTGAAACTATTTTCCTCACATTATAATTCTCTAATGGCATCAAATCAGCATTTTGCTATTACCTTTTCACCGCTTTTCTCTCCTACTGACCAACAACTTCTTGACTGAAATTAATTGTTTAATCTCCACACCTCAAAGCTAATTTTTCAATACCCTCGGGCATAATTTTAGGACTTTGTGCTTTCTGCCTATACAGTCCTTTTCACATATTTTTTATGGCAATGCCCCATGCTAACCACAGTGGTACTCAACATATTATTGTGTGTCTTTAGAGTATCATAATCCTTTCAGTGTCCTGCAAGAGAATATGGAAGAGGCAGTCAATGAATCTGTTAGCCAAAAAGTCTCGACTCCTAACACGCCTCGTTCATGCTCTAAGCCAGGTTCTAAAATACCCTCCGCATCCATCGCTTCATCAGGCAAACATGTAAAGACGAACCTACCTTGTCCTACTAATTCTTCCTCCTCAATTTCCATGGAACTTCTACTTGAAGAAATTCTTTCCCTCAAGCCTTACATGGAAGAAACTAACACCCATCTCCAGAGCCCTAAAGTTAATTGGTCTCCTACTGAACCAAAAGTCGAGGAACTTGGGAAACAAGTTGATTCAGTTCAGGCAGTTACTGATCAGGTTCCATGCATGCACAGAGAGATACAGCAACTTTATCAGCGATTTGAAAATTTGGAAAATCGCAACATGCGTAATAACCTACTCATTTATGGTCCCAATGGTTCTGATCCCTTATCCTTTTTTCAATCATTCATGACAACCCTTCTTGGTTTTCCTGACACACCTCCATTTAATATTCAACAAGCTCATTGCTAAGGGCAGAGCCCTCGTTCTTCCTCTTCTTTATCCTCTTCAATGAAGCCTAGAGTAGTTATATTGTATTTTTTAGAATACACAGATTTGCTCAAAATCCTCCATGCTGCCAAACAAAAAGGGAAAATCTCTTGGAAAGGTTCTAATATTTTCTTTACTCAGGACTACTGCAAGACATCTGCAGAACTCCTGGATATGAGACCTGCACTTCGCAACCTGAATGCTTGACATGGCTTGTTTCATCCTTGTCTTTTCAAGGTGATTTATAATAACAAAACAACAAATTATGAGGATCCTGCACTTCTTCAGCATTTCTTGAACACCTGCAGAGATGAGTCCATGGACATTCCGTGGCCATAAATGTCTTGATTATTGCAATAATGTTTGTTATTAGTTGCCTTTCTACTCATTCCTGATGTATTTCTTTATGGTGTAATGTCCTTTGTAATATTTTCTTTTTCTTTCTTATCAGGTGCGGTTTTGTGGTCCTTCGCTTTATGTTTCCTTTGTTTTCCCTGGAGGATGTTCCCATGCCGTTTCCTTCCTTGAATCTTCCGTTCAGTGTGCTGCCTCCCATGTGTGGCTCCACCAAACCCGCTTTCATTGTCTGTTTGTGGTATGTCTTTTTGTTATCATTCCTCTTTATCAAATGTTTGGATTGTTTTGTCTTTTTGCTTTTGTTGTGTTCATCCCTTTTTCTCCTCTTTTCTCTTCACATTTTTTTTCCTTTTCATACTTTTCTATATTTCTCCTATCACTTCTTCTTCCCCTTTTTCAATCCTGAAACTACCTTCCCATCTTTATTCTTCTATCTTTTTTCCTTCTCTTAATGATACAGTTTGAAAATCTCTCTGTTTGCATAATAATTTTTCATGTTAAAACTTACTGTTTATATTTAGAGTTACTGCATGGAATGTTAAGGGAGTACATAATCCTATAAAAAGACCACGGGTATTAACCCGTTTAGCTGAAATCGAAGCATCTAAACTAAAAAGATGTTGTGTCTGCAATGTTTTTTCTTCTCCAGCTCTAGGTAAAAAGAATGGACTTTCAATTATTTGCCACAAGAAATTTATGATTTCAGTTACTCATCAAGAAACTTATTTAGAAGGTTGTTGGGTAATTTTTGAAATCCTCATTAATTGGATACCGTTAGTTCTGTTCAATGTTTATGCTCCAGTTAAGATTGACAATGTTTTCTGGACCCAAATCTCTGATAAACCTCTTTTATTTGATGATGACTATATTATTTTTGGTGGATATTGTAATCAATACTTGATCCTGTTTTAGATAGACATTCCTCGGTTAAATTTGTCAACTCTAAGATGCACTCACAATTCACTTCCATCATACGCCGCAAATCTCTAGTAGACATTTGGAGGCTTTGTAACCCTGACCTCGAAAAATAAACTTTCTTTTCCCCTCCACATTAATCACAATCCCAAATTGATTATCTTTTTCTAAGTAAATCCCTCTCCCTACAGGTTTTTCACTCCGAAATAAGTTCTATCTTAATATCTGACCATGCTCCCGTTTACATAGACTTTGACTTAATACCTTTTATCCCTCATGCTCGTAGAAGGCGCTTTAATAATACATTATTATCCAATCCTAATTTTTCACGCCAATTCAGCTATTTTGTGTCTGAGTTCTTTTCTTTCAATTCCACTCCATATTACTCTCCTGTAATGATCTGGGACTCTTTCAAAGCTGCAGCTAGAGGCTTTATAATTAATTTCATTTACAAAAAAAGGAGTCCTTTGAGGCTCACACTACCCAGTTACTTACTAGGATCAAACATATCCAATACACTTATTATCATTTGAATACTTTAAAAGTGAAAACTGAAAAGGGGAGTCCATCACAGCCCTTTTTGAACGCTCACATTGCGTCAGTGATTTTTAGTTAGAAATCAAAGAAATAGCTTTCCAAAGGCTACAGACGCTGCCTTGGGATAGAAAACAAAGCTACTAGCATGAATTGCCATACTGCCTATATAATACAAAAAAAGGTTTTAAAAATGCATCATGAGTAGCTGAGCAGCCTTGCAGATGCAATTTTAATAAGTGAAAAAACAAAGACACAAAATAAAGGAAGCCCATACATAAGATGATGTTTTTAAAATTCACCATCAACAAGGAGAAGCCTTCCAAGCGAATAAATAAATGTTTTTAATTACACCTACTGGCTGTCCTCCTTGAAAGCTGACTCGCTGGCAGAGTATCCGTAATCAGCATTACCCTCGTCTGTCCCGGAGTAACGTGCGCACGGCACTAAAAGAGAATAGTTATTGTGACGCCATCGCCGTATACTCAGAATCTTGACCACGAGGGGAGAGCGGCATTACAAACAAACAGCGCTTCATCAAGTGAGCAATGTGTGAACGGCAGTCTAACTGAACAGTAGTCACGACGCCCATGATATATATATACATTTTTTAAACCACATCATGAGGAAGGAGTGGCACCGCTAAGAGACAGTGCTTTATTATATCTTGGTTTTATTGTGTACAACAGTACATAGTCGTGGTGCCATACCGAAGAATAGACCCCAGATGAAGATTGTACCCTAATTCTTTAGGGGGAAGTGTCATCTCTCTGGACCTAAAGTAAATCCATGCTATGAATGTTCTACACTGGATATTGTAAATAGAGATATTTGCATACATGCAAGAAAGTTGCAATATCAAGTCTGGAATTCGATAATACAACCCAAATACAGCCGTATTACAAGAGAATAGTATTGTCTTTGCACATGAGTACTACTTTAGAAATTGATGGTTAAAGTCCTGATGAAGGCATATTCTTAATGTCGAAACGCGTCGACTGGATGCCATCTAACCTCTTTTAATTTCTTGTGAACACATATGTATCATCATATTGTTATTTTATCAAGTCTGATCAATGCACTGATTTTTATTATTCCTTTTTTAACCATATTAAAAATGTATTTTTTCTAAACTGTACTAGTTTGTTTGTTTAATCTATTGTGTAATTGATTATATGCCTGGGAGCGTTACTTCACATACATTGTTTACCCTGTCCCAGGATATTGATCCTTATCAGGGGGTCCTTGTTGCTAACATAGTTTAATTACACCTACAACATGAAAAAGCTTTCGAACAAATAAATAACATTGTTTTAAAAGCTTTGAAAGCTTCACCTACAATAGACAAACAAATGAAAAAAAGCTTTACCAACCACATCTCAGAGAAAGAAAAAAAGAAAAACAAATGGTACCTGCTTGAAACATGTGTGTAAGCTTCACAGACAACAGAAAACAAATACAAAATCTAGGCAAGCTTCACCGGCAACACACAAACAAATGAAAATAAAACATGGACAGAGGAAGAGAAGGGTACCTCCCTGAAACACATGTAGAAAAGAATAGTCCTCATAAACAACATAAAAGCATACAAGTCTAAGGCTACGAGTAATTGGGACGTGCTCCATGGAAAGAACAAACACGCTAAAAGGAGGTACATTTACGAACAATTAATCACATGCAAGCAAACATTTTGAAAGGGCACTCACGCTAATAAAGAAAACCAATGGGCAGGCTGTAAGCCCCCAAAGTGTAAACAACACATCTTGAAAACACAGCACATGCGCTGCCTAGGCATAACCTACAAAGGGCCAAAGGGAAAATCAAAGCAATTATCAACTAACCAGTCTTCTAGCTAGCCTACAAATAATCTTTTGCAGACTGATTCTAGATAACTTGTACAATTAGATTGACAAGTGTGATGTTTTATCAGATGTCCAAACAGGACTTAGTAAAAACGTGAGTAACATTGGCCATATCTTTGAGGTTCATCCTGCTATACTGTTAAACTGTTTTATTGGGTAAGAGCCAGTTACATGTTTTATTTGTAGATCTTAGATCAGCCTTTGATTAGATCATTTGTGACAAAGTATGGTTAGTTTTGAACAAAATCCTAGAGTCCTAGGTAAAATGTTATCTATTTCATGCTCCATGAAAAAACCTCATACATAACTAAGACAGGGACCACAGAGAACTAACTGATCATATTCTGATAAAGGAACGGGTGCACCAAGAGTGTGTCTTGGCACCAACTTTGATTTCTCTCTTTACAAACGATGTTGGGGACTTCCTTGGTTTATGTGGGAAATGGGATACTAGCTCTTCTGTTTGCAGATGAGATGCTATTAATGTCCAAGTCAGCTATGGGCTTAAAATGCCTTACTCGATTATGTTGATGAATTCTACAAACAGAGCTTGAAGTAAATACCTCCATGACCATATTTATGACATTCACACTAACGAAAAATGATCTGGGGTCCCTATTTTTACAGGGCTGAACTTGAAAAGGTTAAGTAATTTGAATATCTAAACATGAAACTGACAGAAACCATGTCTTGGGATATGCATATAAATAAAAACAATCTTAAATTACAACAATATTGCTCTGGCATTTTTTAGAAGACTGAAATCCAGTTTAGTTAACGCTGTCATTCCTGCCCTACAGAAAGATAATGCTCAATCTCTAGGGATGTCTCTTTATTGGGCAGAGCTCTGGGTAACCTGAAAGTGCTGGTTAAAACAGAAAAACATTTTCAAAGGTCTCTAGCACAACTCCAGCAGAACACTCCATCATTGCCCCTGCAAATGAATTTGGAAATTAAGTCCATTGCTCAGATAACAAAAATTAGATGACTGTTATATTAGCAGTGAAATTGGGGGACTGAGGAATTGGCGTCATATAGAATTGCTCTTGGGGGCGTTATTGTCTTTGACAATTCCAGTCAAATACAATAGTTGAAATGTGTGAGATATTATTTATATACATGTGGCTTAGAAAAGTTATAGACAAAATGTAATGATATTAGCCAGTTTTCACAAGAAAATTTAAAGGTGAAACACTGGTTGTACGTTGCAAAAACGTAACTTACTAGCTGCAGATTGAGGGGCCTAACTGATGTCTTCTTAAGCTCTGCCAAAAGCTGTGAGGAGATGGCTGCACTCGTGGTAGAAAAGTTCACAAATGTAAATGATGAAAGGTAGGTATTCGTATTTTAGGGTGCCAGGAAATAGTCCCTTCCGGCCGGTAGGGACTGGTAGTTATAGTCAAACAAAGGGGGAGTGCAAGGACCACCTGCACTACTTCCAAAGGCACACCGATAGGAGAGTGAGCTCCTGTATTGTATTTTCTTCTCTAGGTAGTAGAGGTATTGACAATACCTCTACTACCTAGAGAAGAAAATACAATACAGGAGCTCACTCTCCTATCGGTGTTCCTTTGGAAGTAGTGCAGGTGGTCCTTGCACTCCCTCTTTGTATTTCTTAAGCTCTGCAGCACATGACCAGAAGTTGAACTGAACTGCGCAAAATACCTAGCTTGTGGGAATGAAACTGGGTCCATGGCACATATGCTGTTTTTTGGGATGACAATACTTTTTTTCATAGTTAATGGCATGTCCTGATCAGTCTTCAGATTAGGGTTCCTCATTACAAAACAGCCTTCCGAATTCTGAGATTGAGTGTTATATATAGTGTGCCAACATTTCTTAGATCCAAGTTGTTTTAAACGAGGGAAATCTGTAACAGCAATAGCTCTTAACTATAAAAAGTTAAATTTAGGAGACTGAAGGCAGCTTTTATAATCTAAATCGATACAAAAATGTTATGGTATGGGGTCCCTTGCTCATTGCACCATCAGGATTCAAGCAAGCCGGGCCGAAGACGGCTGAAATGCCAGAAACCGGTCCCCGGTAGCTTGTTTCCTTCCCAGTGAAAGAATTGGCTTGGTAGTTTGGTTTGCCCTGTTCCCATGATGCACTGGGCCAGGGACAGACTAATTTGCATATAGCCAGGTTCTGTAGCTGGGATGGTGCAATGAGCTAAAAAACGGTGTTGGATTAAACCCTGATCTCTTGACTGGGTGAGAGTATTCTGCTTAATTCAGAAACTCTGTCCATCACCACCCCCTGTTGTTTAATTATTTTGTCCACCATAAGCGTGGAAGGGTATACTCAGATGTGAGTCCCTTGCTCATTGCACCATCAGGATTCAAGCAAGCCGGGCCGAAGACGGCTGAAATGCCGGAAACCGGTCCCCGGTAGCTTGTTTCCTTCCCAGTGAAAGAATTGGCTTGGTAGTTTGGTTTGCCCTGTTCCCATGATGCACTGGGCCAGGGACAGACTAATTTGCATATAGCCAGGTTCTGTAGCTGGGATGGTGCAGTGAGCTAAAAAACAGTGTTGGATTAAACCCTGATCTCTTGACTGGGTGAGAGTATTCTGCTTAATTCAGAAACTCTGTCCATCACCACCCCCTGTTGTTTAATTATTTTGTCCACCATAAGCGTGGAAGGGTATACTCAAATGTGAGTCCCTTGCTCATTGCACCATCAGGATTCAAGCAAGCCGGGCCGAAGACGGCTGAAATGCCAGAAACCGGTCCCCGGTAGCTTGTTTCCTTCCCAGTGAAAGAATTGGCTTGGTAGTTTGGTTTGCCCTGTTCCCATGATGCACTGGGCCAGGGACAGACTAATTTGCATATAGCCAGGTTCTGTAGCTGGGATGGTGCAGTGAGCTAAAAAACGGTGTTGGATTAAACCCTGATCTCTTGACTGGGTGAGAGTATTCTGCTTAATTCAGAAACTCTGTCCATTACCACCCCCTGTTGTTTAATTATTTTGTCCACCATAAGCGTGGAAGGGTATACTCAGATGTGAGTCCCTTGCTCATTGCACCATCAGGATTCAAGAAAGCCGGGCCGAAGACGGCTGAAATGCCAGAAACCGGTCCCCGGTAGCTTGTTTCCTTCCCAGTGAAAGAATTGGCTTGGTAGTTTGGTTTGCCCTGTTCCCATGATGCACTGGGCCAGGGACAGACTAATTTGCATATAGCCAGGTTCTGTAGCTGGGATGGTGCAGTGAGCTAAAAAACGGTGTTGGATTAAACCCTGATCTCTTGACTGGGTGAGAGTATTCTGCTTAATTCAGAAACTCTGTCCATCACCACCCCCTGTTGTTTAATTATTTTGTCCACCATAAGCGTGGAAGGGTATACTCAGATGTGAGTCCCTTGCTCATTGCACCATCAGGATTCAAGCAAGCCGGGCCGAAGACGGCTGAAATGCCAGAAACCGGTCCCCGGTAGCTTGTTTCCTTCCCAGTGAAAGAATTGGCTTGGTAGTTTGGTTTGCCCTGTTCCCATGATGCACTGGGCCAGGGACAGACTAATTTGCATATAGCCAGGTTCTGTAGCTGGGATGGTGCAGTGAGCTAAAAAACGGTGTTGGATTAAACCCTGATCTCTTGACTGGGTGAGAGTATTCTGCTTAATTCAGAAACTCTGTCCATCACCACCCCCTGTTGTTTAATTATTTTGTCCACCATAAGCGTGGAAGGGTATACTCAGATGTGAGTCCCTTGCTCATTGCACCCTCAGGATTCAAGCAAGCCGGGCCGAAGACGGCTGAAATGCCAGAAACCGGTCCCCGGTAGCTTGTTTCCTTCCCAGTGAAAGAATTGGCTTGGTAGTTTGGTTTGCCCTGTTCCCATGATGCACTGGGCCAGACTAATTTGCATATAGCCAGGTTCTGTAGCTGGGATGGTGCAGTGAGCTAAAAAACGGTGTTGGATTAAACCCTGATCTCTTGACTGGGTGAGAGTATTCTGCTTAATTCAGAAACTCTGTCCATCACCACCCCCTGTTGTTTAATTATTTTGTCCACCATAAGCGTGGAAGGGTATACTCAGATGTGAGTCCCTTGCTCATTGCACCATCAGGATTCAAGCAAGCCGGGCCGAAGACGGCTGAAATGCCAGAAACCGGTCCCCAGTAGCTTGTTTCCTTCCCAGTGAAAGAATTGGCTTGGTAGTTTGGTTTGCCCTGTTCCCATGATGCACTGGGCCAGGGACAGACTAATTTGCATATAGCCAGGTTCTGTAGCTGGGATGGTGCAGTGAGCTAAAAAACGGTGTTGGATTAAACCCTGATCTCTTGACTGGGTGAGAGTATTCTGCTTAATTCAGAAACTCTGTCCATCACCACCCCCTGTTGTTTAATTATTTTGTCCACCATAAGCGTGGAAGGGTATACTCAGATGTGAGTCCCTTGCTCATTGCACCATCAGGATTCAAGCAAGCCGGTCCGAAGACGGCTGAAATGCCAGAAAGCGGTCCCCGGTAGCTTGTTTCCTTCCCAGTGAAAGAATTGGCTTGGTAGTTTGGTTTGCCCTGTTCCCATGATGCACTGGGCCAGGGACAGACTAATTTGCATATAGCCAGGTTCTGTAGCTGGGATGGTGCAGTGAGCTAAAAAACGGTGTTGGATTAAACCCTGATCCCTTGACTGGGTGAGAGTATTCTGCTTAATTCAGAAACTCTGTCCATCACCACCCCCTGTTGTTTAATTATTTTGTCCACCATAAGCGTGGAAGGGTATACTCAGATGTGAGTCCCTTGCTCATTGCACCATCAGGATTCATGCAAGCCGGGCCGAAGACGGCTGAAATGCCAGAAACCGGTCCCCGGTAGCTTGTTTCCTTCCCAGTGAAAGAATTGGCTTGGTAGTTTGGTTTGCCCTGGTCCCATGATGCACTGGGCCAGGGACAGACTAATTTGCATATAGCCAGGTTCTGTAGCTGGGATGGTGCAGTGAGCTAAAAAACGGTGTTGGATTAAACCCCGATCTCTTGACTGGGTGAGAGTATTCTGCTTAATTCAGAAACTCTGTCCATCACCACCCCCTGTTGTTTAATTATTTTGTCCACCATAAGCGTGGAAGGGTATACTCAGATGTGAGTCCCTTGCTCATTGCACCATCAGGATTCAAGCAAGCCGGGCCGAAGACGGCTGAAATGCCAGAAACCGGTCCCCGGTAGCTTGTTTCCTTCCCAGTGAAAGAATTGGCTTGGTAGTTTGGTTTGCCCTGTTCCCATGATGCACTGGGCCAGGGACAGACTAATTTGCATATAGCCAGGTTCTGTAGCTGGGATGGTGCAGTGAGCTAAAAAACGGTGTTGGATTAAACCCTGATCTCTTGACTGGGTGAGAGTATTCTGCTTAATTCAGAAACTCTGTCCATCACCACTCCCTGTTGTTTAATTATGGTATGAGAGCAAGCAGGAATTTCAAGACTAGGGGCTCGATGTAGGTATGTTAATTTTATGATTCATAAATACCGAATTTTACCGATTCGGTATTTATGAATCGGTAAAATGGAAGGGGGGAGATGTAGAAAGAATTACCGATTCGGTAATGCCCATTGATTCCTATGGGCATTGAAGCCCATAGGAATCAATGGGCATTACCGAATCGGTATTTACCGATTCGGTAAATACCGAATTTTGCAAGGGTGCAGGGGGTGTCACTTTGACACCCTCTAGCACCCCGATTTAAGGCATGTGTGACATGTGGCACACAGACATGCCCTAAGTAATCAAGTTTTACGTATTGGAATATGTACTCATAGTTTCTGATATGCCTCAGAACATATATATATATATATATATATATATATATATATATATATATATATATATATATATATATATATATATATATATATATATATATATATATATATATATATATATATATATATATATATATATATATATATATATATATATATATATATATATATATATATATATACAACAGATTGTTTGTCACCAATTTCTATATATGGGATTGTAATATCTCATGATAGTAGCATGTAATAACGCACTCTCAATTCCCTCCATGCATGGGAATTCAAAAGGAAGATTCTCAATAGTGCGCTCATCAATGATTGATTCAGAAAAGGGGGTGGTGATGAACAGAGTGTCTGAATTAAGCAGACCACTCATACCCAGTCCAAAGATCAGGGCTTAATCCATCACCGTTTTTTAGCTCACTGCACCATCCCAGCTCAGAACCTGGCTACATGCAAATTAGTCTGTCCCTGGCCCAGTGCATCATGGGAACAGGGCAGACCAGACTACCAAGCCAATTCTTCACTGGAAAGGAGACAAGCTTCCGGGGACCGGTTTCTGGCATTTCAGCCGTCCTCGGCCCGGCTTGCTTGAATCCTGATGGTGCAGTTAGCAAGGGACTCATGTCTGAGTATACCCTGCCACACCTATAGTGGCCAAAAACGATTCAGAAAAGGGGGTGGTGATGAACAGAGTGTCTTAATTAAGCAGACCACTCTTACCCAGTCCAAAGATCAGGGCTTAATCCATCACCGTTTTTTAGCTCACTGCACCATCCCAGCTCAGAACCTGGCTACATGCAAATTAGTCTGTCCCTGGCCCAGTGCATCATGGGAACAGGGCAGACCAGACTACCAAGCCAATTCTTCACTGGAAAGGAGACAAGCTTCCGGGGACCGGTTTCTGGCATTTCAGCCGTCCTCGGCCCGGCTTGCTTGAATCCTGATGGTGCAGTGAGCAAGGTACTCATGACTGAGTATACCCTGCCACACCTATAGTGGCCAAAAACGATTCAGAAAAGGGGGTGGTGATGAATAGAGTGTCTGAATTAAGCAGACCACTCTTACCCAGTCCAAAGATCAGGGCTTAATCCATCACCGTTTTTTAGCTCACTGCACCATCCCAGCTCAGAACCTGGCTACATGCAAATTAGTCTGTCCCCGGCCCAGTGCATCATGGGAACAGGGCAGACCAGACTACCAAGCCAATTCTTCACTGGAAAGGAGACAAGCTTCCGGGGACCGGTTTCTGGCATTTCAGCCGTCCTCGGCCCGGCTTGCTTGAATCCTGATGGTGCAGTGAGCAAGGGACTCATGTCTGAGTATACCCTGCCACACCTATAGTGGCCAAAAACGATTCAGAAAAGGGGGTGGTGATGAACAGAGTGTCTGAATTCAACAGACCACTCTTACCCAGTCCAAAAATCAGGGCTTAATCCATCACCGTTTTTTAGCCCACTGCACCATCCCAGCTCAGAACCTGGCTACATGCAAATTAGTCTGTCCCTGGCCCAGTGCATCATGGGAACAGGGCAGACCAGACTACCAAGCCAATTCTTCACTGGAAAGGAGACAAGCTTCCGGGGACCGGTTTCTGGCATTTCAGCCGTCGTCCGCCCGGCTTGCTTGAATCCTGATGGTGCAGTGAGCAAGGAACTCATGTCTGAGTATACCCTGCCACACCTATAGTGGCCAAAAACGATTCAGAAAAGGGGATGGTGATGAACAGAGTGTCTGAATTAAGCAGACCACTCTTACCCAGTCCAAAGATCAGGGCTTAATCCATCACCGTTTTTTAGCTCACTGCACCATCCCAGCTCAGAACCTGGCTACATGCAAATTAGTCTGTCCCTGGCCCAGTGCATCATGGGAACAGGGCAGACCAGACTACCAAGCCAATTCTTCACTGGAAAGGAGACAAGCTTCCGAAGACCGGTTTCTGGCATTTCAGCCGTCGTCGGCCCGGCTTGCTTGATGGTGCAGTGAGCAAGGGAATCATGTCTGAGTATACCCTGCCACACCTATAGTGGCCAAAAACGATTCAGAAAAGGGGGTGGTGATCAACAGAGTGTCTGGATTAAGCAGACCACTCTTACCCAGTCCAAAGATCAGGGCTTAATCCATCACCGTTTTTTATCTCACTGCACCATCCCAGCTCAGAACCTGGCTACATGCAAATTAGTCTGTCCCCGGCCCAGTGCATCATGGGAACAGGGCAGACCAGACTACCAAGCAAATTCTTCACTGGAAAGGAGACAAGCTTCCGGGGACCGGTTTCTGGCATTTCAGCCGTCGTCGGTCTGGCTTGATTGAATCCTGATGGTGCAGTGAGCAAGGGACTCATGTCTGAGTATACCCTGCCACACTTATAGTGGCCAAAAACGATTCAGAAAAGGGGGTGGTGATGAACAGAGTGTCTGAATTAGGCAGACCACTCTTACCCAGTCCAAAGATCAGGGCTTAATCCATCACCGTTTTTAGCTCACTGCACCATCCCAGCTCAGAACCTGGCTACATGTAAATTAGTCTGTCCCTGGCCCAGTGCATCATGGGAACAGGGCAGACCAGACTACCAAGCCAATTCTTCTCTGGAAAGGAGATAATCTTCCGGGGACCGGTTTCTGGCATTTCAGCCATCGTCGGCCCGGCTTGCTTGAATCCTGATGGTGCAGTGAGCAAGGGACTCATGTCTGAGTATACCCTGCCACACCTATAGTGGCCAAAAACGATTCAGAAAAGGGGGTGGTGATGAATAGAGTGTCTGAATTAAGCAGACCACTCTTACCCAGTCCAAAGATCAGGGCTTAATCCATCACCGTTTTTTAGCTCACTGCACCATCCCAGCTCAGAACCTGGCTACATGCAAATTAGTCTGTCCCCGGCCCAGTGCATCATGGGAACAGGGCAGACCAGACTACCAAGCCAATTCTTCACTGGAAAGGAGACAAGCTTCCGGGGACCGGTTTCTGGCATTTCAGCCGTCCTCGGCCCGGCTTGCTTGAATCCTGATGGTGCAGTGAGCAAGGGACTCGTGTCTGAGTATACCCTGCCACACCTATAGTGGCCAAAAACGATTCAGAAAAGGGGGTGGTGATGAACAGAGTGTCTGAATTAGGCAGACCACTCTTACCCAGTCCAAAGATCAGGGCTTAATCCATCACCGTTTTTTAGCTCACTGCACCATCCCAGCTCAGAACCTGGCTACATGCAAATTAGTCTGTCCCTGGCCCAGTGCATCATGGGAACAGGGCAGACCAGACTACCAAGCCAATTCTTCACTGGAAAGGAGACAAGCTTCCGGGGACCGGTTTCTGGCATTTCAGCCGTCGTCGGCCTGGCTTGCTTGAGTCCTGATGGTGCAGTGAGCAAGGTACTCATGTCTGAGTATACCCTGCCACACCTATAGTGGCCAAAAACGATTCAGAAAAGGGGGTGGTGATGAACAGAGTGTCTGAATTAAGCAGACCACTCTTACCCAGTCCAAAGATCAGGGCTTAATCCATCACCGTTTTTTAGCTCACTGCACCATCCCAGCTCAGAACCTGGCTACATGCAAATTAGTCTGTCCCTGGCCCAGTGCATCATGGGAACAGGGCAGACCAGACTACCAAGCCAATTCTTCACTGGAAAGGAGACAAGCTTCCGGGGACCGGTTTCTGGCATTTCAGCCGTCGTCGGCCTGGCTTGCTTGAGTCCTGATGGTGCAGTGAGCAAGGTACTCATGTCTGAGTATACCCTGCCACACCTATAGTGGCCAAAAACGAATCAGAAAAGGGGGTGGTGATGAACAGAGTGTCTGAATTAAGCAGACCACTCTTACCCAGTCCAAAAATCAGGGCTTAATCCATCACCGTTTTTAGCTCACTGCACCATCCCAGCTCAGAACCTGGCTACATGCAAATTAGTCTGTCCCTGGCCCAGTGCATCATGGGAACAGGGCAGACCAGACTACCAAGCCAATTCTTCACTGGAAAGGAGACAAGCTTCCGGGGACCGGTTTCTGGCATTTCAGCCGTCGTCGGCCCGGCTTGCTTGAATCCTGATGGTGCAGTGAGCAAGGAACTCATGTCTGAGTATACCCTGCCACACCTATAGTGGCCAAAAACGATTCAGAAAAGGGGATGGTGATGAACAGAGTGTCTGAATTAAGCAGACCACTCTTACCCAGTCTAAAGATCAGGGCTTAATCCATCACCGTTTTTTAGCTCACTGCACCATCCCAGCTCAGAACCTGGCTACATGCAAATTAGTCTGTCCCTGGCCCAGTGCATCATGGGAACAGGGCAGACCAGACTACCAAGCCAATTCTTCACTGGAAAGGAGACAAGCTTCCGGGGACCGGTTTATGGCATTTCAGCCGTCATCGGCCCGGCTTGCTTGAATCCTGATGGTGCAGTGAGCAAGGGAATCATGTCTGAGTATACCCTGCCACATCTATAGTGGCCAAAAACGATTCAGAAAAGGGGGTGGTGATCAACAGAGTGTCTGAATTAAGCAGACCACTCTTACCCAGTCCAAAGATCAGGGCTTTATCCATCACCGTTTTTTATCTCACTGCACCATCCCAGCTCAGAACCTAGCTACATGCAAATTAGTCTGTCCCCGGCCCAGTGCATCATGTGAACAGGGCAGACCAGACTACCAAGCCAATTCTTCACTGGAAAGGAGACAAGCTTCCGGGGACCGGTTTCTGGCATTTCAGCCGTCCTCGGCCCGGCTTGCTTGAATCCTGATGGTGCAGTGAGCAAGGGACTCGTGTCTGAGTATACCCTGCCACACCTATAGTGGCCAAAAACGATTCAGAAAAGGGGGTGGTGATGAACAGAGTGTCTGAATTAAGCAGACCACTCTTACCCAGTCCAAAGATCAGGGCTTAATCCATCACCGTTTTTTAGCTCACTGCACCATCCCAGCTCAGAACCTGGCTACATGCAAATTAGTCTGTCCCTGGCCCAGTGCATCATGGGAACAGGGCAGACCAGACTACCAAGCCAATTTTTCACTGGAAAGGAGACAAGCTTCCGGGGACCGGTTTCTGGCATTTCAGCCGTCGTCGGCCTGGCTTGCTTGAGTCCTGATGGTGCAGTGAGCAAGGTACTCATGTCTGAGTATACCCTGCCACACCTATAGTGGCCAAAAACGATTCAGAAAAGGGGGTGGTGATGAACAGAGTGTCTGAATTAAGCAGACCACTCTTACCCAGTCCAAAAATCAGGGCTTAACCCATCACCGTTTTTTAGCTCACTGCACCATCCCAGCTCAGAACCTGGCTACATGCAAATTAGTCTGTCCCTGGCCCAGTGCATCATGGGAACAGGGCAGACCAGACTACCAAGCCAATTCTTCACTGGAAAGGAGACAAGCTTCCGGGGACCGGTTTCTGGCATTTCAGCCGTCGTCGGCCCGGCTTGCTTGAATCCTGATGGTGCAGTGAGCAAGGAACTCATGTCTGAGTATACCCTGCCACACCTATAGTGGCCAAAAACGATTCAGAAAAGGGGATGGTGATGAACAGAGTGTCTGAATTAAGCAGACCACTCTTACCCAGTCTAAAGATCAGGGCTTAATCCATCACCGTTTTTTAGCTCACTGCACCATCCCAGCTCAGAACCTGGCTACATGCAAATTAGTCTGTCCCTGGCCCAGTGCATCATGGGAACAGGGCAGACCAGACTACCAAGCCAATTCTTCACTGGAAAGGAGACAAGCTTCCGGGGACCGGTTTCTGGCATTTCAGCCGTCATCGGCCCGGCTTGCTTGAATCCTGATGGTGCAGTGAGCAAGGGAATCATGTCTGAGTATACCCTGCCACACCTATAGTGGCCAAAAACGATTCAGAAAAGGGGGTGGTGATCAACAGAGTGTCTGAATTAAGCAGACCACTCTTACCCAGTCCAAAGATCAGGGCTTAATCCATCACCGTTTTTTATCTCACTGCACCATCCCAGCTCAGAACCTAGCTACATGCAAATTAGTCTGTCCCCGGCCCAGTGCATCATGTGAACAGGGCAGACCAGACTACCAAGCCAATTCTTCACTGGAAAGGAGACAAGCTTCCGGGGACCGGTTTCTGGCATTTCAGCCGTCCTCGGCCCGGCTTGCTTGAATCCTGATGGTGCAGTGAGCAAGGGACTCGTGTCTGAGTATACCCTGCCACACCTATAGTGGCCAAAAACGATTCAGAAAAGGGGGTGGTGATGAACAGAGTGTCTGAATTAAGCAGACC
Source organism: Lissotriton vulgaris (assembly GCF_964263255.1). NCBI lineage: Eukaryota > Metazoa > Chordata > Amphibia > Caudata > Salamandridae > Lissotriton > Lissotriton vulgaris. Next base: position 454,805,899 of record NC_141691.1, read on the forward strand.
ACTCTTACCCAGTCCAAAGATCAGGGCTTAATCCATCACCGTTTTTTAGCTCACTGCACCATCCCAGCTCAGAACCTGGCTACATGCAAATTAGTCTGTCCCTGGCCCAGTGCATCATGGGAACAGGGCAGACCAGACTACCAAGCCAATTCTTCACTGGAAAGGAGACAAGCTTCCGGGGACCGGTTTCTGGCATTTCAGCCGTCGTCGGCCTGGCTTGCTTGAGTCCTGATGGTGCAGTGAGCAAGGTACTCATGTCTGAGTATACCCTGCCACACCTATAGTGGCCAAAAACGATTCAGAAAAGGGGGTGGTGATGAACAGAGTGTCTGAATTAAGCAGACCACTCTTACCCAGTCCAAAAATCAGGGCTTAATCCATCACCGTTTTTTAGCTCACTGCACCATCCCAGCTCAGAACCTGGCTACATGCAAATTAGTCTGTCCCTGGCCCAGTGCATCATGGGAACAGGGCAGACCAGACTACCAAGCCAATTCTTCACTGGAAAGGAGACAAGCTTCCGGGGACCGGTTTCTGGCATTTCAGCCGTCGTCGGCCCGGCTTGCTTGAATCCTGATGGTGCAGTGAGCAAGGAACTCATGTCTGAGTATACCCTGCCACACCTATAGTGGCCAAAAACGATTCAGAAAAGGGGATGGTGATGAACAGAGTGTCTGAATTAAGCAGACCACTCTTACCCAGTCCAAAGATCAGGGCTTAATCCATCACCGTTTTTTAGCTCACTGCACCATCCCAGCTCAGAACCTGGCTACATGCAAATTAGTCTGTCCCTGGCCCAGTGCATCATGGGAACAGGGCAGACCAGACTACCAAGCCAATTCTTCACTGGAAAGGAGACATGCTTCCGGGGACCGGTTTCTGGCATTTCAGCCGTCGTCGGCCCGGCTTGCTTGAATCCTGATGGTGCAGTGAGCAAGGGAATCATGTCTGAGTATACCCTGCCACACCTATAGTGGCCAAAAACGATTCAGAAAAGGGGGTGGTGATCAACAGAGTGTCTGAATTAAGCAGACCACTCTTACCCAGTCCAAAGATCAGGGCTTAATCCATCACCGTTTTTTATCTCACTGCACCATCCCAGCTCAGAACCTGGCTACATGCAAATTAGTCTGTCCCCGGCCCAGTGCATCATGGGAACAGGGCAGACCAGACTACCAAGCAAATTCTTCACTGGAAAGGAGACAAGCTTCCGGGGACCGGTTTCTGGCATTTCAGCCGTCGTCGGTCTGGCTTGCTTGAATCCTGATGGTGCAGTGAGCAAGGGACTCATGTCTGAGTATACCCTGCCACACTTATAGTGGCCAAAAACGATTCAGAAAAGGGGGTGGTGATGAACAGAGTGTCTGAATTAGGCAGACCACTCTTACCCAGTCCAAAGATCAGGGCTTAATCCATCACCGTTTTTTAGCTCACTGCACCATCCCAGCTCAGAACCTGGCTACATGCAAATTAGTCTGTCCCTGGCCCAGTGCATCATGGGAACAGGGCAGACCAGACTACCAAGCCAATTCTTCACTGGAAAGGAGACAAGCTTCCGGGGACCGGTTTCTGGCATTTCAGCCGTCGTCAGTGCACTGGGGCAGGGTCAGACTAATTTGCATATAGCCAAGTTCTGAGCTGGGATGGTGCAGTGAGCTAAAAACGGTGATGGATCATGCCCTGATCTTTGGACTGGGTAAGAGTGGTCTGCTTAATTCAGACACTCTGTTCATCATCACCCCCTTTTTTTAATCATTTTTGTCCACCATAAGCGTGGAAGGGTATACTCAGATGTGAGTCCCTTGCTCATTGCACCATCAGGATTCAAGCAAGCCGGGCCGAAGACGGCTAAAATGCCAGAAACCGATCCCCGGTAGCTTGTTTCCTTCCCAGTATAAGAATTGGCTTGGTAGTTTGGTCTGCCCTGTTCCCATGATGCACTGGGCCAGGGTCAGACTAATTTGCATATAGCCAAGTTCTGAGCTGGGATGGTGCAGTGAGCTAAAAAACGGTGATGGATCATGCCCTGATCTTTGGACTGGGTAAGAGTGGTCTGCTTAATTCAGACACTCTGTTCATCATCACCCCCTTTTTTTAATCATTTTTGTCCACCATAAGCGTGGAAGGGTATACTCAGATGTGAGTCCCTTGCTCATTGCACCATCAGGATTCAAGCAAGCCGGGCCGAAGACGGCTAAAATGCCAGAAACCGAGCCCCGGTAGCTTGTTTCCTTCCCAGTATAAGAATTGGCTTGGTAGTTTGGTCTGCCCTGTTCCCATGATGCACTGGGCCAGGGTCAGACTAATTTGCATATAGCCAAGTTCTGAGCTGGGATGGTGCAGTGAGCTAAAAAACGGTGATGGATCAAGCCCTGATCTTTGGACTGGGTAAGAGTGGTCTGCTTAATTCAGACACTCTGTTCATCACCACCCCCTTTTTTGAATCATTTTTGTCCACCATAAGCGTGGAAGGGTATACTCAGATGTGAGTCCCTTGCTCATTGCACCATCAGGATGCAAACAAACCAGGCCGAAGACGGCTGAAATGCCAGAAACCGGTCCCCGGTAGCTTGTTTCCTTCCCAGTATAAGAATTGGCTTGGTAGTTTGGTCTGCCCTGTTCCCATGATGCACTGGGCCAGGGTCAGACTAAATTGCATATAGCCAAGTTCTGAGCTGGGATGGTGCAGTGAGCTAAAAAACGGTGATGGATCAAGCCTTGATCTTTGGACTGGGTAAGAGTGGTCTGCCTAATTCGGACACTCTGTTCATCACCACCCCCTTTTTTGAATCATTTTTGTCCACCATAAGCGTGGAAGGGTATACTCAGATGTGAGTCCCTTGCTCATTGCACCAACAGGATTCAAGCAAGCCGGGCCGAAGACGGCTGACATGCCAGAAACCGGTCCCCGGTAGCTTGTTTCCTTCCCAGTATAAGAATTGGCTTGGTAGTTTGGTCTGCCCTGTTCCCATGATGCACTGGGCCAGGGTCAGACCAATTTGCATATAGCCAAGTTCTGAGCTGGGATGGTGCAGTGAGTTAAAAAACGGTGATGGATCAAGCCCTGACCTTTGCACTGGGTAAGAGTAGTCTGCTTAATTCAGACACTCTGTTCATCACCACCCCCTTTTTTGAATCATTTTTGTCCACCATAAGCGTGGAAGGGTATACTCAGATGTGAGTCCCTTGCTCATTGCACCATCAGGATTCAAGCAAGCCGGGCCGAAGACGGCTGATATGCCAGAAACCGGTCCCCGGTAGCTGGTTTCCTTCCCAGTATAAGAATTGGCTTGGTAGTTTGGTCTGCCCTGTTCCCATGATGCACTGGGCCAGGGTCAGACTAATTTGCATATAGCCAAGTTCTGAGCTGGGATGGTGCAGTGAGTTAAAAAACGGTGATGGATCAAGCCCTGACCTTTGCACTGGGTAAGAGTAGTCTGCTTAATTCAGACACTCTGTTCATCACCACCCCCTTTTTTGAATCATTTTTGTCCACCATAAGCGTGGAAGGGTATACTCAGATGTGAATCCCTTGCTCATTGCACCATCAGGATTCAAGCAAGCCGGGCCGAAGACGGCTAAAATGCCAGAAACCGATCCCCGGTAGCTTGTTTCCTTCCCAGTATAAGAATTGGCTTGGTAGTTTGGTCTGCCCTGTTCCCATGATGCACTGGGCCAGGGTCAGACTAATTTGCATATAGCCAAGTTCTGAGCTGGGATGGTGCAGTGAGCTAAAAAACGGTGATGGATCATGCCCTGATCTTTGGACTGGGTAAGAGTGGTCTGCTTAATTCAGACACTCTGTTCATCATCACCCCCTTTTTTTAATCATTTTTGTCCACCATAAGCGTGGAAGGGTATACTCAGATGTGAGTCCCTTGCTCATTGCACCATCAGGATTCAAGCAAGCCGGGCCGAAGACGGCTAAAATGCCAGAAACCGATCCCCGGTAGCTTGTTTCCTTCCCAGTATAAGAATTGGCTTGGTAGTTTGGTCTGCCCTGTTCCCATGATGCACTGGGCCAGGGTCAGACTAATTTGCATATAGCCAAGTTCTGAGCTGGGATGGTGCAGTGAGCTAAAAAACGGTGATGGATCAAGCCCTGATCTTTGGACTGGGTAAGAGTGGTCTGCTTAATTCAGACACTCTGTTCATCACCACCCCCTTTTTTGAATCATTTTTGTCCACCATAAGCGTGGAAGGGTATACTCAGATGTGAGTCCCTTGCTCATTGCACCATCAGGATGCAAACAAACCAGGCCGAAGACGGCTGAAATGCCAGAAACCGGTCCCCGGTAGCTTGTTTCCTTCCCAGTATAAGAATTGGCTTGGTAGTTTGGTCTGCCCTGTTCCCATGATGCACTGGGCCAGGGTCAGACTAAATTGCATATAGCCAAGTTCTGAGCTGGGATGGTGCAGTGAGCTAAAAAACGGTGATGGATCAAGCCTTGATCTTTGGACTGGGTAAGAGTGGTCTGCCTAATTCGGACACTCTGTTCATCACCACCCCCTTTTTTGAATCATTTTTGTCCACCATAAGCGTGGAAGGGTATACTCAGATGTGAGTCCCTTGCTCATTGCACCAACAGGATTCAAGCAAGCCGGGCCGAAGACGGCTGACATGCCAGAAACCGGTCCCCGGTAGCTTGTTTCCTTCCCAGTATAAGAATTGGCTTGGTAGTTTGGTCTGCCCTGTTCCCATGATGCACTGGGCCAGGGTCAGACTAATTTGCATATAGCCAAGTTCTGAGCTGGGATGGTGCAGTGAGTTAAAAAACGGTGATGGATCAAGCCCTGACCTTTGCACTGGGTAAGAGTAGTCTGCTTAATTCAGACACTCTGTTCATCACCACCCCCTTTTTTGAATCATTTTTGTCCACCATAAGCGTGGAAGGGTATACTCAGATGTGAGTCCCTTGCTCATTGCACCATCAGGATTCAAGCAAGCCGGGCCGAAGACGGCTGATATGCCAGAAACCGGTCCCCGGTAGCTTGTTTCCTTCCCAGTATAAGAATTGGCTTGGTAGTTTGGTCTGCCCTGTTCCCATGATGCACTGGGCCAGGGTCAGACTAATTTGCATATAGCCAAGTTCTGAGCTGGGAAGCGAAGCGTGAGTGGCAGGGAGTTCCAATTGGAGGGGGCCAGAACAGAAAAACTCGAGCCACCGTGTTTTTGCGTTTGAATTTGGGAACCACGAGGAGGTTGAGAGAGGCTGAGCGAAGAGCTCTGAAGGGGATGTGGCGAGTCAAGACCGATGAAATGAAAGCCGGGGCTACATCAGAGAGGGCTTTGAAAGTTGAGCATGCCAGCTTGAAGGTACAGCGCTTGGAGACAGGGAGCCAATGAAGACTACGGAGAAGGGGAGTGACATGCTGATGTTTAGGCTGGCGGAAAATCAGGCGGGCAGCCTGATTCTGCACCAGCTGCAGCCGATGGAGGTGGCATGCAGGGATCACCACATACAGCGTGTTGGCGTAGTCGAGCCTGGAGGTGATGAGAGCGATGATGACTTGGATCAGGGCATCCCTAGTGAGAAACCTACTGATCTTGCGGATCCGCCTGAGATGAAAAAAACAGGATGAGGTGACAGAGTTGATTTGTGGTCTCATCGAGAGATCTTCAGAAATGATCACCCCCAGACTCTTCACTGTGCTCACTGGAGTGGGTGCCGTCCCCAGGGAGTTTTAGTGCATAACAGTAAGCTACCTCTGCCTCCCACTTTAACAGGTACGCTCACAGATGCATTTGCACATTCACTTGGGAGAAGGCACTCTTCATCACAATATGATGCCCCCACTCTTGTGTGTGCTGACCTGCCCCTTCATCACGTTCTTTGTTATTTTTCACTGCTCACCACATCTCATCCTGTCTTAGTGTTTGCACATGTGTGCACACATGTGTACACTCTAAGTTCCCGGTTGTAACTACACACCTGTAGTTACACATATTCCCTTTCCGTTGTTCCTAGGTCCACCTTTATAATGACCCTTAGTGATGTGTTCACCAGGCACGTTGTTTCCTTGGAGAGCTTGAACAATAGTCCAGTGGTCCTAATGTGATCAACCTGAGGAAAATGAAAAGCTGAGGTGCGGTTGGAACTGCAACCTGTGACTTTCAGTTCCTCACAATATTCCTGCGCCATAAGTGGGCTCCCTTACAGCACCTCTTTCGGCTTCTTACCTCAGTAAAAAACTGGGAACGTCTGGTTCCCTTAGGAGGTTAAAAGTCCACCCTCTCAAATATGACACCCCCTTGAATAAATTGCCACTTGGTGCTAAGACCAGATTGCCCTACAAAACATGAAAGTGGTGGTCCAATATGCCCATTACCTTGTCTCCATTACCTATTTTAAGCAGTGGGGCACTCAGAAATACATGCAGGGCTTTGAATTTGAAATGCAAGGAGTGCAGGCCTAGCTACATATTAGTTTTGTCATATGCAGTCATAAAGCTGCTGAGAGGACTAAGGAAGTAGCCACATTTACGGCTGGGCTTGAGCACTCCGACATAGAGTGGTTATGTTTTCTGTAGCGACCACTACACATTCCCACTCCCAGAATGGAAGCAGAGGGCTGACTCTAGAGGGAAGAATTACCAAATACTATATTTTTACCTGAGCACATAGAACCAATGGAACACCAGGAATTTAACACTTAAGCTTCAGAGTCAGAGTCTTCTAAGGCCTTCCCACTAGGCCAAAGTGGTTCTCTACTGTGCCATGCGACATTGAGATACCTCTACCATATGACCTCTGCTCCCCATGATAATAAAATACTGAGGGAATGATGCAGCTGAAACAATCTGAAAAATGTTGCCTCCAAGTCTCAGAATCTCGATCCTTCCCATGTAGGGTAAGCACTTAACCACTAGGCTGCACTCAACGGACCCTAGTGAACCACCTGCATTCTCCTCCAACCCCCTACTCACCTTCCCCGCCCTCTGGAGCTACCACCAAGAGATGTAAAACAGTCTCCCAGGTCAGGAGAGAAAAGCACTCAAGCCCATGTGGATCCCGGGGGTTAGGGCATGAAACAATGGCTGTCATTGGGGTGGTGATGTAAAGTGGAGCTCGAGCATGCAACCGTAGTGGTACGCGAACAAAGAAACCTGCACGCCATGTTGTGGCTTCTTATAAAAGGTGTGCTCCTATCTGCAGCACAATACTGCTTCCATGTTAGAGTCCACTGCGGCCAATCATCGCCCCAGGCTGAACTTTGGCCTGAGGTGTGCAGCATAACCAGGTTCCATATCCTGGGCTCCCTGCCATATTCGTCGGCTCTTCCGTGGTTGGAGAGCCTTGGTAATTACCACTCAAATATACACCACTTTGGGTAATCATTTGGACATGCTAAGGGGTAAAAATTACTAATCTCACTCTATTCTAAAACATTTTAGGGCATATGTTGAGCACTGAGTTAGTATGATTTACTATTACCAGTCCAACCATAATCACTTTGAAGAATGTGTGGGACACTTAAGGGCTTAGAATTACTCGTTGCACTCCATTCTGAAGATTTTTTGCAAGGTGTCGGACACTGAAGGGATCACATTTAGTTTTCTCCCTTCAATGTTAGCTCCTTTGAGGAAAATGTTGGAAACTAAATGGGCCAAATTTACTATTCCTATCTCATTATAAATAAATTTTAGAAAGGTATTTTAAAGGGAAAATGCCAAAATCACAATAATAAACCATTCTATAAACGGTTTAAATAAATATAGTTATGATAGTTACCCCAAAATAATTAAATGATATATAATTATAAAATATGACATATACATAATGTAGTATTAACACTAAATAATACAGTTAATGTCTGGAAATATTATGCTTAAAAAGAAAAAAAACAGTGAAAGAAAAACATCAGAAAAAATATCAAATTTGAAATAAACATGCAATAGATTATTTTGTAAATCAAAACAATCTTACAATAATTATACATCTATTATATAAAAATACTATAGAATAAATATCCACAAATAAAATTACAAATATCAACTAAATAAACCATTAACATAAAAAAGATTTAAACATATATATATATATATAAATGTAATCTAATAATAAAAAAAAGTACAAATAATGTTTAAAAATCAGACTTCAATATATATATATATATATATATATATATATATATATATATATATATATATATATATATATATAAAAATATATTCAAAAAAGTTCCCACTCTTTCCCCCTGTAAATGCTACTTCCCACAAATAAAAATATGAATAAAAATCTGAGGATCCCTAATAAACTTTAAGATACTTAAAAAACACATTGCATTTATTCTACATACAAAAAAACGAACTACCAGAAAGATAAACACCATGCAAAAAATTACTTGAAAACAAACACAAACATTACAGACTTTAAAAAAAAATCTTTTTATTGAGTGAGAATACAGACAATATACAAAAACACGTCCAATTCCTTCTAGAGATCTCTCACATATTTTTGACCATTTTTCCCCCGTTCCAGTGCCACTCCCACCCCATCCTTAGACCAACAAAAAGTTGCCTGATTGTCTAATGTGCTTTTGAAAGCTATATTTTAACAAGTCCTTTATCCAAAGTCTTTCCCTTTTCTAGTCCCGTATTTTCACTGCAAAGCCCCTTTCTTTTCACAATTCTATTAGTCTTAATACATTTTATAGCACCTTTTCACATTTTATTAAATCCTTTTAAGAGCATGTTGTACTCGTACATATTATTATACATATTTTAAGCCAACCATAATTTATCAAATAGGCATAGCCAAATTCCTATAATGAAAGGGTAATCTAGCTTCACCAGGATGTCTATACATAAATATTCATCACATAAACACCCCATTGAGACTCTCTTCTTGATATGAAGTGCAAATGCATACATTACATTAGACTCATTATACATGTATACACAATGTTTGATAGGATTAAAATCCTAAAGAGCATACTTTATCAAACATCTGATAAAAATCTAAAGAAAACATGACACTGCAAACATATACATCATCAAGACCGCATATACAACCCCTCCTCTTGTTATAAAGTGCTAGTGCATACATTTTGTCTTGTATATTATACTTATTATACATATTCAAGCTACCGTCTTGTAAAGTAGCAGCTTAGTTAATAAAGTGCAAAGTGCCAGGTTCTGAGAGAGTACATTTGCAGAAAAACGTTCAACACTATTGCTTATCTAGCCAAGATATTAGCCTACTCTTTGTCACATATTCTTAAGCAAACCATCTCCTAATGTGCAAGTACTACCTTACACTGGTTTAGAACAGCCATGTTATTATGGAACAACGTTTCAATAAAGTGCATATATGACATTCTCAGCCATAATTCACTTATCAAAATCACCCACTATTCTCAATTCGATTGATAACAACTACCAAAGTGGAAGTGCATCACTACGCCAAGTTGGTTCAATATTTCAATAAAGTTTGTATGTGAAATCTCTATAGGCTTTATGCCTTAACGGTGAATCATCCCGAAAACCTATTCCTCCACTTGATCCCTCCACGTAGAGAGGTGTTTCCAGATTTTCCCTCCTTCTTTTTAGCCCTAATACCCCTTCGATCATATACAGCTTTCTTAAGTCTATAAGTGTTCAATAAGTGGGATAACCATTAATGAAATGTTGGTGGATTAGGGTCAAGCCATACCGATGCTATGACAATTCTATAAACTGCCATAGCTATACAAATCAAGACCCCACCATCTTCTAAACCCAGGTTTTTTATTCCAAGCATTATTACTTGTGGGTACATTTTCACCGCTATCTGTAGCTTTCCATCCAGAAAAATCTCTATTTTTCGTATGAGCGGGATGAGTTCCTGGCAATTGGGGAACATATGTATCTGATCTGCTTTATAAAGTGAACATCTTGGACAAAATGTGCCTTTCCCCTCTCCCAAATTAGCAAGCCGATATGGTGTATAATACAGTTCAAAACATGTTTTCATAAGATTATGCCTGAAGATTAGCGGGCATTACAAGGTAAAAGAAAAATGCTAACCCTACCAGATGTCGTACTGCCGACCATACCCTAAAGGCCGCCAAGCGTGACTTAAAGCGCACTCTCTTGTAGTACCCATAATTGACCTGGCACCATAGGCACGCTCTTAGGCTGTGAGAGTTTACTTGTACATATGGATAGTTCCACTTGTAATTTCCACCCCGAGAGTCGCATTAATTAAGGGTATGTAATGTATAATGGAAGCTGACTACCAGTATATTATAAGGTTTGGTAAGGCAAGACCTCCACGCTCCTTAGATAAACATAAGAATGTTATCTCCCTTCTAGGTCTTGCATAGGCACATAAGAACTGGGCAAACATACTTTCAATTTTTTCAAACCAAAAATTCATAATAATCAGGGGGATTGCTCTTAAAAAAGTATAACACCTTAGGGAAATAGATGATCTTGATTATATTTACTCGACCAATAAGGGTACGATGTAGATTATGTTTTTTTAATTTCAGCGGCGCACGGTTCCAGGTTTTCCCTAACTATATCGTCAATCTCAGCATCAATCACCACTCCCAAATATGTTGTTTTTTTACAACTCTTTTTTAGTGCATGGGGCAAATTCTTTAACAATTATTTGCGTTTTGTCCCTGTTCAGATCATAACCAGATACTAAGTCGAAACTTTGGGCTTCATTTTCAATTGCATTCATAGCTATATCCAGTTGTGTAGTGACTAATGCCACATTGTCAGGATTTGCTAAATGCTTTTCTACAGGCACAGTATGGAACAGTGGAGGAATATTCGGTAAATATTCCAGATGTTTCAGAAAGGGATCAATGTAGATGGCGAACAATTATGGGGAAACTGCTTTGTGAGTGTGTAGACCTGCACACCTGATTTGTCAATCTATAAACTGAATGTTCTTAAACAATTTAAACAGTATTAAAAAAGTTGGCGTGCTGTCACACCGAGGGGACAAGCCCTAACACCTATGCTATGAAACACACAATTGAGGCCTGGGATCACTCCGGTCTGTGAGACCCTCTGCCAAGTCCCTAGGATTTTTTCCAAATCAACTTTAAAATATATGTTAATCAAATTGTTATCAATGTGTACATGAAAACACACAATGTCATTCATTTAAAACGCCACATGATTCTTCAAACAAGAGAGTTGTATTTGAAGCACTTCTTGTGTTCAGTGTAATTTAGAAGGAAAGTTAAACAATAGTAACATACAGTTACCAATTCACTAGTTCACATGACAAAAATATATAAACATAATATTTGAAATGTTCAGCTCAACAAAAAATCCCAATGCATTTGAGGTTTTCTAAAAACCCTTCCTCAGGGGTATGATTCAAATACGTGTTTATCAAGAAGATGTTGTGTGATTTTGTTCCTTCACGGGGACGCTACAATGTAAACGAGAAAAAAACAGTACCATAGCGTTATCCAGATAAATGGCCAGTAGGAAAAACATATTAACAATAGGATTTGCACATGAAAAGAAAGCGAAGATGAAAGCCCCGGTAAGGATATTGTGTAAAAGTTATACTGAAACAAGTGCACCACCACGTGTTGGAAATGAGTTAACCAAGTCACCTGATGTATGCAAATGGTGAAATCATAAAGGCGATTTCAGTACCACCAAGCCAACCAACTGAAAAGATCTTATCCGTGAGCTACAAACAACTCCTTCAAAAGGGCATGCAAAATATTAGGAAAAGCACTAAAGTTAAAACATGCGTTACTCACATAAGGCATCTGTGTGTCATACAAAGACACAGTGGTTGAGGGCATTTTCCCATAATATGGGTGCAATATGGGTGCAATAAATATAAAAATAATAAAAATCCTGATAATAAACATAGTTATGATACAGGGTAAGCCAGGGTATCTATATTATTCTATATTAATATACCCTATCCAAAGTGATAACCAAGAGTAAAAGCAAGTGCTTAAATATGTGCAAATCCTGTACATCCACTTAGATAACTATGGACAGAATGTCATGTCATGCGTACACATTGCATAATTCCTATTTTATAAAAAAAACATTTTTGGGGCTGTTAGGTGGGAACAGTGGCATGCCATGAAATATTGTGACAAAGTCTGGTTCTTGTGCAACAATGTTCCACCTCTTTCTGATAATCCTTTTGATTTTAGTGGATTGTGCTGACTGTTTTAGAACAAATACCTGACGTTGACTTGAGGCCATGACTGATTTTCTGAGTAAGTGTACTCCATTCTTTTGTTCCACCTTCAATGTGCTGTCATCAAAACCTCATCCTTAAACCTTTCAAATTGTTAATTTATGAGATTTGTCCTAATCGATGCATCCAATTTGATTCTTTTATTTCTGATCAGTTGTGAAACCGGTAAGGGATTTTTCAATGTAGCTGAATGCGCACTCGAGTAGTGTAATGCATTATTGACATCAGTTGGTTTGCGGTAAACAGTAGTAAAAAGAGCATGCGTTGTTTTTTGAATTTCGGTGTCCAGTAACCGAATTTTATTGGGTTGAATGTTTTGTGTGAATTGTATCCTAGGATTACACAAGTTCAAATCATGTATACATTCTTCAAGTGTCGCTTTGTTGCCTCGCCAAAGACTAATATGTCATCAATGTACCACGTGTATAAAATAGTGTACTCATGCCATATTTGATCATGCAGTATATGAGTGTCCTCAAAGGATGCCATAAACGTATTGGCATACGATGGGGCTCCAGGAAACCCCATTGATGTGCCAGTCCGTTGCAAATAGTACTGCTCCTTCCAGAGAAAATAACTCTGATACACAGAAAAATGGAGTAGCTCCAGTAGAAATACCCAAAGTCTTTGTCGGTTGTAGAGTTGAGTGGTCTCCATTCCACCGCCTCAAGGCCTTCATTATGGGCAATGGATGTATATAGTGCCACGACGTCTATTGTGCAAAAGAGAGTCTGATCCTCTAAGAGGTGACTCAGACTGCTGAATTTTAAAAGACAATCCGTGCTGTCCTTAACGTATGTTCCATAACTCTGGACTAACGGTTGTAAATGGTAATCCACAAACCATCCAATGGGTTTTTGAATGGATCCGCACCCTGCTACGATAGGACGAAAAGTGGGGTCTGTTGCATGCTTATGTATCTTAGGAAGCATGTAAATATGCTGGATTTCTGAGTATCTGAGTAAAAATGTGCCCCTTTCTTGTAGCTTTTGGTACAGACAGGTTGCTCAACATAGCGATGAGAGTGGGCTGTGACGGGTCCCTAATCCTCCATCCGACCTGGTTTTCCCAATACCTTCTTGGTTCCAGGGTCTTTTTTTTTATCCTCTTCCTATAGCCGCCCTTTGTTTCACTTTTCTGGTGCTCCTGCTTGCCTCATTCAGGTATGTGGGTGCCACAGGTGCGGGGCCACCCCCCTTCGAGCTACCAGCGCAAAAGCCAGCATGAGCCTTGATTCCTTTACCGTACCTTGCTGCCATAACTCTAACAACTTTTTTCTGCGTCCATTGGATCAGTTTGGTCCTCTCGTGGTATGAGCACCTCTCTGTTAGCCGCAAAACTATCAGTAGCAGCAGGAGAAGGGCGTCCACAGTCTTGTGCTCTGTGTCCAACCTCAGGATAGCCAGTCCAGCCAGCCACTGACCATCGCATCGGTCCATTCAGGGAGGATAGCAGGTTGTGAGCAGCTGATCACACGCCATCTTGCCTCCCACCACCACATTACATTTTACCATATTTTTAAGAAACAATAATAAAAACAGTACTAAAAACTATTTTCAGTTTTAACATTTTTGCTATTGGTATTTTCAATATCACAATCATCTCACAAGGACATTCTTGTATTACAATATAAAACACTTTTTTTTGTCCAAATGCCCTGGGGAGAGCAGCGTAAAATCAATTATACCCTCAGCCTCATGACATCCTGAATACTGCTAGCTAAGGCCATGTTAATAAAGAAATTTTGGACTGCTGAGACAAAACCGTGAAAAAGAGGCATCATGAATATTATTCAGATCATTTCAGACATCCATAGGTCAACAATTCTCTCATCAGGAGGCCACAAATAAGAGAAAAACAAACATGTCATTAAGGGCTATATTACAATGGCCATCATATGAGCATCCGAACGGCCTCGTAGCAGGATTGGAACAGACCAACTGGTGGTCGGCGGTTCCATCCGCAAAATTATGATGTGACCGCTGTGTAGGCGATAGGAAACACAGCTTTTTCCATTGCATCTTCTGCTGTTGCCCAAGAAGGGCAGCAGCACAGGATACAATGGTAAAAGGGATGTTTTTAAACATCGATGCACAGTGTATCAGGCTCCATGTGGTGCCTGGAACACGGGGCATGGATATAAAGGTGGGGCACCTCCAGGCCACTTAGAAGATTCCAGGGGGCATGGGGGCCATGCTAGGATGCACCAAAGTCCCTTTCTGATAGCATTTCCACCCCTATTGAAGGGAATATGATCTGACCCATGGGCAGATGGGCTACTGACGTACTAATCAAGCTCTAAATGAGTATCAAATATCACCTGCAAAGTTCAAATTCCACGTGTACCTTGTTAACTTCGCTCAGGTGAAAGTTAATATAATGTATGTTGATATATACGTGGCAACAGCAGAAACAGAGACAGCTGCCCATGAGCTAAACCTTCCATGTTATTAATATATGAATTAGTTTTGTTACATAAACTTTATTAACTTTTCATGTTAAAAATACCACCAAGATGCATTATTTCTTGGGCATAGTTATGTGGGGGAGGAATGTATGTTGTATCATAGAAATCACACATCTCAAGGGATCAGGAAAATACCATTCTTGCTTAGAAGATGATTCTTAGGTACTCCTGGTGCAAACGTTGTTCTGAGAATGGGTGGTTTGTTTATTTTTAGGAAATAGCTGTGGTGAATATGCAACAATTAGTGCAATGAAAGCATTTGCAACAGACTAACCATTACTTTTATTTATCTTGCACTTCTTTAGGAGGTGAGAGACACATGTTTCCTATTGTGGAAATAATCTAGTACCCTGTTAATATAAACTTTTATTCGCAGTAATCTAAAATGTGTACTGCAAGACTCCACTAAATTAGTTATTTCTCACCCTTAGCATGGGCCATGCTCAGAACTCTGGGAATAGCAATGGAGTAAGAAAACAGAGTAAACTGATAAATAAGAGGCTCCAATTCCAGTTCATAAAAAATTGAAATATCGCCATTCAATGGTTAATGTCTTTTCAGTCTGTGAGTGCCTGTGCTGTAAATTTATAATTGTTCCATAAACAAAATGATGTAGATTTGTATGGCAATGTAAAATATTCTAGTTTAAGTAGACCAGGCACCATTAACCTGTATGCTTTTGAAGAAGCAAGGTTTCATATGTACAGTAACTTGCTTGTACTCTCAAAATACCCTGTAATGTATTAACCAATATGTTTTGTTGACTAATATTTGCATTTCACAACATTTCCAGTAACTAGGGGAAGCTTGCGTATGTGTTTTTACTAACAGTAACTCTAATGCATTAAAATGGCTGCTGCAACGCAGGAATTTCACTGCGCATGTGTCTGCCACACTCACGTGGTGTGACGTCTTTTCTGCTTGGTGGGAAATCCGTGATTCTGCGCACTAGTGTCAAAGATGACTGCTTCAAATCTCACATGCCAATGCTTATGCTGCAGCTTGTACTAAGCTTCTTCATTTTGCTGAACTATTAATGCAAAAATTAAATTAAAATAATGGGGTTAGAGTATCGATAAGTGGTATACAGTGCATTCATTTATTTTTGAATTCTAATGTGTCTTTCTTTGACTTTGTGACTAGCTCGTATTATGGACCTTAAATGAGACAAAAACTCCATATTGGGTAAGCTGCGCCTGCGCAACAAACCCCTTAAAGTCATGCAGTCATTGGCATTGAATGCCTGCCAACACCCTTCTTACCCACAATGTTCCTGGGAGCCTGCTCTACTGACCTCTTAAGAGGAAGCAAGAAGACTCAAGTAAATACAATGTATATAATTTGTATGCCAATATTGGTGGGCGGAATCAAAATGTGAGAAAGTAAATTGTGGGTGGGAACTTGATCAATTCAAGTCAATTTAGATGATCTCATATTAGTATGGTGTGATGACCTCTCCTCTTCTTTCCAAACAATCACTGAAGGGGAACATTTAGATTTGCAACATTTAGGGGTACATTGACCTTGAAATGGTATAACTAAGGTAGGTGTGGATAGAGAAATTGTCCGACTTGTCTGAATAGCTGACCTGTCACTGATCCAACGCACTCAATAGGCGATCAAGATCAGAGGTGCTGGCGGATTAACCAATCGGAGTACTAATCGGCTTATCCTAGAGAGAGAGAGGGGTGTTATGTTGGCGTTGCACTTAGCTGAGGTCACCTGTCCTGATTCGGACATGTCTTGTCCCATGGGCACCTGATAAATCGGGAGCCTGGCCCTGGTCTTTTTGCCCCAGCTGTGATCATGGTTGGTCATTGCTCCATTCTAGGTATATATAATCCATGTGGTATGTCCTTTTGCTATTTCCCTTTCTCGCCCTTCCCAGGTACCAATGCCTAAAGGTTTTGCTGTGATATCTTACAAACTTTATGTCCTACAGGTTATATTCTTGCTTATAAAATTCATAGTCACAAGATTGTGGCTTTATCAATTTGACTCACAAACTCTCTCATAGATAAAGGTTTTATAACTTTCCCAAAGTCTGTGGTTATTATAAGAAAGTAAATGTGTTTAAATATTGCCTGATTATTCTAACTCCCTTTTCGATCCCTAGGACTTATAGTAAAGGTGACAAGGATTGGTAAGTCATGGTTTACAGGTATAGGTCCTAAAAGGACTCAAACGCTGATAGGGTGATTAAAAATTAGTAATTAGTTAGGCAGGACTACTAGTTTATAGGGTGAATGTGTTTATGGGCCCAGGTGAGTATGGTGACACTGAGATAGTTGGTCCCAGTGCGCTCTATCACTTTAGAGTAAATTATAACGGTGAATTGTCTCCAGACAGAGTGCCCACATCACAAATCCTTCTTAGATGTTTGACTGATTTTAGTGTGGGTACGCTCGGGGTCTAAATTTCTTACTTCTGCTGATATTCCCACACTAAAATTCAGCAATTATGAATGTTGTCCCTGGAATAGGGAATAAACCAAAAGAACTGGAAATTACAGATTCAAATTGTGTATGTTTTTCGGGATCCTGAGAAAAATGTGCTAACATTTTGCAGGTGCTCATAGCAAGTAGATGTCAGCAGAATAGCTGAGTGTTGTCTGCTCCCATTTGAAGCTGAAGGTGTTTATGAGAGGTGAGGCTGTGCTTTTGCCAGCAGCTCCTTTCCATTTCGGAGTCACTGTTTGTTGTCGCTGGATCTGGAATTATCATGTCCAGAGACACTTGTCTACTTGTAATGGTCTTGGCTGATATCCCACACCTGGAGTTGTGCTGAATCTTGAAGAAAATTCAATCGCTATATGGGATCCATCATTGGTCAGTATATTGAAAAAACAATATTACACCTGGATTCTGTACTAGATGTAGGCCTTATTGCTGAATGTGGAGGAATTTCCACTCTAACCAAGGCTCAAGTAGGTATTTAGTAATATTTTGTATGGAGTAAGCTAAAAGCGAGAATAGAAACACAAAAATATTTGGTGGTGGTGTTTGATACACATCAGAAGCAGAAGCAGGGCCCACCTGTGCGTGGAGATAGGCAAACAATTCTTCCTGCTCAACAATCATGTTTAGGCTGCTTTAGAGTGACACCAAAATCATACCAAGTGGCAGAGTGGGTAAAGACCGCCACAGCAGCAGTGAATGTTTAATAGAAAATTGGGAATTTCACCACAGATTTTACAATCTCTCAATTGTGTAAAATGTGCGCTCCTATTACCTGATTGCTCTGGAAAGGAGATTCTTTCCACTGGATATCTGAGGCAGATGTAACTTTTCTCATTTATGACAGCGTTTGACATTTGCTCTTGTCCCAAGCCATCCTAACCCCATTCTACCTTATGTAATGCAGCTCATCTCACTGTGAGAGGTATCTATCTAAATAAGATCCCCAGAATAGGCTCAGAGATCATGTTGTCATCTTTTCCGGGAAGCTTCTACCAGCAGAGTAGAATAATATAATAGCAGATTTGGAATCTTAAGGTTGCTTTTTCAGTAATGCAGTCACATTTTCTTAGGATTTAAAAAAGAGTGACAATGTATTCTGTTTATAAAAACTTGCAGGTTTCTGAATTCAACGAATGATAAAATAATATTTTTCAGTGAATTTTAGGGGAAGATGTATCAAGATTCCATTTTGCGATTCCTAAATAGCGATTTGTAAGGAATCGCTATTTAGAATTCGCAAAATGGAATGTATTAAAGAAATCGCTATTTTTTTGCGATTCCTTAATCTTCCTTATTTGTGAATTCGAATTTTGCGAATTCGCAAATAAGGAATAATTTCCATGCATTCCTATGGGCCAGGAGGCCCATAGGAATGATTGTGAAGTAATTCTCAAATTGCGAATTCGCAATTTGCTAATCGCAATTTGAGAATTATTTCAAGGGTGCAGGGGTGTCTCAAAGACACCCTACTGCACCCCTGAAATGTACATGTGTGTGCATATGGCGCACATACATGCCATATGGGCATGTGTGTGCGTCACCTGCCACCATCAAAAATGCTAAATTGTGCATTTTTTAAAGACTTCGCAAATTACCATCAACTACAACTTGTTGGTAATTTGCGAATTCTTAAACAAAAATTCCAATTCAAAAATGCTACATACATAGCATTTAAGGAATCGCAACATTGCGATTCCTTAAATGCTATGGCAAAATAAGGAATTGCACATTTTTGCTATTTCTTATTTTGCGAATTGTTGATGCATGCCAAAACATGCAAAAATACCTTTTGCGATTCGCAAAGGCTGAAATTCTGCGAATTTCGGCCTTTGCGAGTCGCAAAAGGCTTGATGCATCTGCCCCTAGATTTCATAATTACCAATAAAACAGAAATCAAGAATACTAAAACAGAAGCCTACTCCAGATTAGGGAATCCAAAATCAGATAAAAAAGATGTGATACCACCTAGTATTCAATTGGGTGGTTCAGTAACTGGACTCATTAGCTCACACTCTTTTCAGGATGCAATAATAGAAGTCAGTAAGACTGTGGCTACCGTTCGTTAGTTACAAGATCCCATACACAGTATAGGAGATAGTATTTTCTTTAACTATAATGCCTTACTTGTACCAACTAAAGAGATGCACTAACAAGCTTTTACCTGTTGTCACTCTTCTTCCTTTATTCAGAATCTAGGAGAATAGTATACACTCTAAACTAGTAAACAATGGTTCTGGCTAAACACACGATGTGACACTTATGCCTGGAATAAACGACATTTTGATCCACCTCGTCAGAAGTGTACTTTCCCATCGTAGTTGTAAAAGAAATGCTGACTGAAGTGGTGCATTTTATTGAGTTGTAAAAGGTTTCCAGCACAAAACAGTTACCAGAGGTGTATATTCAACACATGGGGGTGTGTTCATTCTCCATATTGCTTGATTACATGTATTGCCTTCCATTCAAGTTACTGGCCGATATCCCCGGTTTGTTTCAAAATACTAGAAAATTTTGTGTGCAGTTTTGAATATCAAAGCTCATCTGTCTTTCACATATCTTCCGCATACACCCTCAGACCGATGGATACACTCAGACCAATGGACACAGTGAGATTGTCAATCAAAGCATGTTACTTTTTTAGGTCGAGCTGGAGTAAGCATCCGTAGGATGCTCCAGTCCAGTTCGACAACTATAGTGATCAACTTCGGGGGGATTAGGACAAGAGGGTGCCACGCGCTTTTCCTGTGGATTGGACCTCGTGCACGCGCACGTCGGCTCCGTCCACATTCGCAGCAATTCCCGCGCCGTGCACATCCCCACACATGCATGCGCATACACACTATCAGACACTCGCTCGCTCACACACACACTCCCCCCTCCCCCCCCCCAGTCATAGGGCTCTTTTAAACCACACACGCATACACACAGACTCCAAGACACATACACACATGCACGCTCACACACATACAGAGCCCCCCGCCGCCCCACACATGCCCCCCACCCTCGCAGCTCAGCAAAGGCCCCCACTCACCGGTACTCGTCTCCAGGCGAGGGCTCGTTGCAGGCGGCGGCGGTCTCTTCCTTCTGTGCATGCGAGGCTCTCTCACCTCACGGGAGCCCGCCCGGGCTTCCGGTGTGTCTTCACGCCCCGCCCCCGGCCTGCCTGACTTCCGCCCGGGATTGTAAACCTTGTTCTCATATTAATAATCACTCGCGTTTCATTCGCGGGTGACTCTTAATGTGTGTTGTTGAAGTGTGTAACTTCATTCGCGGGTGAGTCTTAATGTGTGTTGTTGAAGTGTGTATCCTCATTCTCTTGTATGTACAGCGCACAGACACCCTCTCGTAGTGCATAAATAAATAAAGCAAGAAATGTGAACAGAGTACAGCCGTGGCAGCCTGGATAGTTGTGTAAACACACTGCACACTTGATGAACAGGTCTGACGGACTCCAACTCTTTCATCACCTTTGTCTTGAGTGACGTAACAGGTCACGCGCAGACTCCAGATAAAGGAGCAAATGCCTCAGTGTTATGGAGCCATGGGTGAAAATGGCTGTCTGAACATTGGGCGTGGCCATAGCAAGGGACTGCAGGAAGGTGCTGTGGGGTTTCAGCTCGCGTTCAGTTTCGGGGTCCTAGGGTGGAACGGACTCCAGAGTTTGATGAAAGGCTGCAGACTGCCAGTGCACCCTGGATCCCCTCCAAGGCACCCCACGAGCTCTCCCCTCTTCCTCACGTGCATCTCTAGCCCGGACCTCTGGTGGACGAAGCCAGCTCTCCCACCCTAAACTCGTCCCCTCATCCCTGCCCGCCCCTCACTGGGTCCTAACACCGCTGCTCAGGTTGGTGGATCTGTCCGGCGTCCTTCGGAGGTGTGCGCTGGAGGTAGAGCCCGGTGATCTGCTGACACTTCCTCTTCTCTTGTGCAGTCTGCGCACCACAGCAGGGCGTGTGGCTTGAACGACCCCCGTGTAACGTGGCTTGTTATGAGGTTTTGTCGATAAGTGGCCATTCCTCAGTGAAAAAGAACAGCCCCCGCCCCTCCAAGTTTTCCTCAGTAAGTTTATTTGGGGATGACACAACTTGGTGAATGGTGCCTCAAGGCGCCAATGAGCCATGGGGAATGTTTTAAAACAGCGCTTGTTGCTTAGCTCAAGCAAGTGCTATGAGGCTTCCAGACGCTTCCCGGACTGGAAATGTGGCCAGTGATTGATTTTAAGGCTCATATTTGCAAGCATTTTTGAAGCTGCAGGGAAGGAGGTGTGGACGAACAGCTCCTGTCTTCTAATCCTAACCAGGCAAACTCGACCACAGCCTCCAGACTGGCGCTCTCCCTGGCCATATTTAGGAGAAAGGTCGATCACTGGCCTTTTCATCACTTAAGGAGATGCTGCTCAGTGGCGTGTCCCGCCGCCACACTACTGTACTGGGTGGATGCAGGTCCACCCCTAAGCAGATGTGCTACTTGTTTTACCGTGGACTCAACAAATCAGAAATACCAAAGTTGCTCCAAGCAATTCGATCAGCTATATGCACCAGCAATCAATGCTAATTTCGTGCCTGGCATATCAAAGGAGAAAGGTCTTAAGGGCACACCTTTTCGGAACAACAAACTATGGCGTAATCAGCCTCTAATGTTAAGAGCGATGAGGATTTCTGTATGTTTTTGCTGAGACTTGAACATGTTTCTGTTAGTCAGAAAAAGTTTAGCTTTGCAAGATTACACATATTTCACTTTGTCATTTAATGAAATCGTTCTTTTTACAATAGAGTATGTTGTACAAATCTGGTATACACTCAAACAAGTTTGGCATAACATAAGCAGTACAGATTTGCAAACACTTTGCTCAGATTGCTGTCACAAAAGTGATGCAAACTGGAACAAAATGTTTATTTAACGTGTTGTGTGCTGGAGAGTAGCATGAAAGTAATGCAAAGCAGTGTTTTGCATTGCTTGGCATTACTTTGTGTCAAGGGGGGCATTCTATGGATGGTAAATGGGTGTTCCCATGCACAACACTTGGACTTGCCTATACTTCTCCAAACCCTTCTGATTTTATATGGGTGCTGCACTGTAAAGCACACATTCAGAGTAGGAAAATTTGTAACGTTTGTATTGGCATAGTATTTTATAGTGAAAGAATGCCCTTCCTGTACAAAATCTATGCAAAACATGACACAGACACCTTGGCACTATGGTGCCAAGGTGCAAAGATGTATAATTGATGCTAGGCAGTCTGAATGTGCACCAGTGCTAGTAAAAGAGCACAACAGTGGCATATCTTAGTGGATATGGTGCCATCCTGCTCGCTCCCTCCCATTCAAGAGAGTGCAGGAACTACTGCACTATGTTGTGATACATCCTTGTAAATCTGGGCCTAGTTCGCGAGGATGTGTTTCCATGTCCAATTTCCATTGTCACTAGAAATACATTTACAGAACTATACTTTGCAAAACATTAGCTTTCAGAGAAATTTTGTGACAAATATTTCATGGCTTGATTGGGTTCTATTTGAGTGACAATTATCTTGCTGTGCAGTGAATACTATTTTAAAAACAGGAAAAAAACTGTTCAAAGGTTAACCAGAAATATTTTGCTGTTGGAAAACCAAATTTCCTGTACTCCTGCTTCTCTTCCATATATAATTAGTAAATAGCTTATGTTAGATTTTTCTTACTTTTGTCAATAACTAAGTTGAATGATATGGTATTTAACGACTGCAGACAAATAACACTAGGCTAGGTTAACTATGTTGTTTAGAGTCAACATTATGGCCTGCAGTACCTAAAGCGATGTCAGCAGTGAGCACTGATGTCACTAAGCAACTTTGCCTGGAAGGGGAGATTATTGTCTGGAGTTGGTGACCACCAACCTCAAGTCATAATTACAATTCCTGTCAGGATGAACCCTTAATGTCACTAAATTAACCTGAGCTCATCCACCTGGTAGCTACGGCACATTGCAGACCTGCTTAGCATAGGGAATGTGAGAAGTAATTATGCTTTACCAAAACAGTAAGATAATCAAAACACCAAGCAATGAAAATCCCTAACTAAATTAGAAACAAATAGAATACAATATAATAAGTAAAATCCAATTTGAAGAAGGCACCTTACCTGCAACACACTCAGAGACAGAAGTCTAGTAGGAGAAAAACTGGGCATTTCACCTACTGGATAAGATACACAAGAAAAGCCTTTGCATCCTGATTCTGCCCTTTTGAGTGTGCCACAAGTGTTACATGTGGCTCAAAAGACATGTCAAGCCAGATCTGACACTGTGGTGTCACAAGATACCTACAGACCCCATTCAGAAAAGTATGCAGTGTTTAGAGAAAGAAGCAATCTCTGGTTATTCAGGTCAGCCTATCGTTTGCAGCAAGAAGACGTTTCACATCTCATTTACCCCTTATTTAGGCGTCATAACGTCTAAGAAATGCTGGAGACCTAATGCAAATTGCCATCGAGGAACTTCTGGCAGTCAAAAGTTAGTTTTCCTTAATTTATATCATGACTATAACTTACCATTGAATTTGATTTTATTAACTTATAAATATACTTGTTTAAATATTTATCTAGCTCATCACATTCGGGACGTATAATATTAGTATTTTACTGTGCACTCTGGGTTTCTACGTGGGGCAGCTAGGGCGGTCACAAAGAAACTTGCTTTTTGAGGCCTTGTCACAGTAGGGACATGATAAAATAATGTTTCTACATGCCCCACTTTTAAATACCATTCACTCAACTTTATGATCTAAAGTGTGTACATAGTGGTGACTTGGTAGTATGTAAAGGGGAGGGTTTTACCTTAAAAAAGAGTTACTTTAACAGCAGTTAGGCTATACTGGGTAGGCCTGAATCCATACTTGTACTGCCACTATAGTGGATGGTACTAAAGGTGATCCAGTCCCCAAGTGGCTTTTAACTTCCAGGCCTTGGGTGCACTTTTTGCTCAATAAATTTGGTATCTAGGCAAGTTAAAAGTGCCATTTGTGAATAACCTGTTTTAACTATATTTAAAAGGAGAGCACAGGCAATTTGGCTTCTGGTTAGTTACTCGTAGCAAAAACCTCCTTATATTATTAAAAGAAATATTAGATGCATTTAAATTATAGTGCATCTTTTAAAAACAGGTATCTTATTTGATACCTGGGTGTTGTACTTTCCACTTGTTACCCCAAGATTCCTTACATCCCATTCCTGAAAGTTTATTTACATATTTAAAAAATAATTTACTTAAAATATTTTGAAGATATGTAATGCTTTACATTATATTAAGTATCTTAGTTGATAGCGGAGTATAAATACACTTTCCTAATCACTGTCATATGTCCCAGCTAGCCCTGGGGGGAAAAATGCAATTTCTACATGAACACAGGTTTCTTCCTAACATTGTCTTCACTTTCACACAATGACTTCTGACAAACATTTGCATTTTTGACAGCTTGAACTTGTTTACTGGTAAACTATATTTGTTTACAAAAACAACTTCGCAACACCACTTTATTGCCACATTGACACCTTTTACAAAGTTTATACATACCTTGTGCGAATGTACTGATTTTTTTCGTACATATGGCTACACAGCTATCTATAGCACACAAACAAAAGCAGCCTGATAGAGATCTTGGCCCAAGGCAAGGATGTCTTTTGTTATAATTAAACATCTGTTTACGGGTGTTGGCACAGGAGCAATTCTCCTGTCATTTGCAAGGTCCCTATATGATGATGCTTCAGCCAAGCATTTTGTTGATATCTCCTTGAGGAGTGTCCAGTATGGGGATTCCTGGCAGAACACATATATATGTCCTAGATGCTTAGGCTAGGTAATGCAAGATTGTTACATTGTTTATATGCCTGCATATATACAGTGTCACAGCATAATGATGGAACTTGATATTTTATTCTCTGTTCTGATATTTCCAACAACTTGTATATGCTTCTGTCTATTGATTGTCACAGCACATATATTCTATACAAGAATCACATTGGTTTAATAAACATTAAAAAGAGTCCCTGTGTATATTCTTTGCATCTATCTCTGAGTAAACGAGAGCACAAGTAACTGAGCATAAAGGGTTCTAAATCTGTTGCCATTATTCCTGGGGGATCAGGGTGGTCATGTGTAGAGATTGCCAGAACCATTTGGTACCTGTCAAGGTTTAGGGGTGCTTATGATGGCACTGTGAGCTAGCTGCTCTATAGGAAATCCTATCTTGAGGAGGTGCTTGGAACCAGTTTGGTACCATCCTAAAATTTTCACTGTTCACAAACACACAGCTCCTACTGAAGAGTGGAAACTACACAACATAGCATCAGCAGTGTTGGTTGAATGTGTATTTTATGGACCGCCGGAGTAGCTGTATCATGCATTCTCAGCGACCCCTACTTACCTGTCAACCAGAGATGTCCATGGTGGTTGTGGATATCCTAGTCAGATGAGTAGGTAACTCCTATGTATTGGCTGTTGGTAGTTCAAGCTTGAAAGGATCTAATTCCGACTCTGTTACACTATCTCAATTTAAAAAAATATATAACTGGAGGCATTGGAATTGGGCATTAAACATTGTGGAGATTTGCAGACAAGCGGTTACTCAGAAACTACTACAACATCATCTCACACTCAGGTGTGGAGACATTACTTTTGTGGTTGAGGCACACAAAGCATATTAGGACAGAGGTGTGCTATTCCTGAGTTACATTCCTGGTTGCAAACAATGCAAAACAACTATTTCACACCTACACTGAGGATTAAATACCAGATAACTATGCTTTGTATGAGAATAAGGAGATACCATTAACCAAGAACACATACATTGGTTTGCAGGTGCCCTCCCCCATACAACAGAAAATGTAAGACTGGGTCCACTCAGCAATGTCTTTCCCAGATACACACCCCATCTTGATATTGGCAATTTGTCTGCAGACCAGATGCGGACATTATACGAACATTCAGTAACAATATGCAGATCTTTGACATATCTCTCCATGCAATCAATAACACTACAACTTGCAAGGGTTGCTCAAGCTGCACTACCACAATTGGCTACAATAGGCATCAGACTACAAACCATGAAACATGCGGAAATTAAATTTTGCATTTCACAAAAAGCGAGTTTCCTTGATGCAGTGTTCCCCTATAGGGGCCCACAGGAAAAACAGAGAATACTAACAAGTTGCTTGCCAATAGGGTTGGCTCCCCCAACTGAAGACTGTGCAACTAGGGGCATGGCCTCTGCTGCAATATATACCAGAACACATTGTTCCCCTTCACTGGCTGTTCTGCCTGACATACTGAAACAAATCCAGAATGATTATGGGGCGGAATCTGCTCTGGACTTGAAGATGAAACTGATGGGCAATTCTGCCACAGTATCTGCTGTTCTGTTTATTGGCATAAAAGGTGTAGCAGCTGCGTTAGCTATACGCCAGTGTTTAGTGGATTTGGCATCTGCACAGCATGAGTAACCTAAAATTATTGAGGAAAATACAAAATTAAATCATGGAGTGGTTCTCCTCAACAGGAAGCCACTGAAAAACGTTGTAACCAGTGAAACCATGATAATATAAAACAACCTGAAAGGTATCAGTATAATGATACACTTTCTTCTCATTCGTTTCAGGAGTCATCCAACACATGTTCAGCGAGAGGTGGACTGTGAGAACAAAGATCAGAAGAGCACATGGAACCGGAGAAGGTCTCACAATTCTCTTTTGACTACACTATCAAAAAGAAGAAGGTAGCCAGACTTAAGGTCAGGCATGCCCATGATATTGAGGACTTTGCTTCTGAGTGGAGAATGGGCAGTGACAATGCTGGATAGTGCAGCAGCAGTCACAATAGTTCACCAGAACTTGATTGATTGTCTGGTGGGAGTAGCGCTGAGTAAACACATTATGATAGAAAAACCGGACACTAGAGTATGTGCCCCTCATCGTTTACATGAAATACAGCTTCAACTTAGGAGGGACATAGCCAGGAACATTAATGTTCTCTTTTGGGAAGACTTGACTCAGGGTTGTTATTCTTTTGGCTGAGAAATATTAGCCACCGGATTTCATAATGTAGTGCATAGACTGGGAAACTGTGATCTTACCTAATTTTTCTAACCCTTCTAGAATCAGTGAAACATTCACATGCCAAGGACTTGTTGTTAGCACTAGCTACTGAATTATACCTCAACCATGTGGGGTGGGATGACGGATCACCTTATCATGAAATACTATTGAGGACATCCCCACACCTTCAAAGACAATATTCAATTAAGCATGAAGCTAAACAACAAGTTAGAGAAATCCTGAGACAACTTGAATATCAAGGTTTATTAGAAAGTTGCATTTCTTCAATGAATAATCCTTTGTTTCCTATAATGAAACCAGACCATTCATACCTTCTAGTTTTAGTCTGCAGACATTCAAACACAGCTACTTTTACTTCTGGAGTACAGAATGTACACAGTGCCAAACTAATCAATAACGTGCAGAAAAAAATACAAAAAATCACTTAATATCTCAAATGGATTTTTCTGCCAAAATTGTTAGGCTTCTTGAATCTTGGCAGAACATACATCCCAGATTATGCAGAATGGGTAAAATCATTCAATAACTTAATACCTCTAGACTTCTCAAGCACACTTAGGACACAGGAACACACAAAGATTTTAGTTTCTGTAGAAGCTGACATGATAGCTTCCAAACATTTACATGCACGTGTGAACACAACAAACCTGGTGATCCATGTCAATTTGGGGGCATCAGGATACACATATTTCACATTCATTGAAGGTCAAACCGTACAATTTGCATATAACTGACATTTATAGAAAAATTTTGAAATGCGTTTAACACCTACTGAAAAGATACTGACAGGTCAGAACACAAATTCCTTCTAGACCTGGTTATGGCACTCAAATACATATCCCTTACCCCCTTGTTGCTGGACATGGGTACGTGTTCAATAGGTGACATAGCTAGGCTACGCCTCTTACTTTTTGGGCTCGCATTAGGCGGACCCCTGAGCTCTCTTCTGTAGCAGGGATTCTGCTCCTACACAGAACTGTGCATAGAGACTTGGAACCTCAGTGAATTACAGTGTGCCAAAACTCACCTTAGTACCCAACATCCCCTACCAGACTAGCATCAGTGTCTCATTGGCTTTTCCATAACACCAATGACTAGACAACCCAGAACGTGGAACTTAGATTACCTCAGGCAATGTGGAACACATGAACACTCTTTTGTTATACTATCATACCAGTGCAAAACAGGGGGTAAAAGAAGACACATGCAAATTTGAAATATTTATTTGTGATGCCGTGTTCTCATGTGCAGTATCTTAGCTAATACAAGCAGACATATTATAAGCAACACGATTATCCGCATAGTTACTATTCCATAAAATACAGAGGGAGAAAGCATGTTATAATGCTAAATGGAAACAGGTTTAAAATATACTTATATTTCACCCTCCCTTGCTAGTAGGTTATTTTATATCCACAGAAGGTCTCTTGGGATTACAAAGGTGGCCCCATAACTTTGGTACTAGCAGAAATGGATCACATCAGATTCTGCACCAGCTCTCAGCATGCGAATGTTCTCTAAGTGTGTGTGATCATGCCTACGCAGTGCATTATTAAATGCGCCAATCTCAGAGGTGGCCACAGCTGCATATATGTTATGTCTAGAATGTGCGCTGACCAGTCCGAACAACAACCACTGTGTTGAAATAACATTGACGGCCTCGGCACTCACTGAGCAGACTAAGCGTACCAAGAAAGGCTGCTAATACAGTAAAACATGTTATTCTTGTGTGAAGCAAAACACTCTGCTAAACTCTAAACATTTATTATAATGTGTGCCGTGTGCAAAAGGCAGCAGAAAGGAAAAATGGCGTTTAAACTTCTAATAAGCTCATGTCAACTTAACACAGTGTGAATGCAAGGCTCAGCCCCATGACACCCTCCCTTGATCTGAGCACGGATAAGAAGGGGGAAAATTTGGAAAGCAGAGTTCAAGAACAATAGTCAGAACCAAGTTTAAATTGCCACAAGTGAAAAAACGGGAGCAAACTCTAAGAAGAGAAAGTACTGCAAATCAAGCAATTGTATCCACAGGCATAGGGAAGTCAATAGGCCTGGGTGCAAACAAATGAAGATGAGAGAAAAAAATAAAAACATCCGACGTCCAACATGTGACCTCTGTCATGGAAGATTGAGAAGCGATCGCATATCTCACTCCAACAATGTATATGCAAAGTATGTTGCAACAGCCTCCAATAGGAAGTCATTGTTCTCATCTGAAAACATTTCAGCCATCCAATATAGCAAAAGGAAGGAACATACATGACTCCCAATAAACAGAGCCTCTAGCACCATCAGAGGACAACTCGGGTCTGTAGGAGAGTAGGGTCTGCTATCCTATGGTCACCCCAAATTTTTGCTTTTTGCTTCACTGGTTTCTGACTTAATGTGGCTGTGGGCCTGCTAATCAGACCCACAGCCTGCTGTTCTCTCTCTAAATTACTGCCAATGCACTTTAGGTGCATTACGAATTGGAACTGGTTCACCTTATGAGCCCCTGTATTAGTGCACCCTAGGTGCCCAGGGCATAGGTGTATCCAAGGCCTACCAGGGGCTGCAGCATGTATTGTGCCACCCCTGGCCTGGCCTCCATATTTGACACAACTGGCTGATCACTCAGCTGGGGTAAGTCGGTGTAACCACCTCTTACTTAGGTACAGTATGTCTGTGCCTAACCCTAAACTGGACACATATGTTCCTATCAGCCACTCCTATGGAAGGCCTCATCAATCCTGGAGGCAGAGTGCTTGGAAATATGTGAGATGGTGCTCTAGCATGAGCTGAGCCTGTCTGCAGCTGTCGGGAACCACTCCCTAAGCTGTTCCGGGATATTGCCATACCATATACTCTTAAGTGCATTATAATCCTCGCGGTTATTTGCTATCTTTGGTTTGGCTTTAGCAAAACATGTCGAGTAAGGTGTCATACGAATTGGAATGATATCCCCTCGCCAATTCTGGCGACGGGGATAGCATTCCACCCTTCTAGAGGGACACGACATGTGTGTAGCCTTAACCCCGGTTAAAGTTAAACAGAGCCTCAGCATCACAAAATGGATGCTGCCACCACAGACACGAGTCTGGCCTCCTGCTGCTGACCGAAACTCGGCAGATGGTGGCCTGGACAAAGGGTTTCCTGCCTTGGGAGGTGCGAGCACCACCCCAGACAGGATTTTGTGTATTGGGTAGGACAGGGCTGAATAGAATCAGACATGCCCGGGGCACACAAGGTGTCCCGTGCATAGGCCAGTCCAAACCGGTCCTGGGACTTTCCAGACCCAGGCCTGGCGCGGAACTGGACAAAGGAAAGGGGGTGTAACCGCCCCCCTTCCTGGTTCCTCCCAGAGGAGGGACCTAGTAGGTGATCCACCCCTCAGATTGGGAATAAGAGAGGGAGCAGTGCCATTGCACAGCAGATCATCCTGAAATCAACTTTAAACTAAGAAGACAACTGGACTTCGACTTTCTGATGGATAGAAAACTGAAGAGCATCTCCCTTGTGGCTTAGGAAGGGCCACCCTGTGAACACAGGCACCACCCAGCACCTCGACGTCTGCTTTGCCGCCGCCTCCCGCCGGAGCCCGAGCCCAGAGCTTGACAAGACCCAGCTTCCTAGATTTCTCACAGCCCGATCCACAGTCCCTGCAAAGAAGGGACCCGTGGAGGCACCGAGAGACGTGGGAGCGGCCAT
This sequence comes from Lissotriton vulgaris, assembly GCF_964263255.1. Classification (NCBI taxonomy): domain Eukaryota; kingdom Metazoa; phylum Chordata; class Amphibia; order Caudata; family Salamandridae; genus Lissotriton; species Lissotriton vulgaris. Next base: position 454,836,777 of record NC_141691.1, read on the forward strand.
CTTGAAAGACCCCTGAGACGCTGCCTGCGCAGCACCCGAGGCACCCTCGACTCTGTGCTTTGGGGTTTGAGAAGTCTCACAACCGAGCAGCATTTGCACCAAAGATCAGCCCTCCAGCATCTCCACGATCTGCGTGGGGCCCTTTTGCTTTGTGCCACTCGACTCGCCATCCCGGCCGCTTGTCACGTGGTCAGCGGCCATCTTGGCGACGAAACCTACAATTTACACTGTGGGTCTGGTTGCTCCAGACCTGCCCTCGCTCCTGTAGAAAGGAGTACCCGCTCTGACCTTGCTGGTCCGAGTAATAAGCCTTTTTCACTTTCCCCGTGGCTTGCATTAGCCAAGACTTGTTTGCTTCAATCGAGTTGCCGATACCGCCATCAGCTAGAGCCTTTGGGGGACAGCGTGTGATCGACTCCTGGACGTCCTTGACCTCTTCATGTCTACGTGGCTGCAGAGAGAAGCAACACCTCATCACCTGTTTGCACCCGACTTTGCCTGGTTCCAATCTGGTTCCACGGTGGTCACTGGTCAGTGACTTTGAACATTGTCCCCTCTGCTTTCAGGTCTTCACATCTTCAGATCCACCCTTGGATCCACCGGAACTCTTCTCATCGAGCCGCCTGCAGCATCTTCAGCTCCAAGCACCATCGACCGGCGTGACGAAACCCGACACTACTTCGACCCTGTGCACCCGCTTCCTGTGGGTGAGGTAACTCAGCTCCGCCAGTGCTCCTGCATTGGTACACATCTCAAGGGCCTGTGTCTTAAGTTTTAACTCCGTAGGTCACTCGGAAGGTTCCCAACTTTCTAACTTTGTGCTTTTTACGCACCATAGACTTTGTATTGAAAAGTGCGTGCACTTTGAACACTGCACCCGAGTCCCGTGGGCCTTTCCCGACTTAGTCATTGCCAGTCTCGAATAGCTCCAGCGATTCCCAAGGCCCTAGGCCTCTTCACTTTCCTCCTGGTATCTCTTATACCACTTTCTTAGTATATGGTTTAGGTGGCCCCTAGGGCTCATCCATATTGTGCAACTTTTGTGTATTTTATACTGTCTTGTGATTTAACGCTTGTGCTTCTGTGCTCATAAAGAGTCCAGGGGATTTTATAGTTAATAAATCAATATATATTTTCAATATATATCTGTGTGGTGTCCCTTTCATTTGGTATTCAAGGGGGTTGTGTATGGTATAACAGCTGGCTTCACATGCCTTTCAGAGTTTAGCCTAAGACTGCTTTGTCCACGTTACCACTAGGAAAACTGGTCTACAAGGTTGAATTACAACCATCATCATAAGGGTTGCTTGGCATGGTACAAAGTGATCACTAAGAATTAGTGAGCATTATATACCAGGCCAACTTCTCACATTGGTGAGCAGCGGATTGGGATCTGAGCTTGCTGTTGTTTTACCATTACAATCTTTGAGATTATCATTTGAAAGATCATACAGGTACCTGCTAGGTACATATAAAACAAGACTAGTATACTTAAGTTCTACTGAACTTAGTTGTTGTAGAGCAAAGGGAGTAGCACACCCTAGCTACAACTACTAGATAGGTTTAGTAGGTAAACACCAGTGTAGGTAGATTGCAACACATCCACCCACACTAGAGCAATGTCTGGAACAGAGGGGTCCAGTGGACTTACTCCTGTTGAGAGTGACCCTCCAAGGGCACCATCCAAATTTGCTATTTTTTCCTTTAAGGAATTAAGACAGCTTTGTGTCTTAAGGGGTCTGAAGACAGGGCCTTCCCCTACTACAGACCACCTAAGAGAGCTCTTAGACCAGTCTGAGACTCTAAAGCCCTCTAAGGCAAACCCCACAGGGGATGCTGAAGGAGGCCATCCTTCAGAGGATGACACTGTAGACACCCCTGCCCCTATCATCCTGGTAGATGAGGAAGCCTCCACCACTGGAGCTCCTCAGGTAGATGTAGAGGAAGAGGAGGAAGAGGAGGAGGTGGAAAGCAGTGAGTCAGATGATGACAGAGATAGTCAGGTGCTGGTCAGTAGACTGAACCAGGCTAACTTAAGCCAACTTGGGAATGAATCTGGTAACAACCCATTCAGACCCCCAGGTGGGCTTAACCAGGGGCATAGGAGGAGGAGGAATCACTCAGGTGAATCCAATACCTCCCATGTCTCTAGAGGCTCTCATGGTCACTCCAGGAAGGAGATGACTAGCCCTCAGAGAAGGGAACATGAGGCCAAGATGAGAGAGGCTGAGCTTAGGATCCAGAGGCAAGAGTTAGAGGTTGCCCTGGCCAAGGAGAAACTTGCTAGAGCAAGACAGCCTAGAGAGAGTGGGGTAATAGAACCCACTGGTGGCAGCAATATCCACAAGGATAAAGACAGGTCTTTTGATAACAGAAACCTGAGTAAGATTGTGCCCCCCTACAAAGCTGGGGATGATATCCATAAATGGATTACTGCAATGGAGAGAGCCTGCAGAGTACAGCAGATCCCTCAAGAGCAGTGGGCAGCAATCTTGTGGCTCTCCTTTGAAGGTAGAGGCCGAGACAGACTCCTCACAGTTAGTGATGGGGATTCTAGAAACTACCTGGTCCTGAAGAGTGCTCTGATTGATGGGTTAGGCTTAACCACTGAACAGTACAGGTTAATGTTCAGAGATACCCAGAAGACACAGACTCAGGACTGGTCTGAATTTGTTGAGTGTGCCACTAAGGCTCTGGAGGGATGGTTGCTGGGAAGCAAGGTTACAGACTATGAAGGATTGTATAATTTGCTGATGAGAGAACAAATTTTAAATAATTGTCAGAACCAGCAGTTGCATCAACATTTGGTTGACTCAGATTTGACCTCTCCCCAAGAATTGGGAAAGAGGGCAGATAAATGGGTAAGAACCAGAGTTAAGCAAAAGAACCAGAACCAGAATCAGGGTGGTGACCAGAAGAAAACAGACCAGAAGGGTGGGGAGCAGAAAGCTAAAGACCAGAAGTCTTCAACAGGGCCCCAAACTGAGACAGAGGGTGGGTCCCAAACTTCCAAGAAGAAGAAGAAAGAAGGTCAGAAGAAACCCTGGTGTAAAACTTGTAAGAACACCTCTCACTGGACAAGTGAGTGTAAAAAGGGTGGAGCCCCCAGCACTGCAGCTCCTAAGGCACCTGCCTTAGGTACAGTTAGCAGTGCTGGTCCTCAAGCCAAGGGATTGGTGGGTATCACTTTGGGAACTGAAGGAGATTCTGACCTAGTCAGAACCCTTACACAGGCTGTTCTGGTTTGTGAAGGGGACATAGATTTGACCCCTGACATAAGTCCCAGTAACTTGGGCAAATACAGACAGACACCTTTGATCAACAATAAAGTGGCTCAAGCTTACAGGGACACATGTGCCAGTGTCACTATGGTGACACCTAACTTTGTGGACCCTGGACAATACATGCCAGGCGATGATTACCTGGTGACCAATGCCAGCAATGTCACTACTACACATAGTGTGGCACTTGTTAACTTTTCCTGGGGAGGGGTAACTGGCCTAAAGAAAGTTGTGGTTAGTGCTGATCTCCCAGTAGAATGTTTGTTGGGCAATGACCTGGAGAACTCTCTATGGTCAGAAGTTGAGTACAGGACTCATGCAGAGATGTTAGGGATATCATCACATGTCCTTGCTGTGACCAGGTCACAGGCCAAAAAGTGCCTCTCTGAACCTCAGGTCTTGGATCCTGGAACAATGGACCAAGTACCTTCCAAGAAGAAGAACAGGAGGGTTAAGGCTGCGCCTTCCCAACTGCCTACAAGTGAGGATCAGGCTTCACAGGAAACTGATCTTGAGACCCCTGAAGGAACTGTCCCTGAAGAACTTGAACCTGATCAGGTTGAGTTTCTGGGGACAGGGGGACCTTCTAGGGCAGACTTGGGGCAGGCTCAGTTAACCTGTCCTTCTCTTGAACCCCTCAGACAGCAGGCTGCTGCTGAGGCTGCTGGGAATGCTCAAGGTGCCCATAAAGTATATTGGGACAATGGACTCCTTTATTCAGAGGCTAGAGACCCCAAGCCTGGTGCTACCAGGAGGTTGGTTATACCTCTGCAATTTAGGGGCTTCCTACTCACCTTGGCCCATGATATTCCTTTAGCAGGACACCTAGGCCAGAACAAGACTTGGGACAGGCTTGTCCCTCACTTTCACTGGCCTCACATGTCTGAAGACACCAAGAAGTTTTGTCGCTCCTGTGAAACCTGCCAAGCCAGTGGTAAAGCAGGTGGAACAACAAAGGCCCCCCTGATACCACTACCTGTGGTGGGGGTTCCCTTTGAAAGAGTGGGGATTGATATTGTTGGTCCAATGGATCCCCCTACAGCATCTGGGCACAGATTCATACTGGTGGTAGTGGATCATGCCACCAGGTACCCAGAGGCAATTCCACTTAGGACCACAACAGCTCCTGTTGTGGCCAGGGCCTTACTTGGAGTTTTCTCCAGAGTGGGGTTTCCTAAGGAGGTAATATCAGATAGAGGTGCCAACTTCATGTCTGGATATTTGACAGCTATGTGGAAGGAATGTGGTGTCAACTACAAGTTCACCACTCCTTATCACCCACAATGCAATGGGCTTGTTGAGAGATTTAACAAGACCCTAAAGGGCATGATTAAAGGATTACCTGAAAAGCTCAGGCGAAGATGGGACATCCTTCTGCCCTGCCTTTTGTTCGCTTACAGAGAGGTCCCACAAAAGGGGGTTGGCTTCAGCCCCTTTGAATTGTTGTTTGGGCACCCTGTAAGAGGACCCCTGTGTCTAGTGAAGGAAGGATGGGAGTTACCTCTCAAAAAGCCTAAACAGGACATAGTGGACTATGTACTTGGTCTCCGCTCCAGGATGGCAGAGTACATGGAAAAGGCATCCAAAAACCTTGAGGCTAGCCAAGAATTACAAAAAGCTTGGCATGACCAAAAGGCTGTCCTTGTTGAATTTCAGCCTGGACAGAAGGTATGGGTGTTGGAGCCAGTGGCCCCAGCAGCACTCCAAGACAAATGGTCTGGACCCCATGCAATTCTGGAGAAGAAGGGAGAGGTTACCTACTTGGTGGACCTAGGAACTCCCAGGAGCCCCCACAGGGTGCTCCATGTGAACAGATTGAAGGCATATGTCAGCAGGGCAGACATGGGCTTGCTCATGGCTACAGATGAGGGACAGGAGGAAGAGAGTGACCCTCTCCCAGACCTGCTCACTCAGAACCCTGAGGATGGCTCAGTTGATGGTGTGGCCTTAGGTGGCAGCCTCACTGAACATCAGCAACATGACTGCAGACAAGTTCTACAGGCATACAGGCATATGTTCTCATTGACACCCAGTCAGACTAACTGGTGTACCCATGTGGTGGACACTGGTGACAGTCTTCCTGTAAAGAGCAAAATTTACAGGCAACCTGACCACGTCAGGGACTGTATAAAGACTGAGGTGCAAAAGATGCTGAAATTAGGTGTCATTGAGCCTTCAGAGAGCCCCTGGGCTAGCCCAGTGGTTCTGGTCCCCAAACCTCACACCAAAGATGGCAAGAGAGAGATGAGGTTCTGTGTGGATTACAGAGGACTCAATGCTGTCACCAGGACAGATGCACACCCTATTCCAAGGGCAGATGAGCTCATTGACAAGTTGGCTTCTGCCAAATATTTGAGCACATTTGACTTGACAGCTGGCTACTGGCAAATCAGGTTAGCTGAGGAGTCTAAAGCCAAGACAGCATTTTCTACCCCTAGTGGGCATTATCAGTTTGTGGTGATGCCCTTTGGTTTGAAAAATGCACCTGCCACCTTCCAAAGGTTGGTGAATCAAGTCCTCTCTGGGTTGGATGACTTTTGTGCAGCTTATCTGGACGATATTGCTGTCTTTAGCTCCACCTGGGAGGATCACCTGGTCCACCTGAAGGAAGTGCTTGAGGCTCTGCAGAAGGCAGGCCTCACTATCAAGGCAACAAAGTGCCAGATAGGGCAGAGTAAGGTTGTATACCTGGGCCACCTTGTAGGTGGAGGCCAAGTTCAACCACTGGAGAGTAAGATCCAGACCATCAAGGACTGGTCCCCTCCAACTACCCAGACTCAGGTCAGAGCTTTCTTGGGCCTGACTGGGTACTACAGGAAGTTTGATAAGAACTATGGGTCTATTGTGACTCCTCTTAATGATCTGACATCTAAGAAGATGCCCAAAAAGGTTCAGTGGACAGAAATCTGTCAAAAGGCATTTGATGACCTGAAGAAGGCCATGTGCTCTGCACCTATCCTGAAGAGTCCTGACTACTCAAGAGAGTTCATTGTCCAAACAGATGCTTCTGAGTTGGGAGTGGGAGCAGTGCTTTCACAGCTTAATGTAGATGGCCAGGACCAGCCCATTGCTTTCATTAGCAGAAGGCTGACCCCCAGAGAGAAACGTTGGTCAGCTATAGAGAGGGAGGCCTTTGCTGTGGTGTGGGCCCTGAAGAAGTTGAGACCATACTTATTTGGCACTCACTTCAAGATTCAGACCGACCATAAGCCCCTCCTATGGCTTAATCAGATGAAGGGTGAAAACCCCAAACTACTCAGGTGGTCCATTTCCCTACAGGGGATGGACTTTACAGTGGAGCACCGCCCAGGGACTGACCATGGCAACGCAGATGGTCTCTCCAGGTACTTCCATTTAGAACATGAAGACACAACTGGTCAAGGTTAGTCTAATGTCCCTGCGTTTGGGGGGGGGTTATGTAGGAGAGTAGGGTCTGCTATCCTATGGTCACCCCAAATTTTTGCTTTTTGCTTCACTGGTTTCTGACTTAATGTGGCTGTGGGCCTGCTAATCAGACCCACAGCCTGCTGTTCTCTCTCTAAATTACTGCCAATGCACTTTAGGTGCATTACGAATTGGAACTGGTTCACCTTATGAGCCCCTGTATTAGTGCACCCTAGGTGCCCAGGGCATAGGTGTATCCAAGGCCTACCATAAAGTCATAAAGTCATAAAATTTGTATAGCGCACTACATACCCAGAGGGTTTCAAGGCGCTTAGGAAGGGGAGGAGGATTATTTGTCAAATATCCACGTTTTAAGCTGCTTTCTGAACGCTAGGTGATTCTGGGTGAGGCGAAGGTAAGCGGGGAGTGAGTTCCATGTTTTGGCAGCCAGGTATGAAAAGGATCTGCCTCCCATGGTGGTCTTGTTGATGCGAGGTACAGTGGCGAAGGCTTGGCTGGAAGAGCGAAGTTGGCGGGAGGGGGTGTAGAAGGACAGTCGGGAGTTGAGGCAATCTGGTCCGATGTCGTAGAGTGATTTGTGTGCGTGGGTGAGCAGTCGGAAAGTGATCCTCTTATTGACGGGTAGCCAGTGGAGGTCTTTAAGGTGACCAGAGATGTGTTCGTTGCGTGGGATGTCTAATATGAGCCTGGCTGAGGCGTTTTGGATTCGTTGTAGTTTCTTCTGGAGTTTAGCGGTGGTACCTGCGTAGAGGGTGTTTCCGTAGTCCAGTCGGCTCGTGACTAGAGCGTGGGTGACTGTTTTCCTTGTTTCGGAGGGGATCCAGCGAAATGTTTTTCTGAGCATGCGAAGAATGTTAAAGCAGGAAGAGGATACGGCGCTGACTTGTCTGTTCATTGAGAGTGAAGAATCCAGGATGACGCCAAGGTTCCGTGCGTGGTCTGTCGGGATGGGTGCTTTTCCGAGGGCTTCCGGCCACCAGGAGTCGTCCCATGCAGAGGGGGATGTACCTAAGATGAGGACTTCTGTTTTGTCTGAGTTCAGTTTCAGACGGCTTTGTTTCATCCATTCGGCGACTTCTTTCATTCCTTCGTGTAAGTTAGTTTTGGCGGTGCTGGGGTCCTTGGTGAGAGAAAGGATCAGTTGAGTGTCATCCGCGTAAGAGATGATGTTGAGGTTGTGTTGGCGGGCGATGGCTGCGAGGGGGCTCATGTATACGTTGAAGAGGGTGGGACTGAGTGAGGATCCTTGAGGTACGCCGCAGATGATTTCAGAGGCCTCGGACTTGAATGGTGGGAGGCGGACTCTCTGGGTTCTTCCGGTGAGGAACGAGGTGATCCATTCCAGTGCTTTTCCTTGGATTCCGATGTTTCTGAGGCGTTGTAAAAGGGTGCTGTGGCAGACTGTGTCGAAGGCTGCAGAGAGGTCGAGGAGGATGAGGGCGACTGTGTCTCCATTGTCCAGTAGAGTTCGAATGTCGTCTGTTGCTGCGATGAGGGCGGTCTCAGTGCTGTGTTTGGCTCGGAAGCCAGATTGTGAGGGGTCAAGTGATTTGTTGGCTTCGAGGAAGGCGGCGAGCTGGTTGTTGACGGCTTTCTCGATGACTTTGGCCGGGAATGGAAGAAGCGAGATGGGGCGGTAGTTTTTGAGTTCGGTGGGGTCTGCTGTTGGTTTTTTGAGAAGGGCGGTGAGTTCAGCGTGTTTCCAGTCTTCTGGGAAGGTAGCGGAGTTGAAGGAGCAGTTGATGACGTCTCGGAGGTGCGGAGCTATGACGGAGTCTGCTTTGTTGAAGATGTGGTGAGGGCATGGGTCTGTGGGGGATCCAGAGTGGATGGAATTCATCAGGCGGATGGTTTCCTCAGTGGAGATTGGGTTCCAGGCGTTAAGGGTGTTTACGGGGGGAAGATGGTCAGCAGATGGTAGGGTGGGTTGGCTTCCGGATTGGTTGTCAAAGCTGTTGTGGATGTCAGCAATCTTGTTGTGGAAAAAAGAGGCTAGGGAGTCGCAGAGGGTTTGAGAGGGGGTGATGTCGTTGGAGTTGGCCGAGGGGTTGGAAAATTCCTTGACGATGTTGAAAAGTTCCTTGCTGTTGTGGGCGTTGTTGTCAAGTCGATCCTTGAATGCTGTTTTCTTGGCTTTTCGGATCAGTTGGTGGTGAGTACGGGTGGCGCTTTTGAAGGCGTCCTTGTTGCTGGTGGATGGGTCTTTTTTCCAGGCCTTTTCAAGGGAGCGGCACAGTTTCTTGGACTTCTTGAGATCATCGTTGAACCATGAGGCCTTCTTGTTGCCAAGTTTGTGTTGACGTTTTTTCAGTGGTGCTAAGGTGTCGGCGGTGATGGATAACCAAAGGGTGAGGTTGGAGGCGGCTTCGTTGGCGTTAGAAGAGAGGGCTGGGGAGGTTCGAAGGAGCGATGTGGAGATCTGATCCGTGGTGATTTTGTTCCAGTTTCTTTGTAGAGTTGGTTGGAGGTGGATGATGGGTTTCGGCTTGTTGTAGGTGAAGTGAACGCAGCTGTGGTCAGTCCAGAGGAGATCCATAGTGTGGCTGAAGGAGACATGGTTGCTGGAGGTGAAGATGGGGTCGAGTGTGTGACCTGCGATGTGGGTGGGGGAAGTGACCAGTTGTTTAAGTCCGAGGTTGGCGAGGTTGTCTAAGAGGGTGGCGGTGTTGCGGTCGTTGATCTTTTCAAGGTGAAAGTTGAGGTCTCCCAGAAGGATGTAGTCTTTGGAGGGGAGCGCGTGTGGGGTGATGAAGTCCGTGATGTCTTCACTGAATTTTGCACGGGGTCCTGGTGGTCTGTAGAGGAGGGTGCCTCTAAGAGTTGTCTTGGGGTCGATGTGGATCTGGAAGTGAAGGTGTTCGGAGTTAGCGAGGTTGGCGTCGGAGCTGGTGGAGATGCGGATGGATTTCTTATGGACGATAGCGATTCCTCCTCCTGTATGGTCGGTGCGGTCCTTGCGTGTGATCTTATAGTCATCAGGGATAGCGATGGCGATGTCAGGGGCGGAGGAAGCGTTCATCCATGTTTCCGTTAGGAAGGCGACGTCTGGAGAGACGGTGTCTAGTAGATTCCATAGGTCAATGGCGTGTCTGTGGATCGAGCGGGTGTTGAGGAGGATGCATTGTAGGAGATTGGGGTCTGGAATCTGTGATGTGGTCGTAGCGGAGATGTTGTCGTTGCCGCTAAATTTGCAGGAGAAGCAGGAGAACGGTCCATGGGTGCGTCCGGGAGCGGCTTGGACGCAGTTGGGGGCGCGACCGGGGTTAAGGGCTAGGAGGGTGGCGGCATCGTAGGTAACGCGGGGGGGCTGGGCAGCGCGAGGGGCAGGGGGTCTGGCGCTGGGCGCGGACCAGGCGCGGACGGGCGTAGACGGGCTTACCTTTGGCGCACCTTCGGCGCGGCTGGGGCGCGGTCGCTGCGCGCGGGAAGAACTGTCATATATGGATAGTGGAAGGGGAGGGGCGAGGGCGGTTCAGCTGGGAGGCGGGTCGGGCTCACGAGGGCTACAATAATACACAAAATGGAGGCGGAGGGGGAGCACAGCCGAGCGCTAGAGGAAAACGCGCTAAACAAAGTTAAAACAGCGCTAAATTCACAATTCTATTGCTAATCAAGCCAAGCGACACACAGGCAGACAGCAGGCAATGCGATTCAGCAGTTTTAAAGCAGTTTTAAAGCAAGGCAGCAGAAACGATACCATATGTCTCCAGGGGACACTGGGAGCGACCACCCTGCTCGAGGGAGAGGAGCGAGTCACGCAGTATGCAGGTAGGGGAGCGCTGTTTACGGTCAGTGGGAGGGCGATTCAGCTGGGAGGCGGGTCGGGCTCACGAGGGCTACAATAATAAACAAAATGGAGGCGGAGGGGGAGCACAGCCGAGCGCTAGAGGAAAACACGCTAAACAAAGTGAAAACAGCGCTAAATTCACAATTCTATTGCTAATCAAGCCAAGCGACACACAGGCAGACAGCAGGCAATGCGATTCAGCAGTTTTAAAGCAGTTTTAAAGCAAGGCAGCAGAAATGATACCATATGTCTCCAGGGGACACTGGGAGCGACCACCCTGCTCGAGGGAGAGGAGCGAGTCACGCAGTATGCAGGTAGGGGAGCGCTGTTTACGGTCAGTGGGAGGGCGGTTCAGCTGGGAGGGGGGTCGGGCTCACGAGGGCTACAATAATAAACAAAATGGAGGCGGAGGGGGAGCACACCCGAGCGCTAGAGGAAAACACGCTAAACAAAGTGAAAACAGCGCTAAATTCACAATTCTATTGCTAATCAAGCCAAGCGACACACAGGCAGACAGCAGGCAATGCGATTCAGCAGTTTTAAAGCAGTTTTAAAGCAAGGCAGCAGAAACGATACCATATGTCTCCAGGGGACACTGGGAGCGACCACCCTGCTCGAGGGAGAGGAGCGAGTCACGCAGTATGCAGGTAGGGGAGCGCTGTTTACGGTCAGTGGGAGGGCGGTTCAGCTGGGAGGCGGGTCGGGCTCACGAGGGCTACAATAATAAACAAAATGGAGGCGGAGGGGGAGCACAGCCGAGCGCTAGAGGAAAACGCGCTAAACAAAGTGAAAACAGCGCTAAATTCACAATTCTATTGCTAATCAAGCCAAGCGACACACAGGCAGACAGCAGGCAATGCGATTCAGCAGTTTTAAAGCAGTTTTAAAGCAAGGCAGCAGAAACGATACCATATGTCTCCAGGGGACACTGGGAGCGACCACCCTGCTCGAGGGAGAGGAGCGAGTCACGCAGTATGCAGGTAGGGGAGCGCTGTTTACGGTCAGTGGGAGGGCGGTTCAGCTGGGAGGCGGGTCGGGCTCACGAGGGCTACATTAATAAACAAAATGGAGGCGGAGGGGGAGCACAGCCGAGCGCTAGAGGAAAACGCGCTAAACAAAGTGAAAACAGCGCTAAATTCACAATTCTATTGCTAATCAAGCCAAGCGACACACAGGCAGACAGCAGGCAATGCGATTCAGCAGTTTTAAAGCAGTTTTAAAGCAAGGCAGCAGAAACGATACCATATGTCTCCAGGGGACACTGGGAGCGACCACCCTGCTCGAGGGAGAGGAGCGAGTCACGCAGTATGCAGGTAGGGGAGCGCTGTTTACGGTCAGTGGGAGGGCGGTTCAGCTGGGAGGCGGGTCGGGCTCACGAGGGCTACAATAATAAACAAAATGGAGGCAGAGGGGGAGCACAGCCGAGCGCTAGAGGAAAACGCGCTAAACAAAGTGAAAACAGCGCTAAATTCACAATTCTATTGCTAATCAAGCCAAGCGACACACAGGCAGACAGCAGGCAATGCGATTCAGCAGTTTTAAAGCAGTTTTAAAGCAAGGCAGCAGAAACGATACCATATGTCTCCAGGGGACACTGGGAGCGACCACCCTGCTCGAGGGAGAGGAGCGAGTCATGCAGTATGCAGGTAGGGGAGCGCTGTTTACGGTCAGTGGGAGGGCGGTTCAGCTGGGAGGCGGGTCGGGCTCACGAGGGCTACAATAATAAACAAAATGGAGGCGGAGGGGGAGCACAGCCGAGCGCTAGAGGAAAACGCGCTAAACAAAGTGAAAACAGCGCTAAATTCACAATTCTATTGCTAATCAAGCCAAGCGACACACAGGCAGACAGCAGGCAATGCGATTCAGCAGTTTTAAAGCAGTTTTAAAGCAAGGCAGCAGAAACGATACCATATGTCTTCAGGGGACACTGGGAGTGACCACCCTGCTCGAGGGAGAGGAGCTGCAGCATGTATTGTGCCACCCCTGGCCTGGCCTCCATATTTGACACAACTGGCTGATCACTCAGCTGGGGTAAGTCGGTGTAACCACCTCTTACTTAGGTACAGTATGTCTGTGCCTAACCCTAAACTGGACACACATGTTCCTATCAGCCACTCCTATGGAAGGCCTCATCAATCCTGGAGGCAGAGTGCTTGGAAATATGTGAGATGGTGCTCTAGCATGAGCTGAGCCTGACTGCAGCTGTCGGGAACCACTCCCTAAGCTGTTCTGGGATATTGCCATACCATATACTCTTAAGTGCATTATAATCCTCGCGGTTATTTGCTATCTTTGGTTTGGCTTTAGCAAAACATGTCGAGTAAGGTGTCATACGAATTGGAATACTATCCCCTCGCCAATTCTGGCGACGGGGATAGCATTCCACCCTTCTAGAGGGACACGACATGTGTGTAGCCTTAACCCCGGTTAAAGTTAAACAGAGCCTCAGCATCACAAAATGGATGCTGCCACCACAGACACGAGTCTGGCCTCCTGCTGCTGACCGAAACTCGGCAGATGGTGGCCTGGACAAAGGGTTTCCTGCCTTGGGAGGTGCGAGCACCACCCCAGACAGGATTTTGTGTATTGGGTAGGACAGGGCTGAATAGAATCAGACATGCCCGGGGCACACAAGGTGTCCCCGTGCATAGGCCAGTCCAAACCGGTCCTGGGACTTTCCAGACCCAGGCCTGGCGCGGAACTGGACAAAGGAAAGGGGGTGTAACCGCCCCCCTTCCTGGTTCCTCCCAGAGGAGGGACCTAGTAGGTGATCCACCCCTCAGATTGGGAATAAGAGAGGGAGCAGTGCCATTGCACAGCAGATCATCCTGAAATCAACTTTAAACTAAGAAGACGACTGGACTTCGACTTTCTGATGAATAGAAAACTGAAGAGCATCTCCCTTGAGGCTTAGGAAGGGCCACCCTGTGAACACAGGCACCACCCAGCACCTCGACGTCTGCTTTGCCGCCGCCTCCCGCCGGAGCCCGAGCCCAGAGCCTGACAAGACCCAGCTTCCCAGACTTTTCACAGCCCGATCCACAGTCCCTGCAAAGAAGTAACCCGTGGAGGCACCGAGAGACGTGGGAGCGGCCATCTTGAAAGACCCCCGAGACGCTGCCTGCGCAGCACCCGAGGCACCCTCGACTCTGTGCTTTGGGGTTTGAGAAGCCCCACAACCGAGCAGCATTTGCACCAAAGATCAGCCCTCCAGCATCTCCACGATCTGCGTGGGGCCCTTTTGCTTTGTGCCACTCAACTCGCCATCCCGGCCGCTTGTCACGTGGTCAGCGGCCATCTTGGCGACGAAACCAACGATTTACACTGTGGGTCTAATTGCTCCAGACCTGCCCTCGCTCCTGTAGAAAGGAGTATCCGCTCTGACTTTGCTGGCCCGAGTAATAAGCCTTTTTTAGTTTCCCCGTGGCTTGCATTAGCCAAGGCTTGTTTGCTTCAATCGAGTTGCCGACACCGCCATCAGCTAGAGCCTTCAAGGGACAGCTCGTGATCGACTCCTGGACGTCCTTGACCTCTTCGTGTCCACGTGGCTGCAGAGAGAAGCAACACCTCATCACCTGTTTGCACCCAACTTTGCCTGGTTCCAATCTGGTTCCACGGTGGTCACTGGTCAGTGACTTTGAACATTGTCCCCTCTGCTTTCAGGTCTTCACATCTTCAGATCCACCCTTGGATCCACCGGAACTCTTCTCATCGAGCCGCCTGCAGCATCTTCAGCTCCAAGCACCATCGACCGGCGTGACGAAACCCGACACTACTTCGACCCTGTGCACCCGCTTCCTGTGGGTGAGGTAACTCAGCTCCGCCAGTGCTCCTGCATTGGTACACATCTCAAGGGCCTGTGTCTTAAGTTTTAACTCCGTAGGTCACTCGGAAGGTTCCTAACTTTCTAACTTTGTGCTTTTTACGCACCATAGACTTTGTATTGAAAAGTGCGTGCACTTTGAACACTGCACCCGAGTCCCGTGGGCCTTTCCCGACTTAGTCATTGCCAGTCTCGAATAGCTCCAGCGATTCCCAAGTCCCTAGGCCTCTTTACTTTCCTCCTGGTATCTCTTATACCACTTTGTTAGTATATGGTTTAGGTGGCCCCTAGGGCTCATCCATATTGTGCAACTTTTGTGTATTTTAAACTGTCTTGTGATTTAACGCTTGTGCTTCTGTGCTCATAAAGAGTCCAGGGGATTTTATAGTTAATAAATCAATATATATTTTCAATATATATCTGTGTGGTGTCCCTTTCATTTGGTATTCAAGGGGGTTGTGTATGGTATAACAGCTGGCTTCACATGCCTTTCAGAGTTTAGCCTAAGACTGCTTTGTCCACGTTACCACTAGGATAACTGGTCTACAAGGTTGAATTACAACCATCATCATAAGGGTTGCTTGGCATGGTACAAAGTGATCACTAAGAATTAGTGAGCATTATATACCAGGCCAACTTCTCACAGGGTCTTCTTCAACGTAACTGCGTGCCAAGAAATCATGCACCGTTGCAAACACATTCCAACATCCCAGGACTCCATGCATCACTGAAAAGGCCATAATCCTGTGGTAAATATTTAATTACCGACCTAATTTCTATGCAGGTAAGTACTTAAGAATAAAATAACTCAATCGGAAAAGAAAGACGCAGAGTCCGTGGTGTTAGAGTTCTTAGGGGTTTTATTCCTTAAAAACGAATGGTTCTGGAACCGGATATCGGGTTCCTGACACCACTGGGGTTCAGGAAGGGATAGAGCGTACTTTATTGACAATACATAACTTTTATACTTAAAGCACATAATGGAAACCAATACAGTAGGCGTAACAGCTGAGAGAAACAAGATAAGAGCACACACGTGTTAGCAATACGTAATCAGAAGGCGTGAACTAGGCGTGAACACAGAGGTGTGTGCTAGAAACGTCACATGAAAGTGTCACAAGTGGGTGGGTACATAGCAGAATCTTGCAATGTCAGTAGAAATCTGAGGTCTGGATGCGCGCGCAGCTGCATGACGTGTGATTGACATGAAGTTGGAGGGTGCAGGGGACTTTGACATTTACACTAGAGGAAAGAGACAGAAGTCTGGCATGTCAGATCAACTCGTTCCTATATCATATCTGATATCTGATGTTTGGGAACCATATTATCTAGAAGGAAAGGTCTCTTGGGCAGAGGCTATCCTGTACTTGACTGTGAATGCGTGCATATGTGCCTACGTGTCTGAGTGTAAAGCGAGGGGGCCATGGGCCTACCATGGTAACGGGAGCTATGATTTTACTTGTATGGAGACAGAAAGGCCGGGCCCTTTGCTCTGCAGCTGAGGGGTTGTTTATCTATTCTGCTAGACTGGAATGTGTTTTCGGGAAGCTGAGCTTGGCTATACTGATAATGTGAAGGTAAAATACTGTCTTTGGCAGGCAAGCAGGCCGAGCCAGGCTCCGCTCGCCTCGCAGGGAGTGGGACAGAGTTCACGGGGGGGCATCCCACGCTGCAGTTTCAGGAGGCAGAGATGACTTTGAGAAAAGGCTCGATGACAGAAAACAGGGCCTAGCTCGCACAGAGCCAGAAATACGTGGAAGTGCACCATACAAAGACGGTGGCACAGCATACTTAGGAACAGAATATCCGACCCATTCAGGGTGGATCTGAAAGAGGACATGTTAACGTTGGACGCAAATGTATTTGTGTCTTCATAGCTGGCACAGGAGGGAAGTTACATGCACTTTAAGCTCGTACATGGAGACGGTGGGGTACATGTTAGGGAACATTTCTTGACCATAAAATTTATATTTCCTCATTCCCTCCTTGTTCCCTACGGACCCTTCATGATATATCAATCTTCATTAATCCATTTATTTGTGTAGTTAGCATCATCTGCTCATCCTTTTTCACATGGGATTTAGAACGTTGACTTGAATGGGGAGTGCAGGATGTGGCGCACAAGCCGCAAATCGCTGGCCCACATTGTAAACATAGACAGCAACTGAATACTATAAGTAGTATTGTTCCAAGGAGTGACAGTATTTTCAATCCCCAAGCTGAAATAGTAGTCCAGAGCCACCCGGACCAAGTCCAAGTGCCTGGATTCTGATGTATCTGACTAGCTATCTTATGGAGACGTGTAATAGCCTTATACACGGACGGAGCATTATCTGGAATGAAAACACAGCAAGCTGACCCGAGGACCTTACATGCTCCTCCTCGATCGGCTAGTATGACGTCAATAACAAGACGATTTTGAAGAACGACAAGTCTCATAGCAGACTGTTCCTCAGTCAAGTTACCTAGGGCGGAAGTAGTCTCTTTCACTACTGCTTCGAGAGTTCTGGTCAAGTGACGGATAGACTTACTATTAAAAACAGCACCTAAATAGGGAAAGAAGCCTTTATTGAAATCTGTGTACTTTTCCCATGCTGTCTCAGTGTAGTCGACAATTGGGAGATCTCTTTTTGGTCTGTGAATTAGACGGGAATTTCTATGATAATCAGGTGGGGCTAGGAAAACAGGTGGCAGTAAGAATCCAATGTAACAAGTCCCATCCCAATCTAGAGGCAAACGTATGTATGCTCTCTGACCACAAATGAAATAGGAATGACGTGTAGCTTTGAATGTGGACTTGCCCTTATCACTAAATTCGACCACAGTAGTACATTTACTATGACCCAGGTGTACGGAACCATTCTTTCTGACACATAATTCACCTCTGACTGGTAGTACTGACATAGTGGGCAAGTCGGGCTCGGTTTCGGATTCAACATTCAGAATCATGAGGTTAAGTGTAAAATTTCCTAATCCATATACTTCGTTTTCCAGATCAGTCCCTGTCCTTTTGGGAAGTCCCTCTTTGGCAGGATAACATATTTTATGCAAAACTGTGTTCAGGTTTCCCCATACCCAGTTACCCTGATAAACTACGGAATCTGAGTCTAAGGAATTAATCAAACTAAACCAGGCGCCACATGAACCATTGTATGTGAACGGGTACGGGAAGAGGGGCAGAACTCCCCTATATTTCTGATAGGGAGGGAGTCGGCCACATATCCAACAATTAGTAGCGTTGCTGGCCTGATGAGAGTGATGTAACATACGAATGAATGTATTGTTGCGCAGCGCAAGTCGATAAGACAGCTCGTGAGGGGGTAACTCACTAAAAGAATGCTCGGCAGTGTTATTAGAAGAAGAATGTACATGTGTAGCAATACGAAAACAGATATGCAAAATTATACTTGTGACAATAATCGTAA
Source organism: Lissotriton vulgaris (assembly GCF_964263255.1). Lineage (NCBI taxonomy): Eukaryota > Metazoa > Chordata > Amphibia > Caudata > Salamandridae > Lissotriton > Lissotriton vulgaris. Next base: position 454,854,498 of record NC_141691.1, read on the forward strand.
GACTTAAAGAAAACATAATCCATAAGGTAACAATACAGTAACTTTTGAGAGATTTGCAATATCGTTGCTTCTTGATCTGTTTCTCTCTATCTCTCTCTCTATTGGGGTCTAGGGGATACATGTCAGAAACTATTTAACCGATTCACCTAGGGGAGGACTTAAACAATTAAACTGTCTGACTTGCTAGACCGCAATTTTAATTTATACTCCTCTTGCGGAGTTTTCTCTACCATGGGAAGTTTAGAGTCACTAGAATCTGGGCAGTCCTTTGAGGGAGTGGAAGAGTCAGTCTCTGGCAACAGTTCATTACATTTTTTAATATGACTCGTATGGATCCACCCCTTCCGGCCCTCAACCTTGATTGTAGTCCTCGTGGTCAGAAGGACGAGCTTCGGCTCCTGCCAACGGGGCTCCAGTGGACTCCTTCTATCGAAATTTCGTATCAGGACAGTATCTCCGGGACGGACATCGTGTGGCTTCACATCAGTGTTGTCGGGAAAGGCTGCGGCAACCTGTGAAGGACATGATTGGAGTGCAGACATCAAGGAGGCAAGGTAATCTGTCAGCATATTACAGTCAACATCGGTTATTTTCTTAGGCATGGGCGTCCCCCACATATTTGGTGGCCGGCCAAAGACCACCTCATACGGGGATAGTCCTGATCTCGAATGTGGGACCATTCTCATATAGAATAGTGCAACTGGCAGGGCGACTATCCAGTCGACCCCTTTCTCTTTACATATTTTTGCAAGACGCGTTTTCAGTGTCTGATTGTGCCTCTCTACAAGGCCAGCTGCCTCGGGATGTCGGACGCAATGGAATTTCCACTGATATCCTAGCAGGAGTGAAACCTGCTTCATGAGCTCGGATGAGAATGGCTGTCCGTTATCTGAGTACACGATACAAGGCAAGCCGTACCGTGGGAAGAATTCTCGAACCAGCTGCTTGGCAGTGGTCGGGGCAGTGTAATCTGGGACTGGATATGCTTCGGTCCAACGGGAAAGTGCACAAACAACTACGAGGACGTACTTGAATCCTCGACAACGTTCCATCTGGATATAATCCATCTGGAGGACTTCAAAAGGGTGATCGGGAGGATGAAATCCACCTTGCTCTACAGAGACGCTTTTACCTGGATTGAACTGACAACAGATCATGCAAGTACGCACTTTCTGTTTTGCTGCTGCTCGTAAATGTTTGTTGAACCAGAGATTCTGTAAGCTGTCTAACATAGCTTTTTCTCCCAGGTGTGCTGGACTATGTGCTGTATTTATTATGACTTGAACCATAGAGTCGGGGAGAAACCATGTAGATTTTCCCTTCGTCATCCATCCCTGATCTGTCTGGATCCCTCCTAGTTCAGTCCATTTCTTGATTTCATCTGGAGTAGCATGTGTCTGAATATCGATTACGTCTAGTGTGGGATCCCTAACTTTCATACAATGTGTCGGCACTATTGTCTTTGTCACATCAGTTGTCTGGGTGTGAGTCAATGCTGTATGTTTTGCTGTTTGGTCTGCCAGGTCGTTACCCTGGGAAATAGAGTCTGTAACTTTAGTATGTGCTTTACACTTCATGATGGATATGCCTGAAGGCAGATGTATTGCTTCTAACAGTGCTTGAATGAGCGGACCGTGTTGGATCTTGGCACCGTGAGAGGTCAAGAAACCTCGTTCTTGCCATAGCACTCCGAAGTCGTGTACGACTCCGAAAGCATAACGTGAATCTGTGTATATGTTAACATTTCTGTTCTTGGCTAGTATACAGGCTCGGGTCAGAGCGATAAGCTCTGCTGCTTGAGCAGACAGTGTATCGATACGGTGTGTTTCTTTGACTTCAGTTTCAGTGGTCACTGCATACGCGGCCACTAATTCTCCTGTGCTTGTTCTCATACATGAACCGTCCACGTAAAATGTCAGGTCTGGATTTGTCAGTGCAACATCTGTCAAGTCTCGTCGGGGCTTTGTTACTGCATTAATGATCTCTATACAATCATGCGGGGCTGAATCTATCATAATCGAGGGTAATAATGTTGCAGGATTTAGAATGTTACAGCGTCTGATTTCTATGTGTGGCTGGAATAGCGTCAATTCATAACCTGTCAGTCGTGCTATAGTCAAGTGTTGAGTCTGTGTTCGGTTTAGAAGGACTTCTACAGAAAGTGGAACTTGTACTGTCAATGGATGTCCTAATACTATTGAGTCACTTTGTCTGATTGCTAGGGCTGTCGCTGCAACTGATTTTAAGCACGCAGGCAGAGCCTGGGCCACTGGATCCAATGTACTTGAAAAATAAGCACAAGGCTTATGTGAACCTGCTTGATCTTGAGTGAGGACAGACAACGCTGTACCATCACGTTCTGTAACAAAAAGTGTAAAAGGTTTGCTGTAACATGGTGTCGCTAAAACTGGTGCTTGACATAAAGCTTTCTTTAATTCCTCAAAAGCCTGTGTATGTTCCTGAGTCCAAGGGAGGGCAGTCGAAGTCGCTGCCTCCTGTGTTGTCAACTGTATCAGTGGTTTAGCTAGAAATGCATACTGAGGAATGCATTGTCTGCAGTACGAGGTGAGGCCTATAAAGGCCCGCACTTCCTTTTGTGTCTTGGGTTGTGGTAACTGTGCAATTAACTGAACTCGATCAGGTGTGAGCTGTCTTCCCCACTTGGACAGCAAGTGCCCAAGGTACACCACTTGCTGAACACAGAATTGTAGCTTCGAAGGAGACACCTTGTGTCCCTTGTCGGCCAGAAAATGTAAAACTGTCAGTGATGCTTGTTCACATTCGGGTTCACTTCGTGCGGTGATCAGCAGATCATCGACGTACTGTAGTAAGGCAGTGTTAACTGGCATTTGGATACAGTCAAGTTGTCTTTTCAGTGCTTGGCTATAGATGCTGGGGCTTTCTGTCAATCCTTGAGGTGCGCGTGAAAATTTGAAACTTCGGCCATTTAAACTGAATCCGAAGAGATATTGGCTCTCTGGATCAATGGGTACACTGAAGAAGGCGTTCTTGAGGTCAATTACAGTAAAGAACGTCGCTTCTGAATCAATAGCAGTCAATAAGGATGAGATGTCGGGAACCACAGGATACTGTGGAACAATGCATTTATTCAGTTCTCGTAAATCAATCACCAGCCGATATACTGGCGGTGCATTGGGATCAGTACGTTTAAGAATCGGAATGATAGGGGAATTACAGATATTGGAGTCAGTTTCTACGACCACTCCTTGGGCAATGAGCTCTTCAATGATTTCCAGTAAAGCCACTACAGCATCGGGTGGTAACTTGTATTGTCTGATTCGGGGTAAAACAACTCCTGATTTGAGTGTAACACGGTATGGTGTGATGTGCATACAACCTACATCGGTTGGGCCTTGTGCCCACAGGTGTTTCGGTACATTTTTCAATCTGACATCAAATTCTCGTAATACATAGTGACCCTTAAAGTCACGTAGAAAGAGTCTAACTCCATCCGGGGAACAACATATCACTGCTCCTAGAGCCTTCAGTGTTTTGATACCTAGCAGGTTTTCTGGACATGATTTCGTGAGTAACAAGTCTGTAACGCGTGATAATGGACCTACTGCTAGGGGGACTGGTTTCGATACTTCATTTACAATAGGCTGTCCTGAAAAACCAAGGGAAACATTCTGTGAGCCTGAGAGGGGTGCCCCTGGAACTTCATCATGGCTGATCGTTGTGCGGCTTGCCCCTGTGTCAATTAAAAACTTTCTGTCTTTTCCCAATACTTGACTATGTACATAAGGACCCTCTTGATCTACAGGAATCTCAATAAGAGGCAAGCCAACCTCCCTCTCTAGGCTGTTTCATGTGTATCGCTGATAATCGGGATAATCAGATTGGGCATACTGGTACATCTGCTGTGAAACTTGCTGCGTCGCGGCAATGGGCTGTGGCTGTGATACTGCTACGGTCTGTGCTGTATGTGGTGGAGCATGCATAGGCTGTATATTCTGTGAAGTCTGTGGCTGGACCTGGTCTTGTCTAGGCTGACGCGGTCTTTCTTTAGTTTTACCTGTCGATATATTGTGTTTCAGGACTGGACATTCGTTTACGTAGTGACCTGGTTGTTTACAGTAGTTGCATGTCCCTTTAACAGGAGCTGCTGAATTACCTGTCTGGGTCACACCCTTTCTCTGACCGTCGGCTGGAACCGACTGGGCTACTAACATTTTCATTTTCGTATCTTTCATACGTCTCTGTTCGTGATCCTGTTCTTCTCTAATTCTGTTCTGGTGATATTGTAACATTTGTAACATCTGGGACGGCGTATTTGCTTGCCATGTACTTTCGACTTTATATACACGGTTCTTAACTTGTGTCAGGGAATTCTCGACTAATTTTGTTACAAAAAGATGTGGGTATGACTCGCTACCTGGTTTCAGGCCACTATTAATAATGAAACATTTCTCGAATCTTGAATAGAAGTCACTAGTATCTTCATCGTGTTTCTGTTTACAGGCTGAGATTGCGTCCCAGTCTTCCTTTTTAGTTGTCAATAATCTTGGCAAAACCTGTACTATTAAACCTGGTAATGCTTTAGCTTTGTCCCCAAGGCCTAGCCCTGGAGTACGACCTTTTTCCTCGTCTTCTATTTCAGTCCAAATAATCTTTTTATCTCCCACTTCCCATTCTTTTTCCTTGAGTTTCTCGTAAATGCCGGTGGGCAGCAGTACTTTTAACAATTTCATAATATCCGTATACGTGTAATCTCCCATGAGTAACATGTCCTTAATTTCTCGGTGAAAACCTGCAGGGTCTTTATCGTGACAGGGTACTAGTTTCTTCATTTCTAACAATTCCAACTTTGTTAAAGGTGTGTACACAAACACACGTCTCAGGGTATTATTGTCATTCATAACTGGGTGTACTTCTCGTAAAGGATTCTGCCTATCAAAATGAAACATTTTTCTTTCTGGGGGCGGAGCTGAAACATATTGTGGGCCTAAGAAAGCGTTATATCTGTGCCGTTGTTCTAGAATTATTTGAATTAACTTGGTACTTAGGCCTCTCCATCTATTCATAAGTAGTGCTTCTAATGTATCAGGTAAGGGACCTGGATCAGAATGTTGATGTCTGTATAACGTGATGAGGTGCTGAATCATGTACATACCAGCTAATTTCTGCTCGTCTGGGGAAAGATTCAAAAATGTCTGTGCTACTGTATCATCATTGTATGTGTTAGGATTGTCAGCCCATAGTACTGCTGACCGGGCTAGTTCTTGTTCATCCATAGAATTGAGTACATGGTACCCCATTCGTTCTTGAAGATTTTTATCGGTATCCTGAAACAGATATTCAGGAGAACTCTTTCTTGATACGCCAGAGAGAAAAACTCTCTTGCTTTCTGGACGAATGCCTTTCTTAAGGTAATTTCCCTTACCCACATACGCTATCATTTCTTTAGCCGTGTCAGATTCTTCACGTTCGTCCTCCTCAGAGGAGTCATTCCTGTCGCTATCTTTTTCTTTTTCTTGTTCCGTTTCGTGCATTTCTATTACGGCTTTTCTGATTCTTTTGTACATGCTTGCTATACAACTCTGTTTATCATGGTTTCCATCGGCTATATTTTGACCCCACTTGTTTAGTGCTTCCATCTCGTCCTTGTCTACTCCAGGCCTGTCCCGTTCTCTTATTAAGCAATTTATGAAGAAACGTAATATACAACCTTGAGTGTCAACTTTCTGGTGAGCCAGGGCCTCTTTAATACTTTCAGGATCTTCCCCAGTCTGGATAAAATGATATATTCTATCTAGGTGTTCAGTCATTCCTGGAAATAATACTAAGTAATCTGCAACTTTTCGTAAGCGTAGTGATGCTAACAACATTCTATCGTCTTTACCGGGTACTGGATCGTATCTGCAAATTGAAAGGGGTTCTTTAAGCATGTCGTAACTTGATGTTCGGGGTGTACGTTGCTTTAATATATCCCTAAGGTTTAATCTGTGTGTTTGTGGCGGGGTCTGGAAACCTCCTGTCGCACCTCCTGAGGCGGAGGCTTGAGCATTGGTTGTCTGTGGACTCTGTATGTGTACTTGAACTTGTCTCTTACTAGGATCAGGCGCAAACGGATTTAGTGTATTAATCTTAGGTGTGGGAAGTGGTGGAGGAGCAGGTGGAGCAGGCTGTCGAACGGGTGAACTTTGTTGCGGTAATGCCTGGACATTGTCTTGGAGTGGGTTGCCACCTCCGTCACCGTCAGTAGGCGGTACGTGGGCACGTGGATTGGTGTAAGCGGGAGCTACATCGTCTAGATAGGAAGCAAGGAATATGTCTTTGGTGGTCCTGTGACTTACTTTAGTTGGAACCAATGGTGGCGGCAGATCTTTCGGTATTTCTGAAGTGGCTTTAGGCAAACCCTCGGCCACGAAGTACATGCCATTTGCAAGAGTGTTTCGCATGTGGTCCACTTGTTCTGCTTTTACTCGGATCCCTTCAGTAACTAATTCGTTTTCTCGGACTTCATCTGACTCTTCTCTATGTTTTTCTTCTTTTCGGAGTGCTTTTTCGGCACGTTTATGTGATTCTTTACGCCACAATTCTATGGCATCTTTCTGGGATTGTCTGGCTTTCTTTTTCCATAGCGCTTCCTCTACTCTCATGATGCGCTCGGCATCCCATGTTCCTGTAACGGGCCACCTGTGTCTCTCCTCTAGGTGCTTGGTATAATCGGCCCATAAATCTAGGTACAGTATGGCAACTAAGCCATGCTTATGGTACATAAAATTACCAGGAGTGTCCCTAGGTGGGACAGGAATTTCTTCCTCTAGTATCCCTTTCCTAGTTCCTATCTGTCTTAATTTATTGAAAAACGGCATCTTGTTACTTGGTACTGGATACTCGATACTTGTTACTTACTCTGAACACAGCTAGTTACACAAAAACACAGTAATGTACATCAAACAGTCACTCATACCACGACATTAATCACATGAAACATTTTGAACACATATGGACTACCCTTGATACTAGATGTACTGCTAAACAGTACAGATACACTGTCAAGAACAGTGCAAGAACTTGAATGCCTGATGTACTGCTAAACAGTACAGATACACTGTCTAAAACAGCGCAGACCGTGTTTGTGTACCCAAACCCGTCTTTACCGGATACATAATAATGCACCCGTCTAGATGCGTCCCCAGCAACGGTACTCACCGGGAAGCACGGAACAGAAGGCCTCGGAAAACTCGACTGGACTGGACCGGACTGGACTCGACTCGACTCGATACGTGAATACTTCGGAACTGGTGGGCCTCTTGACACCTCGGACCTTGCTTCTTTCGGCTAGGCTCTGGTGGGGATCCTCCGCACTCCTCACCGCCTCGTCTGGGTGCTGATCGCAGTCTCCGTCACCTCCGTAGGAGAGAGGGAAATACAGGAAATCCTGCAGGTACGCGTAGTTGTCCGTCTTGACTTATGGCAGGGGGCAAAGGTTGCAACGCACCAACCGGCACGTGGGGTGGGGGAGGGGTTCCTATTCGGGCGCCAGATTAATGTGGTAAATATTTAATTACCGTCCTAATTTCTATGCAGGTAAGTACTTAAGAATAAAATAACTCAATCGGAAAAGAAAGACGGAGAGTCCGTGGTGTTAGAGTTCTTAGGGGTTTTATTCCTTAAAAACGAATGGTTCTCGAACCGGATATCGGGTTCCTGACACCACTGGGGTTCAGGAAGGGATAGAGCGTACTTTATTGACAATACATAACTTTTATACTTAAAGCACATAATGGAAACCAATACAGTAGGCGTAACAGCTGAGAGAAACAAGATAAGAGCACACACGTGTTAGCAATACGTAATCAGAAGGCGTGAACTAGGCGTGAACACAGAGGTGTGTGCTAGAAACGTCACATGAAAGTGTCACAAGTGGGTGGGTACATAGCAGAATCTTGCAATGTCAGCAGAAATCTGAGGTCTGGATGCGCGCGCAGCTGCATGACGTGTGATTGACATGAAGTTGGAGGGTGCAGGGTACTTTGACATTTACACTAGAGGAAAGAGACAGAAGTCTGGCATGTCAGATCAACTCGTTCCTATATCATATCTGATATCTGATGTTTGGGAACCATATTATCTAGAAGGAAAGGTCTCTTGGGCAGAGGCTATCCTGTACTTGACTGTGAATGCGTGCATATGTGCCTACGTGTCTGAGTGTAAAGCGAGGGGGCCATGGGCCTACCATGGTAACGGGAGCTATGATTTTACTTGTATGGAGACAGAAAGGCCGGGCCCTTTGCTCTGCAGCTGAGGGGTTGTTTATCTATTCTGCTAGACTGGAATGTGTTTTCGGGAAGCTGAGCTTGGCTATACTGATAATGTGAAGGTAAAATACTGTCTTTGGCAGGCAAGCAGGCCGAGCCAGGCTCCGCTCGCCTCGCAGGGAGTGGGACAGAGTTCACGGGGGGGCATCCCACGCTGCAGTTTCAGGAGGCAGAGATGACTTTGAGAAAAGGCTCGATGACAGAAAACAGGGCCTAGCTCGCACAGAGCCAGAAATACGTGGAAGTGCACCATACAAAGACGGTGGCACGGCATACTTAGGAACAGAATATCCGACCCATTCAGGGTGGATCTGAAAGAGGACATGTTAACGTTGGACGCAAATGTATTTGCGTCTTCATAGCTGGCACAGGAGGGAAGTTACATGCACTTTAAGCTCGTAGATGGAGACAGTGGGGTACACGTTAGGGAACATTTCTTGACCATAAAATTTATATTTCCTCAATCCCACTACCAGAACAAAGCAATTCATGAGCAACTAAGGGGCTCATCAGTTGATCATAATCCGCGTTGGGAGACAATGTATTGCAGAGACACAAATCCAGGGCCCAGTCGAAATCGCAACTCAGGCAATGAAAGACAGGCTGGATGTATGTGAAAAAGGAAAACCGAAACAATAATCCATAGGCTGCACCAAACAGGCTGGAAAAAATTGAATGAAAAAATGCAGGGAATACACCCAATATAGTTTGAAAAGAAGTCATAAGGCCACTGCTAACAACTTTAAAAAAGTGAGCAAGCCCTGTGGTGGAGGACACATTAAAGATAGTGTAAATTCATTCACCGAAATGCAAGGGCAAATCCATATTTAATAAAGGATGCACTTCTGTGCGGGTGCTCGCCACGTGAAGGACAAATGTTTCACAAGCAGATGTGAGGGTGACTTCTTTCTGAGACAATAGAGCTCTTATGCGACTCATCTTGTTAAACTCTGCTTTCAAGGTCGAAATCGACGGCCAGATGGAAACATCGAGTTTCCCATGTGGAGGAGGAAACATTACATTTTTACAGCAGACTTCATGTTCACTGACTGTAACCACGTAAGGAATGCCGGCTACCATCCCACAACAATCCTCATTACTTAAAAGTAAATAACTACAGTTTGCTAGTAATGTAAATGTGGGTATGATAGCAGGTACCGTTGTACCTTTTAAAATACAGGCTAAATTAGGCTCACTCTGAATACAAGAGCCATGCAATTGGATATTCCTACACATTAATGAGTGATCTGGTGTTGTAGTGCAATCCTCTCCATTCAAATAAACCTCTTTTCCCTCACTAAGGCACCTATGGGTAAATGGTAGTGACCAAGCTTCATGAAGATAAGCGGTGCCCAGAGGTTCATATCTGCCAATTGCTTAGTACTTCATGCAGGCTTCGAACTTGAACAGGGGGGAAATGTAATCTTTTTACATTTGGACTAGCCACACAGCTGAATTTGTTTCGTCCACAGAAAATGGCAACAGTTCTAACTTTTCAATATGTAACATAGAAAAAGTTGCATCCTTCATAGACATAAAACGTTGCTTTTCAGTCAAATTAAAAAGGGCAAAGAAAGATGAAGTATTCATGTAGTGCCAGGGCACTTTTCCTTATTTCAATGTCTGCAAAGCCCAGGCAAACTGCATAATAGAATGCAATTGATTTTGACCATGGTACAAAACAGACATATCATCTTGCACAATATCAACAACAGATGAAACAATAATATCTAAGGTGTAAATGCGGGAAAAAAGCGTGTTAATGCTGTTATCCACAACTGCTAGCACTTTTTCTAAAACTGCTTGATCTATTGCTCTAATGCGGGAAGCAGCCTCAATCTGGGACAGTTTCCAAACTTTGTTGTAAATAGCATATATCCACCTTTTGGATCTGCCAGAAGCAGGGCCCTTGACAAAATCATTCAGATCAACATCATCAGTCAATTTAGATAAATGCAGCTTAACTGACGCTAAAGTGAAATGTGTGAACCAATTCTGACATAATTTGCCTACAGAATAGGTCGTCACATAATGGCCACTCTCAAAACGGGGATAGGCCCTAAACTGTGTGCAGCCTGGAGCCCAACCCAGAAAATGATGTTGGCAAGAATCTGCACTTTTGTGCCACAGCAACCAACCCTTAGGATCCAGACTGGATATGTTAAAGGTAGAATTCAGTAACAGGGTCTGTAATTCTCTAATTGAAAAATTGGTATTATTATCCCAACCGGAGTATTCCTCTAATTCAGGAAAAGAAGGAGCATTTAACTTTTTAGTATTAGCCAAGTCAAAGCAAGTCGTTTGTGAAATTGTAGAATTTAAAAAAAACGTATGTTTCGGGATGAGACATACAAGTTGCAAAGCCTCAGTGCCTTGCACTTGCCAACTTTTATAACCCAAAACAGATTTAAGATCAATAGTATCCATCCACAGTTCATAGCCCCCAACAGCCAATTGGTCTAGAAAGGACTTAGAATATAATAATTTCGTGTGGGTAAGTCTAACCTTGGAAGTGGACTTCTCGGTCATTTTAAAGTATAATGCATTAGGATTTGACTGATTAAAATCAGTAAAGTAAGTGAACCTCTTTAAAAGAGAAGGGGAACTGCCTTCAACAGGAGCGGGACAATGTTCCCATTGTGTATAAATAACCATATTCCTCCTGGTGTTGGCCTTATGCAGGTAGTGATTACCAAAGTTTTGATAACAAAACAAATCACCATAATTTGTGGAATCTAATTACAAATCTTCAGCATCAAAAGCAGCATAATATTTCAAATCAGAAAACAAAGCTTCTAGGTCCTGAACATCCCAATCATCAGAACGTATATTTTGTTTAAATACATTACCCATAGAAACCCTTAGAACATTTGGGACATTAATAACTTCTGTGAGTCCATGGATTTTAAATCTAATAGCATCCTACACAATCCCATCTAAGACGGCCAAGCAGTAATGTTAACAAAAGCCAGGTCTCTCTTCAATCTATGCGATGAGGAATGGGGTGCCAATGTTCCATTAATGTGTTGAATACATGTTCTTTCTTCAACACAGTGTCCGTTGACAAGATGGAAACAATACAGCACAAATCCAATTGACATGAACAGGTAAATTGAAAAAAGCACTAACCAAATGTAGGTCCAAGGATGAATCAAAAAATGTTTTTTTAAACCACGTAGCAAAAACAGACATTTTTGAAGGGGTCTTTGATGTGTTACAGTCAGTGTCAAATGAAAATCTGGACTCTGTAGCCAAACAAGTTTGCAAATCAGGCATCGATAAGTCTGTGGGGTAAGTATATTCAGTCTCATCAAGATGAGCATCAGGTGGAGAACTCAATAAAGGACTGGAAACTGCACGCATCTCGCCACATCAGGCCTGGTATTAGGAGCTGGGGCCAAAACTAACAGATGGTCAGGAGACCGCTGGAGTCATACTAAGAAGAATCGGCCACTCTGTGTAGTTTGACATTGTCAATGGAGATGTACCTTTTTTTCTTTATGACCTGGAAGTGGTGGTAAAATGACTGTTCTTGTGCCCTTCACGCCAAGTACAGGAACAGGAGTTCGATATGAGGGACCAAATTCTTTCTTGTTTTAGATCTTCTCTCGAACCAGTTCTCCAACTCGGGGTAGCCATCCAACTACCGGAATCTGCAACGCAGCATCAGATATGGAGGGCAAGTGTTCCTTTGCAAGACTGTCTCTTGTCTCTTGTAGTTTCTGTAAAACATGACAATGTTCATCTATGTCAAAGGGGGCAGCAACTGCCGCCTGGTCTAGATCTTCAAGGTCTGGGATGAACATTTTGATACTAAAGAGCATTTCGTATGGGGTCCACCCAACCAGAGACCTTCTAGGGAGATTATTAAGTGCACGTTGTACGCTATTGAGATGGGCCAGCCAGTTCCTGCCAGTACCTATAACCCTAGCTGTCAAAGACTGCTTTAAATCTCGGTTCCTTTGTCTACAACACTATTAACCTCAGGTCTGTATGGAGACGAAAACTTGACTTGGACCCCCAACGAAGTCATGGCATCCTTGTACACCTTAGAGGCGAACGCTGGGCCCTGTTCCGAATAGAAGGTCCCCCAGGCAAAAATCCCTACAATGATACACAAGTCTCTGGTCTATTAGATATGTACAACTGTGTCTGGGGCGGACGGGTAGCAGTCGAAGGCTTAATCTGCTGACAAATGTCACATTGAAGGACATAATTGTGCGTCTGTTTGTACAGTCCCCGCCACCAGAAACATTGTTGTAACTGAGATACAGAAGCCGAAATGCCCGCATGCACAGAGGCAACACCCTCGTGGTCAGCTGTAATCAATGTCAACCTGCGGTCCATGTTGGGAATCAATCTTTCACCAACGTCTGGTATTTTCACTTACAGAACTTTATCAGGACTTAAATGATAAGAATACTTCGAAGGAAACCCCTTAGCATATTTACTTCCCTTCTCAGTAGCAGCAATAGCTGCCAAGATGTCATCATCAATCTTACTTTTGGGACGTGTAACTGTTGCAGCCAAATATGTCGAAACTGCTGTTTTTGCAGCCTCATCGGCCAACCTATTGCCAACAGCGTGAACTCCCACACGTTGATGACCAAGAGTATGATATACATACACGAGTGGCAGCTGCTCTTTAAGTTCAGCCTCTCGGACCCCGTTCATTTTATGTTTTATTGTGCTACCCTTGGAATCACGAAAATCATTCTGAATCCAAAAGAACAGATTTTCATTGTAAGACAGGACACAGTAGTAAGAATCACTCACAATAAATGCAGTCACACTAGGATCAGCGTACTCCAATACAAGCATCAGAGCACTGAGCTCTGCCAATTGTGCGGTACAGTCTCCTAATATCTGCGTATGTACGACATCGGACTTGAACTCATAATTCAACATGGTACCAACCACAATGGTGCAAGCTGAAATGTATGCGTGCTTAGACCCATGCACAACTATCGCTGAACCATCAGTGTAAATGATACAATGGAAATCCTCCAAAGGCTGCATGGTTAATAGTGCAGGATGAACAAATTCATACTGCCAAAACTCTTGTGACTGCAAAGAGGTATCATAAATAAATGTTACATCTGAAGACATCAATGATGCAGCCCATTGTAACCACCGTGGGTGCAAAGCTTTAGAATTTGGTACACTGGCTTTTGTCACTGCCTCTAGTGCATGATACGGTGTAACAACCAACATGCGTTTTCCCTGCGACAGCGCACGTTCCTTAAGAATAGCCATTGCCACTGCTGTCAAAACTTTTTCCACAGTGGAAAACTGTATTTCAGCTGAAGTGTACAAGTGAGACTTGTAAGCGATAGGTACTGTGTCTCCTTCGTTAAAAGTAAGGTATTTGAAACCTACCACCCCAGGGATGATTCTTATCACGAGGTTGGTGTGGTTATCACGAGTCAGTAAGAATTTAGATTCTAGAAGATCTGCCTGCAAAGATTGCAGAATGGCTGTATGTTCAGGCAGCCAGCACGATTTGGTAAAAGTAGATTGTATCAAAGCATACAACGGCTTGATACGCTGGGCATATTCGGGAATATACGTACGCCCGAAATTAAAAAATCGCAGCAAGGACTATAATTTTTTCAGTTTTGTAGGAGCGCGCAGCTGTGCGCATTTCTCCAAGAAGTGAGGAGCTAAACCTCGACCTTCATTGTTGAGCTCATAGCCCAGGAACAAAACTGTGTGCTCTGCAAAGTGAGACTTTGCAAAGTTGAATTTGTAATCAAAGTCCTCAAAGTTACAAATAATGCGGTCAAGGCGACACAGATGTGCACAAATGTAGTCGTCTGTGAGATAGATGTCATCCACATACAAACACGCATCTGGTTCCACTCTCTCCAAAAGAGAGACAATGCGGACAGCAAACAAACCCGGACTATTCTTATAGCCCATCGCCAGGCGTTTAAATTGGCGTTGTTTGCGCCACTGGTAAAAGTGATCCGTTGGGAAACCAGACCAGACAAATTGTGGGCAAAAAAACGTTGGATATGTCGAGTGTGATTTTAAACCTTTTGCGCACAAGACCATCCACTGAAGCAAGGCAGTAGGTATTCTGTACTGCACAGGTACAGCAATGCGAGTTTAAATGCCGGTAATCCAATACCAAACAGTATGAACCGTCAGGCTTGGGCACAGTAAAATGTGGGTTATTCATTGGTGACACACAAGTTTCAATCACTCCTCGATATTCTAATTGTTCAAGGATTCCGCCACGGAAGCTTTTGCTTCACGCCGTATAGGATAATGAGGTTGAGGCTCTGGCATAGACCGTAAGGGAATCTTGTGGTGTGTGGAAAATGTATCCCAACCACAGTGAGTACGGTACAAAGCCGGCGCAAGGGCCTTAGCCCACTCTTCTGCAAAATTCAGAGCAGGCTCCTTAGACACTGTATGCGCGAAACAAGGGAGGATTACCTCTCGGAGCTGCGAGAACAAAAGGTGGGGCCCAGTCAGCCTCCGCTAACAAAATGTCATAGGTAGTTGTAAGATTCTCCCAAAATACCCCTTTTATGGTATGCTGTATGTCACCGTTAATTAACCCCTTCGCTGCTCATGACGAGCTCAACTCGTCATGAGGCACGGTTGAGCTGTGCTTATGACGAGCTTCGTCATGAATAAAGGTAACTCTGTGAGTCCAGCACCGGGGGGGAAAACCTCTAGCAGCCAAGGTGTTCAAAGGACAATATCATAAATTGGTCAGTCGCTGTCACCTTCAGTAGTGGACACAGGGCTTCTCGTACAATAGTAATCTCCGCCGCGCTGTCCAACAACGTCAGCGCCCATGTCTGATTCCGAAGCTGACGTTCTCACTATCTGTGGCATATCTCGCTGTTAAAGTGGCAACTTTCTTTTTCTGAAACTGGGTTTTTTCTGTGAAGAATCAACCTGCTTGCCATTTCCGTCTTTCGGCCGGGGCTGGTCGAGACTCTGCTGCCCACCCAACCTCTGCCGCCGCTTCCACCACCGGAGAAAGAGGCCGATGTGTCCTGAAAAGAACGAGGAGAGCGTTGATCAGGAACCTGAAATCGATCAGGCGACTTAATCGTAGTGCGGTCGCAGAAATCATGAACGCGCTCAGTAGACACAGGCACTGGTGATGGGGGACGGCACTCCTGTTTCTGTTGTTGTTTCCCCTGTTTTTTATTTCTGTTCCAATTTTTCTTTGGAGCTGTGGGCTGAACGTCCGTTTCAGACTTTGCACCATGAGTTTGTTTTTTATCTTTAGCAGAAAAGGGCTTGACACCTAAACTATTGGGGCCAATGGTTTTATAAGCCACCGTAATAATTCTCGGTAACTGTCGGTATTTGTCGGCATCAGGGACCTCGCGTAAGGCATTAGCCACTTGAAAGTTCACTACATCTCCCTTTATGTTAGAAAGGACTAGATGGGAAATTACATCAAAGGGGCCCACGACTCTCACTCCCAACTCAACCGCAGCCTCCGGTCCACGTTCATCTTGAACGTTAGCCATAGTGACACAGAGAAGAAGAGGTACAATGTAAAACAATGTAGTACAACTGGGTAGTAATTCAAAAAGGAAACAATTTTGAAAGATTCAAGCTTGAAAAGACCTATGTAATTATAGGTAGGTTTGTCCAACACCACCGTTGTCCGGAAACAATAGATAGGGGTTAAGGACCGATAGAAGTACTACTCAAGCGTCATGTAATAAGACCACCATCGTATGGGCGCCATGTAGCAGGGATTCTGCTCCTACACAGAAATTTGCATAGAGACTTGGAACCTCAGTAAATTAGGGTGTCAAACTCACCTTAGTACTAGGGGTGGGTGTAATTTGCTAAACGCGTTACACAAATCTAAGCAAACAGGATAATAAATCTCCACGAACACGCAAAAATTCGGTGAACACGCTGATGTTTGCGATGCATTATTTCCTGTTCGTTATTGCTGTTTGCGTGCTCGGGGGGAAATATCTTGCCAACACGCATTTTGAGAAATAGAACAAACAAAAAATTCCACAAAGTCACGGAAAGCAGAATTTTGGGAAATTTTGCGTTCTCGGCGGAATGCAAAATTACCCAAATTCCGCAAATTCCGTGAATGGAACGGAATTTACTGCCCAGGCCTACTTAGTACCCAACATCCCCTACCAGACTAGCATCAGTGTCTCATTGGCTCTTCCATAACACCAATGATTAGACAACCCAGAACATGGAACTTAGATTACCTCAGGCAATGTGGAACACATGAACACTTTTTCGTTATACTATCGTACCAGTCCAAAACAGGGAGTAAAAGAAGACACGTGCAAGTTTGAAATATTTATTTCTGATGCTGTGTTCTCATGCGCAGTATCTTAGCTAATACAAGGAGACATATTATAAGCAACAAGATTTTCAGCATAGTTACTATTGTATAAAATACTAAGGGAGAAAGCATGTTACAATGCTAAATGGAAACAGGTTTAAAAAATATACTATATTTTACCCTCCCTTGCTAGTAGTTTTTTTTTTATATCTACAGAAGGTCTCTTGGGATTACAAAAGGTGGCCCCATACCTCTGGTACTAGCAGAAATGGATCACATCAGATTCTGCACCAGCTCTCAGCATGTGCATGTTCTCCAAGGGTGTGTGATCATGCCTACGCAGTGCATTATTAAACGCGCCAATCTCAGAGGTGGCCACAGCTGCACACATGTTATGTTTAGAACATGCGCTGATCAGTCGAACAACAACCACTGTGTTGAAATAACCTTGAAGGCCTCGGCACTCACTGTGCAGACTAAGCGTACCAAGCAAGGCTGCTAATATAGGAAAACATGTTATTCAAGTGTGAAGCAAAACACTCAGCAAAAAGGAAAAATGCCGTTTAAACTCCTAATAAGCTCATGTCAACTTAACACAGTGTGAATGCAAGGCTCAGCCCCACAACACTTCCTACGCAGAAGCCCTCACTGAGATTATCCACCTAGATGCCAGTGGGAAAATAGTCTGCATTTACAATATCAAAAAACGCTGTCAGCTATAGGACGTTGTGGCTGCTGAGCCAGTCAGGAATCCCAGAGGAGAGAGGAACTTAAACACCTATACTTGGAATGGGTGGACCAACGAGAGAACTGTAAACCCAATGTAGGCAAACTGACAACAGAATTCTACTCCCACAAACAAATTAGACAATATGGGCCCTTCCTTGACTTATTAAGGGTACCAAGAGATAGAATGATGTATCTGCACTTTAGGTACAGATTCTCCCTGTTTTGAAAGTGACAGCAAAATGGTGCACAAGTAATAGGAAAGGCTGCCCAAGTTGCAAGGCCCCGATAGAAAGCATTGCCCACTTAATGTTTTGGTTGTCCAGCGTATAAAACATAACTGGCCAAATAGCAGAAACACAGGACCACTACACAGCTCTGCGCATCTTCAAGTCTGACCCCAGGCCTCTCTTTGCATGCTGCGTAGCAAGATTTTTGGGACAAGCATGGCACAAAAGGCGGAAAGCCCTCCCAAGATAGACATAGTTTTTATTGAATATAAGTCAGTGTGGATTTTAAGGCTACAACATTATTGGTGCTAGAATTACTATGCACACACACTTTATTCTTTAAATCCCTGCAGTCATGTTTAGGCAAACCTAATGCCTTCTTAGTATTGGATCAACGCTTTTTTACAAAGATGAAGCACTGACTGTTTTTATACTGGTTATTATGGCAATTATGTATCTATTTATCATTGCTATTTGGCTCAACTGATCCTTTGGTTGTACCAACATCTATGTTAACTAATTATACCGTTTATCTGTACCCTCTTTTTTTAAACAATAGCAATGTATTTTTATTTGTAGCTTTTATGACATTGCTGTTGAAATACAGTTTCATTTGATTTGTACTGACAGCAGTACAGACTGCTGTGGGGAGAATGCAAGCCCTGGCTCAGAGTAAATGCATAATTGTCATGATCCTGGTGCTGGCATTAGTGGCAGTCACTTGAGCAATCATTCCAAAAGTGAAAGCCTTACATTCACGAAGGATACAATCGGTTAACTCACTCACCCCAACAGATGTAGATTACAGATTTGATTCTACCTTACAAATACAAGCCTTTCTGTAGTATGAACAAGAATATCCACAGCCTAATAAAATATTGTCTCTAGATTGCTGTGATCACATTATCTACACTGATGGTTCTGCTCGGTCTGCTGTTGGACAATGCAGAAATACTGAGCGGCTGGCGCAATAGTGAAAGGACACATGGACAATGGAGAATTCCATCCTGAAAAACCTACACACAACCACTTGGTGATTGCATGGTGCAGCTGGCAAGCAATTAATCAATCTGTGGGTCTTGAAGAGCATGGCTTGTCACCTTGGGGGATCTCCAAGTGTGGGCGTAGTTCAAACCTCAGTCAAAGAGTGATGGTGGTCTTGAGTTGCTTCCTGAAGCCCTTCAGAGATGTGGAGGTGCCCCGGTGGAGGGGCTGTCATTCCAGGACTTGGTGGTGAAGGAGGCAAAGGGTTAGCCTCCACAGCTGCTACAATGGATGCGGGGGCTGTGGGCCAAGACAAGTGTGGAGAATCAGAGTTGATGGAATGTCAGACGGTTGTTGATGTAGATGGGTCTGGATTTTTGGAGGGTTTTTTAGGTGTGCATGAGGAGTTCAAAGAGGCATCTTTGCAGGACAAGGAGCAACTGGAGAGCTCTGAAGTGTGAGACAATTCTGGTTCTGCTGGGGATGTCAAGGATGAGTCTTACTGCTGAGTTCTGGATTGTGTGGAGGCAGTTCAGAGGGCAGTTTGGTGGTTCCAGCATAGAGATGGAGGCAGCTGGAGATGAGAGCTTGGGTGACTGTCTTCCTGGTTGATGTAGGGATCCATTGGAAGAACTTGTTGATAATGCTGAGTGTGTGTAAGTAGGCAGAGAAGATGGCATTGATCTGTTGCTTCATGGACAGATGGGTGCCCATAATAATTCTAAGGTTGCTTGCCTAATTGGTGGAGGAGGGTGCATTTGGAGTCACCAGGTGTCGTCCTTGGGTGGGGGCTTCCTCCTAAAGATGATGACCTCTATTGTGTCCGAGTTGAGTTTCAGGCCATTGGTCTTCATCCAGGTGGTGATGTCAGCCATGATGTTTTAGAAATTCTCTCAAGTGGTTTTGGCATCTTCTGTGAGGGATAGGATGAACTAGGTGTCGCCGGCGTAAGAGGCAATGCTGAGTCAGTGGTTTCTGGCGATGTCTGCCAGTGGCGTCATGTAGGTGTTGAAGAGGGTAGGGCTGAGGGAGGATCCCTTGGGATTTCGCATAGGATGTCTTTGGGTATGGAGGTGAAGAGTGGCAGGTGGATCCTCTGTGTTCAGCTGGGGAGGAAGGAGGTGATCCAGTCAAGTGCGTTGCCCTGGATGTCGATATGGTAAAGTCATATCAGAAGGGTGTGGTGGGAGATGGTGTCGAAGACTATCAATAGGTTGAGGTGGATAAGGGCAGCTGTTCCACCGAGATCGAGTAGGATGCAGATGTCATCCATTACTGTGATCAGGATGATCACGGTGCTGTGGTTGAGCTAGAAGCCTGATTGGGTTGGTTGAGCAGGTTGTTTTCCTCGAGGTAGCCCGTGAGCAGTTGGTTGATGGCTTTTTCCAAGACTTTGGCAGAGAACGGAAGAAGCGAGATGGGGCAGGGTTTCTTCAGGAGTAGCTTGACCTCAGCATGCTTCCAGGCGTTGGTGATCGTGGCTGTGGTGATGGATGTATTGAGAACTTCTGTGAGGAAGCCTCAAATTTCTTCTCTTCCCAAGTTGTAGATGTGGTACAGGCTGGGACCCAAGGGTGATCCATAATGAATGGAGTTCACATCTACGATAGAGAGTTACAATCCCCAGGACACATCTTCAAATTTGAAGAAAACACAAAGTAATATGCAATAGTGCACGCATTTCAGAAACACAGTAGTCAAATCCTTCCTTTCTTCATCCTTTCCCTCTTTTTTTCTTTTATTCAAAAAGTTCTTAGCCAGCCAACACGTGTTTCGTCACCACACTGGCAAAAAGTAGTCCCATTACTTTTTCAAGGCTATGTAAATAAACACAGAATGAATAGTCAATGTCACACTGTACATTAACTGGCGTACTTTCAATACCTCCACACATTTCACCGTGCCTGTGTATAGTTCCAATCACGGATTAGAGACATATAAATAAAACATGCACAGTGTGGATACCTCATGCCCAATTACAAAATCAGAGAAATTAGATGATAACAGAAGGTCTTATACTCCAGGTTTTAAAAAAGGCCCACAGCGCTACTGTTGAGAAATAAAATGTATGTGATTATAAAAGCTATATGGTGCATGATCAACCGCATATCAGTAATATGTGTCAGAGCAAAAAGAAAAGATGGAAAAGTGCAATAGACACCAGCCAGTGCCAAGACACTCATGCAAGGGGCAGGTAACTTCTGAGGGATTTTTCTTGGTCTCACTGGGATGAAGGTGATAGTTTTGAGTGCGGACCTGAAGGAATCAAGGTTGGCAGGGATCTTGCTGGAGTGCCAGTGTCTCCCCAGCTTCTTATAATGGATTTTGAGGATCAGTAGCTCTGAGGTTAAATAAACTGAATTGCTTAGCAGGTAGGCCTTTGGTGGTGTTCTTCCGGGGGGCAAAGGTGTTGGTAGCAGCTCAGATTTAGTTGGAGACGTTTTGGCCTCTGAATTTGAAGATCTCCGTGGATATGGGTCTTGCTTCTTGTAAGGAAGAGGTTCAGAGGGGCTCAGTGACTTTGCCCCAGTCGAGGTGAGGGAGGGTGGAGTGTTTCGTCTGAGCTTCTCACGGGCCATCGATGGTGAAGTAGACAAAGCTGTGGTCTGTCCAATTCAGCTCTGTGGTTTGTGACAATTTGGCTCTGCCTTTGATAGAGAAGATGAGGTGTCATGAGTGTTCTGCGTTGTGTGTGGGGTCGGCATCAGCTGAGAGAAACAGATGATGCCCAAGTTTCCAAGAAGTAGTTAATATCCTCAGGTTCTTCATGGTGGATGGTCAAAGCTCTAGGAAGATACTGTCGTTGGACTCTTTTGCAGGGAGACAATAAAGTCTCGGATGGCACTGCAGAAGCTAGGGCAGGGGCCAGGATGTCTGTAGGTGAGTGTTCCTTTGATGGTGGTTTTTGCATCTGGTTTGATCCACAATTTGAGGCGTGCCATGATAGATGCAGTGTTGTCATCAAAGGTGGCACAGTTGAGGGAGTCCTTGTGGATGATGGCAATGCCTCCGCCGTGTTATTTTGGGCAGTCCCAGTGTATCCAGGCATTGAAGCAGTGTTGATGTTGGTTGCTGACGAGGTGGTGGGCAAGGTTTTGATGATGAACATTACTTCAGGTGCAGGGGTAGTTATGGTGTCTCAGATTTCCGTGGCGTGTCTGCAGAGGGTTTCTGACATTGAGCAGCTCACAGTGAAGCTATGGTGCATGGTTGCGCGTATACTGGGTGGTGGCTGTGGAGGAGTGGCTAACCAGACCAGATAACAAGTCCAAGGCTACTTCTACACTACTGTAGGCAGTCATATAATGAATACCTACATTATTGGAGCCAGAACAGGTTCTTAGATACAAAGTAAAGCACAAGCTGCTTTGGGAGCAGGTGGCAAAGCTGAAAGATTGTTTGCCATGGACTCATGTTGAAACACATTGATTTGTCCATGTTTTGGCATTCACATTGCGTGGAATTCCATGACTAATAAAGTTGAAAAAGCAACAGCACGCACTGCTGCAGTTGCTGCAATGACACATTCTAGTACAAGGATAGCCAGAAATATCATGATGGCTGTTAATGCTGAACACGACGGCAAACACCTGCGGAAAGGCTTGCCACTTAAGTACTCCTACAAATTAGATGTACAAAACATACCATATGGTCATATTCTAGGTGTAGGGGATAGAGTAATAAGAAGCACAGATTGCAGGATGGGTTTAATTCTAGGTTTGCAAAAGGGCCTGGAATCTGCACATGCAGGGGTGGCTGGTACAATTTTGTTGTTACAGCAGCGTTACTAGTGGCCAGGTCTTTACAGACAGACCAAGGACTTTGTCCCCAAATGCGACACCTGCCAGCAGATGAATGGCTCCACCATAACATGTCTAACACAGACACCTCTATTAATTTAAAATAAGTCATTGGCTTGTGTCTATTTGCATTATTGCGGGCCTCTGTCATCCAATAGGGTTTACAAGTATATCTTGGGAGCAGTGAGTTCTTGCTCTTGATTCCTGTGGGTCTGGCCATAGTGATCAGCTGACGCCCCAACTGTTTTAAAGGATCTGTTATTTGGACATACGCAGTTGGCACATCATATTCAAACAAGGGTCCAACATTCATCTCTTGGGCTTACACAGTTGCCGTGGAACATTTTGGTGTGAACCTGTATTTCTCCCATCCATATCATCCTGGGGGAATTGCAGTCATGGAGAGGAAATACCATGACTTAAAGCAGTCTTTAACAGCAAGGGTCTTAGGCTCAGGCTGCAGTTGGGTCCAGAAGGCACTAAACAATATGCCAAGAAAATCCCTGGGTGGTCAAACTCCCTATGAAACCCTGCTTAGGGTGAAAATGTGAGACCCAGACCTCGATAATCCCGGCCCCGTGGCGGCAGAAACACCACTTGATATTAATGAATGTTTGGCTGTTTTACAGGAACTGAATGATTTCCGGGACAAGCAAAGCAACACATAAGTAAAATGCACCACCACTGGAGAAGTGAAGATAGCTCTGTAAAGGCATGGATGGTTTCCGAAGGTTTGAGATCAGATCAGGGAGAAAACTGAGGACAAGAAAGAATTTAATCCTAAGAGTGTACATGTCCTGGTTGTTGATGGTCCATGAACTGTACTTCATCTGCCCCAAACCGGTCAAAAGGTTTGTCTCCATTGATAAAATCAAAGCACACTATATTCTTAATTATCAACAGTAAGTCACTTTGTCTCCTGGGTAGCTATTTACCTCCTCTTGTTACAGTGCAGGAAGTACAGATGGTAGCTTTAATAATGAATGAAGAATCCTACAAGAGACAATAATAAACAACAATTAAGAATGTCTTCTACGTGTTGCTCCAACTACAACAACTGTACAGTCAACTAGTACAGAAACTCTGATTTTTATTTGGAAACATGACAAGAATACGGTCTACGTTAATACACCTCAGTTTGAGTCAGCTCCCAGTTCTACCTGACCTGCTAGGATGGCAAAAATAGATCGGCCGGCCTCAGGCTGCACCATAGATTGTGATGACTTCTACTCTGACGCATTAGAAAAAAACTCTGCCACCACCGCCTCTTCCTTTCAGGCTGAAGGTGTGTGTTTTAAATCTTTGGCTGAAAAGAACATAATTTATTTCTCCACGTCTACATCTTTGTATTTCAATTGCGTTAATTTTCATGGTCTTTTGGATTGGTTTTGTTACAGTCTTTTCCTACTTCTGATTGGATGTTTCATCCCAGAATGATCTGCAGTACAAATGGTGAACTTGGTTCTCAAACCACACTCATCATCGCAATGTGGGCAAAGAGACCTTTCTTTGGTGAACATTTTAGCTGTTCCGGTACCCAATGGGATGGTCTGGGAGAGGGTATCGAATGATCTTTATGGTCCCGCTGAACCTTTGCAAATTCCACATTTGTTCAAAATATCTTTAAATTATGTCATTAACCCTAGTACTGTTTCTGATGATTGAGACATTGATACAGTGCATGAAATGCTAGAAAACCTAGAGCACTCTACTGCATTTTCTTCTGATAGGTTATATGATGGTACAGTTAATCACAAGGAAATGTTTTTCAATATTATGGTCATTATTTACAACACACAGGCATGACGTTAAATACATCAAAGCAAGCACAAGGAGATGATGGATGGAGTGCTGAAACATTTCAGGTACTCACCCACAGTCACAGATCTGGGTTGAATCCATCATTGTACTTTGCCTCACTTCGCCACCCCAGTTCAGACCCAGCCATATGCAAATCAGTCTTGACCCCCTTCCTCACAGGAACAGTCCCGCCCAAACTGCCAAGCCAGGTCTTCCCTGGACCAGAAACAAGCATCCCGGGACCAGTTTCGTGGTAGCACCCCTCATCAGCTCGGAAAGCGTGTCCCATGTCTTGACATACCCTGCCAACTTAGGGCAAACAAAACAAACACAAGAAGATGATGGTTAAATATATGCAGTCTGAACACTTAATTAGTGGTGGTTACAACGTATAGTGTTGGGAAGGTACACCTTGATTGGCTAAAGACCTCAACACAATCTCAGGTGAAACAATACTTGTCTCTTTTACATGATGGCTTGGAGCCCAAGGACTTTGTATGAGGTCCTCGAAAACCACATCAAAAATACTTCTTATATGCTATATACAATGAGCTATGGAAAATCTTTCAGCAGGAAGCTGCTAAAAGATTCCGCAAAACTGCAGGGCTAACTTAGAACAGGCTCTTGCAGTGGTAGGCAATGGTATGACCACTCTATCAGCTAGGATTTACTATTTAAGTAATAAAGTATACCTAGCAACTACAATATGAGCAGTCACAGCTTAGGTCTACTATGCTAATGAGCTAGACATTGCAGACACTACTTTGTGTCCACGTGCCGTGGTGGCACATTAATATTACAAACCCATTTTCTCCTTACCATCTTACAGAGCAACAGACAATTAGGGCATGCATAGAAGTAAACACACTATGTTGCTCTAGGAAACCTAGAGAAGTTACCTTTCGCCTTTGCTGAAACGGCATCCCCGGATTTTATATCCATGGGTATATTACACTGCCAATTTCGACATTTCATTTTCAGATGGGAAATTGTAAATTATTGGGAGAAGGGTTTGTACATGAGTACTGGGAACTTGCTTTCAAATTCTGGTGTCTGAATAAGGGTACTGAAATTTTTCTCAGCAGTTCTTACTGTGAGAATACTGTAGGTGGATTCTTAGTTTGCAAGGACGCATCATTGCACAGGGCAAGTATTGCTTCAGTGGCAAACTTATTTTGTAACTTGAAATGCTCCCTGGCAGCTGTGATGCATCCAACTTTAAGATTACTCTCGAATTGGGGTTACCTGATGTTGACCAATCAAGGTTGCTGTGGGATGGAACCAGGGGTTGCCTTTCTGGTGACTGTTTTCTCTATCGTTACTTGTTGTACCCAAGTCCTGGTTCCACCGGCCCATACAGTTAGGGTGGATACATTATGGCCTTCAATTAAACTTACCACTATGTGCTTTGACATCTTGAACAAACTGAAAGAACTTACTTTTGCAAAAATGTGACCTTAACTTCTGCTAAGGAAACGTTTGATCTCCAGGTGGCAAGGTCCTATTCAGAGATACAGCCGTCACTCCACACTAACTGCCCATTTTTGAAAAATAGGTCATCATATTTTTTACATGTCTAGTACAACAGGAATAGAGCACTTTTTTAAAAGTGTAGGCTCTGTGTTGGTTAGCACCTTTCACACAGTTTTTGGAGTCATTCTATCTTTTACTCACTCCTTCCTCTGGAGCATCTTTAGAGGTCTGCCATTGGGCTTGCTCAGATTTGCTGGGACAGGGGTGTTGATATTTTTGCTCTGCAATGGATGTCCCATTTCAAGATCAAACTAAACTGGTACTGCCTCATGTCCTACTATGCCATGAATGCATGGTGCATTGCTTTGACACACCCTTGTAGTGATTTCTAGATGAGAATTGCGCCTGAATGGCTCCACTGCATGCCGCCTGTGTTTCACTGCCTATTGTGAACCGTTAAATGCGCCTAGGATTTGTGCTTGGGTTCACAATTGGTTGTACCTTCAGACATAAATGTACTAGTTGATCTGTTGAAGGTCCATTTGTCTAGCTGTCCCCTGCAGATTCCATTGCTCCTGGCCACTTTCTATGAGATTCCCTGAGTTGCTTGTGCCCCTGAGGGATTGGATCTTGGTTTTGGTTTGGCTGAACCCTGACTGGCTGTTCTCGCTCCAGCAGCAGCTGCTGTGGGGCGTGGATGGTAACATAGTTGCTCTATCAACCTGCTTCGAGGTGCACCTTTTGGATCATTGTCTGTGGATGCTGGGAACAGGAATGTTTCATCCACCACTCAGAACACGTAAACATATGGCTGTTCCATTTGGCAGGAACTTTTATTCAGCCTGATTTTAACATCCTAAATTTATGTTTAGATTGACCTTTGTACTATTTTATATTTTTTAACTTGTCCTTCTTTGTGCTTTGGGCTTCTGAATCACACGATTGCCTTTAATCAGCTTTTACTATCAACGTTACCAGCTTTTTATTAAGTATGATTTTTAGATTCCTTTATACTGCTGCATTTTAGCTTTTTTTTTATAGCTTTTAGTCAACTTATGTCTCAGGAGTAGTTGTTATGTGTCCCAGTTGGGCCTAGTTGAAAATAGTGCCATGTCTTCATTAACATGAGTTTCTTCCTAATGCTGCCTTTACTTTCACAAAGTGAGTTTTGAGACGCCTCTGCCTTTGTGACAGCCTGAACATGTTTCCTGGTAAACTATATTTGCCTACAGAAAGAACTTTACACGACCACTATCATACCACCTTGTCACCGTGTACAAGGTTTATACATACATTGTGCAGGTGTGCTTATTGTTTTCGTACATATGACTGCAAAGCTATCTATAACACACAAACAATGACAGCCTGCTCGAGATCTCAACCCATTGCAAGGATGCATCCCAATGTTTGTGCTGTCCACAAATGTGCAGTTCCTACTAAAGAGTGGAAACTACATTACACTACTACCCTTACATTCCGCTCCTAAATCTTGACAGTGTAGGATCACAGAATATTCACAACACTACCATTAATATTCATTAGAGTTCAGATGAGTCCTTTCTGCACATTTAAGTCTGCCTATTGTTTGCTTCACAAAGGACTATCACACCTTATAAATACCTTAATCAGGCCAGGTACAGACTGGGGGAAGCTAGAGAGCTCATTCAAATTACCCTCCAGGAGCTTCTACATAGGACAGCTAGAGCTGCCACAGTAAACCACGTTTTTTGGTCCTTGTCACTGTAGGCACAAGGGAAAATTATTTTTCTACTTTGATTTGACCTATGTGGCCTACAAAGCTTTAACTTGGGTGACTTACTAGTATTTAAAAGGGAGTTTTTTTAAAGGTGCTTCTGAGGATTAAGCTAATTTAAACACTTTTAGAGGATGAAGACATGCACTTTTACTCTGGGTTAGCAGGGGTAAGGTTCTAAAGACAGAAAAGCAAATAAGGCAAAAACTGGCGTGGTCATACAAAATAGCAGTTAGTTGTTTGAACACCTCCAAGGAGGCCTATATTTTATTCCTATGATATCTTCTAGGGACTTTAGGAATATTGTTAAGAAAAATATTACAGGTTAATCTCACCTCACGATGCAAGGCAATTCTGTTGGAAAATTTTTCAGGCAAATGCATCTGTCATTAGGAAACGAGTACTTGATTTACCAAGAATACACTGAAATGTAATCTTAACTTACCGCAATAGCAACAGAAAGTTTCAGAACTGTTTAGAAAACATTGCATCTTCCCCGTAGTTATTTAAAATTGTGTAGGAATTTTTAAATATTCATGGCTACACATGACAATGAATCAAGGTGCACATTTATATATATTTTGTGCTAGGGTAACTTGAATCATATTTAACGTGACTACTTTTGTGGAGAAAACAGTATCTGGCATTGTTATATTTGTTATTTGTATGTGCTGTATTCAACACTTAAACGTTTTCATTCTCTGTTGTTTAATGTTGTGAAATATAAATTACCGAGCACCAGGTTATTTCTTAAATGGATACACAAAATCAAAATATATCTATTGTATTGATTTCTTGAACGATTCCAAGCGAATTTCACATGCAGAGGTATCAAGCTCACTCTACAAGGGAGCCTTGCTGCACTGTCCTTTTGTTTCCTACTGATGTAACTTAACACTGATCCTATTAAAAGGGCAGTAGAAATGCAGGCTCCACAAGGAAGCTGAAATCATAGATATTGACTAAATGTACTTCCACGCGAACCAGACTTTCAGACTCTTTGGTTTTAATTTTTGATTAATTTTCTTGATAATGCAGCACAAAAACAGAGCATGTCTCCCACAGAAAGCGAACAGCAAAGAAAGTAAACCATTAGGACTATTGTATCTGATTGACATTTCCATGTCGTTAATGTTAGGATTTTATTTGCATTTCAGAGTATAATGTAAGGTCAGTTTTATGCAATATAAATGACGGGGTGGGTAATCGCCATCAAAAATGCAGTACTGTGTAATAGAAAACGAAATATCAACCTCTCTTTATGCGTCTGGATCTACTTAAAGGAACCCATCTTCATTATGTCCCTGCTCATTGATGTTTTCATGTTATGTCAGTTCTACTTCACTATACTGAAAACATTGAGTATAAAGAAACATGTCACTGGACTAAAAAAGAGGCAAGAGAGAAAGCAAGCCATTAAAGCGTAATATATGCTGAGCTCTGCTCACTGAGGCAAACAACTTTGTCTCAATGTTGCCCTGTCGTATTCACCGAAGGAATGGGCTTCTTGCTGATTTAGAGTTGCGTTAAATACTACAGTGAAAACATAGGGGCATATTATCAAGGGGGTTTATCTCCGCTTTTTTGGCTTTAAAAGCCAAGAAAGTGGAGATCAAATGATCTCCCTATTACCTAGCTGTCGCTAACACCAGTTAGCGACAGCTAGTAGGAGATAGCGACCATCTTGGGCCCCACTTTGCATGTCAGTGATATTTATCACTAATGACATGCAAAGTGGGCGTGCCAAGATGTTAGCGACTAAAACAGTCGCTAACATCGCTATCTCCTATTACCAACTTTTGGAGATATTCGCGCTAAGCCCGGATATCTCCAAAAGCTAACACCTGCCCTGAGCAGGTCTTAGCCATGTTATCCAATGTAGGTGGATAACATGGCTAAGAGCATTAGCTCGCTAATGCATGAATATCGCTGACTTTTCAGCGATATTCATGCATTGCGGCCGATTTTTATCGTATTTGCGATAAACCTTAGTAATACCAAGGTTTATCTGCGATAAAAATCGCCGCAGCTCAGCGTTAATGTTTTCACGCTAACCAAGCAATAGCGATAATTATCGCTATTGCTTGGTAATATGCCCCATAATTTTAAACTTATGCATATTGTTTGTTCCTCTCCTTGTGCAATCTGCTATGGATCATGTGAGAAGCACAACTTACCATGTCAAGCCTCTGAATGCTTTTATCGCAGTGCTTGAGCAAAAAACATTAATATATGTGAATTGGAAAATGTTCCTACTTACCCCCAGCCGTTTTTGAAAATGACCATTAACCAGCTATTAAAGAAGCTTCTATTATATCCTCATGTAGAAGTAGGAACATCATCAGTGTGAGTACCTACTGAAAACAGTAAACTGCAAAGGGATATGGTGGAGGAAAGACACCTTCTGACAAAAATCCTCTCAAGTGAATCACTTGGCCCTGTAGGAGGTTATAGTCAATTGTCTACCCAGGCAATGCTTAAAGATGCTTGCTTGTACGAATGCTAGTAAACAACTGAACAATTGTTTTAATACTTACAAGCAGCATTCTATGGTAAGATAAATAAATAAATAAATAGTTGTAGTAAGGAACTCACGTTTCACAAATCAGTCTAACCGTGCCACAGCGGAATAGTTCTACTTTTAAATGTTAACCATAGTTCTTTCACTTTCACAAGACCAACATAAACGCGAATCTCCACAATGTGAATGTCGCCGTAACATTTATGAATTTTAACATCCCCTTTAATTAATTTCTTACAGGCAAGAACAAGAGCACTAAGGGTAAATACTTCCAAAGTACATTGCGACTTTCGAGAACCAGTTTTCATTTACTTTGTTTCATACAAACCACAGTCTATTTGCAGGGCATTAATATTGGTGGCGCCCTGCGCGACATTGTTTGTTGGCACCCCACAATGACCACCCCTGCCGAGGATTCCCTCACTACCACCCTTTAACAGTGCCCCTCAAGTCTCCATAACCACTGTCTCCCAGATTAATTTAGTTTAATAGCACCACTCTTACCCAATGCACATAGACAATCATGGGAGTGTATATGAGTATATAGGGAATGTTAAATCAGACAGAACTACAAGGTATAGGAGTCACATGTCATCCATAATGGTAGGCAGTATTGTTTAAGAGTCCTAAGTCTGGAAAAGCACAAATTCAGAATTTAAAATGCAACACAATTGCTAGGGGTTCTCTCCAATAAGAATTGTTTTCTACCGAAATGAACCGTTTTTGCAAGATTAGGATAATGAAAAACTGAGAAAAAAATATATAGCTCTAACCAATTGTTAGATTTGGGGTTCTCTAGTTGCCACGGTAGGTACTTGTGACAAATGGGGACCCTCTCCTCTAGTCAGGATAAGGGGATTACACTCCTAAAATAACCCCTGCTCACCCCCTTGGTAGCTTGGCACAAGCAGAAGGGCTTTACTTCAGAGGCGTTGTAAGATAAGCAGTTATGACCACATACAGTAACTCTGTGACAACCCTACAAATGGACACCATACAGGTATAATATCAAAAATAGGTATACTTTATATAGAGTTACCACAAGACCATAAACGACAAAAATACACAATAAGATTACTTTAAGATGGTAGATTTAAGCTTAGTTCAGTTCAGTTCTTAGATGCAACACTCTGCGTCAATGTACCTTAGGTTGCGTTGCGCTTCCACGACAAGCAATCTTGCGACACATATGTTCCTCAGAAGGCCCAAAACAGCAGCAGGCACTTCCAAAGAACTCTGGGGAGTTGGGGGGGGGTGAAGTCTGTTGTCCTTGAGACTTCAGCAGGAGGCATGCTCTTTTCCAAGCCCTTGGAGATCCTTCACAAGTTGAAAGCAAAGTACACAAAGTTCCTTTCTCCTTCCTTTGGCAGTAAGGCAACCACTGCAGGCCAATCCCCCAAGCAGCACTTCTGCTTGGGAATTGTCTCTCCTCAGTTTCTTCAGGTTCCTCTCCTCAGTAAAGGTTTCTTCTTGTAGTCCAAAGTGATCTAATTTCATGGGATCAGGGTCCCAATATTAATAACGCAAAATCCTTTGTTCTCTGAGGGGAGAGGGGCCTTTGCCCAGTCCAAACCAATTCTGAAGCACTCTGTTGACCAGACTCCTTTCCTTTCATAGTTCAGGGCATGCACATCAGACGTCCCACAGGAGGTGAAGCCAGCATTGTGGAAGGCAAGTGCAGTCCTGGAGCACTTTCTTTACAGGACTCCTTCTCTTCTTTAAGTGTGCAGGGCAGAGACATCAGCCACTCCCCTGGGGACGGAGACAGCATTGTGGAAGACAGGCCCAGCCCTATTCAAGGTCTAGTGCAACTCTTCCCTCTCATCTAGATGTGGATTTCTCTATTCACCATTGCGTGACTGAGCCTGTCTCCTGGAATTCCCCAGCCCTGTCACTCACAAAATCAGACATAGGAATACACAAACGAGCAGAGGCAGGTTTGAATGGTTAGGCAAGCAAATACCTACTTTCTAAAAGTGGTATTTGCAAACACAGATTATTAAAATAAACTTTACTAAAAAGATGTATTTCAATATTCTGAGTTCAGGCATACTAAACTCGAATTTCTGACATGTTCTCTGAGACAGTTAGGATTATAAAATGTAGTAAATCTAACAGCCCATTCTGGCCTATGGAGAACAGGTCACCTTGGAATAGTGAAAAACGAAAATGGCTGTAATTCACTATTAGGACATGCCACACACATCAGGGCTTGTCCTACCTTATACTTAGAATGCACCCTGCCCTTGGGCCTACCATAGGGGTGACTGATATGTAGAAAAAGGAAGGTTTAGGGACTGGCAAGTGGGTGCGCTTTCCCAGTCAGCATGACAGTACCAGACTGCACAAGGCTTTGTAATGGCAGAC
This sequence comes from Lissotriton vulgaris, assembly GCF_964263255.1. Taxonomy (NCBI): domain Eukaryota; kingdom Metazoa; phylum Chordata; class Amphibia; order Caudata; family Salamandridae; genus Lissotriton; species Lissotriton vulgaris. The sequence continues at coordinate 454,886,739 of NC_141691.1, forward strand.
CTTAGACACATTTTACAAGGCTGCTTCTGTGGGTGGCACAACCAGTGCTGCAGGCCCATCAGCAGAATTTGGAGTTACAAGCCCTGGGCACACTCAGTGCACTAGACTAGGGTCTGACAAGTAAACCAAATAGCCAAACATGGAGCCACTGATTAATACATCAATTTACAATAGGGAGCACTTGCACTGTGGCACTGGATAGCAGTGGCACAGTGCCCACGGCATCTAATACCAGCAAAAACACATAAGGCAACAACAAAAAATGGAAGGGAGACCCACACCAATGGTGCCAGGTCTAACACCTATACCTTGCAGTGTGCATTCAGCTCTTTTATTACAGTTAATAGCTCAGTGTTCTATACTAGGATTTTAACTTGCAAACTTAGAGTAACAGAAGGATCTCTCTGTCAGAAGCAGTAACACAATGACCTATTTTACATTATATGCACTTTTTGATCTGCATGGCAAACGTTTTTTGCAGCAGGCATATTAACCCTGTATGCTACCTTACAAGCAGTCAAAATTTCCCCTAGACGAAAATCCTTTCTCTCTCAAGGAAGACGATTAATCATGGAAGTTGTCATGACATTTTAATTGATGCCTGAATATTGCTCTTGGCCAGGAATGGGGCCTCAGGTCCTTTTAAAAGGAGAAAATACTCGCAAACTGATGCCCCCACCCCAAGTCTGCGCCCGGTGCTGTGGCACCAATCGCACCGCCCTAGAGCAATTCGACTAGTGTAATGACATGTTACCGTTCATTTTGAAATTGCACAATTCTCAATATCTTTCACCTCTTTCATCTTTTGCAGAAGGCCTTTTAGCCCAGGATCACAATCAGCAACAGATAACTGAAATATGCACGCACATTCACAGGCGGTATAACATACAAATGAACAAACACCTGGATGCTCTTCGTACCCTTAACACAGGAAACTGCCAAAACATTCTACTTTAAATGACTCTTCAAGTGCCATCATGTCTAGGTTCAACAAATTGCTTGTCCCATTACTATCACCACCTTGCAAGCCCATCACACATGCCTTTACCTCAACCTTTACGTTTTAATTCGCTTGTAAAATTTCAGTTATCAGAACTTCTCTGGACCCAATTTTTTCTGACTTCATTTCAATTTCGTCCTACCCACTTTACTCAGTTCTCTGCCTTCGCTCTTACTTATTCTGCTGATCATAAACCTATTATTAAATCTGGAAATCCATCCTATTTCTTAGCAAATCCTTTCAGCCCCAAACCATCAAACCCCGGCCCTCCCCTCCTGCATCTTCCCTCTATGTACTCACATTTAATCACAATCTCAACTAAGGACTGTACAAAAAAATGTTTTAAGTCTGGAGTAGTACGACCAATTATTAAAAAAGCCCATGCTGATGCATCATTCCCTCCTAATTATTTTTCTGTTATTCAACTTACCTTCTTCCCAAATCCACTTGAGTCTTATATTCAACTATCTTTGTCGGTTCTTCTTACTAAATTACCAACAATAACAATGATTCTTTTGTTTGTGGTAGGCACTTGGTAGGAACTAGGAAATCAGATGCAGAGGAGTTCAGAGCTCCAAGCTGGGTTTAACGGAATTGTAACCACAGTCCATTGGGGCCCATCTGCGAGGTGTGGGGGTCAAATTTGAAAGGGTATTTGGAAGCCAATGTGACCAGTCACAGGTCCAGTTCGCAAGTCTTCCTGACCTCCGGGCATCAGACCATCAGACTGCTGGATCACCGATTGAGCAGCTATGAAGTCAGAAAGAAGACGCTAAGTAAACAACAGGAGGTAGTGGTCACTCGTGGCCCCAAGATGGTTGTGTGCTGTGTGCTATGGGATGTGAGAGATAGGTAGAGTAAGCTGTAGTGGTCACCGCACTCCCTCATGCTCCAATGTTTGAATTCAGTTGTCAATGGAAAGCATCAGTAGTTAGAAAGAAAAGTCACAGAGGAAACAGATTTTTTATGTTTTAATTATGTGACCTAAAATTCCGGACAAGCACTGCAGCTCTGTCATCAGAAGTGGCTTGCTCCTGGTGCCCACGGTTGGTGGTGGCCCACCATCTTGCATGCTTCAGGCAGGTTGATCTATGGCTATTATCTCAAGCATGGTGGGCCATGCTGGTGAAAATAGAGTATGTTAAAGTAGACCTTAGTTGTGTAGTTGGAATTTTATATTTTCCTATAAAAGCACCTGTTAGAAATGGGATACCCGGTTGGCTGAGGTTTGCACCCAAGCCAGACAGGGACCACCACTCTAGCTGGGTAGGCTGGATGAACAATAAAAGATAACATGTGCTCACCATCTGGTAGCTTGGCACAGAGCAGTCAAGCTTATCCAAGGAGGCCATGTCCAAAGTATTTGTGCAACACACACACACACATTTAACACAATGACTACCCAACAAAAAGACTCCAGACAGGTTTAGAAAAATATATTATTATATTCTGAATAAACCAAGATCAAAACTACAAAAAAAACAAAGTATAGAAGTTTTGATGTTGAATTTTAAAATCATAAATGCAGTAAAGTGCTTAGAAGCAAGTAGAATTAAAAAGTTTACTTTAGGTCATGCTGCACCAGGGCAAAATCAAAGTTTGGGTTCACCACAATGGAGTGCTGAATGGCTACAGGCACACGCAGACCCGGGGATTAAAGCACCTTTCCTCATCAATAGCTGTGAGATGTGTCAATGTCAAGGCCTACAGATGCAGGAAATTTCAATCTTATCCACAAAGTAAAGGCAGTGCGTCAGTTCCGAAGATTGGTGCTGGAGTTAAGAGGCATTGAGTGAGGCACCTGATTCTGCCATGCAGTTGAGGGGATATGTTGTTCTCACCAAGTTGCTGCAGAGGTGATGCACTGTCTGATACATCGATCTCTGGAGACAAAGCACCGGTTCCGATGCGATACACCGATTTTACTTTCACAACCGTGTCGAAGCACCAATTCTGCTACATGCAGACAGGAGATGCCTCAAAATCTGAGGTGCAAGTATCTGGGTCCCTTCCAGTGAGCTAGACATAGGAGCAGAGGAGAGATTGTAATATCCATGTGTCTCGAGCAACAGGAGACAAGCCAAAAAGCCCTTGGAGATCACTTGGAGTGAAGGCAGACTCCAACTCTCCTTCAGAAGTCAATCAGCAGCAGGTAGACGCACATCAAACAGAAAAGCATGCCTTCCAGATCAGCAGTCCAGTTGAGTCTTTTAAGCATCACAACAGCTCTTCTGCCAGAGCTTCAGTTACAAGTCCAGTAGTGATTGATATTAGAGGGTTAGAGACCCTGGGCCCGATTCACAGAATGAACTTAAGACATTTGGTATTCACAGAATGCACTTACTACTATCTGGTATTCACAGAATGCACTTACTACTTACAGGATTCACAGAATGAACTTACTACTTTTCGGGATTCACAGAATGAACTTACTACTTTTCGGGATTCACAGAAGAGACTTACGACTACTAACTTTACGTCTGCCGCCGGGCCGTAATTTCCGCCACCGGGCCGGATATTACGGCACATAGGCGTACTCTACCGCACATTTGCGTAAAATGCGATTACGGGCCGTAAAATGCGATTACGGGCCGTAAAATGCGATTACGGGCCGTAAATTGCGATTTCGGACCGTTTGCCATGTTAGTCAAGAGGAAACACCTGGCCAAGGTTCACCCATCCCCCAACATGGATCAGCTGACACACAGCAGCCAATCCCAGCCCTGCAGCATGTATGAATGCTGAGCAGACACAAAAAACCCTTTTCAGGATGTCACTGAACGTGTTTGTAGCACTACCCCTTGCCATGCGGCAAAACTACTTGAGGAGGAGGAGGAGGAGAGCACAGAGGATCTACAGGCAGAGGATCAACCTATTTGGAATGTCCAGCCAGGATGTAAGGGCCAGGTACCGTTTCCCACCTGAAGTAATCCTGGAAATGGTATGTGAGTGGGAGCAGGAACTTGACTCTGTGACCTGCTGCTCACATGCTATACCAGCATACCTCAAGATCCTTTCTGCCCTCCACTTCTTTGCTACTGGCTCCTTCCAAAGGGTCACTAGTGACCATGTGGGCATTTCCCAGGCGAGCCAGTCGCGGTGCCTGCATCAGGTACTGAGATGCATCACTGAGAGAGCCCCCAACTACATCAAAATGCCATATACACTGGACATGAGACAAAAGGCAGCAAGAGATTTTTATCTCCTTGCACAATTTCCACGTGTGCTGGGTGCAATAGATTGCACCCATGTGGCCCTTCAGCCACCCCGCCACATTGCACACATCTTCTGCAACAGACACAGATGGTATTCCATCAATGTTCAAGCAGTCTGTGATGCCAGTGGAAGGTTCATCAATGTGCATGCAGCGTTCCCAGGCAGTACACATGACAGCTTCATATTCCGCATGTCACCTCTTGCTCGGCGTATGGATGCTGGAGAATTTGGTAACATGTGGCTACTGGGTAAGTACCAAGCACTGAAAATGGGTGATATGCGTCAAGTAAATATATGAATGCCCCCCAATAGTAACGATTGTACAATAAGAAACATGGCCCAACAGACACTGCATGTATGAATGTATAGATCATGTCCTGTCAAAGTCAAAGAGTGAAATGTTAACAACTTCCCATTCTTCCCTCCTCAGGTGACGCTGGGTATGCACTCTCTCCACATCTCCTCACCCCTTACAGGCGTGCTAACACTGTACCTCAGCGTAGGTACAATAGGGCACACATACGTACTCGAGCCATCATCGAGCGCACTTTTGGTCTGTTGAAGTCGCGATTCAGATGTCTCGACCGTACAGGGGGTGTGCTTCTGTACTCCCCAGTAGTTGTGTGCAAGATTATACTAGCCTGTTGTGTTTTGCACAACATTGCTCTAATGCATGGCTTACACATGCCTCTCCACCCTCGACTAGCTCTGAATGTGGGAGCCCGGGCTATTGCACATGACCGACGTCAGGGCATGCAAGTCCGTGATCAGCTAGTTGCCACATATTTTGCATGAGCAACCTGTAGTGCCACGGACAACATGTGGTTTGCTGTCTGTTGTCAATGATGAAATGTGGACAGACACAACAGTGTCCATAAATCCCACCCTGAGACGACTTTCCAAACCACACTAACTGCATGCAAATCACAGCTGCTGACAGAAGTCAAAAGGTGGATTGTGCCTCAGGTCACGTGCCCATGTCAGCGATCAGCGTAGTGGACATCCCTTAAACAAACTATTCACGCTGATGACAAACAATACATGTCTTGAGAGACATACCTGGACCTCATAAGGATGGGTCACCAAATCACAAAAGGTTGCATACTCAAGCCTAAGACCACTAGAGAATTGACTCCCCCACAAATGATGGGCCCAGAATGTGAGTGATGATGTCATGTTAGAATCATGCACCATGGGTCAGATTTACAATAAGAGTTGCATCTCTGCATATCAGCAGGGATGGCCAAGTAATTGTGCCTCACAGCAGACATCCCTTGCGCCATCATGGCTGTGCCGCATGTACAAAGCTGTGCGCTGTGGACCAAGTATAGACAGAAGTGTGAAGCCTATGCTGTCATAAAGGTGAAGCACCACTGGAGTTGGGTCGCAAGCGCAACGCAGCTCCAGCAAGGCAAGCGGCGAGCCGATGCCCAACATGCAGCATCAATTCTCACGTCTCCTACAAGCAGGTGCAGGGTTGGGACGCAGCATGGCTACGAAAATGACAGTGTAATTTAGTACTTTTCATGCTCCCACTGTTTGGTGGCGTATGTGTGCTGGAAGGCGCCCCCCCCCCCCCTGTGCAGGAACGCACAACTGCGGTGCAGGGCCATACAATATGACACATTTCACAGATGCGTCACGTTGAAGATACCCCACAGCATGGAGTTGGCGTAGCGCTGCTGCGCCAATAAACTTACGCTACTGTGGCGTAATTGGGGCACACAGCGGCCCCCATATGTATCTGACATATCCACACTTCTCCACACCAATGTTACATGACACGTCATGCAACTCTGATACTGAGTACTCAATATGAACTACATGTCCCATAATGCAAAGTATGAGAATAGGAAAGTCGGATGGATGTTGTCAGCCACCTACCCCCTGTCAGTGCATAAATGACATGAAATGAACTGTTCCCCCTTTTGCTACATAATCATGCATAACACCTGCATTGTCCTTTCACTTTTTCCTACATCAGAACAACAGGATGGCAGTGGATTTGTTTACTGATTGTGGATGGCCCAGGATGAATAAAAATGGCAGCAAAATACTTCCTGTGATGTGTTTCCTGTCTCCCACTACCTGTATAACATTTCCTGTATGAAATAATGTGTTCCGGGTCATTTTCGCAAGTTACGGCGCAAAACCGTAGTTTCCGGTTTCGTAGCGTAGTGCGCGTGCGCGTAAACGACGCTCCGGAACCGGAAACTACGAAATCGGGCCGTAAATTACGAAAATAAACTAGACCACATCATTGCATACAGGCAAGGTGATACATCAAGTGGGAGACAGGAAATACTTTACAGGAAGTACTTGGCAGCCATTTTGTGGTCATTCAGAGTCATCCCCTTTCACTGATCAGATCCACAGGCATCCTGCTGCTCTCATCTTACCAATTTCCCCATAATGGCTCAGGAATATGAGGAGAGAGCCCCCCCTTTCTCAGACAGGGAATTGGACATCTTGGTGGAGGGGGTGCTGGAGAAATTCCCTCCGCTATTTGGGGACCCTGAGCAACAGCTGAGCAATGCAGCCCGGGGCAGGGTATGGGCCAACATCGCCGAGCGCTGCAGTGCAGTGGGAGTGTTCACCAGGAGGGCTAGGACGTGCCACAAGCGCTGGGAGGACCTGAAGCGGTGGGCCCGTCACAAGGCTACGGAGCTGGCTGGCCTGTCCACCCAGCACCATGTACATCGTCCTCGCCTCTCACCACTGTACAGGAGGGTCCTGCGAGCAGCATGGCCAACCCTCCATGCTCAGCTGGAGGAGCACGAGCAGCATAGACCTAGTAAGTTCATCATATGCAATATGAGTCTGGGAGTATGATGTGAGTGAAACAGTGCTGTACCATTGTGTGTCCCATGCCTCCATTAGCCAATTCCATGTCCAAGCAGCAGTCACCAAGTTTTGATAGGCACACTGTGGCATATGGACTATACAGGCCAGAGTGCACTTTGGGAGTTGTAATGTTCTCATGACAACTGGGTAAATGAGCCACACTCATGCATCCATATTGAATTCTGCTCTGCCAGCACCACTACAATTGTACCAAGTCCATCATAACGGATGTGTGCATTGGATGAGCGATGGCACAGAGACGGTCCAGTCTGCACATGGCAGGCCATGGGGGATTGGATGTTGTGATTAGCATTGCACCTGTAGCGTTGTGTTACAATTGAGACAGATCATCATGTGCCTTGGAGTCAAGACAGATATTGAGATCCTTGCATCACTCACAAGTTCTCATAGGTCTGCAAGGTGTGACCACTGACAGATGTCTGACCCTCAGTGGCCTGTATGACCTTTCACATGCACAGATAGCTGACACAACTGCCCACCACTGTTCAGCGGTGATACTGCACTACCGTGTCAGTCAAGTAAGTCACTATGTGGCACTGGATTTTCTGAAGATGTGTGGGGACATCAAAAGGCTAGACACACAATGTAGCTAGAGGAGTACTCCAGACCCCACGTGGATGTGTGACCCACATTTGTCTTGTCCCATACAATGCTACAATGCAGATGACACTTGTCCAGACGTTAAATAGCTGCAAATCAATATCAATGGCCAATATCATTTCTATCTGGACTCTTCATGTTCTCCTCTGGTGGACTTGTAGTTGAACTGGTACATGCAGCAGTGACACGACACATAGATCACAACAATGCCAAGGTTGAGGTTTGGATAATTCAGTTGCGCAAGCCACAATAATACACATGAGATGTCCATGTCAAACTCAAATCAGTATATGACAGTGTGCATACATGTAATGTAAGTGGATGGACAGAATGGGTGTTGGGAGCACACTGCCTCACAGTCCCAGCACGGTTTGTCCCTTTGCATCCTGGTAAATGCAGTACACATTCCAAACTCACTTTGGAATAATCTGGAGTGATACACCAAAATTGCTGCTGACTTTGCTGTATATCCCTAGACACGTGTTCCTGGAATGAGCGCTTCATCAGTAGAGAGCTGCAGTTTCAGAGAGAGCAAAGTAAATCATCTTGCTTTGCTGTGTTCCTGTGAGTGTTACTGTGACCTCAGAATAACTTGGCAGCATTCCCAGCAAACACAGATGAATCAGGAGTTAGTTAGTACTGTACACAGCATATACCCGGATGCAAAGGGACAAACTGTGCTGGGACTGTGAGGCTGTGTGCTCCCAACCACCACTTAGTCCATAAGGACTGATGGGCAGATCAACAAGGCACTTGCGCCTCTTTGCAACGCCATTGGGTCACTTTAGTGACGCAGCGGCGGAGCACACAAAGCGCCATGCTGCTGGATTATTACAACGTGACGCATACGGTGCAGGATTGCATCCTAAAAGTGGCTGAGTGAAACTACAAGATACCACTCAGTCACTATTAGGGCCAAGCGAAGTCAAATCTACGCACCTGCTTGAAGCAGGTGTTAGGATTGCCGCAGCATGTTAGCGATCGTGCACCCCCGAGCCTTGCTGGAGGCGGCTCCGCAATTGCCACGCCACTACAGCAAAGCTCGGCCCTTCCACCGGGGATGCATCACACATCTGCCCACCCAAGCGCCACAGTGTGCCGCTTGGTACATGTGGTCCAACAGGGGAGACGCACGGGTGGGCTGATGCGTTACAACTCATCAGACACACCTCTGCTGATTAGCGGAGATGCGCCAGAAGTTGTAAATCGCCCCCTGATAACTGTACAGTGTGAATAGAGTTAAAAAAATTTGGACCTAGGCTATTCTATGTATGTGTAGCGTCATGCATGGAACAACCACCACATCAAGATTTTGCTTATACTTCTGCAGGCACGGTTGATGAGACAGGAGATCCGCAGGAAGAAGTCCGGAGGATTAGACCATCTGTTCGGCGACGGCTAAACCCTCTTTCCACTAGCGATGAAGGGGAGGAGGAGGAGGAGGAGGAGGAGGAGGAGGAGGAGGAGGAGGAGGAGCCATCAACATCTGCAGGCCAGAGGGTTTCACCCACCCGGGATAAAGACGAACACTACACCGGTACTATGTCCCAGGTGGAGGCTGTGGACAATGAAGGGGGGGGTGACGAACCGGACACCTCGGACCATGATGTGGGGGATGGCCCCTCACCCACACATACATCACTAGTGGGTCACAAAGAGGTGTCCCCGGGGAAGGCCAACATTCCATCTGGGCCTGCCATCTGCCCCACCGTACCTCTAGAGTCCCCCATGCCATCGGGGGCTCCTGCTCAATCCCCTGATACCAGTCTCCCTACTCTTGGCCGCCAAGCCAAACACATCGGCTCCGGATCGGAGGCACCACGTCCCTTCTGTGTCCCCCCCCCTCCCCCAGTGCCGGTGCTGTTCCTCCTGTGGCTGTGCCAGGGGACTTGAGTTGGATGGTCGAGGGTCAACCAGACATGTCCGCTCGCATCTTGCTACAGGTGTGTCTGGAGATACGCTCGATGCGAGCGGACCTAGTCCGATCTATGGACAACATCGGCATCCAACTCCAGTCCCTGACCACAGCCATTACCTCTTTCATCTCACAAGTGCCTTCCCATACCACCGTCAATGTGTCCCCCTGTCCGTTGGCCCACACTGGTTCCCCCCATACGCCTCGTGTGTCACGTTCCCGTGTGGTGCCTGTTCCTGCATCAGCCAGACGTGTGGATGTATCCGACCCTGAGGAGCCAGACATTGTGCTCCTGGATGATGACCAGAAAGACACTTGACTGTTGGACTGAGACATTGTTTTGGACGATGATTTATTTCTCCCCTTGTGAATAGACTGGTTCCCATGACGCTACCTGACGTATTATATTTGTTTTGCCCCACCCAAATCCAAGTTCCCTTCTCCTTCTGCATTAAGATCATAATTTGTTTTCCTTTCTCCCTTCCAAACCGACGGTTTCCTTGTGTTCCTACATAAATGACTTTGCAGTATTATACTTTGTCTGACTAGTTTCACTTCATTTTGAATGTCTATTGCCAAATATAGACACATATTTAGTAAGTCATATGCTATGCATACTACAACGTGTTGCCATGATGTGTTACACTTGTACCTGTCTCACACACACACACACATGCCTACATCGTCAGAAGAGACATACTACACAACAGAATATTACAGTAGTAGATATTTATTGTCAAAATACTCCTAAGGAGCCCAAAACAAATAAGCCATTTCAATGGCGGTCATGTTTGCGTTGCCGCAATCGTGGGGGGGAGGAACGCGGTGAGGGGTGAGGTCGTCGCCTTCGTGTCTGTGGGTGTTGTCCAGGCTGATCAAGAGGTGCAGGTGCCAATGGTGTCTGCACATTAGGTGTCTGTGGCTGGACAAGGGCTGGTTGATGAGGTGGTTGAAGTGACTGTGCAGAGGTTGGTGGTGGTTGGGCAGGTAGTGGGGGTGGTGGGAGTGACTGTGCAGTGGTTGGTGGTGGTTGGGCAGGTAGTGGGGGTGGTGGGAGTGACTGTGCAGTGGTTGGTGGTGGTTGGGCAGGTAGTGGGGGTGGTGGGAGTGACTGTGCAGTGGTTGGTGGTGGTTGGGCAGGTAGTGGGGGTGGTGGGAGTGACTGTGCAGTGGTTGGTGGTGGTTGGGCAGGTAGTGGGGGTGGTGGGAGTGACTGTGCAGTGGTTGGTGGTGGTTGGGCAGGTAGTGGGGGTGGTGGGAGTGACTGTGCAGTGGTTGGTGGTGGTTGGGCAGGTAGTGGGGGTGGTGGGAGTGACTGTGCAGCGGTTGGTGGTGGTTGGGCAGGTAGTGGGGGTGGTGGGAGTGACTGTGCAGTGGTTGGTGGTGTTTGGGTAGGTAGTGGGGGTGGTGGGAGTGACTGTTCAGGGTGCGGGTGTGTTTGAGTACCTTGGCTGTGGTGCTGTGCAGTTTGTGTTACAGGTGTGGGGATGTGCTGTCCTACAGGCCGACATGATTGTCCCCCTCCCTGCGTTGGCTGTGAAGGTAGACTTTGGACCACTCTCACCATGCCCTCCATCATCTTCATGGCCAAGGCATGGTGTCTTGCACTCTCTTCCCTTTGGATGGATATCAGGTCTCTTGTATTTCTAGACATTTCCTGCCAAGTGCTATCCATCCTGTCCAAAGCTTGGCCCACCCTGTCCACCCCCTGAGGGAATTGGGCCATGTCCTGCAGGAACCCAGATATGTCAGACAGGGTAGCCCCTATGGCCCGAATGTCCTGCCTCACATCTGCCTGCTGTTGGAAGAAGTCCTGCTCCCACTGGCCACCATAGTCATGTGCAGGCCCCCTCTGCTGGTGTCTGCCAGGGATGAGATGAGCAGGTCCAAAAACAGGGAGGCTGGCAGGTAGAAGTCTGTGGGCAGGAGAAGGGTTCCCAGGGGATACCTGGTCCACAACAGGGCTGGCACTTCCCACAGATGGTGGAGAGAATGGCAGGGATTCACTGCGTAGGGAAGAGTGGGTAGGGAAACCACCATGTCGGCCCCGGACGTGAGGGCTGTGAGTGAGTGATGTCTGTGAGTGGATGTGTGGTAGCTGTGTCTGTGTTGATATTTGCCGTGGTATTGATGGTTTGAGAGGAGGCAGACGGGCGTTGCTTGTCAGAAGATGTGAGGCGGGGACGTCAGTATTGTCATCCCCGGAGTCTAACAAATTGTACTCATCATCCTCCTCAAAGGCAACGTCCTCTTGCTCTTGATCCTCCTCCTCTCGGGCATGAGTTGCAGCCGACATTGCTGCCTGGAGGATCAGGGGATTCTCCCCTCGGATTTCCCGTCTGCCACTACTGGTTGTCGGTCTGTCAGCCTCTTTAACAGCATCATCTGAAACACAGAGGTTGCAACTGTATTGGTGATTGACCAGGTATTACATGTGCAGCAACACCAGGGTTGTATTTACTGCACCTTGCATCAGCAGATAAGGATCATGTGATCTGGTTTGGATACCACCACAAATGGCCGCTCACACCATAGCCCTGAGGTGTTACACGGAGATCTACATGATACTAGCAAACTCACCAGTTCCAGCCACAACTCTCTGTCCCTTTGCGTTCCCTCCTAGTCTATCCTGCTGCACCTGTCTCACCATAGTAGTTGTAGACATAGCTGTAGAGGGTAGAAACAACATCATCAACAATCTGCCTCACCAAATGACAGACATGCATATGTGTCACTCCTGGTCTGTATTTCACTTAGTAATCAACAACTGTTGATTCCATGTAGAAGGGGATCTTGATCTATGTTATGGCTTTGTAATCTGAGCTGTTGACACTCCTCATGCCCTATTTACCTGAGGGACAGGTGCGTGACAGTTTCACAGCTGCAGCCAGGATGTCATGCATCCCCCGGGATGGTGTGCGCTGCAGTGGTCTCATCCTGTCAGCACCTGTGATGAGAAATACATGTCCATATTTTCGTACAACAGATTGTAGCTATGAGAACAAATGACATTCTCATTAGCCATTTGTGGATAATCAAGGACGCTGTGCAGCATGCATGGCTCATTGACTTAACAAGTGGGCACCTGCTCACAAGCAGCATTTGCAACCTTACAGCCATGCGGCACTTACATCAATTAGATGACACATCAACTGACAGACTTGTATGAGAAGGTTACTGATTTCACCCTTACCATTGTGACTGACTATTTTCATGGGTGTAATGTTGTGTGTTGAGAAGTCAGAAAGGAGTTCATGTGTGAGATGTGCAATTGTCAGGGGCCTGATGTTGCCCATATGTGCTTCCCTACCCATGAGGTCACACAGCTCATTATTGAATGAGAGAACGCAGATTACTAATGTCCATCCTTTGAGTGTTCTCTGTTCCCATGCTCCATTTCCAACATCATGGTACTACTCACATGACAACAGATAGTATCTTGGGTGTGCAGCAGACATCCAAACCTCATATTTCATACACTCACCAATACATGTGGATATGGTAGAAGGGAGGCAAGCAGAAGACAACATTTGGATTTGATCACACATTGCAGAGGAGGTGAGAAGCTTTGAATCTTCGCACCTGCACTGGATTATCCTGTTGCTCTTCAGTGATTTTGCAGGTGTAACTGCATGAAGAATCACCTCAGCAGCCCCTACACCCATCTCACAGGTACACAACTGGCACCAGTGTGTGCCTCAGCCATGCCAATTTCATATTGATTTGTGCATGTTAATTTTCCTAGGTATTTAGCATATCATTGACTTGCAAGCCTGTTGTGTTGTGGAGGTTTCTCATGACACATTGTTCTATTGTATGTCCATTGTGCACACACTTGGCATACATTTTGTGTCAGCATCTCATTTGCCACCAGGGTCTGATCGGCCATGTGTTCAAATGCCCCATGTGAGCATATTGTGATGCAGGATAACAGTGTTGTACAACACATATGGTGGAGGTGAAAGGCACAGTTCATAGGCATTCAGCAAGCTTGACTTACCGTGGCCCAGCACCGGATCAGTCTGTGGTCCCTGGGCAGATGTGAAGTCCAACCTAGTAGCAGGAGTCAGTGGGCGTCTGGGGTTATGGGAGGACGGCATTGTATCTAGAATGATAAGTTTGTTTGGCAACTTTACATTCCTGCTGCCACATGTGATGCATTGGATTCCTGGCACAGGACGGGCACAAGCAGTCATGGTCACCACCGTTGCAGTAGTGTGTCATACATTATGTAATGTGTGATCCCACATATAACTTAGATTGGGCCCACTACCTTGATGCTACCTATAGCACAATGACATGCCTACGACTCCAGAGGTAAAGTCCACTATCGTGTTTTGTTGAAGTCCGAAATTTATCCATCCAATGTACGCAGTACATGATCAGCTCTGTGGACTGTGCTGAACAAAGTATGTATGAAAGATTTGAAGTTGGACAGTGTATGCATTGTCAATACTACAGAGACTGCTATCTCCCCGTTTGGTCTTCATTTCCGTATCGGTGCAAATGCTACTTCTTGATTATGTCTACAAACATTATTACAATATGGTGTATACACCCTTCTGACTTGTTGTGGCCCTCGATTACAGGATTGCTTTCCCCGTTCTGGGTCTCTTGATGTAATACATGTTGTGTACCACATTTACTAAGGTATGATGAGGCAAGACATGTTATAATTTGTATTTCGCTGTTCACAAATGTCATAAGTAAACGGTGAATGTCCATTGACGTCTCCAATTGTCATGCAGCAAATGTAGCATAAATGGTTGTCTTACATAGCTGGCCACTATTTGTCCCTCTGTTGTCTACTGACCATGTATGCTTTTTGACCATCTCCTTTGACTTACCAGTTAGTGTGGTTGACATGCCTTCATCAGTACGTTGCCGAATCCTCCTATGCGATGCGGTGACCTCTGCTACTGAAGTTGTCGGTGCTCTGGCTGGATGTGTCAATGGGTGAGAAGAGAGAAAAGTAGACAAATGGAAATGTGCTTGTGTACAGTTTCGGGGATTTGCCCATATCTTCTGTGTGATAACAGTATTGCGTGGAACTGCCGCAGACTGGGCAGGTAGGAGCAGTGGTGTGTTGGGGATGTAATGGCGTGGCAGATTGGAAATTGGACAACAGGATAGGTGTTGGACATGTTTACATCAGAGGATACTCTCACCATCTGCTTTGTGATTTAGGCCAGCACAGGGTGATGTACTGTTTGGAGACTTTAGTGACAGGTTTACAAGCCCCTGGGGAAAATAGATTTACACTGTGGTTGCATCACTCCTGTGACACAACAGTGGTGTACAACAGACAACACATGTAGGAGTATTTGCACCGTGACGCTACTATGGTGAATCGTCATGTTGTGAGGCCCTGCGCTACGTCAGCTTGGAGGTGGCAGGGTGTGCACTCCTTTGGAGTATGCCGCATCCAAGTGAGTCAGTGTAATCTACATCAGTGGTTCCCACACTTCTGACTCCTGAGGACCCCCATTGAGTCACCACTGGAAGCCGAGGACCCCCATGCAATTAGTATGAGTTAAATTTCAATCATTTTAACAGTAATTTGAGAAAAATACACACGTGTGCACACAAAACAAATACTCAAAGTACTAAGTATTTTGGGTCAAGATGTGCGACTATTTAATGTAGCGCCTCGCAATTTGCTACACTTTTCAAGTGGTAATTTGCGAGTCACTAAATGAAATGTACAACAGTGTGTTTGACACTGTCTGGGATTCCCAATGGGGTCGCTAATTGCGAGGTTCGTTTATATTATTGAGCCGCTCGCAATTTGCAAGCCCATTGGGAATGCCAGCCCTCCCAGGTATGGTGGCCTGCTGGGCTCTGCAGGCCACCATGTCGGGGCCAACTTTTCAATATAGCAGTTTAGAAAAGAAAATGCTGCCTGTTTACAATGCATTTTGTAAAATGAATCAAGTAACAGTAAAGTTGTCTTTACATTTTGCTAAGGGCAGGCAGAGGTCCCTGGGACCACTGCCTGCCCTTAAAATAATATTTTGCTTGCTTTTGCTAAGGGGAAGGGGTCCCCCGGAGACCCCTTCCCATTAGCAAATGCATTACCATCTACTTGAAGTAGGTGGTAATTGTGACTGTTTTGCGACCACAAACATTTGTACATGTTTTTGAGACTCACTAATTGGAAGGGAATGCTGCTTCCAAATCGCAAGTTGCTAAACCTATTTAGAGAGTTGCAAACAAATTTGAACTTGCTAAATTGGCTATGTACATGGCCCCATAGGTTTTTGCATGCACAAACGGGTTAGCGAACCCGTTTGCGCATGTGAAAACCGATCGTACATCTGGCCCTTAGTGTTTCATGTAGAAGTAATAGGCCCTCTGTCAAATGTATTTCATTTGTTTTATAGCATCTTTCATACCAATGTAGAATGTCAGAGCACTTTCCATCACACACATATAGAGACATAGAATCGTACATGTAAATGTGTGTATATGAAATGTTTTAAGAGTTCTTGGTCTGGAAAAGCACAAACTCAGTATTCAGAACATGACACAGGGGCTAGCATTGACTTTAGCATACAAAACGTTTTTCTACCCAATAATTTCTTCTTAGCAGCATCAGGATAAATAATGACTGGGAGATGTTTAAGTTACAAACTGGTACCATGCAATTTGCAAGCAGCTCTTTGATGACAGTTTATAGGTCCCTCTGCTAGATTATGATTGTCACTCATGAAGAGCACAGTAACAAATGAATCTCTGTGACAAAAGCAGTAACCACAATCCTAGGTACATACAATACTGCTTTTCAAGATGATTTTTATACTTTCTTTGCAGTAGGCACATTTCTACTCTGTGCTACATTTGTTACATTGCAGCTGCCACAGAACAACATTCTCCTCATGCTCCAGCAGGTACATTGATCACTGGCATTATCTTGACACGTTTATTGTTGCTGGTAAGCTGCTAATTATACAAGAAAATTTCTGTGCTTTAAAAAATGATGCCTATGGACCCCATGGTAATGTGTTACGGACCCCTGGGGTTCTGCGAAGCACAGTTTGGGATACACTGGTCTACATTATTTCACAGTATCACCTATCAGAGGCTGCTGTGACGCAACAATACGCCTGCTTGAGGCAGATGTCAGGAGTGGCACAGCACGTTAGGTATGGGCAGTACATGGATATTGTTGGAGTTGCAAAGCTCTTCCGACACAACTTCAGCAAAGCCCCCCCTACACACCATCAGATTCAACACACATCTGTCTATCCCTGCACCACAGTGCACAACCATATGTACACGAAACATCAGTGTTTGCGCAAGGCTTGAATTGGTCACATGTCACATTGTTACTGGCGCTTCCCTGCTAATGTTTGTCTTTAGCTTATTTATTTATTAAACTTACTTTTAAATTTCCATTTGTCATTGCACATTTTCTGTCAATATGTACAGTTATTGAATTAGCTGGGTTGTGTATGTATGGCATCAGTACTGTGCACATGTTTTTAATTGAGTGGGGGGGTATTAGCCTTTTCTGATGCAAAGCATTGTGGGACTTGTGGTGCTGCGTAGTGGGTGACACATGAGTCTCTGACTAACCATATTTTTATATGCACTTAGGACTATTACCATGATCACTATGACAGTGTAACACAGACAATCTCTTCATGCACATTTTCTTTTCATTCCACTTACCTGGTACCACGTGGCGGACGTCACTGACAGGCAGCCCATGGACCAAGTGGGGGTGTATTGTTGTCAGGATGTCCTCCTCCTGTCGGGTGAGCTGGATGCGGGGTCCAGGGCATGCAGCAGGGAGGATTCTGCGCAGTTCTATCGTGGAATATTTTTCCTTGACCCTCTGCTTTTCGTCCTGCCACTTTTTTTTAATGTCCTGTATGGTTCGCCTCTCCACCCCCAGGGCTGAGACAGCAGTGGCTATCTGCTGCCATAGTTCTTGCTTCTGTGCCCCACTGGTGCAATATGGTGGTAGCCCATGTAGGCGATTGTGGTGCCTTACAATGTATTCCACTAGCATGGTGGTCTCCTCTGCAGTGAAATTTTTTTTCCGTCTCTGCTCCATGTTCACTGTCACTGAAAGCATTGTAGGAACAGTCTCTCTGTGTCCAAACCTGTTTCTTCACTGTGTGCTGCTTTTATGTGTTTTGTGGTACTGGTCAATTAGTGTTAATTAGCTTCAGCTGGAGCGTGGTGGGGGATGGTAGGCAGTGGCAGCATACACCATGGCAAAATGGAGCTGGTGGCTGGGATTGGCTGCTGTGTGTCAGCTGGTCCATGTTGGGGGATGGGTGGACCTTGGCCAGGTGTTTCCTCTTGACTAACATGGCAAACGGTCCGAAATCGCGATTTACGGCCCGTAATCGCATTTTACGGCCCGTAATCGCATTTTACGGCCCGTAATCGCATTTTACGCAAGTGTGCGGTAAAGTACGCCTATGTGCCGTAATATCCGGCCCGGTGGCGGAAATTACGGCCCGGCGGCGGACGTAAAGTTAGTAGTCGTAAGTCTCTTCTGTGAATCCCGAAAAGTAGTAAGTTCATTCTGTGAATCCCGAAAAGTAGTAAGTTCATTCTGTGAATCCCGTAAGTAGTAAGTGCATTCTGTGAATACCAGATAGTAGTAAGTGCATTCTGTGAATACCAAATGTCTTAAGTTCATTCTGTGAATCGGGCCCATAGTACTTAAACCCCAAAAGTGGCTTTGATGTGGGGGGGTGACTTTAAAGCAGCTCTCAGAAGTGGAAAAATATCCTTTCAACTCAGTCCTGTCTGCCAGGCTATCTATGAGGGGTAATAAGTCCTTTGTGTGGTGATAGGACACAGCCTGTTCAAGTGAACTGTTAGCCTCTACCTTCCATCCTACCCAGGCAAGGCCATCAGAATGCAGATACATGGTGGTGGGTACTCAGACACACCTATTCCTTCTGTGCTGTGACTATATAGAGCGAATGCACAAAGTGTAGCCACCCACTCCAGGCATGTATTTGAGACAGGCTGTCAGGGACACAGAGCAGCAAGTACAGAGAAATACCCACTTTTTAAAAGTGGCTTTTCTAAAACAGCAAGGTTATATCAAACTTCACTGGTAAGGAGTATTTATCATTGCCATGTCAAACATATGAAGCATGAAAAATCTACTCCTCACTGAACAGGAATTATTCCGTAAAAGTGTATTAAGTAATTCCCAATGCTAGCCTATGAGAGAAGTAAGTCTCATGGTAGTGAAAGTAAAATAGGCTGTTTGTCTCTACCAGGACATGCAAAACAACAAACTACATGTCCTACCTTTTACTTACATAGCACCCTGCCTATAGGGTTACTTAGGGCCTACCTTAGGGGTGACTTGTATGAAATAAAAGGGGAGTTTAAAGATTGGCAAGAAGTTTTAAATGCCATGTTAAAGTGGCAATGAACTGCACAGGTATGCACTGCAGTGGCAGGCCTGAGACAGGTTTAAAAGGCTACATCTGTGGGTGGCAAAATGAGTGTTGCAGCCCACTATTAGCATTTGAAGTACACGCCCTGTACATGATATACCACTTTACAAGGGACTTACCACTACATCAGATATGCCAACCAGGTATACATCAATGTCATCCTGTTTAGAGGAGAAGCACATGCACTATATCACTGGTTAGTAGTAGAAATGTAGTCAAAGGCCAACAAAAAGAATCAGAAGGCTTGGAGGCAAAAGGTTTATGAAAATACCCCTCCCCCCTAGGGAAGACAGGTCTAACAGCACCCCACCAATTTAGGTACCCCAGTACAGTATGTTGCACTCTGGAATATAGAATTTGTCACATCTCAGAGGGCGTTTCTTGCTTTCTGGGTGTTACCCGATTAGTCACTCTCTTCAATCCAGAAATTGATATGATTGTTCTGACTGCATTCTCAGGTGTTTTTCTGTGTTCTAGAACGATCCTATTAACAAAAGAGCCCTATTAGAAAAAAATACCTTCAAAACTCCCTTGGTAGAGGTTAACCCTGTTAACCTAATTGATGAACAATGCAACAATCAAATACATGTAAGGAGATTGATTTCCACACCCAAAAACAGACTATCCTGGATCGTTGTCCCACCATACAGGGAGGCAGAAAATCTAGTGGGAAGAATAGGCCGTCAAGGGAATCTGCAATTGTTCAAGATTCAGATTCCACCTTTACTCATATTTTCAAGTTACCTTCATTATAAAGAAAAGTATGAAATAAAATGAGCCCTCAGAATAGTGTGAGAAAGCACAACACTCCCATGGTTTTATGACAAAAGCACGCATGGCTAAAGCATGCATGCTTAAACAACGCTGTTACAGCTACAAATGTGTCTTAACCATGCATTAATTTACTAGACATGCCTTGACTGCGTATGTTTTTACAACTCATTTTGTTGTAGAAGCTTGCTTGGTAAAGTTGAATGCATAGTTAAGTTCACATCCCAGCCCTCCTGACCTGACACCTTAAAACTGTCCCCCAGTACTGCTATCCTCCCACCTCAGCCCTAAACACTATCCTGTTCCCCCACCCTGAGACCTAAAATCCATCCCCCAGCCCTGCTATGCGCCCTGCCCCTGCCCATAAAACTACCTGACCCTTCCCCATAAAACCCGGCCCCAGCCCAAAAAATGCCCCTTAAAACTGCCTCTTTTCCCATCCCTTTTCCCATCCCATGAGCCTTAAACCCCCATGCTGAAATATTACCCTCCGCCTTGATAACTACCCCCCACCCCCAAGCCCTATCTACCAAGCTATGATCTCGTCCTAAGTCCTATCCGTCCTTTCTCCGGTCTTCCTTCTTATCTCTGCAACTAGACTAGACCACTGTCTGCCTTAACAACGTATATGTGTGGAAAAATGCATATGCATGGTTAAGACAAGCAATGTTCAGCTTGCATGGAAACAGCATGCGTGGCTTAGCCCACTTTAAACCTGCAAATTACACATTTCTCATTCACATTGTTAGAAATGGGGGTCTCTAGTTGGCAATGGTTTGCACCTTTGTGCAAGTAGGGACACTTCTTCACAGTCAGGGTAAGGGTGATACACTTCTGAAGTAAACCCTGCTCATCCCCCTTGGTAGATTGGCACAAGCAGACAGGCTTATCTCAAAGGCAGTGTGTAAAGCATTTGTGTATGCATACAGTAACACAGTGAAAACACTACAAATGGACACCACACCAGTTTAGAAAAATAAGCAAAACTTTATCTAAACCAATAAGACCAAAAATAACACAAATCCAACATACAATTTTGTAAGAATAGTTACTTTGCAAGATAACCTTTGCAAGAATAGCTGAAAAACACAGTTATTATGAGTCGTGAGCTCTGTCTGGGGCTACCGCAATGCTGAAAAATGACAGAGTGTAATAGTTTCAACCAACCTCATTGGTACAGGCCAGCTAAAGCCTCACTAAACTCGTAGACAGTATCTTTCTCGTTGCGACCAATCGTGTTGGTACGAGTGAGTCGTGGAAACCGCCGCAGTTGTGTTTTGAAGTTGAAGCAGTACAGCCTGTGGTGCCCTCACAGTGCGGTGCAGGCAGCACAGCAGCTTGGTGATGGTCATCCAAATGCATTGGTGAGGCCAAGGCTTACGAAGTGGAGGGAGGCGTTGCTCGATGCAATGCTGACAGGTGCTCCTCCCTCTTCATGACCAGACAAGTCAACGCGGTCTCCTCGTCGTGCTTCAACATCCTGCGCATGCTACGTAAGATCTTCCGGTGGATCCCCACCGAGACCAGGAAGACGGTCACCCAGGCCCTCGTCACCAGCCGTCTGGACTACGGCAACACCCTCTACGCCGGAACCACCGCCAAACTCCAGAAGAGACTCCAGCGGATCCAGAACGCCTCAGCACGACTCATCCTGGACATCCCCCGTCGCAGCCACATCTCCGGACACCTGAGGGATCTGCATTGGCTCCCGGTCAACAAGAGAATCACCTTCCGTCTCCTCACCCACACACACAAAGCCCTACACAGCCAAGGCCCAGGATACCTCAACAGCCGCCTCAACTTCTACGCTCCCAAACGCCAGCTTCGATCGACCAGCCACGCCCTCGCCGCCGTCCCCCGCATCCGAAGAGCCACCACAGGAGGACCGTCCTTCTCCTACCTGGCCGCCAAGACTTGGAACTCCCTCCCGACCTACCTCCGCCTGACCCAGGACCACCTCGCCTTCAGGAAGCAACTCAAGACCTGGTTGTTCAAGCAGTAGCAGATCCCCCCCCCCCCAGCGCCTTGAGACCCTCTGGGTAAGTAGTGCGCTATATAAATGCAATGATTGATTGATTGATTGATTGATTGACAGGTCACGGTACAGGCGGGGGAGCCGGCCGAAGTTCGGGTCAGGCAGTAACGGTGTCTGTGACGTCTGGGCAGAGTGAAGCGAGGTGGTATGAAGTGTGGTGCCCACAGGATGCAGAGCAAGCAACGGCTCGGTGACGGTTGCCCAGCAGCATAGGTGAGACCAAGGATGCAGGCTGAAGTGCGGCGATGCCTTCTGCAGTGCCTTTAAGACACAGAACCAGTGATGGACTCTGCAACAGAGTCAGCTGCTCTTTTCGTTTGCTGCGACTGAAACCAGTGGTTCCAGAGCTGGTGCCCAAAAGGATGGTGAAGTCTTTGCTGTTTCTGATAGTTCTTGAACAGGGGCACACTCTACCTCAAGCCTTTGGAGATACTTTGTTAAGCAGTATACACACCCAGTTCCTTTCCTTTGCAGAAACAGCTACTACAGGCCAACCCCAGACCGCACAGAGCAAAGGGGCAGTACTTCTCCAGCTTCTTCCAGCTTGCCTGCGTGGCAGAGGTTCCTCTTGAATTTCAAAAGTGATCTAAAGTTCAGGGGTCTGGGCCCCAACATTTATAGTTCATTTCTCTTTGTTCTCTGGTGTCAGAGAGACTCTGTGCTTAGTCAAATCTAGTTCTGTCCTTTCTGGTGCAGCATCCCGACAGGAGGTGCAAGCAGCATTGTCCAAGGCAGACCAGGCCCATTCAGGTGCAAAGGAAATCATACCCCCCCTTTTCTAAATGCAGCCCAGGTCTACTCAGCCCAGCTCTGACTCGCCCAGGAAAGGCAGGACACACCTCACCCAACTAAGTGGCTGTCGGAACAGAATGCACATCCCCAGCCTGTGTCACTCCAAAGCCATACAGTCAATCCACAAACCTAGCAGATGTCCACTGGATGGCTGAGCAAGAAAATACCTACTTTCTAAAAGAGGTATTTTCAAACCCTGGATATAAAAATCATTCTTACTAAAAGATGATTCTTTATATTCTGAGTTCAGGCATACCAAACTCCACTTTCCTATATTGTTCCCATGGGCAGTTATACTTATAAGATGTAAACTCCACATTCTATCCTATGGAACAGATCGCCTTTCAATTGTGAAAAACACAATTGGCAGTATCTCAAAGGGAGAAGAGTTGGCCTAACGTCTAGGGCATCCTCCAAAACGTGGTATCATGTGTAGAATTACAGCGCCTCTAGGTAGAATCACACAAGTTAATTAGGGTTTAGAACGTTTATATGAACGGTGCTGTAGGGTGTGGAGAACCACAAAACTCCACAAATCCGAGCCTAAACTCTGTGCACAATATACTTCACTCCCCAGCACACGTCAGATTGCAAACTGGTTTCCCTATTGTGATTGAGAAAAAATTGTTATATCATCATCATACAACAAAAATTAAGAGCAATTTCGTCTGGTTCTTTTACCCGGTTTTATTTTCATAGTCTTGTATATTAGTTGCCAACAGCTACAGCCAACGCGCGTTTCATCACTTAAGGGACGTAGTCCTGCGACTTCCTCAATGCTGTAGAGATATAAACATACAAGATACTATGTACTTAATGTATTACGACCTTTTACACGTACTATACAGAGTGCATATGTAACGTCATAAAGTACAAAGAATCCACACAAGGTTAAGCCAACCCGATTATAGTTTCAGTATATGTTTTAACGGGATAATTCATAAATTATGTACAGAAACATGATAGGAGAACCCGAATTTGATGGAGAGTTAGAATAAACGCAACAGTCTCCAAAACCATCTAATACAAGGTAAGTGCAACCTTAATACCCAGGAGTACACTGGTGTGTGTGGTATTGTTAGCGTCATGAATTTGGTACTTGGCCTCTAATGTGAGTGGTGCTCAGTGGATACCACATATATTACGATCAATATCACATCCCTTTTGCCAATTCTAAGTGGAGAAGTGAATATGGTGAAAACTATGCCTGGTCGGTAAATTCTGTTCCGTTCGTGGAATTTGTGAAATTTCGTGTTCCACGGAGAACGCAAAATTGCCCAAAATTCTGCGTTCCGCGAGCATGCAAAATGTTTAGCTTGTTCGCGTTCTCAAAATGCGTGTTCGCGAGATATTTCTCCCCGAGCACGCAAACTGCAATTGCGAACAGGAAAAAAGCATCGGGAACAAGCAATTCCGCATGTTCGTGGAATTTCTGAGTGTTCGCTGAGATTTTTTACCGTTTTGCAGAGATATGCATAATGTGATTCCGCAAATTCCGCCCACCCCTAGTGAAAACACCGTCACGCATAGTATCCGCAAAAAGTACGTCCGAAATAAATACTTAAAACCTTCAAATCTGTGAATTCTGTAACACATAAGAAAAAAAAACACAAGTGTACAATACACTTTTAATCACCTGCTCATAAGTGCTATCTATAAGACAATTCAATATGTCCACTCTATGTTTGAAATTTAGACACCTACTTGAAATGTGGTGATACGTCCGACCCACATTGGGGTACCGAACTGTGCGACGTGTCCACAATAATCAGTCAAATGCAAAAGTCTCCTTGCCAACTCAAATTCTGGTTTCTGCGAAATCCAATGGCAATATATTCTCATAAAAACAGAGACCATCTACTCCTTCATGTGGTTCTGTCACGTCCCCACTTACATAAGTGTCACGCCTCTTCCGGCATATGCCCATTTCCGAGCTAATCGAGTGCTAACAACTCCCTTGTGATCAACTATAAGCTATTTTGTGTGTGAAAGCACCATCAAAATCATTTATTACTCAATCGGAAATAGTGATGCAAAGACCTCTGTTAAAGTCCTGGTTTGTGACAGCATAAATACCACTAAAACAATCTACTATCATTAGAAGTATACAATCTGATCCCATATCCGAGCTTGCTGCCCTACTAAACGCCCCTAAGCTGTCCAAAAGCCAAATCAGCCCATCTGCCTGCTCACAGTCTTACCTCCGTGTATTCTTTATCCGACATCACGCCCCACCTGTCTTTCACCGTGTGTGGTGACAAGCTCCCGAATACCGGTGCCGGCTGCCTCTATAAAGACCCGCTATCTCTTTGCATTGAATGAGCGCACGTCATTGCGTCCTCTCCCGGTCTTGGAAACTAACAATGGACTAACAAAATAGCCATCAATGGCCGCTATCTTGTAATGTGCATTAGTTGACGTGGGCAACTATTGTCTATCGTTCTGCTGCTGTCACATGCACCATATATAGATTTTGCCCGTTAAGCGACGAAACACGTGTTGGCTGTAGCTGTTGGCAACTGATATACAAGACCAGGAAAATAAAACCCAGAAAAAGAACCAGACGAAATTGCTCTTATTTTTTGTTGTATGATGATGATATAACAACTTGCTCTCAATCACAATAGGGAAACTAGTTTGCAATCTGACGTTTGCTGGGGAGTGAAGTATAATGGCTACGGCAGTCGACCTCGAAGCTGGGCAAATGGGTTTGAGCCTCAACAATGACGCTGAGCATCCTGTGATTCTGGGCAAAACACTTAATCTCCTGGTGCGTAACAAAAATGAATGTGTCCTCATGTAAAGCAACTGGTGCTATGTAAAGCTCTCTGATACCCAATTTAGGTAACACATCAAGGCATGTCCTACCTTTCACAACAAGTGCACCCTGCCCACAGGGGTACATTGGGCCTACCTTAGGGCTACTAACATCTAAGAAAAGGGAAGGTTAGGCCCTGGCAACACTTGCCAGGTCGATATGACAGTCCTAGACTGCCCACAGACAATGCAATGGCAAACCTGAGACCCTTTTACAAGGCGGCTTGTGAGGTTGGCACAATAAGTGCTGCAAGCCCACTAGCAGCATTTGGTTTACAGGCCCTGGGCACACACAGTGCACTGTACTAGGGACATAACAGTAAACCAAATAAGCCAATTATGGAAACACTAATCCATGACAAGAATTTACAGAGGGACCACTTGCACTTTGGCACTGAACAGCAGAGGCAATGTGCTCAAAGCATCTAGACCAGCAAAAACAAAGTCTAACACACAGTAAAAACACAGGAGGTAAAGGCAAAAATACAGAGGAGAACCACGCAAATGATGCTCTAACAGGCATCATACATGAAGAAAAAACGTCTGGATTTAACATATACAGGGAACTCTCGATTGAATGATTCCCCTTCTCATTTGTCCCAGTGCTCTACAGCTTTTATGGATATTTTCCTACTCATGAAGCGGACCATTTTTTGATCCATCATAATATTTTACAATTGATCTATAATATCTATGAACAGACACTAATATCATCAAGAGATATTATTTTGGGTCAAATCTCTTCTAAATGTGTAACCGGACAAGTATATCCATAACATAACTGTGTTTTTCTTTTCAAAGACTTTAGTTACACACATTTTAAAATGTAGCAAGCCTTTTACAAAATGGGCACTGAAATATCTTTACTCCCATGTTGTCTTAGAAATTCATTAAATGACCTTGAGCAACGACCCATGTCCCGATATGTTTTACCAGCACAGTTAAAAACTCAATCAGGAAATTATACAGTGATCAAAATGGGTGCAAGACACGTTTTTGAAACATCTTCAGTTCCAGTGTAAGAGAAAGATGGAGATGATGCTTCCTGTTCGTGGCTCTCAAGGGTCCTAAATTCCACCTAATGCTTTTAAATGGGGAGATATTATTTCCAAGTAGTATGTTTTAGTTGTTATGGGTTTAACACCAAACTCTCTTCAAGTACCTTTAACAAGAGCGGTTTTAGGCACATTATGGAATCTACATCCCGATTATCCCGAACAAAAGAAATGACAAGCACGCCCCATTGTTATGAAAATGGGGATTGGAACCACATTTGGCATTAACTGACAGAAGATTCAATGGCCAACCTCTAGAAAACGTTTCATGGCAACATGGAACTACAACATTGTATAGTATTATTATTTTATATATTATTGTGATTTAAAATTACTGTCTAGAATTAAGCTAAGTGAGAACTTATTATCATCGGATAATTATTGAAATTTGCAAACAAGATGCATCATTAAAAGCTGATACTAATTGTAGTGGTGAGATAAGGTCTCACACAAATTGAATTTATACTATAAGGAAAGTCGCTGATGGGGAGATAAGGCTACAAATACAACTTGCTGTGGCTTCTCAGTAGAAAATATAAATATGCCTTCATTTAACAGTCTTGTTTCTTTTTTGCAAAATATATTAATACAGCCAAACACTATAAGAAAATCCTCTTTTATATTTAATAACATGTCCTGGAAGAAAATCTGGTGCGCTAAAGTGATAACACAGCAACATAAGGAATCTTAAATTGCTAAATATAAAGGACAATTCAAACTGTTCTTACTTCTAAAAATACAAAAACATTCTGGTGTATTATTTAAAAAAAACATTCCACTTGATGAAGAGCACTGGCAGGTGCACATGAAAAAGCTACACACAGTTACCAGGGAGTTGAGTGGCCCGCTTCTTACACTAGTGTTCGTTGTGCGTGCCAGTGTATAATTTTACTGATGCACTCATTGGATGAAGACACCACAATAACCATGTTAAAGTGGATTGGGTCCTGTAGAAAAATAAAATCTGATAGTGAAAAGAGAAAGTCAATGAGATAAATGTCATCCCGATTAACACATCACTTTCAAAGCAACGTCCAGGACTGATGAAGACAATGCCCAAAACGTATGTGAGGCAATATGACTTACAAAAGAAGGAAATTGTAAATTAGCAGAGGAAGGCATGTCAGAAAATAGAAATATTCTGGAGGGTCATAGAATGTAAGAAAATGAGTACGGGAAGAAAGAGAAGTAAAATATCTAACAACAAATAGAGAGAAATGTGAGAAGCTATAAAGGAAATTAGGCGAAAAGAAAGAGAATACATAGAATCAAATCCTTAATACGTACTGTCCACTAAAACCTATAACATTGTGCAATGCTTTTTAAATGAACACTGTGATATTACGTGAAATACATGTATAAATGAACGTCACTGAGAAAGAAGCATTTGAGAAAATGAGTAGGATTTCGCACAATCACAGCAAGGACAACATTAGGTTATTGTAGATGAGGAACAACATTATATTGTACAAAGTATTGGCAAACAACATTTATTTTAGGTACCTGTCATACCGCAAAGACATGGGGCTAATTTACAAGCTCTCAGCGCCCACAGAATTTCACTTTTAATGACTCTCCGGTTGTGCACACTGCAGAGCCAATTCTAGGAGGCCACATAAAGCCCCCCTGCGTGATTCTTCATGACCTCGTAGCTATGGCCTGAGGCAAAGCAGTGCAAGTTACTGCGCTGCCTTACACTGCAATAGGGTGGCATGCCATGGGCGTTGCAGTGGGTGTTCCCGCATAACACCCATGGCATTTGACGCATTCCAAGGTTTACAACATGCTGTAAACCTGGGAAAGCGTCAAAAAGCTACGTCTACACCAGGGATGGCGTAACAATTGTTTTTGTGATGGAAGGTGTCTCTTCCTGCACAAAAGCAATCTCATTTAATTGCAGGCATCGTTGCATCATGGTGCAAGGGTGCCTATGTTGGCGCTAGGCAGCCATTTGGAAAGGGGCGACCACTCGGTCCCCCCGCACGTATGGCAGAGTACCACGATCCCCCCGGGAAGCCATCTTGGGCGGGAGGCGTGTCTCGGCTGGTATGCCCGAAGCGGCATAGCCGGGGCGCGCTTTTTCCCGCCCTAGAGTAGGCTGGCCTAGACACTGACGCGGCTGGCCACGCCCTCGGGGCAGGCAGGGGCGGGTTTACGCCCGCCCTGAAGACGGATAAAAGGGGACGCAAGACCGGAAGGCATCCTCTTGTTCCTGTGCTCTGAAGCTGCACCTCCTCGCTGCACGTGAGCTCGAGACGGAACGAAGAGCCAATTTTGAACGTTGTAATCCTTCTTTTTGTCTTACAGATACTCTGTCGGAGAAATGCCCAAGAAAGGCGGAAAGAGAATGACGACTGAACAGATGCTCCGGGTCCTCATGAAGGAGATGACCGAGCTGAAGAAGCGGGTGGCGGAGAGAGAGGGGGAAGGGGGGCCGGAACGTCCTTCGGCTGGAGCAGTCCCAGGAGGGAGAGCCAAGAGGCCAAGGAGGGGACCAGCTGGGGGAGACGTCCCGGTTCCCCGTACCCCGCTTGAAGCGCCAACCCCAGTACCCGTGGAGGGGAATCCGATTCCCGTGGTGGTCACCCCGGTGTCCAATGAGGATATGCCGCCCGAGCTGGCAGCACAACTTGCAGCGTGGTTGGGCGAAGGTAGTGAGGGCGCCACGGCTGTCGACGCGCAGGCGCGGATGAAGCAACTGCGTGAGAAACGGGAGGCAGCCAAGGTGTCCGCGCCGGCTGCAGTAGTTGACAAGCCACAAGGGACGATTACGACCGCAGAGGCAGCGTCCGGTGCAGGTAAGCGGCCATTGCCGATTGCGAGGGATGAGTCAGCACCCTCTCGTAGAGAAAGGTTGGGTCAACATGTGCCTTTGGCAATTAAAGAGAAGATTTGGGCGGGGGAATATGTGAACATCTTCTCGTTGCTTGTTGATCATTATGAGGTGGAGCCTGTTAAGGGCCAGAAAGACCTCATGCATCCGAGTGTTTGGCGCGCAAAAATGGCCGCCTTTAAAGTGAATGAGAATATTGGCAATTGGGGCAAAGCATGGGGGATCTTTACGTCGATCTTAGGGGAACGTAGGCCCGAGTTACTTTCCGAGTTGCCGACCTATCAGTCGCGAATCATGGGGTACTCGACATCACACCAGGGTAACCATTGGTTCTGCTACGATAATCTTTTTAGAAAGGCTAAAGAGCATAATAGAAACTTAACCTGGGATTGTTACGATTCTTTGACATGGGATAAAATGAAGGAGACAGGTATGTTGAAAATGCCATTGGTAGGGGGTAATGTTGGCGAATCCTCCCGCCAATATGCGGGGACGCCCTTTCGATCAGGTACGAGTACCGACGATCACTCGAGACCTGCCAGCAATGCAGGGAAAAGGGGGTTCTGCTGGAATTTCAACAGAGGTAAATGTACTAGGCCTCAGGGATCGTGTAAATTTAGACATGAATGTAGTGGGTGCGGGTCGTCCCATCCTGAGTCCACGTGCAGAGCCAAAACGGGTGATAACGGGGGTAGAGGAGGCGCCAAACAGGTCTAACATAGTCCGAGGGGCGCCTTTACCTACCCCGATTGATACCTTGGCAATGATTCCCTGGCTCAGTGAATACCCGGATCGTACTTCTGCTGGGGTGCTGCGGAACGGGTTCTCGTATGGTTTCCGCATCCCAGTAGGGGACTTTCAGGGTGTGGAGAAGTGTAAAAATCAACTTTCGGTCCTACAGCATACGACCGTGGTACAGGAGAAGATCCGGAAAGAGGTTACTCGAGGTCGGGTTGCCGGCCCGTTTAGTGTACCCCCGGTGCAGAGTTTTGTTTGTTCTCCTTTAGGGGTGGTCCCCAAGAAGGACCCGGGTGAGTTCCGACTGATTCATAATTTATCAGCTCCACGTGGTCTTTCTGTAAACGATGCAATAGACCCAGAATTGTGTTCAGTGCGGTACGCATCTTTCGATGAGGCCGTAGCCATTTTGAATCGCCTGGGGCCCGGGGCGCTGATGGCGAAGTCGGATATCGAGTCAGCGTTCCGGTTGCTCCCGGTACACCCAGACGATCAGCGTCTCCTAGGTTTCACGTTTCAGGGTCATTATTACATGGATAGGTGTATGCCGATGGGGTGCTCTATATCTTGTGCCTATTTCGAGAAATTCAGTAGTTTTCTACAATGGGTCTTCACAAAGAGGACGGATTTCCAACATGTAATGCATTACCTTGATGACTTTCTGTTCCTTGGGGCAGCCGGGGATCTCGAATGTGGCCAGGCCTTGGCCGAATTTTGTGTATTAATGAAGCAGTTTGGTGTGCCATTGGCACCGGGTAAGACGGTGGGTCCTGCGACTTGCCTCGAGTTTCTGGGGATCGAGTTAGACTCCAGTGGAGGTTGTTTTCGTTTACCAGCTGACAAAGTGGGGAAGTTCAGGGCAGCCCTGCAAATGTGTATAAATGGATCTAAAGTTACGCTGCATCAGTTACAGCAGTTGGTGGGACAGTTGAACTTTGCCCTGAGGGTTATACCGATGGCCCGCCCCTTTTCCCGTTCAATTGCCCAAGCTATGGTCGGCCTAAAGGAGGGTCATCATCGCACGAGACTATCGGCTGAGGTCCGCCAGGACATGCGCATTTGGTTAGCATTCCTGGCGGATTTTAATGGTCGAGTCGTCTGGAACAAACCGGCCGTGTCCTCTGAAGAGCTGGGGCTATGGACAGATTCGGCAGGTAGCATAGGTTTTGGTGCCATCTTCGGCACAAAATGGTCGGCACAAAGATGGCCGGCATGGTGGCATGACAATGGACTGACAAGTAATATTGCTTTCTTGGAACTTTTCCCCATTTTGGTGGCCCTGAGAACCTGGCCCGAAGGGTTCAAAGATCACTCTGTGGTATTTTGGTCTGACAATATGACCGTGGTCGAGTGCATCAATAGCCAGGCAGCACGATGTAAACTGATTTTAAGACTGCTCAAAGAAATTGTTTTACTGTGTATGCAACTGAATGTGCTATTCAGAGCTAAACATGTCCCGGGGGTACTGAATCAGGCAGCTGATGCACTGTCTCGTTTTCATATGCAGGCTTTCTCGGGTTTCCTTCCCACAGCGGACCCAGAGCCGGCACCCTTTCCCGAAGCTCTCTGGTCTCTCGGTGCCCCGAACTTCGTCACCTCGTGGGAGAGAGCCTAGCACCAAGGACAAGGAAGGCATATGAAGGGGCGTTTCGGTCCTATTTAGCCTTTTTGGGGACTGATGGAGAGGGGCTTTGGGGCCACGAGGAATGGGTAGTGAATTTTCTGATGTCCTTACGTAGGGCTGGGAAATCGGTGGCTACGGCCCAGAGGCATCGTGCTGCCATTTCCTTTGTTGCCAGGGCTCATGGTATCCAGGACCCGACAGCGTCTTTCGTTGTACAGAAAGCGCTGCGTGGGTGGCAACGCCTTGAGGATCGCAGAGTAGATGAGAGGCGCCCGATAGGTTTGGATAGGTTGGCCCAGTTGTTGGCCACACTCCCTGCCACATGTTCATCTCAGTTTGAGACGGTGTTGTTCCGAGCCGCTTTTACGCTGGCATTTCATGGAGCGATGCGGGTAAGCGAACTGGTGGCGAGGAACAAACGGGATGTGACAGGGGGTTTGTGCCGGGAACACGTTCAGGTCAGAGGAGAGACAATGACTGTCTCCTTTGTCAGGTCCAAGACCGATCAAGATGGGATGGGTGACTGTATAATCATACCCAGGATTCCCGGGTCCTCCATGTGTCCAGTAAAGTGTTTAGAAAACTACCTAGCACGAAGGGTGGCATCATGGGGGGGGACCTTGTTGAGACACGCGGACGCCACCCCACTGACGAGATTTCAGTTTCAGCGGGTGCTTGCGATGTCACTTGCCGCTGCGGGCTTGAACCCGGGCGAGTTTGGGACCCACTCCTTTCGGATAGGGGCTGCTACGGAAGCTACAGCCAGGGGTCTTAATGTTGAACAAGTGAAACGAGTGGGGCGTTGGTCCTCCAAGTGTTATAAGAGGTATGTGCGGTTGCACATGTTGTGAAGCTGTAATGATGTACTCACGCTTCTTGTCTTTGTTTGGTTTTCAGTTGCGCAAGCCTACGAGGCGGGGCGGACTATGCAGTCGACCCAACACCGGGCCAGCGGTCAGACATCACCGGCTGTGAAGAAGGAGGTGTGGGTCGTGGGCCACTCATACGTGAGGCGTGCCACGGACGTATTCAAAGCAGGTGACATGATTCACGTAGCTGGGGAATACGGGTACAGGGTGTCCTTCTACGGAAGAGGCGGGCTCTGTATTGACCAGTTTCAAGCATTTTTCGAGGGTTTGTTAGGGCGGACGAGGTCACCGCCGTCTATAATCATAGTGCATCTAGGGGGCAACGATTTGGTCACCACCGGTAGACGACTTCTCCTGGAGGCAATGCTTTCCACTGTAAGTTGGTTGGCGAGGAGAGTTCCGGGGTGCACAATTGCGTGGTCCCATATGATCCCACGAAAGGTGTGGCGAGGGGCTATTTCTGTTCCTGCTTTGAATCACTCTGTGAAGAAGCTTAATAACAAAGTGAGTAGGTTGTTCCGTTCCAGGACATTGCATTCTATTTCACATGGCTGTATTAATGATGACAGTATGTATTTGGGGGATGGTGTGCATTTGTCTCGGGTGGGGAATGAGTTACTCATAGGAGACTTCTTAGCATGGTTAAAAACGTTAAAACATGACCTTTAGGTAGGAGCTTTGTGGGGGGTCCGGATAGCCGGTCAACTATCCGGCCTGTGGCGGTAAGGTCATGATCGGTGAGCACTAATTGGAAGATCCCTATGAGTGGGCGTCACCCAACACGGATGGGAGCGCTCGGGAGAGGTGGCCATTGGCCCCTCAACGGGGAGGCGGTCCCTTCTAAGGATGGGTCACCGAAAGAAAAGGAAAGGCGGTCAAGGCCCCTTCCTGTGTAGGAGGGGTTACAGCCCCCTCCTTGGGAATTTCCCGGGGCCAGTGACGTCTGCGACGGCAGATGTGGTAAGTTGTGCGGGGTTTGGGGGGGGGTCTACGCTACCTTCTAGATACCTCACACGAGTCCTCGAACGACCTTTAAGTGGCGTCGAGTTTTATTGGTGCCCCCGTCAAGTCAAAGGGAAATTGGTAGTTGCACTTGAGGTACGCCTCAGTGCTGTCGCCCCTCACAAGTGGGGGGGGTATTTCTGGTTAGGGATCTTGACACCGGTTACGACCTTGCCGTTGGCCCTTAAACGTTAGGATGTACAATTTCATAATTTCAAGTAAATGTGTGTAGGATGTTAGTTCGGCTAGGAGAACCTCTGTATTAGAGAATCTGTTAAGGTTAGCCAAACATCGCAATGTGGTAATGAAATTGTACATAATATAAAATGTTGATTTAATGTGTTAATTTTGTTTTAATAAATACGGCCGGGAGGGTTACTCCCTCCCTCTTCCAAAAACTTCAAGAACTGTTTCCGGTTTCCCTCCTTTGGGGATTGTGTTGAGAGGGGGTGGCGGGTATCTCAGCCATATGGAAAGGGGTGACCACTCGGTCCCCCCGCACGTATGGCAGAGTACCACGATCCCCCCGGGAAGCCATCTTGGGCGGGAGGCGTGTCTCGGCTGGTATGCCCGAAGCGGCGTAGCCGGGGCGCGCTTTTTCCCGCCCTAGAGTGGGCTGGCCTAGACACTGACGCGGCTGGCCACGCCCTCGGGGCAGGCAGGGGCGGGTTTACGCCCGCCCTGAAGACGGATAAAAGGGGACGCAAGACCGGAAGGCATCCTCTTGTTCCTGTGCTCTGAAGCTGCACCTCCTCGCTGCACGTGAGCTTGAGACGGAACGAAGAGCCAATTTTGAACCCACCCACCAGCCCCTGATGACAGCAAGTGGTTTTGAATAAAATTGATGGATAACTCTGATTTTCGTTTACAGGTTGTGGTATTATCGTGATGATTTTGAGTATGTAATAAAGAATGTCGATTTGTGTTACGTTTTGCAAATAAAGAAATTCTGCTTTAGTGTTCATTGGTAAGCATGCTTTTAATGAAAGTATAGTTGCTACTGTAATTTTAGTTTAGTCATTTAGTTAGCATTGTCGTATTTATTTTGGTCGGGCGGTAAGGTCATGATCGGTGAGCACTAATTGGAAGATCCCTATGAGTGGGCGTCACCCAACACGGATGGGAGCGCTCGGGAGAGGTGGCCATTGGCCCCTCAACGGGGAGGCGGTCCCTTCTAAGGATGGGTCGCCGAAAGAAAAGGAAAGGCGGTCAAGGCCCCTTCCTGTGTAGGAGGGGTTACAGCCCCCTCCTTGGGAATTTCCCGGGGCCAGTGACGTCTGCGACGGCAGATGTGGTAAGTTGTGCGGGGTTTGGGGGGGGGTCTACGCTACCTTCTAGATACCTCACACGAGTCCTCGAACGACCTTTAAGTGGCGTCGAGTTTTATTGGTGCCCCCGTCAAGTCAAAGGGAAATTGGTAGTTGCACTTGAGGTACGCCTCAGTGCTGTCGCCCCTCACAAGTGGGGAGGGTATTTCTGGTTAGGGATCTTGACACCGGTTACGACCTTGCCGTTGGCCCTTAAACGTTAGGATGTACAATTTCATAATTTCAAGTAAATGTGTGTAGGATGTTAGTTCGGCTAGGAGAACCTCTGTATTAGAGAATCTGTTAAGGTTAGCCAAACATCGCAATGTGGTAATGAAATTGTACATAATATAAAATGTTGATTTAATGTGTTAATT
Source organism: Lissotriton vulgaris (assembly GCF_964263255.1). Taxonomy (NCBI): domain Eukaryota; kingdom Metazoa; phylum Chordata; class Amphibia; order Caudata; family Salamandridae; genus Lissotriton; species Lissotriton vulgaris. The sequence continues at coordinate 454,921,992 of NC_141691.1, forward strand.
TTGTTTTAATAAATACGGCCGGGAGGGTTACTCCCTCCCTCTTCCAAAAACTTCAAGAACTGTTTCCGGTTTCCCTCCTTTGGGGATTGTGTTGAGAGGGGGTGGCGGGTATCTCAGCCATATGTACACCAGCGCAGTTAAGAGGACAGGAATATCTCATAAATAAGGCACATTTGTGCCCTTTTCTTTTGATGCAGGGTAGTTCAGCAAATTGACGGGCAGCGCTGCCCTGCATCAAATTGTAGTAAATAAACTCTTTAGTGTATGACTTAAGACCATATACAAATTTAGCCTAGATAACATCTTCATTTTAATCAGAAAAGAAAGAGCTGATTACCTGCTTGATATGAAAAGGAAGAAAAAAGCAAGTAGGATATGCCTCTTGTATGTTTTGTTTCAAGGGTCACAGCCATCTTTGCAATTAGGAATAAGGTACATGGTTCTAATATTGATGGCATACTCTGTAGATGAAAATATAAATGTAAACAGGCCTGCCATTGAAGACTATATGAAAACAATGAGTTCATCGGAAGGATTGGGTGACCTTCAACTCAATTTGCGTCAAACTGAAGGCCTTGAAAGTCACATCCATGCTATATTTTAAAGATATATGCTAATTCTCTATACAATAACAGTAAATGGGGATACTAAAGGAAGTTTATTTTTCCTCAAAAATGTTAAAGCCATCCTAAACCAGTTTAGGTCAATGATGGATATTCTCTGGCTCTCAAGCCCTCTTCAACATTGTTGCTCCCTTACTAAATCTTTGGTATACAAGCACTATTCGATAAATACATACATAGCTACTCGGCTGTAAGGAAGACGTTCTCTCATCCATTAGGAGTAAATATTAATAATGATAATAATAGTAATAATAATAATAACCATTGATTAGATTGATTCAGCTAAAAAAGAACAAAAAACAACTTCATATCAATTAAAACTATGGCATTTCAAAACAATGACCTCCAAGCAGCAGCTGCGGTTTAACAGGGTGTTGCATATAACAAGAAATGGGAGTCAAACTAATAGATTTTCCTTAGCCCTTAAGATCGTGAGCCAACTTTGTGACTGAGAAAAGGGACAAAATATCTCCATTGAGAAATACTCATTGGATAGAATCATATAGAGATGCAACAAAACTGCCAGAGCGACGTGTGTTTATTGTACACTGCTTAAAATGACAAGTGTTATCTTTGTGATTATGCCATCTGCACACATTTGCGGGGTTGTTGCTTAATAGCATGGTTGCCCTTTGGGACATGTTCCCTGTAACATGAGCCAAATCACTGCGCTAAACATCAGAGACATTGTTATCCTATCTTTTTTTTTAAATATTTTTTATTTTATTTTCACCTGGTATAAAACTGCAAAACATTCGACATAATTTCCATTCATCAAGTAAATACAAAATTAAACATGAATGAATCAGTTATTTCGCTTTGTCAATTAAAGTGACTTAACATAAGATCTTAAAAAAAAAAACACAGTTAGACATATAATGGTCTTGGGTGTATCAATTCATTTCTAGGTACCCCCAAATTTTCTCAAATTTCTTTAGCGATCGGACACCCCTGAGTTCTGCCAGCGTACATTCCATAATTTTGATTTCATTAACCAGATACCACCATTCCAAAGCGTTGGGGGTTGATCCAGGCCCTGGCTAAAGTTAATTTGGCACAGGAAAATAAGATTGATAGCAGTACATAATGTGGTTGACTTGTCAAATGTGGGCCTAGTATTACCATGGGTGCTGTTATTGGTGAGCTAAGAATATTTTTTGTGGTTAGGATCTTTCCCACTTCTTCCCAGAATTTCCCTTATTTCGGACATGAGAATAACATACGGAAAAGATCTGCCGCATACTCGTCACATTTCGGGCATTTAGTTTTTTCTCTCATGATGTTGTTCGAGGACCATTTAGAAAATCTTTCTGGGGTATAATATAGCATGTATATAGTTCTATATTGTTGTAATCGTAAGCTGAATGATCTTACATAGTCATGAATGTTAGTGTAAGATTTACTTATTTGTTTTCCTGTTAAATTAGTTCCGAGCTTTAGATTCCATTTATTAGCTAGTGTATCATTGTCGTCAGATCTTAAAACTATAAAGAATTTATATGCCGAGCTAATTATTGATTTCTCTTTTTTAGAGTTTAAAAGGTCCCAAATACCTCCGCTCGACAAGGGGTTAATTCTATTCTTCCGCACTAAAAAGTCATATATTTGCATATATTTAAATCTGTGTGTATCAGACAATCCATATAATTGCTTTAAAGTAAGAAAATCCAGTATGCCTTGAGAGTTATATAAATCGCCCAGAAACATAATTCCTTTCAGTTGCCACCTACGAAATTCCCCGTCGCTAAATATACTAGGCAGCCCGGGTTTGTCCCATAGAATTATTTGTGAGTGGAATATAGTGGTTTTACAGTGAATAAGTATATCCTTCCATATTCTTACTATGTCTCATGCGATCTTTAATTTAACCCTTTTGTAGAAGTTAGGATCTGTAATACGAAGAAAAAATTGTTTAGCATCTCCCTTTAGTGATAAATGATGATAGAAAAGTAGGTACTCTTCATTTAGTAGTGATCGAATGCGTCTTATAAAAGAAGCCCAGAAGTATAATTTCATGTCAGGAAAGTTAAGACCACCAGATCCTATTTGATTTTTCAGCATTTTTAGCGATCTCCTAGCCTTCTTATACCCCCAGATAAAGTTGCAGAAAATCCTATCTAATTGTTTAAAAAAAAGCCAATTCTGTGCCAAAGGAATTGTTCTAAATAAATACAAGTATTTAGGTATGATTTTCATTTTTATCAGATTTATTCTACCGATTAGATTTAATGGAAGTCGGTGCCATTTTTTTAAATTCGTAGTGGTAGTTTTCATTAAATTTTTATAATTGATGTTATTGAGTTCTTTGATATTTGAAGTAATTTTAATTCCGAGATATGTCGTGATCTTGCATATTTCAGGCACTGGTTGAGGGGGAACAAAGTTAGCTATTATTTGAGTTTTGTGAACATTTAATTTATAACCTGATACATTGCCAAATTTTAATGCTTCAAATTTGATAGCTCTTAGAGAATCAGTTGTTTCGATCGAGTATATAGCGATGTCATCCGCATACGCAGTAATTTTTAAGCTTTGACTGCTAGTCTTAAAGGGTATTATTCCTGCCTGGGTATCCAAAGCTTTTAAAATGGTTCTAATGAAAGGGCAAACAATAAAGGTGATAGGGGACACCCTTGACGTGTACCCCTCTTGATTGGAAAACAATGTGACGTGAGACCGCCATAGCTAGTGTATGCTATTGGATTGTCATAAAGTGCCCGAATCCCATTTAAAAAATTTCCACCAAACCCCATTGATCCCATTACATGCCATAAATAGTCCCACCCCACCCGATCAAACGCCTTTTCGGCGTCGAGCATTATCATAGCCAGGGGGGTAGCCTCTATTTCTGCTATATCGAACGCAGTTATTGCCGTATTGACATGAGCTGATGTATCTCTCCCTGTTATAAACCCATGTTGCTGCGTGTTTACAATTTTAGGCATTAGTGGTGCTAGTCTTCTAGCCAGACATTTTGCGAAAATCTTTGCATCAACGTTAATCAGGGAGATTGGCCTATATGAGCCCATCTCCTCTTTAGGTTTACCCTTTTTATGAAAAAAAATGATTTTGGCTTTATTCCAAGAGTGGGGAGCTGACCCGGTTCTACCAATATAAGTGATTACTTCTAAAAGAAAGGGTGTTAGCTCATCCAAGCATGATTTGTAAATTTCCAGAGGAATGGTGTCCTCGCCAGCAGATTTTCCTAATGGCAGTGATTTTATGGCCTCCTTTAGTTCTTCATTAGTTATTTCTAAGGTCAGTTCCTCTGTCTCGTTTCTTGTTATCTTATTTGTTAAATTTTCTTTTAAATAGTTTTCAATTGTATAGTCGTTGGGCATGTTCTCTGGTGTATACAAAATTTCATAATATTTAGCAAATTGTTGAATTATATCATCTGGCTGATTGTATCTTTTATTATCAACCCCCGTGATTTGGGAGATCATAGACTCCGCTCTATCCTCTGCTCCTTTAAATGCAAAAATGTTTCCAATGTTGTCACCGCCTTCATATTGTGAAAAATTATATTTATGGATCTGTGCACTCCTTTTCTTTAAAAGAGTTTCTTTGGTTTTACATTTTAACTGGCTAAGGTTTGCACTGATATCCAGGGTTGGGAGATTATCTCTTAGAGCTTTTACAAGCGTTATCTCCTCGGCTACAATATCAGAAGTCAAAGTTAAATTATGATTACGTCTTTCATGATTCTGTTTCAAAACAAAGGTTTGTGTAAACCCTTGAATGCTGGCTTTACAAGTATCCCACACTGTTAAGCATGAGGCTGTGTTTCTGTTAAAAGTCAAGAATTCTGTTATGTGTTGTTTTAATTGTGAAATGAAAGTCATATCTGATATTAGATTCCTGGGGAAAGTGAAAGCTCTTGGAGGTTTATGTTTCAGGGACGTAGTAAATTCAATCATAATGGGATTGTGGTCAGATGTAATACGTGGGTACATTACCATATTTGTGGATCTCATCAGAGTGTCTGATATGAAAGCCATATCTAAACGTGAGCATAGCCTGTGGGGAGCTGAGTAAAATGTATAGCCTGGAGAGTTTGGGTATAGGGAGCCATACATCTTTAACATTATGTAATTTACATAGATCTAAAATAGATGCTCTATTTTTGGGCATTCGTTTATAATTACCCGGGCGTGTTGTATCCGTCTGGCAGTTCAGAATACAGTTAAAATCACCCATAATTATTACTTCTCCCTCCCAATCTAATAGCGCTATGTTTAGTTGTTCAAATATTCTGGGATCTTCTTTGTTAGGTCCATATACAACACATGCTACAAGCTTCACATTATCGAAACAAAGTTGGGCGATTGCCCACCTCCCCCATTTATCACCCTGTGTTTTAGTTATTTCTGCCTTGAACCTTTTGTCTTTTAGTATGGCAACCCCTCTTATAGAGGACGTAGCTGCAGAATTAATTATCATCTCAAAGCCCAGTTGACTTAACAGCTTCTTATCTTTGTCTATAATGTGAGTTTCTGACAAAAATACTAAATGAGGATTATATAATCTTAATTCTTCAGCCACTAAATGCCTCTTGCGTTTGTTGTTCAGCCCTGAAACATTCCATGCCAAACATCTAATGTTGTGCATCTCTAATGAGAAAGGTAATGTCAATATTCAGCATTATTATATGTAGTCAAAATAAAGAATACATTTTAGTAACAAAAGACTCTCATCAAGCTTTTCTACCAGGTTGAAAATATTTTTTTCTTTTCTTCCCCAACCCTCCCTCCACCTTCCCCCATCTCCCACACCCACCCCAAACTGCGAAGACCTACCCCCCCCCCTTACCTACTGCTGCCGCTAACAAGGCAGCGCCTGCGGCCGGAACCAAAGGGCCCCCCCCCTCCACCCGAAATGTCAACTAATGATATTGTTATTGCTTCATCAAGACTGGTGGCTAAATATGTTAACATAAAAAAACAAAAGTTAAGTACTTAGGTATTAGAAGTGTCCGTGCCCTAGCCTATAGCTTAAATTCAATTTCTACCCATCTAAAGTTTCTAAATCTCTTATGTAAAGACAACTGAAGTGCTCCTCGCTTTCTTTTCAATCTTTACTTTTGTTGGCTCTTATTGAGACTGGCCAAAAATTCCTGCGCCTCACAAACTTCGCTAAAGAAGTTTGTACGCCCGATCATAATTATTTTAAGTCGGGCAGGTTCTTGTAAATATGCTGAGCCTCCCAATTTATTGATTGGATCTATCAGTTTGCGCATTTCGCATCTTTTGTCTATTGTGGTTTTGCTAAGGTCTGACCGAGCGAAGATGGTAAGATTGTCAATAATTATTGGGGTATTAGGCTTAGCTTTTTGCCACCCAGCTTGTCGGAGCAGAAAGTTGCCGAAGTGCATCAAGATTGGGCGTGGGAATTTACTATTCTGACGTTTTTGGACAAGTGGAAGTCTGTGTGCTCTTTGCACTTGGGAGTCCCAGTCCCAATCTGAGAGATCCGGAAATGCTCGAGGTAGCAGTTTCACCAGAAAGGCCCTTGGGTCGGATCCCTCCAGCCCTTCCGGGATTCCATAAAGTTTGAGGTTGGATCTTCTTTGACGATTTTCCAGGTCCTCAACTTTCCCCTGAAGTTGAGTTAGTTCTGCATCGTGGCGCCCCACTGTGGCATCTAGCCGTTGTGTTCCTTCTTCTACTAAGACTGTACGTTGCTGAAGCTCTATTATCTCCTGTGTGATACCCTTTAGTATAGAGGCTATATCCGTTATGGAGGTTTGCAGTCTTATATTGTCATTTTTCAGCTGTTGATAATGTAACTGAGTTTGCATTGATATTTTCAACATATAGTTTGTTTAGGTCAATGTCCGTATCCACGGATATTGGTAGATCAGATGCCGTTGCCGCTAATAGAAGATCTTTTTCTTCTTCTGTAGTCTGCTCGATAAGAGCATGATTAGGAGTTTGCGGTACCTCGTTGTCTGTAGGACTGCCCCCAGAAAGCCTTAAAGTCATAGTCTTGACTAGCCCTTTGGCCTCGATCCACTTCCTTAGCGGACTTTTTTCACTGACCATTTTTTTTTAAATCAAAGGGGCTGTTCCTGTAGCCAGGCTAGACAAAGCTCTACCTCTCTTCTTGTAAGTTGTCGTAGCTTTACCTCTGCGTCTCTTCGGGGGTAGCCTACTCAGAGTCTTATCCATGGACTTATCCAGTTCCTCTTCTGTATCATAATCACAGTCTTCAGAGGAAAAATGTTCATCAGCCAGTTCCAAAGTTTGTCCCGAACCATGATTACTCACTGAACATGTAGCATGACTATCACATTCTTCTAGAGTGTCCTTGTCTTTATCCTTGTCTTTATCAATTGGGTCTTCCGTCCTCAAAGATATAGCCGAATCTGAAACTGACTTGGAGATATTAAATGATTGGGGACCCCCTTTTGCCGCCCCATTTACCTCCTTTACTCCTACTGTTATCTCAGTGCACATTAGTACCTCCCGAATCTCGCAATCTTCATTGAAAGTAGGAGATGTTGCCAGTTGAGTAGGCAAATCTGAGTCATCTTCATGATTTGTATTAAACAAGGTTGTGTTATTGTTAGAGCTTGCTACTGTTCTATCCTCATCCAAAGGAGCCTCAGCTTTAGCAATTTCATTAATATCTGCACCTTTTTGTGTTATTTTTTTAGGAACAGTTCCACAGTTAAATTGAGGAGGGCGCAGAATTGTCTTACCTGCCGCCTTCCTGTCGCTCCCCTTTAAAGTAGCTGCCGGGACCAGTGCTTCCAATGTTGCTGTCTCAGCGTTCACTGCCGTTTTTTCCGCCCCCCCCCGTCACTGTGTCTTCTGTAGCTGCCACGGCCATGGCAGATGATGTAGCAAGAGTTGGAGCGGGGGTTGAGGCTGGGGCTGGGGCTGGGGCTGGGGATACAGCTTCCGTATTATGCTTATGTACAGCAGCCGCTGCCGCGGCCGCAGTTGCAGCAGTTTTAGTATTCCGCGTAGTACGCGGAGGATGTTTAGGCGACATGTTTTCTGGCGGAGTAAATGCAAACCTCGCCTTAGCCAGACTCAGCAAATTGCTGCCAGATCGAGCGAGCCTGTTCCCCAGCCAGTCCCGCACTGCACGCCAGATACTCGAAGAAAGCCACAGCATCGGCAGAGGTATCCGTTAAGAACAGCGTGTAAAGTGTAGCGCTGCGGGCAATGAAAAAACGTTGTAGAGCTAATCCAGGTGGGCAAACCAGGGAAGTACGCTACTTCTGTGCTTCAAACTGCTTCAAGCTGCTCAGTTCCTTTTCGTTAGCCCCAGCCGTCTTTTTTCCTCACCGGTTCCCAGCCTGCCGCATCAACAGTTTACAAAATCGCGGATTATCTCCCATTCTTTACAGTCTTTGTAATCCTTAGAAAGCGCCTGTAAACCGCCTGTAAACCGCTGCTGACATCAGAGTGGAGGGAGAGAGCTCTCGGTCCGCCGCCAGCAGAGTCCTCACTCCGCCATCTTGGACTCTGCCGCCCCCTACATTGTTATCCTATCAGTCTCTTAAAGAAACAAAAGTGCAAATAGAAACTGCTACTTCTCAGCTAAAGTTGCATGGGAATAGGATATCATTGGAATGTCACACATGAGAAGAAATAACGAGAATTACCTGTAGAAAGAGACAATACAACAAGCATTTCATCATCATATAGGGCTGTAGTACAAAAACAAGAGACATGTGAAAGCAGCACAAATAAAAAATATAGCCAACAATTTCTTGATGTAGTTACATAACAACAAGAGTCATTAAAACACATGCTAGCAAGGTAGTTAGTAAAGGATAAATGCCAAGGGTAAACAATCATAGATGAAAGTGTGAATGAGACCCCCCCCACTATGTGTCAAATGGACAACGAAATCCAGGTCTTCCTCCTTCCTTATGACCTCACATATTACATCATCTCAAATGACATCTTAGATGACATCATCTACAGAGTTTCTGACACACCCACTCAAACTCCCTTGTAACTTTTCATACACCCACTCCAACTTCCGCACTACCATTCTCAAACCCATTCACACACCTATACCAGTACTTACACAGCCACTCATTTATTTATCGATTAACACACGCACATATACTGCATGTAGAAGTACAGAAATATCTGAAATGTGGTAACAGTGAGATATTCAAAACTGACAGAACACACTTTCAGTTTGAAGCACACACATCACTATTTACAGCCTATTTGAAGTGTATCTTTATAGAGACTTATATTGACTAGGATAGTGGTTAATACAGAGGGCACCATATTTGAAATTTGACATTTCTCTACCACTTTCTTTAAATAGTGATGTTACTGTGAAAGACCGAACACAAAATGAAAAGTAAAATCCTGTCATGTCACTCTTATCCAGGTCAACATATTTGTAGATACATCAATGAGAGTCTGTGCCTTTTATGAGTAAGATGGTCCATGTAAATTAGGGTGTATGTACTAGACTACCTCTGTTTCACACTGCATGCTTTTTGAATGTGCGTAGAAGAAGCTGCATGGATGACTTTTTGCTTATTATACAGGGCAGCCGGTTATGAACCTGCACGGACAAGTGCTTCAATGAGTCCGGCCTAGCAAAGAGACCTGTGCTTCTAGGACTGAAAGGCAAAGTAGCTCTGACAATATTTCATGACGGATATGATAGACTCTATAGTTTTTAAGATAGGGCCATCAGATGCTGCGCATGTGTCAGACTGCATATACAAGTAGAGACACACCTGAGAAATAGTAGCAGTCAGACATTCAAACTTAGCATTGTACACTTTCAGTTTAATCACACACCTCACTATCTACGGCCTACTTGCACTGTACCTTTACAGAGAATTATATTGACTTGGATAGAAGTTAATACATCTGGCAACATGTTATAAACCTCACTTTTCTGTACCAGATTCATTAGAGAGGCAGAGTATGCAATGGTGGGCCTCTTCCAAAATAAAAGGCTGATTCCCATCATACCACTCTTCTAAATTTCTGCATCTTTCTAGAGACCTCAATGAGTGTTTTAGTGCCTTTTTAGTTGCAAAATGACACATGTAAAGAAGCCTATAGGTACTAGACTATATCTATTTCACACTGCATGTTCTCTAAATGTATATAGAAGATCCTGCATGGGTCACTTTCTGCTCATTATACAGGGCATCCGGGTATGAAGCTGTGTGTTCAGGTGCTTCCATGAGGTGTGCCTAGCTGAGATATCTGTGCTTCTTAGGCTGAATGCTGAAGAAGCACTGACAAGATTTGTACAGGGATATGATATACTGGATAGTTTTTAAGTTAGGGTTGACAGCTACAGCACACGTGTAAGACTACATGTACATGTAGAGACACACCCAAAAGACGGTATCAGTCAGACATTCAAACTTGACAGAGTACGCTTTCAGTTTAAAGCAGGAACCTCGTGATCTACGGTATTCTTGCTGTGTGCCTTTGCAGAGACTCACATGGACTTAGATTAGGGTTAATACATCTGAAAAAATGTTTGAAACCTCAATTTTCTCTAACCGATACCCTTAGAGAGGCAGAGCTCACAATGCCAGGCTTAAGCCAAAATGAAAGGCTGACTCCCGTCCTGCCACTCTTCTGAGTGCCCATATCTTTCTACAGACCTCAATGAGTGTATCAGTGCCTTTTTAGGGGCAAGATGACACATGTAAAGAAGAGTATAGGTACTAAACTAACTCTGTTTATCACCACATGCTCTCTAAAGGTGTGTAGAAGAAACAGTGTCAGACACTGATATATTTTCTTACCCAAGCTTGAACAGGAACAAAGACGCTAGTTCCCAACTCCCTCTCAAAGATGCCCCGGAGATCCAGTATTTACCTAGACTCCAAGTCACCCTCAAGGGGGAAGGGGGAAGTGGATAAAATAATAAACTAATAAGAGACTGGTGCTGGAACCTAGTTCTCTCTTTCTTCTTCTGTCTTCATTGTCGGACCAGCAGACTTTTCTTATGAGAGAATCTAAACATCAAACACAGAATTATTGAACCATTATCCTATTCTAATCTGTCCTTATTTCTATGCTCTGTCTTTTCCTTTGACCTACCGTTAGTTCCAAGCTCTGTGCTTCTCTTCTGCTTAATATTTATTTGTTCTTTTCATATTTTCTTTCACTCTATCTTTTTTCAACTCTGTAATAACCTAATAAAGAATAACAAGAAACTTCTTTAAAACCGATTTCCTTACCTCACTATTTGATTAATCTTTTATATCTATGTTTTTTCCACTTACTTCTTCAAGTTGGTCTTTCTATCTTCTATATTTTCCTCTTTTATTTCCTTAACTTTATTGTGTGTGCTTACATCCTAACTGTACAATTTCTTTTATTGACTATGTTTTCTTCTTTTCTATTTTACAGCGTTCCTTGAATTCTAACAGTATTATGGTGGGTAACTTCCTTTTTCTTTCAATTATATACAATGCCTTTCAAAAGCAAAACATTTCATAACCTCAGATTTCTCTTTCTTTTTCCACTTATCTCTATTCCTCTTGTAGTCACTTGTCAAGGAAAAGGGCCGACATCAAGTTACAGACGTGCAGAGGCACGCCAGCAGAGGGGACTCTTAATCTCCTCAGAAAGCGCCCACCTTTTGCTCTGGAGATACACGGACGGAAGGCTCACGACAGGACTTAACTGCTACTCCCGACTGAAGCAGGGGCCGCAGCCAGACGAAAAACCCTGCAAAAAATAACTCGGGACACTTTAACTAATAGGTTCTCAAAAATAGGTGCGTACTCCTCAATATCCTCAGTGAAGTGCGCAATAGCCTCAGCGGGAACGCTTCAGCTTGCCTCCAAGCACCTGCGGGAAATAACACTAGAACGCCGCTTCGATTTCGAAAGCGGCAGCCATCTTTGAATTCCGTTTCTGAACGTATGCAGTCCAATCATTGGTTCCTGGCCTTCTTCTCTTGTTCTGGGGAGAACTTTTACCAAACAGAGTGGTTTTCGTGGACAGCGCGTTGTCCGGAGGTCTGACAAACAGCATGGGTTAATTTCTGCTCATTATACGTAGCTTCAAAAATGCATATACTCATTTCTAGGGGTTTTTATGTCAGCCCTCATCTGTCACTGGTCTGTTGTTGTATCATTCGTATTTTTCTTCTGTCTACTACAGAATTCTACATGGTGCAATCTGATTGTTCACAAAGAGCTTATCCACACACAAAGTACTTCCCTCCAGTTCAAGGGACTACTATTGCAATGTATGCATTTTCAGGCCCAAGAAATATTTCAAGGTTCTAGTAATTGCCCCATCAATAAATATTACAGAAACCATGATTAAACACACAACAAGCATTGAAAAAGCCATACGGATAACCACCATTTCAAGAGCTATTTGCTTTTTTAACATGTGCTTCATCACCATTCTAAGAATAAATCATTGACATGTTTATACCACTGCTTCAGCTGCCGGTTGCAATTGACACTCTTGTCCAGTCTACAGCACGCAATAGAAGGAACAGGCTTTGGTGTGGGGCACATTAGCACTTCATATGAGTACCCCTTCCATAAGGCGCACAAAATTGACACTTTTTACATGGTTTAGTCACTCTGTGTATGTGTGGATACAATCTGTAGTTGGGTCAAGTATACATTTTAAAGGAAACACAAGAAGACGATGAATGGAGCACAGAAACTTTTCAGATACTCACCCCAGTCAAAGATCTGGGTTGAATCCATCATCCTTCTTTAGCTCACTTCACTAGCCCAATTCAGACACAGCTATATGCAAATCAGTCTTGACCCTGTGCCTGATGGGAACAGTCCAGCCTGAACTGCCAAGCCATGTCTTCCCTGGACCAGAAACAAGCATCCCTGGACCAGTTTTGGGCTAACAGCCCTCATCAGCCAGGCTAGTTTGAATCCAGTGGCAAAGTGAGCAAGGGACCACCGTCTAGGCATAACCTGTCAATTTAGGGTGAACAAAGCAAACCTTTCAGACACTCACCTCCAGTCACAGATCTGGGTTGAATCCATCATCATTCTGTAGCTCAATTTGCCACCCCAGTTCAGACACAGCTATAATCAAGTGGCTCTCCATGCCACTAGAGTCAAGCTATCATGTTGATGAAGCGTGAAACCCTGAAACCTGTCCTAGGATGCTTGTTTCCAGTCCAGGGAGGATCTAACCTGGCAGTTCGGAGTTGACTATGGGCGCTGGGGCAAGACTGATTTGCATATGGCTGGGTTCAAACTGGAATTGCATGGTGAGCAAACAAAAACATGATGAATTTAGGCCCAGATTTATGTACTAGGGTGAATGTATGACATTGTTCTGCATTATGTTCATCAATTAGTATTTTTGCATTTGTCACCCGAGCGGGACGGGTATGATCAGCCGCGTGTCCTGTGCTCTCCATGCCACTGGAGTCAAGCTATCCTGGCTGATGAAGGGTGAAACCCTGAAATCAGTCCTAGGATGCTTGTTTCCAGTCCAGGGAAGACCTTGTCTGGCAAATCGGGCTGGACTGTGTCCATTGGGCACAGGGGCAAGACTGATTTGCATATGGCTGGGTTCAAAATGGAATGGCGTGGTGAGCAATACAATGATGGATTTAGGCCCAGATCGCTGTACTGGGGTGAATGTATCACATTGTTCTGCATTCTGTCCATCAGTTGTTCTTTTTGCATTTGTCACCCTAAGTGGGACGGGTATACCCAGACGTGGTTCCTGTGCTCTCCATGCCACTGGAGTCAAGGTATCCTGGCTGATGAAGCATGAAACCCTGATACCCATTGAATGTAGGGTGAAGACTGAGTTGCATATGGCTGGGTTCAAACTGGAATGGCATGGTGGGCAAAAAAATGATGGATATAATCTCAGATCTCTGTACTGGGTGAATGTATGAGATTGTTCTGCATTCTATCCATCAATTGTTCGTTTTGCAAGTATACATGTTAGGCACAGCACGCTGCACACAACAAAAGGAACAGGCTTCAGTGTGGGGCCCAGTAATAGATCGTTCACAATTCATATCCATTGTGGTTTACTGCTCAAGTCACTTTTGTACTCTTTGCAGCTAGCTGTTGTAGATTTGCACCTACATAACTCCTACCAGATTCCTTATCTACAAGTCACCTTAATAACTCAAAGGGGGGTTTCAAGACAGCAGTGATAACCTTGTATTTTTTGTGCAGAAATAATTCAACAACAAACCACATAATTTTAATCAACAACACAATTACACAATACAGTACATAAATTCCATCTACACCACATAATTCAACATAATACTTAAAATTTAAAAGGAGACCATATAAATAAGTTACACTACATGGCACTCCACAACACGAAATACCATTCCACATATTTGCACTCCATGATACACAGTCCCACTCCACATAATTACAATACAATCAATACCACATAATTGATAACCACACCATACCACACAATTACAATACATAAATCCACACCACACAAAAACATGACACACAATGCCACACTAAACCTTTCCGAATCAACACACATTATTCCTGTACACATCACATAGATCACTCCACTCCATTAACAAATTGGTAAAACACATTTACAACACCAATAACTCAAACTCTAATTTTACTTTATTTTCTAAAGCATATGCTTTTGCCTTAGAGGGTCTGTATCAATTAGATGTCACATGTTAAATCATGTTTGGGGGGGTCGCTCTGTAGGCCTTATCTGTAAAATGAATATATTTTGTTATTTGGAAAACATGTAAAAGTTTTAAATAAACAGGGCACAAAAACAACATTTAAAATGTATAGCTACAATTGGTGTGTGGGAGGGGGGCTAGTCACTTTTTAAAACTTTAGAAACAGTATCTATTTCACACACACAAGTACACAGTTCTACATCACACAAATAAACTCAACACTTTACATTACACACCACGTAATTCAACAAGAAACCACCTAACACAAACCAACAATACAATTAAATAAAACACTACAGACATACATCCACACCATATAATTCAACAGAGCATCAACAAAAAAAATGCACACCACATAATAAAAATGTAATACATAAAACGCCACACCACAAAATACCATACCACATAATTGCACTCCAGAACACACAATCGCCTGCCACATAATTCCTATAACTAAATACCACCAAATTTCAGCTCCACTCCAAAGTACATAAAGAAAAAGCAATTAAATGTACAATGCCAATAGCTTAAATTCTCGCAAACACAAGACCTATTGGATTGCATTGCAAATGCTTGTTTAAGTACTAGTCATGTATGCAAAAAGGTGGATAAAGGGGGACTGGGCCTACGACAAGTTCTCATGAATCCCACTGTTTAGGACTACAGGAGGTACCAGGAGGAGTAAAGTTGACTTCATCCCCCAACCAGTAGTGCACTACAAGCTACTATTACAGAGTGGTGGAGAAAAGGGTCATGGCATCTGAAAACCTCTTAGTAATCCCACTGTGTGGGATTTATTGGAGATAACAGCAGGAGTAGTGTGCCCCCAAGGACGTCCTTGGGACCAACTAGCACTCCTATGACCTCCAGTGAGTCACATACAGCAGGACTGCTGAGACTTGATAGCAGGACACACACCCTTTCTCCACCACTCTGCAAACACGCCTCTTGGCAAATCAGTAGAGAGTGAAGTCCCCATGGCTATTGAGGGTCCGTGGGGGCTAACTGCTCAGAGGCCACACCCTCCTCCTCCATTACTCTGCAAATGCACCTCCTGGCACACTGTTGGTGGGGATATTAAGTCCACATTAGTCCTGAGGCCCTCAGGAAGCAAGGGGACCTCATCTCCCCACCAGCAGTGTACCAAGATGTGTATTTGCAGAGTGGTGGAGAAAGGGGGTGTGGTGTCTGATCACCTCACAGAAATCCAGCTGTGCCGGCCGTACTGGAGGTAACTGGAGGGCTTGTTAGCCCCTAAGGATCCTCAGCAACCAAGGGGACTTCATCCTACAACC
Source organism: Lissotriton vulgaris (assembly GCF_964263255.1). NCBI lineage: Eukaryota > Metazoa > Chordata > Amphibia > Caudata > Salamandridae > Lissotriton > Lissotriton vulgaris. The sequence goes on from NC_141691.1 coordinate 454,937,560, forward strand.
AGCAGTGCGCCAGGACGCAGGTTTGTAGAGTGGTGAAAAAAGTAGTTTGGGCCTCTGGGGAGTTGCCCGCTTTTTTTTATTTCTTTCTCCTTTATTTTAGGAAAGGGGCTGTATGAGCCCCATCCCTGTACCATTTTAGACCCCGGGGACCCCAACCCGCAGGGCCTGACCCTTTTTTATTTTATTTATTTAAAAAAAGGAGGGGGCCACGCAGCCCCCATCCAGGGCCATTTTCGGCCCTGTGGACCACATTCCCCAGGTCCTAACCCATTAAAAAAATGGAACAGGGCATGTGGCCCCCATCTCCAGGGCTGGTTTATGCCCCTGTGGATCCAATCCTCTGGGGCCTGTCTTGTAGTGTGGGTGCCCTTGTCCCTGCTTGCTCCCAGCCTCTTGCGGGACTCGGCATTGTTTTGGGACCTGGGGAGCTGCCAACATCTCGCTCCCTGCGTCCTAAAGAAATGTCTGTTTCCCTGCTTGCTTCACAGCAATCAGGGGAACAGACACTGCTGCTCTACTTTCAACATCCGAGAGCATGTTTTGCTCTCGCTTGTTGAAAGCAGAACAGTTGTTTACAATGGCTTGACGGGAGCGATGCTCCTTCTAAACCATAGCAAACTGCAATATCCTGAGGTGGGAAACCCAGGACATTGATGGAGCAAGCCGTGGAAGAGGGTGTGGGGGTGGGGGTGGCGGTACCCAGGGCTATGTAGGGTTTCACAGGGAGGGCCACACAGATCTCCTCCTTTTTAAATTAAGCCCTGGTGGTGGTGGTTCACAGGGCTGGGGGTCCACTACAGTCCCCTTAAATATTATATATGTTTCCAGGGGAGGTGGCTGTCCCTGGGGCTGCATTTCAGTATGTCTAGCTTCGGGGAAGTGGCCGTTGCCAGAACATTAGGGGAGGCCGTAGGACCTCAACCGCATTTTTTTATAATAATAAATGTGCCATGAGGAGGTGGCGGTCCCCAGGGCCGTTGGGGGCAGAATGTCCTTGCATTTTCATTATTCACTGTATTTGGTGGTCCCCAGGGCTTTGCATAAGCCTAGGAGGGGGGCCCATGAGCCCTGCTTCTAAATGCCCCCTGTATTTTGCTCACCCGGGGGCTTTAAAAAAAGATATGTGGGAGCCTGCTGTAGTGAGGGCAGGGCCCTACTTGTGCACTTTTTTACGTTAGCATAGACTTATTAGAAGTTTAAATGCCACTGTACCTTTCTGCTGCTTTTGTGCACAACACTGCATATCACTGTTGTTGTAAGTTAGCTGCATGAATTACTTCACATGAGAATGGCTTGTTTTCAACGTCCCTACACTTACATCTCGACCTTAGTCTGCACAGTGAGTGCTGAAGCCTCCACGGTTATCATTACAATTTTAGCTGTTATTCAGACTGACCGGCCCATGCTTAGACACAACATACACGCAGCTGCAGCTAACTGAAATTCTGGCTCCTTTAATATTGTACTGCATGCATGATCCGGGTCTGTAACGGCCGAAAATCAGTGAATTTTCCGTTACCGACCGGTATTTAGCCCTTCCCAATGTCGGAGGCTGAAATAAGGATTCCGAATCGGTAATAGTGAATGGCTTCCCATCCATTGGCCCATAGGAATGAATGGGAAGGTATTCCTTATTACCGAATCGGTTATTCTCCCTTTGTGTTTTATGGAATTGTAACAATGCTGATTGTATTATTTTTAATCATATTCCTGCTTATGTTAGCAAAAATACTGCTTCTTAGAGCACTTCGTTAAAATAAACATTTTAAACGTTTCCGTATCTCTATTTACTCAACTTGTGGACTGGTATGAGAATAACAAACAAAAGAGTGTTCTTGATTCCCACTATTCCTGAGAGTAACCTAAGTCGCATGTTTTGGGTTGTCAAATCATTGGTACCTTTGCTATAGGACGAAGAGCTAAAGAGGGTCTGATGCTAGTCCGTTAGGGGTTCTAGGTACTGAGGTGAGTTTTTTGGTCCACCACAATTCACTGAGGTCCTGGGTCTCTGTGCACAGTTCTGTGTATGAGCAGAATCCCTGCAACATGGCACACCTAACGATGTGGTCTTATTTCGAGAATCTCGAGTAGCGCTTATATCAGTCCAAGACACCCTCACTATTGTTTCCGGTTGACAGTGGTGACGGTTTAACCTACCTATATTTACATAGGTTTATTCAAGCTTGATATTTTAAGAAAGGTTCTTACATTGAGTTACTACCCATTTTGTGCTACATTTCTTTTGCATTGTACTTGTTCTCTATTGTGTCCTTATGGCTGACGTCGAGATCCTGCCGCATAGTAGGGCGGCCGTCCGCAATCATTTGCTGACGTATGGTGTCACTGTGGGTGGCTTGGCAGTTGTTCTTGTGATGAGTGCTGAGGCGGCTTACCCATTTGAGCTTTTCTACTCATGGGTTACCTTTCCTGCAGTTAATGCAGGTTCTGGAACATTTCATGTTTATACTCCCACAGCCGTGCCTGTGGTTTACACTCCTTATAGGACATTGGAGATTCCTATTATTATCAAGTTTGGTTTGATGATGCCATTCCCCAATCGGTAACGTCGGTTCAGTTAGGCTCTTTGGCAATTCCCGGGGACACGTGGCCAGTTTTGGCCCGTTACACTGCAAGTCACTATAGCTGAGTTACGTGCACTCTACGAGTCTTTAGTTGGAGTGTACCGGGCTTTTTGTGCAATATGTAACACGCAACGTCCAGGTGGGGGAACCTGGTGCTGCGGCGCACCCAGTTGGGCTGGCCGGGATGAAAATTAATCCTGTCATGGTGAATTCGGTTATAGGCAAGCGCCCCCAAGATAAGGATGGCATGCCTTTTTGGCTTGCTGAGAAATCTGACCAACTGGAAGCAGTGTTCCTAACATGAATCCTGTTGAAAAACACAGGTTTCTGACCATTACTTTGCAGAAAGACTTAATACTGGAGGTACCTGACTGCGAATCCTGGGATAGAATATTTGCAACAGTCTATGCTAAGTGCTTCGGCACTCCGTCCATGGCTGTCCTGCCCTCTGTCATTAAGCGTGTCCAAGGTGAACACCGAACTGAGGGAGCAGTTGAATTGGTAATGAGACTCGTTGGAGTGTTTGACGTTGTTACCGATCTCGTCCTTGCTAATGTTAAGGGGGATGCAGTGAACTTCCAGGTGTCTAATGATTTGCCCGATTTCCCTGATGCCGATAAACCCCGGCAATTACCAAGAATTATTGTGGAGGCTTATAAGACCATAAGCCCCAATAGTTTGGGTGTTAAGTCTTCTGCTAAGCCAACAGCACTGAAACACACAAAGGTGGCAACTTCTAATAAAGAGGATCCCCCAATTTTCCAAAGCAGAATTGGAATAAAAATAAAAAACAGGGTACACAGCAACAGAAACAGGGGTCACGTCGTGCATCACCAATACCTGCATCCGCTGAGCGCACATATGATTTGCCCAACCGCGCTAGTATTAAGTCACCTGATCGTTTTCAGGTCCTGACCAATGTTCTCCTCGCTCTTTGCAGGCTACATCGGTCTCACCAACCGGTGGAGGAGATAGCAGCAGAGGTCGGGGTGGCCAAGAAAGCAATGAGCAGCCCTGCAAGACGGAAGGTAAAGGCAAGCAAGATGATTTTTAACGTCAACGACCCCAGTCCCAGAAGAAAAAAATCGCCGTTTTAACAGTGAGGTATGCCACAGATAGTGAGAATACAGCTTCAGAACCTGATGTGGGCGCTGACACTTCTAGACAGCGTGGCGGAAATTATAGTAGTGTGGGAAGCGTTGTGTCCATTTCTGAAGGTGACAGCAACTGACACATTTGTTGCTGTTGAGACAGCTGACACTAGAGTGGCTCCCCCTAAAAGACTTTATGAAATAGTTCTTTTAATTGAAGATGACATACAACGTACTATAAAAGGGGTATTTTGGGAAAATTCAACGACTACCTATGACATTTTGTCGGCGGAGGCCGACTGACCCCCACCCTTCGTTCTCGCTGCTCCAAGAGGGGAGGAGGTGATCCTTCCTAGGTTCCTAGGTTGCGTCCGTCCACGAGCCCTGAGTAGGAGGCAACGTTTGCATGGGCTGCGGCGTTCCCTCCTGTGCAATTAGGATGTGACCGCCACCCTGGCGGTCACATCCTCTATGTTTAACATTGCGGCGGGTGTGGCTTCAAGCTGCACCCGGTGCAATGTTAAAAATGCATACATTGCATTTGTATGCAGAAAGCGGCAGGCATCGCGCAGTGGCTGCCGATTTCTCATACAAATGCAGGGGGTACCATAGGTACCCCCCATGTGCACCCCCCACCCCCTTCACCCAGGGGGCCGCTACGGGCCCCCCAGGTGAAGATCCATATGCTTTTCGACGGCGGAGAACCCGCCTCGGAAAAGCATTTTTTGCAAGCCATCCTAATATGTCTGCCGGTGTCTGAGAGACACCGCCACCATATTAGGGCTTTTCCGCTGCGGTTGTAAGCCAACCGCGGCGGAAAAGCGGCGGACTGAAACCAAGACCCACCAGCCATCCTAATGTGGTGGTGGGTCTTTGGTGGGTCCGCAGAGGATTTTCCGCATCCTCCGGGAAGGCGGTGGCTTCCGCCGGCCCGGAGGATGCGGAAAATCCTCCATCATAATCGGCCCCCATATGTGGATGGGACAAATTATCCCCCAGACATGAGATACCCTTGCGGTCTATGCCACAGCCTCAACCCCAATATGCCATGCGACGAGAAGCGAAAGCTCCAGTCGTGGAGATCCTTGAGCAATTGGAATATCAAGGTGCAATTGAAACTTGTGTGTCAACAATTAATAATCCTCTTTTTACTGTGAACAAGCCTGATGGCTCATACTGTTTAGTATTGGATTACCGTCATTTGAACTCTCTTTGTCGGACTTGCGATGTTCAGAATGCTCACAGTTCAGCCTTAGTGGATAGTCTCGTGTGTAAAGTGTTTAAGACCACACTTGACATATCCAATGGCTTTTTTAGCCATAAGCTGTTCTCTATTAGTTGTCAATGGACAGCTTTCACCTGTGGCGGTAGACAAAAACAATTCAGAAGATTAGCTATGGGCTATAAGAACAGTCCTGGCTTCTTTACCACATGCATAGACTCTCTTTTGGAGGGACTAGATCCTGATGCATGTTCGTTTGTGGATGACTGAATTACGGACGCATCTGTGTCGCGTTGACCGCATCATTTGTTTGTTTGCAGACTTCGGTTACAAGTTTAACTTTGCAAAGTCTCAGATTGCAGAGTACATAGTGTTCTACTTGGGCTATGAGCGCAACAATGAAGGCCGAGGATTAGCACCTCACTTCCTGAAGAAATGCGCACAGCTTCGCGCTCCTACAACTCTGGAAAAACTACAATCTTTACTGGGTTTTTTGACTTTCGGGCATACCTACATTCCCAAATATGCTCAGCGTAACAAGCAGCTTTATGCTTTGATACAACCTACTTTCACCAAATCTTGCTGGCTGCCGGAACATTCAGCCATCTTGCAATCTTTGCAGGCTGATCTTCTTCAATCTAAGTTCTTACTGACTCGTGACAACGACATAACCAGGTAATAAGAATTGTGCCTGGGGTGGTGGGTTTCACGTACCTGACTTTTAATGAGGGTGACCCAGTCCCTATCGCATACAAGTCACACTTGTACACTTCAGCTAAAATACGATTTTCCGCTGTGGAGACAGTTTTGACTGCAGTGCAGATGGCGATTCTTAAGGAACTTGCGGTGTCAGATTTGGGGCATAGTAAAAAAATAATGCTATAGTCAAAAAGGAGGGTTTTCAGTAGATAGGAAGAAGTGGCGCTCTGCTATATTTGCGTAGGTGTGAAATGAAGGTTCACATGTATATGGTGCTAGCCAGGATCGGGAGACCCCAATAACCCCTGTGTGAGTGTAGGAAAAAAAACCTACTACAAGATTGCACTCCTAAGTCCTGGGCACACATATAAAGGTGTTTTTAGAAAACAAAAGTGTTACGTAAATTCATGTAAAGAGTTCAGTATTCAATAAAGCACACAAAACAATCAGCCAACATGTGTTTCGTCTAGGAGAATACTCCCATGACTTCTTCAGGGCTGAGACACTGGAAACAGTGGCGGTGTGATCGAAAAGACGGTAATAATTTCAACCCGGCAGTAGGATACTGTGAGGTATGTGGAAACGTGAAAGTTCTATGGCGCAGTCTGTTCACAGTAATATCAGGAATCTCAAGAAGCCACGGATAAATACACGGGTTCGTGTGAGGTATTGAGTGATTCAGGTAGACGTGACAGATTAGATCTCCCCGCTCATGTAAATCCATGTGATATGCCCTTTCTCCTTTATTCCTTACACAAAATGCCCCCATGATTCATCAATTATCCATCCCACTCCCATACGAACATATTCCATGGGATTACTGAATTGTCGCTCTCTGCCATGCCACGCTAGTGACATTTGGTTGCTGCTCTCATCTATGTCCTGGGACCTACTCTTCCTTAGTGAGACATGGATTAAAGACTCTTCTAACCCAGACTAAGCATGGGCGAATTTTGCGGATCTCGCGTTCGCGAATTTTGCGGATTTGCGGATTCGCAATCCGCAAAATCCGCGAATTCCCGCGAATTTGCAGATTTTTTTTTTTTTTTGTGTTCGCCCGTGTTTCTGCCAGTTCGCGAGGGTTTTTACAATTTCGCAATTTGCGAACTTACCTGTCGGGTCGCAAGTTTTGCGAACTTGTTGTTTCTACATGTCCAGCCTGTTTGGGACACTCTTCTTCATCACTGCCACTCTCTGTCACCACTGCCACTCTCTGACTACTCATGCCACCCTCTGGCCCACCCATGCCACCCTCTGTTTCATCACCACACCCTCTGGTTGTCCAGTGTACATTATTTTCGGCAAAGCAAAGCACACCTTCCCTGCCTCAAGTGACCTGAATTAATTTGGGGCTGATTAATGTGTCACAGAATATTTTTTTAGCTGGCACCTGCTTCCTTAGTGCGCCCTGATTAGTGATCTTTTGCACTTGCTAAGTGCTTTCATTGTTGCAAAATTAGTTACAACACCTGCCCTGCCCCAACTGACAATAATGAATTAGGGGCTAATTAATGTGTCACTGAAAGAATTTAAAGTTCCAGCCTGGCACCTGCTTGTCTGCTCCTTTAGCTGTAAATCAGGACCTTTGTGGCATACAGTTAAGGTCAGAGCAGGGTCACACAAAATAGTTGCAAGCAGGCAACCGAATTCTGGAGGGCCCCCTCAGGAAGCACTACAAAGAATCGTTACAAATCATGAGGTTGACCTTTTGCACCTGCTCATTGCTTTTGCTTTTGCTGAAATCGTTTTTCGGTTTTTTTCGCGCTATTCGCGGGGCGCGGCGTCGTGCGAAACCGACCGCGGAAGCCGCCAATTCGTGCGAATGAGCATTTTATTTTTTTGCGGCTTGTTGTTTCGCGAGTTTTTTTGCAGTATTCGCGAGCCGCTTGCAGCGCAACACGCGAATTTACCCCAAGGTCAAGTACGGGCGCGGCCATTTTGTTTGCGTGACGTATTTCCGTTTCCGCCCGCTATGTATAATCTCGCGCAGTAAGCGCATTGCGAGTAGAGGTTCGCACGAGATCGCGCGGGAAATCTAGAGGTTCGCACGAGATCGCGAGGAAAATCTCGCGCGAACTTACTTTCGCGCTCGTGAACGGGCGCCGGCCATCTTGTTTTTCATTCATTTCCTGTGTCTGGGCATGGTGTTTAATCCTCTTGGTATCTTTGCCATCCTTTGCTTGTTTTCAGTTTTTTTTTTACGATTTTGCTTCTTATCTATCCCTCTCTTTTCCTAGCTGTATATTTTTGTCTTTTCTGCTATTTTTCTTTACTTTTAAACTACTTTTTTAAACTCTTTTCTTTTCTTCTTCCCTATCCTATTCTTTCTTAATTTTCTACTTCTTCCTACCTTACCTGCCCAGACCATGGTCAAGCCAGGCGCCGTGAAGCTGCCCAGGCACTTGAGGGCCGCAGCGGCGGCGGGGAGTAGTGCTGGACCCAGTGCCAGGACAGCATGCGGGAGATTGAGGGGGGAGCAGGTGACGCGACGGGAGATATTCAGCCTGGAGGAAGTGGGCGCGCTGGTCTACTTCGTCCAGCGCCGCCTGCCCAGGACCATCGCGGGAGGCGGCAGGATCGCGGCCGGCGGCTACAACATGCGGGAGCGCCGGAAGCGGTGGGAGAAGGTGTGCTGGGCCATATCCCACCTCTACGGGGTCCAGCGCACCTACAGCCAGGTCACCCATCGCTGGACGGACCTCCTGGACCGCGAGCGCGACCTGCTGGACCAGCTCGGCTTGGAGATCCCCGGGCTTGGTGAGTAGTAGTAGCCATTTAATCACTCACTACTATGATGTTTTCTCCTGCTCTGTGTTGTTGTATTGCAAATATTTGTTTTTTACATGGAGCAAGCCAATAATGCCGCTGATGACGATTACATTGTAGTTAAATTATATTTCAAAATCTTCTGTGCATTTCAGGTGCACTGCTCTCCTTCTCAGTGGCGTTGCTACTATGCTTATTTGTTTTCTATTTCGTGGTCTCATTGGCCTGAGTAACTATTATGTATGAGTGTACTTTACAGAACTGCGTAATGCTAGACACTAGGGGGCAGATTACATTTACAAGCCCCTTGCGCCACGTTTACGTTGCCTTGCGTGACGCAACAGCAGCGTAAACGTGCCGCATCCCTGCGAGTCATTTACAGCATGACGCATCTAGGGAGATGCGTCACGTTATAAAGCCATGGGCCTGCACCACAATGGGTGCGTTCCTAGTACGCAGGGTGGGCGGTCCAGCGGCTGTGCGCCTCGCAAAATTGCCTGCGTGAAATGTACAAGATTTAACGCAGGCACTTCTGCGACGCTGCTACGTCAATTCAATTCCTTATGTCTGCTCGAAGCAGGCGAAAGGACTGACACAGCATGTTAAGTATTGGGTGGCCCTGAGCATTACTGGAGTTGCATTGCGTTGGCGACGTGACTCCAGTGATGCGCCGCTCTTACGTGACGAGATGCGTCACGCAAGTGCCTACCCTTGCGCCAGGGCGCGCCGCATTGTAAATGAGGCACATCTGCCGTGTCGCAAGGGTAGTTTTGCGTGACGCATTTGATCTGGCGCATCTCTGGAGATGCGCCAGAACGCGTAAGTAAGTATGCCCCTAAGGGGCAGAATTGCAATTACCGTCGCATCCCTGCAAAGTAGCAGGGATGCGCCATTAATTGTGCGGCCCGCTACCACCACCAAACATGGTGCGCCGTATTTGCAATGCGGCGCACCATGGGCCCAAAACGTCACCGAAGCTTTACTGCTGGAGTTGCGTCGCAACGATGGCGCAGCTCCATCAATGCTCTGGGGTACCCTATCTCCCCAATGCTGGGTCAAGCCGTACGTCTGCTTCAAGCAGGTGCAGGGTTTGTGTGACGCATCATTGTCCTAAAGGTGACTGATTGATATTTTGTAGATTTCCCTCAGCCACTATTAGGATGTGTTCCAGCGCAGGAATGCCCTCCCTTGCGCCGGAACGCCCCCTGATGGCGCAGGGCTTTATAACGGGATGCATCTCCCAAATGCGTCACGTTGTTATAATATTATACGCCGCACCATGGCGCCCTTTTTTGTTTAGCTGCTGCGTCACAAAAGTCACGCAAGAACGGCGCAAAAGAGCCGCAAGGGCTTAAATCTGCCCCTTCCTTTGTAACCCTGACAATAAGAAAAATAGTGGCGATGGATTGATAGTTTGACTATTTAAATGACTGGTAATGTAGCAGGCAACTGTTAGTGTTGTCACTGATCTGACTGAAATCACAATGGAGTTTGTCTGTCACTTTGCGTCTTGCCTGCGGACTGCGGACTGCCAGTCCTAGGTGAACGTTTCAGTACTTTGTTTAGTGAGTTACGTGACTTTCGAAGTCACAGGTCCGCAAATAAATGAAAAGTAACCATAATCAATATAATTTCGCGGAAATATTTTGTTATTGTTCTTTTGAAATGTTTGATTTGGTTGACATTGACAAGCAACAATCATCCATGTTTTCTGTTCTTTCTTTCATGTTGTACGTCAGCTCCCCCCAGGGGCGAGAGGAGGACACAGGAGCAGCAGGCGGCGGATGCTGTTCAACAGGGCCAGGATCGGGCAGGCGAGGGCTCCTCTGCTGGCCCCAGTAAGTTTTCATTTTAGACTAGTACCTATTTTTCCTAGCGTTCCTCATTTGACTTTTTTCAAAATTGTCTTTGCTCTTCTTGTAGACTGTATCTAAATTCTTATCCTGCCTCTACTATGACTCCCTGTGGTATTACTAGATTATTCTTATTAGTCTGTCTGTGTAGCTAACTAAGATTGCACGGTTGGCGAAACTCCCATGATTCTAGTCAGCAATAGCTCTATCAACTTAGTGCAGTCCTCTGGGATTGTCCATAATGTCTTTTGAAGTGTTCTATCTGGACTCATGCTTGCAAAAATTGCAAAACCTTTCGCTCAGTCACTCTAGTCTGGACCAAAAAACACAGATTGTATTTAAGTTTAAAAGCTTTATTAAAAGTAAACACATTTATTAAAATGAAGTCATAATAAAACTAAACGTTTAACTGATAATGGAAAAGTGGTTAGTGCTGACGATTAATTGAAGACATTTCTTGTGGTCGAGCCGAGCTCTCACCTGGTTTCAACTTGATCTTGTTGTTAGAAGTCCATCTTCTGTCTGTGTGGAGAAAAATGGTGCGTGTTAAAAAAACAGCCTTCATCAGTTGTGCCAAAAAGTGCAGCAAGACAACCTTCCCTGGAAAAAGGGACATTTTTTTTAACTTTAACGTAGACAGTCACAAATTACATTGTTTTCACATGTCTTCATTCCTAGACCAAATACTAGTGACTAGTGAGTGCTTTATTCTAACATTGTTAAATGTACTTTGTAGGTGGAACATCTGGTGGCGGGGCCAGTGTGGAGGTGGTGGTGCTCGACACGGAGGCGGAGGCCGATTCTTCAGGGGAGGAGGCGGCGGCGGCGGCTGTGAGAGTTGAGACGGTGGTGGTGGCGGCCAGAGGTAAGCTCTTATATATTCCTTACTTATTGAGATTGAAGACTAGCTGGGAAGGCAAGAATATGAGATGCATGGCTGGGTGAATGATGAAGCAATGATGGGTGGAAGGACAACAGCCTGGGTGGGTGACACAGAAACTGTATGTGTCCATATACCTGGATCATGCTACTATCTGACTCTTAGATAGCATATGTGTATCTAGAGCAGGGGTACTCCTAGTACGGCCCGCGGGCCGGTGGTGGCCCGGCAAGCCTTCCTTGGCGGTGCGCAGACCTTGCAGACAATCACTGCTCCCCCGGCCCCCACAGAGCAGAGGCTTTTTTGTATTTCACCTGTTAGCGCCCCTGCATCTCCACTCTGACAATCACTGCTCCCCCGGCCCCCACAGAGCAGAGTGGAGATGCAAGGCCACAAAGAGGTGAAATAGAACAAAGCCTCTGCTCTGTGGGGCCGGGCAAGCAGTGATTGTCAGGGTGGAGAAGCAGGGGCGCTAAAACAAACAAAGCCTCAATAATATGTTAATGGTCTTTTAAAGACCTGTTAAGTACTTTGGTGTTGTTGTCTGTGTGTGCGCGTTGAGGAAGCGGTCTCAACCCGGGCTGAAGGCTGACACAGATAGACACACACACAGTGAGATGACAGAGGGGGAGGGAGAGGGAGGGCAGGAGGGAGAGAGAGATGGAGGGAGGGCAGGAGGGAGAGCAGGAGGGAGAGAGATGTATGTAAATGCTGGGTCTGGTGGCTCAGTGGATGAGGGCATCTGCTGCAGGGACCTGTGTGCAACCTCATGGTCACAAGTTATCGTTTTGCTTTAGCCCCGCCCCCTCTGACTCCGCCCCCACCAGTGCGGCCCTCGGCCCCAAACTACACTGTAAATGTAGCCCCTGAGAGAAAGTTTGTGAGTACCCATGATCTAGAGAGAGTAGACGGTCAGTGGATGAACTAAGTGTAACTTTGAAGAGCATGTAACACTGCACCCGCACGTCCGTTCCAGTGTAGGAAAGGCAAGGAAAAGAACTTTTAATTTTGTCCAAATACTACCATAAATAGTAGCAGTAGTTTGTATTGCAAGCACTGCATAGATCCGGTTATTATGGTGGCCACTCCCTACCTCTCTTAATAAGTTTAGTAGTACTCAGTCATTCATGTGTGGATGTATCACTGGTCACTCAATAAAAAGCAAAGCACCTAAAGTCATCCCATATATAAGCAAACACATCCCATGTGAAGTGATAGATAATCAGATTATTTGTCTTCTTCAATTTTCCATTTCTAGTACTCATTTCCACTGTAGGGTGAAAGTTAAATTAATTAAGCAGTAGCCCTTGAGTTGTAACAGAGTATTCTCAGTGCCACCCGTAATAGAAAAGTAAGAGCTTCACCACCTGCATGTACTGGACGGGTACAGTAACGCAACGGCAACGCAAGTCTAGGTCACTCCTCATGGCGTGCGTCTCTTTTTCTCGGGTGCAAGTTTACTGCGCTGGCATTATGCCGGCTTGCAGAAAATAACGTACCAATTTTCCAAAACAAGAGATAAGAAGAAGAATAAGACTGGTGTACTTTCATAGTCGACTCCAATGGAAGTCCACAGTGCTCGTAGAATTTGTTCCTTAAACTCCCACTAATGTTAGAGCAAGGATGAAGAAGTGTGAGGTTAGATAGATACTGGCCTCAATAGTTATGTAATGCGCTTGCAAGTTGCTAGTTGTACTGCAACACAAATTTCTGCTGAATGATTGAGTTAATCTTAAAGAGCATTGGTTACAGACTATGTCTTTCTTTCTTCATATAGGTTCTCCTTCCAAACGAACAAGGAGGAAGGAGCTGGCTAGAGCGGCCCGGCAACGGAGGATCGAGGCCACTGTTGCGGAATATCGGCGGCTGGTGGCCCTGGAGGACGTGGAAAGTGTGCAGTCGACAACTACAACAACGTCGTCTGCATCGGCCTCCGTGGCCCCACGGGCTGCCACCCAGCACAGTGGTCCACCCAGACTGAGCCGGGCTGCCAAAGGCAAACGCCACCGCCGAGCAGCAAGGCCAACAGCTGCCTCTCACAGGCATTGCACCTGCAAGGCAGTGAAGGCACGCCTGCGCCGCACTACCCTGATGGTGTCCCGCCTTCAGCAGGAGCTCGCCTTGCTCCGCGAGGAGCATGATGCCCTGGCCCAAAAAGTTAACAGCATCCACCCATAGTGTCCCTTGCCCCTTTTTTAGAGACTTTTGGGGGGTGGGAATTGGGAGTTGGGTTTTTGGGGACTTTTGAAGGACAATCGTTGGGGTTAGGGAGGGTCTTGCGGGAGATTATTTTGTTAGGGATATAAATATACTTTTTCAAACTTTATCTGAGCATACCTGTTTTTTACTGCTTGCCTGGTGGGTGGGGGTTTAACGTTGACTGTTTTCCTGAAAGTTTAGTTCCATTTTCTTCCTTTAAGTGTAAATGCCCAAATGTTTTCAACACTAAGTGCCTCTCACAGACTAAGTGAAGTGAATCCAAGAGTCCTAGGACTTTAGTAGTACTACCTTCAGTCTCTCGTCTCTCGTACTAATACTCCATTATACCCCCAAACCACCAAACGCTTATCTTACCTGTAATTTGTGTTTGAAAGTAGGGCTAGACCCAGGGCTGGCTCCACGGGAAACACCGAATAACGTTGGCAATCTTGGTCGGATAAAATTTCCTCATAGCGGTGGTACTAGTGGTGTGACACAGTGGCAGTTGCATGCCTATGAAAAAAAAGAAAATGAAATCTGGTTTGTCCTCCTGAGCAATTCAACGGTACAACTGAGAATATAGCAGGTGACAGAAGTACAGTAGAGCAGTGCCACATTGTAGCCTAACAAATGGTAAAGTATAAGTACTAATTCGGTTGAAGTTCTTTCACATTAGCAATGGTTCTTTGTCAAGCAGAGTAAGAATATATCCTCGGATTTCTTCACCAGCCTGTTGCTATCACCTTATCCTCCCCACCCAGCAAGTGTGTGGATTTATTGCTGTAATAATAATTTAGTCACACATCAATCAAAACCACACAGCCCGGGGGAAGAGGGTTAGGGTTTGAAAAATGGATGGGTACGGGGGTTTTTGGGAAAGGTTTTGGGAGACAAGAAAAAATAGCACAGCATAGACAAACTATTGTGAACATAAACAAATCTTTGGGTACAAACCTATCCATCAATCTTTGAAAGTGCATGCACTACTGCATGCATGTCAGTGAAAAGTAAGTAGTACATTCGACAACTGTGGAAAGAAAGAATGCGACAGTACAGGGCCTGTGTGGAATTATTGATAACGATATTCAACATAAGGTCTCTGTAGCCAGATACCCGAGAGCCTTGCTGGTCACTATAAATCCATTCACAACAACACTCAATGGGGTTGGTCTGGAAGGTATCAGGTTTACTCCCCGTGATCCAGTCGATGCAAATATGGTTCCACCTCCAAATGTCACCAACACCCAGAAGTGTAAACACAGGGTGTTCGAGCCATTAGGCGGGGGAGAAAAATAACAAACTAAAATAAAAAATGTGGGATGGGTAAAGGTAGGGTCAGCAGGGAAAGGATACCTGTAACAGAAGACAAGACAGGCATCACTGAAGTGCTGTCCTAACATACAAGGGTACTCTCATATAGTCTCACTAAATAACCAAGGAAGTAGACAAGTACCTGAGCACCAAGAAAACATGACCTTGGATAGGAAATACTATAGCCCTTCTGCCACAATCTGTGAGGAAGGCCTAAGAAACACATAAACATATAGTTAACGAACACACTCCTGTCGCACCAAACACACTCGCGTTATACTAAGACATCAAACCCACTACTCACAACATACCACAAACATGGTAGAGGACTCAATGTACAAAGGGGGTTCCAAATAGTCAAAGCAAAGATGTATGGTCCAACAAAAAGGAAGAGGGAAACGGTAGTGTGTAGGAAGCAAGAACTACAACACTGCGCTCTCTAAGTAATGACCCAGTAGAGAATCTTTGGTGAAGGTCAAACAGAAAAACGTAGTTGCTGTTGCGACCACCACTGAATTCTGCCAACAACACACCCCACGGTGCACTACACAAAGAGAACTGGGGTAGCCTGTAGTTACCTCACTACATGCCCAGTTATGGAGGTCCTTTGAAATACACAGTTATACAACGGAGACGCGTAGTTGTCCTTACTACCGCGCTCCATTTTAATAGTACAAAAACGATCCCCGATGTGAACGCTAACACGTGGTATAGACCGCCACTGTGCTCCGCCACACACAATTCAACCAAACAGGAATTCATCAAAGCTAGAATTCTGTTAGAAAACAGTCACAGAACCTCCCTTAACAATCCGTTCAGGCAGTAATCAGCTGACCGCACGGGCGGCCGAAGAGTTTAGAGCGGCTTTACCTGAAGACGCGTGAAGTCCGTCTACCGCCAAGGACAGAACACGGAAGCGCTCCCCACTGAGCCTCAGGGGGGGGGGGAAGGTGATAGTCCACAGGAGACACGATAGAAAAGCATGCAGAGCGTCCGCTCTCATGCCGGTGCAGAACAGAAACCAGAATAACGCGCAACAGGAAGCGCGTCTGTTCCCCAGATAAACTTCCTGCAAGTCTCCCGCCTACTCATGGGAAATGTAGTTTCATAGTACGGTAGGCGCTTAGGGGCTGCGTAACCTGACAGAAGGTATAGTAGATAGAAAAGGAGAAATTGCTTTTTTTCTAGGTGTCCCCTCACTCACCAGGGTTGCCCCTTGGTGACATGCTTCATCATTGGGGCCATCCCAGTCCTCTACGGCCAGGGGCGTGCTGCGACTTGCGAATTACGTAGGAGCACTTACAAATGACTATGTGTGGTGCAGATGTGATAGTGGAGTGGACTAAGTGATGTGTTAAGGGATCAATTTAGAAGCCTAGAGAGAGCCAAGAAATGCAGTCACAGTCAGAGAAAAAGGCAAGGGATACTGTATGTATGTGGTTGTAGTGGTCCTGTTGGAAGTGGTAAGTAAGTTGCCTGCAGAAAAAAAATCCTCCTATTAGCGGCACTCCTCCATTGCAGCCGACGCTTCGTCCATCGATGTTGGTCACCAGAAGACACCCTGTAAAAAAAAGCACAGCATAGACAAACAATTGAACATAAACAATTCTTTGGGTACAAACCTATCCATCAATCTTTGAAAGTGCATGCACTACTGCATGCATGTCAGTGAAAAGTAAGTAGTACATTCGACAACTGTGGAAGAAAGAATGCAACAGTAAAGGGCCTATGTGTAAATTATTGATAACGATATTCAACATAAGGTCTCTGTAGCCAGATACCCGAGAGCCTTGCTGGTCACTATAAATCCATTCACAACAACACTCAGTGGGGTTGGTCTGGAAGGTATAGTAGATAGAAAAGGAGAAATTGCTTTTTTTCTAGGTGTCCCCTCACTCACCAGGGTTGCCCCTTGGTGACATGCTTCATCATTGGGGCCATCCCAGTCCTCTACGGCCTGGGGCGTGCTGCGACTTGCGAATTACGTAGGAGCACTTACAAATGACTATGTGTGGTGCAGATGTGATAGTGGAGTGGACTAAGTGATGTGTTAAGGGATCAATGTAGAAGCCGAGAGAGAGCCAAGAAATGCAGTCACAGTCAGAGAAAAAGGCAAGGGATACTGTATCTATGTGGTTGTAGTGGTCCTGTTGGAAGTGGTAAGTAAGTTGCCTGCAGAAAAAAAATCCTCCTATTAGCGGCACTCCTCCATTGCAGCCGACGCCTCGTCCATCGATGTTGGTCACCAGAAGACACCCTGTCCACTGCCTGCCTGATGCTGAATTGTGGCTCGCTACTGTGAAGCCTGACTCCATCCTTTTTTCCCCATTGCAGAGACTGAAACCCGGCCTGTAATTATTCAACGAAAAACAGGAAGTGATATAATATTACAACACCACTGATAAATAAATATAAGGTATGTAGGCTGTGGAGTGCAAAAAGTCACAATTTGATTTTCCTAGTAGACAGTACAATATTTTTGAAAGTGCGTACTCTGAGTCACCTTTTGAAGGATAAATAAGTATGGGCAAATTAATGTAGCGGATCTTGCCCCTCAAGCTAGGTGTACTGTAAACTGTGTTTTAGAACAAAATTAGATCTTCCTAGCAGTGCTCCCACCCAGACCCTTACTAAAGCCAGTCGCAAAAATGTAGAAGACCCCAATCAAATCTCAAAAAACAAGGCCTAGCAGAAAACTGGTGACAAAACTTACTTTGAAAGTAAAAGTAGGCCAAAGTACCCCCTTCCTAATTACCCATTACCCACCGTGGATTGCATTCAAACCACTTGCAAGCAACCAAGCAAAAGTAGCCATAGCCAGCATCGCTCCAAGACTCGAAATCCCCCCCACTCAAACACATGCAATAGAAATGCTGCTAACCCTAACGAACCCTAAGTTAAGAATAGTGGCAAAGGCTTTCTTTAACTATGCCAAATCCCCCCTTTCCCACCATGGATTTTCTTCAAATGACTTGCAACCAAAATTACACATTCTCACGAGTGCTCTAAGACCCCAGAACTCAGTTGGAAAAATCTAGAACACCCCGAAACACATGCAATCCTGCTGCTAGGGCTAACCCTAACGAACCCTAAGTTACAAAAAGTGCCAAAACTAAAGGCTTTTCCGCGCGGATTTTGTCCCAACCACTTCTACCCGGTATTAGACCTTCCCAGGAATGCCCCAAGACCCGGCAACCCACCCGCCAAGAAGCATAACACCCCCAAACAGGCCAAAAGCAAAATCTCATACTTGCAATATTTCTGGGCCTTCGGTCCAAACGCGCTGCGTAGCTAGGCCATAAGTCGGGGTTGGCACGACGGATTTCCTGAAAAGCAAATGCAATCAAGATTAGAGTGTCCCAGCAGTGCTCCCAGACCACGAAACTCACCCACAAACACCAGGAAGCCCCCCAAACAGGCCCCCGAAAACGCTACATAGAGCAAAATGTCAGAAATAGCCAAAAAAAAAATCGGCCTGGATTTTGTCCCAACCACTTCTACCCGGTATTAGACCTTGCCAGGAATGCCCCAAGACCCGGCAACCCACCCGCCAAGAAGCATAACACCCCCAAACAGGCCAAAAGCAAAATCTCATACTTGCAATATTTCAGGGCCTTCGGTCCAAACGCGTTGCGTAGCTAGGCCATAAGTCGGGGTTGGCACGACGGATTTCCTGAAAAGTAAATGCAATCAAGATTAGAGTGTCCCAGCAATGCTCCCAGGCCACGAAACTCACCCACAAACAGACGGAACCCCCCCTAAGAGCACCTCAAAGGCAAGCAAGTCATCAAAAACACAAAAATAATTCCGCCTGGGATTTGGTCCAAAACACTTTTATCCGGTATTAGAGCTTCCCAGCAATGGCCCCAGAGCCGTCAACCCAGGAGAAAACGAGTAGAAGACCCCCAAACAGCCAAAGAGCAAAAGTACAAAAATGGGGACTTAGTCAATTTTTCACAAATTTCCCAAATCACTCCGCGCGCGCTCTGCAGCTAGGCCCTAAGTCCCCTCTGCCACCATGGATTTGCTTCAAACCTCTTGCAAAGTAAAGTATATATAGCCAGCAGTGCTCCCAGACCACGAAACTCACCCACAAACACCAGGAAGCCCCCCAAACAGGCCCCCGAAAACGCTACATAGAGCAAAATGTCAGAAATAGCCAAAAAAAAAATCGGCCTGGATTTTGTCCCAACCACTTCTACCCGGTATTAGACCTTGCCAGGAATGCCCCAAGACCCGGCAACTCACCCGCCAAGAAGCATAACACCCCCAAACAGGCCAAAAGCAAAATCTCATACTTGCAATATTTCAGGGCCTTCGGTCCAAACGCGCTGCGTAGCTAGGCCATAAGTCGGGGTTGGCACGACGGATTTCCTGAAAAGCAAATGCAATCAAGATTAGAGTGTCCCAGCAATGCTCCCAGACCACGAAACTCACCCACAAACAGACGGAACCCCCCCTAAGAGCACCTCAAAGGCAAGCAAGTCATCAAAAACACAAAAAAAATTCCGCCTGGGATTTGGTCCAAAACACTTTTATCCGGTATTAGAGCTTCCCAGCAATGGCCCCAGAGCCGTCAACCCAGGAGAAAACGAGTAGAAGACCCCCAAACAGCCAAAGAGCAAAAGTACAAAAATGGGGACTTAGTCAATTTTTCACAAATTTCCCAAATCACTCCGCGCGCGCTCTGCAGCTAGGCCCTAAGTCCCCTCTGCCACCATGGATTTGCTTCAAACCTCTTGCAAAGTAAAGTATATATAGCCAGCAGTGCTCCCAGGCCACGAAACTCACCCACAAACACCAGGAAGCCCCCCAAACAGGCCCCCGAAAACGCTACATAGAGCAAAATGTCAGAAATAGCCCAAAAAAAAATCGGCCTGGATTTTGTCCCAACCACTTCTACCCGGTATTAGACCTTCCCAGGAATGCCCCAAGACCCGGCAACCCACCCGCCAAGAAGCATAACACCCCCAAACAGGCCAAAAGCAAAATCTCATACTTGCAATATTTCAGGGCCTTCGGTCCAAACGCGCTGCGTAGCTAGGCCATAAGTCGGGGTTGGCACGACGGATTTCCTGAAAAGCAAATGCAATCAAGATTAGAGTGTCCCAGCAGTGCTCCCAGACCACGAAACTCACCCACAAACACCAGGAAGCCCCCCAAACAGGCCCCCGAAAACGCTACATAGAGCAAAATGTCGGAAATAGGCCAAAAAAAAATCGGCCTGGATTTTGTCCCAACCACTTCTACCTGGTATTAGACCTTCCCAGGAATGCCCCAAGACCCGGCAACCCACCCGCCAAGAAGCATAACACCCCCAAACAGGCCAAAAGCAAAATCTCATACTTGCAATATTTCAGGGCCTTCGGTCCAAACGCGCTGCGTAGCTAGGCCATAAGTCGGGGTTGGCACGACGGATTTCCTGAAAAGCAAATGCAATCAAGATTAGAGTGTCCCAGCAGTGCTCCCAGACCACGAAACTCACCCACAAACACCAGGAAGCCCCCCAAACAGGCCCCCGAAAACGCTACATAGAGCAAAATGTCAGAAATAGCCCAAAAAAAAATCGGCCTGGATTTTGTCCCAACCACTTCTACCCGGTATTAGACCTTCCCAGGAATGCCCCAAGACCTGGCAACCCACCCGCCAAGAAGCATAACACCCCCAAACAGGCCAAAAGCAAAATCTCATACTTGCAATATTTCAGGGCCTTCGGTCCAAACGCGCTGCGTAGCTAGGCCATAAGTCGGGGTTGGCACGACGGATTTCCTGAAAAGCAAATGCAATCAAGATTAGAGTGTCCCAGCAGTGCTCCCAGACCACGAAACTCACCCACAAACAGACGGAACCCCCCCTAAGAGCACCTCAAAGGCAAGCAAGTCATCAAAAACACAAAAAATTTTCCGCCTCGGATTTGGTCCAAACCACTTTTAGTGCTTCCCAGCAATGGCCCCAGACCCGTCAACTCACCTGCAAAGAGGTAGAACAACACCCCCACAAGTGCTGAGTCTTTCTTCATTGGGCGTAAACCAGCCCTCTGCTTTGATGGAAATAGGAGTCTGGAGGAGGAGGATAGAGGAGCATGTTCTTCTGAACTTGTGAACCTGAGGAATGCAGACTGCGGCACCTTCAAATAAATTAGCAAACAAGTGAAGACAGTTCTGCTGATGGGCTTGTTTTTGTGATTATCTGATTAAAGTTTGAATTATATTAACTGTGCACAACAAAGAAAGACAGACACACAGGAATAAAAGTGAATAAGGATGAAAAAGAAAGTTATTGATTCGTTGTCTCATTTTCAGGGCTCGAAGTCGGAATCACGGTCCAGGAATAAGAATAAGGCTTCGTCATCATACTCTGCGAATTCAGGCAGGGTGAGGTCAGTGTCACCTGACAGAGTAGAAATTCCCTCATCTATGTTGCTGGCCACCTCCTCTTCATCCGGCACGCTCTCTCGTACTCTGAAATCTGGTGGTATGAGGTGCTGATTCATCTTGATCATTGTTAACCTCTCCACATTTTTGGGCGAGAGGCGGCTCCGTTTGGGAGTTACAATCCCACCAGCCGCACTGAAAACCCGTTCAGAAGACACACTTGCGAGTGGGCAAGACAAGTAGTTTAAAGCCAGGTTGGTGAGCTGTGGCCACATTCTTTTTTCCCATGCCAATACGCCAATGGGTCAGAATTAACATAGACCTCTGTTGAGTCATTCAGATAGTCCTTCACCATCGACTCAAGGTCCTCATCCAAGGTTCCTCCACTTTGCTTAGCTCTTGCTGTGCCTCTGACCTTTTGAGAACCAAACCCACGCAGAGCTAGCCAATTGTAGTAATCCACTCCAGGATAGTTGGTAAAAGAAGATTTATTGCAGCAGAGAAACACAGTACAGCATCTGCTCAGCAGGACAGGTCCAGTAGTTATACAGTCTGGAATCTAGAACCCTTAACCCTTAGTAACAGATTGCAGTACAAGGTTTGTAAGGCAACAATAGGCAGAACCTACTTAAAGAGATACATACATAATTGCATGTGAAATACAACACATCTTATCCCTAAAAAGAAAAGAAAAGAAGAAAAGAAGAAAAGTAGCCTAAAGAAAAAGAAGCGAAAGAAAAAGATAAAACAGAAAAAAGAAAACAGAAGAAACATGAAGAAATTAGAGGTATGATGGAAAAGCAAACATTTTTATAAAGCAATCAAAGCGTGAAAAGCATAGAGAACTGAATCAATCTCTAAACCTAAGTGGTACATTGACACTTCTCTTATTAGTTTTGACCCTAGAAGAAACAGAATCATTTTTTGCAGGTGGCTTAACATTGTCAAAACCAGGAGTGTGAAGATTAGAACACTTAACAACTCGTCTCACATTCCAGACTTTGCCATCATTAGTTATAATGCTGTTGGTGTTAACTTTTACAACTTTTCGAATAGGCCCAAATTTGGAAACACCCTTAATCAAAAACCCAGGTTTGCGTATCCTGACAAAATCTCCCACTACAAAATCAGGAACTCTCACATTGTACTTAGAATCATGATATTCCTTCATTTTTTCCTGATGATGTTTGACTCTCAGAGAAGTGCTTCGCACATCAACAGGAGAAGAAATAGCAGAAGAGCTAAACTTCTCTTTCATCCACCACGGACACAATTTTGACACGGGTTCCCTTTCCCTCAATAAACGGAAAGGACTAAGCTCAGTAACTGAGTGAGGAGTTATTCTATACAACCATAACCTTTCTCTGATAACTTTTTTCCACACATTGGGAGTCTTTCTTGCCCATTCAACAGCATCTTTCAAGACGCGATTAAACCTTTCTACCTGTCCATTACCTTGTGGTTCGTAAAGAGGCGTAGTGATGTGTTTAATCCCACAAGACTTGAGATAATCCTCTACTTCAGTAGAAATCAATTGTACCCCATTATCGGTAATCAGAACCTCAGGGCTACCTTCTCTTGCAAATACTTCTCTGAGGAATTCAACAATGGCCTGCGAGGAAGCAGAAGACACAAACCTAACTTCAGGCCATTTAGAATGGTAGTCTATCAACACCAATGCAAAACGGGCATCTTGAGGTAGACAATTGAAGGGACCGGAAATATCAAGTGCTAGCTTCCTCCAAGGATTCTCTGGCCAGGAAATAGGTATGAGTGGGGCAGGGTAGGTCTTCAACATTTTATCACTGCTGACACATATAGAGCATTCACGAACCACTCTGTCAATCATTTTATCCATTCCTGGCCACCAAAAACTAGTTCTGACTAATCTCTTCATGGAAGACATACCTAAATGACACTCATGAGCAAGCCTAATAATTTCCTCTTGCATATCCTCAGGAGGCACACATTTTCCGCTTTTAAAAACCAAATCATTGTCAACTTCTAATTCACTAAGAACTTGATGAAAAGACTTCAATTCTGGAGGTACCATGTTGCCACTAGGCCAACCCTTCAAGATATACTCTTTAAGAGTACTCCAATTCTTGTCACGTGTGACAGCATTATCCCAAACGGATTCTGAAATAGAAGAGAATTCATGTCCTAAAAAGTCCCTTAAAGAAGCAACAAACTCAACATCCTCTTCTCCTTTGTCATCTGCAGTAGAATTAGAGTCACAAGGAAGCCTTGAAAGACAGTCGGCTGTAACATTGCTCCTTCCAGGAAAATACTCTACCTCAAAATTGTACTCTTGTAAGCGAGACATCAGTCTAGCAATCCGTGCTGTGGCGTTCCGACCACCACCAGGGGAAAGTATGGAGACTAGCGGTTTATGGTCCGTTTTCAATAGAAAACGACTACCCCATAAAAAATTCCGGAAATGTTCTATTCCCCAGACACATCCTAAAAGCTCTTTCTCAATGACAGAATACTTCCTTTCTGTTTCCTCAAAGTCCGGGAAGCAAACGCCACACACCACTCATCATTCCCACACTTTTGTGATAGAACCCCTCCTAGCCCATACTCACTAGCATCAACAGTAACCACACACAGCTTATTGACACAGAACGGTTTCAATGTAGGAGCGTTGGCAATATCATGCTTAATGATTTGAAAGGCAGACTCTTGTTTCTCACCCCAGTAAAACTCTACTTTCTGTCTTGTCAATTCTCTCAAGGGTTCCATTTTAGTTGCAAACCCTTTAATGAACTTGCTATAGTATTCACACAAGCCATTGAAAGAGAGCAACTTTTCCTTGTTGTCAGGACATGGTGCTTTAAGTATAGCTTCAACTAAACATTTCTTGGGAACAACACCATTACCAGTAAGGGTGTGTCCAAGATATTCCACAGATTCACAAAACATTTTGCACTTGTTGTCCTTTAGTGTGAGACCATGCATTCCCAACCTTTTACAGACCTCCATGACATGATCTTTGTGAGACACATTATCAGGAGAAAACACAAGAATGTCGTCTTGAAAGCACCTCACAAACTTGTAGAGATCTTTAAAAATATGATGCATAGTACGTTGGAAAACTGATGCCGCAGAGGCCAAACCAAAGGGCATTCTCTTATACTGAAATAAACCCTCAGGAGTGAGAAAAGCTGTCATCTGCTTGGATTCATCTGCTAACACAATTTGGTGATATGCTGATCGCAAATCAAATGTGGAAAAAACCTTCGCTCCCTCTAACATACATACAACCTCATTTATATTAGGGAGGGGATGACAGTCCACTATGATGTTTGAGTTGAGGGCCCTCAAATCAACACATAGCCTGAGACATTGATCAGATTTTCGGGCTAAAACGATGGGCGAAACCCATTCGGAAGACTCAACTTCTTCAATAATGTCATCATCAATTAAGTTTTTCAAAAGTATTTTAAGATCATCTCTGACATTTATGGGAACATTTCTTAACTTTTGTGTAACAGGAATGGTTCCTTTCTTGAGTCTGATCAAGTGTTGAAAGTTATGTAATTTTCCCAATTTCTTTGAAAAAACCTTGGGAAACAAATTAATGATCTCATTTATCCATGCCTCAGTACCAGTTATAGCTTTAACAGAATGAGTTTCTTTTACACAATCATCAATCATGACAATGGGATCTAATTTCCTGGGATTGAGAGTAATACCGAAACTCCATTGATCCCTCCATCCAAGCACATTCACTCCCTTTGTAGCAACGTATATCTTAACAAACCTCATTCGACCTCTAAAAAGCATGTCTGCTCCCAAATATCCTTCCATAGGGATAACAGACTCAAGGAAAGTTCTGGCAATTATGTCAGGAACTTTAAGGTCCGTAAGATTGACAATGCCCTCAAACATTTCAGTGAAATACTGCTTAGTGATGATTGTCCAAGGTGACCCTGAGTCGGCCATTAATTTAAGATCTACACCTAAAACATGTACTATGCACTCAGGTTGTTTAAGGTGAATCAACTCTTGTTCATTGGCATCGACAATGGAAACAACTATGCCTCTTTCACAATCATTCCCATTATCTTCCCCAGGAACATCAACTTCTTGCACAGAATCAGTAACAAAAGAAACTCTATTCTTATTAATATTTCCAGAAGTGGTTCCCGTAGTGGTCTTGCATAAACTACTGAAATGTCCTTGTCTACCACACTTGTTACATTCCTTTCCAATAGCAGGACATTTAGGAAAAGAAGCACCATGACTAGGACTACCACACCTGAAACAATGGAAAAATTTGTCATTCTTTTTGTAAGGACGTTGAAAAGAATAACTGGCACGTTGAGTTTTGTTGGAAGATGACGCAGAAGAGGCGTCAGATTTGACAGCACATACTTCGGAGGAACTGTCTTTGTCCTTCTTATCCAAGCATTTTATCCATTTGTCTGATTGTTCAATAGCTTTAGCCGTAACAATAACATCTTTTAAATCCGGATCTCCCATAATCCATAACTTTTCTTGGATTTTCTTGCTTTTGGTATGGACAATGATTTGATCTCTGATCATCTCATCAGAGATAGGACCAAAATTACAGTTAGTAGATAAATAACGTAAAGCTGTTAAGAAATCATCAAAAGTTTCAGACTCTTCTTGAGCTCTAGTATAAAACTTATAGCGATTCAAAGCCACACTAAAAGTAGGTTTAAATCTAGCTTCAAGACGAGTCATAGCATCATCAAACACATTTCTGTCTCCTCCCCCATCATGTAAAGGAAGTGTTCTGAATACTACTTGACCTTCAGAACCCAAGGAATGTAATAAAATGTTCTTTTTCCTTTCTTGTGAAAATCTCTCCCCATCTATAGCTTTTAAGAATGTCAAAAATTCCTCTTTCCAGCGAATCCAAGGTATGGGAGGCTCTCCTTTGTTTTGTAGAAACTTAGGGGGGGGGGTCAAACTGCATGTTTGATAATCTGTTTAAGTTAATGAATATTTTTAAATTCAAATAATTGTAAATGTGCCATGTAAAAGTAATATTCTGTAAGATCACGAGTAAATAACAATAATAAAAGTCAAACCTGTAGAAAAATGAATTTCCTTGGAAAAGAAACGATCCTTTTATGTACAACACGAAGAGTTTTACTTCTTGCGCAAAAGAAACGCGCTAAACGCGATGCAGAGTTCCGTTGCCAAGCAACCGGTAAATTAAGATGGCGTCGGCGTGCGCGTGATGACGTTGAGCACACGCGTAATACCAGTGAGTTTAGCTTGGTAGTAGACTGTCGCGCGTGAAGAAAACAATGGCGTGCAGGCAGTTGAGAGCGAGGCGAGGAGAGGCCGTTGTGGAAGCAGAGCAGCAATTCAAATGTAAGCACTCTCAAATTTGTACGGAAAACAATGCCAAAGTTATTAAAAGGATCGGAAAATACAGCAAGGCACTCGTGTTTAGTCGAAATCGTTTCCGAGAGATAGAAATTTGCGAGGCACTCGTGTAGAGCTTAAATAGTGCACGGAAAATTTCTAGATGATTTCTCTCAACGGGGAAACGAACAAAATCAATAAAATTGTTAAAATAGTTCGTAAATATCAACAGTTTTGAGTAGTAAGTAGGAAAATAAGTATACTTAACACGAAAGTCGTTTTGCAGGAAAATAAAGTATACTTAACAGGCAAGTCCAAAAACGATGAATATAATGCAGCGCAGGTAAAATCCTTTGGTTGCTCCTGTGTTTCCAAATGTAGCAAACCAATGAAATCGTCGCCAATTTTGTAGTAATCCACTCCAGGATAGTTGGTAAAAGAAGATTTATTGCAGCAGAGAAACACAGTACAGCATCTGCTCAGCAGGACAGGTCCAGTAGTTATACAGTCTGGAATCTAGAACCCTTAACCCTTAGTAACAGATTGCAGTACAAGGTTTGTAAGGCAACAATAGGCAGAACCTACTTAAAGAGATACATACATAATTGCATGTGAAATACAACACCAATCCTCTTCAGCCTCCAATGTTTCTGTTGTCTTTCGTGCAGATGATCCGGTTGCCGGTGTCTTTAACGGCTGAGAGGTCACTTGTGCCACAGCCACAGGTGCAGAAGTGGATTGTTTTGACTGGGGATGGCCTGCTGATGTACTGCCATTTCCTTCAATTTCCAGCCGTTCTGTTTCAAACTTCTTGGCTGACAAGGCTAGCCAACGTTTGTACTTTGGAACATGTTCATCATTAAAAGGAAAGAATGCTTGGCCTGCCAGCGCCTTTTTGTAGCGTGGATCCAGAATAGTAGCACAAATGTAATGCTGTTCTGAGTGGATCTTTTTAAGACGTTCATCACCTTGTAGGAGCTCTAATAATTGCTCAGCCAGAAGCAAAGAGTCTTGCTTTTTGTCATCTTTTCCAAACACAGAACACACCTCCTTCAGTTGGTCCTCCAGCATGTACAACAATGGGATAGCTTTTCCCAAATTAGAGTCCTCCTTGCTGACTGCACGCGTGAAGACCTCAAAAGGACGAAGCATGCGTGTCAGGCTTTCAACTATGTTCCATTGCGGCCCACCCATCCTCAGCTCCTCTATACCCTCTTTCAAGAAATATTGATCGAGTTCCGTATACTGCTCATACAGACGCTCAAGCATGTAGAAGGTTGAGTTCCAACGTGTTACCACCTCCTGGATGAGTGCTTTCACTGGCATTTGACATTGATATAGCATGCTCCTCAGCTGCTTCCGGGCCTTAAAAGAATGCCTGAAATGCTTGCAAATTTTTCGGCAGGTCTCCAATACACCGTACGCTGCACTGCGTTTATTACCCAAGAATTTTTGGACAACCAGGTTTATACAGTGCGCCAAACACGGCACTCTGAAATAGTAACCGTCCCTCATGGCCTTAACTATATTGGCGCCATTGTCCGTGGAAACATAACCAACCTTGCGTTTTAGTGGGGACAGACAGTTAAGGACCTTTGTGTTAAAGACATCCAAAATGTTTTCTGCTGTGTGACGTTTCTCCAAACCAAACATGGCTAGTGTTGCATGTTTCCGAGCACCTTTAAAAACAATGTTAGTGTCAACACCTGAGTTTAGCTTTGCTTTAGCCCCTGAAAAAGAGACCCAGTGTGCAGTGATGCACATGTAATCAGCGCCTGCGCCACTGGTCCACATGTCTGTTGTCAGATGTATAGTGTGAACAGCACTCTTCTGCAAAGCTGCCCCAATCACCTTCAGAACATCTTCATGTAGTGCTGGAACCGCAACTCGGGCAAAATAGAACCGGCTAGGAACCTTCCATTTAGGGCAGAGCGCTGTCACTAATTCTAGAAAACCAACCCCTTCTACAAAAGAAAAAGGGAGAAGGTCCAGAGCTAGCATTTTAGCCAGCTTAGTGTTATACAGACGGGTCATTGGGTGGTTGCGTTCATATTGCGCTTCTGTAAACAACATCTTTTTAATGTTGCCCTGGACCAATGATTTACGGGATGATGATGATCTCTTCGACCCAGTTACGCTCGCTGATGAACTTTTCCGCATTGATGTCTCACTCTCTCCCACACTCTTAGTGTGGCTCCCATGGGGTGTGCTGCTGACATGGGAACTGGGTGTAAGTGAAGTGTTTGAATCGTCTTCTTCTACCTCCTCGTCATCAGCAGATGAAAAATCAACGTTTTCATTACGTGCAATTCCGGCTTTCTTGACCGCCTCTAGGTGCGGAAACCATTGGACAGCGTGCCTTCTCTCAAGATGACCTCTCTGGCCTCCGGTACCATAGTTAGAACCAAGCTTACCACGACCAACTCGAAGCTTACAAAGGCTACAAATGGCTACGTTTTCCTTTTTTGGGCAAACACTAAAGAAGTCCCAAACTGGAGACTTGAAATGTCTTTGGGGGCCGGAGGAGGCGGCGATACTGGTGGTGGTGGTCCTGCTGCTAATGCCAGATGAAGTGGAGGATGTGGATTGCCGAACTTCAGTACGTTTTGCACTTTCACCACCACGAATTGAGGTCGAGGACGAGGTGGGTACCTTCTTGCGAAGAAATATGGAAGCGGTAGGTTTTGGTGTACTACTTAACTCCAAATCTAATGATTCCATTTCCATTGCCTCCTCGCCGACATCATCATCACGCTCAGCAGCTTCTCGGGATAGGGTCAAAATGTCTCTTTGCTGCATGCCCGGTGGGGCTGCAGTGACCTTTGTGATGACTGGCTCGTCGTCATCGTGAGAGGCTTCATCACCAGCAGTATCTGTCACTTCTTGTTGAGCCTCATCACACTCCATAGGTTTGAGTTTTTGGACGACCTTCCTTTTACGCTTAGGTACCGGTGTCAGATCATGGTGTGCCTCACTGTCAGACCGCAGTTGTGGTTCCCAAGACAGATCACTTGCATCAGAAGGAGGTGGGCTTGAAGAAGATGTAGACACCCCCCTTGATCTTTTCCTTGCTAGGAATGTGGAAGACAATGAATGATCATCAGGAGGAGTGGCTTCCAATGATACCTCGGCTTCATTGTCGATTTCCTGATGTGCCCCTACTTCGGGAGGAACAACTATTGTGGGCACTTGTGAACCTCCATGCACCTTTGCTTGCGCATCTCCTTTTGCTGCCTCTCCTTCCACATGTACTTGGGCGTGTACTTGCACATGGTGTTGTTGTTGCGGCTGTGTTGATTCAGGGACATTGCTGCTACTTTCTTGCGATGAGCCAACATCACTGGTCGATGGTGATTGGAGAAGTACACTGACTGCCTCTGAAGCACTCAAGGGCTTTGACTTAAGTTGGCGTGGTGGTGGAGGCACTGAACCCAATGGAGCAGGGGTGCTGCTCCCAGCTTGGTCCCCAGCAGAACCTGCTGCAGCAGGCGTACTTTTTTTTTTGCTCCCAAAAAACGTGGCGGGTGGCACACCAGCCTCCTTGGTAACTTGCTTCTTCTGCTCCTTACTAGCAACTTTCTTGCTAGAGGAGCTACGGAGAACTTTCTTTGGGGGCGGGCCATCTTCTTCAGAGCAGGTCAGACAGCAGGCCGCAGTTGCACGAATAGTAGAGTTGTCTGAGGCCAGACGTGACGTCGCGTGACGTTATGCTGCACACACACACCGCTGCAGGACTTCTTCCTGGCACTGGTGGTTCTCTTGAGTCTTGTGCACCTAAAAAAAATGGAAGACAGAGGAACATCAGTTCAGTTATAGAGCACAAAAAAAATCGAAAAACACTGCAAAATCAGCACAATCCCAATCCATCCATGCCCTCCATAATGTTTAAATTCAAGACAACCCACAGAAAGACTAGGCCCATGCAAGACTCACTAGTACCCCTTGGCATAAATAAAGGTTGAAAAGTAGGCAAAATGGTTGGAGGCCTAACAACAAAGCCTGCATTCAAAATGGCCACTTGCCTCCTAGCACATGGCCAGGGCCTGCCTGTACCAGCACTCAAAATGGCCCCCACCCACGAACACCCCCAAAAATCGAAAAACACTGCAAAATCAGCACAATCCCATTCCATCCATGCCCTCCATGATGTTTAAATTCAAGACACCCCACAGAAAGACTAGGCCCATGCACCACTCACTACCCCTGGTCAAGGCCCCAACAACAGGTCAAAAATCGAAAAACACAGAAAAATCAGCACAATCCCATTCAATCCATGCCCTCCATGATGTTGAAGTTGAAGACAGCCCACAGAAAGACTAGGCCCATGCTAGACTCAAATACCCCTGGTGAAAAGGCCACAAGTACAGGCCCAAAAAACGAAAATCACTGAAAAATCTGCACAATCCCATTCCATCCATGGCCTCCATGATGTTTAAATTCAAGACAACCCACAGAAAGACTAGGCCCATGCAAGACTCACTACCCCTGGGCATAAATAAAGGTTGAAAAGTAGGCAAAATGGTTGGAGGCCTAACAACAAAGCCTGCATTCAAAATGGCCACTTGCCTCCTAGCACATGGCCAGGGCCTGCCTGTACCAGCACTCAAAATGGCCCCCACCCACGAACACCCCCAAAAATCGAAAAACACTGCAAAATCAGCACAATCCCATTCCATCCATGCCCTCCATGATGTTTAAATTCAAGACACCCCACAGAAAGACTAGGCCCATGCACCACTCACTACCCCTGGTCAAGGCCCCAACAACAGGTCAAAAATCGAAAAACACAGAAAAATCAGCACAATCCCATTCAATCCATGCCCTCCATGATGTTGAAGTTGAAGACAGCCCACAGAAAGACTAGGCCCATGCTAGACTCAAATACCCCTGGTGAAAAGGCCACAAGTACAGGCCCAAAAAACGAAAATCACTGAAAAATCTGCACAATCCCATTCCATCCATGGCCTCCATGATGTTTAAATTCAAGACAACCCACAGAAAGACTAGGCCCATGCAAGACTCACTACCCCTGGGCATAAATAAAGGTTGAAAAGTAGGCAAAATGGTTGGAGGCCTAACAACAAAGCCTGCATTCAAAATGGCCACTTGCCTCCTAGCACATGGCCAGGGCCTGCCTGTACCAGCACTCAAAATGGCCCCCACCCACATGGCCTGTCCCTATGAACACCCCCAAAAATCGAAAAACACTGCAAAATCAGCACAATCCCATTCCATCCATGCCCTATATGATGTTTAAATTCAAAACACCCCACAGAAAGACTAGGCCCATGCACCACTCACTACCCCTGGTCAAGGCCCCAACAACAGGTCAAAAATCGAAAAACACAGAAAAATCAGCACAATCCCATTACATCCATGGCCTGCATGATGTTTAAATTCAAGACAACCCACAGAAAGACTAGGCCCATGCAAGACTCCCTACCCCTGGGCATAAATAAAGGTTGAAAAGTAGGCAAAATGGTTGGAGGCCTAACAACAAAGCCTGCATTCAAAATGGCCACTTGCCTGCCAGCACATGGCCAGTGCCTGTAGCTGCACTCAAAATGGCCACCAGCCACATGGTATGTCCCTCCCCATGAACACCCCCAAAAATCGAAAAACACTGCAAAATCAGCACAATCCCATTCCATCCATGGCCTACATGATGTTTAAATTCAAGACACCCCACAGAAAGACTAGGCCCATGCACCACTCACTACCCCTGGTCAAGGCCCCAACAACAGGTCAAAAATCGAAAAACACAGAAAAATCAGCACAATCCCATTCAATCCATGCCCTCCATGATGTTTAAGTTGAAGACAGCCCACAGAAAGACTAGGCCCATGCTAGACTCAAATACCCCTGGTGAAAAGGCCACAAGTACAGGCCCAAAAAACGAAAATCACTGAAAAATCTGCACAATCCCATTCCATCCATGGCCTCCATGATGTTTAAATTCAAGACAACCCACAGAAAGACTAGGCCCATGCAAGACTCCCTACCCCTGGGCATAAATAAAGGTTGAAAAGTAGGCAAAATGGTTGGAGGCCTAACAACAAAGCCTGCATTCAAAATGGCCACTTGCCTGCCAGCACATGGCCAGTGCCTGTAGCTGCACTCAAAATGGCCACCAGCCACATGGCATGTCCCTCCCCATGAACACCCCCAAAAATCGAAAAACACTGCAAAATCAGCACAATCCCATTCCATCCATGGCCTACATGATGTTTAAATTCAAGACAGCCCACAGAAAGACTAGGCCCATGCACCACTCACTACCCCTGGTCAAGGCCCCAACAACAGGTCAAAAATCGAAAAACACAGAAAAATCAGCACAATCCCATTCAATCCATGCCCTCCATGATGTTTAAGTTGAAGACAGCCCACAGAAAGACTAGGCCCATGCTAGACTCAAATACCCCTGGTGAAAAGGCCACAAGTACAGGCCCAAAAAACGAAAATCACTGAAAAATCTGCACAATCCCATTCCATCCATGGCCTCCATGATGTTTAAATTCAAGACAACCCACAGAAAGACTAGGCCCATGCACCACTCACTACCCCTGGGCATACATAAAGGTTGAAAAGTAGGCAAAATGGTTGGAGGCCTAACAACAAAGCCTGCATTCAAAATGGCCACTTGCCTGCCAGCACATGGCCAGTGCCTGTAGCTGCACTCAAAATGGCCACCAGCCACATGGCATGTCCCTCCCCATGAACACCCCCAAAAATCGAAAAACACTGCAAAATCAGCACAATCCCATTCCATCCATGGCCTACATGATGTTTAAATTCAAGACAGCCCACAGAAAGACTAGGCCCATGCACCACTCACTACCCCTGGTCAAGGCCCCAACAACAGGTCAAAAATCGAAAAACACAGAAAAATCAGCACAATCCCATTCCATCCATGCCCTCCATGATGTTTAAATTCAAGACACCCCACAGAAAGACTAGGCCCATGCAACACTCACTACCCCTGGTGAAAAGGCCACAAGTACAGCCCAAAAAAACGAAAATCACTGAAAAATAAGCACAATCCCAAGCCATCCAGCCCCTCCATGATGTTTAAATTCAAGACACCCCACAGAAAGACTCAGTCCACCCACCACTGAGTACCCCTGGGCAAAAGGCCCCAAAACAGCCCAAAAATCGAAAATTCCAAAATTTTAATTGCAGCAACTGTATTGCCCCAAACACACTTACTTGTAAAATTTCTAATCCAACAGTGATCCAAAGAAAGTCAAAAAGGCCTCAAATCCAAAGATCCAGCAGCATCCACAAAAAGTAATCCTTCCAGCTGCACATCCAAATGAAAAGTGACCAGGAGATGGACAAAGCACTGGGAGGAGCCTGCTGAACAGGAACAGGAAGTTGAAGACTATGAAGCACTTCCTTCCTCCCACCCCCCTGCCCCCCTCCCCAAAATGTACTCCTCGCTAAAAAAGTGCAGGCAAATGTCAAACTAAGGAGTTATTCACATAAAAATCATCATTTCTAGAAGGTTTATGCTGCTTGCTGGTGGATTTCTTGTGCAGAATTGCAAATTTATATTTTCGCTCGCCGCATCTCAAATCTCGCAATTGCGAAGTACCGCGAGACGAGATCTCGCCGTACTCGCATTGACAAACTATCGCTGGCAAGCCGCGATGACGTAATCGCGCTCGCCAATTCCCGCGGGATCACACAGCAAGATCCAAAATGGCTCAGCACTCGCAAACTATCGAAAAAAACAACTCGGCAAACGATGATAAACGCCGCGCGCCGCAAAAATTGTATCACCAACGCCGCGCGCCGCCAAAAAAATCCGCTGCGTGCGAATTTGCGGATTTTGCGGGAAATCCGCAAATCTCGCGGATTGCGGATTTCCCGAAAATCCGCAAAATCCGCGAGCGTAACGGATTTTCCGCCCATGCTTAACCCAGACATTTCTCTAGCCTTGCCCCCGGGTTACCGCCTTACAGGTATAAGCCGCAAAGGCTCCAAGACCGGAGGCGGAATCGCGGTTATTCTACAGACTAACTTGACGATCACGTCCAGGAAAATCCCGAATATAGGGCCCATAGAGGCACTATATACTTCCATCTCGGATGCCTTTACAGCCATCTTCTCGGGGGTCCTGGTATACAGTCCTCCTGATACCCCACAGCCTGCCATCTCTGCACTGTTAGCAGTTATTGCAGACCTGTCTCTTAAACAACCTCACTTCACGGTATTGGGAGACTTTAACCATCACGTAGATGTAAGTGACTGTAGTTGTGCCAACCATCTTCTAGATTCCATGCAAAGCTTGAATTTGACTCAAGGGGTTAGTGGCCCCACACATGTAGCGGGACACACCCTTGATCTGATCTTCTCTAATTGGACGGAGCTTAAGATTCTTCCCTCCACACCTCTGACTTGGTCTGATCATTTCATGATCCCCTTCGAGGTATCCCTATCCCAACCTCTTAAGAAGGAATCTGCCATCAGAGAACAAGGCAGAAAATGCCATAAGGTCTCATGTACTGCCCTGGAGCAAACGTACAATAGTAGTTCAGACTCACACACTGACAATCTCAATGCAGCGGTATCTACATTTAATAAAGATCTCACAGCCGCCATTGAGATAGTCGCGCCCTTACAGACCCTCACCTCCCGTAGATCAAAACCGTCAGCTCCCTGGTTCACCCAGGAATTAAGGGAAAACAGAAGCAGTTGCAAAAAACTGGAGCGCCTATGGCGCCGGACCTATGACCCCGCAGCCAAATCTCTTTACAGACAGGCCCTCAAAGAGTTTCATAAACTCAAACGCAATACCATGAGTCAATACTTTGCAGAAACAATTGTTAGCGCAAAAAACTCCACTAAGACCCTCTTCACCATAGTTAAAGAGTTCACTAATCCTACTGCTCTGTCTGTTCCCGTTACTCCCAGCCAAGCACTTAGTGAAGGCCTATCTGACTTCTTTTCTGAAAAAATTGCTAATATCACGGCAACAATCCTTCAGAATCGTACAGAAGTAACCTCTGATCTTGATACCACCTGTACCAAAGTATTTACTTCTTTTAAACCACTTACTAAAGAGTATGCCCTGACTCTATTTTTAAAATGTAAATCAGGCTCACCGCTTGATCCAGCCCCGGCACTGATCCTGAATGATATTGCCCCGCTAGTAAGTAACCCCCTGCTTGAAATCTGGAACTCCTCCCTACAATCGGGTGTTGTCCCTTCTTTATGGAAACACGCATTGCTAATCCCTATTCAAAAAATAGCTGGTGTCGACCCAATGTGTTTGAGCAACTACCGACCGATTTCACTCCTACCCAAGCCAGCCACAGTGCTCGAGAAGGCGGTACAAGAACAACTGTCCGACTACCTAGAGTCAAACTTAGTGCTCCATGACTCTCAGTCAGGATTCAGGCCGGACTTCAGTACCGAATCAGCTCTACTAGAAGTGTCCGAGTCGATTTGTGAGTGCACGGACAGGGGAGAGGAGGCCATGCTGGTCCTCCTCGACCTACCCGCAGCATTCAACACCATCTCCCATGAAACTCTGCTAACACGCCTTCAGGAGGTGGGAGTTGGTGGGATCCCACTCGCCTGGGTCAAATCATTCCTGACGGATCGATTTCAACAAGTGATGCTGGGCTCTTTCTTTTCCACGAAGAAACCGTTGACATGAGGGGTTCCACAGGGATCTGCCCTCAGCCCGCTCTTGTTCAACATATACCTGAAGCCTTTGGCAAAAGTGGTGCAATCATGGGGAGTCAGAGTGATCTTTTATGCTGACGATACTCAGCTGGTGTTTTCCTTCAAAAGATCACTCTGAAAGCTCACTGCTAAATTTTCGCCACTGCATGGTGAACATCGCCTCTTGGATGTCTTCAAATAATTTAAAACTGAATACGGATAAGACAGAAGTCTTATTTTTTAATCAGAAATCCCCTATCTCCACTAGCCTCTGGTGGCCAGCTGAATTAGATCCTCCCCCTGTACCTGTCCAAGCTGCCCGCAATCTGGGCTTCTAATTCAACACAGCCCTCTCCTGCAAAACTCAAATTAATAAAGTCACGGCGTCCTGTTTCGGAATGCTCTGTATGATAAAAAAAATCATCCCTTTCCTACCATTTGATTCACGCAAGACAGTAGTCTACGCCCTCATAACATCCCATTTGGACTACGCAAATAGTTTATACATTGGAGCAATCAATTGCAGACAGTACAGAATTCAGCGGCCAGGTTGATCTGTAATGTTCCCTACCGTCATTCCATTTCACCTCACCTGATCAAACTGCATTGGCTCCAGTGAGACTACGTATTCAGTTCAAATCCCTGACCCTTGCTTTTAGAGCTCTTAATGGTCGAGGCCCCGCCTACCTCAGACATAGACTGAAGATCTCACAAGCATCTCGGAATCTCAGATCTAACCATCTTCGCTTAATGCTCTGCCCCAGTTTTCGTCTAGCGCGTACGGGAGGAAGGGCCTTTGCAGTGGCCACCTCCAGACTATGGAATCATCTGACATTGGTACTGAGATTTCTGACTTCAGAGCCTCTGTTTCTAAAG
Source organism: Lissotriton vulgaris (assembly GCF_964263255.1). Taxonomy (NCBI): domain Eukaryota; kingdom Metazoa; phylum Chordata; class Amphibia; order Caudata; family Salamandridae; genus Lissotriton; species Lissotriton vulgaris. The sequence continues at coordinate 454,974,431 of NC_141691.1, forward strand.
AAACTTAAGACCTGGCTCTTCTCTTTGGTCTAGTCCATTCTTTATCCCCCTGGACATCACTGAACCTCACTAGATGTTGTCTTCAGCGCCGGGACACCCCCGTTGGGGGTAGTTGTGCGCTTAACAAACTTCTAAATAAAAATAAATAATAGCAAGGGAAGACACAGGTGTGTGTCCATTATCGGTAATTAGGAAGAAGTGGGAGCGTCCTCCATGGCTTGCGTCCAAAACAGTTTGTTGGGGGAAATATAAATTTGGCGCCAATTGAGGAATCTAAGTGAAATTTTTAATACTAGTGTCCTGCTCCCATCCGCTACTGTCTTGAAAGTTTCAGGGTGATTCATCAAGCAGGGGCCGAGAAAAAAGGGGGGTCCCAGAACGCATTTTCACCATGTTAATTTCCATAGGAAACTTTAGACAAAGCTACAGCCCAAATGCTGAACGGCAAAAGGGTAGCCCTTGGTTCAGAAAGTTACCTTTTTGTTAAGTGGTGTAAATCTGTTCAGTAGTTCCTGAGAAATTAGAACATAAGCTTATTTATTAAACAATGCGCGGGGTCCCTCATGCCCTGGGGATCACCACCTCCCATGGGCTTCTTTAAATATTGAGGGGGGCCTCTTGGGCCCCCCAAATACTGGGGACCATCACTTCCCCTGGGCTTTGAAACTGAAGTGAAGTGGACTTCGTGGCCCCCCTCCAGGATCCTTCGATGGCCCTGGGGACTGCCACCCCCCAGGGCCGGCTTCTGCAGTGTCCCGGGGTGCCTATCCCCGGGACACTGCTGTTTGCTATGGCAGGGCAGGAGCCGTACAGCTGCCACCCTGTCAAAGCAAACTCTGATTTGCTTCATTGAAAGCGAGAGCAGGGAAACCTGCTCTTGCTTCAATGAAGCAAAGCTTATTTGCTTTTGAGCAAGGGGAGCTGACTGTCAGCAGCTCCCCTTGTTTAAAAGCAATGCCAGCTCCAGCAGGAGGCAAGGAGCCAACAGGACCACTGGGGCTTGGGGCTCCCCCCATGGTCCCCAACACAAAGTGCTGGCCCTGAGAGATGGCGTCCCCAGGCAAGAAGTAGACCGGGAGGGGGGCCATGCGGCCTCCTTCAATAATATAATTTTTAAAAATAAATAAATAAAGATGCAGAGCCCAGTGGGATGGGGCCCCCGGGGCCTAAAGAGGCCTAAGGACTCCTTTAAAAATAAAAATAAATAACATGTTGCCATGCCCCGGGGATGTGGTCTTGGGCCGAAATTGGCCTCGGAAGGGGGGCTGCAAGGCCCCTTCCCCTTTTTTATGTAAAAACAAGAGCAGGCTCTTGGGGATGGGGTCCCCAGGACCCCAAATAATGTAAAACAAGAGGGGGCACACAGCCCCCTTGTAAAATAAAAATACAATTTAAAAATGTTGGCCCCCAGCGACCCTCAGGATTCAAGGGGACTTAATCTCCCAACTTACAATGCACCAGGGGGGTGTGTTTACACAGTGGTGCAGGGAGGGGGTGGGACCTGACTTAATAAGTGTGCTAACGCTTCCCCTGGAGTGTTGTGAATAGGGGGATGAAGTTCTCTTCAATCCTGAGTGTCCCTGGGGGCAAACTAGCCCACCAGGTACCTCCAGTAAGTGTTATAGAGCTGCGTTGCAGAGAGGAGGTCCGAGGCCATGCCCCTTTTTACACCACTCTGCAAATGCGGCTTCTGGTGCACTGCTGGTGGGGCGATGAGGTCTTCTTGTGTTCTGTGGACCTCAGAACACAAGTGGACTTCATCCTCTAAGCAGCAATTCGCCAGAAGCTGCGTCTGTAGCGTGGTGTAAAAAGGGGCATGCCTCAGAACACCTCTCTGCAACGCAGCTCTGTGGCACTTACTTGATATACCTGGTGGGCTACTTGGCCACCAGGGACTTTCAGGATTCAAGGTTACTTAATAGGGATGTAATAGTTAGAAATTAGCATTCCAAAATTTTTGAAATTTACTGAAAGAACCATAGGTTTCACGCACGGTATCGTTAGAAATTAGCATCTAAAAAAACATTGAAATTCACTGAAAAAAACAAATGTTTCAGGGATGTTATAGTCAGAAATTATCATTTAAAAAACCATTGAAATTCACTGAATGAACCAAAGGTTTCAGGCAAGTTAGAAGTTATAGTTAGAAATTAGCATTTAAAAAATCTAACAAATTCACAAAAAAAAACATAGGTTTTAGGGACATTATAGTTAGTTGAACATTTCTCTCTAACAAAACCATAGAAATTCCCCTGTTATAGTTAGTTCAGCTAACTACAACTCATGCACCCGTAATGCACTGCTGATAGCGTCACATATTACATTATTCATGACATGGGCAGTGACATTTCTTATGACATCACTGATGTCATCTCAAAAGACATCACTGATGACATCACTGATGAGATCATCCAGTGACTGTGTTTTCTTTAAAGTTTAAATATGTATTATATATATGCCAAGGTGTATTGAAGAATAAGTGGGTGTATAAGTGTCTAGATTGATGATTTAGTAGGTGCGTGACCGACTGTTTAAGTGAGTGAATACATGTGTCTTACTGAATGCGTGGGTTACTGACTACACTGTGTGAATGTCTGTATCAGTCTAACTGTTGTTTTTTAAGCTGTTGCAAGGGTTGGTCAGTAGCTACATGAGTGTCTATATGGGATATCAATTGCTTGCCTGAGTATTTGTAGGGGTACCTGTGTGTGTGTGTGAGTGTGGGTGTGGGTAGGAGGTGTATGACTTTGTGCATAGATGTTTGAGTGGCTGATTCACTGTGTGTATTGGTTAAAGAGTGCATCTGGAAACAGCTGTATGGGTGGGCGAGTGTGTGTATGGGTGTGTTGGTGAGTGAGTGGATGTCTCAATGGTACATGTCCGAGTAACTACAGATGTAAAAGGCAGTGTATGTGAGAGTTTAAGTCTATAAATGACTTTACATGAGAGTCAGTGATTGTGAGAGTGGCTGTATGGATGAGACTGTACTTGTATCAGTAATTGTATAAGAGAGTAAGTATGTGTTAGTATCTGTATGAATAAGTGATGTGGTGGGTTTATAACTATACAGGTCAGTAAATGGAAGTGTGATTGATACTTTGCATGACTGACTAGGTGTGTGATTAACTCTGGATGAGTGGTGGTTTGTGGGTGTCTGCATAGGTGTATGAGTGCTTGTGATAGTCTTGTATTGATGAATGACTGCATGTATGAGTGATTGTATGGGTGATTGAGTGGATGTGTGTTTAGACCTAGGAAACAGTGAGTGCATATGTAATAACTGGTATTGGTGTCCCAAAATCATACTACAAGGAGCAAAATATATTGTATCTTTCATATCAGAACTAATCTCCTGCTTCTTCCAATCGGGAGAAGTTCCCTATAAATGGAAGCAAGCTATGGTCCGCCCATTAAGTAAAAACCACAAATAGATTATGAGGTATTAGATAATCTACGCCCCATCTCGCTCATATGTTTCTTGGCTAAAATCGCTGAAAAAATAGTTAACACTCAGCTCACAAAACAGATCAATAGTAATGACCTACTACACTACTCACTATCAAGTTTCCATGCCGTACATTTCACTGAAACCGCCTTGCTCCTGGCCACAGAAACTCTAATACAACATACGGACGAAGGACACACAACTGCACTGATCCTGTTGGACCTCAGTGCAGCATTTGATACAGTCTCCCATAGCCTCCTCCTACAGAGATTAGAATCTTTTGAAATCAGGGGTATGGCTCTGAGCTGAGCTGGATGAAATCCTTCCTGACAGAAAGGGGTTTCTAGGTTACAAAAGACACATTCATTTCCAAGAGATCTCCCCTATTACAAGGAGTTTCCCAGGGGTCAATACAGAGGCCCACATTGTTCAACCTACATATGGGACCCCTTGCTAATATAGTGGAAGTCCACAAAGTGGCTATTGTATCCTATGCTGATGATACTCAGCTTATCGTCACACTATCGCAAAACCCAGAACATAATGCACATCAATTTTCACAATGTATGGAGGAAGTAACCGCATGAATGGCAGACCACTGCTTAAATCTTGATGGCATTAAGACAGAACTGATAGTAATGGGAAGAGCGCCTTCTATCTGAACATCAGCTTGGAGGCTGGAAGCACTTAGCCAGCTCCCAACCCCCAAATCTGAAGTCAAGATTCTTGGAGTATGGCTTGACCCCAACCTGACATATGAAAATAAAATCTGAAAATAACAGGCAAATGTTTCGGAACGCTGAAAACCCTACGGAAAGTCATTGACCTAGTACCGGTTCAGGCCCAAAAAACTATAATACATGCAGTGGTCACCTCTCAGATTGACTACGGCAATGTTCTATATCTAGGTGTAGCAAAGAAATGGCTGATGAAGCTGCAATCACTCCAAAACGCCGCTGCCCGGCTAGTGCGGAATCTACCTAGAAGATCTTCCGACACAAAGGCCCTGGCAAATTTACATTGGTTGCCTGTGGGCAAGAGGATCCTGTGTTTCTGTCATTGTATTCTAGCAAATAAAGGCCCAAGTTATCTACAAGACATGATTACACCCTACACCCCAATAGAAGCCTAAGATCTGAAGGAAAGTCATTGGTAATAGTACCCAGATTTAGGAAGGCCAGGCTAGGAGGCTGCTCTTTCAAATACCTGGCAGCAATACATTGGAAATTAGGTTTTAAAGATGGTGTTTTAGAAATATACTAGAAAAAACATGATTTGACAGAATACTGTGAAACCCCTAGTGTACAAATTGCAATATGTGTGGATATATGTGTTTCAGACTTTATGGAAAAGGCGTGATCGTCACGGTTAATGTCATCACAACATCCTGAACAACCGCAAAAATGGTAAATAGGTCTGAAAGAAGTTTTTTAAGTAAACTAGTACAAAATATGTGTTCAAACATGCTTTGGCAGAAGTATGTACATACTAATATTTGTAGAGCAATGTTTAGAATGGATTTTTTACATACTATTTTTGGATGAGCTGGTAGCCATTAAATATCTGCTTTTGTTTTCCGTTTGCGCACTGTATCAGGAGGAATCGTGGTTACTAACATCATCCTGATCTTCCCAGTCACTGCGAAAACAGAGAAATTGGTTTTAGAGATAGTTTTGATAGAAACTCTATTGAAAAACATGACTTTAGAGAATACTGTAAGAACCCCTAGTGTGTAAAATACTGTAGTATTTGTTGGTATGTGTGTTTTAGACTTTATGGAAAAGGTGCAATAGTCGCAGTTAACAACATCATCGCAATGTCCCAAATAATCACACAAATGGAAAATAGGTCGAAAAGGTGATTTTAAAAGAAATTGAGTAGCTGGCCAGCTTTATAAGAGTAGAGAGTCTGTTGCTAATTCTGCTACTATTGTCAGTCAAGCACTCCTAATCTGCAAAAGTTCTGACCACTATTCAGTAGAAACTAGGTCAAACGTTTACCATTTCATCAGTTTCTACTCTCTTCATGGATAAGATTCAGACCCATGAAAACAATTATGTTACAGCAGTTCAACAGTTTTAGGTAGGAAAACATCTGTAGGGAGTTCACCATTACCTCAGACTTTAGGATGGCGTAATCACTTGGTGTAAGCAAAATAGGCAACACTTGTCAGTCTATATATCCGCACTATTTTTTGTAGGTATAGACTTATCTAAAAAAACTATAAACCATCAGTTTACTCGGTACTGTGGGTACACAAATATCTTCTAAGGGTATGCCAAGTTGTGGGTACCTTGCTCATTGTGCCACTACATTCAAACTAGCCTAGCTGATAAGGGGTGATACCCCGAGACCTGTCCCATAATGCTTGTTTCGAGTACAGGTATGATCTGGCTTGGCAGTTCCGGCTGGACTGTTCCCATGGAGAGCGGGGTCAAGACTGATTTTAATGTGGCTGGGTAAAACTGGTGTGACGTGGCTAGCAAAATAACTATGAGTTAAACCCAGATCTGTGACTGGGGGTGAGTGTTTAAAAAGTTTCACAAGCATTTTATTTTGTGATTTTGCCACAAACATTACCCCATATTTTTTTCTTACAGTAGATGTTTTACCATATTTCTATGTTGCCACTACTTATTATTTAAACTAATGTTAGTCCCAGAAATGATATAATTGTGCAGTAAACATTTAGTTTAAGATATCTTCATACTCCTCACAAGCAGATCTTCAACTGAGATCTGTTGAGAAAATCACATTTTAAAGTGTTTTTTTCAGGGCAGTGGAGAGCAAATGACAGACTGCACTTCGCATAATTATATGATAGTCTTAATTTTCATGGAGATAATTCTTTTATATTACAATGAATATATTCAGGAGACAATTATTCTGGGCTTAAAATATCCAGGACTTTTGTAAATGATCTAGTAATAAAACATAACTTTCTAGTTAGGTTATTCATCAGATGCATGAATTATTGAATTAGATGCAGTCTGTTTGGGGAATTGAGACTGTGCTCAGCAAACCTCTCTGCTCTTCTTTATAAGAAAAACAAGCAAGACGAATGTATTAAGCTAACTGGTTCAAGTACCTACATTGTTGTGGTTTGCCACTCAAAATCAGTGATTTGTGTTTTGTGCACAAATTCCATTGACATAAAAGCCATCTTATTACAACACAGGTCTTATTAACAAATGAAAGTTTTAATGTCTGAAAGGCCCTCACCTAAATGTAAAGCTCCTCTGTATGGAATTCGAAATTTGCATGTGTAGTTGTGGACCTAGTCGCGACCCCCTCAAGTCGAAAAACTTAACCTAATTGCATTTTGGTATGTCTATTTAAGTTTAAATATCTTTTAAATGAAATTGTGCACATGTTTCCTTTCCCATCATGTACATTATAACTACCATTTAATGTGTCATAACCTTGGATGCAAATTAAGTATTTTTTTATTTGCCATTTAATTAACACATGATTTATCATTTCTACTATATTTCAATACAATTTTATAAAGTGTATTAAAGTTTTTCTCATTTTAAATAAATTATTAAATAATCACTGTTTTGATTTTTTCAAAGTGTAATTTAACATTATATTTCAGTATATTTGTCGTTCCCTACCTATCAGTGTTATTCCCTGCCTCCATTGCTTTTGTATTGCCAATGCTTGGCCATGTGCTGTGCTTGAATTACGTCTGGAGTATATTCAAGCCTTTTTCTTCAGTTTTAAAAGTGCATTTTGTAAATTGCAACTATCTTACTCTTCAATGTGTGTTTTGTAGTCCTCTGCAACATTTTTATTATGATGGTATAACTTCAGTAATTTGAGGAATTACTTATTATGCTAGTCATGTGAAATTCCTTATATTGCTATAAATATGTGGATGGCACAATCAGTGCAAATATACCTTGAATGCATGGGGTGAACAGACCTCAAGTGGTTGTTGTTTGGTGCACTCTTGTCAAAATGCATTGTTGCTCCACAAAATTGACACAAAGATGCATTTTTAACAAAAAAAATGTAAAGCAACATAACTGATTTTTATTTCAAAAATTATGGATCATTTTCTGTAACTTTGCTATAAATTAGTATAATTAAATGAAAATAAATTACACGATTTTCGCACACCTTTAATATTTTGTATAAGCATATTCCTTCCTAAGAATAAACACTAACCAAGAAGCATCAAGTATACAAACACAATTCAATCATTAAATTATGCAATTAATCAAGAATCAACAATAAAATTTCAAAGCAGGCTTCCTTCTTCAATTTGTAAATTCCTTAATAATATAATTTGATGACGATATCCACTGTATCGAAGTTCATATCATTTTCACAAACAACTGTTGCATAGTCTATACAATTTCCACAGCTACAGCCTAGCCCTTTCGTCCCATCAGGGACATGATCAGGGCTTGAAAAACTATTTTCCTCTCTCCAATCCAAATTACTGCTGCATTATGTATACCCCAATATTCTTCTTCCTGGTCCGGTTTCTTAGGAGTATTCTTTAGTGCCAATGATACTATTCTTTGAAGTGTGTTCGTTAAAATAATGTAACGGCCACAGGTCATTAAAGATCCTGAACCCAATAGTTTTTTCTCCACAGATTGTACACAGCGACTGATCTGTTTCCTGCTTACCAAACGTCACAGTCGCCCTGTCTTCTTAACTTGAGTTAACTCGAGTCCCCGTCATTTCCTTCTATCCACCATATCCCAAAAAAAAACGTTGCAATGGCCTATTCAAATCGACCCGTTTTCACACAGCATTGTTCCGCAGCATTGTTCTGTCGATTTGAATAGGCCACAGCGACGTTTTTTTTTAGATATGGTGTATAGAAGGAAATGGGGGGGCTCGAGTTAACTTAAGTTAAGAAGACAGGGCGACTGTAGCGTTGGCCACGGTATCCTTAGCTGAAGTCTGGGTCACTACACTGAATGCCCATTATGTGTTTCAGGAAGGTACCCTCTGCAACTACCATGGAAGTGACCACGACGGACTGCTACACAAAAAATAAAGGATGCCCCAACAGAGAACCATCATCTACAGTTCTAAAAGCGGCCATGGGGCTGCATCCCAGATTTTTCAACCTACTTTTCAGCGCGATGTTCGACCCCCACTCCTATTCTTGGAAGAGTGACATCTCAGGGACGGGCTGTGCCGGAGTGACTGGCTACTCCCTGAACTGGACTAGGAAAATGTTGGCCATGTTGGACGTTACAGTTTTTGAATTGTTTTATGCATATCTACCCTCACCCCCTCTTCCCTTTCCCTACCCATCCCCTTGGCAGGGGGCACCTGACCACCTGGGAGAACTTCCAGGGATTAGCTAGCCCTATGGAACACCTGCTCGAATCAGGGAGTCTACCTGACGATAGTTGACTATGGCCTCTGTACCCTGCTTGAAGGTTCTTTCCCTTAATGTGAAAGGACTTACCTCCCCTAATAAACGCTGCCAAATATGACGGTAGCTATTGTTACAAAACCCTGACATAATCTTCTTGCAAGAGACCCATCTCCTCAAGAACGAAGTAAAGTACATGTCACATCCATGTTTCTCACATCAGTTCTGGTCCTCGGCACTCACCTAGACAGGGGGCATAGCCATCCTCTGCCGGACGGACATTCAACAGGGTGACGCTAAGGTAGTTCGGGACTTTGAGGGCAGATTTCTTAAGATGGAGTTCAGGAGAGGGCATCGCACACTCACTCTCTGCAATGTGTATGCGCCAAACCAGGGCCAAGATGTTTTTCTCCGTAGGATTCTCTGTGAGCATGTAGTATCTATGAGTACGGATCTCATAGTGTGGGGAGACTTGAACTTGGTATGAGATGCGGAGTTGGATCGCAGTGGAGGTGCGTTTCATGGGGTGGGCACTTTGTCAGCGGCAAGGAAAAAATCTCTCACCGCTTTAAACCTTATAGACGCCTGGCGTTATCACTCCCCTGGGAGTCGTGATTACACTTATTACTCTCATGTGCATCGCTCTTACTCTTGCATTGATTTTATCTTCGTGTCCCACTCCGTGGTTAAGGACACCCTCTCCACAGACATCTCTGACATATCGATCTCCGACCATGTGCACGTGGAGCTACTCCTTCACAAGTGCTTAACTCAACCCAAACGACCTACGAGTTTGCGATTCCTGCCCCACATTCTTAGGGATCCGGTGGATACGGAGGAACTCCAAGCTGCCATCACATCTTATTTTGAAACTAATGATCTCCCAGAAACTCCCCTGCCTGTTTTGTGGGATGCGTGTTCTCAGGTCTCTTGCCATTGCTAGGTTGCGGGAAGCTCACCTATACGAGGCCAAACTCACACCTGATATCATAACGTTGGAGAAAATAGATCAGAAATGCCCTTTGGTCGACAAGAGGATCACCTTCAAGCTCCTCACCCATGCACCAAAGCACTCCACAACGCCGTACCAGCCTACCTAAACAGCAGACTCAGCTTCTACACCCCCACCCGCCAGCTCCGCTCCGCCAGCCTCACCCTTGCTGCTGTCCCCCGCATCCAACAAATTACCTCCGGTGGCAGATCATTCTCCTACCTCGCCGCAAAGACCAGGAACACCCTCCCTATCCACATACGGCAGACCCAAGACCTACTCGCTTTCAGAAGACTCCTCTAGACCTGGCTCTTTGAGCAGTAGCAGCACCCCCCCTCCCCATAGCGTCTTGAGACCCTCTCACAGGTAAGTAGCACGCTTTACAAGTACTCTGATTGATTGATTGATTAAACAAATGACGCCCGGCTGTCCTCAGAGTCAACTTAGGGCACACAGAACTAATAATGCGGAACGCGCTTTGCTTGCACTGCGGCAGTGCTGCTATGACGGAGGGGACAGAGTGGGTACGGTCCTTGCATGTCACCTGAGAACGTGGGTAGCCAAAGCTCTCATCGCAAAACTAAAACTAGGGGACGGCTCATGGGCAACCACGGAATATGACAAACTTCAAACATTTCAAGATTACTATGCATCTCTTTACGCTCGGGATTCACCCGCCCCAGTTCTCATGTCCGCCGCCTTGGACGCTTAAGATTAGGATCCTCTAGGCGACTACCACTCCAAGCTTTTGGAGGAACCAATTACTCTAGAGGAATTACCTGTTGCCCTAAAAGAACTTCCACTTAGTAAACCGCCAGGCCCTCATGGGCTCCTAGTCTTGTTTTATCGCACCTTCTTGCCGCAACTCCAAACGTATCTGTTATGCCTCTTTAGCTCTTTCACGGACACTGTTGGGCCGTCCCCAGATATGGTAATGGGGAAATAGCCCTCATTCCGAAACCAGGGAAAGACCACACACTCTGCTCTTCTTTCTGCCCCATTGCCATGTTAAACACAGATCTTAAGTTATACACCAAAATTCTGGCTAAACAGCTTAGCGTGCACTTACCTAATCTCATCGAGCCGGATCAAGTTGGCTTTATGCAGCAAGGTCAAGGAGCAGACAACGTACGGTGAGTGGCACACCTAGTAGGGAAAAAAATAGTAAACAAGGGGACCCGAAAGGTAACTAAGGACCACGGGTATCGATTAGTATTACAAAGAACAATGGTCCTTACTGTACAGCGAATAAAGAAAGAGTAATATAGACTTAAATAAGTACTATATATCTTGCCCATGCCCAGCTGGGCACGGAGATTTATTTTGGTTTAATAGTAAACACAGAATTACAATAAGGCACAGTCATGTACCTAGTTTGGGGGAAAAGGTAGTGAGGGAGAGAAATAATGTGAGACAGACAATAGACAGGCAATAACTTGGAGCAAAAGGTGACTTGCACTCAATTGGTAGAATGATACAACAAGTTCAAACCAACAAAAACCACAATCAATGTACACAATGGTTAACTTGTGGTTTTGTTTAAGAAAAGACGACATTTCGATCCCTAGCTCCTATTAAAAGGGGATCATCATCAGAACTACTAATACAATTGCCTGGTATTTATGGTTGCCACCTGTGGGAATAAAGGAGACAAGGAAAACAAGAAACAGTGACTCAGCAGGATCACTGTGGTACTTTGAAGCATAAAAAAACCAAAGGAAATGATGGACGGAGCGTTGACAATACAAGCACTCACCCCATTCAACTCATCTGGGTTTAATCCATCACCATTCTTTAGCCCACTCTGCCTCCCCAGTTCAGACATGGCCATATGCAAATCAGTCTGACCCTGTACCTCATGGGAACAGTCCAGCCTTAACTGCAAAGCCATGCCTTCCCTGGACCGGAAACAAGCTACCGAGGACCAGTTTACTGGCATTCCAGCCGTCTTCAGCCCGGCTTGCTTGAATCCGGTCGCAAAGTGAGCAAGTGACTCACGTCTGAGCATACCCTGCCAACTGATGGTGAACAAAGAAAAACCAAAGGAAATGATGGATGTTTGTTCACCCTAAGAAGGCAGGGTATGCTCAGACATGAGTCCCTTGCTCACTTTGCTACTGGAGTCAAACAAGCCCGGCTGAAGACGGCTGTAATGCCAGAAACCGGTCCTGGGAAGCTTGATTCCGGTCCAGGGAAGACATGGCTTGGCAGTTCGGCTTGGACTGTTCCCATGAGGCACAGGGTCAGCCTTATTTGCATATGGCCATGTCTGAACTGGGGTGGCGGAGTGAGCTAAAGAACGGTGATGGATTAAACCCAGATCAGTTGACTGGGATATGAGTCTTTGTATTGTCAATGCTCCGTCCATCACCACCTTTGGTTTTTCTTGGTACTTTGAAGCATGTCAACAGTTGTGTGAATTGGCAACCAACATTTAACCGGGCGATCAGAACCACGTTGAGTGCATAAAGTGCTAAGCGCTTTTAACTACAGTGAATTAAGGTGGAACACTAAAAAAACGGGCGATTTGTGAGAGCTGGATGAGGAGAGTGGAACCTAGAATGCTACCTAAGTTCCAAAACATGGATCAAACTGCGTGGTTATAGTGCTTTAGGGAGTTAACAGATTATTACAACGAGTGTCTTTAAAATAATGCAAATAATGAAAGGTGCTCGGCGCTGCAAACGATGATTCACAGGTCAAAGCCTGCAAGCGGAAACACCGAATGTGCTTCAATGGGGTTTGTGATTTACTAAGACTAGTGAGAGTACTGTGCAGAGTGGCGAGAGTGACCAGCCATGTATTTTAATTCGACTGTAAGATGTGCCACAGTAGGTGATGTGAAAAACGGAGGCGACGTCACGGTCTTGTAAGAATTGAACAGGCTATGCATTGCGTGCTCATGTGCTAGTGCCGGGATTGGAGCGTTCGCCTGTCAAGATACATTTACAGACCCTTACCAATTACGACAACCATATGGAGCAATTAAGTAATTGATGGGGTTCCAGGCGGAGAGTCAGGTTTCCTAGGAGGGTAGGAGAGAGGAGAAAATGAGGGCGCGAGCAGAGGCATAAATGCCCACATGCATCATTGAGAATTTCATTCGCAAATGCTGCGAAGCGCAATTTTCGGCCGTTTGGGAATGCAATTCTCAAATTTGGGATGCATCATGCTTTTCGTAATTTTAGGAATCGCAACCATGTTACGATTTCTAAAATTGCGATTGCATTTAAGAAATCTCAATTTGAGATGCATGAACATTTTTAATTTGCGAATTCGCAAATAGGAAGGGGTAAATTAGCATGAAGTTGACCTTCATGCTAATTTGCGAAAACTTTCAAAAATACACAAAAATGCATTTTTTAAAGTTTCATGTTACACACACACATGTCCTTGGGACATGTGTGTGTGAAACTTGCACTTAAAGTTACATTCCATTGGACCCCCCTCTGCACCCTTGAAAATGCATTCACAAATTGCGATTCGCAAGATGCTAATCACAATTTGTGAATGCCTACCCATTCATTCCTATGGGCCTCTTGGCCCATAGGAATCAATGGGAAGGGATTCCTTAATTGCGATTTGCAAATTGTAAATCGCAATTAAGGAATTTTTAGAAATCGCAAAAAACAATGCGATTTTTGATGCATAGCAATTTGCGATTTCTTAATTGCGATTCCTTAATTTTCGCAATTAAGAAATCGCAAATGCTAACTTTGGTGCATGTGGCCGATAGTGTATTGCCGGTAATTCTGTGTATCTCATTTGAATTACCTTAACCGCCTTGCTGTGTCCTATGGGGGAAGGACCAACGCATTCCGCGGCTGCTGCTGCAATTTTCCGTCGGCAACCCTGTGCGGTCAAACGGGGTCACCTCAAAGGGTGGCCAGGTTGGTTTTCTGCGTGAGCTATGGAGTTAAGGGAGAACGGGGGCAGTAAGAAAGATGCAAAGCCATGAAGGAGCTGGTACACTGCTGGTGACTTGGGATGCGGGGTCCGCTTACCTCAAAAGGTCTCAAGAGTTGTGGCAACGATGTGCTATATCCGTTCTGTGCTCAATGGCAGGAATGTTAGGTGATGGGTCAGCTGTGCTTTTAATAGGCATGTAGGGTGCCATGCTTTGTGTCACGTGGTTAGTCGAAAACAGACACAAACAACTCCTGGACGCACGTTTGGGTGCCATCTTGGAGAAGGGAAGGGAATTATCGATGCGCCTGTGTGAGCGCCTTCTTGCAAGAGGATTTCCTTAATATGGGGAGCGATGATTCTTATTGCTACTGGTCCTGTAGGCTCGTTTGGGCGCCATCTGGGAGAGGGAAGTGGATTTTGCATGCGCTTGTGTGGGCGCCATCATGGAAGAAGTATTCCATATTCTGGAGAGTAATAATTCTGAGTATTACTACTCGTGGACGCTCATTTGGGCACCATCTTAGAGAAGGAAAGGGAACTTACAATGAGCTTGTGTGGGCGCCATCATGGAAAGTGTATTCCTTGTTAAGGGTGGCGATGATTCTTACATGTACTGAGGGTATACAATCTGTGCGCCACTTGGGAGGTGAAGTGCGGGCGGACTGGATGAGGTGGTGCCCCAAGTGCGTGATCTATCGCGGTTTGAAAGTGAGATTATGTGTATCCGGCGCAAGTGATTTCTATATAGTGCCTTAAAACAGTGACAGTAAGGTTGCATTGTAAAACATAATGTCCAATTTGAGAACAAGAAGAAATAAACATTTAAGATATATACAATTTACAATTTACAGGTCATCCGATGACTTGCGCCGGATACAATTCATGGAAAAAGCTTAGACGACGGTTCAAAAAAGGGGGGCTAAGGCTGCCAGACCTATCCTATTATGCTTGGGTGTTTTTGCTAAAAGGTGGGAAAGGGTTATTTAAAACACCAGATGACTCTGAGATAGGGAAGATGCATACTGCAATGTTAAAAGACATTTTAGGGGGAGAGTATAGTTTCATTTACAAATTTGGAGACCCGAGATTTAAAAAAAAAAAATTAGTCTAAAGGCCTTACTCAGTCTCGCGACAACTTGGCATAAAGTTAGGAAAGAGTTAAAAATCAATTATTTTAGTGGGATGGCACCTATCTTTGACTCTCCAGGATCCCCAGAATGGGTGAAGGACTCACTGGTGCGACCACTGAAGGATGCAGGATTTAGTTCCTGGAAACAGTTGATATCGGAAGATAATTTAATATCATGGGAAGAGTGCCAAAATATGTGTAGATGCCAACTCTCGAGGTTTAAGTACTTACAAATGCTAAGCTGGAGTCGGACTATTGGGCCCAGAGCGGGGCTAGTAAATAAGTTGGAAGAGAGTTTGGTACTTGGAACAACTCATAAGAAGAAGGTGGCAAATTATTATTGGTTATTACTAGAACTGGCTGATGGAGACTTCAACCTTCCAATGGAGTTGTGAGAGAGGAGCTTGCCAGGAGAACAGATTCAAGATTTATGGCAAGTATCCTGTGACATTCTTTATTCCACAGTTCGACCCGCAAATTTAAGGCGGAACCACCTTGTTTGTCTCCACAGGGTGTATTTGACTCCATACAAGTTATCTAAAATGGGGAGTGGAGTAGTTCCGAAATGCCCTAAATGCAATAAAGAGAAAGGTGATGATACGCATATGTTTATGACCTGTCTGGTACTTCAATCCTTCTGGCTGGATGTGAGTAACATAATCTTTTCCATTCTGGGCGAAGTACTCCAGGTGAGTGAACTGTTAGTATTCTTTGGTCTTACTAAGAGAAACGTATCTATGGCAAATAATGCTCGAAAATAGATTTTGTATCTAATATTACTTGCAAAAAGAGAAATCTGTAAAAACTGGGTTAAGATTACTCCTCCAAGTAAATTTGAATGGTTGGCTTCAATAAGATATATAAACACCCTAGATAGAGCACATAAATGCAGGCAAAATGCTTTCTGGCTGCCCTATGAGATGTGGGAACAGACATGTTTAAATGAGTCCAATGATTAGGCCTCTATATTGGCGCGCAAATACTCTGGTAGTAGCCAATGGTCCCAGGGAGGAATTGGTACCTATGGTTGAGTAATATTGCAAGATATTGAGTGTATCGTCCTTTTTTCTTTTTGGAGCAAGATCACCTGAGGCGCCCAGGGGAGAGGTGATCAGAAATAGACTTCTTTATCTTTCTGCTTATCCGGGCTAAGAGGACTTAAAAAAAAAAATTGGGAATTATGGCATGTACAGGCCTTTCCACTTTGATACAGCACAGCAAGGTGGCTTGCCATGTATTGTTGTGTGAATGAAATATGAACCCTAGGGCGCAATAATGCACAACTTGCATACAAAACAGTAAAGCAAGAAATATTGGTGTGTAGTGCTGTTTGAAAGGCAGAGTGCAAGACAGTGTGATTTAACAATGTATGACATTTCTTGGCTAGTGCTAGGCTGTAAACTGTTAGATTGACAAATGCAGGCACCCTTACAAAATAGTGCAATCGTCTCTGCAGTGGTGCTAAAAACCACATTTCAGCAGAAATGTACTGCAACATGTAAAATGTAGGCCATTCCTGCACTCACTCTTTCAGGCAGGGCAGCAAGCTGTGAAGCTGCATTAAATTGTGTGTGGATTACACAAATATGCCCCCAAAGAATACTAAGGGTTCTGTGAACAACATATATGTATAGCATGTGTAAAGCAACAATAGTACACCATGGCCATATATTCACTTGTAGAAATCCATGTTCCACATATACCTGGGCTTTTGCAAGTGAAGAAATATACTGTCCAAATTTAACAGAAATCCCTTATGTCATATTCATTCATGGAATCTTTGTAACATATTCAATTTTCTTTTCAGAGGGACACACAACACCTCCTAGAGATCAGCCTGTCCCTGATGACCAACCTGTTGAGGATTCCATCCTGCCCCTCATAGATGACAAAACCTTTCAACAGCTACTGGACACTTTTAGAACTACTCCTCTACTACTGACTATGGAAGACAATTTTGTTGAGTATCCAGATGAACCAACAAAGAAAGGACATGGATCATCAACCTTGTACATCATAGCTGAGGACCCCCAATTAGCTTTTCAATGGTGAGTGGTAGGAGTCCAGCAGTGAATGGCTGATGAGGTATGGTTGGGTATAGAGACCATAGTCGGCACTCTTGAAGGAGTCCATAGGTTTATTAGCCCTAATAAGGTGTTGACAAAGGCTACAGTAGATACCCACTCTTGGCACCCGGGGATCGATGAGTCCTCAGCTAACATCACTGGTGTCAGGATATAGAAGGGACAACAACATCAGCCTTCCACATCTGAAAACAGTGAAGTTTCCAGGCAGCTAGGAGAAATTAATACATATATCCAGTCCCCGGAGGCCAAGCTTGACTCACGCATAGCATCAAGGAGGGCCCTCAAAAGAAATCTGGTTGCTTTCTTGAGTAACCAGCAAACTCCTGCAAAATGCTACCATGCTGCCTTACTGGCACTCCACAAATGTTGGGAACATTGGAATTACATCTTCTGCCTCTGAAGTGTGTTCACATGGGGCTGGTAACATTACTCAACTGCCTCTCATTCCAGCTCCACAACTACCAGGGGAAGGCGAACACACATCAGAGGAGGAATATGTAGAGTTCCCTGGTTTCAGAAGAAAAAAGCTCAAAGAAACATTTGTGAGTGGATCCTCACCAATTTTTCTTACAGTCCAGTGTAGTACTTCATGCCACCTTCCTTGGAGCCCATTACAGTACTTTTTGTTCCTGCCGGTATTTGTCTTGTCCACTTGTGTGGCACAAAAAAAAGCTACACTTGCTAATGGCAACTTGTTCCTCCTCTCTGATCAGAGTAAGCACATGTAAATGTGAACTCACATTGTTGTGTTTGATTTTAGATTCCGAATAAACTTCCCGGTTCATGCCCTTATATAGGTATTTTTTTTTCAATTCAATTTTATTATGATTTGGAATTCCGAAGAATTCCACATAACATTACAATAAAACATTAATTCATAAAAGACAATATTATAAACCCGAAAGATTAAACCCTGCAATTATCCTAGATGACACACAGTACATTATACATTTTTTCAATAAACCCTTAACATTAGTTACGAAAAAATACTCTAAAAAAACAATTTTCCTAAAATTACATTCTCCCTGAAGGGACTAATCTCTGTTAAATATTGAATATGTCACTCAGGGGAACTGAATTCTTATAATCGTTATCTGGAAAGGAACACTAATTGTTGACTTCCTAATTTAGTAAAACAATCTAATCTAATATAAAATTACATTTTAGCAGAATATAGTTAAGAAATTGAGTATGGTTCATCCAATATACGGTTACAATTAAAACATTACTTGTGTCGGGGACAGAAAACAGTGTTAACAACAGATGATTTTGTAAAGTGCTACTGAAGGTGCAAGTGTATTAAGATAAAGTGGTAGTGTATAGATGCCCTAATTCTGGACAAAGACCAGAATTATTATCTAGCGTCAATACAGACAAAATAAATCGGAACTTGCATACATAAGTTAAATAGCAAACAAAATTTGACAAACACACTAATAAATGGTTGTTAATTATCGTATGTTACAACAAATTAAGGATGTTTAAAATGCTCAAAAAGGTGCTAAGACAAGGGAACTTATACAAGGTACTACATAATCCACTGATCACCCTACTTATAAACTTCTGAATATACATTTAAAAATTCTTTAAAGAAGCAAAAAATCTTAAAACATATCTGTTTTGACGGGGGATACAGAAGAAGATTGTGTGCCTGTTCTGCTGTTAAAATATTATAATGTAAAAAACTATGCCTTAGAAATTTGCAACTTATTGAACTAAGTGCTGGGCACACAATCAAAACATGATTGAAGTCTTGGATGCCACCATTGCATAAATCACAAAGTCTTTCATTTTTGGGGATACCCTCCCAAGCCCCTGTTACTATCCTCAACGGTAACAAATTCATTCTGCGGAGTAGAATCACTCTGCGTACTCCATGTTTCAGGTTCTAAAGAACGTACGGTTGAGGATTTTTAATAAGTGAGCTCTCGGCTAAGCAGTCCAGTCTGCCATTCCCTCTCCATATTTTCAGTTCTCTTCCTCGTGAGATCGCGTATATAGTTTTTTTAATTAATTGCTTTAAAACGGTTTTGTTTAAAGCTGTTGCCCCAACTAAATCTAAACCAAAAATGCTTAAAGCTTTTAAATAATTTCTAAAAATTACACTTTTACACAATAGATTATCAAAAATTTCCTCGTGCAATGCTAGCCTTAGTAGATTTTATTGACCATTT
Organism: Lissotriton vulgaris; assembly: GCF_964263255.1. Lineage (NCBI taxonomy): Eukaryota > Metazoa > Chordata > Amphibia > Caudata > Salamandridae > Lissotriton > Lissotriton vulgaris. The sequence goes on from NC_141691.1 coordinate 454,993,513, forward strand.
ATCAAGGCGTTACCATCTTAAAGACCCCACCAATGACAAAATGTACGTTGAGAGAAGGCCAAATTCGAGCCTAAGAGCCGCGATTGATGCAGCATGACTCAAGTTACATATTTGACGCCAAATTTTACCTTCCACTTTCTCGAACTTAGCCCACTCACATTCGTCAATTGTTCACATGCGCCGCACGGCCACCAGCTGTTGCGTGTGCAACCCACCCCGCTGCTGCCCGCAGCCCCGCTGAGCCTGCCTCCGTCCCTGCCGTAGTTCGTGTTGTGATAATCTGCTAATTTTGCTTTTTTGTCTCCTTGTCTCTTATCTGTTTCATTTCAGCTTGCTAATCTAATCTTTATTTCCCATTACTGTGTTGCTTTTTGTTCACTACCGTACTGTTGACTGTGTCTCTCCCCCCTGCTCGCCCCGCTTCCCGCCGCCGTGCTAGCAGCCACGCCCCCTTTTCCTTCTGTGCCCTCCCCGCTCCCGCCTCCCAGCTGCTCCTCCCTCCCTCCCACTTCGCCATAAATGGCGACCGCGCAGACGCGCAGCGGTCACGTGCAGCGGGCGTGCCGATTGTGCGCCGAAGGCGCGCCAAAGGTAAGCCCGTCTGCGCCCGTCCGCGCCTGGACTGCGCCCAGCCCCAGGACCCCTGGCCCCCACCGACGCAAGACGACCTGACATACCTACGACGCCGCCGCCCTCAACGCACTCAACGCCGGCGTAACCCCGCCTGCTGCCGGGCCGCCCCGAAACGCTTCCACGGACCCTTCACCTGCACAACCTGCAAGTTCACCTGCCTCCGAACATGCACCGCGCCCGCTAAGTCTAACCCCAGCAGCGACCTCAAGTGCATCCTGCTCAACACCCGCTCCGCCCACAGACACGCCGTCGAACTCCGGAACCTGCTCGACACAACATCACCAGACGTCGCCTTCCTCACTGAAACATGGATGAACGCCTCCTCAGCCCCCGACATCGCCATCGCCATCAAGGATGGTTACAAGATCATCAGGAGGGACCGCGTCAACCAGACCGGAGGAGGCATCGCCATCGTCCACAAGAACACCATCCGCATCACGACCGACGCCGACGAAACCTACACCGCTGCTGAACACCTCCACTTCCAGATTCACACCGACCCAAAGACGACCCTCAAAGGCACTCTCATCTAGAGACCACCGGGACCACGCACACGATTCAGTGAAGACATCACAGACTTCATCAGCTCGCACGCCCTCCCCTCCTCCGACTACATCCTTCTAGGGGACCTCAACTTCCACCTGGAGAACAACAAAGACCGCAACACCGCCACCCTGCTGGACAACCTCGCCAACCTCAGACTCAAGCAACTGGTCAACAACCCCACCCACTACGCCGGCCACACGCTTGACCCCGTCTTCTCATCCAGCAAGCACATCGCCTTCAGCCACTCCACCGGACTTCACTGGACCGACCACAGCTGCGTCCACTTCAGCTTCAGAAAAACCACCATGCACCACCATCCGCAACAGGTTCCCCACAGAAGCTGGAGCAAGATCACCGCCGACCAGCTCACCGCCTCCCTCAGCCAGAACCCACCTGCCAGCACACCGGACCCCAACGAAGCAGCCCGCAACTTCACACAATGGCTGACCGCCTGCGCCGACGACCTCGCACCACTAAAGAACGCTCCCAGCAAACCGAGAAGCAAGAAGGCCCCCTGGTTCACCGACGAACTCAAGGACTCCAAGAAGACCTGCTGCACCCTCGAGAAAGCCTGGCTCCTCTACCGGACCACTGACAACATGACCTCCCTCAAACTCGCGACTCGCAAGCACCACCAGCTCATCCGCACCACCAAGAAGAAATCACTGAAGGACCGAATAGACAACAACACCCAAGACAGCAAGGAACTCTTCAGCATCGTCAAGGAGTTCTCCAACCCTAGCACCGGCAACAACGACATCACCCTCTCACAAGATCTCTGCGACTCCCTCGCCTCCTTCTTCCACCACAAGATTGCCGACATCCACAACAGCTTCGGCACACCATCCTCGCAACCAACCGTCGAACCAACGCACCCCACCGCCACCCTCCGCACCTGGACCGCAGTGACCACCGAAGACACAGCCCACACGATGAACACCATCCACTCCGGATCTCCGACTGACCCCTGCCCCCACCACGTCTTCAACAAGGCCAACTCCACCATCGCACCCCGACTCCGAGACGTCATCAACACCTCCTTCGACACCGCCACCTTCCCGGAGAGCTGGAAGCATGCCGAGCTCAGCGCCCTACTGAAGAAACCAACAGCGGACCCCACCGACCTCAAGAATTTCCGCCCTATCTCGCTCCTCCCTTTTCCTGCCAAAGTCATCGAGAAGATCGCCAACAGACAGCTTGCCGCCTTCCTCGAGACGAATGGAGCCCTTGACCCCTCGCAGTCCAGTTTCAGAGCCAACTACAGCACCAACACCGCCCTCATCGCAGCCACCGACGACATCCGAGCCCTTCTCGACAATGGGGAAACAGCGGCACTCATCCTCCTGGACCTCTCCGCCGCGTTCGACACTGTCTGCCACCGCACCCTAGTCCAACGCCTCAGCAACACCGGCATCCAAGAGAAGGCACTGAAGTGGATCATCTCGTTCCTCGCTGGTATAACACAAAGAGTCCGCATCCCCCCGTTTCGCTCGGAGGCTACCAAAGTCATCTGCGGAGTCCCGCAAGGATCATCACTCAGCCCCACCCTCTTCAACGTCTACATGAGACCTCTCTCAGCCATCGCACGCCAACACAACCTCAACATCATCTCCTACGCCGACGACACCCAGCTGATCCTCTACCTCACCAGAGACCCCGACACCGCCAGAACCAGCCTTCACGAAGGGATGAAAGACGTCGCCGAGTGGATGAAGAACAGCCGCTTGAAACTGAACTCAGACAAGACGGAAGTCCTCATCCTTGGGCCATCACCCACCGCCTGGGACCACTCCTGGTGGCCCCCAGCCCTGGGCACCGCCCCCAAGCCGACAGACCACGCACGCAACCAGGGCTTCATCCTGAACTTCTCCCTCTCGATGACCAGACAAGTCAACGCCGTCTCCTCCTCATGCTTTCACACCCTCCGCATGCTCCGCAAGATCTTCCGATGGATCCCGATCAAAACCAGGAAGACGGTCACCCAGACCCTGGTCACCAGCCGGCTGGACTACGGAAACACCCTCTACGCCGGAACCACAGCCAAGCTGCAGAAAAGACTACAACGCATCCAGAACGCCTCCGCCCAACTCATCCTAGACATCCCTCGACGCAGCCACATCTCTGGCCACCTGAGGAGCCTGCACTGGCTCCCAGTCAACAAGAGGATCATGTTCAGGCTCCTCACCCAGGCACACAAGTCTCTCCAAAACCTGGGCCCCAAGTACCTCAACGACCGCCTGTCCTTCCACACGCCCACCCGCCAGCTACGATCCCTAGCCTCGCCCTCGCCGCCGTACCACGCATTCGAAGAGCCACTGCCGGAGGCAGATCCTTCTCCTACCTGGCGGCCAAGACATGGAACTCCCTCCCCATCCACCTTCGGCTGACCCAGGACCACCTCGCCTTCAGGAGATAACTCAAGACCTGGCTGTTCGAGCAGTAGCGCCCCCCCCCCCTCCCCCAAGCGCCTTGAGACCCTTCTGGGTGTGTAGCGCGCTATACAAGTGACATGATTGATTGATTGATTGATTGATTGATTGTAATTCAAGGTCGGCGGAATATTTATTTTGTACACTGCAATAGTATGTGAAAAATGTCTTTTCCCGCATTGCTTATACAAGCGGTTAATTGCCGATGCTTGTGAAATAGCTTTACTTTTGCAGTGATCTAAATGTCTGTTAGCGGAGCACCTATTTGTAAAAAAAATTCCTAAATAAGGATAAAATGTCACTATTTCCATATTTTCATCCCCAAAAACCATTTCAGATTGGTCTAACCTTACAGCCTTTTTTGACGAAAAATCATCATTTTGCTCTTAGAAATGTTTATTTTAAAAAAATATTCATTAGTGTACCTGACCAACTCCGTCAAACGTCTTTGCAACCCAATTGGGGTTAGGTCCATGATGATAGTGTCGTCAGCATACAACAAAGAACTTAATTTTAAATCACCCACTTGTGGAGGGTCCCCTTTACTCTCCCCTACCCGGCTTGGAAGGTCATTTATGTAGATTGAAAAGAGTAAAGGGGCCAATAGGCAGCCCTGCTTCAACCCGTTGTGGGTGGGGATTTTCTTTGATAGACTTTGGGTCCCCCCTAACAGAACTTGAGTCCAGGTAGAAGAGTGGAGAGCAATTATTACTCCTAGCAAATTCCCTGGGATCCCATTCCCCATCCTTATCAATTTCCTCCACAGCGTCCTCCTATCTACCCTTTCAAACGCTGTGGAGAAGTCAATGAAAGCTGTATACAGCGGAAGCCTCCGAGCTATAGGATATTTATCTATTAGGGTTTGTAAGACAGAGATATTGTCTAGGGTGCCACTATTCTTCCGAAAACCAGACTGTTTAAGGGGAATTCAATTATTACCAAATACCCACTCTTGCAGGTGGACAAGGACGCTTTTTGCAAAAAGTTTTCCCGTTGCGTCCAGAAGGGAGATTTGCCTATAGCTTGGTGGAGAGTTTTTAGGGCCTTTCTTATATAGAGGTACTATTATACTACCCTTCCAGGAATTAGGGATATCCCCAAACTTATAACAATGGACGAACAGCGGATGTAACATCATTGCCCAATCGCCACAGTCCTTTTTTATTATGGCTACAGGGACATCATCCGGCCCCATTGCCCCGGAATATCTCGCCCCCTTGATGTATCCCTCAAGATCGCTCATTAATGATGCTTCTACCTTTTCTACATAAAAAGTTGACATGTTGAACCCCTCATCCCCGGCATCTAAGGAATTCGGGGCATACAATAGGGAAATATAAGTAGACCATTCAATTTCAGAGATCAACATGGGCTGGGATTTTACTCTACTGTCACAATATTTGGCAATCAATGCCCAGTAGTTTCTACTATCCCCCCAGAGTGCCACTTCTTGAAGGTTAACCCATTTTTCGTCCTCAGTGGCCCTACGATCAGCAGCTATTTTCCTTTTCCGGACCTGTTTTAATCTGTGTATCTCTTTTTGTCTTGACGGCCATGGGTCTAAAAATTGGGATCTGATCAACCTATTTATCTTATTATTAAGAAATTTAATTTCAGTAGGAGGTATTACTTTGGGGGTGGCGCTATCACCTTTCATCTTTCTTCCCAACTTTCTGACAGCAGTCATGACTCTTTCAAATCTCACGATCGGGTTCTCCCAGGTTAAACTGAACGCAATGGTCTTAAATACCCAATAAAGATTAGGAAGATTCTTATGTGACCAACAAGTACGTCCATTACTTCGAGAATTTGTTACTATCTCATTCCTCTGATTCCATAGTTCAGGTTTCTCGAGGATTAAAGCTATCTTGACAGCCAATATGTTGTGGTCACTCAAATTAGTAGAAAGAATCTTAAACTGGGAGCATGCCCCGAACAGTTGAAATGACTCTGCCATGTAATCGAGGAGGGAATGGCCATGTGACCCATGAAAGGTGAGAGCTGCAGGTGAGTCCTCTGGGAATCTGCCATTTAATACTATAAGTTCAAGGTTTCTCAAATTTTGCAACAGTAAAAGGCCACGTTTATCAGATCTTAAATTGGAAGGGAATATTGCCTCTGGTATAAACCAAACCTCCTCCATGTCCAGATTGGACAAGGATGTGATTGAGCTATTATTAATCTTGGCATTAAAATCTCCTACCATCAGGATACACACTCTTTCATCATTGCTACATAACTTTTGCACAAAAGTGCAAATGGAATCGACCAGTGGGGTGGACGCTTTCCCAGGAGGGATATATACATTTACCACATACAGAAATGTTGCATATCCCAGGTTGTCTTGCTCCAATTTTAACTTTGCACAGATACAGCAATTTGAAGGATGAATAAATATCTCAGGGACCCATAGTAACTCACAACTTATCAGAATGGCTAATTCTCCACTTGCATGCCCCTTTATAGATTTTTTTGCTGCACTACAAAATACGTAGTAGTTATCTAACTGGAATTCATCAATTGCCCACGTCTCTTGGAGGCAGATGATTTTGGGGTCTATGTGTGCTAAGGAAATAAGCTTAGAATTATCTTTTCTGGGCCCGCCATATTCCAAGACACGATTGTTCCTAGTAGGCTACCTACGCTCTGTGGGGACAGTGTTAGTAGATTTAGCCCCATTCAAGGCACCTGCAATCCAGTTCAATTTTGACACCTCATCTCCACTATCAATGCCAAAAACTTCATGAGCCTCGGGTGCTACTACCTTTATTTTTTTTTACACCCGATCCCCTCCCAACTGTAATTTTCAAATCCTCAAATTTTGTGGTCATATTTTCACCCTCAAGGACATTTAATCCTATCCTTGCCTAAAATGAGAAGTTTCGAAACGCTGCAACGGAGCACCCTGGGGTGGGGGCAGACAATAACATTTATTCCTCGTTTCCTAAAGCTATCCACATTTGCTAACACGAGGGAAGATACCACCCCTGATGAAAAAATTGATTTGGTGACATGAGGTTTGTGCCTCCAATCTAAAAGGACTAGTTTGACATCTTTAGAGGAAATTAACTTTAGATCCTCTATTTCTGATAGGATTCCAAGTAGGGCCCTTCTATTCAGTGTCATTGGCTCGGCATCAAAAAGAGGGATAAAAACTAAAGCATTATTCACATGTCCAGTACCTAGCTCTAGGGGCCTCAGTACATCCGTATCGTAAGGGCTCCTCGTAGAATCAGTGGATTTACCCCCATTATTGTTGTTAACCAATGTAGACATATTACGACTAACTCCCCCACCATTACTTACATCAGGCTTCATGAAAATTGGAGCGGGACCCACTGAATCACCTGCAGTCCCACTTAATTCTTTACTCGGGGCTGGTACAAAGATTTTTATATTATCCTCTGCTGCTCCTGTGCTGCTCTCCAGATTAGAATCCCTTCTTTTCCTGGCCTCACCCAACCCATTTTCATTCAGGGAGATACTAGACCTACTAGTCAAACTAATTGGCTGGGGTACGTTATCTTGCTCCTCAGTTTTAGTCGAATTCATCCTCTGTTTAGCTACTGTTGATGTGTTATTTTCATTGATTCGAAAAAGGGGGTGGTGATGAACAGAGTGTCTGAATTAAGCAGACCATTGTTACCCAGTCCAAAGATCAGGGCTTGATCCATCACCGTTATTTATCTCACTGCACCATCCCAGCTCAGAACCTGGCTATATGCAAATCAGTCTGTCCCTGGCCCAGTGCATCATGGGAACAGGGCAGACTAAACTACCAAGCCAACTCTTCACCAGAAAGGAGACAAGCTACCAGGGACCGGTTTCCGGCATTTCAGCCGTGTTCGGCCCGGCTTGCTTGAATCCTGATGGTGCAGTGAGAAAGGGACTCATGTCTGAGTATACCCTGCCACACCTATAGTGGCCAAAAACGATTCAAAAAAGGGGGTGGTGATGAACAGAGTGTCTGAATTAAGCAGACCACTCTTACCCAGTCCAAAGATCAGGGCTTGATCCATCACCGTTATTTATCTCACTGCACCATCCCAGCTCAGAACCTGGCTATATGCAAATCAGTCTGTCCCTGGCCCAGTGCATCATGGGAACAGGGCAGACTAAACTACCAAGCCAATTCTTCACCAGAAAGGAGACAAGCTACCGGGGACCGGTTTCTGGCATTTCAGCCGTCTTCGGCCCGGCTTGCTTGAATCTTGATGGTGCAGTGAGAAAGGGACTCATGTCTGAGTATACCCTGCCACAACTTGTTGTTAAATATAAAGTTTTATTTTCATCATCAGGAGCGAAATTAGAATGATCCTATAGTACTAAGCTTTGGAACCGCAGCTTTCTCTGCTTACTTTTTGGGAACCGGCGATTTTCCCCCTTCTTTTTCCTCCTACACTCATTTTTAGCACTTCCCTCGCCTACTAATAAATGTTCCCCCCCACCCAGATACTTCTAAAATTTTAATTATTTCAGATGATTCATGAGGTTTGGGTTCTTTGCACTTGCTCATGTTAAAGATTGGGAAAACACTCACTGCATCTATCACTGGAGAGACTTTTACATTTACACTTTTCCCCTCAGTGGGGACCGTTGTAGAGTCATTAACAGTAGTTTGGGATGGGCTATGAGTTAGATTTCTTCCAGGCATCAAACATCCAACATCCACCAACTGCTTATTTGGTTCCTCTAACCCTAGGCCATTAGCTGCTTCATGAATACTGCCATTATTTTGACAAAGATTATTAAGTATAGGGGAGGAATACTTCGTACATACTTGGCTATGTTGTGTAAGGTCTAAAACTCCTCCCAAAATGGGTGTTAAGACTTTGAGGATATGATCCAAGTTAGAGGCACTCTTCTCCAGCAGGGACAAAATTGCAGCCAAAATTTTTTCCAATTTAGTGAATGTATACGTTAGCCCCCCTGATCCTGCAATCTCATTTTTTGACAATGAAAACGCGGAATTCTCTACCTGGATATCACGGGACATCGTTAAATCATGAAATTCTGATGTCAAAGAGAATTTAGTAGGAGTACTGCTACATACATGGCATGTGTAAGTGAGTTCCTGCTTGGGGAGACAATATTTCCTTATTCGGATGGGGGTCTATAACCAGACATTGAACACCCGATATTTCTAACTGCTTCAGTCGTTCTGCGTTCTTTTCCAGTTGAATGGCAATATCCGGAAGAGTGAGGTCTTCTGTTTTTGCCTGCCCATTAAGTTCACTATGGACTTTCTGACATTCACTTTTAGGAGAAAAATCACTTCTTTTTATTGAAGATGAGCAGTCTGGTAAACTCCTTTGAGATACACTTACATTGTCATGTACTTTTTCAAAAAGGGTTATCAAATCTGCTAGTGGAGAAAGAAGGGTGACGTCCTCACTTTCGCCGCCCTTACTCTGCGTGGGAACTGCCACCTCTTTCCTAGATAGGGCCAATTCCATCTCCAAACACGAATTTTTCTCCACCCCTTCTTGATATGACACAACAGCTTGACTTACGATAGAAGGGGGTGCTACATTGCATACGTCCCCATTAGGTTTCTGTATTATTATTACAGGAAAGAATGCTTCTGGTCTTATTAAATGGCTATCTACTCCATTCTCAGCTATTATTTCGGAGTCCATTATCACCTCCATTGAATTATCCTCATGTCCCACAGCTACAAGATCTTCGTTGTTTTCCGCTGTTGCGCTCTTAAACCTTCTTCCTTTTTAGAGAACATTGATGTAATTGATGGGTATGATTTTAAAAGGGATAGATGAGCACCAATTCTACATCTACGGATACATTTTTGAGGTTTTGGGGGACTCCACGAATTCTTGTCACTCTTATCACTATGGTTAATGGCTTCAAGAGGATTTACAGATTTTGCATTAGACTGGGAACGCAGTTTTACCATGGCAAAAGAGGTTATCATCACTTAAACTTGAGGTTCCTTCAGCTAAATATGTGACAAGGCTAACAGGAGAGAGCAATTCATTCGCTCCAAGAAAAAGGATAACTGAATATTAACTGAAAAAAGAGAAATACTGCCTCAGGACAGATTTTACATGGCGTTATATCCAACACAGAGTATTCCTCAGATAGCACCCAGATACCTCCGGAGACCCCCACGGCTCTTCACATGACACCTTACCCGAGGCCTGGGCGATTCAGCGGTAGCCCAATCAGTGCCGCACGCCGACCCCCGTCTGGTAACTGGGGCTATGGTGACTATGATGACCGTGGAAGATTTCTCAGGTCGAAGTGACCACTCGGAGATTAGAAATAAAACCAACACACACCACCCTAAATATTGTACAGGACTTATATCAAGATTGTATCTGAGATTAGTCATTAATTACTCCCAGTGTCCAAAACAGTCAAGGCAAGGACGCCTGAGACACCAAAGTCTAAGTTCAAGGTTCAAGGACCAAAATCCAAGGTCCACAGGTCCACAATCCACAATCCACAGACGGACGATCAAAAAGAAGATATAGAACTGATGCAAACCACTGCAGAACCACTGACACAGATCCACGGCAGACCTGAGGTGATCAAGGCAAGTCACCTGCCGCAGCACAATATAGCACAGAGCGGATAGCACTGAGAAGGCGAACGAGGAATGAGGTCGCTCGGGTCTCTCCTCACCCGACGTGGACCGCAGCCTGCTGGCCAAGCACCGCAGGCTTGCCTCGGGTCGCACTTCTCCCGACGCAGTCCGTCGACCGCTGGGCAAGCACCCGCCAAGATTCCGCTGCTGCAACGGGGGGAGGGGTTTAACGTATTTACAGGGGTTGTGGATTGCGGGTTGCGGAAAAACACATTACAGGCGTAGATATTTTCTTGATGAGCCCGCTACACTCCACACCGCTGCTACTGCCACTCACAAGCTCCCCCTCCTACTAACCAGAACCCAATACTCCAGTCCAATCATCCAATCATCCAATTATTATCCAATTTTAATAAAAAAGTGGCTGAATGACTTCTGAGGCGATAGCGGTTTGCTGTATGCTGTGTAGTTGTTAATAGACTTTTTATACTGATATTTTACTTTAAGAAGGCTTTTAATGGCTCATTATCAAATCTCAGGTCCCGAGTCACAGGTCACAACTGTCAGCATTGGAAAAGTGAAGTCAGGAGATAATCTGAGGTCGGGTCGGGTTACCACGGCATGGCAAGACGACACTCGTGGCACCCACAGTACTTACGGCACTCGCGCCCCCCAGGCAACTCGTTGCAGCTCCTGATCTCCTGCGGCGCTCTTGAAGGCTATTCTACTCTTCCGCGGTGTTTGCAGTGCCGGCATCGCCCGAGGCACTCGTGACCCCCGCCTTCACTTACGCCTCTGCCTTCGCCTTCACTCGCCGACGCCTACAATCGCGGCAACCACAGCGCTATGACACAAGCACTTTCACCCGTGAAGCTCGCCCTCACCGCTCGGGGGAACGGGGGCCGGGTGTTAGGTGCTGGTTAGAGCAAAGACCCACTTAGTCTTGCCGATGCACCTCTGCTGACACAGCCGCCGCCGCCTCTTCTCTTTGACCAGCTCGCTCAGGCAACTAGTAGGTCAGAAGGACACAGCTCTCAATCAGCCGCTCTCGAATCAACCGCCACCGCCGCTGCCCCGACTTTCACTCCCAGCTGCTCCCAACACAGCGCAACACAGCACAGCTCGGTCCTCGGCCCTCAGGCTTGCAGGTATCTCCGCTCCATTCCTAAGTTTCCTAAGTTTCCTCAGTTTCTCACAATGTCAGGTCCCGGAGGCTCTCCGCTCGGCACTCGATACTCAGCGCCGACTTTAGATAATGTAGGCGCTGACGGGCCGCTGCTCCGCCTTGCCTCCCTGCCTCCCTGCCGCTGCCCTGCCGCTGCCTCAGTAGTGGAGCGGTGCGGCCCCGGAGCGATGTGGTATGGCCCAGTGCTGTGGGGGGAACCAGCGGGGAACCAGCGGGAAACCAGCGGGTCAGTTGCTAACTGCCAGTTGCTGACTGCAGCTGTGACTCCCGGTCCCGTTTCCCTGGACCCCGGCATTCCACACCCAGCTCTCGGTTTGGCTCTCTGCGAACACTCTCAGCTGTTGCTGCTCAGCGGCCGCGCGGTCTCTGCCTTGCGCTTTTCCTTATATAGGTATAATTCGCATTGCCCTTATATAGGCATAGAAATCCAGTCCTTATTTAGACATAGCCCATGCTACCCAAATACAGGCATGGCTACTTCCATCTGTTCATCTACGTCACAACGATTTCTTGGAAAACTTGGATATTGATTTCTCCAAGAAACTAATTATTATGCATGAACATCTATTCCTTAGGGGTTCATTCATGACGTTCATATGCCCGACTTTACGTCAATACTTGCATTCCTAAACACCTTCAAGGTATAAATATACCTTCACTTGCTATGGCAAAGCAACTCTCCAGCTTACACACTGACCAGAAGCTGTCATCCTCCTGCCGAGAAATCCAGCTCCAGTCCTTCCGACTCCCCTTGCAGGGTGTTTGAAAATCGAGCCCCGAGACAGAGATACCACCTCATTCTAAGGTATGGAGCAGATTAGAACCTAGAGAAACCTTTGGCAATTCTTGGCAAAACTAAACCTATGCTAAAAACTTCCACCAGGGAGACCTGGTGAATTCCAGAAGTGCGGCAAAAAGCGTGCCTCCAGTTTATATTTGATAAGAATATTCAAGGCTCAGTTAGTAGCCGGTAGAATGAACACATCCAAAGTGTCAAAAATTCCATAGATTTAGAGGCGTGTGTCCCGCGATCTCGTGTGCTGTAAACAAGGTCAGCATTGGTAACACTGTCATGAATGTTTATGTAAAGTGGTGTTAGGCATTACACACAGATACCATCACATGTGTACGATCACTACATTTCTAGTGGGGTACTGCAGAAAATACTTACCCACACCTATGTTGACACTGCATTTACATTAACATGCCTCCGTGTTTTTCTTAAAATCTGTTAACACATGCGATTTTGTGCTTGTTCAATGATTCTGAGTGACATGTTGGCAGGTGATGTATACCTTGCCATACATATAACAATGCTACAACTATCATGGAACACACACACGTCACTGAGCTACAACCACATAGTCATGATAATTATTTTCCACATCAGAATCGTTGAAGCTGTCAGCTATGTCTCAGGTGAATCGGTGATATCCACCTGCAAAACAACAATGGAGACATTGCATTAAATGTAGAACAACTACATTCCAATGTCATGGCACATTTAGACACTTGTACACATATATGTATACTTTTACGGATGATGAAATACAGATAGTCACCTAACAAGACTGATCTGACAGGAGATGAATGGCCAGCAATGTCTAACATCATATGTCAAAATCGGGCCCCATGCAGAAAGTTGTAGGAACAGCTGGCCAGCTTCATCACAGGCCTCATTGCATCATGAGGCAAAGGTGCAAGCATTGACTCTAGAAAGCCAAAAGTGTGCCAGCGAGAGGAAAGGACAGTTATGCACCAAAAGTTGTTGAATGAGACTCATTCGTGCCCTTTCACTTTCATGCAGCACAGCAAGGTGACTTGCTGTGCTGCACTGCGTAAAGATTTATTCGATATGTCCCTTGGTACATACATACTGGCCTGTGCATACAATCATATCCAAAGCACTGCACAGTTTGGATAATGATCTGCATTGAGAATATAGCCATAGGGGCTGATATAGCCACATATTGTGCAGTGTTTGCATTACACGAGTGAGGAAAAACAGCAATAAACTATTAATTCAAATCCATTTACAAGCCGAAAACTTTTTGAGTAGTAGATATTGCTAAATGGAAACCCTCTTCTGGACAAAGGGCTGCTTAGCATTGCATAGCGTCAAGTGTGGTAGTTACCTCTAGGGTAACACAGCATGCATGCCAGGTGCACTGCTTTGTGTGACCGTTTGATACATCTGCCACCTCGAGTCACTGTGTTTTGTCGTGCATGTCACAAGGCACCTACACATCGCAAATACATTTTGATATTGATATGTACCTTAACAACGTTAACTACATTATCACATGCAGATGATATAATAATACATATCCACAGGCCTTCCAAACTACAATCCTAGATGGTCCACAACATTTGCTTACCGAGCTATGAAGTTCAAACAACAGTGTTTGAGTTGGGAGATGGAGCGCTCCTAATTGGTCACCTTGCTCACAGACCATGGCACCCGCTCCCATCAACCCTTCTGATCTCTTGGTCGGTACTCCTGGCTGACCCTTCCCCCTTTAGCTAGCATCAATGGCAGGAAGTGCTTCACCAGCCAGACGAGATGGACAACCTCTCTGGTACTCAAGTTCTTACCTCTTCCTTTCCCTGACATGGGCTCAATTGTACAAGCCTTACTTAACCTTGACTGACTAAACAAAAATATTAACCCCTAAACACCAAACTATACCTAATTAACTATGACAAAAATGTGCACAAACACCCATCAAAACAAGTACTACTGCAAAGATAAAAAACAACACTTGGGCACTAAAACTATACTAAATATATTCAACAGGTAAAGAGCAGACTCTTGCCATGCCAAAAACTGCCCAAAACTCCTCTAAACTCTCCAAGCCCTTCATAAACCACCAGCACTAACCAATTAACTAATTGCAAGTAAAAATAACGTATTCACTTGCTGGCATGCAGACATCCACACCAATTGCATCATATCCTGGGTGTGGGTGTGACAGGACTGTTCTTGACATTTGTGTCAATTTTTCTGACACATTGCTATTAAATGTGCATTGCGTGATGCATTTCACAGTTGGAGGTATGCAGCAATTATAAGGGCTACACAATGGCTGGGAAGCATCGGGTTCGACCCACGCAACATGCAAATGCACCCATTTTGACCCAGTCACTAGAGGTGATGCACCAGTTCTGACCCAGTCAACAGAGGAAATGCACTGGTTCAACAGAACTTGCATGGCTCCATATCAAGCAAACACTGTAGGCCCACTTCCAAGGGTCCAAGTCCTGGTAAGGCACAACTTGGCTGGACAGGCTGACGGACTGCAGAGTCCAGGTGCAAAACCAGGTTGGTTGGAAGTCTTTTATGCCCTTGAGGCTTCATATTAGGAGGCCAATCAGCTGGCCCCTGTAGTCACTCTGGTTTCAAGGGATGCAGGTCTACTCCTTATATTCTAATAAGGGACCAGCAGGCAGCAGTCTGGCACAGCAAGGTAGAACTCAAAAGCTGATTGCTCCCACATAAAGATTCATATGAGTTACCAGGATAGATTCCTGGATGTCAACCACAGTCATATGTGCATTAATAGGTTGATCCTGGGCATTCTGCCCCACTCATTTAGATTCCCCATTTAGCTCAATCTCTCTTTACCTGATATGTTTCCTCATGATTTATCTCTGTTTCATCAAACACTTAAGGAAGCACAGAGACGGGCTTGCTCTCCCGCAGATTTGCTGGACTATAAACTCGGTCTGCTGGGACTTTTCTATTCCTATTGTTTTCCTCAGGCATCCATGACCTCACCCAGAATAGGCAACCAAGGTCCTCTATGTTATGTAGCAGTACAGGCCCTTCTGCACTCAGTGTACAGTCACAGCACATTCAGTGCCCAGTACTGTAATCCACATTTTTTATGCTATCACAAGTATTCTGACATGCAGCATAAACACTCAGTCTGTTCACAGTGTTCAGTACTACAGTCCCTTTGTACTATAACAGTGTGTGTCATTTTGAATACACACAACCAGCACACACATGCTAACCATGTGCACACTGCTTCGCATTTCACTCTATGTGTAATGGAAATTTTGCACTGGCACATGCATTCAGCACATGATTTTATTATGCACACACTTCCAGATCAACCTGATGTTGCGTAGGCGTGAGTTTAACACACAGCAGCAGACCTTTAGGAGAGGTAATAGAGACAGTAGACCATGCTCCAGTGACCCAGGGTAGAATGGTCATGTTCATGACTATTGATCACTACACAGTTTGCTGTCACCACCAGGAATGCATTGTTTTAGTCCAGGTGAAGGCAGTAGCATACTAAAACTATGAGGGTGGGACTTTGGGTGCCCTGAAGGAAGTGGCCCTTAGCCCTTAGCGGCCACCTGGGTTACTTACAACCACCTGCTATCCCCTCCCAAGAATGAAGAGTTGGTCAGACAGTAGAGAATACAAACAGTTAGTTTATTAGCAATACTCTTCAGAGGGGTACAAGTCTGACCTGCACCCTAAGCTGTCTGTCAAATGACTGACTTTCACTGGCATACAAGTAACAACTACACATTTAAGCTGGAGCACAAGACACACCCACCAAGTAGCTTTTCACAGAAAGCAGCAAGAGACAAAGGAGGCACACAAGGATGAGCTAAGAGTCTGAGACCGTGCACACACAATATGTCTCTGGCAAGGTCATTCTGTCTGTGCCTGCAGCTGAGCCAGTGGGAGCAGGCTTCATCTCATGGGAAAGGTATGCAGAAGTACAAACAATATATTAATTAGTACATCAAGGCCTAACCATAGGAAAAAATGCACCCCAGCAGCTTTCTGCTAAAACATGCAGTTCATGTAATAAAACTTAGTCCAGTCACAGTCTAAAATGGATTGCGAAATGCAAAATGGAGCCACCAGCGCTAACTTAAACCTGCATTCTATTGGAACAGCTCGGTGGGTTAACTACAAATGTGGCAGCTGCTACTAACTTATAATGCTAACCTAATATAGCACAGTGCAAGAATAATACAGCTAGTACCTTCTGGTCCAACAAGACCGCAATCCATGACACTGGCCTATATCATGGCACACATGCATATTCCATTTTCCCCTAAGGGAATACACACACTTCGTTATCTGGACAATAATAAAGTTAAGCACTCAGGGCAGGGGTACACAGATCTTACCATGCAGGGGACATTTCCTACCCAATCCTACCATTACACAATAATTCAAAGCTTTATGTATGTCCACGACCATGTGTGCTTGCATTATGACATACACACTTTACACCTTCAATATCTATGCATTTCTGATATGATGGTTTGAAAAATATCCCTTGTGTTACATTTCGGATAAATGTTGGGCATTACTTCTGCAGTTTAGTATGTTTTGGCATGGTTCTTTGAGCTTCCTAGCATTGCTTTGCAAAGCATGGTAAATGTGTACTGCATTGAGAGTGGCAAAATGTAGACCTCACATCAAGCAGCCCTGGAAAGGTGTTACATGTGTCATGTTTTGTGGTCCCCACATGTGCATGAATGCAATCCTTCTAAAGGAAATTTTGACATCTACACATGGGGCTATGCCTTTGGCCATGACAGATGTCTCCCGTGATCTGTTGAGTTTCTTCGATTTCTGACTTCGTCCCGTATTAAGCCGCCATTTTGTGTCTCGCCGCCATTTTGTGTTGCCCTCACTCCGGCAGCACGGCGGACAGTGTGTTTTTGCTTTTCCCAGCTGCTGCGTGCCCTTTTTAACTTAAAGAGCAACTCTTTTGCCGTTGTTTACGAAACCCGATGTCAGGGTCTGGCCTCGTTTGTTAATCCATGTCTGGGTTGATTGATCCCTGTCTCGGCTGACTATTTGCCTTCTCCTATTCTTTCCTTATATTATCTTATCCGACTGGCCTTCGCTATTCTCTCCTTGTATTCTCCTATTACACAACTATCCTTTGAGGCATTCAAACACGTCCTGCCACCTGCAAATTAGATTGTTGGTACCAGTTCTGATTAATTTGTTCAGAGGGGTAGCACACGGGGTCTGAGAGAGGGGCGTATTTGAGACACCTGATAGCTTATTTTCCAACTTTTCTCATTGGTCTGTTTTGCATGTGTAAGGAGTAAACTTTGTAAATGTCTTTCCTATAAAAGATTGTGCACCACAGATTGAAGTGGCAGTCTCCTCAGAACCCACCTTGTGTGTAACTTCTGGGATAACTGTGCTTAGCTGCAGGTAATTACCCTGGTTTCCACGCTCAACGGAGTATCTCGTGTCTCTGTTCGACAAGGCAGGTGAACTCAGGGATTTAAGGTGTGCCCTGCGCCGCCAGGCCCATAAGGCCCGGTTCTCCAACTGGCGCCCAACGTAGGGCGGATTCAGTGGTAGCGGTTCAGCCCGAGGGTCTTGAGAAGCCCAGCAAGAAAATTAAGGAGGATTCGCGAGTCACGTCAAGCGACCCCTGTATGTAGAAGTGGACCGAAGGTCTTTTGCAGCGCGGCTACTCCTTTCCGACGGCTTCTGTCTTTCCACCTTTGGCGTAAAGAAGCCAAACAGAGAGAAATTAAGCAGACAAAAAGAGATAGAAAAACGAAAGATATCACAGTCATACAGGCTGCCCAACAGTTTAAGGATGACGAGACTGATCGAGCGATTGAGGTCTCAGATAGACAACATCGTATGGCAAATGATAGATGTTACCCTGTGTTGCCTACTTCTCCACAGAATAAGAATCTTGACGAAGATCCCTTAATGTCCCATTTGTTGAGATTGCCTCCGCCTTATGTGCCAGGAGCTAATGCACCTGTATTGTTGCCGCCTGTCCAGCAACCTGTTCAGCCTGGTGGTCCGGTTCTTCCACAATTACCTCTTCCTGCATTGCCACCTGCACCTCCTTTGCTGCCAACTTCTGTACCTCAGTTTCCTTCATCGTCTGGTTCTCTAATGAGGACTGGTCCTTCTCCTCCTTTGCTTAATACTGTATCTCCAGTTTTACTGTCCGCTTCTTCCCTAACTCGTAGTCGGTTGGTTAACACTGTTTCTGGTCTTTTCTCCCCTCTTTTTGGATATTTTAATAGGACTCCTGTTTTTTTCTCGAAGACAATCCCGTAGTCAAATTCCAGATTCTGCCGAACGAGTTGTATTTGACTCTCTTGCTCATAAATGGATGATGAGTGGTCCACTGTATAATGTACCTGATATTCTGAATACCTTTCTCCAGTGGAATGCGCCCACGCAGAGATATGTTTTTAATGTCATGTGTGATGCTCTTGTCAAAGGATGGGAGGATATGGAGTTGGATTTAACTCCTCAGGGTCTATTAGATATACAGGATAGGTTTGATAAAGGACTTATTGTGGGTTCTGAAGTTGAGGACTCGGTAAAGACACTTGTTACTTTCAGATCGTTATATTCTTCCCAGACCATTCCTGAACCTGATCCTGCAGTTAGACAGAGAACGAAAAATTATCCTATGAGGGAAGTTCCTCCAGTATTGAGGGAAGCGGTTCCACTGGCAGGCAATATTCCAGGTGTCCCTGCTCATTTCCAGCATATATGGGTACATGTTCCCTGGAAAAGATCTGAAGTTTTGGCACTTAAACAGTCTCTTCGGGACCCTGGTAAAAATCCTGCGGGATATTATAAAGAGCTGTCTCAGACTGTTGATGCGTGTGTTATTAATCTGGCCGATATTGATATTCTGATGGGGAATGTAGTTCCACAAGCGTTGTGGGCTCGGATTCGTAGAGAGGACCACGACCAAGCTTTAGGTGGTAATTGGGCCGCTATAGCCACCGCGGATGCAGCACAAGTGGGTGGTGCTAAGCCTGATGATTTGATTACACAATTGCCTGGTAGAATCATCGCTTTAATGAAGACGATAATGCCTGCCTTACGCGTTAACTGGGATAAGTTAGCTGCGTGTAAGCAGAAGAAAGATGAGAGTGTCTCCGATTTCTTTACTCGTTTTGAGGAGATGTTTATTGCTCACAGTGGTCAGGATATGTCTACTGAAGGTGGACAGCGATTATCTGTGGATAAATTTGTATTTAATTTACTTCCTCAATTGTCGCATAAGTTGAAAGACTCCAAAAGTTCCTGGGCTGTTTCTTCATCTGCACAGATATTAGCCACTGCTCAGTATTATGAGAATAGGGATAAAGAAGAGAAAGATAAGATGGAGAAGTAGACTAAGGAATTAAAAACGAAGGTTCTTCTTCAACAGGCTTATTCTCCTCGTTCTGGCCAACGTCAGTTTCAGCAGCCTCCCCAGCCTCAGAGGTTGTTACAGAAACCTGAACCCTTTGCTCCACGACCTTTGTTTGGTCCTAATCAATGTGCTTATTGTAAAGAGGAAGGCCATTTTAAGAATAGCTGTCCAGTTTTATTGCAGCATAATGGCGGAGTTCCAGGGCCTCGAGGCCGTGGTGGTTTTCAATCAGCACCTAGAGGTAGAGGGCGAGGTGTGTTGCCTCAGGGACAGTGTTCCTTTCCCCCTCAGAACTCTTTGAATTATTTTGATCAGCAGAATACTCAGTCTGCGCAATATTACAATGATGATTATTGTGTTGAGAGTGAGGTTCAGGATTTTCATTCTAGTTAGGACAGTCATGGACAAAGTAAGGGAGTCGTATCAGTTCCAGTGGATCAGAATGGGCCTTATCTTAAAGTTGTTGCATTGGGTGTTGCAGAACCATTTCCTTTGGATACTGGTGCAATGAGAAGTTCAATCATTCATTCCTAACTCCCTGGGGCACCTTTGTCTGGCTTAACAAACGTTTCTGTAGGATTTTCTGGCGCCCCAGTTGCTAACCCTGTTTCTTGTCCTTTGCCTCTTTCGATTGGTCCTTACGATTTGGAAGCTCCGCTTATTTTAATGAATGGTTGAGGAGAAAACTTGTTGGGTTTGGACTTGTTGAAACGCCTTCATGCAACGTTGTATTGTTCCCCTTCTGGTGTGCATATTACCTTGGTCAAGAAATTGGTTTCTCCTATGTATTTATCTCAAGATCGATTACTGCCTGAATTGCAGTCTGTTCCTGCTACACTTTGGGCTATGGGTCCGAATGATAGTGGTCTACTCCATATTCCACCTTATGTGGTTACTATTAAGCCTGATGATAACTTGCCACGCATTCCTCAGTATAAGATTTCCAATGATGGTGAACGAGCTTTGTTGGCTATTATCTATGATCTGGTTCAGAAAGGTGTGGTCGAAGAGACGAGAGGTAATGTTTGCAACAGTCCTGTTCTACCTGTCCTTAAACGCACTAATCCTTCTCAGCCTCCTGTATATTGCTTTGTGATCGATCTTCGGGAGGTCAACAAGATTGTTGTTCCCCAGTTTCCTGTTGTCGCAGATATCACTGCCTTGCTTACTATGATACCCGCCTCAGCGGCATGGTTCTTGGTTATAGACCTCAAGAATGCTTTCTTTAGCATTCTTATTGCTGAGGAAAGTAGGGATATTTTTGGTTTCTCTCTCGGAGGCTGAAGTTTCCGGTTCAAACGTGCACCTCAAGGCTTTTGTGAAAGTCCCTCTATTTACAGTCAGGCTTTGAAATCTCAGCTTGACGCTTTCAATTTGCCTCCAGGTGCCACTCTGATTCAGTATGTGGACGATTTGTTAGTTGCTGCTGATGCAGAGGATGTTTGTAAGGATGTGACTGTTTCACTGTTGCGTCATTTGTCAGACCTATATCACAAGGTGTCCCCCTCTAAGTTGCAATATTGCCGCCAAGAGGTTACCTATTTAGGTCATCTCTTGTCGAAGGAGGGAAGACGATTGACCCCAGAATGAATTCAAGCAATTGCACACATTTCTGTACCATCCACACAAAGGGAGGTGCGTGCCTTTCTGGGCATAACCTCTTATTGTAGACAGTGGATTCCGAAATTTTCGTTGTTGGCTAAACCTTTGTTGGCACTCACGTTGAAAGATACACCACAACCTCGTCCTTGGACTGATGAATGTCAGAAAAGTTTTTCTGACTTACATACTGCCTTGTGTTCTACCCCTGTGTTAGGTACTCCAGATTACAGTAAGCCTTTCACACTCTATGTTCATGAAAGAGAAGATTGCGCTTTGTCAGTTTTAACACAGCAATTTGGAGACAAACAAAGGACATGTTCCTATTTTTCGGCTACGTTGGATCCAGTAGCCAAGGCATTGCCTAGTTGTCTCAGAGCTACAGCAGCAGCAGCGATCTCCATTCGCCAATCTGCTGGATTGATATTAGATAACACTCTTGTTGTTATGGCAACACATGCAGTAGATACTCTTTTGAATAGGACAAAAACACAACACCTCACGAGTGCTCGCTTGTCTAGATATGAGCTGACGCTTTTGGCTAGCCATATACATATCAAGTGGTGTAATACTTTGAATCCAGCAACATTGTTGCCCATCCCGGACTCGAAAGGCATTCAAAAACAGCATGATTGTTTTCTCCGAACGGAGGAGGAAACGAAAGGCAGAATAGATTTAAAAGACACACCACTTGTGGACCCAGATGGGATCCTATGGGTGGGTGGGTCTTGTTTCAAGCTTCCAAATGGCGAGACGAGAGCAGCTTATGCTGTCACCACTTTGTATACGGTAGTGGAGACAGCACGCATTGCACAGAATTCAGCCCAAGCAGCTGAACTAATTGCCCTAACGAGAGCGTGTGTGTTGGCTAAGGGAAAGAGAGTGAATGTTTATACGGATAGCCAATACGCCTTTGGTGTGGCTCATAGCTTCGGTCGCTTGTGGAAGGAAAGAGGATTCTTTACTTCCCATGGGACTAAGATACAGCTTGGTCAGTTGGTGACTGACCTTCTCGCATCACTTTAGTTGCCTACCCAGATAGCAATAATCAAATGTGGTGCTCATAAGAAGATTACTGATGATGTGGGTTGCGGGAATGCTTTTGCAGATGAGGTAGCGAAAGAAACAGCGAGAGATGCTACGAGTCGCATGTGTGTTGTGGGCCCTGCAAGATGGGTCAGAGAGGGAGGAATGTGTGAGGACACAATAGAAAGTGTGAGAATGATTCAAGCAGAGGCAACTGAGAAGGAATTGAGTAAGTGAAGAGAAAGTACAGGAATGTTGGACGCGACTGGGTGTTGGACGGAATTGTCAGAACATCAGCGTTGGCTGTTACCAGACGCCTATGTACTACCTGTAGTTACTATGGTACATGGTCCAGCCCACATTATTGCAAAAAGGCATATGTAAACTTATGACTCCAGTATGGCAGAATGAAGGAATTCCTAAATGTACGGAAAATGTGGTGAAGCATTGCATTGTTTGTTTAATGCATAATCCAGGAAAGGGTACCCCAACTCCAGCAGGTCATTTTGCTCCTCCTATGTATCCTTATGAGGTATTGCAAATCGATTACATTCATATGGATCGTTGTAATAACCTCAGTATTGTTCTGGTGGTGGTGTGTGCCTTTTCCAGATGGATAGAGGCCTACCCCCTAAAGGACAATACTGCTTTGTCTACTGCCAAAGTCCTTTTGAAGGAGTTTTTCCCGAGGTTTGGTTTGCATCGCATTGTCTGTTCTGACAATGGGAGTGAATTTGTAGGCCAAATCATACAGAATGTATGTACAGGTCTTGGTATTAGGCAGAAATTCCATGCGGCAAACCACCCTCAGTCAGCAGGTTTGGTGGAGTGCTATAATGGCACTCTCAAGCTTAAATTGGCAAAGATTCAAGCCAGCACGGGTCTTGCTTCGCCTGATGCCTTGCCTTTGGCACTTCTGTCCATGAGAACTACTGTGCATTCTCGTTTAGGCCTTAGTCCTTATGAGGTCGTCTTTGGATGCCCAGCCAATGTGTGGGGAGTCCCTCGACCTAAAAAGTATACTGACATCCCATTCCCAATGTTGATTGACTACTTGCATGACCTCACCACTAAATGACGTGTTCTTCATCAACAGGTTCAAAACGCTCTGCCGGAGGCCTCTGTAGATCCAGGTTACTCTATCCAACCCGGTGACTGGGTCTGCGTGAAGAATTTTCAGCAGAATAAGAATCTGGAACCTCGTTGGGGTCCTCTTAGGCAAGAATTGTTGGCGACACGCACAGCAGTAAAGGTTGTTGGGAAAAAGAACTGGGTCCTGCAAGAGGGTACCTTTGCCTTTTGATCAATGGGTTCGTAAGGGCATGAGTGATAGTGAAGGCGAAAGGGTTCCTCGATTTGTACCTTTTAGTAGTGCAGCCTGGATCAAACGAACTCTGAGAAAGAAGACGACGACGTGTTGCAAGAAGCTGTACCATCACATTTGCATTTGAACACAGCGAATCCAGAAACTTTATTTAAGGAGCAAACGATCCCTAATAAGACTCGGTATAATTTACTTCCAAGAGTAACTAAAGACAATTGAACTTTCCTTTTTCTATTTTTCTGATTATACTTTTTGAGAGACATTACTCTTTTTCCACTATCCATCAAGTTGCAGGGTCACGGTCGGTGTCTTAAGCTGTGACCTGAGTAGTGACATAGGTCTGCAGGATTTGCAGTGTCATAGGATGGCTAATAACCACAGCTAAGTGATCAAGGAAGATTGCCGTGAGCAACGCTTTAGAGAATGGATATTAAAGTGGAAAGTATTGTTAATAATGTACAAATGAAAAGGAAATGTAAAGAATTGATGGTTAGTCCATGTGGCATAACTCTATGTATTTTAATATGTTTATGTACTTTATTGGCCTGTGTAAGTTGGGTTGTTTACACTATGCAGCACGCACCTGTTCCAAAATCTGTCTCTTTGTCTTTTCCTACTACTGCCTCCCCACATCGGTATCATACACTCCCAGAACATGAACAGATTAGGAGAACAGAATACTTTAATAATTAATTTATTCAGTTATTGCATCAGTATCAACTGATAATGAATACCACTGATTGTTGGGTCTGTGGGCTCATGCCCAATAATAAAGAGAGAGTTAATGTTAATGTTAATGTTAATGTTAATGTTAATGTTATATGTGCTTGCATAGCGCGCGGCTGCCCCTGGTAACTTCTGTCTACAAATTAATGGTCAGATTGTTAAGAATCAACAGGAAAAGAGTGTTTGTTCCCATACTTATGTCTATACACCTCAGATTTCCTCACTGTTAGTGCCATCACAAGGCACCTATTTTATCTGCCATAATAGAGCCTATACTTGGATTCCTACCTACTTTTCAATAACTTGCGGCTTTTCTTCTTCCTCCAACATATACTGCTCCTTCAGTTCATCATAGGAAAAGATATGGCAGAGGAGTTATTGATTTGAAAGACACAGCAGGACAAGAAGGAGGTGACTTCATTAAAGGGTTGCTTCCTTTCTGGGGCCCAATGGCCAATAGCAGAGACATCAGACAACTAGTTCGTGTTGTTGAGGCTTCCATAAATGTAACTTCTGGAGCCTTGAGTAATTTGACAGCCGAACTTCAGGCGGATCGCCTTATGACTTTGCAGAACCGGATTGTCCTTGCAGATCGTGGAGGAGTCTGTAAATTGATCGGGTCTAGTTGCTGTATTTACAATTCTGATAATGCCCCTACGGTATACCAAGCTATCTACAAGTTGCATATCATATCCATGTCTATACATCAGGACACAGAAGATTGGTCTGTGATGGGATGGTTTTGGGGACTACTGTCCACATGGGGATGGAAGATACTAATGTTCCTTGGAATGGTCTTGGCCATCATTTTCTCTTGTTGTCTCTGTGTACAGTGTGGACCTGTCATCTGTAGTCTTTGTGTCACAATGTGTGTCCCAAAGCCTGTGTCACAGAAAACAGAGAATATTAGAATGATGCTACAGCAACAGCTCGATGACCTCATGGCCATTGACATCGACTCAGACTGACTTGAGTCCCTGGTGTTTTGCATGAGTAATGGCAAAAGGAGGGTCTGAGGTTCTTCGATTTCTGACTTTGTTCCGTATTTAGCCGCCATTTTGTGTCTTGCCGCCATTTTGTGTTGCCCTCACTCAGGCAGCACGGCGGACGGTGTGTTTTTACTTTTCCCAGCTACTGCGTGTCCTTTTAAGTTAAAGAGTAACTCTTTTGCCCTTGTTTACGAAACCCGATGTCAGGGTCTGGCCGAGTTCGTTAATCCATGTCTGGGTTGATTGATCCCTGTCTCCACTGACTATTTGCCTTCTCCTATCCTTTCCTTATATTATCTTATCTGACTGGCCTTCGCTATTCTCTCCTTGTATTCTCCTATTACACAACTATCCTTTGAGGTACAAAATCATATCCTGCCACCTGCAAATTAGATTGTTGGTGCCAGTACTGATTAATTTGTTGGGAGGGGTAGCACACAGGTTCTGAGAGCGAGGCGTATTTGATACACCTGATAGCTTGTTTTCCAACTTTTTTCATTGGTCCGTTTTGTATGTGTAAGCAGTAAACTTTGTAAATGTGTTTCCTATAAAAGATTGTGCACCACGGATTGAAGTGGCAGTCTCCTCAGAACCCACCTTGTGTGTAACTTCTGGGATAACTGTGCTTAGCTGCAGCTAATAAACCTGGTTTCCACGCTCAACGGAGTGTCTTGTGTCTCTATTGTGTCTCTATTCGACAAGGCAGGTGAACTCGGGGATTTAAGGCGTGCCCTGCACCGCCACGCACATAAGGCCCAGTTCTCCACTGTGATAGTGTCTACTGTAGCATATGTACCAGCTAAGTGCTAGTCCATATGTGAAACACACATACATTTAAAGATTGCTTCCGATCAAATTGTGATCCAACATATACTGAGTGCCACATTTAATATACTTTGATGTAGCAGAACACAGCAAAACATCTTGCTGTTATGCATTGCACTGCTTAACCCCTTCACTGCTAGACAGTTCCCCCCTCTGTGCAATTTTTTTGGGCTATTTGGGGTAATTTGCATTTTTCCCCTGCAACTTTTTGTCAACTTAAGGTATCCAAGCCAAATTTTCATCCTTTCCTTCCAACATCGTGAGGATTCGAAAGGTACCTAGGGTTTGTGTATTTCCGGATAAATTGTCCAAAATTCAGCTATTTTTTGTTTTTGGGGAGAAATGGTAAAAATTGTAGTAGAAGAATGTGTCAGATTTTTCACTGCAAAAGGTAAAAACAAAGGTTTTATGTTGCTGAAATCACCCTCGTCCCAGCATTTAGAAACAGGCAGACGAATGTCAGTAATCCAAAATTGTCTACACAGTTTTGCATTTTACTGGGACACAGCCTATTTTTCCTGTTTTTTGTTCTTTCAACCTTCTCTCTATCGTTGTAATGGGTGTGACAGGAATAATGGATCCCAGAAAACTATACATTTCTGAAAAGTAGACACATTTCTGAAGCCAGCAAGAGGTCATTTGTCTAGATCCTACAAGATTTTTTCTGTAACTTCCTCTAAGTATGGCAGATTTTTTAAAGCAGTATACCCTTATGTCTGCTGGACTCTTCTGGTTGTGTGGATTTTTAGCACTTGAAGATTCGCCAAAAGCCCGAGGTACCCAGAACCACTAGCTGAGCTGTGTCTTGCAATGGTTTTTCATTGTGTATCGGGTATATAGCAATTAATTGGGGAAATATAAAGAATAAACAATAGGTACCAACGAAGCCTATATATTTAGGAAATGGGAAAAACACATAGAGTTTAGAACCACTGGTAATTTGCGCATCTCCAAAATTGTGGATATCGATACAAGCATGTGAATTAGAGGAAAGTTTTCAAAATGACTTCTTTTACAAACAGTAGGGAGACAGGAATGCAAAGAAAGTCAATTGATAATAACACTTGTTTTACTATTCTGCGTCCCCTTTAGTCTCCCAGTACAAATGGTAACTCACTTGTCTGGGTAGGCCTTGTACCTGCGACAGAAAACATCCCAAAATGCAACACGGACGCATCAAATTTTTCCAGTGAAAACTGACCCCTTTGTGCTTAGCAGCGGATTTTGGGCTCTATCTCAGCTGCCACCTAGGGAAACCTAGCACACCAGTACATTTTTCAAAACTAGACACCCAGGGAAATCCAGGATGGGGTGATTTAAGTGGTCTCACCATGTTCTCCGTCGCAAATCAAAAACTGAGTGGTAGGACATTTGTGCCGGCACCGTGATCCCAAACAGAAATGTGAGGAAACTATACTTTTTTTAGTTATATTTTGAGGTTTGCAGGGTATTATGGGTAAGAAAACATTTGGGTATCCACGCTAGCCATACCTCCCTGAACACCCCCGAGTCTCTAGTTTTCAGAAATGTGTGGGTTAGGTAGGGTTCCCTACATGGCCGCCGAGCCCGGGACCAAAAACGCAGGTGACTCCTTTGCAAAGTCATGTAATTTTGTGATAGGTAATTTTGATGTCTCCACAATAAGTTTTAGGATGTTCCATGCCGCAGGTGCTTGACCCACCCACTAAGCCCAGGCTGAGTTTGCATAGCCACACTACGCTGGACACCATGAAGAGGTAAAAACAGTCTGCAATGCTACGCGGAGTTCTACTCGTGAGACGTTTCTGAAATTCAGCAACAGGATTGCGTAATCGGGGGAAAATTCACCACACAGTCGCACATGGGCACGTCCATCTTGTTTTTCTTCTGTGGTTATGGTTCCGGGGCCTGTTTTCAATCCCCCTAATATTACCAATCCTTTGTCCCAAAAACGTTTTTCTGACATTTTTAATTTAATATCTAGCCCTCTCCGTTCCCAAATGTATATTTTGAGTTGTTTTACATTTTGTGTGTTTTACTGTGTTTTGTACTGCTTTTCTATTACTTGCTTTATTCTTTTTTTACTTCCCTTCTTTTTCTCCAGACTGAATTTTTTACTCCTACATTTTCTTTTCTGACTCCCGCCCTCCGAATCATGGTCAAGAAGACTACGAAGAGCGCTTCCTCTTCCTCCAGTTTCCAGGGAAACAGGAGGAGCCGCCTTCCTTGCGGAAGGTGGCACCCGGTACGGGTGCAGCCCGGGCCTTATTCTCTAGGTGAAGAAAGCTGCACTCATTTTTTTGTGCAGCACTAGCTCCCCTTAACCCTGGCAGCAGACGACAGTTCTGGGTACGGGATCCAGGAGCATCACTGTCGGTGGGCAAGGGTGCGCCGGGCAGTATTTTACAGCTCTGAGGTCCGGGGCACCCATAACCAACTGACACACTGGTGGTCCGACATCCTGGACCAAGAGCAGGACCTGCTGAATCTGCTAGGTGTTGAGGTCCTGGAGCTTGGTGAGTAGCTGATTATATTACTATTGTGTGTTCTCTTCTGTATTATTGCAAATATAAATATTTTCCGAAATAGCAAGAATGAAGCTGCTTCTTACATGCAGGTAAGTTACGTTTAAAAATCCTATATATGTGATTGTAATTTTTCTATACCGGTGCTAGGCGCTACTAATCTTAATTTTTTGCAACTTAGCCCTCGCTTGGGCTGATTATGTAAGAGAGGTTAGAGAATTTACAATAGTGATTGCAGTCTAGGGAGATTCCTTCCCTTTGTCCTGTATTTAAGATAGTGGTGGGTGGTTTGGTATAACTTAGAATTAGTTGGTAATTATTTAGCAGTCCGCATGATGCGTCCTCCTCTCACGTGCTGCTGATTCCTTAGTACAACCTTTTGTGGTTTGATATTGAGTGAATAGTAATAGAGTAACTCAGCAACCAACCAAGTTGGTGAATGCAATATGCATGCGTCCATCTATGCATTTTTGTGAATTTAAAATGAGCTCAGAACTTAGAAGACACTAATATAATTTTGGGGTAATTAATATATTTATTTATTTATCTATTGGACTTGTAAGACGCTCAGCTACCCAAAAAGGGTTTCCCGGCACCATAGCAGACAGAGAGCAAGAACACAGAACAGTGGAGCTGAAGTTATTGATCAAAAAGCCAGGTCTTAAGAGTTTTGCGAAAGTGGGTATAATTCGATTCTTTGTGAATGTTAGAAGGCAGAGTATTCCAGAGGGAAGGGCCGAGGCAAGAGAAAGATCTCCCACCCATTCTGGAAAGTTTGACTCTATGTACAACAAAGTTGCACTTGGTTTTTGTCCGTAAGTGGCGAGAAGGAACATATGGGCAGACAAGTGCTTGGAGATATTGAGGGGCAGTGCCTGCCTTGATTCTAAACATATAGCTCAGGGCTTTGAACTTGATGCAGTTCTCTACCCAGTGCCAATGTAAGTCCCTCAAGTGTCCAGAAAAGGGAGATGACCTAGGGATTCTGTAGAGAAGTCTTACTGCAGAATTTTGAACTAACTGAAGTCTGCGGATCACGGCCTCATTAGATCCCAGATATAATACGTTACTGAAGTCAAGCCGTGACGGGATGAGTAGAGATAGGTAACATCCATAGAATTTTCTTGAGCCATATCAAGATGGTAAAGCATAATGCTGTCACTTTAACGGTTTGCTGGTGCATGGACAGTGAGTCGTCAACAATGACGCCCAGGTTACGAACATGGCTAGTAGGTTTGGGGAGGTTATTCATCTCATCCGGCCAGTGAAACGGACACCAAAGGTCTTTCTGCTTACCCAAGATAAGAACCTCAGTCTTCTCACCATTCAGCTTCAGGTGATTTTGGGTCATCCAATTGGAAATGTTACTGAGGCCTTGTTTTAGACAGGAGGGTGCCGTGGGGTTGGAATTAGAGAGGGAAAAGATAATCTGAGAGTCGTCTGTGTATGTGAAAAGAGTTAGGCCAGCCTGGTCCGCGATGTCGGGCAAAGGTCTGACATATAGGTGAATAGCAGTGGACTGAGGATCAAGCCCTGGGGTACCTCATGAGGTGATGCGTAAGTTTTTGATCAAGATGTAGCCGAGGAGATTTGGAATGTACGAGTATCCAGAAAGGAGATCAACCAGTCCAGAGCAGAAAAACATATGCCTGTGTATGAGAAATGGTATTGAAAGCCACACTAAGGTCCAGCAGAATGAGTGCGACTGTCTGCCCATCATCAAGATATTGGCGTAGCCTCTCAGTGACTCCTAAAAGTGCTGTCTCTGTGGAAAAACCTGAACGGTAACCTGATTGAGAAGAGTGGAGAGAGTTTGGACAAACTGTGAGATTTGAGAATGGACATGTCTTTCCAGTATTTTGGAAAAGAGTGGTAGGAGGGAGATGGGTCTGTAGTAAGCAAGAACTTCGGGGTCGGCCGTAGGTTTTTTCAGAAGGGGGGACCATTGCATGTTTCCATTGTGCAGGTACAATGGATTCACACAATGAAGTGTTCAGAGAATTAAGAATCACCTGCAAATGGTGAGTATCTAGTTGTTTCATGATAGTAATGGGGAGGGGATCCTTAGGCAAACCGAATTTTACGCTAATAAGAATGGGTTGGAGTTTCTCAATATTTAGGAGGGAGCATCAATCTAATTGAGTTGTTGGAACAGAGGACTTTATGGTGTTGTCAAAGTCAGAGGCAATAGTGGGCGCTAGTAAGAATGAAGACAAGATCGAATTAATTGCAAAGTCTTTGGAATAGGCAGATTTAGGTTTAGGATTCGGAAATCTGAATGGAACTGTGGAAATATAAGATACAATGGTCCACGAACGCAATACTAGTCTACTACTACCAGTCGATCTGATTATATAGGGCAATTTTATTGCAATTGCTGTTTCCTGTCAAAAACTCTTTTTGGAACTTGTTTCATATATATTTTACCCCAATCAATTTTTGTCTGTTTAATTAGGTCAGAATCCAGGGGCAAGAAGAAGAAGGGGGCTGGAGGTGCCTCCCAGGGTTGCTCCTCTGCAGATGGCTCTGCTGACTCCAGCAAGTCCTACTCAAGCTTTCTAAGAATCCAATAGGGGGTGATTGGCTCCCATTTGATTGGAATTTATTCCTTCTCCCTAACTGGTACTAATAGCTGCTATGACTGGGTTGTGAATACCCTCAATATGGATTAATTACTACTACACCGCAATCATGATGCGGACTACCCAACCCCGGGATCTGGGCTCAGGGCCCTTAACCTACAGGCACCTACAGTAGGTTTTACCATCCACGCATGAAGTTGGGTTGAAACGTCGACATTCCACCTCCCAGTGGGCTTGTACATTATGCGACCGTTATCCCACAGAAACGAACATATGATACCTGTCTACACTTATTGGAAATTATCAAGATTAACTATATGAATGATCAATGAAGGGCAGGCTAAAACCAACTGTTTTTTATGTTACCTGTAACCAGTTTTGATTAGAAATATTGCAATTATTCTTTACTGACCTATCTTCACTTTGTGAATTTTCCCTTTCCCGTCACATACCCCTTTTTGTGACGCAACCTCTCTACAACTATTCTATAACGTGATAAATTTATCGACATGCTAAATATGATTCTGTGAATAAAACAGAAAGGGACCCATATTAGAATGGCGGGCAGACCACCCCTGCCGGCGGTATGCACCGCTAGCCCGGCGGGGGGATCCCCCCGCCATCCTTGCATGATTGATCCCCCGCCATATTAGTATGGCTGTGGGGTCTGCTGGGAACAGAGAGACCGTCCGCTGCTTTTCTGCCATTTCACTTATAGATATGGCAGAAAAAGTCTATAATATGATGGCAGTGTCTACAAGGCACCGCCATCCATATTATCATGCAGGCAGTCACTTGCCTTTCCATGGCGTCAACGCTGCCATGGAAAGTCTTGCGGTCTTTGCTGTTGTGGGCCTGTTGCTGGCCCCCAGGGTGTTGGAGGGGTGCACTTGGGGTGTACCTATGGTACCCCCCTCATTCCTATACATTACGTGGCAGGCACCACTTGGTGCCTGCCACGTAGTGCATGGCAATGCCATGCACATTCCATTTACACTGTGAATGGGTCTGCAGTCAGCAGATCCACCTGCAATGTAAAGGGGTCAGGATGTGCCCACCTGTGTGGCGGGCACATCCTAATGTACATGACTGGACCGCCACGACTTCGGCCGTCCGTCAATGGCTCCCTTACAATGGAAGGCGGACTTTGTCCGCCCACCATCATAATGGACCCCATAGTCTCTTGAAGATTCAGTGGGTGATTATGCCTTTTTTTGCTTTTGCTTTTCCTTGAAGGTGTAAGTTTTCAAGTAAACTTTGTATTTAGTACCTTAGGCTGATTTCCTACATGCCAAATTGTGTTACAAATCATAAACGGCTTTTGACTTAAGTGTGCGTTAAATAAATCTAGGACCACTTGTTCTCTATCCTATTTGTTGTAGTAGTAGTCAGGGTGAAAGTGAAATTGAGAGGTTGCCATTGATTTAACAGAGTATGGCCATAAAATAAAAAAGGATAATTGTGTTGTACAGCTGCCTCACCTGCAGACAGTAGTAAAGTAATTTGAGTCTGCGACTGTGACACAAGTATGTCTGTCGAGGGTACCAGCTGAATGAGCTGGAATGCCTACAAGGTTAATTTAGCTAAACAATAAAGAGAAGAAAAAGACATGTCTATTCCATAGTGCCTAGTAATGCCTGAAATTCACACAAATGTTAGAGACCGAGTAAGTAGAAGGATACCATAAATATTATGCACTGTGCTTGCTAGTGCTACTGTGCCACTATAATTTTATGTGCATACTTTTCTATTACTTTTTTGCCTAGAGAATTAGTTACAATTGTCTTTTTTCTTTCCTTATATAGCTACTCCTTCCAAGCTTAGCAGGCGGGCCAGGCAACAGAAGCTGGAGGCCATTCGGGATGTATATCAACAGGTGATGGTTCGGACAGAGGAGTAGGAGGAGGCGTCAACAGCTGTTGCCTCCTCCAATGCCTCGGGCCCCAGCCAGGCCCCCCAATGCCTCCGTTGGTAGGGCGCTGTGGTCAAACACTGCTTGCTCACCTCTGTTGTTCATGCAAGACATTTCAGCACTGCATGCTCCTCTGGATGGCGCGCATAGAGGCCAGGACTGAGGAGCGGTTAAACACCCTAAAGAGCAAAAGCTGGCATGCCCACTGCTAGAGCTCTGTCTTGACCCTTGCGCCTTTCTTAATCTTTTTTTGGTGTATAGGAATTGGGTAATGGGGATTTGTATGGACATTTTGATTTTTTATTTGATTCATGGACATTGGGCAATTGAACTTACTGCTGGACAGGTTGTGGTTAGGGAGAGGGATGGTTCAGGTGTTGTGGTTTATTGATTCTAGTTTATTTGTTAGGGTTGTACATTATTTATAGTTTACATTTGATGTACATCTTTTGTGGAGGGGGTTATTCTTTTACTTCACACTGTTTCCTTCGCTGCAGGGCTGCAGTCAGTTTTTGATTGAAATCTGCTTATAGTGTAACACACCAACAGATAGATGCGGTACCCTCACTGTCCTAACAGTCTCTCCTCCTAGTCTATGCACTCTGCAACTAAAACTATATGGACTCAGAAGGGTATGGGTGTGTGAATTAATTAAATTCCACGCACATCTTCTCTAACCTGTTATTGATGTTTATACTTAGGCGAAGTAATGGCTGAATGATGATGGTTTGGTTTTCCAAGGTGGCATGGTGGTGGTAGTAGTAGTAGACACTTAAAGTTGCATTTGCAAAAATAGAAAATGAGACAATCAGTCACCTGAGACAGACTAGGGAATGAGTACTAGAAGTACAGTACACAAGAAGACTGCCAAACAAGAAACCATTATGATGAGCAATGCTAAAGGAAAATAAAGCAGAATGGTGGGCTAGCCTAGTACAAGTTAAAAACTGACGTCGAATTGAGCTATGAAGTGAACAAGCAGTTGCGTAACCTTTAGTGCTGGAATTAAGAATATTGATGACTCGATGCTGGCAATTATGTTATGATGGATTATGTTCATCTGGAAAAATTTGAATATCGAATACTGTTTATGGATGGGCAATCTAATCTCTATATATTGCCAGTGTGGGCAATAGTATATATACTTAGAGCAGAAGAAGATACTCACCCTGCCTTGAGTTAGCGTTAATAATAATTGGTGAAAATGTAATTCAGTCACACCTCACTATAAATCACGCAGCCCTGGGGGAAGAGGATTAGGGTTTGATGAATGGTTAGGAAGGGGAATTTGCGGGAAAGGTTTGACAAAGACAAACACTAAACATGGACAACACACATTCATCTTGGCAACCGACAATCATAAATCTGTTAAGGGAGAAAAAGGAAATGCAAGCATGATGATGACTTGATTAGTAGTACTAGACTAGTACAGGGCGGTATATTATTAATTATGCAATTGCCTTGCCTGTCTGCCCCCAGAGAGACCCAAGTTACATACATTTTATGTTCTGTTGTACTGGGCTTCCTTTAAAAGATAACAAATACAACTAAAATATATCTGTAGGAGTCAAAAATCAGCAAACATAAACAACACACACAGTCGTAATGATTGATGAGAAAGAATTAATCAAATGAAATGATACTATAAAAATTGTCAAATTGGGAGTTGCATCTCTGCATTCCTCTTGGTCCTTCCTTGGACTGTCCATCTGTCAATCTTGGGTGCCGGGAGGAAGCAGTTTCGTAAGGTATGTGTGAGTTGTTTTTCCCAGTATAGTGTAGGGTAAAGGATGGCCTGTAGATGAAAAAACAAAACTGGATATTGAAAAATTAAGATGAAAATTTAAACTTCATAATTAAGGAGGAGTGCAACAAAAAGACTTCAGAGGTGTCATGGTTAATCATGTCGGTTTCCAGAAGTTACCTCTACCAACAGGAGCACGCCCCCCGACCCAACATCCACTTAGTTTTGAATTTGAGCCAGACAGCTCTGAGGACACATACTTACAGCAACATAGCATTTTCCAAATTAGGTAACAAGATCAATGAACCACTGTCACACCACCATAGTCGCCTCCCCTTCTACACAGACATGTAGATCTGGTGTTGTGTTTACCTTTTAGACCACTTCACGCTCAAGTTATTCCATCAATCATCTCTGATCCTACTGACTCTGACTGCAATTATAGTATGGTCATGGGGTTCAACTCTGTACCAAAAGTATTGCGTGTGAGTGCAAACTCGACCAGACTCTAAATACAATGGATCCGCCAGCAGGAGTATCGTTTTGTTATTGAACAACAAGAAGGAAATGATTGACTTGAGTCACTTTTTTTGTCTGTAGAATACTAGCAGACATCATGCACAACAAACACCAATCACTCAGCGTGCAATACATGCCATCATATACCTGTTCTTCCAGGGCAGCCCCTCTAGGCCCAGAAAGGATAGATACATAGTCAGGTTTGGACTTGAGGCAGGCACATATTTCACATTTTTTGTATGTATTCTCCATCCAATGTCTGGCTTGAGGCAAATAGATTTAGGGTGAGTCACAAGGAGTGGACTTACTTCTTCACTGACTGCACACAGTTGCAACTCATATCCGGCAATAAAAGTGTAAGACGGTGGTGAAGGATTTATTGTGATTTGAATCAGAAAGATAGTGACACACACAACTAATAAAGTACATATTATTCCTTAGCTATATCTTTAATGGGGGCTTTTTTTTGGGTGCCAAAGGAAGAAAGAAAGTAACCTGAAAGCCTAGTTTTCAGGGAAGTAGAGGTTGTCCTCAAACTCTGGTGATTTATCCAGAAGTAGGTCTCCTAACATTCTACTTATATGACCTGAGTCGCCGTCATTATCTTCCTGCTGTGCTACTTCAGGTATGGTGTAATCAGGTATCATAAAGTGCTGATTCGTTTTGATCATTTTTAACCTCTTTACGTTTTGGCAAAGAGAGACTGGTCCTTCTCACTGTCAGAATGGCACCAGCAGCACTGAAAACATGCTCAGCAGAAACAGTTTTGACTGGGCAAGCCAGATAGTTTATCGCCATTCTGCTAAGCACTGTCCATTGGCACCTTCTCCCATACCAATACAGCAATGGGTTTTGATCAAAGTAGACCTTTTTTGGGTCCTCCAGATAGGCCTGGACCATTCGCTTAATGCACATGGGTGCTCCGCTTTGTTCTGACTAGTCTTTTGCCTGTGCCTCAGTACTGGACTTAGGCCCTGCCTGTTGAAACTATTTATGTGCTGATTTTGGGGCTGATGCTCTTGTTGTTGTTGATATTGTTCTTGGTGTTGTTGGTGGTTTTGGCTGCTGTGAGCGAACCACACTGTCCTCAGGCTCTGAAGTTTTAGTTGAAGGCTGACCTGCAGTACTTTTGCCCTGGGGGAGCAGTCCTCTAATTGCCAGCCGTTCCTCTTTTAGCTGACTGGCTTGCACAGCTATCCAAGTTTTGTAGCTGGCAAATTCCCCGTCTGAAGAAGGAATTAAAGTGTGCAGTAATGGTTTACACAGTGGATCAAGAATTGTGGCATAAATATAATGGTTGGATGACACAATGCCTCTTTGCACCCTTGTATTTTTAGATAAGCGTAGTGTTCAGCGCTTCACCAACTCATATGCTTCTTTTTTTCCATCACACCTGTTTACATTGCAGACACCGCATTCAGCTGTTCCTGTAGCATGTCCAACAATGGGATAACTTGGCCCATAGTACAGTACGTCTTGCTGACTTCACGTGTGAAGACCTCAAAAGGAATAAAATCTCTGTCAGGCATTCTCAATTAAGTTGAGGTCAAATATGTTGGCACCTCCTGGATAAGTGCTTTAACTGGCATTCTATTATTATGTTGAATCATCCTTAGCTGCTTCTGGGCTTTAAAGGAATGGCTGAAATGTGTACAGATTCTTCATTTTCCAGAAAGTCTTGAACAATGATGTTAATGCAGTGCACCAAACAGAGGACCCTGAAATAGCCACCATTGGCCATTTCCTTAAATATATTACTGCCATTGTCCGTGGCAACAAAACCAATGTTAAGCCCTCCTCGTCGCAGCCATTCAAAGACATTGTTGTCAAAGCCTTCCAAAATATTTGCAGCAGTATGAGATTTCTCCATGGCGAACATGGCTACAGTCGCATGTTTCTGAGCTGCATTAAAAATCCCTGCAGTGTCAACACCTGCAGATATCTTTGCAGTTTGCAGTGATGCACATGGAATTAGTGGCTTGGTGTTGGGGTTCAGGGGGGCCCGGGGCCTTCTGTCTAGTTCCCTGTTCATTGGTTTTAGCTTAAGGTGCCAAGTGCATATGCGAATTTATGGACGCTCCCTAGGGCTCGCTTTAAAAGGGCCTGCCAACAGGAAAAAGGTGCTTGGTTTCTTCAATGCTCCCTTGCCGTGTGTTTCCGGTTCCTGTTGTTCTACCTTGTTCCCTTTCCTTCGAGCTCTATTCCAGCGGTCTTTTCAAGTGCTGGGTTTTGATCCCCTTTTTTCCCTTTTACCTTGTACCTCATTCCGTTGGGCATTACTGAACCCTTATTGGGGACCTGTTGTTGATATTTCGGTGACGTTCTGGGATTCGCGGCGGCGTTTCCTATGAGTTCTGGCGTCCCGTTATTTAACCTTTTTTTGTATCCAAACCATCTTGTTGTATGTCTTTTGGGTGATTTCACGAAGGAGCTGCATAACGGCCGTTTTTTGCGCTACCTTCGTGTTTATTTTAAATACCAGGGATTTATTGGGTGTCTTTTGAATTCCCTTGACGCCTTTTTTCCCCTGTCCCTTTTTGTCTTATCATTGTGAATTCCACCCCCTTTGACATTCTCGGTGTTTCCCGAGGGGGCGTGGTTGGTCTGGGGTTACGCAAGAAACACCTAATACGATAGCAGTGGAAGTTTTCCTGTTTCGTATCAAGCCACTCCCGTTTGTTAACTGGGGTAAGCAGGGAGGTCGGTGGTTCGTGTGTATACTTGGCACTGGTATTGTTTATGGGGTGTGTCTAACCTTCTCCCCTTTATTCTTTTATAGCGGTCTCGTCTGAGTCAAGCAGTTAGTTGCAGAGAAGCCGGAGGAGACAAGCTGTTTTCCTCAAGACCTTGGGTTCCCTTGTTTTGTTACCCACCTTCTCCCGGTGTCGTGTTCTCCACCACCCGGTCTAATCGCGGGTGTTTGGGGTCACGGCGAGTGTAGAGGATTGAGACATTCTTCACTCCTGCGGTGATGGGCTGGTCGGCATCTGAACAAAACCAAGCCCACAAATTAATACACTGCACGAGTGAAGAATGGTTGAGTAGGCTGCGAGGGGGGGGCTTCTTTGATGCAGGAACTTATGCAGGCCTTAGAACTTATGCAGGGTGAAGTCCAATCCCTGCGACAGGAGAATCATGAGTTACGGGTGACACTGAGTGAGGTGAAGGAAAACACCAAGAGAAGAGGGAGGGATCCCTCAGTAAAGGCTAGGACCCCCTTGATTTAACCAGCCACATTTAAATATGAGAAGGGTGGGGGGCAGAGTGGGTCTCCTTCTCCTTTGTCTGTTACAGTGAACACTCCTGTGCCGTTGCCTCTAGCAGCTCCCGAGAGGTTTTCCGGGGACAGTAGCAGATATACTATCTTTATGAACCAGTGCCATTTGCACTTCATGTGTTGACCAACCGATTTTCCTGACAATACTACTAAGGTAGCGTTTGTGATCTCATATCTTTCAGGTACTGCTGCTGGTTGGGCGGTCCCCTTAGTTGAAAATAATGATGCTGTGTTAAGTAGTTTTCCGGCCTTCAAGCTCCAGATGCATAGTCTGTTTGCTAAGCATGCGTTTATGCAGGCAAGCGATGTTGAATTGTTAAAGCTACGGCAGGGTAAGCAGGATCTTCTGGCTTATGTGGCTACCTTTAACCGCTTAGTAGCAGAGACACAATGGCCCATGCCAAAGAGAACATCTTTATTTTATCAGGGCTTGTGCAAGGACTTAAAAGATATAGTCTCACAGGTTGTAGATCCCCCCGAAGACTGTGTTGAGTTCATCGATTTGGTTGTGAAACTCAACCATTGAATGAGTGAAAGAAAAGGGGAAAAGACCAGGTTTCAACCCCCAAAGACAACTGTAGTAACCAAGAGAGAAAAATCTGAAAATGGGGGTGTGAAGACAGATCCCGAACCTATGCCATTGGGTGGGGTGCGGGGTCCATTGTCCAAGGAGGAAAAAGAGCGGAGGCGGTTGTGGCAGTTGTGTTTGTATTGTGGGAGGGGTGGACACTTCGCTCGATAGTGTCCAGTGAAACCATCCTGCATACCTGTGAATAAGGCTGTGGCTTTCGTGGGAAGGGGTGTGAGAGGCCTTTTGTCCTTGAGAGCGATTTTTGTAGTTGATATAATGTGCAAGGGGCGGTTCAAAGAGTCCCGCATCACTTCACGGTGTCAGCTTGCTTCGTTTATTCATCTAGTGGTAGATCTTCCTAGTCTGTGTTATTGGATTGTGGGGCCACAGGGAACTTTATGGACATCAGGTTTGCCGAGAAGTTGATGGTTCCGTGTGTGATGAAGAAACAACCTGAACCAGTGAGGGCCATTGACGGCACGGAGCTAACCTCTGGGTCGATTGTTTGACAGACCGAACCTCTGTTGATGACATTCGATAATGGGCATTCTGAGACAGTCTGTTTCGATCTGATAGCCGCACCAGCATTTGGGGTGGTACTCGGGGTGCCCTGGTTACAGGCCCATAATCCCAGGATCGATTGGGCGCGGACGTTGGTCACGCTCGATTCGGAGTATTGCCTTCTTCACTGTTATTGCGAGGCGACTGATTGGGTGTCTCCGTTGTCTTGTGCAGCGAGTGGTTGCGTTCAGAACAGTTTGCCTCCTTCATTTGTGGCATACAAGGAGGTGTTTGATAAGGATCAGGCGTGTGTTTTGCCACCACACAGGGCTTTTGATTGCCGTATTGATTTAGGTCCGGGGGCCATATTGCCCTGTAGTAGGGTTTATGCGTTGTCGGAGCCGGAGGAGAAACATCTACGGCAGTATTTGGAAGAGATGTTGAAGAATGGGTTTATCCGACCTTCTTCTTCGCCTGTATCATCCTCCATCTTTTTTATACCGAAGAAGGAGGGTGATCTTCGCGCTTGCGTGGACTACAGAGCGTTGAATAAGGTTACGATAAAGAACAAGTACCCATTACCTCTCATACCGGTGTTGTTAGATCAGCTGCGACATGCCAAGGTGTTCACAAACCTTGATTTAAGAGGTGCTTACCATCTCGTTCACGTCCGAGAGGGCGACAAATGGAAAACGGCGTTCCGCACCAAAGTTGGTTTGTTTGAGTATTGCGTTATGCCTTTTGGTTTGTGTAACGCCTCTTCCCCTTTTCAGTTTTTTATTAATGAGGTTTTGCGTGAGTTTTTGGATTTCAGTGTGATCATTTACATTGATGACATTTTGTTTTTTTCCCAGTGCTCATGTTTCGCAGGTTTTGTCTAAGTCGTTGGAACACTGTTTATTTGTCAAGCTGGATAAATGCACGTTTGGTGCGACACATGTTGAGTTTTTGGGATTCTTGATTTCGACGGATGGTATCAAGATGCATCCTCGGAAGATTGAAGCTATTGTCAACTGGCCCATACCCACATGCGTTAAGGATATACAGGTGCTACTTGGTTTCGCCAACTTCTACAGGCGTTTTATCCGCCATTTCTCTGATATTGTTTCGCCTATGACTTCATTGTTGAAGAAGGGAGTGGTGTTTGATTGGACGCCTGCAGCACAGTTGGCTTTGGAAAGCTTAATCGGGCATTTTACATCTGCTCCTGTGTTGATGCATCCTGATCCTGCCCTTCCGTTTTATGTAGAGGCGGATGCGTCCCAGCTAGCAGTAGGAGGCGTGTTGTTTCAGTGTGACAGTGAAACTGGGTTGATGCATCCAATTGCGTTTTTTTCGAAGAAACTACTACCTGCTGAACAGAATTATACGGTGGCCGAGAGGGAGCTATTGGCCATAAAGCTGTCTTTTGAGGAATGGTGCCATTATCTTTGGGGGGCTCGTCACCCCATTACTATCTATACGGATCTTAAGAACTTGGAGTTTTTCCGTTCTGCCAGGGCATTGACTCCCAGACAGATGAGATGGGTGCTATTTTTTAATGAATACGATTTTACCATCACGTATAGGCCAGCTGCTCACCAGGGGAAATCTGATGCGTTATCTCGGATTTATGCGGATCCGTCACAGGGAGGGCGGGTAGAGGAGTCCCGTTTTATGACTCCCAGTGATAAGATCGTTGAATGTGCCTCCATAGATGACTTTATGGTTAAAGTTCAGGATGAAATGAAACCGTTGGATCTGGTTCCGTGGCTGTCAGAACCTGGGTTTACGTTAAAGGATGGGTTATTGTATCAGGCAAAGAAGTTGTTTGCGCCCCCTGAGTTGCGTACACTGGTTCTTACATATTGTCATTCATCGTCCTTGGTTGGGCATCCTGGGGTCAATAAGACCAAAGAGCTGTGTATGCGTTGGTTTTGGTGGAAGTCTCTGGCCCATGATGTGCAGGTATTTGTGGCCTCATGCCCGTTGTGTGCTGTTACTAAGTCCTCGCACATGTCTGCATCTGGGTTGTTGCACCCTTTGCCAGTGCCTCTCTCCCCCTGGCATACGATCAGTATGGACTTTGTGACCGATTTGCCACCTGATTCAGGGTGTACGGCCATTTTAGTTGTAGTGGATTTATTCACTAAAATGGCACACTTCGTTCCCTTGCCAGGGTTACCTACGTCCAAAGAATTGGCGGATGTGTTTATGGCCCAAGTGATCCGATTGCATGGGGTGCCTGCTGCCATCGTTTCAGATAGAGGGGCACAGTTTGTTTTGCATTTTTAGACTGCCCTATGTCGGTCATTAAAGATGGAGGTACGTTTGTCGACAGCTTACCAACCACAAAGTGATGGGCAAACAGAACGCACCAATCAAACCATGGAGCAGTATTTGCGCTGTTTGCTAACGTCACTGACGGGCAGTTGGGTACAAGCCCTTCCTGTGGCTGAGTTCGCCTATAATAACAGTATGCACTCAGCTCTAGGCATGTCACCGTTTCATTGTTCGATGGGGTTCCATGCCAAGGCAATTCCTATTCAGCCATCTGAGTGGGTGCTGGAAGTGGATTCCCTGAGTAGGGGTTTGATTGAAATCTGGAAGAAAGCCCAACAGCAACTATTAGAGTCCAAGAAGGTCATGAAGGTACAGGCAGACAGGCATAGACGGCCAGCTCCCCTGTATGCAGTTGGGGATAGGGTTTGGCCAGCTACTAAAAATCTGAAGTTGCCGGGACCAAGAAAATTACAGCCTCGGGGGTAGGCAAGATGGCCGCCGACAGACCGTAGGAGGCAGCAGCTCCCAACCACTCTCCTGTAGTAATGTGCCAGGAGCCTTGGTTTAAGCGATGAATTGGGCGGTATGCTGCATCCCAGATGCTGAAGTAATGCTGAAGTAATCCCAGTAATCCCAGTAATCCCAGTGTGAGTTATACAGTGGGATGTTTAAGGACTATATCGATTGGTTGGATCTAGTAGATTGGCCCTCAACACAAGTGTATTCTGGCTTTAAGAAAAGGCCGAGCACTTTCTGGCAGATATTTGGTGCAGCGATAAAGGAGACATTGCAGCGCTTTCAGACTAGCTGGGATACCGCAAGGCGAGTCATGGCTCCGAAGGTATTGAAGGCGATTAAGGATATGGTCGGAAGAGAGGACGAGGATGGGCAGGCAAGTGACTCTGAGATACCAGCAGCAAATCTCAGGGCGAAGGCTCATCACAGAGCTCAAGCGCAAAGAGAGGCTGCCTGGATACGTGAAGAGGAGAAACTGTCTGCGACGGAGAAAGGAAAGCAGGTCAAAGAGGCAGAGAAGAGAAAAAAAGAGCTACCTGGTAAAGGATTTATCAAGAACATGGATGCTGGTTCCGAGTCTTCGAGGGAAGTCAGTCTGCGGCAGCCGACGCTGTTCGAATCTTTCCCGGCGCTTAGAACTGAGAACGCGCCCATGAATGCTACTGGTTCGATCGGCTCAGCCGGGTCAGCTGGGATTACGGAGCAGGCGACTTCATTGACAGATGTAACCGAGGCTGTGCTCCTAGAGGTCGAACTGGAATCGGAGGGTGACATCAACGGGATGAGGAATGAGGCGCGGGCCGGGGCTGCAGCTGCACTGAGTCAGGGAGAAGAGTTACGTGATCCGGAGAAAGCTGATAGCGACTCACGGAGAGAGACGACAGGCGAGGCAGCAGCTCTGGAGATCGAAAGTGGATCAGCCATCCCGGGCCTGGAGGAGGTTCACAACAGAAAGGAACACCCAGAAGCAACAGTCCGGGAGCAGATAATCGGCTCAAAACAGATAAGTCCACTGCCTGGAAGCGAAGGGGGGAAATGGGCCCACAGAGAAATGCCACAGTAAGAGAAGACGTTTTAGAGGCCGAGCTTATGCTAGTACAGAATATACAGCATGTCCAGATGGGTAAGGTGCAAGAGGGGGCTAGCCAATTGTCCGAGAGTCTCGAGAGTACATTGATAGCTGAAGTGACACAACAATTACCTGGTAATAAGGAAATAACAGGAAGATCCCTCTCAAATAATAACCCAGGAGACAAAACAAGCGAGGTTAAAAATGGTAGTAAAGACAATACTCGAGAGGGAGTCCCAAACTATCCTCAAGTAGTGACTGAGGGGGTGGATAAGAGGGAAGCCGATAATAGGAATAACTACTTGCCTACAGTTACTGGTTCCCCTAGCGACGATTGCTTTTTTACTGGAAATGACGATGATAAGGAAGATAATGAGGAGAACGAGGAGGAGGAGGAGATTGAAGAGTCAGATTTAAGTCATGATTTATCCACTAACTTAGAAGATTCATCGTCACCTACAGAGAGTTGCTCGGAGGTATCACAGACAGATACTTCAGAATTAGAATCTGAATCAGAGCATAATACTGTACTAAAACGAAATCAAGTGGGTAAGTCAAGTAGAACCAGAGGAAGGACTCGTAGAAGAGCTAAGAAGCGTGGGAGTACAGCACAGTCAGGCGTGGCTAAAAAACTAGACTGGTACTACGCAGCCACTTCACAACTGTATCAGGAGAACGCAACTGGTGGTTCCCTACAGCCAAACAAGGCTCAGGCTCAGGCACAGACCCATGAGAAAGACTACGCAGCTAGTTTTGAACTTTTGTTTTCAACCTTAAAGCAAATCCAGGGGGAGGCTCGGCGGGAGAGTCAAAGAGCTAAGCATGCGAACAAGAAAATACAAGGGTCTCTGCGCAAAGTCAATAAAATGTAAGCGGAAGTATCTGTTAGACTGGTGGAAGTGGAGGAGAGGACAGGCAAAGTAGAGGACGAAGTCGTAAAACTACGGGAATATAGAGACGAGCAAGAAAAGAC
Organism: Lissotriton vulgaris; assembly: GCF_964263255.1. Lineage (NCBI taxonomy): Eukaryota > Metazoa > Chordata > Amphibia > Caudata > Salamandridae > Lissotriton > Lissotriton vulgaris. The sequence continues at coordinate 455,037,956 of NC_141691.1, forward strand.
TTCATCGGATGTTTTGTGGAAGCTCGAAGATTTCGAGAATAGACAGAGGCGCAACAATATAAGACTACTCGGTATTGAGGAAGGGAAGGAGGGGACTGATGTACGTGCCTTTGTTGTTGAGTTGTTGAAAGGGGCTTTTCCGGAGATGGATAAGTAGGATTGGGACAAGGAGGTGCAGCGGGCACACCGTTTTCCTCTGACACAAAGAAAAAACACAGGTTCTAAGTCAAGGGCCATACTGGTGTATGTGGGAAATTTTTTGTTAAGGGAGGAGGTAATCAGCAAGGCACAGCCAGTGGCCAAACGGTCATACAAAGATATAACTTTTTTTGCTCGTCCAGATTTCTGCCACACTACTGTGGAGAGAAGATGGCGCATGAGGCAGCTAATAACACCCTTCCAAAATGTGGGATACGAGGTATATCTGATGTTTCCCTGTCGACTTAAAGTTGGTTTTAATGGTCAGTTTAGGGTATTTTACTCTGAAATAGTGGCACAGGAATACCTGACTTACCTAAAAGAAGGGAAGGCACAAAGGGAAGGAAAGGCGCAAAGTGACAGGGCTGCAGCTATAAGACAAACAGCCCATGTGACACAGCAAAAATAAAGGAAGCTAGAGTAAGGAAGGGAGCAGCACGGAAAAACCTGGCGATGCAGGATTAAGTAAGGGATACTGAGATACTGGGAGAGTGGAGGGGAGAGGCTTCCTGGGGGGGTTTTGGCTGTCAGACATAGGTCAGCATTGACCTATTTGCCAGTAAGGGTAGGGGGGAGGGTAGGGGTTCGGGGGAGGGGGGAAGGGGGGGTACAGGGCACGGCACTGCAGCAAAAGGCAGAATTATTCACAGAAGTAGAGGTGGGAGAGAGGGGGGATAAGATAAGAGATTTGGGGTTCGAAGGAAGGAAAGGTTTATTTGGTGGTGGGCACAGATTTAAAAAATTAAGAAATAACAGAAAAACAGATAAGTTTAATAAATGTATGAGTATATATGGCAGTAAAATAATGAATCATTTATGGGGACTAGATATGTAACATGAAACGTTTGCGGTCTAAATGATGCCCAGAAAAGGCTAAAGGTCTCAGTTGCATTAAGACAAATGAATGTGGACTTTATTTTTTTGCAGGAAACACATGTTATGGCCTCGCAAGAATATTTTCTGAAACAATTGGGCTTTCAGGTATTAGAAAGCTCACAGCAAGGTGTCAAAAAAAGGGGGGTAGCTATACTATCTAGGAATACAAATGTGCTACTGAGAAAAAAGGCACAGGGCCAATGGGGGAGGTGGGCAATGATTGAGTGCATGATAGATGGGGAGTGGACTACGCTAGAAAATTACAGCCTCGGTTTGTGGGTCCCTTTCCGGTCCAGAAGGTGGTGAATCCAGTTGTGATTAGGTTGACTTTACCAGTTGAGTATAGTATACATCCTGTATTTCATACCTCTTTGTTGAAACCGTATGTCACCACAACTCAAGAGTTGCCACCTCCTCCTCCTGTTTTGATTGATGATAACGTGGAGTACAAGGTTACTACTGTATTGGATTCCAAGCGGATGAAGGGACGGCTGTATTACCTTATTTACTGGAAGGGATATCCCCAGAGGACCGTTCTTGGGTTCCGGCGAGTAGGGTGCATGCTGCACGGTTGGTTTGTCTGTTTCATCGCCTGCACCCTGGTAAACCTAGGCCGGTAGGAGGGCTTTCGGGAGGGGGCACTGTTGGGGTTCAGGGGGGCCCGGTGCCTTCTGTCTAGTTCCCCGTTCATTGGTTTTAGCTTAAGGTGCCAAGTGCATATGCAAATTTATGGGCGCTCCCTAGGGCTCGCTTTTAAAGGGCCTGCCAACAGGAAACAGGTGCTTGGTTTGTTCAATGGTCCCTTGCCTTGTGTTTTGTTCCTGTCTTTCTACCTTGTTCCCTCTTCTTCAAGCTCTATTCCAGCGGTCTTTTCAAGTGCTGGGTTTTGATCCCCTTTTTTCCCTTTTACCTTGTAACTCATTCCATTGGGCATTACTGAACCCTTATTGGGGACCTGTTGTTGATATTTTGGTGACGTTCTGGGATTCGCGGCGGCGTTTCCTATGAGTTCTGACGTCCCGTTATTTACCCTTTTTTGTATCCAAACCATCTTGTTGCATGTCTTTTGGGTGGTTTCACGAAGGAGCTGAATAACGGACGTTTTTTGCGCTACCTTTGTGTTTATTTTAAATACCAGGGTTTTTTTGGGTGTCTTTCGAATTCCCTTGACGCCTTTTTTCCCCTGTCCCTTTTTGTCTTATCATTGTGAATTCCACCCCCTTTGACATTCTCGGTGTTTCCCGAGGGGGCGAGGTTGGTCTGGGGTTACGCAAGAAACACCTAATATGATTGCAGTGGAAGTTTTTCTGTTTCGTATCAAGCCACTCCCGTTTGTTAACTGGGGTAAGCAGGGAGGTCGGTGGTTTGTGTGTGTACTTGGCACTGGTATTGTTTATGGGGTGTATCTAACCTTCTCGCCTTTATTCTTTTATAGCGGTCTCGTCTGAGTCAAGCAGTTAGTTGCCGAGAAGCCGGAGGAGACGAGCTGTGTTCCCCAAGAACTTGGGTTCCATTGTTTTGTTACCCACCTTCTCCCGGTGTCGTGTTCTCCACCACCCGGTCTAATCGCGGGTGTTGGGGGTCACGGCGAGGGTAGAGGATTGGGATGTTCTTCACTCCTGCGGTGTTGGGCTGGTCGGCATCGGAACACTTGGGAACTGGTCCACATGTCTGTTGTCAAGTGGATAGTGTGAGCAGCACTCAGCTGCAAAGGTTGACCAAGCAATTCCAGCACATTGTGATGCAGTGCTGGAACAGACACTCCAGGCAAACCGAACTGACTGGGAATCTTCCATTTTGGGCAGATGGCAGCCACAAATTCAAGAAAACCCACTGAGTCAAGCAGTTAGTTGCCGAGAAGCCGGAGGAGACGAGCTGTGTTCCCCAAGAACTTGGGTTCCATTGTTTTGTTACCCACCTTCTCCCGGTGTCGTGTTCTCCACCACCCGGTCTAATCGCGGGTGTTGGGGGTCACGGCGAGGGTAGAGGATTGGGATGTTCTTCACTCCTGAGGTGTTGGGCTGGTCGGCATCGGAACACTTGGGAACTGGTCCACATGTCTGTTGTCAAGTGGATAGTGTGAGCAGCACTCAGCTGCAAAGGTTGACCAAGCAATTCCAGCACATTGTGATGCAGTGCTGGAACAGACACTCCAGGCAAACCGAACTGACTGGGAATCTTCCATTTTGGGCAGATGGCAGCCACAAATTCAAGAAAACCCACCCCTTCCACAAAAGGAAAAAAAAGGAGGTCCAGTGCTAACATTTTAAAAAGTTTCGCATTGCACAAACGTGCTGTTGGGTGGTTGTGTACAAACTGCTCCTCTGACCTAAACATGCTGAGAGTGGTAGACTGGAATTTTTTCTTTTCTGGTGCCATGAAGCAGGTGACTTCTTGAGACCAGATGTTAGGCTCAAAGTGCATTTTTTGTCACAGTACTCTCTTGCCTTGGACCCCTTGCCGTCTCAGCCTGACTCTTGTGCCATTGGGATGTTGCTGATGTTGATGCGGGCGGTGCCACTGCACTGCTAGGGACAGGGCTGCTTTGTGTAACAAAGAAAATGTATCCTTCTTGTTCATATTACACCATGATCGGATATTCTTCATTCCCTCCACCAACAACACTTGCAGTTTTTTGGCTGCTAAGGTACACCTCCCACTGGATCAAGTGGTGTTTTTTCAGATGGGTTGTTTGGCCTCCGGTACAATAGTTTGTACCAAGCTTACTCTCACTTACGCTTGCTCCGCAAACAGAGCATACAGCAATGTTCACCTCCTTCCTGCTAACAGTAAAGAAGTCCCAAACTGAGGAGGTCAACTTTCTGACGCTGCTGGTGCCACTAGAAATGGCAGATGAACTGGTAGGTGGGTATGACATTTGACTCTCTGCAGTACCTAATTCTGCTGTGGTGGATGTAGGCACTGCCGGGACTTGAATATGGCAGCTGGAGGTGGTGTTGTTGATATCTGTGTAGGTGGTATCTGTGGCACATCCATTGCAGCAATTTATGATGGTGAAAGGCTAGTCTCCACTGGTGTGGGATTAATGTCCATGATGACTGGTTCATCATCATCATCTTCCTCTTCTACATCTACCTCCATTACTCTAAGGCTCTCTGGAACCTTCCTTTTCCCTATGCTAGCCTGCCGTGTCTCACTCTAATACTAAGGTGGCTTCCAAGTGGCATCTAGATCATCAGAAGGGAGGCTTGTAGAAGAAGTTGATGAACTAACCCTCCTTTCCCTAGCTGGGGATCTTGAAGACAATGGATCTTCTGAAAGAGTGGATTGCTCTTCTTCTTTCTCTGTAGGAAGCTCGATCTATTGAACTGTCCCTATTTCAGGAGGAGCAACTACTATTGGGGGTGGTTGCTGCTGTTGTTGCCCACTTGTTTGAGTTTCCTGCATTGTTTCAGTAATAAGCCAAGAGGAACAAAGCAACAGCATGAAGTTTTGTGGCAAAAGAACACTGACTGCCTCCACAAAATGACCACCAGCCACATGGTCACAAGTCACAACAACAAACAGGAGGCGTAGGAAAACAATGAACTCATGCAGGCCTATATGGACACAGACTTAACAAAATGGCCCCTGGCCTCATGGGGAGGCTCAGCCAAGGCAAATGATGGCCCACTATTATAAACAAACACACTCACACACTGGCCAGACAAAGTAGGAATGCTAACAATGCATCTTCAATGCAAGAATGCAAAAAAAGAATATCCACAGGGCTAAAAAAAGACTTTGCAAGTTATTACAACCACACACATCCAACAAAGGCACATGAAATGAAAGTGAAATACCCCACAAAAAAGCACATTTTGTATTTCGATCCAATGTCATACATGCCCTAAATGATGTTTAAATTCAGCAGACACGCAATTAATTCTCTCCCTCGAGGGAGAGCAATCAACTTCTTTAGAGGGGTTTCACAGCTGCCTCCGAGACATGTTGCAGTGGTTGAGGGAAAATTCACTACAATTTAATGTAGCTAAAACAGAGGTGCTTTACTGTGCTATGGGCAAGACTCCCTCTGTGCTGCCCAGTAATTTTTGGCCCCCAAAATCCCCCAACCTTGGCCAGCCTGTTAAGACAGTTCGCAACCTGGGTGTGACATTTGATTGTAAACTCTCCCTAGAGGCGCATGTCACGAAAGTGGTGGGCTGTTGTTAGGCCATTATTCGCTCTCTTAGGAAGATCTTTCCTCTGTTACCCCATAAGGCGCGCTCCTTGATAGCACGGAGCACCATACTTAGTCGAGTTGATTACTGCAATACCTTGCTCCTTACTTCTCCAAATTTTTTATTGGAAAGGATGCAGAGGATGCAACTCCGGGATGCAGCTCCCTGGTCCACCACTGATTGTTCATATTGTGTGGAGGGAGCGGACACCATAATCAGGAAGTGCCTTACTCACTTCCGGTTACTGGGGAGGTTAGCGGTGTAGTTTCACCCACTCCACCAGTAGGTATAAAGACCGCTGTCTTCCTGGATCCTGTGGACTCCCAGACTACCGTGCCGCTAGCACGCTTATTGATTAAATTGCCACCACAGGTCTGAACTCTGAACGAGGTATAATACAGGGGGCGCTTGATCTACGAGCTCTGTACTGTTTTTATTCCTCACTTGTACTGCACTTGTATTTTAAAAATAACTGTATTCCTAAATTGCCACACTATTGCTGATTAGTGCTACCTTGTGTTTTCACTGGCGTGCTCCCCGGTCCACCACTGATTCTTCAGATTGTGTGGAGGGAGCGGACGCCATAATCAGGAAGTGCCTTACTCACTTCCGGTTACTGGGGAGGTTAGCGGTGTAGTTTCACCCACTCCACCGGTATAAAGACCATATGCTCCCCCACACGCGCAGCGAACGCGTGCAGCGGGCGCGCCGAAGGCACGCCTAAGGCAAGCCCGTCTACGCCCATCCGCGCCTGGACCCAGCCTATGGCCCCCCCCCCTGTTCCGTCTATTCTCAATACTTTGCCCACAAGGCTACAATTTTCCCCTGATCAACTGAAAGCCCTCAGCACTAACATAGGTGGAAAATTCATCAAAGGGGCATTCAATGGGTGTTGCTCTGGGTGCTCCCAGTCAACACCCATGGTACCAGACACATTTCCAGATTTATAAGAAATCGTAAATCTGGAAATCCGTCTGAATGCTACGCCTCCCCATCGGAGGCATAGGGGGCGAAACGAGGAGAAATGTATTCATTTCTTCTCGTTGTTTTCCTCTTTCTATGTATGGTGCATTCTGCAGCACACATAGAATGCGGAAATAACCTCTAATGATTGTTTATGTACAGGAAGGTCTCCCTTCCTGCGCATAAACAATCCTTGAAATAAATGAAGTTCTATTTGTGCTAATGCAGCACTCATAGACTTTGGAAAACACAATTTCTGATTGTTTATGTGCAGGAAGGATACCCTTCCTGAACATAGACAATCATCCCTGTGAAGCAGGCATCCTTGCACCATAGTGCAAGGGTGCCTGCGTCAGCGTATGGCAGCAGTTTGTGTGCTGCGCAGGGGGAAGCACAGAGATGCAACATATTGCAAATATGTTGCATCCCTGTGCTGTAAAACTAATGCAGCGCAGCGCAGCAAAATGATTTGCTGCACCGTGCTACGTTAGTTTTTTCTAAATCTTCCCCCATTACAGATTTTCACAAGCACTATAGGTAATCCCATCTGATATATTCCCCAGGCACTCATTTATCACCATGCACAATTCTGCATAGCTTAAATCACCTGAGGCAGAAAACCTTTTGTAAATTTCTCCCCAGACATGTTATACTCACTACCCACCCCTTTCAACAGAGTTACTCGTAAGTAATCTTAGTGGAATTAGACCGGCGTTTTGTGAATAGCAAGTATGCTCAAATGCAGCACTATTCACCCCAAATATACAATAATGGGCACAAATACTTTGTGGATCAGGCTGAGGTACATATCAAGCAAACTTTACCGTATATATGAGACTCGTTGAACGCTTTATCTTAAATCAAAATAGTAGAAGAGTAGCACCGTCATTTTTTAGCTTCAGAAAATTCCAATACATTTTAAAGTCTCACATTTTGGTTAATCTTTTATCTGAGTAAGTGCCCACACCTCGATTTACCATGCTCTCTGATCTAATCTAAGCATTTGAAATGTAGAGACAGATTAACATGTATCTTGTACTTTTGCAGCAGGGATTTCAACGGGTTCCTCTAGCTTGATGGTAGCTTGGAATATGTCATGACACCAGATTTCAAATTTGACATCTGATTGTTTTTTTATCAATTGGTGGGCGTGATGTATCTGTGAAAATAGCAGTTTCTCGACTTCTCAGTATGTATCACTATCACAAATACATCGATTAAGCTAGGGTTAAATGTACTCTAACATTCAGCAATAGTTATGGAGCTATACATTCATTATTTAGCCAACAAGCCATTCTCTTACATTGCCACTGTGTAAATTAGCGTTTGATGGATATCCTATTTCAGGCTATATCAGATTAAAAGTCATATATTGATTTTATCTACTGAACAATTTTTTGCTCGGTTTCCTGGCGGTTCCATTTAGACCTCGAGCATTCCATAGTTTATATAACTGTGAAGGCACAAATTATTTTGACTGGATTGCATGACTGGAAAGGTGATAGGCTATTGTACGTTGACGTTAAGCTTCCTGTAATACACTGTCAAATCAAAACAGCAAGGAAATGCAATCCAGGCAAAGCTTTGAAATAAAATGCCGCTGACAACTGATTAGATTATATCATGACACGTTGGATGAAGTTCGCTTTGGGAAAAGTTCCAATTTAAAAAAAATGGAAAGATTCTAAACACAGTGGGTAAAAACGGTATACTAAGCACCAGATTTACTATACCTTCATTTACTATCGTTTTTGTTGAATCTATAAATATTTTGTAGCTTCACTTGATTAGAGCAGAGTTGTTAGACTGCATTGTACTGCCTAAAAAATGCATGCAACTGTTTGCTTTATCCTAGACCATAATCAGAAATAAATGCATTACATTCACTTGTATTATAGAATCAAAGCCATAACTGTAAAATGAACTGCATTGCTTTCTTCCTTACTTGCTAGTCGTAATTATGTACAATATTCGGCTAATCAAGTCATGACATGCTGATGATTGTCTAAGGGCTTTGGTTGCACAACAGACATATTCATTCACGTATTGGGTTCATTACTTCTCCTCTTGTAGTATGTTTTCTTCCATGCACTGATAGCACAATAATCAGGAATTGTGACTTTTTCGCCCTTGAAAGGATCCCCATTACGGGTCCCAACGTAATTCCTTTCACTGTCGGAATGAAATTCCATGTTTTACTATGTTGAACTGAATTCATTAAGCAAACTTAATTTAGCCTAACATGTTTATACTTACTTATTGCAAGTTATGTCGACTGACATGTAGGGCATCAACTAAAGATCTCTACTTTAGACTCTATTATGCAAGTTTCTGTAGTGTGCCCCAGCTGTGATTCAGGGTGTTCTTTTTTGTTACAAAAGATCACCTCCAGGTGTTCTTTGTCCTCCTTCTTTTCTATTTGTCTTCAGGGGTCCAGTGGAGAACTGTCTTTGTGATGGAATCTTGTTCTCTTCTGCTGGTTTGCCCTACCCATCTCCATTCTCTTTTCATAATGCTGGTGCCCATGCCATCCTTCTTGCATCTGGAGTACAGGTCCCGGTGGGTAATGGTTACTGCCAGAAAATGTGCAAGATTCCTCTCAGGTTCCTGTTATGGCAAGCTGACAGTTTGGTGATGTTGTTTTTCATCATCCGCCAGCATTCAGATACATACAAGAATGTGGAAAGAATGCAGCTCTGGTGAAGCCTCAGTTTGGTGTTGGCACTGTGCTGAGATGACCCTCCACACTTTGTTCAGCATCCTGAAGGCATTCCTGGCCTTGTTCAGCATGCTTTTGATGTCACTGCCTGACCCACCATCATGTCTGATAACACTGCCTATGTAGGTGAACGTTTCAGTTGTGACTAGTCATGACTGGGTTCTCTCCATCCACCTTGATTAGTGAATAGTTTAAGGAGTTGAGTGGGATGACTTCAGATTTCTTCGTATTGAACTTCAGTTCACCTACTGTGTATGAAAGCTGAGGCAAGGCGTATTTTCCTGGAAAAGCCAGGCAAGGTCATCCCCATAGTTGAAGTCCTCCCTGTAGACAGACGTCTGAAACATTTGTCTTGATTTTCAGGTATTGGATTGCATCACCCTGTTGATGACTAATTCAAAAACAATACTGAGATCAAGCACCCCTGTTTCACACTGACCTTGACTTAAAAGTTATACTCATTGTCTCTAACCTTGCAGGTAAAGTAATCATAGAAGATCTTGATGAAGAGAACTATCTACTGCGGTATGCCAATAGCACCCAATACATGCCAGAGGCTGCAACAGTGAATACTGTTAAAAGCTTTCTCACAATCTGTGTAGTTCGTGTATAGTTGTAACTAGAAAAACTCTGTAGGGGAACTCACAAGGCAGAGGATAGGGTGAATTATAAGATCTCCCAAAACACCTACCACAAAGCCATTCGCGATGCACGAAAACAACACATAGCAGCAAAACTATCGGCAGCAGGAAACAACGCAAGGGTTTTGTATCAAGTTCTACAAACCTTTAATAAACCTGCTGCCTGTGAGACCATCGAGATAGCATCCCAGGAACTCTGTGACAACATCTCCCAATTTTTTGATAATAAGATCAAGGGTATATATGACAAAATAATAGCTACTAAAGATAACACCAAAAATAAGAACATAGTGGACAACATGGTTCACCTAGCCACGGGAGTACATACGGATATTATCCACCCTAATAAGATGACAGAATTCCCGCCTATAACAACAGAGGAGGTAATTACTTTGATTAACCAGACAAAGAGTGGGTGCCCCTCTGATATCATCCCGGCACGCATTATGCCATTGGTGGCTGATGTTTTGGCCACAGGTAACCAGCATGTGATCAACTTGTCCCTGAGTACAGGGGAAGTCCCCCTAGATTGGAAACGGGCACTGGTAAAACCCCTGAGGAAAAATAACACCATCCCCTGGACTGAATTGACAAATTTAAGACCCATTTCACTCCTTCCATATTTTGGAAAATTGACGGAGAAGATTGTCAATCGGCACTTATCAAATTTCATTGAAAGTGCAGGGGGGCTGGATCCCTCCCAGTCTGGGTTTAGACCTAGGCACAGCACTGAGACTGCCCTGTTGTCAGTCGCTGATGATCTTCGTATGCTACAGGATGGGGGCTTTTCCACTATCCTGGTGCTTTTAGATTTGTCAGCGGCGTTTGACACGGTGTCTCATGACATCATGACCTCCAGACTAATTGACATCGGCCTGGGAGGCAGAGTGCTGTCCTGGCTACGGAGTTTTCTCACTAAGCGTACCCAAAGTGTCACCATGGGGATGTATCGGTTGGAGGAGGTGAAGATCTCTAAGGGGGTGCCACAGGGCTCATGTTTGAGCCCCACTTTATTCAACATCTATGTGGCCCCCCTGGAGAACATCATGAGATCTCACGGTTTTATTCCGGTATCGTATGCGGACGATACTCAACTCCTCTTTCCGTTTAAAACTCTGACATCTGAAGTGCGAAACTCCTTTGCCCGGGGTATGAAAGAAGTGGCCCACTGGATGGCCTCGAACTTCTTACAGTGCAACGTTTCCAAAACGGAGGTGATGCTCTTTGGGGAAGCCAAATGCCTGTGGACTCCTGACTGGTGGCCGCAAGATCTGGGCCCAGTCCCTGAACCTAAACAATGTGTGAAAAATCTGGGAGTAAAACTGGATCAGGAGCTTTCATTGAAACAACATGGAAACCAAGTGGTGGGCTCCTGTGTCCATGTCATTGGGCTTCTCCGAAGAGTGTTCCCCCTGCTCCCTGATACCACTAGAAAAACCTTGGTACAGGCGCTTGTGTTGAGCAGGCTTGATTACTGCAATGGCTTGCTGTTAGCTGCCAACGGGGGGGTCATCTCCAGATTGCAGGTTGTGCAAAACACTGCTGCACGCCTTGTCCTTAACGTCCCTGCACGTACTCCATCTAAACCCCTGTTAACTAAGCTTCACTGGCTTTCAGTGAAACAGAGAGTACTGTTTAAGACATGTTGTGTCATCCATAAGTGCCTTACAGGGAAAGGCCCTGAATACCTGACAAAAAAATGTAATGCTTACGTTCCCTCCTGATCTCTTAGATCGGGAGATCAAGAACTCCTATGTGTTCCTAGGATTAAGAAGGCAAGGCAAGAGGGTAGGGCCTTGTCAGTGGCTGGCCCGAAGCTGTGGAACATTCTCCCCAGAGAGATCAGACAATGTAGGGATCATCTTCCTTTTAGGAAGAAACTAAAAACTTTTTTCTTCCAATATTAGTTATACACCTTACTGTAATATTTCTACATTGTAGGACCTGCTCTGTTCAAATATGACGCCAGAGGCGCGGAGATACTCCTTCGGGAGGCGATTCCCAGTGCGGTACAAATATGTAATAATAATAATAATAATTATGCAGTGCTCTATGATGTTGTATGGAGTAAGGATCTGATCAACACATCCTCGGACCTTGAGGAACCCAGCCTGTTATTTCCTTAACTGCTAATCGATGACATCAGAAATGGAGTGTATAATGATTTTATTCAGGTTTTTACTCAGAATTGACAGAATTGTTATTCCAAGCCAATTGTTACAGTTAGTAATGCTCCATTCATTAAAATATTGATCAACAAACCTTGCTTCCAGTCATCTGGTACTTTATTTCCCTCCCAAATCAATGTAAACAGTGGGTGGAGGAACTTAGGTGATGTTTCAGGGTCCACCTTGAACATTTGTACATTCAGGGTGTCTCAGCCAGGAGCGTTCCATTCTTGAGAGATTGAATTGCAGTGACAATCTATTTCTTCTTTGGTGGCGCGGTACTCACATCCAAGTTTGTCCCTGCTTTCTGAAAATCCTCTTCTCTGGTTGCTCCTGGCTTGTTCAAGACTTCTTTGAAGTGCTTTAACCAGCGTGCTTCCTGTTCTTTCTCTGTTTTGAGTAGTCTGCCTTGTTTGTCCATTATAGGGGTGTTGCATGGTGCACAAGACGTATCACTGACTATCTTTGTGATGTTGGTGAACTTCCCCTGTTCTCCTCTGCTGGTTGCCTCCTCTACTTGTTTGGGAAGGTTATCCATGTACCCACACTTATCTGCTCGTCATTTAATTTTTTTAGCTGCTCTATCTGCTCTGTTTGCTTCCATGTACTGTTGCTTTCTCATCTCCTGTATCTCATATATGGCCTACATGAGTATATTTTTTGCTGCCCTCGTGTTTGACTCCACATAGTGTTTTCACAACTGTTGCCATTGTGTATCATTCAGTTGTGTCTAACACTTTCTGGCAATACTTCTATCCAAACACTGAGTTAAAAGTGGCCAGTATTGCTCCCCCCTTTTTTTGCCTGTAAATTTCCCCCTTATTTGTTGTTTGTCCGTCTTGAGTATGGTACAGGACTGTGCCTCTTAACCATTTATTCTTGTTCATATTTTTTCAAATAAATACCCTGCCCGGCTGGACAGAGGACAAAAATATAGTTCCCTATTATGGCCTATATTACATTGTTTCTCTTGATTTTGATAAGCTAAGGACCTTTGTCTCTCATAGCTCGTGTTTTCAATAGCTTTTCATTTGTCCAGTCTTATCTATTCTTTCCGCTTCCTTGTCTTGTTCCCCAAGCGTGTTTCATGTGATGCCAGTAGTAGGTTATACTTTTTTCTTGTACTTTTGTTAAAAAAGTAAATCAAACTAATATGAAAAAAGTTTGATTTTACAATATCAAAAAAGTAAAGCTTAAAATTTGCGTAGCTAATAAAAAATTAAAGAAAAAACTTTAGATTCTCAGCATTTTCTTATAATACATGGGAGCATGTAATATTATAAATGCTTGTCTCTAATTTCCTTATTACAGGCACATTGTGACACATCTATTCACTTGGATTATATGGGATACAACTCTCCTGTCATACATTGCAAGAATATTGCAAGTCTCTGAGGATTTTTTTGGCCATACCAATGAATGAGGGCAAAAGCTGAGTTTGTTCATAAACTTTATAAGACTATGGAACACCAAATCTTATTGAACTTATCTTATTGAGCATGGGATAGTTTATTCCTTATAATATATGGTCACTGCCAACACTTTATGTGTAGCTCTTTTATATGAAAGAGAGAGCATGTTGGCAAAGCTGAAGAATAGAAATACATTCTCTGGTACTAAATAATTCTAAAACATTGTTTGATATTTGTTGCGAAAAAGATATTAGAAGAAGTTTAATACAAGTATATTTTTAACTTTTCTATAATTACCCAAAAAATGCAAAAAATAAACATGTCATAAATGTCTCTTGACTTCTTTTCAATGAACAACTATAAAAACACAGCAAGATTTTGTTTTTTTTCTTTAATGATCTGCTTTAATTATGCTACATGACCTGACCTGCCCACCTACTCACTTAGGGCCAGTTACAAGTTTGGCAGTCGGGAAACCGCCGTGCCTGTGGTTGCAATTTGACTTCCGCAACCTCGGCAGTATGAATAGCGTATTACAAGATTGTCGGATTGCTTTTGCAAAGACCGCCGGTGAACTGCCGACGTCGCCAGCCATCCGCAGACCGCCATGGTTGCAGTCCGGGAAAAGCAGCTGCCATAGGTGGTACAGAGAAGTTCACTTCTGTCCTAATTATGATTTGGCTGTCCCGCGAGCCGACCACAGCGGCAGGACTGCTGGCTTCAAGTCAGCAGAATGAAAGGATTTAGAGTGCATACTCCCCCTTTCCTGTTCTACCCATCAGAGTTTGACATGGATCCATTTCTCCAGGTGCCCCCTTCATAGTAGTGTCTTCACCCCAAAGAATATGGCACTGTTTGCAGTGATATACAGGTAAGTCTGTTTTGTACCATATACACATTGACTGGAGTGCCCACATATGGGCTTGACTCCACCAATGGGTTGGTGGCAATTTTCAACATGAATCATGCATATGTGTACATGCACCAAGTCAAATCAAAATTTGTATAGTGCGCTACTCACACTGAGGGTCTCAAGGCGCTTAAGGGAGAGGAGTTCGCTACTGATCGAACAGCCAGGTTTTGAGTTGCTTTCTGAAGGAGAGGTGGTTCTGTGTAAGACGGAGGTGGGGGGAAGGGAGTTCCAGGTCTTGGCCGCCAAGTAGGAGAAGGATCTTCCTCCCATGGTGGCTCTTCGGATGCGTGGAATAGCGGCGAGGGCTTGGTTGGACGATCGTAGTTGGCGAGTGGGGGTGTAAAAGGTCAGGCGAGTGTTGAGGTATCTGGGTCCTATGTCGTGGAGTGCCTTGTGTGCATGGGTGAGGAGACGGAACGTGATTCTCTTGTTGACGGAGAGCCAGTGCATGTCTCTCAGGTGACCGGATATGTGGTTGTGGCGAGATAAGTCTAGGATGATTCGAGCGGAGGCGTTCTGAATGCGTTGAAGTCTTTTCTGCAATTTGACTGTGTGTTTCGGCGTAGAGGGTGTTTCCGTAGTCCTGTCGGCTGGTGACAAGTGCTTGGGTGACCGTCTTCCTTGTTTCGGTGGGGATCCATCGGAAGATCTTTCGGAGCATGCGTGGGATGTTAAAACATGATGATGAGACGGTGTTGACTTGTCTGGTCATCGAGAGGCAGGAGTCTAGGATGAATCCAAGGTTGCGAGCATGGTCCGTTGGTTTGGGTGCGCTGCCTAGGGCCGGGGGCCACCATGAGTTGTCCCAAGCATAGGGGGATGATCCTAGGATGAGGACTTCCGTCTTGTCTGAGTTCAGTTTAAGGCGGCTGTTCTTCATCCACTCGGCTACATCTTTCATCCCTTCGTGTAGGTTGGTTTTGGCGGTGGTTGGGTCTTTGGTGAGGGAGAGGATCAGCTGGGTGTCTTCTGCGTAGGAGATGATGTTGAGGTTGTGTTGGCATGCGATGGATGCAAGGGGGCTCATGTAGACGATGAAGAGGGTGGGGCTGAGCGATGATCCTTGTAGAACGCTGCATATGACTTCGGTGGCCTCTGATCTGAAAGGGGGGAGGCGGACTCTCTGGGTTCTTCCGGCGAGGAACGAGATAATCCAATCCAATGCCTTATCTTGTATCCCGACGTCCCTGAGGCGTTGTACAAGGGTGCGGTGGCAGATCGTGTCGAACGCTGCGGAGAGGTCCAGGAGGATGAGGGCCGCTGTTTCCCCGTTGTCAAGCAGAGTCCGGATGTCATCTGTGGCTGCGATGAGGGCGGTCTCGGTGCTGTGGTTGGCTCAGAAGCCGGACTGTGAGGGATCGAGGGAATCGTTAGACTCAAGGAAGGCGGCGAGCTGATTGTTGACGGTCTTCATTATGACTTTGGCGGGGAACGGGAGGAGCGAGATGGGGCGGTAGTTCTTAAGTTCGGTGGGGTCTGCTGTAGGTTTCTTCAGGAGGGCGCTGAGTTCGGTATGTTTCCAGCTTTCCGGGAAGGTGGCGGTGTTGAAGGAGCAGTTGATGGTGTCCCGGAGATGGGGTGCGATGACGGAGTCAGCCCTGTTGAAGATGTGATGGAGGCATGGGTTGATTGGCAATCCGGAGTAGATGGAGCTCATCTAGCGGATGGTGTCTTCAGTGCTGATCAGGGTCAAGGCGTGAAGAGTGGTGGTGAGGGGTTTTTTGTTCAGTGGTGAGGGGAGTGGACTGGTCGCCGAAGCTATTATGAATGTCTGTGATCTTGCTGTGGAAGAACGAGGCTAGAGAGTCGCAGAGGTCTTTAGAGGGAGTGATGTCGTTGTTGCCGGCGCTGGGATTTTTTGAGCTCTTTGACAATGCTGAAGAGTTCCTTGCTGTTGTGGGCTTTGTTGTCTAGTCGATCCTTGAATGCTGATTTCTTGGTGGTGCGGATCAGCTGGTGGTGTTTGCGGGCGGCGTTCTCGAGGGCGGTCATGTTGTCTGTGGTTGGGTTTCTTCGCCAGGCTTTCTCGAGGGTGCGACAGTTCTTTTTGGAGGTTTTGAGGTCGTCGTTGAACCAGGAGGCTTTTTTGCTTCCTGGCTTGTTGGGATGGTTTTTCAAGGGTGCTAGTTCATTAGCGCAGTGGGTGATCCGCTGTGCGAGATTGATGGCTGCTTGATTTGGGTCCGTTGATATGGCGGGAGGGTTTTGGTTCAAAGATGTGGTGAGCTGGTCGGTGGTGATTTTGTTCAAGTTTCTGCGGGGAATTTACTGCGGGTGGTGGTGGGTCGTGGTCTTTCTGAAGCTAAAGTGGACGCAGCTGTGGTCTGTCCAGTGGAGTCCCGTGATGTGATTGAAAGAGATGTTCTTGCTGGAGGAGAAGATTGGGTCGAGCGTATGTCCGGTGTAGTGGGTGGGGGTGTTCACCAGTTGTTTGAGTCCGAGATTGGCGAGGTTATCCAGCAGGGTGGTGTTGTTGTTGTTGTTGTTGTTTTCCAGGTGGAAGCTGAGGTCCCCTAGGAGAATATAGTCATCGGAGGGGAGGGCGTGTGGGCTGACAAAGTCAGCGATGTCTTTGCTGAATTGTGTGCGGGGTCCTGGGGGTCTGTAAATGAGGGTGCCACTGAGTGTGGTCTTGGGGTTTGTGTGTATCTGGAAGTGGAGGTGTTCGGTAGCTATGGGGGTGTCGTCGAAGTTGGTCGAGATGCGGATGGTGTTCTTGAGGACGATGGCGATACCTCCTCCTGTTTGGTTGATGCGGTCCCTTTGGATGATCTTGTATCCGTCCGGGATGGCTAAGGGGATGTCGGATGCTGATGAGGCATTCATCCAGGTTTCCGTGAGAAAGGCGACGCCCGGCGATGTGGTGTCGAGTAGGATCCATAGTTCAATGGTGTGTCTGTGGACCGAGCGGGTGTTGAGCAGGATGCACTTCAGGTGGTTGTTGTTGGAGCTCTGTTTGGCAATTTGTGGTTGTAGTGTGGGTCCTGATGCAGCAGAACTTGCAAGATTGGTAGGTGAAGGGTACATGGGTGCTTCCTGGGGTGGCTCGGTGGCAGTCGTGGAGGTGGCCGGTGTTGAGTGCGGTAAGGGTTGCGGCATCGTAAGTTCGGCGGGCGGGATGGCCTTTGCGGGGTCCAGGGGGTCTGGTGCTGGGTGCGGTCCCGGCGCGGATGGGCGTAGACGGGCTTACCTTTGGTGCACCTTCGGCGCGCTTAGGGCGCGCCTGCTGCACGTGAACGCTGTGCGTATGCGACTCTGCCGTAAGAGGAGAGTGGAGGGGGCGGAGCAAGGGAGGAGCAGCTGGGAGGCGGGAGCGGGGTGGCGAGGTCCGGGGATGCTCGAGGGAACGGGGGTGGGGCCGAGGGGGAGCAGCGGCAGGGAGCGGGGAGGGTTAAGAGCACAAAAACAATGCAGGTAAGATCGGGGCCACAAGTAAGGCAATACAGTAAGGCAATAAGATCTCACAGCGTGTGTGAGTAATTATTTGCCTTACCTGACTCCACGCTGGATCTTGGACGCTGCTTCTAGCGCCGCCGCCATATTTGGGGAAGTAGGTTGGCATGCTAGTGTTTAGCGTCAGGTGACCTGCCTCCGCCCCTACAAGACCAGCATGCCTCCGAGGACGTGCAGCGGACAAGTGCAGTGGGCGTGCCTTATGCGCGCCGGAGGTGCGCCTGAGGTAAGCCCGTCTGCGCCCGTCCGCGTCCCGGAGGCGCCCAGCCCTGCAGAAATCCTGGTTCACCTAGGCTGTACTGCAGAGAGGGTAATTAACTACGACCGCGCCACTCTAATCAGGCTTGGGAATATTACTAGCTCTGGGTGTGCTAAACATATATGTGACCCTGCTAATGTCGGTCATATCTGTGAGGTGTGCGCATGGTCGTCTACTACTACGTCTTCTATACGAGACAACTCCGGCTCAATCAATACTGCTGGGGAGACCTCTGCGAAGGCCCACATGCACCCCTGCATGCTTTTAAACACTCGGTCACTTGGCAAGCACGCCCTTGACCTCTTCAACTTACTCTCAGAACTGAAGCCGTCATGTATCTTTCTTACGGAGACCTGGCTATGTGACTCCTCCAGTCCCGACATCTCCACTGACCTCCCCCCTAACTACTACATTGTGAGGAAGGACCGAGAGTTAGGAAGAGGAGGATGAGTGGCTATAGTGGTAGACAAGCGATGCACCTGCTCAGCTCTTGAAATTGACACCATTCCTGGAGCTGAATCACTTGGCTTCTGCTTATCCTTTTCCCTGCATCACTCTTGTGCCGGTTTATTGGTCTATCGACCACCTGGCCATCTGGGCCCTTTCTGTGACAAACTCCATCAGGCCTTGTCCCCTCTTGCAATGAAATATAAGCATCTTTCACTTCTTGGAGATTTTAACATCCATATGGACGAACCTGAGTCAGTCGACTCTGTCAAATTAAGTGATGTTACTAGCACGTTTGATCTCCTACCTTATTTTACTGATGCAACCCATAACAAAGGTAATTTGTTAGATCAAGTCTTCTCCTCCATGCCTATTCAATCGTATCCACCATTTCCCGTGGTTTGGTCAGACCATTGCCTGTTAAACTTTGATAATTTGGGTCTTTCTAAATCCTCTTGTACTGAAAATAGCCCTCAACCTAAGGTTTTTCGTCCTTTCCACCGTGTTACCACCGATATGCTGGAGCAGTCACTGGCATTCCATCCTTGTCAATTGACTGGCAATCTTGAGCAGGATCTCTCTAGCTTTCAGTCCTGCCTCGCTCAACGCTTTGATGAATTAGCACCCATTCCTGCCAGACCTAAAACATTTCAACGTACTTCAGCCCCTTGGTTTACCACCGAACTTCACGAGATTAGGAAAAGCTACAAGAAAGCTGAACTATTGTCGCGAAAAAACTATGAAGCCCTCCTGAAAATAAGGTTTAAAAATCTTACTAAGACCTATCATAAAGCAATTATAACGGCGAATTGACTCAGCCTGTAACATCAGTAAGGAAATTTTTAAAATCGTCAGGGAATTTACTTCCCCCCCTGCTTCAAACCTTAAATTATCTCCCTCCGAATCCTGGGTCAATCAGCTGGCCAGCTTTTTCTTCAATAAAATTCTTAACATCCAGGCGTCTTTTCCCCCCATTGCCTCTGCCATAGATCTTGGTTCCCTTTCATCTGCAATGAACATTTCTCAAGACACCCGTATTCTTTCAGATTTTCCACCCCTGTCTTCTCAGGCTTCGCTTGATTTGTTACAAAAACTGAAATCCGGTTCTCCTTCTGACCCGTGCCCCGCTAAAATCCTTTCTAAAATGGCCCATGTTCTTAATCCTCTGATCAACCCTCTTCTTAATGCCTCCTTCACCTCTGGGGAGGTCCCGAAGGCCTGGAAAAAGGCTCATGTCATCCCTCTTATAACAAAAACCTAATTTGAATCCCCTAGAGCACTCCAACTATAGGCCAATATCTCTGCTTCCTGCCCTTGCCAAACTCACAGAAAAACATGTACACTCCACCTTGTCTAAATTTTTAGAACCTCATGACATTCTGCATCAGACACAGTCAGGATTTCGATCCAACTTCAGTACAGAAACTGCACTGTTGGAGGTAACTGAGTCTATAAAGGAAGTGACAGATCACGGTGGGAAGGCAATTAAAATGTAAGGCAAAGGAGACCACAATATGAGAGCAATAGTTACAAGTTAAATGACACCTTTATATCAAGAGAATCAATAATCATATGTCCATGCAATAATTTTCATTAAAAACTAAAAGCATTACAATATTTCTCAATAACCATTATAACGATGTACTTTTGATATAAGACAGTGAATCTAAATAACATGTGTCAGAGACTCTCTTTTACCACTTTAGGCCACATAAAATTTGGTTATAGGACCAACTTATACCATTCCTTTCATACTAGAGCTATAGAGTGCAAAAGCTCCAGCCAATAGAGCGCTGGTAAAAGTCTACATCATGTGACCTGAGATACATATTAATAGTGTTTTTCCTGAGTTAATCCTGAGGGGCGGATGCACTCCATTTAGCCCTTATATAAGGTTTGGTGGTGTCCATGTCCCTCCTTGGGGCTACACAATGAAGGAAAAGAAATCCAACTAAAACTCACAGAGTGCATTATGGGGTGCTGCAAGCTGGAAGCATTCATATTCAATTGTGGCATTTTCGGGCCATGCATTGTGTCCCTTTTTTTGTTTTTATATCTGGTGCCCCATTCCCAGTCAAGGCAGTCACAGCCCTGAGAAACATTGGATGGATGCAGGAACAGCCCCAATGCCCTTCTATCTCTGTTGGCTTCCCATACGCAGCTGGTACTGAACGTCTTACCTCACAAAATCAGTGACAAGTCAAAGAGCCAAAGGTTCAGTGATCACAGGCAGTGAGTCACCAGCTCTGCTGGCTTGTCACCTACCATGGGCCAAATTGCGGTAAGTGGGTCTTCTGTCGGAGCAGTCGGAGAAGTTGGTTTCAGTAGATTTTGATGCAACCCACCACAGGCCCTACTCCCCGCTCCACCCCGCCCTACAACCCCCCACCCCCTCCTTTGCACAGAAGTAATATTTAAATGGGACAGAAGTTGGATGCATACTAGAGCTATAGAGTGCAAAAGCTCCAGCCAATAGAGCGCTGGTAAAAGTCTACATCATGTGACCTGAGATACATATTAATAGTGTTTTTCCTGAGTTAATCCTGAGGGGCGGATGCACTCCATTTAGCCCTTATATAAGGTTTGGTGGTGTCCATGTCCCTCCTTGGGGCTACACAATGAAGGAAAAGAAATCCAACTAAAACTCACAGAGTGCATTATGGGGTGCTGCAAGCTGGAAGCATTCATATTCAATTGTGGCATTTTCGGGCCATGCATTGTGTCCCTTTTTTTGTTTTTATATCTGGTGCCCCATTCCCAGTCAAGGCAGTCACAGCCCTGAGAAACATTGGATGGATGCAGGAACAGCCCCAATGCCCTTCTATCTCTGTTGGCTTCCCATACGCAGCTGGTACTGAACGTCTTACCTCACAAAATCAGTGACAAGTCAAAGAGCCAAAGGTTCAGTGATTCACAGGCAGTGAGTCACCAGCTCTGCTGGCTTGTCACCTACCATGGGCCAAATTGCGGTAAGTGGGTCTTCTGTTGGAGCAGTCGGAGAAGTTGGTTTCAGTAGATTTTGATGCAACCCACCACAGGCCCTACTCCCCGCTCCACCCCGCCCTACAACCCCCCCACCCCCTCCTTTGCACAGGAGTAATATTTAAATGGGACAGAAGTTGGATGCACAGGAGGAGAAGAGCATGGTTAGTGGCAGCAATACCAATGAGGCGTAGGTATGATAAAGCCAGAGCTTAGGTCTCCACTGTCTGGCACAGAAGCAGCCGGCATTAGGCCGATGGAGCTTGCTCCAGTGGTGGGGTCCGCAACTTGCCTTCTGCCTTAAGCAGCCTCAATCCACACTCTGTATCCTGGACAACTCCCCCCGAGCATTGCTCCTTCCCCACCTGGTGAAATCAACTAATTTACTTCACCTACCTCCTCCCAATAGAAAGCCAGCACAGGTCCTGCACAGGCCCAAGACAAAGTACAAGTCCAGCAAAAGCCCGGCATTTACTGTCTAGTGCATGGTAGCTGACTCAGGCGCCCCTTGCTCCTTGGTTTTTCCTTCGGCTTGCTTGCCCCTCACCCCTAGCTTGGAGCCTGCGAATTAGCGAGAGGTTTTCCGTACTGGTGCAACGGAGAGCAAGAGGAAGTGAGAGGATTGAGGAACTAGGAGGGCAGGCCATTCCCTGTGCAGCTCTGGAAAAAAATTAGGCACAAGGCCCTGATACATGGTTCCTCATTAGTTTAGACCAAAATAATTAACTTGAGACTGAACTCAAACCTTTGAATAAAAGTGCATAAAGGTGGGTAAGTGGATGAAGGTATGCTTGTGCCTCTCCCGGATACCTAATTTAGAGAGATTCACCAAGGGTGAGTAGGTCCAGAGAAGAGCCACACTGGAACATGGTTGAAGCAGAGGGATGGTGCATACGCAGTAGGAGTAGCTGCCTCAGCCAAGCCCATCTCCAACATACTCTGGAGACCTAAAGGTCAAAGGCCTAGCAGTCAAAACTAGATACAGCAGGGAACACAGTATCCAAGGAGTTAAGCAGTCACCTGCAACATTGACTCAACAAGAATATAACTAAGACTTGTGGGCGCAAGCATCTCAACTAACACAAGATCTTGCATCTAAAAGAGATCTGTGGTAGATCAGAGGATCATCTTAAGATCTGGCAGAAATATACAGCAGACTAAAATAAATCGAAATAAAAAAGAAAAGAAAATGACTAGCAAAGCAAACAGCAAAAAGAAAATGGGGTAGAGAAAGGCAGACTAGCTTCATCTCTTCACTCAAGCGGCCGGCATTAGGATGGTGCTGCTTAACCACTCTAGCAGGAATGGTCCCTAGCCTCCAGATGAAGATATACACTAAGTTTGTCTTCTAAGGGATGCAGTAGCATTGCTTTACTGCCTACCATCTCCACTTCAGCTAGAGCTAGTCCAACAACAACAGAACACAAGTTGCAAAGAGCACACAAAAACAAGTTTGATTGAAGAGAGACTTAACAACAAAGAGAGAGAAAAAAGAGAGTCTAGAGGGCCATATTATGAAGCAAGGGCGATACATTATCGCCACTTTTATGGGCAGGAAACTGCGGCTAAAGCGGCGATACTGGGCTTGATAATATGCCCTTGTGAATTCCCATAGCAGCCCAGGTTCTGGTGTTAACTTGGGCTTCTATGGGCGCATACAGTTGAAGGGGAATATTGAAGACCCGAGAAGGGTACCCGTCTATCTCAAACAATGCGCTAGTAAAACAGCTTAATAAGGCTATAAACCAACCAGTACAGAAACACCAAAGAGGAGGCCTAGATGTTAATACACAAAGTGAACTGAGGCAACTAAAAGCAACGCACAAAAGATTAATCTGGCGACTCAAAAAAATTATAAGAAGAGAGCTTGTGGGCTAAGCAATTTTATGACATCAAGAGCAATAACAGTTCAGGATTCTGGTTTATGATTAACACCATACTAAATCAACTAACTAAAGGGATGAATTCACGTTTAATTGAAGAAGCCTGAATAACTTTTCTTCGTGGCTACTTCAACAGAGAATCTACCAGGGACCTCAACATAAACACCATTTGGGACCAACAAGAGCCCATGGTCAATATAACAACTCAATACCCACTCAAATGATAATTTCTGCCAATCAAATATCCAAAAGAATAACTAAGGGCAGAAGGGAGTGTGCACTGGGACTGTACAGGATTCCCTCCATCCTGTTCAACTTTGACCTAGAACTGAGGAAATATAAATTTTTTGGTCACGTTATGTTCCCTAGCGCGTACCCCACCGACTCCATGTACCAGCTTAAAGTGCATGTAACTTCCCTCCCGTGTCAGCCATGAAGACACAAATACATTTGCGTCCAACGTTAACTTGTCCTCTTTCAGATCCACCCTGAATGGATTATATAGTCCGTTCCTAAGTATGCTATGCCACCGTCTTTTTGTAGTGTACTTTACATGTTTTTCTGCTCTGGCAAAGTAGGCCCTGAATTTCTGCCATCGAGCCTCTTTTCTGGCTTCTGACTCTGACAGCCTCTGCCCAGGCTACCTCTGTACCCGTGAACTCTGACTTACTTCCAGCGCGGCCCCTCGCGCTCAGCTCAGCCTGCTTTCTGCCAAGACTGACTATAACCTTCGAGTTATCTGTTCCGCTCCTCGAAAATGCATTCCTGCCTACTAGCTTCAGTAAACATCCTCCCCAGCTGCAGAGCCAAAGGGCCGACCCGTCCCAATGCAAGTAGTTCATAGCCTCTGTTACCATGCTTCCATGGAAGGCCCCGTGCCCCACGCTTCTCATGCAGACACTTAGGCGCTTATACACGCATCCACAGTTAGCATAGAATAGCTTCTGCCCTAGAGACCTTTCCGCCCAGATAGTATGGTTCCTAAACATCAGATATCAGATATGATAGAAGTACAAGTTGATCTGACATGCCAGACTTCTGTCTCTTTCCGTCAGTGTAAATGTCAAGTCCCCTGCACCCCTCTAATCACACGTCATGCAGCTGCGCGCGCATCCAAGCTTCCGATTTCTGCTGACATTGCAACTTTTCTGTTAGCACCACCCCTTGGTGCCACCCACTTGCGTCACCTATCAGTGACGTTTCTAGCACACACCTCCAGTTCACGCCTAGTTCACGCCTCTTGATTACGTACTAGTACCACGTGTATGCTGTTATCTTGTCTTCTCTCAGCTGTTACGCCTCTTGCACTGTTGCTTATGATGTGAATTAAGTATATAAGCTATGTATTGTTAATAAAATGGAGCGCGCTCTATCCCTTCTGACACCCCTGTGGTGGTCAGAATCCGATATCCTGGTCATGACCATTCCTTTATGAGGAATAAAACCCTTAGAAACTCTAACACCACGGACTCTGGTTTTTTCTTTCCGATCTGAGTTATTATTGATTAAGTACTTACCTGCATAGAAATTAAGAGAGTAAATTAATTATTTACGTCATTTTGGCGCCCGAATAGGGACCCCTCCCCCACCTCACGCGCCGGTTGGCGCATTGCAAGCTCTGTCCCCTGCCATCAGTTAGACGGAACCTACGCGTACTGGCAGGATTTCCTGCATTTCCCTCTGGCCCACGGAGGTGACGAAGACTGCGATCAGTGCCCAGACGAGGCGGTGAGGAGTGCGGAGGATCCCGACCAGAGCCTAGCCGAAAGAAGCAAGGTCCGAGGTGTCAAGAGGCCCACCAGTTTTCCGAAGTTTTCCGAAGTTTTCCGAAGTTTTCCGAAGTACCGAGTCGAGTCCAGTCGAGTTTTCCGAGGCCTTCTGTTTCCGTGCTTCCCGGTGAGTACCATTGCTGGGACGTATCTAGACGGGTTTGGGTACACAAGTCCGGTCTGCACTGTTTTTAGGCAGTGTATCTGTACTGTTTAGCAGTATATCTAGTATTCTGAATTTCTGCACTGTTACACCAGTGTATCTGTACTGTTGAGCAGTACATCCAGTATAGGGGGTAGTCATCTATGTCTCAAATGTCTTCTTATGTGATTAATGTCGTGGTATGAATGTGACCGTTTAATGTGCATTATTGTGTTTCTCGTATAAACTAGCTGTAACCAGTATTCAGTAATAAGTAAACAAGATGCCGTTTTTCAACAAGTTAAAGCAGATAGGAACTAGGAAAGGGATACTGGAGGAAGAAATTCCTATTCCCCCTAGGGACACTCCAGGTAATTTTATGTACCATAAACATGGCATAGACGCCATATTGTATCTAGACTTATGGGCCGATTACACCAAGCACCTAGACGAAAGACACAGATGGCCTGTTACTGGAACATGGGATGCCGAGTGCATCATGAAGGTAGAAGAAGCATTATGGAAAAAGAAAGCTAGACAATCACAGAAAGACGCCATAGAATTCTGGCGTAAGGAATCACATA
Organism: Lissotriton vulgaris; assembly: GCF_964263255.1. Taxonomy (NCBI): domain Eukaryota; kingdom Metazoa; phylum Chordata; class Amphibia; order Caudata; family Salamandridae; genus Lissotriton; species Lissotriton vulgaris. Next base: position 455,063,546 of record NC_141691.1, read on the forward strand.
AGCGTGCTGAGAAAGCACTCCGTAGAGAGGACAGACTTAAAGAATCAGAAAAGGCCCAAGAAAACGAGTTAGTCACTGAAGGGATCCGAGTAAAAACAGAACAAATAGACCGTGCCCGAAACAATCTCGTAAATGGTATGTATCTCGCGGCCGAGGGTACACCTGAGGCCCTATCAGAAATACCGAAAAACTTACCGCCACCATTAGTTCCAACTAAAGTAATGCATAAGACTACTAAAGACATATTCCTAAATTCTTATCTAGAGGATGTAGCACCGGCTTACACCAATCTGCCTGTTCGTGCCTTGCCTAATGACAGGGACGGGGGTGGCACCCCGTCCCCGGATCATGTCCCGCCAGTACCGCGACAGACCTCCCCCGCTCCGCCAGCTCCGCCACTTCCCGCACCCAAAATTGACCTACCGAAGCAAGACCTACCTGATCCTACTAAACGACAAATTCAAGTTCAGATCCAGACTCCGCAGGGAGATAATACCCAAGCATCCACTTCAGGTGGTGCGACCGTGGGTCTTCGGACCCCGCCATTAACACCCAGATTCAATCTCAGAGACATGCAGAGTCCTCTCACGTTCAGGTCACCCCGCCTTGACGCATTAAAGGAAAACATTTCAGTTTGCAGATATGATCCAGTACCCGGAAAAAACGATCTAATGATATTGGCATCACTACGGTTAAGATCTGCTACTGATATCTTGCTATGCTATGTAGGGATGAAGGACCGTCTAGATAGGATATATGAGTTTGTTCAGACAGGGAAAGACCCTGACAGTATCAAGGATGCCATGGAGAAACAGAAAGTTGACATTCAAGCACAAATACTACGATTTTTCATAAATTGCCTAATAAGAGAACGAGACAGGCCTGGAACAGATCAAAGTGAATTAGATGCACTAAACAAGTGGGGTCAAAATATAGCCGACGGAAAACATGACAGGGGGGCTTGCATAGCCAGTATGTACAAGAAAATTAGAAAAGCAGTGATAACGGCACACCAGAAAGGGAATGACAAAGCTTCCTCCGAGGAGGAAGAAGAGCTTGAAGAACCAGAAAGGACTCCAGATACTATAGCGTATGTAGGTAAGGGAACTTACCTTAGGAAAGGCATCCGTCCAGAAAGCAAGCAAGTTTTTCTCTCTGCTTTAACAAACCCGAATTCTTCTGAACACCAGTTCCAGGAGACTGATAAAAGACTACGAGAAAGAATGGGGTACCATGTACTAAATTCAATGGATGAACAAGAACTAGCCCGGTCAGCCATATTATGGGCCGAAAATCCGGACATATATAATGATGATACCTTAGCACAGACGTTTCTAAACCTTTCCCCAGACGAACAGAAATTAGCAGGTGTATACATGATTCAGCACCTACTTACGAAATACAGAAATAAACATTCCGATCCAGGTCCCTTACACGAAACATTAGAAGCACTACTCATGGATAGATGGAGAGGTTTCAGTACCAAGTTAATACAAATAATTCTAGAACAACGACAGAAATATAACACTTTCATAAGCTCTGAATATGTTCCGGCCCCGCCTCCAGAAAGGAAAATGTACCACATGCAATGCGGTAGTGGCATTGAAAGTCAGAACCCCTTACGAGAAGTACACCCAGTTATGGGTGCGGATCATGCTTTGAAACGTGTATATGTGCACACGCCACTGACTAAGTTAGAACTGTTAGAAATGAAGAAACTAGTTCCGTGTCATGATAAAGACCCTGCAGGTTTTCACAGAGAGCTTAAAGACATGTTGTTAATGGGGGATTACACGTATGATGATATTATGAAAATGTTAAAAGTACTGTTGCCCACGGGCATTTACGAGAAATTAAAGGAAAAAGAATGGGAGGTGGGGGACACAAAGATTGCATGGGCAGAAATAGAAGACGAAGAAAGCAAACGGATCCCCGGAGTAGGTCTTGGGGACAAGACTAAAGCATTACCCGGATTAATAGTACAGGTTTTGCCAAGATTATTGACAACTAGAAAGGAAGATTGGGACGCTATCTCGTCCTGTAAACAGAAACATGATGAAGATACCAGTGACTTCTATTCCAGATTTGAGAAATGTTTCATTATAAATAGTGGCCTACAACCGAGCAGCGAGTCATATCCACACCTTTTTGTATCAAAACTAGTCGAGAACTCCCTACCATTAGTTAAAAATAGAGTGTACAAAGTTGAAAGTACTTGGCAGGCAAATACGCCATCCCAGATGTTACAAATGTTACAATATCATCAGAACAGAATTAGAGAAGAACAAGATCAGGAACAGAAACGTATGAAAGACACAAAGATGAAAATGTTAGTAGCTCAGACGGTCCCAGCCGACGGTCAGAGAAAAGGTGGGACCCAGACAAGTCACACTACAGCTCCCGTTAAAGGGACATGTAATTATTGTAAACAGCCAGGTCATTACGTACATGAATGCCCAGTCCTGAAACATAACATTTCAACAGGTAAAACTAAAGAAAGACCGCATCCGCCTAGACAAGATCAGGTCCAGCAACAGACCTCACAAAATGTACAGCCAATGCAGAATACACAGCCTATGCATGCTCCATCTCATACAGCACAGACAGTAGCAGGACCACAGCCCATTGCCGCGACTCAGCAAGTTTCGCAACAGATGTACCAGTATGCCCAATCTGCGTATCCAGATTACCCCCGATATACATGAAACAGCCTAGAGAGGGAAGGTGGTTTGCCTCTTATTGAAATTCCAGTAGATCAAGAAGGTCCTTATGTACACAGTCACGTATTGGGAAAAGACAGAAAGTTTTTAATTGACACAGGGGCAAGTCGCACTACAATCAGTCATAATGAAGTCCCAGGGGCACCCCTCTCAGGCTCACAGAATGTTTCCCTTGGATTTTCAGGACAGCCTATTGTAAATGAAGTATCGGAACCAGTACCGTTGGCTGTGGGTCCATTATCACGAGTTACAGATTTGCTACTTACGAACTCATGCCCAGAAAACTTGCTAGGAATTAAAACTCTGAAGGCTCTAGGAGCTATAATATGCTGTTCCCCGGAGGGAGTTAGACTCTTCCTACGGGATTTCAAGGGTCATTATGTTTTACGAGAATTTGATGTCAGATTGAAAAATGTACCAGATCACCTATGGGCAAAAGGCCCAGCTGACGTAGGTTGTATGCATATCACTCCATACCGTGTTTCACTCAAGCCAGGAGTTGTTCTACCCCGAATCAGACAATACAAGTTACCGCCTGATGCTGTAGTGGCTTTACTGAAAATCATTGAAGAGCTTATTGCCCAGGGAGTGGTCGTAGAGACCGACTCCAATATCTGTAATTCACCCATCATTCCAATTCTTAAACGTACAGACCCCAATGCACCGCCAGTATATCGGCTGGTGATTGATCTTCGAGAATTGAACAAATGCATTGTACCACAGTATCCTGTGGTCCCCGATATCTCTTCCCTATTGACTGCTATTGATTCAGAAGCAACGTTCTTTACTGTAATTGATCTCAAGAACGCCTTCTTCAGTGTACCCATTGATCCGGAGAGCCAATATCTCTTCGGATTCAGTTTAAATGGACGAAGTTTCAAATTTTCCCGCGCACCTCAAGGATTCACAGAAAGCCCCAGCATCTATAGTCAAGCACTGAAAAGACAACTAGATTGTATTCAAATGCCAGTTGACACCGCTTTACTGCAATACGTCGATGATCTACTGATCACCGCACGAAGTGAGCCCGAATGTGAACAAGCATCATTGACAGTTTTACATTTTCTGGCAGACAAGGGACATAAGGTGTCTCCTTCGAAGCTACAATTCTGTGTTCAGCAAGTTGTATACTTGGGTCACTTGCTGTCCAAAGTGGGGAGACAGCTCACTCCCGATCGCATTCAGTTAATTGTAAACATGCCACGACCCCAGACACAGAAGGAAGTGCGGGCCTTCATAGGCCTCACCTCGTACTGCAGACAATGGATTCCTCAATATGCATTTCTAGCTAAACCACTCATCCAGTTAACGACGCAGGAGGCAGCAACTTCGACTGCCCTCCCTTGGACTCAGGAACATACACAAGCCTTTGAGGAATTAAAGAAAGCATTATGCCAAGCACCAGTTTTAGCGACACCATGTTACAGCAAACCGTTTACACTTTTTGTTACAGAACGTGATGGTACAGCATTGTCTGTCCTCACTCAAGATCAAGCAGGTTCACATAAGCCTTGTGCTTATTTTTCAAGTACATTGGATTCAGTAGCCCAGGCACTCCCTGCGTGCTTAAAGTCAGTAGCAGCAACAGCGTTAGCAATAAGACAGAGCGATTCAATTGTTTTAGGCCATCAGTTAACAGTACAAGTTCCACACTCTGTAGAGGTTCTTTTAAACAGAACTCAGACTCAACACTTGACTATAGCACGACTGACAGGTTACGAATTGACACTATTCCAGCCACACATAGAAATCAGACGCTGCAGTATCTTGAACCCAGCAACACTGTTACCTACCATTATGACAGATCCAGCTCCGCATAATTGCATAGAGATCATTAATGCAGTAACAAAGCCCCGACGAGATTTAACAGATGTTCCATTGACAAATCCTGACCTGACACTTTATGTGGATGGTTCATGTATGAGAACAAGTACAGGAGAGTTAGTGGCCGCATATGCCGTGACCACTGAAACTGAAGTTAAAGAAACACATCGTATTGATACACTGTCTGCTCAAGCGGCAGAGCTCATCGCTCTGACCCGAGCCTGTATTCTAGCCAAGAACAGAAATGTCAACATATACACTGATTCCCGTTATGCGTTCGGAGTTGTACACGACTTCGGCATGTTATGGCAAGAACGAGGTTTCCTGACCTCTCATGGTGCCAAATCCAACATGGCCCTCTCATTCAAGCACTGTTAGAAGCAATACATCTGCCTTCAGGCATATCCGTCATGAAGTGTAAAGCACATACTAAAGTCACAGATTCTGTTTCCCAGGGTAACGACCTGGCAGACCAGACAGCAAAACATACAGCACTGACTCACACTCAGACAACTGATATAACAAAGACAACAGAACCGACAAACTGTATGACAGTCAGGGATCCCACACTAGATGTTATCGACATTCAGACACATGCTACTCCAGAAGAAATAAAGAAATGGATTGAACAAGGAGGGATCCAAACAGATCAAGGTTGGGTGACGAAGGGAAAATCTACATGGTTTCTCCCTGACTCTATGGTTCAAGTCATGATAAATACAGCACATAGCCCAGCACACCTAGGAGAGAAAGCGATGTTAGACAGTTTACAAAATCTTTGGAACAATAAACACTTACGAGCAGCAGCAAAACAGAAAGTGCGTACTTGCATGATCTGTTGTCAGTTCAATCCAGGTAAAAGCGTCCCTGTAGAGCAAGGTGGATTTCATCCTCCCGATCACCCTTTTGAAGTCCTCCAGATGGATTATATCCAGATGGACCGTTGTCGAGGATTTAAATATGTTCTCGTAGTTGTCTGTGCTCTGTCCTGCTGGACCGAAGCATACCCAGTCCCAGATTACACTGCTCCGACCACTGCCAAGCAGCTGGTTCGTGAATTCTTCCCACGATACGGCTTGCCTCGTGTCGTGTACTCAGATAACGGTCAGCCATTCTCATCTGCATTAATGAAAGAAGTTTCTTTATTATTGGGATACCAGTGGAAATTCCATTGTGTCCGACATCCCGAAGCCGCAGGCCTTGTAGAAAGACATAACCAGACACTAAAGATCCGCCTTGCCAAAATATGTCAGGAGAAAGGGGTCGACTGGATAGTCGCCCTACCAGTGGCACTATTCTACATGAGAATGGTTGCCCATTCGAGATCAGGGCTATCCCCGTACGAGGTGGTCTTTGGCAGACCACCGAATATGTGGGGGACGCCCATTCCGAAAAAGATTACTGATGTTGATTGTAATATGTTGACAGATTACCTTGCCTCCTTGATGTCTGCACTCCAATCATGTCGTTCGCAGGTTGCCGCAGCCTTCCCTGACAACACTGATGTAAAGCCACACGACGTCCGTCCTGGGGACATCGTATTAGTGCGAAATTTTGATAGAAAGAGTCCGTTGGAGCCCCGCTGGAAATCGCCGAAGACCGTCCTTCTCACCACGAGGACCGCCGTGAAGATCGAAGGAAGAAAGGGGTGGGTTCACACGAGTCATGTGAAAAAATTCTTTGGACTGAAACCTGATCGAGACTCGTCCACCCCCACCAAAGACTGTGTTGAGCCAAAAGACTTTACAGAATCTGAACGAGAAAAAACTCCCCAAGAGGAGTATCGCATGAAACTCCGATCTAGCAAGTCAGACAGTTTAATTGTTTAAGTCCTCCCCTAGGTGAATCGGTTAAATAGTTTCTGACATGTATCCCCTAGATCGAGATAGAGAGAGAGAGAGAGAAGCCAAGAAACGTACATACTGTAAATCACTCCGTAGTCACTGTATAGTGACACTATTAATCATGTTTATTCTGAGTATTTTAATTATTGTTGCTAGCATCCTTTTACCTATCTACTACCCTATTTTCAAGCGTGAACAATCTGTTTACAATATATCTGCTGAACACACTTTTAGTGAGTTACCTCCACACGAACTTTCCTACAGACTTGCGCTGCGCAACAACACTTTTATTAGTATGCTACACCATTCTCATCAAACTAACAATGCTACAGATTGCTGGATATGTGGCCGACTCCCTCCCTACCAGAATTACAAGGGAGCTCTGCCCCTCTTTCCGTACCCGTTCACTCACAATGGCTCCTGCGGTGCATGGTTTAAAATAATTAATTCCTTAGATCCTGATATTGCTGTTTTCGATGGGGGCTGGGTTTGGGGAAACCTGAACTTGGTCCTACTCGACGTCTGTTACCCTGATAAGGAGGGACTCCCCACTAGAATAGGAACTGATCTAGAAAATGAAGTGTATGGATTAGGTAATTATACAATTAGCCTCATGATTCTTACTGTTGAATCCGAAGACGCGCCTGTTCTACCCATTATGTCAGTATTGCCAGTCACTGGCGAATTATGTATCAAGAAGAAAGGTTCAGTACACTTAGGTCATAGTAAATGTACTACTGTGGTCGAATTCAGTGATCAAGGTAAATCGTCCTTTAAAGCTATTAGTCATTCTTACTTTGTTTGTGGTCATACCGCATACATACGTTTACCCCCAGATTGGGATGGTACCTGTTACATTGCATTCCTTCTGCCACCTGTTTTCCTAGCTCCCCCAGATTACCATAGAAATACCAATCTAGTAAAGAATAGACCCAGAAGAGATATCCCACTTGTCGACTACACAGAAACAGCATGGGAACAGTACACCGATTTTAATAAAGGATTCTTTTTCTTTTTAGGACCTGTTCAGAATAGTAAATTAATACGTAGATTAACTAGAACGCTTGAAGCAGTAGTGAATGAAACTGCCTCCGCCTTAGGTAACTTAACAGAAGAACAGTCCGCCATGCGGGTTGTTGTCCTTCAGAACCGTCTTGTTATTGACGTCATCTTGGCAGATAGAGGTGGAGCTCGTAAGGTCATCGGGTCAAGTTGCTGTGTTTTCATACCACAAAACGCACCATCTGTATATCAAGCTATTACACGTCTCCATAAAATTGCAAATCAGATACATCAGAATCCAGGCACCTGGACTTGGTCCGGTTGGTTCTGGACAACGTTAACAGCTTGGGGATGGAAGATCCTATCCTTCCTAGGCATTGGCCTAGTCCTAGTATTCAGTTGCTGCCTGTGCCTGCAGTGTGGGCCAGCGATTTGTGGACTATGTGCCACCTCTTGTATTGAACATTCCAGTTTTCTCTCAAAACGTAAACGAAAGAAAGAAGAACAAATGATGTTACAAGAACAAACTGATCGATTCATGAGGATCGATATATCATGAAGGGTCCGTAGGGAACAAGGAGGGAATGAGGAAATATAAATTTTTTGGTCACGTTATGTTCCCTAGCGCGTACCCCACCGACTCCATGTACCAGCTTAAAGTGCATGTAACTTCCCTCCCGTGTCAGCCATGAAGACACAAATACATTTGCGTCCAACGTTAACTTGTCCTCTTTCAGATCCACCCTGAATGGATTATATAGTCCGTTCCTAAGTATGCTATGCCACCGTCTTTTTGTAGTGTACTTTACATGTTTTTCTGCTCTGGCAAAGTAGGCCCTGAATTTCTGCCATCGAGCCTCTTTTCTGGCTTCTGACTCTGACAGCCTCTGCCCAGGCTACCTCTGTACCCGTGAACTCTGACTTACTTCCAGCGCGGCCCCTCGCGCTCAGCTCAGCCTGCTTTCTGCCAAGACTGACTATAACCTTCGAGTTATCTGTTCCGCTCCTCGAAAATGCATTCCTGCCTACTAGCTTCAGTAAACATCCTCCCCAGCTGCAGAGCCAAAGGGCCGACCTGTCCCAATGCAAGTAGTTCATAGCCTCTGTTACCATGCTTCCATGGAAGGCCCCGTGCCCCACGCTTCTCATGCAGACACTTAGGCGCTTATACACGCATCCACAGTTAGCATAGAATAGCTTCTGCCCTAGAGACCTTTCCGCCCAGATAGTATGGTTCCTAAACATCAGATATCAGATATGATAGAAGTACAAGTTGATCTGACATGCCAGACTTCTGTCTCTTTCCGTCAGTGTAAATGTCAAGTCCCCTGCACCCCTCTAATCACACGTCATGCAGCTGCGCGCGCATCCAAGCTTCCGATTTCTGCTGACATTGCAACTTTTCTGTTAGCACCACCCCTTGGTGCCACCCACTTGCGTCACCTATCAGTGACGTTTCTAGCACACACTTCCAGTTCACGCCTAGTTCACGCTTCTTGATTACGTACTAGTACCACGTGTGTGCTGTTATCTTGTCTTCTCTCAGCTGTTACGCCTCTTGCACTGTTGCTTATGATGTGAATTAAGTATATAAGCTATGTATTGTTAATAAAATGGAGCGCGCTCTATCCCTTCTGACACCCCTGTGGTGGTCAGAATCCGATATCCTGGTCATGACCATTCCTTTATGAGGAATAAAACCCTTAGAAACTCTAACACCACGGACTCTGGTTTTTTCTTTCCGATCTGAGTTATTATTGATTAAGTACTTACCTGCATAGAAATTAAGAGAGTAAATTAATTATTTACGTCAGAACACTGGGCTGAAGCTCTTAAACCAGTCTTTACAGAATCGATACCAGCATCATGGAGGGGTCAATAATTTTCCCATCTTTAAAATAGGTTGAGGAAATGAGGTGTAAAACTACTGGTTAATAGCCCTGATAGGCAATGATGCAAAATACCATGCCAGGCGCATCCTTCATGAACTAACAAACTGGGCAACAAAAAATGCAATTATTCATTCAGACCAAACAGGCTTCTGTAGACACATGGGGACCATAACCAATATACTAACTCTCTCCTTGCTGATTGAAGCTATTACAGCAGCCAAACAGCCTCTGTATACATTTTCATTGATGACAACGCACCATTTGACTGGATTGACAGACATATACCATGGCATAACCTCACCAAATGGAACATCCCATCTCCCCTCCTGAAACAGCTAATTCTCTTGTTTCTAATACATGAGTACATGTAAAATTGGGGGCAGGTGATTATCTGACAAGAAATATTCACAAAACAAAGGGGTTGAAACAGGGCTGTGTACTGCTCAACCTCTTTACGACAGACTGAACAAGTACATCTCCCATGCCCCAAAGATGGGGGGGTCTAGTTCCTTCAAACCAATTGTTGACCTCGTACTCAGTAGCCAAACGCCAATTGGCCTCCAACCCATATTAGATGCAACAAAAACTTCCTCTGATGAAAAAGTACTGGCCATAAATTTGTTCAAAGCAAAGCTTATGTTCCTGGACCAATGGAGGGCCAAAGGAGTCTATCATTGGCATTTGGCCAAACAGCGACTGGAAGTTGAAAGAGGTGTGGCGCAGCGGCCAGGGGGCCTGACTCCGGACTACAGGGTTCACAGTTTGATCGCCGGCGGCAAGTTAGCCCAGCACCATGTGACTCTGGGCAATAGCTTGTTTAATCTTCCTGAGGGGCCCCAGCACCGGGACACCATTTTGGAGGTAGCTGTGTGCTTTACAAATATTGGTATTTCATGTATTTCATTTCTCGAGTACAAATACCTAGGAGTCAATATAGATAACACATGATCCTTTATTGCTTAAAAGGAGGTCATGAAAAGGAAGGCCATTGTGATAGGCATTGCACAGAGAAACCTAAAACACAAGATTGCTGGAACAAACTACTCATCGCTACTTCAGGTGATCCAGGCGAAACTCATACCAACAATTACACACAGAAGCGAGATCATGAGAGGGAGAGATGCACTTACTCTAGACTCCACAATAACCGGAGCTTTTTAAATGATTTTTGGTCCACCCAGATACATATCTCCAACCCAAATTAGATTTTGAATTTGTTATACAAAGGCAAGGGTTGGCACGCAAAGGAGCATACATTAAATGTTGGCATAAGATCAGAAATGGGGAATCAGGGACCTCAAATGTTCATCTATGGATTAAACTCTCAACCAAGAAAAAGACTCATTGGAACAGCTTCTCCTTCAGGAATTTCTGGGAGACTTTGGGGCACATAAATATTTTTTTAAACTGGTTAACAAAACTATCGGGAGAGTCTCCTTGCTGGAGGAAGAAGCAGCACTAGCTGCAACGGTGCAAAGATTGTTCACCTTGCAGAGCTTTATAAAGGCAACACCTCAAGCTCAGTTAGGCACCAGCTTTACAAAAATTTCAGAGGAAAATATCTGCGGTATCTTCTATGCTTGTTACCCTCTGTCCCTCATTTACCACCTTAGCAATGCCACTCACTACCATCTTATTGCTGACTATATGGGGAGGAAATGGAAGACATTATACATCTGCTGTGCATATGCAGGGATCTACTTTGAGAATGCAGTGCACTGCTATTGCCACTCATCAACTACCAAAGAATACTTACATGAAGCCAGGTAGTAAAAGTGAGCTTCTCTGAAGAGGACATACAACTGCCATCTGGTAAGAGCCTTAGCATAGCAGACAAAAGGCTAAAAAATATAAAAGCCGCTGAAGAACATTATGAATTTCGGGTGGAACACTCCACATTCCAACTAATAAATAAATTCTAACAACCTACCAGACAAAAGCTGTTCATTAGTCTCAAGAATGAAATAAAACATTACTTTACTCGGACACAATACAAACTTAAAAACTTCTACAATTACTCAGCACTTTAATTGCATATTCTGTACAGTCAAAACATAACCTACAAAACTCAGCTGTCACTAATTTGCACTCAATTGCATAATTTACACAAATATTTCACTCTCAATCTGCTTTGATCCATGACTCTAGTTTATCTACAAGTAAATTTGTGTCATAGATTCCTTACTCTATCATACGGTGAAGCACAGGATGCATCTTCTTTGCCAAACTTGCACGGTAAAGATATACCCCCAGATGCATCAAGCATCCATTTTGCGATTCCGTTTTAGCGAAAAATAAGGATTCGCTAATAAGGAATAGCAAAATGCTATGCAAGAAGAACTTGCTATAAAAATAGCGATTTTGTTAATATTCCTTCATTGCGTCTCACAAATTGCGAGTCGCAATTAAGTAATACCTTCCCATTCATTCCTATGTGCCTATAGGCCCATAGGAATGAATGGGAAGGCATTCTCAATTTGAGAATCGCAATTAGCGAATCGCAAATTGAGAATGCGATTTCAAGAGTGTAGGTTGTCCAAATGACACCCTGTTGCACCCCTGAAATTGATCTCTGTACATATATTGCACACACACAGCCATTAGGTCGTGTGTGCGCAACATGAAACTTTGAAAATTGCATAAAAGTGCATTTTTTTAAGTTTTTGCAAATTACCATGAAGTTGAACTTCATGGTAATTTGCTACTCCTATTAGCGAAATCGCTATTTTTTTTACTTTGATGCATTGCATTTAAGGAATCTCAATTTGAGATTCCTTAAATGCAAGTAATCGCAATTTAGCGAATTCTTAATTTGCGATTTTTGCATTTGGCATTATGCATCCCAAATGCAAAAATACAGGTCGCAAAGGGGCAGATTCTGAGAATCTGCCCATTTGCTAGCGGATTTTACCTTCATGAATCTATGCCATAACATTAAATTGTCATTATATAGCACATTTTAACACAACTTGCACAAAGCACTCTGACCTTAATTGATTGTGAACAAAAGATTACTCCAGCTAGTAAAGTCGCAATACTGACTGTTAGAAACCATTTCATTGACATACATTGCCAGCAGATAAGAGTAATGTAATCCAAACTGTCAAGTTTATCTTACTATTTTTTACTCTTGTTCTTATTCATTATTTTATGTAAATTATTGCAATGGCTGTGATTAATCCACCGACTAAAATTGTTCTTACTCTTACTCATATGCATCTCCTATGCTGGAGGGAGCCGGCTCAGTAATTCTCCTCCCACCGCACTGAGAACTAGTTCTCGAGTTGCTCTCCCAAACAATGTGAATGTGGGCCATCCATGCTCTGGAGACTAACATTCCGGTCTGGTGATGAGATCCCCAGATCCATTCTACCACTTGCCTGGCCCACATCATTTGCACTGTTCCCTGGATTCATTTGTTTATACCTGGACTCGGGTCATGGGGTCCCCTGGGATGAAAGAACCTCTCGGGAGGTGGTTCCCATGCACTTCACTCTCCCTGAAAATCAAGAAAGTCATCATTGCACTGACCCCTGAGCACTAGCCGACCCTATGGGTAATTTTAGAAGTTCCTCACGGGCCGTCACTTGGTTTAGGTATTTTTAAATGGGCTTTATTTAAATATGAATACCTCAAGCCCCATTGTGATTATTGATTCACTTTATCTTGAGCTCATTTGGCTCCTGTAGAGGGCCCCAACTTCCTGGAGCAATTTCAGTAGTCCTCCTGACCTCAAAAGAGCACACTTTACAGGGATCTGTTTTCACTTGCTCCCTGCGACATTCTTCTCATCCGTTTTGCCCTCCTTCCTCAAATTGATCATCAGATGGCATAAGGAGCCCAGGGCACTGGTCTTGGAGAGGCCTATTTAGTACTGGGGGGGTGTTCTGAAGGCATAGTTATTAGTCCACCAGGGGACTCAGGTGGTTTCTCCTTCCAGCTGCCCATGATTCTGATGTCTTCTCTGTCAAGGTCTGTGGTTTTGTTCTCTATCTCTGCATCGCGGAAGTATTTAAAAGTGTGGTTGGAAAGTTGTGGATGCTAGGCCACGGTTGGCAATTTTAGGATGATACATATTCCCCAAATCTCTGTCACAAACCTCCTCAACAGCGTTCGGGAATAATCCAACATGGCAGAATCCTCATTTCCCTAAGCAGAGCTTCTGTGCCACCCAAGTCAAGTCATGAAGCTTTATTCGGTGCATGAAAAATGACCATAAAAGCACAAAACATATACATAATAAAACAAATACAGTAATTTAAAGTTAAAAGACTACCGGTATGACAGACTGGATGGTTTAAAAACACATACTTTTCCTAGCCTTTATAGATTTGGTTGAAAAAGTGGCAGTAAAAAAACAGACATCGATAAATTGCAGATTAAAAATAAGACTCATTGCCTTGGTAACTGTGCGTACACCATATTTTAAAAGCATAGGTTTTAAAAAGGTTATACAAAAATTCATATACAGTTTACAGATCAAGAGAAAGTGCAGGGTGCTTTGTTTAGTTATACCATCACACATACAAGGCCCCTGAGGGTGTTTCTTAAGTGTTGTTAGTGCAACTAGGTGGTGAGCTACACCAAACCTCAGTCTAGTTAGCACAAACTTGTGTGAAGGCCTAGTCATCCACATTAAATAAATGGGAAAGCCTTCAACAATGGAGTAACTATTGTAAAACATGACAGTAGATAAAGACCCATTCGCAACAGCTCGTCTTCTCGCAGCGAAAGACCGAAATTTAGACTTCATTTCAGCCTTGGGTATTGAAGACGCTGCGCCAGGGTCAACCATAACATTAATGTTGAAGATCTCAGAGTAACAATTGATAACATATTTTAACCAGGGTATGTTACAGTATTTATCCAACGAGAGGCAATCCTCGATGATGGATCTAGTAAGGGATTTTTGCACCTGAAGCCAAATTGACTGCCAAATCATGAGTGGCCTCAGTGATAACTGATCAACCAAATAGTTGGTGTCCAATTTCGGGTGGATTAACTCAGTTGAGGCAGATGTTGGCAAACACAGGAGCTTTTTAAAAAAAAGAGTTTCCCTCCTGCTGCAACTTGTGGTCGCATCTATGTCCCCAAATACCTGCTCCATAGAGTGCGATAGAGACACACCTGGCTTGGTAGATTTTCAGCATGTCACAAGAACGTCGATCCCCAACCTTGCTGGCGAATCTAAAAACTCTGTGGGCATTTTTTGCCATTTTAATACTGATATTTTTACATTTATTAGACCACGTTCTATCTTTAGAAAAGGTGATACCTGGATAACAGAAGGTATCCACCTGATACACCTTATCTTTATCAATGAAAAAACAGTTTGCAGTTTTACTTTTAGCCCCACAAGTCATTGTGAACGTTTTCCCTTTATTAATTATTAATTTCCTGTCACTGATAGAACTAGAGAATGTATTAATCAGTCGCTGTAATCCTAGCGGGGTTCAGGAGAGCCGGACAGCGTCATCGGCATATAATAACACCGGCACTGAAACTCCATTGTTCCGAGGCGCATCCGCCTTAACTTTGTTTTAAATTTCATCGATTCCATTAATAAATAAAATAAAAAGGAGGGGGGCCAGGACACAACCCTGTCTAATCCCTCTTTTAACACCAAATGTGGGGGTGCATTCACCATTAGTACCGAAGCGGACACAAGTTTTAAGTTTCCCATACAACCTAGCCAGGAAATAAATTCTGCCCTCTGGTGCTCCTAACTGCAGTAGAGTTGTCCATAGGATACAGTGGTCAACCATTTCAAAGGCACTACTTAGGTCTGCAAAGCAGAGATAGATAGAGCAGGATTTTGCTTTGGTGTACTTCCCAATCAGTAAATCAAGATTTAAACACTGATCGAGTGTACCCATGTCCTTTCTAAATCCATACTGACTATCAGCAAGGATTCCCTCTTGCTCCACCCATTCCTCTAACCTCACTAACATTACTCATGATCTTAACTGAGGAGTCAAGGAGAGAGATGGGGCGATAATTTTTCACCTCCGACCTACTGCCCTTTTTATGTATCGGGATAATAATAGATTCCCCCCAAGTTTCAGGGGCCTCGGTACATACTGCTGCATTAAAAACAATAGCCAAAAGAGGGCTCCACATTTCCAGCGCAGCTTTATAAACGTCGATAGGCACCCCATCAGGGCCCTGGGCTTTTCCCCCCTTACTTGCCCGTATACCTAGTTCTACCTCACTGATTGTAATATCCAGGGGCCGAACTTCCCACCTATTCGGATCAATGTCCAAACTACAGTTAGAGTCAAAAATATTTGAAAAGTGGGCGACCCAACCGTCACTCGAAACGTTAGAAGTTAACACAGGTGTATTTTCATCCATGAGAAAAGGAGAATTCACAGTGGCATAAAACAGAGTACTATTTGAGCATTCAGCAGCCTGGTTGAGTGAATCCCATGCCAACTGCTGCAGCTCACTCTTCATCTGCTTTAAGGCACACTTATATTCACGTCTTAATTTTACTACAGAGTCGGTATCCCTGTTTTTTTTTGCAAGGGCATGTTTTAATCCCGTTAAAAGCCTGGTACATGAGTGATCAAACCATGCTGGTTCATTACTACGCTGCCCCATTTTAGGTTTGGTAAACTTGGCATGGATAGCTTTATTAATATCACTAAAAGCCAATACAACCAGTTTATGGTCAGCACTACTATCAAGGTTCAGAGTAATGTCTCCCGTGCAATCCTTGACAATATAGCTCATATATTCATAAGCTTTATCCCCTACCCATCTCAAACGTACTCCATTAGGTCCATGGGATTCCACATTTGAAACCTAGTTGCCCACATTAACAGAACATTTACCCCACAGGGGTGTTTCAAGAATAATACGATTATGATCACTTAAAATAGTTAATACAATCCTAGGGGGGGCACAATAGGGTATAATATCAGAGGAGACAATTACATGGTCAATAACTGAGCTGGCGTTTCGGCTCTTAAAAGTAGGGGTAATTTGACCATTTTCATCTTTTGAATACCCCAAAACCTCCAGATCATACCGACCCAAGAAATTTTTTAGGGCCTCTCCATAATGGTTATGCCCAAAGTTTAAACCATCCGAACCAGTCTCATCACTGAACCCACACACTTTTCCTATGGTCTGTTCACATAATGGAATATTAAAATCACCGACCCATATAAAATCAAAAAAGACATTAACATGTTTTGTTAAATTTTCCACACTGTTAGTCAGGTCATCCACTTCTGCGGCCCTAGTGATGTCAAAGATGTTGTTGTAAAAGTTAACCAGAAGGATGTTTCGGTCTCACCCCTCAGTTAACCAAAGGAACTGGGCATGTGCTCTCACAGTCAAATACCTTTTTACAGTAATCTGGCGGAGGATAGATATTAAAACCAAAAGACAGCCTTTCGCTCTGCCTGGCCCAGAGCCCTGCGCTGGCAGGTTGTATGAAACGAACCCCTTCAAAATGGGCTTTTAGTCCTGCCACATTCCAGCTAGTAATATTTACCCCGCTTCCCTCTGATCTAGCCTCAACTGATTGTAGGGTTGCTTTTGGTCTGTCATTTTCCCCTGGGATCCCAGAAGGCAACATCACGCTATCCGTTGGGTAGTTTGGGTTCTCTAGTCTAATTACCATAGGGTCCACAGAGCTTACGTTTGTTATCAATGGTGGGGAATTAATAACCTCTAGCATGACGGATGTACTGTCCATGCTGAGTCAATCATTAGAATCCAAGCTACTTAAGGCTTGGAAACTATTTTGCAGTGGGATAGTAAATCCAGGCTTAAAAAAAGGTGGGAATGCCTTGGGCTGATTGATACGTGTGGATGGAATATTACTGAGGTGACTATAGAAGAAGCCGAGTGGGCGGGTGCATACTGTATTTTCAGCAAATGGTAGGGAAGCCGCTCTGAGCAAAACTGTGGCAACATGTTGTGGGTACTTAAATTTAATAATTATACAGTCCCCCTATCTGCTCTTACTAGAATTACCAATCCCGCTAACTCTCCTGGTAGATAAAATATCATTGGAGTAGGCAATTGGGAACACACAATTTTTGTTCAGCCAAGATACTGATTTATTTTTCAGGGAGTCGTGGGTTTCCTGCCGAAACTTCGTAAAATGAGAGTCAGGCGGGAAAACATTAGTTAGTACAACCACGTAGGGGGTGCAATCTAGGGGTAGATTAACAGAGCGTCTTCCCCCAACTTCCTTCCATCCCTCATTGTTCTCCACTGCGGTAGTTAATTGATTGGGAGGTTGATTAATATGAATAACTGTGGGTGGTTGATCAGTTGGGACTGTTTGAGTAACGCTAACCCCCCATCTCCACACACCCCCGCAGGGATGTTACTGCAGCCTTATTTACAATGTTGTCCACTTTTTTAAACTTATTTGCTTCGACCTGGGTAATATGGGTATTCACAAGATCACCCAATCGAATTACTTCTTTAGAGACCTGATCTAATTTGGCCACCAAAGGTTTGATTACCAATTTTAGTTTTGCTTCAATGATGCTGACTAACAAATCAAATTGATCGGGATTCAGAGTAGTCAACCCATCCTTATTCAAAAGCTCATTAACTCCTACTGAGCTTTTTTGTGGGGTGCCCAATCTTTTGGTTTTCCTGTTACCCCCCTGCTTATTCGGTAACTTCCTGCAAGCCCTTACTACTCTACGTACGGTTGTTGTGGGGAGTCAGAGGGGTCATCCAGCACAACCTGATTTTGTACTGGGGAGACCGAGCTTTCATTAATAGTAATGGCTTGTATACCTCGTTACAGGTATTATCTAGCACATGAGCTTCTAAGGTGGTAGAGAAATTATGAGGCGAAGCCGGGGGGCTAACCCTGTTTAATGAAAGGCGTCGTTCATTGTTAATTTTATTTACCACTTTGACCAAATAGTTGTCCATAGTAGTGTTTGCCTAAGGGGTTTTAGCTGATCTGAGTTTTGACATTGTCATATTTCAGGGGTAAACCTACAAAACAATATACTAAAAGCACCTAACTTATCATGTAACGCTCACGCTAATATAAACTTTGTTGACTTAAAATCAAGATATAACAATCCCAAGAGAAAGATAAAAAGATAAAAATGGAATGAGTAGTCTCACGTATGTGGGGAAGAAATATCTGCTAGAGCCAAAAGTCTGTGGCCCAGCCCAGCCTCGTTCAGCCCCGGACGGCCACAGACGGCCCGCCCTTTGCCTCCTGGCGCAGTTCGCAGGTCAGTGGTGCGCGCCGCCGCTTAGCCTGCCGGGATGTGTAGTCCCAGGGCGGGGGCGCGGGTAGTTTTGCCACAAGTGACTCTTGGTGGTGGCGGCTGCGGTAGGGAAGCCTTCACTCTTGCTGCCCTGGCTCCTGGCTCCTGGACGCTGGATGGACTCGGCTATGTCCAGGTAAGAGGCCCCCCGCTCCTGCTGGGGACCGCGCTGACTAAATGTATGTATGTATGTATAAATCATTTTATAACGCGCTCTGTTACTTGGGAGTATCCTGGCGCGATGGGAAAGAACAGAGAAGAAACAAACAAGAATCAGCTTATGTCACACTCCTAAAAAGATGGGTTTTCAGATTTCTCTTGAACTGGGCTACACACTGAGTGGAGCGCAAGTGAAGGGGAAGGGTATTCCAGGCTTGGGCTGCCACTACTGCAACGGACTGGCCGCCTAGTCTGGTTCGCTTAAAGCAAGAAAGGGTCATTTTAAACAAAGAAGACGATTTAAGAGCCCTTGTGGGAGCATAGAGAGTAAATCTCTGCTTCAGATAGGCAGGTCCTTGGTCATGGGTGGCTCTAAATGAGAGCACTAGGGATTTAAAAAGGATACGTTGTGGCACTGGCAGCCAATGAAGGCTAGACATATGAGAGTGAACGCTCTTCCATCTCGGAACATTAAAAAGGAGACGGACGGCGGCATTCTGGATAACCAGTAGACGCTTAACCAGTTAAGCGGGAATGCCACTAAACAGGGCGTTCGCGTAATCCAGCCATGCTAGAATGAGTGCTCGAGAGACAGTCTCCCTAGCTTCTCTAGGCAGCAATGGAAAAAATCTTCGTAGCATTCTTAGAGTAGCAAAGCATGTCCCGGATAATTTCATTATGTGGTCCTCAAATCTTAAATCCTCCCCGAACCATATACCAAGATTTTTAGCAGGGCCACCCATCACCTTAGGGCTAGGAATATTCGGGGTTTTTTTTTTCAAACAACAGCGGTCCCATGCATTCAAAAATAAAGGAAAAAGTAATAAATATAGAGAGAATCCATTCTATATTCTGAGTCACATGTCCAGCTGGACAGAGGTCTATAAGTTTACTGAATACACAGTTCAAATCAGACAAGATACCTTCTACTGATCACCTGTGTGGTACACAAGCCTGTGCCCAACACTAACAGGTCTTAATACAGAAGGTAGGTTTTCACACAGGGAAAGGCTTTTTAAGGCAAACAAACGTTTTCTGTGTAGTAAATGCAGTTATACAGAAAAATCAAGGGAACACCATTACATCACACAGCAATCACGTTTTGTATAAGGTGTCACAGAAGTCGACGCCATTTCGGTCCCCCTGTTAGTTATAGGGACCATCATCAGGACATTGGAATAATGCCTTAACTTTGTTAGCCTCTAATTACCTGAGGGAAAGATAGGAAAAGGAATCACATTTATTTGGAGAAGAACTAACATAATCTATGGAGTGTGACTTGGTGAAAGTGAACCAATATTGTGAGCAACGCCAAATGTGATGCAGTGCGCGCAACGAAATTCGTTTTATGTATTTAAATGTTTACTTACCTGTAAAACTCTGTAATCCATACATTATTTCCCCCCACCCTGCCCCTCCTCCTGCCCACGTCACCGCCCTATAGAAACACCTACTGCCGACCGCTACTGCTCATAGGAACAGTTCAGCCAGAACTACCAAGCTAGTTCCTCCCTTGTCCAGAAACAGGGAACGGTTTCGGGGTATTACCCCTCATCAGCCAGGCTAGCTTGAAACCAGTAGCTCAGTGAGCAAGGGCATATCATCCCACTGAAAAAAAGATGAATTTATCCCAGATCTGTGACAGTGGGTGAATGTTTGATTAATTCAGGATTCAACTTAATGGACCATTTGGATTCTTGCAGGGTATCATCGGCAAACAATATAAGGGATCAAATACCCCTTGCTGTAAATTATAAGGGTATTGCAAGTCACTGAGGAGTTTTATAAATAAATGTGTTATTTCTGCTTTTCACTGTAAGTAGAAAAATACTGCATAATAAGGAAAAGCAATGCTTCATTTTCATTGCTTTATACAGCTACTTCAATTATGCTTTGTGACTTGACCTGCCTTTTATCTCGGCTGCTGACTCTGGAAGCAGGCATTATGACGTCAGACTTGAATGTAATAGCCTATTATTGTCAAGCTCTGAGGTATTTTCTTTATAATTGACGGCTGAGTGCATCACTAGTCGCCGATTATAAAGAAATTAAATACTGGTATTAATACAGTTTTAAATGTGCTACCACATTGTAAAGTGTACAGAACAAAGAGAGTTGTGGCTCATGTACAACTTTGTCTAACTCCCAGGTCATTGTGAAATTATTTGTTTTTTTGCCCATCTTATCTATGCATAATTCTAGGAATGCAACTTGCTCATCCAGTAACTGCTGGAAAAGATGATGTCTAGTTATATTATTGAATGCAGTTTTGACATCTACAAAGACCAGATACAGGGCTTCCTTTATTAGAGTCATATACTTCTCCTCCTGCAGAAGGAACATAAACACTTGGGGGAAAACTTAGTAAACTTTTTCTCAATACAAAGTAGCAAGCACAGTTGCTTTGATGTGTTACGTGAAAGGAAGAGGGCAGAAATGCTCCAAATGCACAAAGATATGAAGCATCTTTGCTCTCTTCTTGCGCTGGTGCAATGTGCGCAGCCTAAGTACAATACATAGTGCAAGCATAGCACTTTGAGACTGCAGACCGCTATTGCGGCTATGTTCTCTGTGTAAGTACCACATTTCTGCTGGGTACCGCCAAATGCACAAAGATATGAAGCATCTTTGCTCTCTTCTTGCGCTGGTGCAATGTGCGCAGCCTAAGTACAATACATAGTGCAAGCATAGCACTTTGAGACTGCAGACCGCTATTGCGGCTATGTTCTCTGTGTAAGTACCACATTTCTGCTGGGTACCGCCTTTGACATAACTCCTGGCACAGATTGGGAATCACTAATACCTGCTTATTTAAATTAACTCTTGCAGAGAATTGAGAACGGTGGTGAGCACCTATCGCCTAGGGCTATTGTGTGGACTGCTGAAAGTTATCACGGCCGCCTGATTAATGTAAGTGCTGATCAGGGCCGTAATGCTACGTGCTGTTAGACTTCTAAGAATTATTGGGCTGTAACCTCATTCCTCTTGCTCCCCATTTAGCGGAAGTATAGGAGAAGAAGTCCCCTCTCCACCCCAGCAGTCTTCCTGCACTGAAGGACTGACTCCGGCCCAAATTAAAAGACACATGTAAGTGAGACCTAACTGTACAATAGTCAATCCTGACCTAGTTGTTCTGGAGTATGACGCCTGCATTTCACTGATTTATGGTTCTATTCTTGCTCCTCTCTAGTCGGCCCAATTTTGTCCCCCAAGCCTACTAGTAATTGACCACACGGAAGGTGGTCCTACAGATTTCCGACACTCGGAGCCGGCTGGCCCGAATGACCATGGTAAATTTTAAATCTTTTCTCCCTTTGGTACTATATAGCTGCTTTGAATACCTTCTAAATTCACTGTTTATCTAGAATTTACACAGTCCTTTTTATTATTTCTTAGAATTGTCTTGCCCCATTACATCACTTTCTGTCCTGATGAAGACCCCGTTTAAGGGCTCAAGTTAACCTCCCATGTAGGGGTCGAAACGTCGACAGCTCTACTAGTTTCATTATCCAACACTATCCATGACTGCAAAATATTAATGATTTTGACCGTTGAATGACTTTTTGTATTGTTACTTTAATTGTAATGTTGGCTTAAATAACTTGCAGCCTTTCTCGAGTAATAGTTAATGTTATTTCTTGAGTATGACATTAGGACCTCTCCTATGAATCACCCTACTCCTTTCATTTCACGCCTTATACTTCTCTCCCCTTCCTGTGCATGGGGCTTTAATATAATTGTGTTTAATGCTTGAATTAATTGATCATCACATTGTGATTAAAAGACAGTGTTTGCTATATCAAATGTGATGAATTCTTTAGTTAAAAATGTTTGGAATATTTAATTGCGTACGTTTATTGTATGCTTCTCTCTGGGACACTTATACATGTACTACCTAGCACCCAGGTCCCAGTGACTTTTTGGGTATAACCCCTGTTTGGTAACGTAATGCAAACAATAGAAACAACACAACTACTAACCATCAAACTCCCACAAGTGTGACTATTCTGACTATTTCAGGCCCCCAAAGGTATGCGAATGGCTTGTGAGGCAGGCAATAGTAATTTTATTGGATGAATACTTACCTGTTTTGGTCATCCCCAAATAAGCCAGATAGCGCCACGTTGTGGCAGCTGTCACAAGCACAGAGTGACAGAGTTTTTCCCTTGTTCCCACATTCAAAATGCTTTTCGCGTGCGCGGTAGCGACTTACCGGGATCCCTGATTTGCCGACGAGTTTTCCTATTCGTTTGCGTGCTCCATGAGATTTTGGTAGCTGACCACATGATCCCGCGAGAGTGTGCGATCGCAAACATATCATTCGGACGTGCCAACATAGGACATCTGGCGGAAGTTTAGTGAAGCTCGCAATGCCGAACATGCAACATTTGCAATCTGGCAAAGAATATCTCTTGAGCAGCATAAAACCTTCTCGAAAATGATGATTTGGTTGAAAAGAGTCCTTTTTCTTATTTCAACTTTTGTTTGGGAAAAGAAGGAAGTGCCCCAGAGTCTCCAACTTCCTGTTCCTGTTCAGCAGGCTCCATCCAGTGCTTCGTCCATGTCCTGTTTACTTTTCAATTGGATTTTAGCTGGAAGGATCACCCTTTAGTCTGCTGCATCATATATCATTGAGTTTGAGGACTTTTGGATTTGAGATTTTACAAGTAAATAGGTGTTGTTTGTGTGATTGAGGCATTGCAGTTGCTGCAACTACAGTTTTTGTACTTTTCATCATTTTTTAAAAATGTTATTGTGGGTAGCCAGAAGGCCCAGAGCTAGTCATGGTGAGTGCATGAAACATATGCTTCCGTGGTGTCTGTTGAATTTAAACATCATTTAGGGCATGGATGGCAATGGATTGAATTGGTGCTGCAGCGCTAGGTGTCTTTGTTTGCCTGATAGTGAATAGGTGTTTCCCTGCCTCTGGGACAGCATCGCGGAGAACTTGCTTTCTAGCACGGAGGGGCCCGGGAATTAGCGCGAGTGAGACGCGCTCAGTATCATCCCCAGCACTACATCGCCCAGGAGTCCCTCGAAGGCCCACACCTGCAGCGGGGCTTGAGCACCGCCCCATGCTGCTGATTTATTTTGCATGCTTTCAACCGCTGTGCGGGAGCGTCCCGGGAGAAGCCCGGGACAAGGGCGGGCCGTCTACGGCCGTCCAAGGCAGGACAAGACTGGACAGAGCCACCCCAGAGGTTTTGCAGCAAGCTGGTAAGAGCTCATAGGGGGAGCTGGGACAATCATTGTTGTGTGATTAGAGCTTATTGGATCCAACAAGACATTGAGTGGAATGGCCCAGCAACCTAGGACAGGGAAGAAACCAGCATTTACGAAACATGGTGGCTGGCGGCCATTTTGAAGCCAGGCAGTGTGTGTTTGCCCCTGGCCTCCATTGTCTGTCTTCCCTTTCTTGTTGCTGTGGGAGGCCTGGCAACGTGGCTGGTGGCGATTTTGTAGAGGCAGCTAGTGTGCTTTTGCCATAGGTCTACAAAATTGTGGCCTAGTCTGCCAATAGACCTTCCATCAAGTAGGCCCAGAGCTAGTCATGGGTGCATGGAAAGAAACAACTATTTCTGTGGTGTCTGTTGAAATTAATCATCATATAGGGCATGGATGGCATTGGATTGAATAGCAAAATGTGTCTTTTTTGGGGTATTTCACTTTTTTGGTGTGTGTTATATAAATGCCTTTGTTGTGTGTGTGCGTGTGTGTGTGTGGGTGTTGCAACCTTGTTTAGCCCTGTGGATTTTCATTTTTGCATTTTATTGCATTAAAGCTGTGCCATTATAGGCATGCTTGAGTTCATTGTTTTCTAGGCCTCCTGCTTGTTGTGACTGTGAGGGACCGTGTGGCTGGTGGCCATTTTGTGATGGTAGTTTAGAATTGTACTGCTTTTGCCATATAGGCCTGCATGTGTTTCATTTGTTCCTTATGGCCTAGGCTTCTTGTTGTCGTGGGCCTGGCCATGTGGCTGGTGGCCATTTTGAAGCCAGGCAGCGTGCATGCGTTTTCCATAGGCCTGCAGTGTCTGTCTTCCCTTTCTTGTTGTTGTGGGCATGGCCATGTGAATGGTGGCCATTTTGTGGTAGGAGTTCAGTAGTGTGCTGCTTTTACCATATAGGCCTGCATGTCTGTCCTTTGTTCCTCTAGGCTTACTGTTTCCATCCCCTTTGCCAGCTGAAGCTCCCTGAATAATATGATGAGAAAATTAATGCCAAACAGGTTTCACTTCCATAACATTTGTATTTTTGTTATTGTTCTTCTTCTTTCCTATCCTTCATGAGTGTACACAGTAAATATACCATGAAAGCCCTTGTTGTTAAAGTCTCACAAATGGCTACACTGTTATGTTTTTTTATAACCTAAACTGAGTTAATAAAGTGTAATAATATAACACTAACACGTGTGACCACCACACACTAAGTTATATATTATATGTGTTTGTTTGTACTAGTAGTAATTGAAGCACAACAACAAATGCAACATTTCACTCATGTCCTTCTCCTGGCTGGCTTCTTTGCTTTTAGGTGCAGAAAAAGACAGAGGAGGAGTTGTCATCATCACCCATTGTACTGCCAGACAGAAGTCCTGCTGCGCACCAGGTCACATCCACGTGTGACCAGAGACATCTCTGCAACTTGTGCACCTGCGTCCTGCTGACACCGTAAGGAAGAAGATGGCCCCAAAGAAAGGTACTAGGTCCTGCAGTACCAAGAAAGCTGCCAATGAGAAGAAGGAACAGAAGAAGGAAGTGGCATTGTCACTTAACAAGACTGGTGTGCCGGCCAATATGTTTTTTGGGAAAGCAAAAATTACGCCTGCATCAGCGGTTTCCTGGCACCAAGCTGAGAGCAGCACCTCTGCATCAGCGGGCCCAGCCCACCAAACTAGGCCCAAGCCCATGAGTGTCGCAGTGGTAGCCAATCTATTTGTGCAAACGCCAACAATGTCATTATCACAAAGTAGTACCCAATCAACGCAGGTGGAAACTCAGCAGATAAATGGGCAACAACAGCCGGAACAACAGCCAGAACAACAGCTGGAACAACAGCCGCAACAGCTGCAAAAACAATTGGAACAGCAGCCCCAACAACAGCAGCAACAACTGCCGCCACGACCACCCACAATAGTAGCTGTTCCTTCTGAAGTAGGGGCAGTTCAGGCAATCAAGCTTCCTGCAGACGAAGAGAAGCAAGCCACTCTTTCAGAAGATCCATTGTCTTCCAGATCTCCAGCAAGGAAAAGGAGGGTTAGTCCATCAACTTCTTCTTTGAGTCCCCCTTCTGGTGATCTAGATGCCACTTGGAAGCCACCAGCTCAGTCTGAGAGTGAGGCACGCCACAAGACAGGAAGGTTCCAGAAAGCCTTACAGTTATGGGGGTAGATGTAGAAGAGAGGTATGGTGACGAGCCAGTCATCGTGAACATCACTTCTGCCCCAGTGGAGCTGGAGACCAACAATATTACCCTTTCCCAATTTGCTGCAAGGGATGTAGGACGGATACCACCAAGACAGGTAACACAACCTCCAGCTTCCATATTTGCATTTGTAATGGCCCAGCTGGGACCTACATCCAGCATAACCACCCATGACCTCAGTAGCTAGTAGTGGTACTGCCCAGAGTCAAATTCCCGGCACACCCTCCAGTTCATCCGGCATTGTAAGTTTCACCTCCAGCAGCGCAAGAAAAGTTCAGCTCACCAGTTTGGAACTTCTTTTCGGTTAGCAGTAAGGAGGAGAATGTTGCTATATGCTTGATTTGACAGCATAGCGTTAGTCATGGTAAGCGTGGTACAAACTATGGTACCGGAGGCCAAACAACCCAGCTGAAAAAACACTGCTTGATCCAGGGGGAGGAACACCTTAAAGGCCTAAAAAGTAAAACTGCACCCATTGCTGTTTGTGTGGATGAAGAAGTAGAAGAAGATATGATTGCGGTGGAAGGTTAACTAGAGGGAGACATTTTCTCTGGCACACAAAGTAGCCCTATCCCCAGCAGGGTAGTGGTACCACCCACATCCTCAGCAACAGCTCAGTGGCACCATAGAGTCAGGTTGAGACACCAAGGCAACAGAGTACTGCAATGAAAAAAGTGCATTGTTAAGCCTAACTGGGTTCAAGAAGTCACCTGCATCAGCTGCACCAGAAAGGAAAATAATCAGCCTACCAATGTTCAGCATGCTTAGGTGGGAGGGGCAGTATAAACGCAACCACCCAACGGCACGTTTGTATAATGCAAAGCTGGCTAAAATGTTAGCACAGGACCTTCTCCCTTTTTCTTTTATGGAAGGGGTGGGTTTCCTTGAATTGTGATAGCCTTCTGCTCAAAATGGAAGGTTACCAGCAGGTCCTATTTAACCAGAGTTGCTGTTCCAGCACTACATCACGATGTGCTGGAATTGCTTGGACAAGCTTTTCAGCAGAGTGTTGTTCACAATATCCACCTGACAACAGACCAGTGGACCAGTTGCCAAGCAACTGATTACATGTGCATCACTGCACACTTGATCTCTTTTCAGTGGGTTCGAGAAAAGATATTAAAACCCGGTGTGGTTGACAATGCTGAGATTTTTAATACTACTCGGAAACATGCACCTATAGCCATGTTCGCCATCGAGAAATCTCATATTGCTGCAAACATTTTGGAAGAGTTTAACAGCAAGGTCTTTAAATGGCTGGGCCCAAGAGGGCTTAACATTGGTTTTGTTGCCATGGATAATGGCAGTAATATAGTTAAGATCATGGAGAATGGTGCCTATTTCAGGCCCTGTGTTTGGCGCACTGCATTACCATTATTGTTCAAGACTTTCTGAAAAAGAAGCCAGATTTAACAACTTACTGACCACCTGCAGAAGAATATGCACACATTTTGGAGATTCTTTTAAAGCCCGAAAGCAGCTGAGGATCATTCAACGTGAGTATAGAAAGCCAGTCAAAGCACTCATCCAGGAGGTGCCAACATGTTGGAACTCAACTTATTACCTGCTTGTACGTATGTTTGAGCACTACAGACCAATGAATGAATATGTCCTGCAAAGAGGGGATGCTACTGTGAAAGAAATGACCATTCAGATGGACCAATGGGGCCTAGTTAAATGCCTTTCAGAGATGCTACTTCCTTTTGAGCTTTTCACACGTGAAGTCAGCTAGCAGGACTGTACTATGGGCCAAGCTATCCAATTGTTGCACATGATAGAGCAACAGCTGAAGGAGGTGTCTGAAATGTACACAGGTGTGGAGGAAAAAAATGAAGCAAATAAGCAGGTGGAGAGCTTATCCCATCACTTAGCTGACAATACAAGGGTGCAACCTCACTTTCTTTCTGAAAAATATTACATTTGTGCCACAATTCTGGCTCCACAGTTCAAATCGGCACTGAACAGTAAGACATGAATTCCTTTTTCAGAAGTGAATGTTGCCCTGTAATAAACTTGAATAGCTGAGGCAGCCAGTAAATAAAAAAATGAACGGCTGGTATTTAAAGGTCAGCTACTCAAACCCACAATAAGTACCGCAGCAGGGCATCCGGTGTCAAGTTCAACTTCAGAGCCTGAAGGCAATGTGTTTGGCTCAGAGCTGTCACCAACACTATCAACAACACCAAGAGCCCAATCATCACCCCCAGTAAAATCAGCACAGGATTGGTAGTTACAGCAAGGCTTCCTAGGCCCACTGCTGATGCAGAGACAAAGGAGGCCCAGCAAAGTAGAGCATCCCTGAACATTGAGTGGATGGTCCAGGCCTATCTGGATGACCCAACAGAGGTCTACATTGATCAAAACCCGTTCCTGTATTGGTATGGTAAAAGGCGCCAATGGCCAGTGCTCAGCAGGCTGGCGATAAATTATCTGGCTTGCCCTAATGCTATGTCTCTTCTGAGCGTGTTTTCAGTGCTGCTGGTGCCATTGTAATAGTAAGAAGGACCCGTCTCTTGCCCAAAAACTTGGAGAGGTTAACAATGATCAAAATGAATCAGCACTTTATTCCAACAAATTAAAAAATATGTGAATCAACGCAGGAAGATGAGGACATCAACTACAGGACGGAAGTAGTGTTATAGATAATTACCTACTTCTGGTTGAACCACCAGAGTTTGAGTACGAGCTATACTTCACTGACAACTATCCTTTGAACTTTCTTTCTTTCTTATTTTACTGTTATCTGTTGTGTGTGCCTCTGTCTTTCTGGTTCAAAACTTCAAAACACAACAAATCCATCACCAGTGCCACTGTCTTCTAGTCTTTTTTATTTCCATATTAGAGGTGCAGCTCTGTGAATTTAACCTATGTCCTCTCCTCTGATTCCTGCTCCATCCTCCTGACTCACCATAAATCCATTTCCCTCAAGCCAGATGATGATTGGATCGAGAAAAGTACCAAAAAATGTTGCCTCGTCGAGTCCCTCCAAAAGAAGTGGAACATGATGACTACTATAGCTATCCTCCTTTCAAAGCCAAGAGAGACTGCCTCCTAACTTAAGATGAGAACAAGGAACAGGTAATAGTGATGGCTTGCGTTGGACTCTGAGTGATTGGTGTTTGTGTTGTTGCTGTTTGTTGTGCATGAAGTGAAATCATTGTGTAATAATATTTAATCAACACACTAAAAGTGACTCAAGTCAATGTTTCACTTCACTTCTTGTTGTTTAGTAACAAAATTGTACTTCTACAGCTGCTGCCGCCTCCTCCTCCTCCAGAACCACCAGCCGCCAGTATTCTTGGCAGATAGCCTCCAGCTTCCGATGCCGGGACATGGCTGCCAACTCCTTCCTGGTTGGTTTTGCTTGGGAAGGAGGAGCTATATCAAGAAAGAAAAAAAGACTATTGTAACCAATATTACAACAACAGAAGGAACCGTAAAAGGACAATTTTTAACGGGGTCCAGTGTACGTGTCCGAGAGACTAGTCACAAAGCGATGTACAAAGATTCCCAGGTGGGGTGATGGAAAGCAAGAGTGTGCAGAGTGAAGCGTGAAAAGAGAGGGAAAGAAAAGCCAAAGAAGGGGATTTCCCTTGTTGGAACTCAAACCCTCACACACCTAGCAAGCTAGATGTCATGCTTAATCATATGGGTTCTGCTCCTCGTCAGACTGGCGCTGCAATGTCTGACGGGCACCCATAAAGGGGCTCTTTATCGGAGATCTTTTGTTCCAGCCATATGGTGCTTGCGGGTGTGAGGGAAGGAAAGGGGTGTAGTTGTGAGAAAGTGGTGAATTAAAAAAGGTGGGTCAGTCCAGAATAAATTTTATTGGTGTGGCTGCCGCCCTTGGTTAAATTGTTGGGAGGGGAGATATGTGCTTAGAGTAGTATAAAGCAAGATACCTACAACCACCTGATCAGGGGGTTGTAGGTATCTTGCTTTATACTACCCTAGGCACATATCTCCCCTCCCATCATTTTAACCAAGGGCGGCAGCCACGCCAATAAAATGTATTAATATATGGCTGGAACAAAAGATCTCCGATAAAGAGCCCCTTTACAGGTGCCCGTACACTCTTGCTTTCCATCACCCCACCTGGGGAACTTTGTACATCGCGTTGTGACTATTGTAACCAATACTCTTAGCAAAACAGTGACACACAATTAATTCAACACATAGTGGCACAGTATCCTAGCAAGCACAGTACATAACATTTGTGGTATGCATCTATGCTCCCACTTCCTCGGCCTCTAACATTTGTGAGTTTCAGGCATTATACTAGCACTATGGACTCTAGTACACAGTGCACCAGTCAGTTTCTTCTCTCTTGTTTAGGAAAATTATGTACCCTTGATGTAGCCGGCATGGCAGGTCAGTCAGCTTGCGCCCAAGACAAACATACTCGAGTCATTATGACGCAGACTCACAGTAGTTTTATTTACTAGTGTCTGCAGGTAGGGAAGCTTGTATTTTTCTATTATGGTTGGCACTGGCCATACTCTGTTACATCAAGGGCAACTGCTCAATTTCACGTTCCCCATGCTTCCTCCTTGCAGAAAGAAGCAACAAACATGTACAATGAAAAAAACAGTGGTGCAGAAAGAGGAAACCAAGGTGCATAAAAAAACAAGAGAGGTGCATAAATATTGAAAAAGGAGACAGAACGAGGCAAGAGAAGTGCAGAAAGAAACAACAGAAATTGAAAAAGAGACAAGAGAACTGCAGAAAGGGGCAAGGGAATTCCAGAAACAAGCAACTGAGGTACACAAAGACACAAGAGGGATGCAGAAAGAGGAAAGAGAAATACAGAAAGAGGGTAGAGGGTTGGGAAGCATAGAAAGAGCCAAGAGGAGTGCAGAAAGAAACAAGTAAGGTACTGAAAGAGGCAACAGAGGTGCAAAAAGAGGGAAGAGGGGTACAGAAAGAGGCAAGAGGGGTACAGAAAGAAGCAAGAGAGGTGCAAAAAGAAACACTTTTGGTTGCAGATTCACTATTAAACAACTACTCAGAGTGTTGGCCCTACCACATATAAAGCTGCACGTTTTTCAATATGTCTCTTAGAAGACTCACCATATTCCAGCAATCATGCAAGCATCTGTACCTTTTAGATGTGCCATCATGTATTAAAGAAGCATGCAAATAGATTGCTAGTGGGCATTGCTTGACAAAATAGATGGGTAGTGCCTGAGAGAATAGTTCACTGCAACACTACTTCCTGGGTGATTGCATGAGAGCAGCAGTACTAAATGGAAGATTAGATCAATGCAGGAACAATACCTTAAACAAACCATGTGTGCAATGCTAACACATGGTTGAAGACAAGAGTATATGAGTAATGCTTGAAAGAATAAAAACATGCATAGGTACTGCCTGAGTGATTGCATGACTGTAGTGGTAGTAACTGGATGATTGTATGAGTATATGGAAGTACCTGGGAGAAAATACAACTGTAACACTAATGCTACAGGCATTCTATTAGTGCATCAGTTGTACCATATCGAGTTAATGAGAGCAGAAGTACTGGCTGACCAAATCTTTGAGTGGGATAGTAGTGCCTACATAATTGAACACATCTATGGTCAATATCTGAGGGATTATTTAGCATGTATGTATTTGTGTCTTTTCCTACTGCCATCATATGTAAAGGAAACATACAGATAGATTTGTACCAGAGTTTTACACCTCTACCACCTCTTCAACATAGCAAATGAGAGAATACTGAGCAAGCAAACACATACCTCAATCATAACACTGTAAAAAGTCCCTTAAACTTGACAGACTACACTTCTCATTTTAACAACTTGAAATTCTGCAGCACACTTGAAGTGTACATCTCAATAGACCAATACAAGAAAACCTAATCAGTAACCCATCTGCCAACATATTTTAAACTTTTTGTTATCAGACAATAAAGGGGAAATAGAGGGAAATGCTAAGGCTCCCCCTCCACAGTTTGTACAAATCATGAAAGCCTCTGAACCAGAGATCAAGAGCCTAGCTATGTTACTATAATTATATTCACAACAATCACTGGGGTTGGAATAATGTGTTTGGTAGAAAAAATTTTTTTTTTTCTTTTTCTTAGTGTCCCCTCACTCACCAGCTTTACACCACGGTGGCATGCTTCATCATTGGGGCCATCCCAGTCCTCTACGGGCTGGGGCGTGCTTTGACTTGCGAACTATGTAGGAGCACTTAAATCAGACTATGTGTGGTGCGAGAACTGTGATGTGATGGAGTGGGATATGTATAAGTGATTTAAAATACCTGCCTAGTAGGCTATATATGATTTATTCTAGCTCCTAGGTGGTAGAATTAAAAACGGGGTAGAATAAATAGGATGCCTAAAGAACAATAAGTTTAGGTGTACCTATCAGTTCCTATCTGTCAACATGTTTCGAGTGTCCCCCAAGTTCTTCCTCAGGACTACACAGGGACCAGCCCTGTGTTCGCCAGTCCTAATAATGCCCAAATGAGCTAATAATGAAAAAAAATAAAAGATAAATCAATTAAATGCTGCAAGGGAATAAAGCATGCATCCAGTACCTACGTAAGAAAATAATCACGTGGTATCAGTAAGAAAGAACGCAACATGTTGGTTATGGGGTAGCAAGACCCCCTAAGGACATTTACATATTTTTCACACACAACACGTAAAACATAGATAGAATGGGGTCCATCTACAACAACAAACTACGTTTTGATATGGACGATGGACGACATCTACAGAATTGATGGAGTGCACTTCACAGATCAAGAGAACAGGCTCTCCCTCATCAACCTAAAGCTGTGCATTAGCACTTACTTGTAGCTTCAACAAAGTCAGAATGAAAACACCCTATAACCCAACATATAATCTTACAATCTTACTTTTTATTAAACATACAAACTCTTTTTTTAAACCTATCGCGGTTACACAGGGGGGTGCTTAGAGCTGCGATGGAGTCACAACTCCATGCACCTGAGAAAGTAAAAAAGGTTCCCCATTCTTAATACTCAACTCTGCCTTCGGAACCCCATAACCCGAGCCCTGCCCATTTTATATTTTTTAAATTCCCTCTTAAAGGCTTTTTTTGCCATGGGGACCCCATTCCCCGGGAATGCCCTCACATTGACATCCACGGGGAGCCCCTATGCCCCCGTGGTCCCAGCCGGCTCCCCGCCTCCTGCGGGAGCCAGCATTGCTTTTAGACAAGGGGAGCTACTAACCTGCAGCTCTCCTTGTCCAAAAGCATTTTGCTTCGCTTCATGGAACCGAGATCAGGTTGTCTGCTCTTGCTTCCATGAAGCAAAGCATAGTTTGCAATGACAGGGCGGAAGCAGTGTTCCCGCCCTGACATTGCAAACTGCAATGCCCAGGGGGGGCACCCAGTACATTACTGGAACCAGCCCTGGGGGGTGGCGGTCCCCAGGGTCATAAAGCACTCCTGGAGGGGGGCCACTCAGTTCTCCTCTCAATGTGAACATTGCCACAAGGAGGTTGTGCTCCCCGGGGTCAGGAGTCCGCAACAGACCCTATATTTAAATAACTAGTGCCCCAGGGAGGTGGTGGTCCATGGAGCAGTGTGGGGGGCTGAGCGCACCCACACTATAATTTTAAAACAAGCCCCAGGAATGTGGCTGTCACCGGGCTGCAGGGGAGCCGCTTGCCCCCTGCATTTTATAATTATCGCCGTGAGGAGGTGGTGGTCCCCAGGGCTGCTTGGAGGGGGCGGGAGTCTTGGCCCTCCAATTTGTAATAAAACAATTAACCCAGGGGGAGGTGGCAGTCCCCAAGGCGGCAGCAATGGCCCCATGTCTCCCCGCAAATTATTATTAAAGCCCCGGGGAGGTGGCAGTCCCTGGGGCTGCAGGGCCCGCATATATTATGGCATTGGCCCTAGTGCCTGGCCCAACTGGGGTGCTTATTTAAATGAAGAGTGGCAGACAGCGATTCATTAAAAAAAAATTCTTGTGGGATTCGCACACCCAGCACAAATCCTGCCATTATTGTTTAAACTGTTATTTTTGGCCATGGGAGTCGTGTGGGACCCTCTGAGCAAGGCTAGGGGATCAGGGTGTTTCTAACCTGCACCCTATTCCTGTTTTTTATCTTTTTTTCACCTTTCTTCTTGTCACTCGGTTGTACCGAGTCACAAGATGGCTGCCAACACTTCCTGGTTTGGAGTATTGTCAGCTAATCAGATTGAAATTGTGATTGGGAGGGTTCGTGAATCCACCATGGTCAACAGATATCAATAATTTTG
The DNA here is from genome assembly GCF_964263255.1 of Lissotriton vulgaris. Classification (NCBI taxonomy): domain Eukaryota; kingdom Metazoa; phylum Chordata; class Amphibia; order Caudata; family Salamandridae; genus Lissotriton; species Lissotriton vulgaris. The sequence goes on from NC_141691.1 coordinate 455,097,920, forward strand.
ATTTTTAAATTTCTCAAGAACTACTTAACGGATTTACACCATTTAAAACAAAGAGTGCACTCTGGAATAAGAGCTACCACTCTGCCAAATTAGGTGTAATTCCATTCTGCAGTTCGGGCTGTAGCCGCGACAAAAGCTCCTATGGAAATTAACATGGAAACCAAAGGGACTACCAATCGCATAATGCCTTATGATGATCAAAATGTTATGTGGAAGTTCACCAGCGAGTATTCCGCAGCAAAAAGTCAGTGCCATGAATGAATTAAACCAGTACCAGAGATTGAAGGTCCATTTTCAGAATTAACCAGCAGCATGAAAATTCAGTGGAAAACAGGTACAAACTCTGGGTTGAAGGTGACTGATGCATAACAAATGTATATATATATACAGACACTGACGAAGCCTGTGAGCGAAACGCGTCTGTCGGGGGTGAAGGGGGTTTGGAAATAAATCTATTTTTGTGATCACTACATCGGAGTGCTTGCCGTTTTTCTGAACGCAATTGTTTGGAAGTGTGTTGCGATATATATATATATATATTACCTACTGGCGATAGCCAGTAGGTATATATAGTTAGAATTTTTTCTCTATGGGACTTCTGAAAATTCTATGTCTAATAACTTTGGCGTTTGTGGACGGAATCGGCTGAAATTTTCAGGAAAATGGCACATTTTGATTCTGAGCAGCCCTTGAAAATTTGGTGGAGTTTCGTCAAGGGGGGGCTGAGAAAAAAGGGGGGTCCCAAAACGCGTTTTTTCCATTCATTTTTCCATAGGGCGGTTGGACTCACTTTTAGCTCGAACGGCTGAATGGATTTGCACGAAACTTGGCAAAATTGTAGGGACTGTTAGCCCGATGTGCCTTTGCTAGGTCTCAATATATGTGCTCCAGTAGTTTTTGAGAAATTAACGTTCAAACCAAGATATATATCTGTAACAGCGCTCTGGGCAGCGATCCGGTCCGCTTACTTTTCGCTTATCGGAACTTTGCGCGCAGAAAGCTGATTGGCTCTCCGGTGTCTGTCAACATTCTAAACAGTCCGGAGCGGACGCCATCTTGTCTCTCGGTAGGATCGAGAGAGAAGAAGAGGTGGAAAACGAAAGGGGAATTTAATGAAAGGGGGCAAGGTATCCCCCTCTTGACCCCCTAGGAATGTTGTTGGGGTTATTAAAGGGTCCCGTGGGGAAAATAAAAAAAAAATGATTTTTCACGGTAGAAGCGCGGCCGCGAACTGGTAGCGAAACGGGAATTCACCATTTTGTGCTTCGTTAATTAAATTACTAGTTATAAGTGGGTGCGGGAGACATATCCTAATCCCCTATGTTTCCTGAGGGTGGCTGAGGAGGCTGATATATGTTGATACATCTCTTCCAGCGGCTGTGCGTGAGCTTTTTTTTTTTTTTGCTGCGTGACAGTCCGGAGCGGCCGCCATCTTGTCTCTCGGTAGGATCGAGAGAGAAGAAAAGGTGAAAAACTAAGGGGGAATTTAATGAAAGGGGGCAAGGTATCCCCCTCTTGACCCCCTAGGAATGTTGTTGGGGTTATTAAAGGGTCCCGTGGGGAAAATAAAAAAAAAATGATTTTTCACGGTAGAAGCGCTTCACGGGCCGCGAACTGGGCCGCAAACTGGTAGCGAAACGGGAATTCGCCATTTTGTGCTTCGTTAATTAAAGTACTAGGTATAAGGGGGTGCGGGAGACATATCCTAATCCCCTATGTTTCCTGAGGGTGGCTGAGGAGGCTGATATATGTTGATACATCTCTTCCAGCGGCTGCGCCATCTTGCCTTTTTTCGAATGCCACAATTTTGTCGTGCACGGCAGCCATTTTAGATGCCAGGCTGGTCCCAGGCTATCACCTAACCCTGCGGATGTAGTTTATGGCCCCAGCTGTAGAGAATTCAGACATGCCAATCCTCCTGATTCAGGCGTGTGACTACTGATTTCAGTGCTAGTCTCCCGCCTCCCGATTTCTGCAAGCAAAAACCCGGGGGCATATTACGAACAACTAGCGATAATTTTTGTCTCTAACTTGTTTAGAGACAAAAATTATCGCCGCACATCGGCGATTTTTATCGCAGATAAACCTTGCTATTATCGCAGAAAAGTCAGCGATATTCATGTATTATCGACCTAATGCTCTTAGCCATGTTATCCACCTCCCATTGGATAACATGGCTAAGAACTGCTCAGGGCAGGTGTTAGATTTTGGAGATATTCGCGCTTAGCGCGAATATCTCCAAAAGTTGGTAATAGAAGGTAGCGATGTTAGGGACTGTTTCCAGTCGCTAACATCTTGGCACGCCACTTTGCATGTCATTAGTGATAAGTATCACTGACATGCAAAGCGGGGCCCAAGATGGTCGCTATCTCCTTTTAGCTGTCACTAACTGGTGTTAGCGACAGCTTGGTAATAGGGAAATAATTTTATCTCCGCTTTCATGGCTTTTAAAGCAAAAAAAGCGGAGATAAACCCCCTTGATAATATGCCCCACGATTCCTTGGGGGTTTCAGCTGACAGGGCTTGGTATTGTGTTACATGGTAATTTTTCCATGAAACGTCAGAGGGTCGATGCAGGGGTTCTAGAAGAGGTGATAAACCATTTAAGCCTCATGAACAAGCGCATGGTCATTTAAAGATTTGTGAAGTACTCGGGGCGGCGGTGTGTGTGTGCCCTCTTTCAGGAGCGGGCGGGGGGGCACTGCCAGCAACTTGCCAGGTCAGGTAGTGTTCAACACGTGCATCACCCTTTCTCTGCCTGCTATTGCGCTCCATGCTTCGGAAAGGTAAGAAAAAGAACGTGCATTTGAGTTTGAAATGTCCGATCCTGCAGCAGCACACTTCCAAAGCCCACACATGACAATAACCCGATTCAAGGCCCCATTCACCCGTTTTTAAAAAAATAGATAACACTCCAACAAAGTAAGGTTATAAAACTTTATTAACTACTAACTTTAACGAACGGAACAAAAACTAAAAACATTTAAACATTTCTCAACACAAAAAGCAACAATGGTTAAAAGCTGTCTTTTGTGCGAATAGTCCCAAGGCAGCACAACGTGCAGATTTCTGGACGGCACCCAGGTGATGTCGCCTGGGTGCCGCACTGGTTTAGGGATCCTACAATGCTGCTCCGAAAATTGGCGTGGGGCGTCCCGGGTGGGGCGGGGGGAGGCCTCGTCAGTAGCGGTCTGTTGTGCGAATAGTCCCAAGGCAGCACAACGTGCAGAGTTCTGGACGGCACCCAGGTGATGTCGCCTGGGTGCCGCACTGGTTTAGGGATCCTACAATGCAGCACAGAAAAACAGCGTGGGACGTCCCGGGTGGTGCGGGGGGAGGCCTCGTCAGTAGCGGTCTGTGTCCAGTGTCACATGGCTGACACAACATGTACGACAGGCACCCAGGTGATGTCCAGTAAACTGCCGCACTGGTTTTGGTATCCTACAATGCTGCTCCGAAAATTGGCGTGCGGCGGCCCGGGGGGGGGGCGTGGGGGAGCCGGCGTGAACGGGCCTCCCCAGGTGGTGGCCATCTAGCTGAGTTGCGCTCGCTCTTGCGGCCACAGCGTCTCGCTCACCATGTTGTTGAGTTGCTCCCACTCTTGCAGTGCAGCGATAGGCGGCTGCCACATGGCTCTTAAAATGGCGGACAGCTTCTCGGTTTTAGGCCTGGTCCACTGAAATGGCCCTGGGACACTTTGGAACTCGGACGCTTGCCTGCTAGGGCTTGGGCTCCATTCTCGAAAAGCGTCCCCTCAGCCGTGAAGATTGTATAAAAGTCTTGGGGGCCCCCGACTCCCGCAGGCTTCCGGTGGGGAGCGGCTGCCATGATTGCTCGCGGAATGACCACGACGGAGCCACGAGATGGTGGTGCTCTCATGCTGACGCCAGCTTCAGTCTGAATGATCCAGAAACAAGGTGGGGCTTTCATCGTTTGGGAAAAAAAAATGTTCTAAACCAATGAAAAGTGTTATTTTTAGGTCATATGACCAAGCCTTCCATCTTTAGGAAACCAAAAGTAAAATGAACCAATGAAAAGTTTTATAAACAAGTCACATGACCTGTTATGCGGCATAGGGCTACAAAAAGCGTAGAAAATCCGTTGGCACGTGAGGCGGCGTCAGTAGCGGACCGATGTGCGAATAGGCCGAAGGCAGCACAACGGGCCGAGATCCGGATGGTACCGAGGTGGTGTCCAGCAAATTGCCGCACTGGTGTGGCCATCCTACAATGCTGCGCCGAAAGACGGCGTGTCCAGCTGAGTTGCGGTCACTGTTGCGGTACAGTGACTCGAACGCGCCGAGATCCGGATGGCACCGAGGTGGTGTCCAGCAAATTGCCGCACTGGTGTGGCCATCCTACAATGCTGCGCCGAAAGACGGCGTGTCCAGCTGAATTGCGGTCACTGTTGCGGTACAGTGACTCGAACGCGCCGAGATCCGGATGGCACCGAGGTGGTGTCCAGCAAATTGCCGCACTGGTGTGGCCATCCTACAATGCTGCGCCGAAAGACGGCGTGTCCAGCTGAATTGCGGTCACTGTTGCGGTACAGTGACTCGAACGCGCCGAGATCCGGATGGCACCGAGGTGGTGTCCAGCAAATTGCCGCACTGGTGTGGCCATCCTACAATGCTGCGCCGAAAGACGGCGTGTCCAGCTGAGTTGCGGTCACTGTTGCGGTACAGTGAGTCGAACGCGCCGAGATCTGGATGGCCCCGATGTTGTGTCCAGCAAGTTGCCGCACTGGTGTGGCCATCCTACAATGCTGCGCCGAAAGTCGGCGTGGGGTGCCCCGTTGGCTTATGAGGTGATGTCAGTAGTGGACCGATGTGTGAATAGGTCGGAACCAGCACAAGGCACCAAGATCCGAATGGCAAGTCCTGGATGTTGAGTGCCTCAGTTGAGAGTTCTGAGCAGTGCTTGTAAGACTGTCTGAAGCTTATTTGCACCTGCTGCAGCTTCACTAGGTCCAGCGGAACTTTTTTCCTTTTCCTTTCTGCTTCTTTTCCTACAATGCGTTTCATCTGAAGACACGACCAGGTCCCTGAATGTGTGCAGGGGGACGCTATTGATTGAATGAAAATGGCGGCTTGACACAAAGCTGACTCAAGCGTTACTGTTGGTGCTATACAGACAAAAATTGGTTTTCAGTTTGTACATTCTTCAGGTTTATTTTTTCCATCCAAGTCTGATTGAGAGTTTGTAGAAAAATGGCTTCAGATTTTCCACATACTACTCTTCAACATTCTTCCTAAATGTAACAATGTGAAACTCACTAGGAGAACGGCTGTTTCTGTTTCCTTTCAAAATGCTGCCACCAATATTTTCTGAATGGAAGACACCATCTTGTAGCATAAAGGGCCGAAAGGGGTTCTGGTCTGGCCGATGGTTGGTGGAGACATTTTGACTATATCTTGGACCTGCCCGGCCTCGCCCAAAATGGCGCCGGTATAAATGGGACTCGTAACTCCTTGCCCGCAAATGTATATCTAGAAAATGTTATTGTAAGTGGCCCTGTCGTATTTTAATTACAAAATGTACGTCCACCGATTCCGCAACTGTTAGACACCTTTGTTCTTGTCACCTAATGGCCCGCTCGTTACGTTCTTCTACAGTGTAAATGTCTCCTCATCATATACGATTTCAGTTTGCTCCGTGGCCGGCCCACGTGGTTATAGGCCCGTATTTGTATACTGACATTTTCACAATAAAGGTTTTTAAAACAAAACACGGTAGTAGTATTTACATTGGTAAAGTTTTTACTTTTAGTGACTGTTTTCGAATCAGTAAAAGGCAAGTGAAATAAAGCAGTCCAATTACATGACGGATAAAAGGTATAATATGTAGGAACGCAGTAAAGATAAATGGTCAAGGGCAGTTGTGTTTTTCATGTCTGCAACATAAAGTGATCGATAAGAATCTGATAATCAGGCGTATCGGCGACTAAGACAGCAGGCCGAATCTCTTTTACTCAACGGCTCCGTCATGGAAGGAAGAAACGCCCTTTTTCTCGAAAAAGGAATATATTTTACTTGCAAGACAGTTGTAAATTTTCCGGGAAAGTACATTAGCCTGGAATATTATAACATATGTTTGAAAAAAAAATATTGTTCGAAAATAATAAAAAGCGTAATTTTTAGGTCATATGACCAAGCTTTTCATCATTAAATTAACAAAAGTAAAATGAACCAATGAAAAGTTTTATTAACAAGTCACATGACCTGTTATGCTTACGTTACGCGCTGCGCGCCGCGCCTCGGATCACTTCCGGGTGCGCTAACGCGGCGTGTCATAAAACGCATTACGCGACAACGTAGGTCAAGAATATAGTCTAAATGTCTCCACCAACCAGCGTTCAGAACACAACCCCTTTCAGCAGTCCAAAAAGTTCTGTTAAATGACAACAGAGGGGACAGGCAACAAGAACCATCAGTCAAAGAGGGGAGGGCAAGTTCTTCTCTTCCGGGTCATGTTGGGGCGCTACCGGAACTGATCGAATTGGTAGTCTATAGTGTTTCTGGATGTTTCAGACTAAAGCTGGCGTCAGCATGAGACCACTACCATCTCGTAGCTCCGTCGTGGCCATTCCACGAGCAATCATGGCAGCCGCTCCCCACCAGAAGTCTGCGGGAGTCGGAGGCCCCCAAGACTTTTGTAGAATCTTCACGGCTGAGGGGACGCTTTTCGAGAATGGGACCCAAGCCCTAGCAGACAAGCGTCCGAGTTCCAAGGTGTCCCAGGGCCATTTTAGTGGACCAGGCCCAAAACCGAAGAGCCGGCCGCCATTTTGAGAGTCCTGTGGCAGCCGCCTATCGCTGCACCGCAAGAGCGGGCGCATCTCAACTACATGGTGAGCGAGACGCTGTAGTCGCAAGAGCGGGCGGTAAACAGCTGAATGGCGGAAGAGGCACAGTGTAGCTAAAGCGGGCGGAATGGCAACTGAAACGGTAAAGGGGCGCCCCACTACAGCGTGTCTTCAGGTCAAACGGATTGTGGGACAAGGTCCAGAATTGAAGAGTCATCAAAAGGCAAAAAGTTCCGCCGGACCCCGGGAGCCGGCCGCCTATGTCGGGGGCGATCTCAGGCTACACCAGTGCTATAAGACTTGGGGAGGGTGTCGGAGCCAAGCGTCTTCTCCGAGTCCATGGCCATCACACCGCCCCTCAGGGGCCTCCGTCAAGCTGTTTAGGAAGGTAACATATCACATTGTTTTCTAATGCAGTCAGGTCCACAAACGACACTCACTTACTTTGAGAATAGTGAAGCTGCAGTAGGTGGAAATAAGCTTCAGACAGTGTTACAAGCACTGCTCAGAACTCTTAACTATGGCACCCAACATCCAGAACTTATGCCATTTGAGAATGGCAGTGACATCGAAGCAACTCAGGGACCAAAACCATTAACGTAGTTTCACGTATGAAAATCTTACTTGGGGAGGGGGCAGGAGCGAAGCGCCCCCTCCCAGTCAGCGCCACCACACCGTATGTTGAAAATCTGAAGCCATCGTTCTACAAAGTCAACCAAACTTGGATTGAAAAATCTAGAAAAATGTACAAACTGAAAACCAGTTTTGGTCTGCATAGCATCAGTAGCAACGCTTGAGTCAGCTTTGTGTCAAGCCGCCATTTTGATTCAACAAAGCACAGGCATTGAAAAAGGCTCAAACTCAGAACTCTAAACTATGGCACCCAACATCCAGGAGCTTGCCATCCGGATCTTGGAGCCTTGTGCTGTTTTCGATCTATTCACACATCGGTCCACTACTGACATCATCTTATAAACCAACGTTATGTAAATAGTTTTTTAATAAAATGTTTTACCCTGTTTCTTTGCTGGTGTGTTGTCTATATTTTTAATATTTGCATAGGGTTTGTCGTTATTTTGTGCGGGATGGGTGATGGAGCCGAGCTGTCTTGCAGCCCTCATGGTGTGGAGCTCAGTTCATCTCACTATTTTCGTATTTCTCATGAAGGGTTGTTCCTAATATTTCTATTTTAGCGAGGTCAAAAAGAGATCCAATTAGTGGCCTACTGATTTTGCTCGATTACTTTTATTTTTTTACACGATTTTTCACTATCTGCAAAGACTAAACAGAGTATTGCGACTTTGTGCTTGTTTGTAAATAGAGAATGATCCAAAGAGAACCAATTCTAAAACAGTAAATGCTTGGACAACAATCAATCAAATGGAGAGACAAGGAGGCACGACGGATTACAACGGGGGTAAAGGCCTGCGTTAACTACCCTTCAGTATCTGCAAAGAGAGAGTACTACTAAGACAAAAGAGGGGAGGGGGGGGTGCAGCGTTCAAAGCACATCAGCGTGCATAAATACGAAAATGTTTTTATCTATCACGTACTTGACATTTTAAAGCTTTTCATATTTGCTATTAAAAAACCAATGAAATTCACAGAAAAAACCATAGGTTATAGTGGATATATAGTTAGGAATTTGCATTTACAAAACCTTGAAAATTCAATGAAAAAACCATTGGTTTTAGGCCATATATAGTTAGGGATTTGCATTTACAAAACCTTATTTTACTCGCATAAAACCATTGAAATTCCATATATAGTTATAAGCGCTAACTATATATCGCGCACCCGCAATCCACTGCTGATGATGTCACATATTACATCATTCATGACATGGTTAGTGACATCACTGATGACATCACTGATGACATCTCAAATGACATCACTGATGACATCACTGAAAACATCTCATTTGACATGACTGATAACATCACTGATGATATCATTCATGTGATAATACGATGAACCTCTTCAGACTCTAATATAACCTTAGATACAATCAGTGTAAACAGACACTCACAGACTGTCACTCATCCATGGAGTTACTCACACACCTAGTCAGTCATGCAAAGAATCAATCACACCTCCATTTCCTCAACTATACAGTTATACAAACTTTACTTATTCAAACATATACTAACACATATTTACTCTATTATACAATCCCTGATACAAGTTCACAATGATCCATACAGCCACTCACACATTCACTGGCTCTTATGCACAGTTATTTATATATGTCAACTCTCACATGTACTGTGTTTTACATATGTACTTACTTTGACATGTAGCACTGAGATATCCATTCACTCACCAATACACTCATGCACACAGTCAACCGCCCATACAGCTGTTTCCACATGCACTTTTGAAACCATACATCTAGTGAATCAACTGCTCACACATCTATGCACAGAGTCACACACCTCCCAGCCACCCACACACACACTCAGTATCCCATACAAATACTTGGGCAACCAATCAATAACCCATATAGTTACTCATATAGCTACTTATCAACACATGCAACAGTTTACAGAACAACAGACATAATGATGCACAAATTAAGACAGTTTAGTCACTAACCCATGCACTCAGTGAGACACATTTAATCACTCACTCATACAGTCAGTCATGCACCTACTAAATCCTTCATCCAGACACTTATATATCCACTCATTCTTCAATATGTAAGAGATATTTTAACTTTACAGAAACATACAGTCACTGGATGATGTCATCAGTGATGTCATCAGTGATGTCATTTGAGATGTCATCAGTGATGTCATCAGTGATGTCACTAACCATGTCATGAATGATGTAATATGTGACATCATCAGCAGTGGATTGCGGGTGCGCGATATATAGTTAGCGCTTATAACTATATATGGAATTTCAATGGTTTTATGCGAGTAAAATAAGGTTTTGTAAATGCAAATCCCTAACTATATATGGCCTAAAACCAATGGTTTTTTCATTGAATTTTCAAGGTTTTGTAAATGCAAATTCCTAACTATATATCCACTATAACCTATGGTTTTTTCAGTGAATATATATATATATATATATATATATATATATATATATATATATATATATATATATATATATATATATATTGACAACACACAGTTCCCATCCGTGGAACTGCTACGTAAATGAGGACACTCCAGCCCAATTTCTCGATCTCCGCTTATGTTTATTTTCTGCGCACACACACAACTAACAAGCAAACGCGTTTCGGCGTTGCCGCCTTCGTCAGTGCTCGCCAACGGAGCCATTTTTTTAGAGTTTAAATAAAGTTAACATTCAAAAAAAATCACATGTTAAAATAGTAAACATAAAAGAGGCACACTAAATTCATTTACATTTGGCAGCCATCTTTAAATGGTTAGTTCACCATCCGCAATCTAATATGCTGCTAAGGATATACCCTCATTAACTAGAATTGCATTATTTTATACAGCGCGTTTTCATTAATCGCCATTTTTTTATTTACAGTTTTAGTTTAGGACATTTTGTCCATGTCGCTCTCCATTCATATCCGCTGTATATTGCATTATATTCCCTTGCCTAGTTTGGGATATGGTCTCATTGTTTCAGCCCTGGATGGGCATACTCACGCATTCTTAATGCAGAATGCGTCAGTGAACAATTTAAGGAATGTGCCTCAGGGTATCTGTGTAGTGCCCTGGATGGGCTTCTAATTGCCTCCATATATTTCGGAGTGATACCCTTATATGGGGTGGTGGGGACAGCGTGCAGTGTCATAATTCTTTTAAATTTCTTCGAAGAGTATTCGGGTTGGGGTTTTATTCTATGTATATACAGTTGGTGGCATTGTTGGACCTTTCCTATAAGTGTGCCCACATCTCCTCTTCATTGTTCAGGCCAGGGGGGTACTTGGTCTGCAACATAATAATGTAGCGAGACTCCAACATTCTCAACTTTCTGACCCAGTCTCCTCCTCTTTCAGTTCTCACCAGTTGATCCAATATGAAAAAGGATAGCAAGTTGTTGTTGCTTTGATGTTCTTTTTCATAATGGCGAGCCACTGGGTATGCCTGATCTTTCAGATTGATGGCCCTCATATGCTCGAGGACCCTCAACTTGGTCTGCTTGATGGTACTGCCCACGTATTTCTTTCCACACAGGCATACCAGGCAATAGACCGTAAACTCGGAATTGCAGTTCAACAGTTTCAGGATTTTTTTCTTTTTTTGCCCCCTTCCCGGTACCTCATACTCTTTCACTTTCTGGGAATTTTTGCAGGCCTTGCATTTCATGCACGGGTAAAAACCCAATGCAGGAGTTTTTTTTCTCTTCTTGCTCTCGAAGTGGCTACTCACTAGATGGTCCTTCAGTGAGTGACTCCTGCGATAGGTGACAAGTGGGTAATCAGATAGTGACTTCCCCACTATACTATCTGATTTTAATATATTCCAATTCCTACGTAGGATGTGGAATACCTCCGTTGATTTATCATTGAAGTTGGTTATCAGCCTCAACGAAGCATCTCCTGTTTTGACCTTATCTATCAAGAGTTCCTCCCTTGGACGTGCGTCACTTCTCCTCTCTGCTTCATCTAAGACCCCTCTGAAGTAGCCTCTTCTCTCAAATCTGTCTCTGGACTCTTTTTTGGCCTTTTCATACTCTTGTGCTGTGGAGCAGTTCGGCTTAATGCGTAAGAACTCCCCCAGTGGTATGTTGTTGACTACTGAGCGGGGGTGGCAACTTCCGGCATGCAAAATCGTGTTGCCGGCGGTCGGTTTCCTATACAGGGATGTTTCTATTTTGTTATCCTGTATATAGACCCTTAAATCTAGGTAGAAAACCTCCTCTTTGCTGATGTTGCTCGTAAACCTCAAATTGAGGTTATTCTCATTGAGGCTTCTTATGTATTCCTCAGCCTCCTCCTGCGATCCCCGCCACACGATGAAAAGATCATCAATGTAGCGGGTCCACAGAGAGATTTTTTCCACCCATTTTTCATTGGGCCCCGCCCAGGCCACGTGCTCCTCCCACCAGCCCACAAATAAATTTGCGTAACTGGGGGCGAAGCACGTGCCCATCGCGGTCCCCTGCAATTGTAGGTATAACTGGCCAGAGAACAGAAAAATGTTGTTTTTTAAGCAAAATTCTGTAAATGCAACAATCATATGATTATGTGTCCTGTACTTAAGTTCCCTTCTTTGCAAGAAAAAAGTCAATGCTTCCAGTCCATCATCATGCCTGATTGATGTGTAGAGGCTTGTAATGTCTAGTGTGATCAGTAGTAAGTCCTCTTCCCACATCACACCTTGTATCATTCTCAGAAAATCCTGTGTGTCCCTCAGGTAGGAACTCAGATCCTTTACTAACGGTGCTATAAAGGTATCTATGTATATTGATGTCTGCTCCAGTAGGCTGTCTATTGCTGATACTATTGGTCTTCCGGGTGGCCAAACTTTACTTTTATGCACTTTTGGCAAGTGATAGAAGGTGGCCAGTTGAGGATGTTCGTTCTTCAAATTAGCCCAGTCCTTTGGATCTAAGATACCCTTATCTTTCCAATCTGTAATTAGTGAATGGAATCTTGTTATGCTTTCAACATATTGTTCTCTTTTTATTGGAGCATAATGTTCGGGTTTCTTCAATTGGCTGAAGGCCTCATCCTCATATTGCTGCTTGTTGAGTAGCACAATATTTCCCCCTTTGTCACTGGGTTTAATGACGATCCTCTCGTCATCCCGGAGGTCATTTATCATGTCCCACTCTGATTTGTTAAAATTCCTTTTAGCACTGTTAAATTTCTTTTTCTGTAAGTTCTTTAAGCTCTCAATCACCACTTCCTGGAAGGTGTCTATTGCGTCGTGTGTTCCTTTCGGGTTGATTCTTGACTTGATCTTCATACTGCTCTTGCAGCCTTTCTGTGTGATCCCCCCTTCCTCCAGGAATTGTGTTAGGGCTTCCCTTGGATCATCCTGAGATCCCGTTCCCTCGAGTAGTCCTTGTACTGTGATCAATGTTTCAATGTCTGTTCCTACCAACGGATCCATATTCTCTTCTCCAGTGGTGGAAGACAATGTTGGCGCTTTAGGATGTAATTTGAATATCTTCATTAACTTCACTTTTCGTACAAACTTGAAAAGGTCAATACGTATTTGCGTATAATCAAATGCTGGCGTAGGACAGAAGGTTAGTCCCAGTCGAAGTATACTACTTTCCTTTTCTGTCAGCACTCTATCCGAAAGATTAACAATTGTTTGTTCGGTTTCTTCCCTTACGTCTCCGCTCGTTATTGCCATCTGCCCCCTCGTCTGCTGCGAGTCATTATCGGGGTGGAACGGCCCACTTCTGCCTTTTTTGCCCCTCCTTGTCTTCCTCTTGCGGCTGCAGGTGGGTGGGTTCGTGGTGTGGGTCTCTGTCTTAGACCTCGCATCACCTCGTATTCGTAAAAAAACGAATCTTCTGAGGTTGATGGAACCTCTTCTGTCAAGGCGCTGTTTCTTTCTGTAGTTCTAGTATCCTGCTGTTTTCGTTGTTGCGCAGAATCGTCCTCGGATATTTCCGATTCTTCAGTGCTCAATTCGGTAGGAGTTTGTGATTGTCTCTTGGCCTGTTGTAAATTCAGCCGTGCTGCGTCATATTTTTTCGCGAATGTTAAAATGCGACCATTCGCGTAATCTTTTTCATCACGTATAAACTTCTCCTGTTTCCTTCTCTTTATGGTATTCTCATAGTCTATTAATCGTTGTTTCATTTGTTTCCGCAATTCCTCGCTTTTCTTTACATCCTTATCCTCGCTTATTTTATTTTATTTTATTTTTTTTTTTTTTCTCAATCTCCTTAATTTCTTCCTGGAGTTTGGTTCTATCAGCCCATGCGTGTTTAACGAGGATTTTTAGCATTTGATGAGTTGTTCCTTTCATAAACTCTGACCATTCCTCAAGTAGTTCTCTATTGGGGCTCTCGTAGGAGGGGACTATGAAAATTCTCAGCCCTCTCGGGACTCTCCCAACTTCCAGGTACTTCTGGAGACTCGTGGCCTCCCTCCACTTCCGAACCTCCTTCTCATATGTCTTCTCTAATGTTTGGAATAGGTTTTTCAAAGTACCTGGTACAGTCTTTTCCTTTAGTTTTTCCTTGCTTTTAACAACTGTCTTTAAATCAAACAGACTGCCTGCTGCTTCCTCCCTCTCACCATCCGTGAACATCTCTCAGGTGAGTGCGCTATGTTTTGGAAAGCACCGCAGAGAATTCGATTGCTAGGGCTAAACGGAGTTTACCAGGGTCAAAATAATGGAGTTTGCAGTCACTCACCAACTCCGCGTTCCCTCTACCCTCGGAAGCCTCCTCGGGTTTGGTACAGGCGTTGCTGCCGATTCCTCCGTTTTCTCCTTTCCTTTTCTCCACAAATGCGAGCGGCGTTTCTCTGACACGTCGCTTCGTTCTGGTGGGGCCGGCGGTATTAACAATCCATAACTCCAAACCACCTCCTGCCGCGCCACTTTACTCCGGGTGCCTCCTCAACGCGCGGTGGAGCACGTAATATATTGACAACACACAGTTCCCATCCGTGGAACTGCTACGTAAATGAGGACACTCCAGCCCAATTTCTCGATCTCCGCTTATGTTTATTTTCTGCGCACACACACAGCTAACAAGCAAACGCGTTTCGGCGTTGCCGCCTTCGTCAGTGCTCGCCAACGGAGCCATTTTTTTAGAGTTTAAATAAAGTTAACATTCAAAAAAACATCACATGTTAAAATAGTAAACATAAAAGAGGCACACTAAATTCATTTACATTTGGCAGCCATCTTTAAATGGTTAGTTCACCATCCGCAATCTAATATGCTGCTAAGGATATACCCTCATTAACTAGAATTGCATTATTTTATACAGCGCGCTTTCATTAATCGCCATTTTTTTATTTACAGTTTTAGTTTAGGACATTTTGTCCATGTCGCTCTCCATTCATATCCGCTGTATATTGCATTATATTCCCTTGCCTAGTTTGGGATATGGTCTCATTGTTTCAGCCCTGGATGGGCATACTCACGCATTCTTAATGCAGAATGCGTCAGTGAACAATTTAAGGAATGTGCCTCAGGGTATCTGTGTAGTATATTAGATTGCGGATGGTGAACTAACCATTTAAAGATGGCTGCCAAATGTAAATGAATTTAGTGTGCCTCTTTTATGTTTACTATTTTAGCATGTGATGTTTTTTTGAATGTTAACTTTATTTAAACTCTAAAAAAATGGCTCCGTTGGCGAGCACTGACGAAGGCGGCAACGCCGAAACGCGTTTGCTTGTTAGCTGTGTGTGTGCGCAGAAAATAAACATAAGCGGAGATCGAGAAATTGGGCTGGAGTGTCCTCATTTACGTAGCAGTTCCACGGATGGGAACTGTGTGTTGTCAATATATTACGCGCTCCACCGCGTGTTGAGGAGGCACCCGGAGTAAAGTGGAGCGGCAGGAGGTGGTTTGGAGTTATGGATATATATATATATTCAATGAAAAAACCATAGGTTATAGTCCATATATAGTTAGGAATTAGCATTTACAAAACCTTATTTTACTCGCATAAAACCATTGAAATTCCATATATAGTTAGATGCGCTAACTATATATCGCGCACCCGCAATCCACTGCTGATGATGTCACATATTACATCATTCATGACATGGTCAGTGACATCACTGATGACATCACTGATGACATCTCAAATGACATCACTGATGACATCACTGATGACATCTCAAATGACATCACTGATGACGTCTCAAATGACATCACGGATGACATCTCAAATGGGATCACTGATGACATCTCATTTGACATTACTGATCACATCACTGATAATATTATTCATGTGATAATACGATGAACCTCTTCAGACTCTAATATAACCTTAGATACAATCAGTGTAAACAGACACTCACAGACTGTCACTCGTCCATGGAGTTACTCACATACCTAGTCAGTCATGCAAAGAATCAATCACACCTCCATTTCCTCAACTATACAGTTATACACACCTTACTTATTCAAACATATACTAACACATATTTACTCTCTTATACAATCCCTGATACAAGTTCACAATGATCCATACAGCCACTCACACATTCACTGGCTCTTATGCACAGTTATTTATATATGTCAACTCTCACATGCACTGTGTTTTACATATGTACTTACTTTGACATGTAGCACTGAGATATCCATTCACTCACCAATACACTCATGCACACAGTCAACCGCCCATACAGCTGTTTCCACATGCACTTTTGAAATCATACATCTAGTGAATCAACTGCTCACACATCTATGCACAGAGTCATACACCTCCCAGCCACCCACACACACACTCAGTCTCCCATACAAATACTTGGGCAACCAATCAATAACCCATATAGTTACTCATATAGCTACTTATCAACACATGCAACAGTTTACAGAACAACAGACATAATGATGCACAAATTAAGACAGTTTAGTCACTAACCCATGCACTCAGTGAGACACATTTAATCACTCACTCATACAGTCAATCATGCACCTACTAAATCCTTCATCCAGACACTTATACATCCACTCATTCTTCACTATGTAAGACATATTTTAACTTCACAGAAACATACAGTCACTGGATGTTGTCATCAGTGATGTCATCAGTGATGTCACTGACCATGTCATGAATGATGTAATATGTGACATCATCAGCAGTGGATTGCGGGTGCGCGATATATAGTTAGCGCATCTAACTATATATGGAATTTCAATGGTTTTATGCGAGTAAAATAAGGTTTTGTAAATGCTAATTCCTAACTATATATGGACTATAACCTATGGTTTTTTCATTGAATTTCAATGGTTTTTTGAAAGCTAATATTTCTATCTGTAAAATGTATTCTTCTTTAAATCATAAAATATATTGTACATGTTTTTTATACATTTAAAAAAAAAAAAAAATTTGTTCCGCTCCTAGTCCGCGAACTGGTCAGCTTCCCGTTAGCTGAATTCAAAGCCGCGACTTGGTGCGCGAGCCGGTAATCGTCCCTTAAGCGTAACTGTTACGTTATCATGACGTTTTGCGTTGTCGCGTAATACGTTATCCGACGCGCCAAGTTAGCGGACTCGGAAGCAGATTGGATAGCGGCGCAAAGCGCGAAACGTAAAGACAGCAGGTCATGTGACTCGATAATAACACTTTTCATTAGTTAATTTCACTTTTGGTTTCCTAATGATGTAATACTAGGTCATGTGATCTAAAATTACCACTTTTCATTGGTTTAGAACTTTGGCTTTTCCCAAATGATGAAAACCCCTCCTTCTTTCCTCACTCTGACTTTCATCTTGGTGAGAGAAAGACCTTTGTACAATCCAGAGAAATGGCTTCTGTTGTTGCTTCTGGTAGTGTTCCCCCACCACCACCTCCACCTCCTCATGGAAAGAAAGGACCACCAACTCAACCAATCTTTCAAGTAGAGGAAGAGCAGGAAGAGGAGGAAGAGCCTGAATATTTGCCTGAGGAGCCCAGGAGGTACAACAGGAAGGAAAATTTCATTTGGCAATTTTTAAAATTTCCACCAGGGCAAAAGAAAGTGAACGCCAGGTATGTCTTTTGCCGAATCTGTGATGATCGTCTTTCTAGAGGCACGGACAAAAAATATAGTTATGGGAATTTCACTATGCACAGACACATGAGCAGGTGGCACCCAAATAACTATAGTGCAGCTCAGCTTCGAGACGAACAACAGAATTCACCAGCAATAGCCAGAAGATCGATTGTGCCAGAAGTTACGGGACCTGAAGCAAGGGAGCTGATCCCAAATATTCAAATGGACATGGGGGAAGTGAAACAAGTTTGTGTGAGGTGCAATCAAATATTATGCTACCGCGAAAGTAGCATAACTCTTATAATTAGAGCCATCCAAAATCATGTATGTCCAAAACGCCCCCAAAAATAAATTCTTCTTTTTTTTGTTGCTCCTGTTGAGCCCTCTTCGATGAATCATTTTTGTTTCCCCCCTCCCCCCCCAAAAATAAAAAAAAATACAAAATGTTCAGAAAAAAACAAAAATATATAAAAAATGTTCAGAAAACTAATAAAAAAAATTTAAAACAACAAAAAGAAAAAAAAAGTTCTATTCAGAACTACCTCCCCATTATTAAAAAAAATTGGTAGAATTCTTTGAACTCTGCCAAGCTCTATTTCTATTAGTTCGCTCCCAGTTCGCACTCTGGTACGCGAACTTTGAGCGCACCAAACATTTTTTTTAAAAAAAAGCAACAGTAAGTATAAGGAAAGAAAACAGACAGTTATGTTACAAAAAAGACAGCTATTGGGAGTAAAGAAAAGATACTGTGACCCGCAATTCACTTCTGATCATGTCATATATTACATTATTTTTGACATGGTCAGTGACATCATCAGCAGTGGATTGCGAGTAACAGTTTTTTTTGTTTACGTCCTATAGTTGTCTTTTTTGTAACATAACTGTCTGTTTCCTATCCTTAAACTTACTGTTCCTTTTTTTAACGAGATAACAGATATGCCCACTTATTACATCATTCATAACATAGTCAGTGACATCATCAGCAGTGGAATGCAGGTTAAAAAAGTAGAAAACATTTACCTTATAATTCTTGTTAATTTTTAAAGAAAATTTTTCATACATTCAATCTGTAAAAGAGAGAACAAACATTTCCAAAAATATTAAAACATGTATTTAAAAATTAGAAAAAAGAAGGGAAAAGGTTCAAGAAGAAACACTTTTTAAACAACTTTGACACTTATAGAAACCTCTACTTCTCTACGACCCCTACACAATCCTAAATATATTTATTTTCAACAAACAGTATCTTCATGCTGATGAAATGAGGCCTATTTTGAAATATGATGCTTCTTTTGCATTGCTTATGTCTCACAATAGTGATGCCATAACAGCGCAAAAGAGATGTAAAACCATCATAAAATTGTGTCTAAAATTTAAAATGATTGTTTTAGGATGCAAATAAGATGTGTGCTTTCAAGAGCTTTCTTTGAGGTGAGGCCTCTTTTCTTTTTTTTTAAAAAAACAGTACCCAGAAGTACAGCACTGTAAGCATTAAAATTGACACTTACAGAAGACTCAGCTTACCCATATGTACCTCACATTTCTAAATGTATATCATAAGTACAAAAAGCATAACATTAATTATACATGTTAAATGGTTTATTTTTGCTGTTCTCAGAATGTATCAAATTTCACTTAAATCAGTGACTTGAAGGTATTCATCATGTAACAGCGGGGAAAAAAAAACACAATCAAAATGACTGTGTTTGAAAAACCCATACAACCTAAGAAATCTGATTTCAAAACTCCTTAAAATTAACTTACTTTCAATGACGTCGAAGGATCTCCTATAAACAGCATCCACTCTGTTGTGCTATAAATATTTTCAGCCCACCACTTTCTGAAAGAAAACCTCCATCGATACGTAAAATATGTTACATAGAAAAAAAAACTTCTCTCATTCTATCACATGTTTCCACTAGGCCAAATCATGTTGCCGCGATTCGCAAGTCTTGTAATTCTTCCAATCAAATCCCGACATTTTCTATTTTCGCAACTTTCAAAAATAAAATATTTGAGATTATTTTCACAATCCTGGACTACTAATATCTTACTCTTCTTTGTCACTCATGTTCTCCTTTTCCTATGACACTGATACTGCTTACTATGAAGCAGACTTACTTGCATCAGGTTTATATAGTTGGATTTTTAATCTAGACAGCATTGCAGACTTACATTCCCTCTACTTAAAATTTAGGTTTTAAAAACACCAGGTAAGAATTTTTAAGGTCAAACGGCAATTTTTTTTTGAAAGTTACAACGGAATCAATTCAGAATGACCAGCCGTTTCCAGACTTTAAGTAAGCTGTATAATGTCCTGATGTTGTTGATGGACCATCGTGATAGATAATTGCTACAGTTACAAAAGTCCTCCCTGATATTGACAGCTGAGAAGCCACAAAATTTTTTATTAAAGTTGACAATTTTGATCCATCAGGCCTACATCGTTGGATCATTAAAATGACATACTGGCTATATCTACGTATAAATAATGTTGACATCATATCACATTTACATTGGCTACACTCCATGTTGTGATCCGCTGCATTTACTAGCTTATTAAAGGACACTGATTTACTGTCTGGCAAAGTTAAATATATAAATCTTTCCGAGTCTACACTAGTAGTACTTGATACCATACAGTTCTCGCAGTCATGCTGCCAATGATAAGAAAGCACAAACAGGTGATCTACATCTACACCCTCATCTTGCAATACATCAAGCATATACATTAAAAACTCCTGACAATCTTGCTGATTATTTTCAGAGAAGTCTGTTTGACCTGAACATTCATCTAACAGATAACGAACTTCAGACACACTTTCTACTTTTGTTCGATCAGTGCTACATTTCTCTAACACAGAATTCAACAAGCAGCATAAACTTTGTTCCGAATTGAACACAATCTGTTCTTTTAAACTCTCTAGTGAAAAGAGAACATTAACCACTACATTTGCATAGCAGTTGACACCAGAACTGTTTTCAAATTGAAAACCGACAACATCTTCAACAGAATCCACTTTCTTTCTGCTAACAACTTTCGGTTCATTGACTTTTAGTCTTTTTGCAACAACCTCCCTATTATTACTGATATTTCTATGTTTCTGGCCTACCACACGTTTCTCAAACAAAGGATATTGAGGCAAATGTGGCGCATACTCTCTTCTTAACCTATTGTATTCCTTAACACAATCTAGATCCGCACAAATGTTTGTGGCATCACAGTCAATCAAGTACAATCCCGATAAAGTTCTAACTCGTGACAATGCCACATATGCCATACCCTCCTTGAACACCGAACTGCCAATATTCACCAATGCACAGTCTACACTTAAACCTTGCGATTTATGGATTGTCACCGCATATGCCAAGCAAACAGGAAACTGTTTACGGCGAACATATAAGTCTTTAACAAGCAAAAACCTAGCAGAACAACGACCAATTTGCTGTACTTCCTCAATGCCATCAAATTTAATTCTTAAAAATTCTATTCCATCTCTATTTTTGTATTTCTCAAAATCAACAACATTACCCATTGATCCATTTACCAGACCTCTTTCTACATGTAAATTCCTTCTCAAAATGATTCGGCAATTTAAACACACATTCAAAGTCTTTTCAAAACCCGCTGTTTTAGATATAGTCTTCTCTAATGAATCCAATTTTGATTTCAAATTGTCTGACAAAATAATTGTTGATCCCATATGCTCTAATTTGTCGATAGCTTCAAGTTTCACAATCTCTTGCTTTTCTAAATTCAACATTTTGTTGTTGAAGATGGCACATTCTGCAAGAGTTGGCATGAGACATATCCCGGATTTCTTTTCAGTAATTTTCTGAAAAATATTCTCAGGCACAATCTCTTGTTTGGGATATAAATTTGACAGTAATCGTGCATTTAAAGCTTCTCTCCCATGCTCGGTCACTTTTCCAATTCTAATTTCTTGTAGAATATTCTTGTAATCTTCATCCTTTGCCTGACGCATATTTTCATGCAGTTCTGCATAATTGACGTTTAACCATATATTGACGTTGCCAATGCTCCCTAGGCACTTCCTGGTATCTTCATGTGTGAGTATTTTGAACACAGGTTGACCTTTTACTGGTGTCAGCTGCAGAAGATCTCCGAAAACAATGATGTGTTTGCCACCAAATAACACATCATATTCAGTTTTAAGTACTTCTTGCATTCTCAAATGCACAAAGGCAAGCATGACATTGGAAACCATGCTTACTTCGTCAATGATAATTAGTTTCATTTTCCTCAAGACTCTTGAAACTTCACAGCAAGCATCTCCAGATAACTTGTTGTATTGTAATTTGTTGTCATGCTCCACCGGCAGCATCAGTAGACGATGCAAAGTAATACCTTTAATGTTATGTGCTGCCAGTCCAGTAGGAGCGGTGACAACACAAGACAGCGATGACTCAGTCCTTTCCTGCAAATAACAAGAAATTGCTTTAATGAGGAAACTCTTTCCAGTTCCCGCTTCTCCACTCACGTACAGTCGGACAGGCTTCAACGACGTACATGAGCACTCTTTCTTCTCATGACTTAATCCGTGCTCAATTTCCTTGGTAACTTCATCATATATTTTCCTCTGCTCAACGTTGAGTTGTTTTTCCAAGTCTTCTAAGTTAACTGAATCCTCCTGAGCATGTGCCATGGCTCTTTCCACTTCATTCATAGCAGTGGCAGCTTCATTTTCGATAATAGGTCCTCCAAGTGGATCTTGACTCAATGAAACAGAACTCTGACTGTCCTGAGAACTGTCTCTGGCAATCTCGGCTGCAATCGTTGCTTCCTGCTCAATTTCCAAAGTTAGCATTTCTTGATATTTAGGAAAAGCAGGACATTCTATGGACTCCTTGGCTGCATTAAAAGAGTCTTCGTAACAGAGGAAATCTCCAAGCAGTTCCTCTTCTGCACGCCAAGGCTTGAAAAGTTGCAAAAGTGCTAAATAGAAAAACTCCTTTTTTTCTGGAGTTTCACCACTCAATTTTCGATGGTTTACTAATTGGCATTTTCTTTGCTTGACCAGGCATCCCTCACTTCCAATTACAGCATACACTCCTTTCTCAATATCTTCTTTGATGTTCCTCTTGAATATATAATTTTGGAGAACCTCATATAGACAAACATTCTCAAGGTGACTGCTTCGATTTGGATAATATGTATCCAACATGTTGGTCTTCAAAATGTCGGTACTGTTTGGCTCCTTTTCCGCCAAATACTCAATTTCCCAGACAGGTTTTAGAACTCGATTTCGCGTTGCAGCAAGACCAAGACTCGCCCAAACGATACTCCTAGATTTGGCATAGAGACTTGCTGAAGACAATCGATCTGAACATTCGTAAGCTCCGATTTCTCGATGCAACAACATCTTCAGACTGAAACTGTACAACTTCTTGCTGAGGCTCTTTTCATGGGATATGTCCTCCCACATATCCTTCAGTTCTGTCTTTTCTTTTTTGGTGATGTAAGATGTCACATACCGAGCCACAGCCATGCAGTTGTCACCCACAAACTGTATATCCATGTTAGCATTCCACATGGACAAAATCACTGGGTTGTAGTCGTTGATGTACTTGGACTCTTCGTTCCTTTTCAAATTGTATGTATTTTTGGGTGATTTCCTCGTCACATTATGTCGTAGTGAAGACATCAAACTGTTCACTTTTCCTTTAGAAATCACTGGCCGTGGAAAGTTGAAACGACATTTGGTGTAGAACTTGTCCTTGTTTCTGAATTTACGACGACAGTACTTTCCACAACGATGGCTTTGGAAACGTAGAACTTGTTCTCTTAGGCTTTTCTTCTCCGTTGCATTTGGAACAGCACACGTAGAATACTGTTCTATGAAATTCATCACTAAGTGATCGGGATCTGTTCCAAATTTAGGTGCATTCTTGATCCACAACAACATATGTATATGAGGAGCACCTCTTGCTTGGTACTCCTTTCTCCAGAAGAAATCCAACACCTCTCCAAGAGGTGGATTCTTCTTATTTGTGATGAAAGACATCATAGCTTCAAATTTATGATTGAAGTACCTGCATACATTCACAGGATCCAAAGAACACAGTTCTCCAGGTGTCTTGAATTCAATGTTTTCAATATTTCTATTTGCTTCTCGTAGAAATTCAAGTAAGTCTTCCCAGCCATACTCGGCACAGCTCAGAGTGAGGAACAATGTCGGAGTTCCTAAGTTCCTCAGCATACATTTTAAATCACCATGACGACGATACCAGTACTCATTAGTACCACGCTGACACGCCATGAGATTAATTAAGTGAGAATCCAAAATACTATCTTGGACATTAACTTTATGCATAAAGTCTCTTGCCGAGATATTTCGCATCTGTATACCACTTTTTAAAATGTGGTTCACTGCATATGACAGTCCAGACAGATCGCTTTCAAACAGGAGATGAAACAAATAGGGAATGCATTGACGAAACCTAGGATATTCTCCATACAATCGTAAAGTCCGGTATTCAGACGCAGGAATTTGATGAGATCGCTCATCATATCTTCCTCCTCGACCTGTGGGAAATAGCTGTGGGAAACACCGAGCTTCCAAACTTTCCTCCCAAACACTAATGGGACTCCCTTTGGCTTGTTTCATTTGAAACAACTCAATAGCATTCCCCATGACTTCCTTGGAATGCAAAGGATGAACACTATAATGTTCATATATTTCTTCACTTTTAGAGGCCTCTACTTTCTCAATTTGCCCAGCACACAAATCGCTATCCTCTTCATCACTTACTTCCTCTTCTGCAACATACACATTCTTATAATACTTATTATTTTTCTTCAAATACACTATTGCCTTTTTGACTTTCCTAACATCCACTAAATCTTGCCATATTTTCTTATTCTTTGTCGGAACCCCATTAACCAAGATAACCAGAGGTTCCTCTTCCACTTCTTCTACTCCAATTGTGTTAATGTTTTTATTCAAATCTAAAGTCAAATAAACAACTCTTCCCTTTAATCCTCTCTGTAAATCTGCTGGAGGCAACTTCCCTGTCTTTGGCTCCATTCTTACAATAGCCTGAAAGGGATGGATACTTTGAATCAAAATAGATTCATAAGTATTTAAATCCTTCAATTCAGAAGGAATCTCAACCAATTCAAGATTATTATGAACTGCCCTAGCAGGCATCTGGTTTTGGTTTAATTTATTACAACAATAAGTGCACACACGTTGATCCGATCCCAAATCAAAATAATTTTCTACCATCAAGTATGTGGCAAAATCCTTCCATTCACTATTATTTTCCCTTTCACTTTTTGCATATAAATCCACTACCTTAGTCTGATTCTTATAATAAGTGCGTCGACAACAAACACAAGTGAAATTAGGCCTCTCACTTGATTTCATCTGAAACGTGGCAATTTCCTTCTGAAAAATATCTGTACTGTAAACCTGTACATTATCTTCCACATTACTCTCTACTTCAGGGTCAATTTGAACATTCTCATCTTTACTACTAAAGTAACAAAACTCAATTTCTTCACAAATATTCTTCACATCTATTTCAGAACCATGCAAAAGAGCAGCACATAATTGTTTAAGCATAATTGCTGGACTCTTTGCATAATACAACATTCTCACTAATTTTCTCACTTTATTATGATGCACTGCTAGCATCCTGAAATGATGAAAAACACTCTGGCATACTCTCCTGGAAAGACAAGCCAGTGAATGACCACGCAAACCTGTTATTTGTCTCACTCTGCAAGGATCTAAATCTTGCAACAACTTCATTTTCTGCTTCAAACTTTGCTTATTAAATGTCCGTATAAAATCACAAAGCAAATTGATGGAAACCTGTTGCACACTGCAAATAGAACTATACTTCCAAATGTACACAGGAGCCTTAGGACGTCTTCCTAAAACCTCATCACTTAGCGCCTCTTCTGTCTCTGTTGTCACAAGTTTTTCTTTTTCAACTGGACAACCATCCTTCACTTCATAAGCTCGACCACTGATGTCAACTGCATGCACCAAATCATTATCCTGAAAATAACTCTCCTCATTAAAAAATGCCTCAGAACTTGAACTATGCATCCATTCTCCGGAAAAAACTTCACAAAAGTTGCTACGATTTACTACTCTCTTCCATCTACTGTTTGTTTTAAAATCAGAAATTACCTTGCTTAGTTTCCTAATTCTATTGATTACCAAAATAAACAACTTTCGCTAAATTTCAAAAGCATGATCAATAATTTTCTCGACATTTTTCTTCTTCTTATAAAATGCCGCTTTCTGTTTGCATTTCTTAATATTTTTTATTAAATTAACTATTATCCGATTACGGAACATTCGTTGTCGAATGTCCCTAAACTGTTCTTTCCTTCTACTATCATGCACAGAGTTATCTCTTCCTCTACCAGTAACATTTTTCATGGGTCTTTCCTTTCCATTTAAATTACTCTTCTTTTTCTGAACTGAAACATTTTGGCGAGAAATACTTTTTTTACTACAAATATTTTTTAAGAAAGACTTTGTGCTCTTACCCGGAGCTTTCTTGGTGTTTTGATAAGTATTTAGGGAAGAGGACTGCTGCAATAAAACATCACCGTGCTGTCTTTGACGTTTTCGAGCCTTTCTAATTCTATTTTTTGTAGGCATTTTCCAAACTATGAAAGAATCTGCAGTTGAATCTGTTGAAAAATATAATAAAAAATGTTAATAACCACTATTACCAAACAGTAAATGAATAACAGTCATCAAAAACTTAATGCCCTTCTTATTATTTAACATAGCAAATCAAGGCATATGACTGTGTATGATGTTATTTTTCTTTTTTAAATGGAAAGCGTTCTTCATGGTGCAAGTTTCTTGTAAATACGCTCCCACCTGCGAAAAGGAATTTTGCAATGCAAAGCTGCTTGGGTCCCCAGTGTCTGTCAACATTCTAAACAGTCCGGAGCGGCCGCCATCTTATCTCTCGGTAGGATCGAGAGAGAAGAAGAGGTGAAAAACGAAGGGGAAATTTAATGAAATGGGGCAAAGTATACCCCAGTTGACCCCCTAGGAATGTTGTTGGAATTTTTTAAAGGGTCCCCTAGGGAAAATAAAAAAATATATATTTTTCACGATAGAACCGCTTCCCAAACACCGAACTGGGCCGCAAACTGCACGAGAATACGCCATTTTGTGCTTCGTTTTAATTAAATTACTAGGAATAAGGAGGTGCGGAGACGTATCCTAATCCCTTATATTTTCTGAGAGTGGCTGAGGAGTCTCATATATGTTGATACATGTGTTCCAGCGGCTGTGCGTGAGCTTTTTTTAAATTTTTGCTGCGTGACGTCTGTTAACGTTCGATTCGAAGGAAATCGGGAAGTGTTGACCACCAATTTCTCAGTGCGATAAAATATTTTGAGGCATATTATCAAGCCTGTGCGCTAAAATTATCGCCGATAAAGCGGCGACAATGGGCTTGATAATATGCTCTGTGGAATTCCAATCGAAGCCCATTTTAGATGTCTTCACATCTAGCATGTGCTTCGATTGGAAATCCATAGAGCATATTATCAAGCCCATTATCGCCGCTTTATCGGTCGTTTTCGGCCGATAAAGCGGCGATAATTGAAGCGCACAGGCTTGATAAAATACCACATTGTTATAAATGAATCCTTATTGAGACACAATGTCTGCGCCAACTTGCCTTTTTTACAATGCCACAATTTTGTCGTGCACGGCAGCCATTTTACATGCCAGGCTGGTCTCAGCCTATCACCTAGCCCTGCGAATGTAGGGAAATATTATCAAACCTGTACACTGAAATTATCGTCGCATTATCGGCCGAAAACGGCTGATAAAGCGGCGATAATGGGCTTCATAATATGCTCTGTGGAAATCCAATCGAAGCCCATGTTGGATAACATGGCTAAAAACTACTCAGCACCATTGTTTGGACATTATTAACATGGCTATGTAACTCCCATAATCAAAATTTAAATTTGCCAAGCACACTTGTGTTACTGCATGCCAGAATGCTACACCGAATATGCAATTACAATTTCGCAAAGTAACAAAATCTATTTCTATATCACTACAGACAAAGCCACAATTTAAAAACACAGCTTTCTTCATCATTTTCTCCTTAGCGATAAAAAGCGGTAGCAATGCATGAATATCACGCTGAAAAGTCAGCGATATTCATGCATTATCCTGCAAATGCTCTTAGCCATGTTATCCACCTCCCATTGGATAACATGGCTAAGAACTGCTCGCAAATGCGAAAAAAAACGGCCGCAATGCATGAATAACGCTGAAAAGTCAACGATATTCATGCATTATTCAGCAAATGCTCTTAGCCATGTTATCCACCACCCATTGGATAACATGACTAAGAACTGCTCAGAGCCCCATGAGGAACGCTTTCCATTTAAAAGAGAAAAAATATCATCATAGAAAAGAATCGTTTTTAAACACAGCATATAAATCAATTGTATACCTGCATTCAAGAGGAAATGACTGAAAATGTCCTTGAGACACACGAAAGCGTTTTCTGGAATGCCCTAGCACCATTTTTCCGACATTATTAACATGGCTATGTAACTCCCATAATCAAAATCTAAATTTGCCAAGCGCAGGTGAGAGCGTATTTACAAGACACTTGCCCCATGAGGAATGCTTTCCATTTAAAAATGAAAAAATAACATCAAAGACACTCAAATGCCTTATAAATATGACCCAAAACAACCTATGAATCTCTAACAGTACATATCCAAAATGTAATTGATTTCAAAATGGTTTTTAAAAACAACATATCTGTTTCAGCTTACATAAAAGACCATGGAATGCGCTTCATATACAACAATACCTTGAGTTACTACATGCCAGAATCCTACACCGAATATGCAAATACAATTTCTCAAAGTAACAAAATCTATTTCTATATCACTATAGACAAAGCCACAGTTTTAAAACACAGCTTTCTTCATAATTTTCTCCTTAAATCATTCTATTCTATATCTAAAATAAATAAATCTTTTCTCACCTTAGCAAA
The DNA here is from genome assembly GCF_964263255.1 of Lissotriton vulgaris. NCBI lineage: Eukaryota > Metazoa > Chordata > Amphibia > Caudata > Salamandridae > Lissotriton > Lissotriton vulgaris. The sequence goes on from NC_141691.1 coordinate 455,126,376, forward strand.
TACTTTTTGGATTTTAAAAACAGTCTCAAAAATACACCAAATTGTCTTCAGCAGAAGAAAAAGGATGCACTCCAGAGGCTGCAGCTATTGAAAGCACAGAAATACAGATATTCATTTCACATATCTCTCATATTAGCCAATCATAACTCTTCCCTCACTTTTTTCAAATCAAAACCCTTCCCCCCTCTGCCCTCTCTGCCTTTTTTCCATAGCAACGACCTCCTGGAAGACCTCTCATGTTTGCAAATTCACACAACAATGTTTCAAATGAACTCTGAACTCTCAGTGCACCTGCGTATCCAGTGCAATCTTTCATTAAAAGTTTCTTCCTTGACCATTGAAATTACATGTTTCAAGAACACATCCATGCACCCTAACTTTCTGTTTTCAGAAATGGAAATGCGCCAATCACTGCTAATGAATCATTAGCATTAGAAATCCACAGTTTTTTTTCTTTACAAACTCCTACTGTTTCAACTGCCCTTTCATTACCACACTTCATCTGACTGCAGCACAACCTTCTCCCACCATGTTTAACGTCTGGATTGTTGGACATAGTTACATCCACTGGGCTTAAAGGTATGCTGACAACAGAAATTTACACAACCTCAATTTACAAGATGTGGAAATTAAATGGTTGGGCCAAAGAGGATTAAAATGTCACCAATTGATACCATTGGTGAAAACTTTTATGCATTTGCCAAAACCTGACCTGTTAATAGTGCATTGTGGAGGTAATGATTTGGGCACTTTAACAGGAGTAGGTCTGGAAATGCTTTTAAAGGACACCTTTGAGCAATTAATGGCACTTTTTCCTCAAACTGCCTTGGTATATTCCAATATATGCCAAAGACAGAAATGGAGGTGGTCCAACCAATTTGGTCCACAAATTGAGAAAGCGAGGAAGCATGTAAACAAATCTGTTTCAGCTTTCATGAGAGACCATGGAATGGGCTCCCTGTACAATAATACCTTGCGTTACTACATGCAAGATATCTACAGAGGAGATGGAGTTCACTTCTCAGATGAGGGCAACAGATTTTTCATTCTGAATTTAAGACTGTGCATTGGTACCTACTTATATGTACCTAAATGGAACATAAACCCAAAAGCTCTTCTCAGAGCTACCCTTCATCTGATCACGCACAATTAATACTTTTCTCTAACTTATTTCTGTAATTTTCAACAAACTACGCTCAAAGAGCGCTACCCGGTACGCGAACTGGAAGCTAACCGCCCAAAATTATTTTAAAAATGTTTTTTCTCCGCACATATGGTCCTCCTCAGCCACCCTCAGAAAACCTGGGGGGTCAAAATACTTGTACCGTGTCCCCTTCTACCCTTTCTGAACATTATTTAACCTCCATTTTATATGTTAATTCGACCGAAACACAAAATGGTGGACTCCCGTTACGCTTCTAGTTCGCGGACTAAACTGCTTCCCGGGAAGCGGCCCAAAGAAAAGGTGGGAAAGTAATTCAAAGAAAAAGGACTGGAGACACTCTCACCAAATATAGATTAACTCATACTACATAACAATCCCTTTCATTTTCACAAATGTGATTGAAATTCCATTTAGCCATTAAGCCTGTAGACCTCTCTAAATACCTTGAGGTAAATTACTTCACAAAACACATCTGAAGTGTTGGAATTGACAACCAATAAAAATCTTACTTTCATTTTCTACTTTTATTACCTGATATTTGATTGGTTATATACCTGAATATATATAAAGGAAGAGAAGAAAACACAGCCATTTTGACTGCTACTTCTTGTTGTACATCACATTTCAATACTTACCTAAGACTTCAACTTGTTTCTGAAGGTAAGTTGTTATTTTTAAAAATGAAGTATATTGTACACTATAACTTGATATGGTAGACTTTTTCTGATACATATACACTATCCCTCTGTAGTAGTTATGGATTTAGATAGACTTCTCTGTTATAGTTAGGAATGGAGTTAGGCTTCTCTTCGTTAAATTACATACACTTTTTTATAGTCATATTTCCACTCTGATACTATACACTGCCAAAAGAAAAATTCACTGATAAAAACTACCTATCTAAAATTAATCCCAACAGTGCCCAATCTCTACTAATATATATTTTTTTATTCAAAATTTCAGGCAAAATGGAAGGCGAACAACAAGTTACATTTTCAATTGAACTGAAGGAGAGCAGCCAAGACAAAATTGATGACTTTATGGATGACAGTAGAGACCACGAACTTCTACAATGTGTTGAAGCAGTGGACAACCTGTTTCAAAATGAAAAAAAATTACACCCTATAATAAATTATGACATTTCTGACAATGAAATGTTAGAAAATTTAATAAAGTATGAAACACAATCATAAAAAAAAAATAAAAAAATAAAGAAAACAAAAAAAAACCAACAAAAACAACAAATAATTAACATACAGTATTAGAAAAATCTATCATTCTTTTATCCTTATAGTACGCTGCCCAGAGCGCTACCCGGTTCGCGTACTAGGAGCTCACCACGCATAAATAATTTTTTTTTTTTTTTTGCCCTGCAGAAACCTTTTACAACCTCCACATAAAACCTAGGGGGTCAGGGAGGATCTACTATGCCCCCTTATCGAAATTTCCCCCTTTGTTTTGGCCTCCTCTTATCTCTCGATCCTACCGAGAGACAAGATGGCGGCCGCACCGGACTGTTTAGAATGTTGACAGACACCGGAGAGCCAATCAGCTTCGCTTCGCATAGTTCCGAAAAGCGAAAAGTACGCGAACCGGATCGCTGCCCGGAGCGCTGTTACAGATATATATCTTGATTTAAACGTTAATTTCTCAAAATCCACTGAAGCACATATATTGAGACCTAGCAAAGGCACATCGGGCTAACAGTCCCTACAATTTTGCCAAGTTTCGTGGAAATCCATTCAGCCATTCGAGCTAAAAGTGAGTCCAACCGCCCTATGGAAAACTCAATGTAAAAAACGCGTTTTGGGACCCCCCTTTTTTCTCAGCCCCCCCTTGACGAAACCCGCCCAAATTTCCAGGAGCTGCTCAGAAACAAAATGTGCCATTTTCCTGAAAATTTCAGCCGATTCCGTCCACAAACGCCAAAGTTATTAGACATAGAATTTTCAGAAATCCCATAGGGAAAAAATCCTAACTATATATACCTACTGGCGACCGCCAGTAGGTAATATATATATATATATATATCGCTGCATCCACGAGTTGAGGAAAAAATCAGCTGGCACGCTGGTATCCCAATTCAAAATGTATTCACTCCAAACCCCCCTCACCCCAACAGACGTGTTTCGCCTTCACAGGCTTCGTCAGTGTTAAAAAAAAAAATTATATATATATATATATATATATATATATATATATATATATATATATATATATATATATATATATATATGTGTGTGTGTGTGTGTGTGTTTGTGTGGAAGGGGGGCAACAAGCTCTAAATCCCACACATCAAAGGGCACTTGGTCAAGATATCGGAGGTAGTTTAAGCTACCTGTACCCAGCTTTGATGGATTCCTAATAAGGGAGGACATTACTCTTTAGCGTACTTTTGTGGAGGATGAACACTGCATAGGGTCATGCCAATTAGGAGATTGGTAGGATATTGGAAGCACTCAAGAGGTCCCCTGTTATGACTTGCTGTTATATTAGGTTAGTAATTAGGAGGGGGAAATAGTAAGGTGGCTGTAAGCTAGGTGGTTGGGTTAGTACTGCGTTTATGGCGAAACATATGGACAGGAAAAAAATTGCAGGTAGGCAGAGGCCATTAAAAGGAGAAAAGGTGAAAGGCGAGACCAAGTGCTCTATATACTGAGTGTACAATAGGGCATGTAGCCCTGAAGAACAATTTTAGGACACCATCACTAATAGAAACTCTGTTAAAGGAAGAAGTTGTACACCTTGACAATCATTAGGAAAGGATATAATTCCAGGAATTGTACATTGGTGGGAATTATGACTTGGGATTGGAAGCAGGTATAGGCCCACGTCATCTAAGAACATCTAAAGACCTTGTGTTGTTGAAGATGCTATTCCTCCCATTGACAGAGATTTTGAAATTTGCCTGACAGATAAATGAAAACTGCAGATTTCATGCTTTGAGTCTGATGCGGAGGGCCAGGAAGCCCTTCCTTGTTTCCACTGTGGTTCTGGAGTAGTCTTGCAAGACATAGATTTTTTGGCCCTTCCAGAGTATGGGATTGTTCTTGCTCATATGGTTGAGTATCATCTCTGCATATTGAAATCTCAGAGAATGACAGACAATATGGCGAGTGGTGTTACTGCCATCAGGTCTCAAGGAGCACACTCTGGGAGCACATTTAAGCTCAAAGTGGCCAATCAATTTAGGGTTCAATTTTTCTGAGAAGGACTTTGAGCTTAAAAGAGCTCACAGAGTACCTTCCTTGAGACCTGATATCCAAGGTATTTTCATTAAGTGAGGCAAATGGAGTGGCACCCTGGGCACAAGCAATACAAGCAATACAAGCAATACAAATATCAATCCTTCAGGCAACAGGCACAGATAGGCACGTGCATTGCATGTTTTCCCAATGGCAAAACATGCATAAGTTGAGCAGCAGCGCAAACATCGCTTCCCCGCAAAACAAGGGTAAGCATGGCAATGACAAAGCAAGCTTTCTCTTGCAGAACGCAGCAAGTGCATTATCCAATTGATTCAGCCTGGCAAACTAGTATAAGATTTAATCACTAAAACAACATGTACAGTTATGAATGGCTGTCAAATAGGCCACAGACAGATCTTTTGAATGGGCGCTTCACTCCCTGAGATGAATCTACAGGTGGTTGAGAGAATATGCAAGCTATGACACCATTCTCACTTAGGTGCATGTATCCTGAATGTACTGCTGATGTCACTCAGAAACCTGCTATCACTGATGTGTCTCCGGTTGTCATATTCTACAGTCTAGCTGCTGTTATATCCTGTCCAATATTGATGCCAATTACAGGCACATTTTTCAATGAACTTCAGATCTTAAAAGTTAGATCTGTAAACCAGTACAAAGACCTTCAATGCTTGTGGTGCTAGAGGGAATAGAGGAAGAGGTATGTACCTAGTAGAACTATTTGGCGGCAAATATTCAAAAATAAAACACACACTGCAAACATGTCAATGATGCTCTTTTGTTCTTCTCTCCATTGCTCTTTCTCTCTCTATAGTCCTGCTCTCTATCAGATATTTCCCTTTCCTTCTCACATTCTTGATCACTGTCAAGGTTTCCCTTTGTCCAGTCTATGCTCTACTCCCTTTGCTCTGTTTCTCTCGTTCTCTCCCTCTCTCTCATGTCTCTCTCATCACAGTCTTGTATCATTTTCCTATTGTTTCTCCTTACTTTGTCTTTTCCAGTTTTCTATTACCCTCAGCTCCACCATAATACTTATATTACCTCTTTGCTACCAACAGCTATCAGAACGGTTTTTGCCACCAAAACTCAATGTATATTTTCTGTACCAAGAGCAGCACTTACTTCTGTTTTGGTAAGATATCATTCTCTGCTGATGGCAGGGTGACCCTCTACTTAGTATTTTATTCCTCTAAAACCACTCCTGCGCGCCCCCATTTCTCACAATGTACTCCCTACTCAAAGTTCCTCTCTCTCTCTGGAGCTCTTTATTAATATTCATTCTTCTTCCTGTGCTTAAATGCATGATACTCACACTCTCTCTTCTCAGCTATCCAACTTTATCTGTCTTGCATACCTTCCTCTCTCTCAAACTTCAAATTCATGCATCCATTTCTATTCATCCTTCTGTGATCTGTTTCTATCCTTCTAACATCCCTGAGGCTCATCACACACTGACACAAAGCCACACACGTTTTTGTGACAGTCATTTCATCATTGTATCTCATAGATTCCTTTCTTACAAATTAACATTTCATATGTTCTTGTCTCTTCTTCTCATGCCCTTCTTTTCTCTCAGACACACTCTTTCCAATCCTTTCTAACTCATGCATCAACTCAGACACCCACACCTCTCCATGAAACGCTCCTCTCACAAACACTCAGACACATATTACCCAGCTGAAAATGATTCTTACCCATGCAAACCTCACTTACTTTCCCCTCACATACGTAAGCCTCCCTTGATCTATGCCTGTCTTGCTCATATCCCTCTATTACTTAAGTTCTGTGTCTCACGGACACTTACACATTTTCACTCTCTCCTTTACACAGATATGCATACTTAAGGATAGCTGTGTTTGATGTGCTCTGTATGACCAGTGCAAATGTTGAATAATCATTCTTTATAGTTACATTATTGAAAACAAAATGTTACTCCACATTTAGTCAATACTAACGAAGACATCCTGCTGACCATATGTGAAGAGGAAAGCTAAAGCAGTATTAAAGCCTTAAATTTGATGGAGTGTTTATACATGCCATTTGTTTATGTAAATAAAAGTGGTGCACAATTAAATTGTTGGACACTTCAAAGTTGATCCAGTTTGTGTTAATTCTTTGTTTTTCAGCATATTGAGAAGTAACTGTAAGTAACACAGTAGGTCTTTGTTGTTTGGAGATGTGTTGTAATCTACTGTCTGATATAATGCATCCTCCCTATTGGAATTCTCTGTCTTTCTGCTCAGCCAGTGGTGAGGTCATAGGAATGCTTGGAGTGTTTCTGCTTGTACAAGAGTCATTTGAAGTGTATGGGCTGAACAGCAAGGAGGCTGCTCCCAGTGGGGCACTTGCTAGAGCTATTCATCTTTCTGTAGCCTGTAAGTGAAGATACAACTTGACGAATACACTTATATCATTTTTCTACATGACCTGACTACATGCCATTACATTTTCACTCTCTCCTTTGCTAAGATATTAACACTCTAGGATAGCTGTGTTTGATGTGCTCTGTATCACCAGTGCAAATGTTGACTGATCATTCTTTAAAATGACATTATTGAAAACAAAAATGTACTCCACATTTAGTCAACATTAACGAAGAGATCCTACTGACCTTGAGTGAAATGAAAAGGTAAAGTATTAAAGACTTAGATTTGATTCAGTTTTTAAACATGCCACTTGTTTGAGTAAATAAAAGTGGTGAGAAAGTAAGTTGTGGGACATTTCAAAGTTTATTGAGTTTATGTTGATTCTTTGTTTTTCAGCATATTGTATTGAGAAGTAGCCATAACACAGTGGGTCTTTGTTATTTGGAGTTTTGTTGTAATCTACTTTCTGATATAATGCATCCTCCCCATTGTTGTTCTCTCTTTTTCTACACAGCCAGTGTTGAGGTCATCAGAATGCTGGGAGTGTTTCTGCTTGTACAAAAGTCATTTGAAGTGTACGGGCTGAGCAGCAAGGAGGCTGCTCCCAGTGGGGAACTGCATGGAGCTCATCATCTCATCATCTTCCTGTAACCTTTAACTGAAGATATAACTTGAACAATAAACTTATATTCTTTTTCTACATGACCTGACTACATGCCATTACTTTGTTTTAACACTGGCGACAATGGTGGGACTACATGCATTACATAATTTTAACACTGCCGATGAGCAAAGAAGACCCAAATATGGGAAGTCTAATGCAGAAACGGAATAGATTAGAAGTAACTAAAGGAATAACACAAGAAACTAGGAAGAGAACAGAGGAAAAGATATTGATGCCTGTTAAGAGGAAATTGCACCTGGTGGCACCACCGGTGTTAACAGACAGCCTACAGTCCAGTGCATTCTGACAGGCCATCATGGTGTGCAGCAGAAGCAGAGGCCTCAGAGAAGTATTAAGCCCTGGGAGCCCTACCAGCATTTACTTCACAAGCCAGCCTGCAGGTGGAGGCTGGACAACTTATTATTTGACTTTTATTTAACTGTCTCTGCGTAACCTATGAGAAGGGCAAATAGAGTGTAGTGCATTTATTCATGTTTATGAGTCACACAGAGGAGACTGGCACCTAACACTTTGCTAATTTCAACAGGCTACTGTTGTTTAAATGAAAGAAGGAAAAGGATATTTTCAAGTGCAGTGCACATTGGAACAGGGGGATGAGCTCTGTAATTTATAATTTGACCTTCAGGATCAGTCCAGCATGTGTTGACCTTGTGTGTCAGCCTAGCGAAGTCTGGCATTTTGATTGTTTGAACGTGTGTTGACAGTGTGGCACTAGCCATCGGAGGTAACAATCGAACCTTGGCAGCATGGGAGCCATCAATGCCAGGCTAATTCTGGAAGGAACACACGTGGCGGTGCTACTATTTTGAGGAACATATTTGAAACTGCCAAGCGTGGTGGAGGGAAGTGCAAGACTCTTCATGTACCAGAAGAAGAAGTAGATTTACCACATAGTTTATTGTCATTCCAGCTTGTCCTTCCAGTTTATGGGTACTTTAGAGGAATGTCGGGTGAGAGATCTCTCACCTGAGATGGGGGCTTTAATGCCTTTAGGCATAGCCTTTGGTGACTTTAATTTTTGCCAGTGGGTTTGCTGATAATGTTATTCTGTGCTACGTATATTTAATCTACTATTCTGTTTAAGTATACCTTGTGTGGATATTCCTCGTCAGTAGGGGGGGTTGTGTAGGGGTTGGAGGATACTCTGTGAGGGTCTTTGTCAATGGAGGAGTGTTTTATATGCCCTTTGAGTGTGGCTATGCGTATGGGTTGAGAGATACCCTGTGTGGAGGCTCCCTGTTGGTGTAGAGACCCTGTGTGGAGATTCTCTGTCACTGGAGGAGTGTGTAGGGGTTGAAATATACCCTGTGAGTAATTGCCCTGAGTGTGAGGTGAGGTGGATTGTGATATACTCATTGTTTAAGGGTTGAAAGAAACCCTGTGAGAGTTGCCCTGAGTGTGAAGCAAGGTGGGTTGACAAATACCATTATTTAAGGGTTGAAAGATACCCAGTAAGAATTGCCCTGAGTCTGAGGCGAGGGGGATTGAGAGATACCCACTGTTTAGGGGTTCAATTCATTTAATTATGCTTTATAAGATTTTTTACAAAAATCATAAAAGCAGAAACAATAAAAACTAAATATGTATCATCGTACATATTTCATAAATAATAAAAACACACATAATTAAAAATATTTATATACAGTGAACTGATCAAACTGCTAATCTTATACTGAATCCTAAAAACGTTTGTTTTTAAAATGTATGATATCATAGTTTTTCTGCATCCATTTACATTCTTTACAAATCGTGCTAAAGAGCTGATAAAATCCTAGTTCTCTAAAAATTTCAAAAACAATAGTGCAGGTCGGCATTGTCTAAAACCTAATATCTTTAAAATTGGTAAAATCCATCTCTTTCTTTGTACTAATCAAAATGTATGAAAAAGCACCATGTGAATTGTAGATTGGACTGACTTTACATCACATGGACACTTGCTTAGCGTTTTTGCCCAAACCTTCATTATGGGAAAAGATGTTATACGGTGGAAAATACCAAACCTAAATTGTGGCAGGACAAATCTATCCTCCATGTATTTTAGGTAGGTTGTATGTCCTATGTAGTAAGTGTCAGTTGATAGAACTGGACTGTTGGCCTTCCTATTTCTGCAGAGAATCTGCAGGACTCTAAAAGAGTCATAACACTCTTTTTAAAAATCTTTTCTAGTAACCTGAGGCCTCATTTATGAGGCCCTTGCGCCATCGGAACTTCACTTTTCATGAAGTTCCGTGGCGCAGAAACCAGCGTGGTATTTATCAGGCAGCAGTACGCCAGTTTTTGTGGCGTACTGCTGCCTGATAAATATCAGTCCCTTTAATCCAGTGTACTGCGTTAAAGGGGCGTGCAATGGGTGTTGCTGGGGGCGTTCCCAGCAACATCCATGGCCTTTTGACACTGCCCCAGATTTACGAGAAATCGTAACTCTGAAGCAGTGCCAAAAGCTTACGCCTCCCCAGGGGAGGCGTATGGGAGGCGCAACAGCGAGAAATGTCTTTATTTCTCCTCGTATTTCCTTTTTCTATGTGTGCTGCATTCTACAGCACACATAGAAAGAGGAAAATCCTCTTGTGATTATTTTTGTACAGAATGGTTTCCCTTCCTGTACAAAAATAATCTTCCCCGCAACGCAGGCACCCTTGCACCATTGTGCAGGGGTGCCTGCGCTGGCGCAGGCAGCCCATTGTGTGCCGGCGGAGGGGAAAAGGACAGGAATGTGCCGTATCTTATAGATACGGCGCATTTCTGCCCTTTTCTTTTGCCGTAGGGAAGCGCAGCAGGAAGGCCTGCTGCGCTTCCCTGCGGCAAAAAGTCATAAATGAGGCCCCAAGAGTGTGGAGCTTGGCTCCTCATAGTATTTTGGGTGTCCTAAATCATGCATACAATCTTTCACATATTTCAACCATGGGATGTAGAAAAACCTGGTCAAGTTTATTACAATCTATTATAACATCTCTTTTGAGATTGGTTTTCATGTAAGTTCATATTCTGTGCCATAAGAGGACTGGTTGGATTTTTATTAAATAGGTTATGTATGGTAACTCCCATTCTGCATGACATATATAAGTAGAGGAACTATCTGGGAGCTGTTTACGGATTGAAAGATGCTCATTGCGAAGATTCAAGGGGAATGTGCATCGCACAATATTGTTATTGCCCTTCCCAGTTGGATAAGGGTGTGTGGTATGAACGTATTGCTACTTTTTGGGGTTCTTGTTCAACTTTTCATGTTTATTGTTCTTGGGCACTGCCTATAGAACTGTTGGGTGGGTTGTTTCTGTGTTTTATTATCTTGCATTTATAGGAATTCTTATTGTCTCTATGAGGAAAAATGCGTTGTAATATAGTTTCTGATTTAATGCATCCTCCCCATTGTCGATCTCTGCCTTGCTGCTCAGCCAGTGATGAGGTCATCAGAATGCTGGCAGTGTTTGTGCTTGTACAAGAGTCAGTTGGCGTGAATAGGCTAAACAACAAGGAGGCTGCTTCCAGTGGGATATTACACTGCAGCGGCCCATGCATGTAAGAATGGTGAGGCGTGGGGCCGGGTTTGGGGAGATTTGACAGATGACCATGAGGGAATATTAAATGAATAATTAATTTTCCCTCGTTGTTGTCTGTCAGAATCGTACCCACCCGGTCTGACTGCTCCACCGCTCTAACCTGCACGGGCTGCTGCTGGCATTACACAGAACTTTTTTTCATTTTTTTTATTTTAAGAAACATAAGGAGAGGGAGGAAAGGTACTGGCGCTGTAGTGTAGTTCCTAAATTCCCAATAGGCTCTGCGCATTGGAATAATATACCCTATGGATATGACATAGGACTGAGGTCAGTATGTCTCTATTGAGTATACTAAACTTAATTGTGAGTGCCAACTAGCTCAGAGGTCACTAGAAACTTTCTCAAATACACAAGAAGGGATTAGTTGCTGACAACCGCAAAACATGACAACTTTGTTTCCCATGAATAAAACGTATCTTCATTGTCGTGGAAACAATAGATAACTACTTTACTTAGTCAATCGTGCATGCTTCATTTCTACTGAGTTGCACAGAAAATAGAGAGTCGGGCGTTTCAATAAAAGTGGTATATTGAACAGTCTTCTTTCTCAGGCAAGAGAGGTGAACTGCTACAATCGTTAGACAGAATGCAAAGTATAATGCGTACAGCGTAAACAGTAATATAAAATAATACTGTAATAGCAATGACTGGTGCTATGACATAAAAAAATACATACAAAACACATGCTAAAATACTCAACTGGTGCTTCTAGAATACGCCTACCCCGATGACCCTAACCTAGGTCTAGTATGAGGGAAGACGTAAGTGTGGTCTTTAGCATAGGTTTAGTTTTGCCAAGAATTGCCAAACGTTTCTCTAGGTTCTAATCAGCTCCATACTTTAGAATGAGAGAGATTCGTATCTCTTTCACAGACTGGATTTCCCAATACCCCGCAAGGGGAGGCAGAAACACTGGAGCTGAATTTCTCGGCAGAGGATGACAGCTTCTGATCAGTGCCTCAGCTGGAGAGTTGGCTTCCTTTGGCATGTGCTGTAGCGGGCTGCTTCGTGGAAGTAGGTAGTCAAACTGCACTGAACCACACCGTGCTTTGCCATAGCAAGTGAAGGTATATTTATACATGAATGTGTTTAGGAATGCCAGCTTTGATGTAAAGTCAGGCATATGAGCATCATGAATAAACCCCTAAGGATTAGATGTTCATGTATAATAACTGAGTTCTTGGAGAAATCAATATTCAAGCAAGGGGAAGTCCCTAACGGCTTAAGCATCTGGTTTTCCAAGAAATCGTTGTGACATAGATGAACGGATAGAAGTAGCCATGCCTGTATTTGGGTAGCATGGGCTATGCCTAAATAGGGACTTGATTTCTATGCCTATATAAGGGCAGCGCAAATTTTACCTATATAAGGGCATGAATCGGGAAATTCAATCTGATTCTAAACTCGTACACAACAGAGCCAGTTCACTTCGCCTGGTATATATGTTTTATCAAAGAGAACTAGCTCTGGGGTGGGTGCTCCTAGGGTATGTTTGTTTTGGAAAGAAAACACATTATGTCTATAATAAAGCTACCACTAACCAACCTAGTTGGTGACATGCTTCATCTTCGGGCCCCACCCAAGGCACAGAGTGCACCTTGGGTGTGCTACAACGCCTGGATACAGTGGAGCTGGTATTGTGCTGTGAGAGTGAAGTGTGAAGGAGTGAGTGAATGTTACAAAAAGCTGCCCTAAGGGTTCCTGGGATGAAAACGTCTATGTTAAGCAATGGGCCCTAGGCAGTTTATAAAAACCAGAGGCGGATATTTAAGGAGATGTTAGGTAACTCCAATATCCTAGTCGGTCAACATGTTTCAGCCATGCTCTCTTAATGGTATGGCTTTCTTCAGGACCTATGTGTATTGCAGAGTGAATGGCCTAAAAATGTGTTATTGGAAGACCATAAATGTGACACACGTGCTAAGGTGTAGTATCTGGTAGAGGAGGATGTCCTCTAATGGCGCTTTCCAACAAGGAAGGAAAAGGACAAACAAACAGACAGACAAACATTTAACATACTGGAATAACTGTTTAGGAAGTGGAGTGTCAATGCTCTTATGTGGTCAAAGGAGCAGTGAGGATGGAGTGTGGTGTAATAGGGTAAAGTAGGCGCCTGGTAATTTATGTGGTATCTGGTGAAAATCAAGGATGCGCATAGCGTGGTACTTCGTGTGACTTGAAACAAAGGCGAGAAAATCAAAATATCTTACTCAGACAATATCCGGAAAATGGCCCATGAGTTCCATGCGGGGGCCCAACCTGTAGTCACACTTTTAGTGACTAAAGTTAAAAAGAGAAGACAATAGCGATTTAAAAATTGACCCGCATGCTAAGCTGTGAGAGTCTGCCAGCACCGGGATGGAAGGACAGTGATAGAGCATACCCCCCTTAGGAAGCTCCTACTTACTTTGTCAAGGTCTTGGACCCTCCTCGATAACTGCTTTAGTCGCCATGGAGCTCCGTGATAGAATGGGTGAAGCTGAGCGGTGGTTTAAATTCTCTTCTGGTTTCAACAGGTGTCTGTAAGTTTGGTTAATTGGGACCCACTCTGACTGGTTGAATGGGTTTCAGGTGCTGGTTTAAGCTGTCTTCCAGTGAGTCTGCAGGAGAGTATAGACATAGAGGAAATACACGCCCATGGGAGTGTAGACATAGAGAAAAGACACACCCCTGTGGGAGTGTTGAGAGCATGTGTGTTCACAAAAAATTTAAATTAAATTTAAATTTATAAATGACCTAGCAGCACTGCTAAAGTCAGCAGGTGTTGTTATTATCAGTTCGAGTGTGCCTTTTAAGTATGGCTGTTGAAAAATGTTTTATGTTAATTTGGAACATATCACAAAACATAATGTGTTTTCTTTCCAAAACAAACATACGCTAGGAGCAACCACCCCAGAGCTAGTTTTCTTTGATAAGACACATTACACAGAACTTATCATCTTTCTGTACCTGAAGATGTAACTTGAGGAAAAAGCTTGCATCCTTTTTCTACAGGACCTGACTGCATGCATTACTTTGTTTAACAAGTAGCCTTTCCACAGCTGTTAACTATGCTCTAGGCTGGTACATAGGTTCCGCCATCTTGAAAATGGTGTTGAATGCATGCACATTAGGCACTGTGAATTCCCAGAACCTGTGGGCCACCTGCTTGAAGTGTTTATGAACACTACTTGTATGTTTATGAATATCCGTTCTGCTGTCCGTCTAACCATCCATAATATTCTAGACACACAGCATTTTAAATATTGAATCGATTCCATCATTCATGCATTCCGCAAGATTATTAGGGTGCCTGTTTCTTGAAGGTAAAGTTACACTTCAAGGTAAATGTACTAATTTTCAGTATTCGTAAAGTACGGGTCTCAATTACGAGTTTTTGGCACAGGGCAGTTCAGCAAATCACTTTGCTGCACTGCCCTGCGCCAAAAGAAAAGTGCAGGAATGCATCATATTTAACATATATGGCACATTCATGTCCTTTCAGCCAGCTCCAACACGCAATTTGGTGCCAAGCACCAATGCAGGCACCCTTGCACCATGCATTGTAGGAAATATTATTTTTGTGCAGGAAGGGACACCTTCCTCCACAAAAACAATCAATGGAGGCAGATCCTCCTTCTATGTGTGCTGCAGAATGCAGCACACATAGAAAGAGGAAAGAAACAAGGAGAAATAAAGTTATTTCTCCTTGTTACACCTCCCCTGGGTAGGCGTACGCTTTTGATGCTGCCGGGTGAACACCCACCAAAACACCCATGGAATGCCTCGTTGATGGAGAGTAAGGCAAGGCAGCAACTTGTGTTGCTTCTTCTTACTCATGCCCACATATTAACAAATATCCAAGCATTATTTACCGTAAAGGGAGAACTTTGCATAAAATAGTTTCCCTAGTTAACCTAAACTGAAAGAAAGTGGCTACACACACTAATTATGGGCTCATATAAGTGTATAAGTGTGGTAATTGCAGCATGTGTAAGTTTGCGGTACAGAGCAAACTTGAATTTCAATACATTTTTTCAGATACATTTCAAATCAAGCAGCACAAAGACTGCTCAACTAAGTTTATGATGTATACTATTGTGTGTAGATGCACCAAAATGTATATAGGCAGCACCATTAGATGCCTTAATGACCGAATATCTGAGCATTTTAGGGCACTCAAGAACTTAGATTCTAGATACCCTATAGTTACCCACGCCCTTGAATACCCAGCACAGAGTACTCAATTGTAATTTACCTTTCACGGTATTGAGTCAATGCCAAGTGATATCAGAGGTGGTAATAGAGAACGTAATGTACAACAGTGTGAAGCTGGCTGGATTTCAAAATTGCATGCAGTAGAGCTGGGAATCAACATTGACACAGAGTTACCATACTTTCTAGGTACTTACCTGTGTGGGCGAACCAATAAATGTGTTCTTTAGGCTACTGAATATCTTAAATTGGTTGTTAATGAAAATTTGATTACATAGATTATGTGTACAGTTGTTCAGGAGAGACTGTTCTGATTCCTTTGTCTCTCCTCTGTAGGTTGTTTGGTGTAATTACTAGTGTTCCTAATTCACTACTAATTGGATTATCCTGCAATATATGTACCTCTTTTATTTGCTTCTGTTGGTTGGTACAAGCTTACACTAATCAGGATGTTCTTTCCCTGTGTCCTATTTTTTATATTTTACTATTTTTGATTTGTGTTTCTCTTTTTTTTTGTCACAACTCTTTGATAGGATTTTACTTATGACTCGCTGGTCAGTGGACACTGACATGGTGTTGAGATCGTAGATGATTGAGGATGTTTACATTTAATTGAAGAAAATAGATCTCACAAGAGACATACCGTGGGAGTATTTGATATCAATATTCCTTTTATTCAATGGTTAACCCGATGATATTTTAGCCTATGTATCTGAATCTAAGTGGAAGGGAGGGTGTTTTCACCTTTCACAATGTATCTATATCTAGTGCTTACCGCTATGGTTTTTGGTTCTGAGATTGCCTGTTAATGGGTGTTTCATTGGTGTATAACTACTTTATACTTCAGGCTTACTGCGACTGCCTCTGGCTCTGAGATTGACTGGATATGGGCGTCTCAAGCGCGTAATAATTTTTATGTACTTTGGGCTTAATAGTAGAATGTGCCTTGGTTGCTGTCTTGTGAGGCAAATTTCTTCTTACATGAGTATATATTTCGGATTCCATAAAACGAATGTCCAACTTGAAAAACTTTGAGTAGTTTTTTAATATTTTTATATTTTTGAGATTACCTTCTGGTAGTTATCCCCGTACAAAGAGCTCCTCCGACCATCTGCTTGCTCCCGGCCCTGGCCTACCTACCTGCTCACCTGAACGGACCGGGGATCCCATCGCGGCACAGCAGATTGACCCTACAACCATCCTACCTGCTGGGCGATCGCTGCAGCGACTGGGGTGCTGGCTGCACTTCTTCACAATACGGGGAGCCCGCGACCGCAACAGCCTGTCGCTGTAGCCTGGAGAGTACAACGTGGCATGGCACTGCAGTGGCTGGGGTGCTGCCCGCCCTTCTCCTAAACCTAAATCTCTAAAGATGCCTCGAAATCTTGCCTGGAGCCCATTGGAGCGTATCTCGGTGGCCTACCCCCCGCTAGCACTTCCCCCCTGCCAGCGCTTTCCACAGTTTGGCTGTTTCAGAGATTCATGATTACAGTAAAACAATTGACTGATGGCTGATGGCTGCCTGGACCTAAAATGGCAGCGCCTCGCCAGACATCTGCTTTCCTTCATTGCTTCTGCTGCACACTGGACTAGCGCTCTGTCTAATCCATGGCCTATGTGACTGTGACACACACCCTAAACTAATTAAACGGACCCTGACCCCCAAGCCCCATAAACCCGCCTTTCATTGCCTATGCTGCACTGCTCTGGAACAGGATCCCAGCACCCCCTGTGGTCCGGAGAGCTCCGACGCCTACTACCCTCATCCGCATTATCACCACGCAGGACTAAGGCCTGTGACTGGACTAACCACTCAGCTCTCCACTGCAGCCCTACCCCAGACATGGCCTATTCTGAGCCCCGTTAGCACGTGTGGACTTTTACCCTTACAATCAAGCAGCGGGCAACTGCACAACTGACCGGTGTCGCTCCTATACTACCCACACTAGCCAACATGGCTGGGCCCAGCTTAAATGATACTGGGAATTTCCCTCTTACTCTGGTCTACCCTCCCAAAATCTCCAAAGCTAGCACAAAAGACCTTTAAGCACCCCACCCTGAAGAGTCACCCTGAGACTTTAATCTCGGACCTACACAGACAATGGCACAGTCATCAATGACCTAATCTTCTATTCCAGAAGAACCCCCTACTGGCGCAATACCTTTGTGCACCTCCTCAACGTACGTGAAACCAGGAACATCCCTCATGGTACTAAGCTTACAATAGCACCCTCTGCAACCCTGCGAGCTGACCTCACAATCACCCTCTACAAAAGCGGCATTGTCCTGATCCAAGCCTCATCCAGGAACCTTAACAAATTTGCAAGCTTTTTCTCAAATTTCAGCAACCATGTGAGCTAATCTAACAGAGTATCTACCATCTATCCCCTCGACCCTCTGACCAGCCCGACTAGCGCCCCTAGACATCCTCTAACCAGTCACCCTTTGGCTCCCAACACAGATCATCTCATCCCCCCTCTCAGGGCTCCTGGCTGTACCAAGAGAATAGTCATCCGTGCACCTGACGACCCTCTGACCAGCCCGCTAGCGCCCCCAGACACCCTCCAATCAGACACCC
The DNA here is from genome assembly GCF_964263255.1 of Lissotriton vulgaris. Taxonomy (NCBI): domain Eukaryota; kingdom Metazoa; phylum Chordata; class Amphibia; order Caudata; family Salamandridae; genus Lissotriton; species Lissotriton vulgaris. The sequence continues at coordinate 455,144,133 of NC_141691.1, forward strand.
TTGGGCTCCCAACACAGATCATCCCATCCCACCTCACACGGCTCCTGACCGTACCAGGAGAACCATCATCCCTGTACCTCTGATCTCCTCCCCTTCAGCTCCCCACTCTAACTCCTAGCCTGATACACCTCCACCCAGCCCACAAATCACCTCTCTAAGAGTCTCTACCACCACTCCTCCGAACATTGCTAACTCATCTCCTAGCCACGCCAATAGACCTCTCTCCAGACCTTTGGTCCACTCCCTGCCAGTCCAACACGCTGACCATGAGACAGGTCAGTCACCGGAAACCCACGTCACACCTGATACTAAGACTCTAGATCTACCATCCCCGCCCCCTAACGCCCCCCTTTACCGTGAGTCTGATAGTACCATCCCAGAGCCACAGCCTCAATAAACACTGATGTCTCCGTCCTATAGGGATTTTGAAACACTGCCCTCCAGAGCCACCAAAGTAACTCAGAGTTTCCACACCTCCATACTAGATCTTATTAACCTCCTTCACCTTGCTGAACTCTCCCTCGCCAACATCAAAACCCAGTTGAACTCCACCCCCCCTCACACCACAGGGTTACCCAAGCACCCTCTGTCACTACCCTTGAGACACCTTCGCCCTCGCAAGCATACCCCTAGTCCGCTTGACCTTACTGAAGAGGAAATGCTTGCCATCCTTAGTGACTACAACCGGGACCCAACCACCCTTTGCCCGCTAGGCATGAGAGCCGAACATGCCATCCACACAGTCTCAATCAACACCAACAGATAGGCTACTTTCCGCAACAGAAGTGTGGTCAAGAGTAACCTTGTGCCTGTAAACTTATCTACCCTGACTCCCAACACCCCTGCAGATTCCTCTCTGTCTGGAATCTTAATTAACTGCCAATCGCCATTTAAGCACGCCGTTGGCATGGCTGCACTCATCTAAACAAAAACTTTGACCTAGCTATTCTAACAGAATCATGGCTCAACGATTCCTCATCTCCTTTCCTGGACCTCTTAGTCCCTCCTGGCTATAACATCGCCAGGCTGGACAGACAATCTAGCAAGAAAGGAGGGGGCATTGCCTGCATCTACCGCTCTAACGTCAGCGTCTCTGAACTTCTGGCTGATTCCTCTGACTCTTGCGAATACCTTGTACTCTCCATTTGTAAAAACTCCACCCAATTGTGCAACGTACACATCATCTCCAATCCCCCTGGCATGAACGACTCCTTCACTGACCACCTCACTGAACTTATTACTGCTAAGTTCTCCTCCAATACCAAAGATATCCTGCAGTGGAATGACCCCAAGGACCCTCATGTCAACACCATCAAAGACCTCCTGTCCGATTAAGCCCTGACCCAAGCCTGCTCTCTCCTAACACATTCAAAAGAGGCCACCCTTGACTGGATCATTTTCAAGTAATAAACAGTCAAGCTTATCTCCATAGACCCATGTGACTGGTCTGACCACCAGGCCATCGCATTCCTGCTACATGGCACCCACGAGATAAGGGCCCCTCAACCAGTGATTCCCAAACGTTGGATTAGAGATACCTGGACCACAATGAACTGGAGGCTCGCTGCAAATCTGACCTCCCCCCCACATTGCTCAACAGTCAATGACCTCAATAACCACTACGCCGCAACTATCTCAAACATTGTGGATGACCAAGCCCCACTAAAGCTAAAAAGAACCCAAAATAAAGATAGGAACCCCTGGTTCACTAGACCACTCAACAATAAAAGGAGATGCCTCCAGCAATCCGAAAGAATCTGGAGATAGGACCCCTCCGCCACTCATCTAAAACTTCTCTTCCAGGCCAGAAATGCCTACAACAAAAAGAACACCCTGAAATCAAAGAAAGAATTGTTCAGATCCGAACTTGAGAACGCCAAGAACAGACCTCGTATGCTCTTTGATCTGGTCAAACACCAATCCAACAAACTGGTCAAAACCTCGAAAGAAGCCCCCAAGGCTTTAATGTAATCTGAGGAATTTTCCTCCTTCTTCACAGAAAAAGTCGCAGCCTAAGAAGATGAATTTAGTGCTGCCACATACTCCCTATCCCTTCCTGGCCTGCATCCCCCTTCTCCAATGATGACCCCATAATCTTTACCAAAGAATCAAGCACTCTTGACTGACTTCAAACTCTATGACGAAGACTCAGTTTCTGAAATCTTATCATCCCTAAACCCGAATAACCATTTCAACAACCCACTCCCCTCCAACTGCCTAGCGGCTGTTGCCCAATCCATTATCCCTAGCTGGACCGCAATAATTAACGCCTCGCTCCAGCAGGGTTTTGTTCCTGACTCCCTGAAAGCCGGCCAAGTCCTCCCCATTTTGAAAAAAACATTGCTGGATCCAGCCATTCCCGAAAATTTCAGACCTATCTCCAACATCCACCTCCTAGCCAAAGTGTTGGAGAAGTGTGTACAACAGCAACTAAGTCAGCACATCAACAACTTCCACCTTCTCAATGATTTCCAATCCGGTTTCCGACCTAGGCACAGCACTGAAATGAGCATGCTCCACATCATTGACAATGCCCTCCAAGCCCTGGACCAAGGGGAAACATGCCTTTTAATCCTCTTGGATCTATCCTCGGTCTTCGACATGGTCAACCACGAAAAAGTAATCGAATGCCTCAAACTGGGGATGGGTTTGGATGGCTCTGTCGTAGAGTGGTTTAAATCCTTCCTCCAAAACAACAAAGAAGAAGATTTGAGAAGACTACTGTGTGGATTTAATTGTTGGCATTGCTATATGAGTGTGGCTCAGGACATTGACTTTCTTCTTTATCCTATATGTGTGTAGTCTTGTTTTACACTCATTTAACAATGTAGGGTGGTCATTGTTCGATTTCCTTGGAGCACCCTCATACACAAGACAATAGAATTGAGGTTTTTCAAAATATCTAGTTACAATACTGTGCGCAATCTTTACCCAACTACCTGTATACTCTTGTTTGCCATCTTACTCCATGTCTATGAGGCCATGCAAAGCAGCACAAGGTGGCTTTGCATTGTGTCATAGAAATGATTAAGAGGCCTCCGCTGCCAGAACATTAGAAAAAGTGATGCTCCAGCAGTGCACTTCTCTTGTAAATAAGGCCTTACGTGCATACTTTTAGTACTAATCACCCCCTATGCCTATGGGGTTGGAGAACTGGTCACATCTAAGTGTAGGAAGTGCTGAGTCATAAAACTCCACATGTTGGGCCTCATTTCAAGTTTTTGGCACAGGGCAGCGTAGCAAGTCACTTTGCTACACTACCCTTCGTCAAAAGAAAGGAGAAGTAATGTGCTGTATTTATGATATAAGCAAAAACAACAGTTGATGGACAGAATGCAGAACAATGTCATACATTCACCCCAGTACAGAGATCTGGGCCTAAATCCATCGTTTTTTTGCACTCCACAACACCCCAGTTCAGACATGGCCATATGCAAATCAGCCTTGACCCTGTGCCTCATGGGAACAGTCCAGCCCATGCTGCCAAGCCATGTCTTTCCTGGACTGGAATCAAGCATCCTTGGACCGGTTTCTGGTTATCAGCCGTCTTCAGCCAGGATAGCTTGACTCCAGTGGTGTGGAGAGCATGGGACTCACGTCTGAGCATACCGATCCCACTCGGGGTGACAAATGGAAAAACGACAGTTGATGGACAGAATGCAGAACAATGTCATACATTCACCCCAGTACAGAGATCTGGGCCTAAATCCATCATTTGTTTTGCACTCCACACCACCCCAGTTCAGACATGGCCATATGCAAATCAGCATTGACCCTGTGCCTCATGAGAACAGTCCAGCCCGAACTGCCAAGCAATGTCTTTCCTGGACTGGAATCAAGCATACTAGGACCGGTTTCTGGCTATCAGCCGTCTTCAGCAAGGATAGCTTGACTCCAGTGGTGTGTAGAGCATGGGACTCACGTCTGAGCATACCCATCCCACTCGGGGTGATGAATGCAAAAACAACAATTGATGGACAGAATGCAGAACAATGTCATACATTCCCCCCAGTACAGAGATCTGGGCCTAAATCCATCATTTTTTTGCACTCCACACCACCCAAGTTCAGACATGGCCATATGCAAATCAGCCTTGACCCTGTGCCTCATTTGAACAGTCCAGCCCTAACTGCCAAGCTATGTCTTTCCTGGACTGGAATCAAGCATCCTAGGACGGGTTTCTGGCTATCAGCTGTCTTCAGCCAGGATAGCTTGACTCCAGTGTTTTGGAGAGCATGGGACTCACGTCTGAGCATACCCATCCCACTTGGGGTGACAAATGCAAAATCAACAGTTGACGGACAGAATGCAGAACAATGTTATACATTCACCCCAGTACAGAAATCTGGGCTTAAATCCATCATTTTTATGCACTCCACACCACCCCAGTTCAGACATGGCCATATGCAAATCAGCCTTGACCCTGTGCCACATGGAAAAAGTCCAGCCAGAACTGCCAAGCCATGTCTTTCCTGGACAGTAATCAAGCATCCTAGGACCGGTTTCTGGCTATCAGCTGTCTTCAGCCAAGATAGCTTGACTCCATTGGTGTGGAGAGCATGGGACTCACGTCTGAGCATACCTATCCCACTCGGGGTGACGAATGCAAAAACAACAGTTGATGGACAGAATGCAAAACAATGTCATACATTCACCCCAGTAGAGAGATCTGGGCCTAAATCCATCGTTTTTCTGCACTCCACGCCACCCTAGTTCAGACATGGCCATATGCAAATCATCCTTGACCCTGTGCCTCATGGGAACAATCCAGCCCGAACTGAAAAACCATGGACTGGAATCAAGCATCCTAGGACCGGTTTCTGGCTATCAGCCGTCTTCAGCCAGGATCAATTGACTCTAGTGGTGTGGAGAGCATGGGACTCACGTCTGAGCATACCCATCCCACTCGGGTGACAAATGCAAAAACAACAGTTGATGGACAGAATGCAGAACAATGTCATACATTCACCCCAGTAGAGAGATCTGGGCCTTAATCCATCGTTTTTTTGCACTCCACACCAACCCAGTTCAGACATGGCCATAGGCATATCAGCCTTGACCCTGTGCCTCATGGGAACAGTCCAGCCCGAACTGCCAAGCCATGTCTTTCCTGGACTGTAATCAAGCATCCTAGGACGGGTTTCTGGCTATCAGCCGTCTTCAGCCAGGATAGCTTGACTCCAGTGCTGTGGAGTGCATGGGACTCACGTCTGAGCATACCCATCCCACTCGGGGTGACAAATGCAAAAACAACAGTTGATGGACAGAATGCAGAACAATGTCATACATTCACCCTAGTACAAAGATCTGGGCCTAAATCCATTGTTTTTTTGCACTCCACCCCAAACCAGTTCAGACATGGCCATATGCAAATCAGCTTTGACCCTGTGCTTCATGGGAACAGTCCGGCCCGACCTGCCAAGCCATGTCTTTCCTGGACTGGAATCAAGCATCCTAGGACTGGTTTCTGGCTATCAGCCGTCTTCAGCCAGGATAGCTTGACTCCTGTGGTGTGGAAAGAATGGGACTCACGTCTGAGCATACCCATCCCACTCGGGGTGACAAATGCAAAAACAACAGTTGATAGACAGAATGCAGAACAATGTCATACATCGACCCCAGTACATAGATCTGGGCCTAAATCCATCGTTTTATTTGCACTCCACACCACCCAAGTTCAGACATGGCCATATGCAAATCAGCCTTGACCCTGTGCCTCATGGGAACAGTCCAACCCGAACTGCCAAGCCATGTCTTTCCTGGAATCGAGCATCCTAGGACAAGTTTTTGGCTATCAGCCGTCTTCAGCCAGGATAGCTTAACTCCAGTGGTGTGGAGAGCATAGGACTCACGTCTGAGCATACCCATCCCACTTAGGGTGACAAATGCAAAATCAACAGTTGACGGACAGAATACAGAACAATGTTAATCATTCACCCCAGTACAGGGATCTGGGCCTAAACCCATCAGTTTAATGCACTCCACACCAACCCCAGTTCAGACATGGCCATATGCAAATCAGCCTTGCCCCTGTGCCTCATGGGAAAAGTCCAGCCCGAACTGCCAAGTCATCTCTTTCCTGGACTGGAATCAAGCATCCTAGGACCGGTTTCTGGCTATCAGCCGTCTTCAGTCAGGATAGCTTGACTCCAATGGTGTGGAGAGCATGGGAATCACGTCTGACCATACCCATCCCACTCGGGGTGACAAATGCAAAAACAACAGTTGATGGACAGAATGCAGAACAATGTCATACATTCACCCCAGTACAGAGATCTGGGCCTAAATCCATCATTTGTTTGCACTTCACACCACCCAAGCTCAGACACGGCCATATGCAAATCAGCCTTGACCCTGTGCCTCATGGGAACAGTCCAGCCCAAACTGCCAACCCATGTCTTTCCTGGACTGGAATCAAGCATCCTGGGGCCGGTGTCTGGCTATCAGCCATCTTCAGCCAGGATAGCTTGAATCCAGTGGTGTGGAGAGCATGGGATTCACGTCTGAGCATACCCATCCCACTTGGGGTGACAAATGCAAAAACAACAGTTGATGGACAGAATGCAGAACAATGTTATACATTCACCCCAGTACAGTGATTTGGGCCTAAATCCATTATTTTTAGGCCCTCCACACCACCCCAGTTCAGACATGGTGTAACGACCGGGTTCTAGACTAGATGGGATCAGCTCCTGAGAGCCCCTCCAACCCAGCCGGAATGTAACCACCTCCCTCCTCAGGACCATCTATCCAGGCACCTGGGTACCTACCTGAGGATGGGGAACTCACAATATACAAGCTCATATCATCAGAAACACCACTAAATCTATAGGGATACTAAGAATACTCACTGATTACTAAGGACATTCATGCCCTACACCACACTAATACCTCATAGTCTCGCGACCACATGGGTCCAGACTAATCTACCCTGGGGCAGTTCTGATTATCTACCATTACACACTGATTACCCTCAGTGCTCACTCGACACGCAATCTGGCGTGCCATACACACTGAGCTGCAGCCTCAGTGCTCTCTCTCTTTCTATTGTGTCCACAATCCGGCGGAACTACACACCGTGTCCCCCCGGTGCTCACTCACTTACATTCCGATCTGCAATCCGGCAGATCTACACACTGACTACTCTCAGTGCTCACTCAAGCCGCAATCTAGCGGGTATACACACTGACCACAATCAGTGCTCTCACTAACGCCACTTACCAATGACGACCACTTTCCTATGAATACCTTCAGCTCTCTGTCTCTATGTTGGGAAGTATCTCTCACTATTCACTAAGGGTTTGCTACTACAATAATATTATGGGATGGCTGAATTACTTAGTATATCAATTATCCCTTAGTTCAAGGTCTCCTCTCTCTCCCTAATTATTCAGTTATCACTTACCTGATCAGGGGTAACATCTGTTCAAACAGTAATACCTGACTAGGAGACAAGGTTACCTCTACTGTGTGGGGACAAAAGATATACACACTGTATGCAAGAATAAAAATGCTCTCTATCATAAGAACAACACATGCACACTAGTTCACTAAGAACTGGGGTATCTTTATTACAAAATGGCAATAGAATACACATACATAAATCTGCGGGGTCTCTATAACTAGCAGGAACTTTAACACACCGCTGAAAGAAAAGGATTAGACATACAGTATGAGGGCAAGGTTATCTGTGGGGTCTCTTGACTAACAGGAACTTTTAACACACCGCTGAAAGAAAAGGATTAGACATACAGTATGAGGGCAAGGTTATCTGTGGGGTCTCTTGACTAACAGGAACTTTTAACACACCGCTGAAAGAAAAGGATTAGACATACAATAGCCTAGGAAATAAGGACAAGATTAATATTTGTAAAGTAAAGAACGAGGTCACCTTGGGAGTATGAAGTCTTGCTCTAGCTGTCATCTGGGCTCCTCTCTCGTCTGTGCCTTAGCTCGTCTTAGATTCTCTCCTGCACTCTTGGACACACCTCTGCGCTGATCACTTTGCACTGGATTTCTCTCCCCCACGGACTCTCTCCACCTTCCAACTTCAATCTAATGGTTTCTGCCACTCTGATAACTGTTCATTCCACTAGCTTGTTCACACTGTGTAAATGTCTCTGTGCCAATGTCCAATTAACTCCAGCTGCTCCCACAGGTTAATCCACGATATAACTTCAGTCTCTTCTGAAAGGCATTACTTCAGACTCCAGCTATTCACAACTCCTCCTGATAAGTAACTGCTTCTGACTGCTTCCTTCAGTTCCAACTCACTGACTGTCTGTTTGTCTTCTCTCTGTTCCAAGCATCTTCTGTCTCTTCTCCTCCTGCAATTCCACTCCTCCAACTCTACCAACACTCTCCGCTTCTCCAATTCAACTCAACTGCTTCTACCACTCCAGCTCAACTCGACTCGACTCCCTAACTCCGCCTCTGCACTTCACTAATATGGAATGCTGTTTCCTCATGGAAAGTTCCAGCCATCAGCCTCCTCCCCCCAGGTCCATGCACCAGGCTCCTTGCTCCAGACGCTCCCATGGTGATCAACTGCTTATTTCGTCTAGAGACCTGAGCCCAGGGACACTTCTTGATTAGATTCAGCTCTGGCCGGTTCTCTCCGGTTCGCTTAGGGCGAACAACAGCTCAAAACCAAAATATTACCTTTTCCCTTAAAGCAGCTCAGCTCTATCAACATGGAGTCTCTCTAGTTCTGGGCCTTGTAGGCCTGAGAAGGATGAAATAACCCTTAGCTCTGTCAGAGTACCTACATAAACCATACCAATGTGTAATATAAAGTCAGGACCACAGGATCCACCCTCTACTATAAGCAAAATAATGAAAGACAAAGCCAATAGGCAATAGATGGATTAGAGTAAGGGATCTATCATTATATAAAGCAGCTATCCTCTTCTAGGTCTGGAAGAAAGGGCTTAAAAGGGAAGAATACAGCCTATAGGTGTGAGCAAGCATAAAGTCTTTATCACTCCGAAATAGAGCCAAAAAGCCTGTCAAGACACATGGTCATATGCAAATCAGCCTTGACCCTGTGCCTCATGGGAGCAGTCCAGCCCGAACTGCCAAGCCATGTCTTTCCTGGACAGGAATCAGCATCCTAGGACCGGTTTCTGGCTATCAGCCATCTTCAGCCTGAATAGCCTGACTCCAGTGTTTTGGAGAGCATGGGATTCATGTCTGAGCATAACCATCCAACTCGGGGTGACAAATGCAAAAACAACAGTTGATGGACAGAATGCAGAACAATGTCATACATTCACCCCAGTACAGGGATCTGGGCCTAAATCCATCGTTTTTTTGCACTCCACACCACCCCAGTTCAGACATGGCCATATGCAAATCAGCCTTGACCCTGTGCCTCATGGGAACAGTCCAGCCCGAACTGCCAAGCCATGTCTTTCCTGGACTGAAATGAAGCATCCTAGGACCGGTTTCTGGCTATCAGCCGTCTTCAGCCAGGATAGCTTGACTCCAGTGGTGTGGAGAGCATGGGACTCACGTCTGAGCATACCCGTCCCACTAGGAGTGACAAATTCAAAAACAACAGTTGATGGACAGAATGCAGAACAATGTCATACATTCACCCCAGTACCGAGATCTCGGCCTGAATCCATCGTTTTTTTGAACTTTACACCACACTGGTTCATACATGGCCATATGCAAATCAGCCTTGACCCTGTGCCTCCAGGGAACAGTCCAGTCGGAACTGCCAAGCCATGTCTTTCCTGGACTGGAATCAAGCATCCTAGGACTGGTGTCTGGCTATCAGCCATCTTCAGCCAGGATAGCTTGACTCCAGTGCTGTGGAGAGCATGGGACTCACGTCTGAGAATACCCATACCACTTGTGGTGACAAATGCAAAAACAACAGTTGATGGACAGAATGCAGAACAATGTCATACATTCACCCCAGTACAGAGATCTGGGCCTAAATCCATTTTTTTTTTGCATTCCAAACCACCCCAGTTCAGACATGGCCATATGCAAATCAGCCTTGACCCTGTGCCTCTTCGGAACAGTGCAGCCCAAACTGCCAAGCCATGTCTTTCCTGGACTGGAATCAAGAATCCTAGGACCGGTTTCTGGCTATCAGCCGTCTTCAGCCAGGATAGCTTAACTCCAGTGGTGTGGAGAGCATAGGACTCACGTCTGAGCATACCCATCCCACTTGGGGTGACAAATGCAAAAACAACAGTTGATTACAGTATGCAGAACAATGTCATAAATTCACCCCAGTACAGAGATCTGGGCCTAAATCTATCATTTATTTTCACTCCACACCACCCCAGTACAGACATGGCCATATCCAAATCAGCCTTGACCCTGTGCCTCATGGGAACAGTTCAGACCGAACTGCCAAGCCATGTCTTTCCTGGACTGAAATCAAGCATCCTAGGACCGGTTTCTGGCTATCAGCCGTCTTCAGCCAGGATAGCTTGACTCAGGTGGTGTGGATAGAATGGGTCTGAGCATACCCATTCCACTTGGGGTAAAATGAAAAAACAACAGTTGATGGACAGAATGCAGAACAATGTCATATATTCACCCCAGTACAGAGATCTGGGCCTAAATCCATCTTTTTTTGTACTGCACTTGGGTGGTGTGGAGTGCAAAAAAACGATGGATTTACGCCCAGATCCCTGAGCTCGGCGGCACCTCCAACCCCCCTGAGTGGGGAGGGGGAGCTGGCCAAGCACTTTGCCAGGGCCGGTTGTGGTTCCCAGTCCGGCCCTGCCCCTTATCGACTGTGCACGCCCTGAACACCTTCATGCAGGGCAGGAGGCAGGAGGCCACGGAGACCTACATTGAGTGCTGCAGAGACGGTGGGACTCGGTCATAGAGCTCCCTTCTTCCACGCACAGGGTGATGGCAGCCGTGGCATCCGTGGACAACCTGGAGATGTCCACCAGCCTCAAACAGTCGAAAACTAACTTTTTTTTTTTTTTTTTTTTAGCGCATAAGTGCCAATGATTCAGACACCAGGCACTAATTTAATGCTCCTACCAAGGTGGTTTGATGGAAACTCCATTCAATTGCAAGTGTATAATATTTGTCATTGTTCTATTGCAGGAAGCTCGAGGCTCCCAACTTCGAAGTACACAAAAGTGGGCGAGCGCTTGCGGTATGTAATCCCGGGGCACATGCAGTGCTCGATGACGTGAGGAAGCCGGGCGTACAAGTACGAGAACCCGGCCAATGGAGCGAAGAGGGGCAAGCCGTGAAGGGGCTGTACTCCTCATGGTAGGGGTATATCACAATACCCACTACGGCGACCCAGCTTAGTGCAAAGAAAGACTTTGTATAGTGACAGCCGTTAAGAAGAAAGAAACGGTTTACTTTATGCTGTTTACACATTGATATAGTTAAAAAGAAGTGCCTTTATTTTCAATGTATTAAAAATATCTACGTTGCTGAAAGGAAAATTTACCTTTAAAGTTCTTTCACAATGCACTTTATTGTTATAAACTCATCATCATTCTAATCTCTTTCCAAGTCTTGAAGTAAATATCTGTGTCATAAACACAAAAGTGATTCACTCTGGCTCAGTAAAAGGAGCAGAGAGATGTGCAATAAAACGAAGGGGCATATTATCAAGAAACAGCGTTAACATCATTGCCACTTTAACGGCAGAAAACTGCTACTAAAGTGGCCTTAATAGGCTTGATAATACGCCCTGTGAATTCCCATAGAAGCCCATGTTCTGGTGTGAACATGGGCTTCTATGGGAATTCTGTACTGCGTATTATCAAGCCCATTATCACCGCTTTAGCAGCAGTTTTCTGCCGCTAAAGCGGCGATATTGTTAACACCGTGCTTGATAATATGCCCCTGAGTTGCTAAAATTTAAATGCATTTGAAGTTTAAGCTGCAGGCGTGTATCCTCAAAGTTTTAGGGTCCAGAGTTCACATGTGAGCATTCTGTGTGGACTTTTGTCCTACAACGTCTTGCACTGAAAGAAACAGTTTATTTATTTATGTTATTACTGCACACTAGCATGCGCCAAGCCAGAGAGGCACCAGAGCACTTTATATTGAAAAGCAGTGTCATATTAGTTGTCAGAAGAAAATGATAGCGACAAATACCACGAAATGCTAGAAATCATAAAACACTGCAGAGCTTCAAGTGGCTTCTTACTTATTGTATAGTATCACTTCATGGCATTTCATGGATGAGAACATCCTAGAAATGTGTCGCCCCACATACTCTGGATTTTCTTTTCTCGTTGCCATGAGGGCCTTTGACCCACTCACGGTCATTCATTGCTTCCTGGTGCCTCCCGCCCCCTCCCCCGAATCACCCCTGTCCCTCTCCTCGCACCAGTGCAATTTTGTCTATTTTTTTCCAAGGTTGATGACTATATTAGAATAGTAAAATAAAAATACAAAAAAAAAGCATTAGCATAGCCAATAGGTCTCGCCTTTGGGACCTTATAAGTATTTAGTTATGCATCACAATATACTTGATGCAACAACATTTACTGTTGCATGGCTAAACACTTAGAAGGTCCTACATGCGAGACGTATTCGCTATGGCAATGCTTGTTTGTAGTGGCTGCAGACTCATCTGGCTTTGGTATGGGTCAGACGCAGAACTCGGTAGAATGTCACCGTTCAAAAAACCTCGCTTCTCAATGATATCGCCTGCATAAATTGTATGAAATAAATTAATAACACATCAACATACTTATTAATTAAAACGTTTTCATTCATAAACTTTTAGCACCGTCTCTATACGCATTGCAGGCTCACTATATTTGAATTCTGAGAAGTATTTTCAGGCTTTCCAGGCGGTGACCAAACTTCATGTTCACAATTGCCCTGAGTGTCAGCATATTTATTCGCAGGTCTCTCATGAATGCTGCCTCTTTCTGCTCTAATCTTTACACGGCCTTATCCCTAGAGAAATGAGTCATATACAGCATTAGACTACCTGACTTTCCGTCGAGAACTTTCAAAGCTGCTTCAGGGTTATTGCCTCTGCAATTTCCAATAAATCTCCTCGAACCTTTTAATAATTTCACCACTTTTCATTATAAGTTTGCACTGAGAGGGGTCAACGTGCCCGTGCATGGACATAGACCGTCCAAGCAATCAAACTGTCGGAAGACTTGAATGCATTTTTCCCTTAAAAACTAAGCACAGTCTTGGTAGTTTTCCTGCATTGATCCCTAACCGTACATACCCGAACTCATTAGGCTTAATATTTGTTTGGCCTAAGTGTATACATACACTATTTTGAATTCCCCAATATTTGGAAGGAATCAAAACTGTTTCAAGGTGCAAGTTCACTTCATGGTGGAAGAGAATCATTCTAGGCAGAAGCTCCTCTGATCACTTTCTCCGACGCCTTAGTAGCAAACACTTGATGGAAAATTAATATGCAAAAGTTGCTGTGTTTATGAATAAGCCAATGTTAACATTGAGACTCACCTTGATACAATTTCTAATTTACAAAAAAGCACTGTAAGTGGTATACAGAAAATTAATTATATTGTGAGCGGTTGTGAGGGGAATACAGCTTTGGTTAATTGGCTGGGAGAGAGTAAATCATTCACCTGCGGCTTCCTTTATCGGGAATTTTTACTAAAGTTTTCTCCGTAATTTTAGAGAAGCTTTTGGTCAAAAAGTTTCAAGACACGAGAACACAGTTTCACATAATGGATATCTTCTTTTAAACAAGTGGCAGGGCGGCACCCCTTTACCCCCACCCCATTACCTTCTCTCGTATCTCTCTATTACACTTAACTTTATTTGATAGCACGTTCCAAGCATAATATACATTTTCCATTGCCAGCTGGGCTGAATTTGCGCCAGGTGTGCATTACAGAAGTACAGCAAACCCAGTGCAGAGTGTTGCGGTTGGATTTACTAGCCATCTCAAACCAGGATTTGCATTGGAAAGTTCCCCTAAAGTAATGCAAAGTTGAGCTATGAGCTACTTTGCAGTACTTTACTTTAAGGGGCCATTGCATGGGAGATACATGGGCATTCCCTGGAAACCACCGATATGTTTTGTTGTAGCTCTCATCAATCTACTAAAATTCGAAGACAGGGATTTGTACCAAAAGCTTAGACCTCCTTGTGGAAATCGTAATAAGGAGAAATGTTTTCCTTTCTCCTTATGTTTCCCATTTTACATGTGTGCTCCTTTGTGCAACAGACATATAAAGTGTGAAAAATCTCAAAGGGCAGTTTTTGCACTGGAAGGGTTCACGTGCAGTACAAAAGCTATGCTTCAGAGAATGCACACACCCTTGTAAGGGTGTGAGCATTGGCACGTCTGCCAAAAGTGTGCCAGTGTTAGGGGAGAGAGAACAATATGCCATATCTTAGTAGCTAGGGCACATTTTTACTCTCCTTTTGGTGCAAGGTCGCATCAAATATCAGCAAATATAGACGTGAAAGTGTTTTCCTGAACGTGCTCGTCAGCCATTGCTTTGCCAATATGTTCCACAGTTTCCAGTGTCACCAAACAATGGACGGAGCTTCTCATTTCATTAACTGACTTTCTATAACTAGTTCAGCAGGGCGAAATAATGCCACATAAAGGGATTTATCATTCCTCTTGACTCTTCTGTCATCCGTTTCAAAGTTAAGTCAACCATCCCACCAGGACTCCTTTCAAAAAAATATATATACCAGAGGGCGGACCCGTCACACATGTATTGTTTCATCCTCTTGCTCTCGACGGGGCTTGCATTTGGATTTTTGCTCGGATACTCCCTGACAGTAAAATGAGATCAAGGAGCAGTCCATGAAGCAACTGTCCTTCCACCAAAATATAGCATTCTAAATTCTACATTTGAAACCCATGACAAGATATGCCAAACCCAGCGATTTAAATCGAGTCTTAATCCCAGTTGGTGCTGCTTTCATTTTTGGTTGCTGTACCAATTGGCGCAATTGCCCATACTGTGATTTCTTGTCCTATTCAATAGTGAAGTCAGTCTTGCACTTGTTGAGGGTTTTAACGGATTCACATCGAGCAAATCTATTATTATTCAGTACTCCAGGGTCTGCCAATTACTAAAGAGCTTCAGTAACAGACCCTGGTAAATTCAGGGTTGATGTGGATCCGAGTGCAAAGAGCTGGAAAAGCAGATGACACCTAAGCAGTCGACACTGAATCCCAAATCTTCAGAAAAGTGTAATGCAGGGCGCTTGATTAGGCATTGGGAGGTTGTCTGTGCTTTGGCAGTCATGCTACGTCCTACAAAGGTTTACTAATACTTGCCATTTTCATGTCGAACTGGATTGTATTTTTTTTTACTAAAGATCTCTCAGAGGGGCATATTTATGAGAGGCTTGCAAAGTGGTACATCAATCAATCAATCATGGCATTTATATTGCGCACTACTCACCCGGGAGGGTCTCAAGGCGCGTGGGGAGGGGGGACTGCTACTGCTCGAACAACCAGGTCTTGAGTTGTTTCCTGAAGGCGAGGTGGTGCTGGGTCAGCCGCAGGTGGACGGGCAGGGAGTTCCATGTCTTAGCCGCTAGGTAGGAGAAGGATCTTCCTCCGGCGGTGGCTCTCTGGATGCGATGCACGACGGCGAGGGCGTGGTTTGCCGATCGCAGCTGGTGGGTGGGCGTGTAGAAGGTCAGGCGGTCGTTGAGGTACCTAGGGCCCAGGTCGTGGAGGGATTTGTGTGCGTGGGTGAGGAGTCTGAACGTGATCCTCTTGTTGACACGGAGCCAGTGTAGGTCTCTCAGGTGGCTCGAGATGTGGCTCCGTCGGGGGACGTCCAGGATGAGTAGGGCGGAGGCATTCTGGATGCGCTGGAGTCTCTTCTGAAGCTTGGCTGTTGTTCCGGCGTAGAGGGTGTTTCCATAGTCCAGTCTGCTGGTGATGAGGGCCTGGGTGACCGTCTTCCTTGTCTCGGTGGGAAAGCATTGGAAGATCTTGTGGAGCATGCGGAGTGTGTGGAAGCAAGATGAGGAGACAGCGTTGACTTGTCTGGTCATCGATAGGGAGGAGTCCAGGATGATGCCCAAGTTGCGTGCGTGGTCTGTTGGCTTGGGTGCGGCGCCTAGGGCTGGGGGCCACCAGGAGTCGTCCCATGCGGAGGGCGATGTTCCCAGGATGAGGAATTCTGTCTTGTCCGTGTTCAACTTTAGGCAGCTGCTGTTCATCCATTCGGTGACGTCTTTCATCCCTTCGTGAAGGCTCGCTTTGGCGGTGTCGGGGTCTTTGGTGAGGGAGAGGATCAGCTGGGTGTCATCGGCGTAGGAAATGATGTTCAGGTTGTGATTGCGAGCGATGGCAGCTAGTGGTTTCATGTAGATGTTGAAGAGAGTGGGGCTGAGTGATGATCCTTGCGGGACGCTGCAGATGACTTCGGTGGCCTCTGAGCGGAACGGCGGGAGGCGTACTCTCTGTGTTCTTCCGGAGAGGTATGAGGTGATCCAGTCCAGGGCCTTCCCCTGGATGCCGGTGTCGTTGAGTCGTTGGACTAGGGTGCGGTGGCAAACAGTATCGAATGCAGCGGAGAGGTCAAGGAGGATGAGTGCCGCTGTTTCACTGTTGTCGAGCAGGGCTCGGTTGTCGTCAGTGGCTGCGATGAGGGCGGTCTCGGTGCTGTGATTGGCTCTGAATCCGGACTGCGATGGGTCGAGGGATCCGTTCGTCTCGAGGAAGGCGGCCAGTTGCTTGTTGACGACCTTTTCGATGACTTTGGCCGGGAAGGGATGGAGCGAGATGGGGCGGAAGTTCTTGAGGTCGGTCAGGTCCGCTGTTGGTTTCTTCAGTAGTGCGCTGAGCTCGGCGTGCTTCCAGCTCTCAGGGAAGGTGGCTGTGTTGAAGGAGGAGTTGATGATGTATCGGAGATGGGGTGCGATGGTGGGGGCTGCTTTGTTGAAGATGTGGTGGGGGCACGGGTCGGTCGGCGATTCGGAGTGGATGGTGTTCATCATGCTTGTCGTGTCTTCGGGGGTCACCTCGGTCCATGTCTGGAGGATGGCGGCTGGGTGCGTAGGTTCGACCGGTGGGTGCGGGGGTTGAGCGCTGAAACTGTTGTGGATGTCGGAGATCTTGCGGTGGAAGTACGAGGCGAGGGAGTCGCAGAAGTCCTGTGAGGGGGTGATGTCGTTGTTGCCGGTACTGGGGTTGGAGAATTCCTTGACGATGTTGAAGAGCTCCTTGCTGTCATGGGCGTTCTTGTCCAGTCGTTCCTTCAGAGATTTCTTCTTTGTTGTCGTGGATGAGCTGGTGATGTCTGCGGGTGGCGAGTTTGAGGGCGGTCATGTTGTTGGTGGTCTTGTTGAGGAGCCCGGTCTTCTCGAGGGTGCGGCAGGCCTTCTTGGAGTCCTTGAGTTCGTCGGTGAACCAGGGAGCCTTCTTGCTTCTGGGTCTGGTGAGTGGGTCCTTCAGTGGGGCGAGGTCGTCAGCACTTGTGGTCAGCCACTGCGTGAGGTTGCAGGCTGCTGTGTTAGGGTCCGTTGTCCTGACGGGTGGGTTCTGACTGAGGGAGGTGGCGAGCTGGTCGGCGGTGATCTTGCTCCAGTTCCTGTGGGGAACCTGCTTCGGGTGGTGGTGGACCGTGTTCTTCGCGAAGCTGAAATGGACGCAGCTGTGGTCGGTCCAGTTGAGTCCGGTGGAGTGACTGAAGGAGACGTGCTTGCTGGAGGAGAAGATAGGATCGAGAGTGTGGCCGGCGTAGTGGGTGGGGGTGTTGACCAGCTGCTTGAGTCCGAGGTTGGTGAGGTTGTCCAGCAGGGTGGTGGTGTTGCGGTCGTTGTTGTTCTCCAGGTGGAAGTTGAGGTCCCCGAGGAGGATGTAGTCGGTGGAGGGGAGGGCGTGTGGGCTGATGAAGTCCGCGATGTCATCGCAGAACTGTGAATGCGGTCCCGGGGGTCTATAGATGAGGGTGCCTCTGAGGGTCGTCTTGGGGTCAGTGTGGATCTGGAAATGGAGGTATTCGGCGGCGCTGAATGTGATGCTGGAGTCAGTCGAGATGCGAATGGTGCTCTTGTGTACGATGGCGATGCCTCCTCCGGTCTGGTTGATGCGGTCCCTCCTGATCATCTTGTAGCCGTCCGGGATGGCTATGGCGATGTCGGGGGCTGAGGAGGCATTCATCCAGGTTTCCGTGAGGAAGGCGACGTCTGGGGATGTGGTGTCGAGGAGGTTCCAGAGTTCCATGGCGTGGCGGTGGATGGAACGGGTGTTGAGCATGATGCACTTGAGGAGGTTGTTGCTTCCAGTCTTGGCAGGTGCGGTGCAGGTTCGGTGGCAGGAGAAGTTGCAGGATCGGCAGACGAAGGGTCCATGGGTGTGTCGCGGGGATGCTTGGTAGCATCCGGGGACTCGGGCGGTGTTGTGTGCGATGAGTGTGGCGAAGTTGTAGGTCCTGCGGGGGGACTGGCGGGCGCGGGGGCCTGGCGCTGGGCGCGGTCCCCTACCTTTGTGCACCTTCGGCGCTCAAACGGCGCTCCCGCTGCGCGCATCCGCTGCGCGGTCGCTGAGAGGGTGTCATAAATAAGGAGCCGGGAGGGAGGGTCAGCTGGGAGGCGGGGTGGCCAATGGGCAGGGAGGGGAGGCGGGACTGGAGACGGAGGCGGGAGCAGGAAGGAGGAGACTGGGGCGGCGGCGGAAGAACGGGGGGGGAAGTGACCGGGTCAGCGGCGGCAGTCAGCGGGCGAGGAAGGGGCTGCAGCAGCAGGCAGAGAGCGGCAGGCGGTACCTACGAGGCAGCAGGCAGAAGGCAGCGTCGTGGTGTGGTGTCTGTCAGCAGTCTCAGCGGTAGGCAGGCGCCAGGCAGCGGCAAGCAGGCAGGTGGCAGAGCAGTGGAGGAGGAGCGACCACGTGCCACAAGCCTTTAAGTCAGATTTATGAACCCAAACAAAGCCTCTTTGCATGGCTTTGAATGGCTTCATATATCTGGAGTGAGGCAAAGCAGCATAAATCCCTGTTTTGCTTTTCTGTACAGAAAGGGAGCGATCCATGGGCATGCAGTGGTTATTCCTTTGCAACTCCTATGGTTTTTGATGCATTCCCAGACTTACAAGGGCTTGTACACCTATGCAACTCCCATCGTTTTTGATGCATTTCCAGATTTACAATGACATATAAACTTGGGAATGCACCAAAAGTGTATGCCTCCCCTGGTGAGGCCTAATGAGGAGGAATATCTTCATTTCTCTCCTCTTTCAACGTGGACTGCATTCTGCAGCACATTTAGACAGAGGAAAAAGACCCTCTTGCTTGTTTTTCTGTGGGAAAGTGCCCCTTCCTGCACAAAAACAATCCTGCATGCAACAGAGGCACCCTGGCACCATGGTGCGAGGGTGCCTCTTTTGGTGCAAGCCTGCCCAAACTGCACCAGCGCAAAGAGAAAGAACAGGAATGAGCCATATTGGATAAATATGGTGCATTCCTACCCTTTCCTAGTGCTGCAGGGCAGCGCAGCATGGTGACTTACTGCACTGTTCTGGGCCACAATCTTCATTGATATGCCCAAGAATACTCCGTTTCATTGCTTAATAATATTGCTCATAGAGCAGGGTTTCTTTGATGTCAAACTCTTAGTAAAATCACAAAAGAGATTTCTATATTGGTCGAATCAACTTTTGATTATCGACTTGAAATGTAAAAAAGGAACTAATATCAGCAATACATTTAACTCCTTCACTGCCAGGCCTTTCCCCTCCTCTACTAAGTCTTTTTTGGCTACTTGGAGTAGATTGCAGTTGACCCCTGTAACATTTTGTCCACATAAGGTATCCTCACCAAATTTGCATTCATTTCTTCAAACACCCCTAAGATTTTAAAGGTACCCAGGGAGAAATATAGCACAACTTTGATATGGGGGAAGGGGGGAATGGGGGGAAAGTGCTGCAGAAGAAAGCATCTGGTTTTTCCTTGCATATGGTGTCAACAATAAGTTTGTGGTGCTGAAATCACAATCTTGACACCTTTCAGGAATGGGCAGACCTTTGTCAGAAAACCAACATTTTCTACACAGTATTGACATTTACTGGAATACAGCCTATTTTTACAATTTTTGTGCTTTCAACCTCCGTCCAATTAGTGGTAGAAATGGATGTGAAAGTAATAGCGGACCCTGGAAAGCTACACATTTCAGAAAAGTAGAGAAAATTCTGAATTTAGCAAGGGGTCATTTGTATAGATCCTTCAAGGTTTTCCTATAGAAACTAACAGTTAAAAAAACAAAATTAAATTGAGTTGAAAAAACAGCCGTTTGTGCCAACATTTTCATGTGTGACTTCTTCAAAGTATAGACTATTTTCAAAAGCAATATACTGCTGTGTCTGCTGGACCCTTCTGGTTGTGGTGGTATAGAGGACTTGTAGGTTCATCAAGAAGCTGAAGTACTCAGAGCCAATAACTGAGCTGTGCCTTGCAATGGGTTTTTATAGTGTACTGGGCATATAGCAATTCATTTGGTAAAATAGAAAGATTGAAAAATAGGTATCAAGGACACCTATGTATTTACAAAATGAGAACAAAAAATAGAGTTCAGAAGCATTCATTATTTGCTCAGCTCCAAAATTGTGGGTACCAATAAAAAAAATTGTGAATTAGAGGCCCTTTTTCAAAATGACTTCTTTTTACACATCAATAGGTAATAGCACTTGCTCCACAATTCTGTGTTTCCGTAAGTCTCACAATAAAAATGGTGCCTCACCAGTGTGGGATGGCCTAGTGCCTGTGACAGGATGCGGCCCTGATTGCAACATGGACAAATCACATTTTTCAAAGTTGTGGCATTCGCAGAAATGTTAGGTCGTATCTTAAACATGTCTGATACCAGTGGTAATGTACATGTATTTAAGCCAATTTTTTTCGGGACTGTTTGAAGCAGTCCTAGGCATTTTTTCAAACTTTGTGCACTCTGTGTTTGGGGGCCCGCCTCTCATTTTGGGACTCGTAGCAGGGATACTATTTTTGTTCCTTCTGCTCTGATATGGCAAGTCCTGACACAAGCGATACCCAGATTACCATGGAGAACACTCTTCTGTCAATGCAGTATCGTGAGCCCACAACACAGATTCTTGGCTTGGCGTGTTTGAGAGATCTGAATACCACGTGGTTCCTGTCATTCAGACCAATCTGGCAAGATTGCATCTTACCTGTTCTACGATGCCTGGTTTGTGGAGAGGAATGTGTGTTGGATATTTGTCTGACACTTCCATCAGCACTGCCAACGGATGTTGGCACATTGCTTGGTTCGGTAACGGCTCATGCATTGTCTTGTCCCAAGCGGCTACCAATCCTGATGACGGCATTCATTGAGGTCTCACCAGCAATTCCAGCTGAGGGTGAGCTATGTGGACCAACAGGCACACAGGTACCATCTACTGTGAACATTGCTAATGCGACTGACGCTGACGGAGATGCTTCTCGTCTGTGTACAATTGATCTACTTAATGAAGTGGTTCAGCTTTCACCTACTGTGGTACATGATTTCTTTGCCAGCTTAGAAGATTTAATGTTTTCTCCTGACACCAAGAATAACTTTTGATATTAGCACACAGAGTTCTATCAAATTGAATTTGACCTTCGTTTTTCAAAACAAAAACTTCTAACTTTGGAACTCTATTTTTCAACGATTTGATTTGACTTTTTCCAAAATTGAACTTTGGCACAAAGTAATCTGCTGAAAGTAGAACTATTCTTAGAGAACAAGAATTCTTTGAATACTTTCTAGAAACAATATTGGCCTTATCCACAAACCAAACCAGCTATATATTATGCTATGAGAGTGTCTCATAGCATAATATACACACGAATATCGGCAGACAGAGGTATTCTATTCATGGATTATCTTCCCTGAAGCAAATTCAAGAACACATGTGTTCCACTTCTACAAGATAGAGGAACCTCCAAAGGAATACGTTCCTTTCGAGGATATTGATATTCCACTAACTTACCAATAGCATCAGCTCTGGTTTGAAGGCATCCTACAACATCAAAATCACATTACCAGGCTCTGCCCACTAGGTAGACCAGGAGCAACTTGGCCGGCACTAGCAAGCTATACACCACATCCTGACATTGAAAGAATGTCAAGTGAAGAACCATTAGCTCAGCTAAAACAATTAATTAAAATACATAGACAATTGGTTCAATATGTCATGCGGACACTAACAGTCCAACCTGCTATAAGGATTCCACAGCACACCCCTCATCAGGGGAACACAAACAAAATTACACCACAGACTATACAATCAGTCATTGGTATATTACCCACAAAATAGGAACAAATTCCGTCTGCTTAGCTCAAAAAATTACTCAAATCGAGGCAATATTTCCAGACAGTACACCTCATGAGAAACACAGGATTCTAACAATCTATTTACCAATGGGGATCGCGCCACACCTGGAGGACTGTGACACTTGGGGTAGTCTTTGCTGCAATCTACACAAAAACACATGGTGTTCCGTCCATGGCGGTAATAACAGACGTCCTGAAACAGATTCAAAATGAATACTGAGCAGAGCCTGCTTTAAGTCTCAGTATAAAGTTACTGAAGGATTTCAAACAGGTCTCAGCTATAATATTAGCTAATATTAAAGGTGAAGCAGAATCCGTGGCAATCTGGTAGCAAAAGTTACCATTGCTCGGAAGATCCTGAAGAATCATCTGGAGACACACTCCTACTCCTAAAAAGAAGTGGGAAAATACTAGACAGACACTTCCTAAAGACAAGCGTTCTCAATCTAGAGGTAGGTCTCCTCAAAAGGAGCCCTCTGAAAAGAGGTTCAACCTCAGAAACAGGGATAATTTGAGAAAACTTGATAGATATCAAGATACTGATACATGTTCCTCTCGTACCTTTCAGACTTCCTCACAGAAATCTGAAAGAAGAGGATGATCAGAACACAAGGAAGAACGTGTGAGGTCCAAAGACGATCAACACGTTCCAAAAAATAAGAAAACTCAATTCAAAAAGAAGAAGGTAGCAGGTCTAAAAATCAGACATGCCAAGGATCTTGAGGACACAACTCAAGAACGGGGAGTGCGCCCAGGCAATGCTGGACAGCGCAGCAAAAGTTACCATTGCTCGCAAGATCCTGAAGAATCATCTGGAGACAGTGGACTTGAATGAATACATTCAAGTTAAAACTGCTGATAACAGGGTCAGTGTACCCCATAAGTTATATGAAGTAATGCTAAGGATAGAGGGGGACATAACTAGGAAAATAAGAGCATTCTTTTGGGAAAAACTCTCTAAAGGTTATGACATCCTTCTGGCTGAAAAAGACTGGCACCCGGAATTCGGCAGGGAGTGCCCACATGGCAAAGAGATCATTATGCCAGCCTTCTAAAATCATATTCCTATTCATAAAAAATACACCTACACCAGAAAAGTTATATAAAAATCATGTGGCATGGGATGAGGACTCTCGTCACCATAAGATCCAGTTAAAAAATCATCCTACTGCCCAGAGGCAGTATCCAGTTAAGCAAGAAGCTTAAAACAGGTCAGGGAGATCTTAGATCGACTTTAATACCAAGGGGTGATTGAAACATGCACCTCGTCCTTGAACAATCCTTTGTTTCCTGTCTCCAAACCAGACAATACATATCATCTAGTTTTGGATTACAGACATTTAAATTCTTGTTACAAAACCTTTGCAGTACAAAATGCACACAGTGCAGCACTG
Source organism: Lissotriton vulgaris (assembly GCF_964263255.1). NCBI lineage: Eukaryota > Metazoa > Chordata > Amphibia > Caudata > Salamandridae > Lissotriton > Lissotriton vulgaris. Next base: position 455,167,780 of record NC_141691.1, read on the forward strand.
TTGAATAACATTGTGCGCAAAAAAATGTAAAACCACATTAGATATTTCAAACGGTTTCTTCTGTCAAAGTATTGCACATGAAAGCAGGTATTTGACCGCTTTCTCAATTATGGGGATACACTGTCACTTCTGTCGTCTACCCCAGGGAATCAAGAATAGTCCAGGGTTATTTTCAGCCAGAGTAACAGAGTTACTACAAACGTATGATGATGAGGCATTACCTTATGTCGATGACATCTATCTTACAGACGATGACTTGAACAGGGTGAACACCATAATACTTGGATTCGCCTCTGAACGGTGCAAATTCAACTTTAAAAAATCAAGAATTGCCCATCTCAACGTCCTCTTCTTAGGATATGAACTTGCAAGTGAAGGCAAAAGCCTGGCAGCAAACTTTTTAGAAAGATGTGCACTGCTCCAACCTCCAAAAACGCTGAAAAACTTACAGTCAATTCTAGGATTCCTAAATTTCGGAAGAACTTACATTCTAAATTACGCAGAAAGGGTTACACCTCTCTACGAAGTAATCAAACCTGATTTCAAACCTACTGATTGGACTCAAAAACACACAGAAATTTTGCGTTCAGTGCAAACAGACATGTTAGCAACAACCCATTTACAGACACGCATAAACGTACACAACATTGTAATCCGAATCATCCCAGGGAAGTGCGGATTCACGTACCTAACCTTTAATGAAGGTGAAACGGTACCAATAGCTTATAAATCACACTTGTACACACAAGCTGAAATGAAATTCACTTCATCAGAAAAAAATTTCAGCGGTTCAAACTGCAATAGCAACAGAGAGAGCTCTTGCACAGGGAAAACGCATAAAGGTCGTTACTCCTGTACCTGCCTTAGAGGCAATGACAAAAGTGAGCATTCTGAATGCAAAAGCTTTACATTCGAGATGGATACAATGGGTTAATTCTCTTGCTGCAGCAGACGTTGAATACGTTTTTGACCCCTACTTGAAAACTCAAGAATTTCTACAATATGTCCTCTGCCCACTGAGATTCTGCCTCTAGAACATTACGGATGTATACTTTATACAGACGGATCAGAACAGCCCGCAATTGGGGGAAAGCAAGCTTGTAGTGCAGAGTGTGCGATTGTTAAAGGTCGCTGGTATGATGATAAATTCCGACCTATGGTAACTGTTAGAATTGGGGGTCTCTGGTTGGCACAGGTATGCACTTGTGACAAAAACCCTCTCCTCTAGTCAGGGCAAGGGAACTACTCTTCAGAATAACCCCTGCTCACCCTCTAGGTTGCGTGGCACGAGCAGACAAGGCTAATCTTCAGGCTGCTAAGTTAGTTAAGCGTTTATGACCACATACAGTAAACACACTAACCCCCACAAATGGACAACAGGCGTGAGATTTGTATAAAAAATATGTAGGCTTTCTGTAACAAATATAAGATATGATGCAGTTACTATCACAAGACCAATAACGAAATAAAAATATGGCCACAGTATTCAGAAATAAGTAAAGTTTCTTCAGAAGGTTTTACCAGTGCTTGTTTGGGGGATCGTGTGCGCTCCACACGCGCTGGCGATGGGACCTGCTGATAGGTGTGTGCAGACAGGGAAAACAAATGGTGCGGACCCGGGATCCGGTGATTGCACACTGTTCTTGGTAAAGAGGCTCGAGGCGCTTCAGGCGTGGGACGTACTCTTCAGATACGTGGGTCGATGACTAGCGTACCTCACAGGGGCTGTGGCGTACTCCTTGTGTACGCGCCTTTGATTTCAAGCGTACTTCACAGTGGACATGGCGTACTCCTTATGTAGCCCCTTCGATGTCAACCGTACTTCACAGAAGATGTGGCGTACTCCTTGTGTACGCGCCTTCGATGTCAAGCATACTTCACAATGGACGTGGCGTACTCCTTGTGCACGCGCCTTCGATGTCAAGCGTACTCTTGGGGTACACTAACAGTGGATGTGACATACGGGGAGAGAGCACGAGTCCTGGATTTTGGGGGCAAAGTGTAGGTGTACCACACTGGCACCTAGCGGCGGGTACGGACAGTACCGGCGGCTCGATCAGGTGCAGTGCGGACGCTTTTTCCTATTTGCCGTACCTTCCGTCTGAGTCACAGAAGGTCAAGGGGGGTGACTTCCTAGTACGCCGGAGTGGTGCGGCCGGTACGGGTCATGCGTATGGGTGACTGCGCCTCGCACAAGACTCCGGGTTTCCAGCGGCGGGGGCGGCCAAGAGCAGTGTGGCTCAGAGGGACAAAGGGGCAGGGTGCGGGCAGCCCAGGCGGAGCGGGGCACGGCTCAGGGAGGAGCGGTGCGGCTCGAGGTGGGGGGGGCCAGGCACGAGCTGGAAAGGGGGGTTGAGGCGCACTTTAGGCGTGACCCCAGTGGCACGGAGAGGTCAGGCCAATCTCGGTAACTTCGTCAGGGAAGGTAATATGAGCCCAATAGTCCCGGGGCTCAGGTCAGGAGGCAAGCTCTGGTTCCAGCCCTTGGAGATCAGTTCCAGGCACAAATCTGCAAAGTCCCTTTGAGTCTTTTCCTCTCCTTTCATGTAGTAAGGCACCAGCTGCAGTCCAGTCCCCCTATCAGGGACAGTTCTTCTTCTCTCAGCTTTTCAGGGTCCTTCTCTTCAGGCAGAGGTTCGCCGTGGTTAAAACAAGACCTGATTTCTTAGGAGCAGGCTCCTACATTTATACTCAGTTTCTTTTGTCTTTTCAGGACAGGGGGCCTGAGCCTGGTTCAACCCAGTTTTGGAGCACTCTGTTTACAGGAAGCTGCCTTCTTCTTTCAGGGTGCAGGGCAGGGACATCAGACGCTCGGCAGGAGGTGGAGCCAGCATTGTGGTGGCAGGGCACGGCCCTATTCAGAGTCAAGGGGCACTCCTCCCACCCATCCTGGGGGTAATCCCTCTATTCATCACCTGGCAGCCCAGACTGTCCCCTGGATTTCCCCAGCCCTGTCACTCACATAAACCAGACGGCAGATACACATACTAGCAGAGGCAGGCTGAAATGGTCAGGCAAGCTAATGCTAACTTTTTAAAAGTAGCATTTGCAAACACAGGTTATTAAAATAAACTTTTCTAAAAGAAGTATTTTACTATTCTGAGTTCAAGCATACTAAACTTGACTTTCTACCGTGTTCCCTGAGCCTTCTGGGATTATAGAGTGTAATAATTCCAGCAGCCCTTTCTGGCCTATGAGAACAGGTAGCCTTACAATAGTGAAAAACGAAAATGGCTGTAATTCACTATTAGGACATGCCACACACATCAGGGCTTGTCCTACCTTATGCTTACAATGCACCCTGCCCTAGGACCTACCATAGGGGTGACTCACAAGGTGTAAAGGGAAGGTTTAGGAGATGGCAAGTGTGTGCACTTGCCCAGCCAGCATGGAAGTACCAGACTGCACGCAGGTTCTGCAATGGCAGACCTAAGACACATTGTAAAAGGCTGCTTCTGTGGGTGGCGCAACCAGGGCTACAGCCCCACTAGCAGTATTTGTATTTACAAGCCCTGGCACTCCCGGTGCACTTTACTGGGGACTGACACTAAATCAAATGAGCCAATCATGGAAATAAATTACAGGTATACGTTACATTGGGAGCACTTGCACTGCGGCACAGATTGGCCGTGGCGCAGTTCACTGAGCAGCTAACACCAGCAAAACATCTGAGGCAAATCAGCAAAAAGTGGAAGGGAGACTCACGCCAAGGTGCCAGGTCTAACAGTAACAAAAACTCAATCTCTAGGAGATTGTACAGCTCAGCGAGCTGAACTTCAAGCTTTTAAGATGGTGCTTGAAAATACCCATAGCGAATTCCCCACACTCATAGTGTGCGATTCGTATTACTGCGTTTAATCTTACAATGAATACTTGCAGAACTGGGTTCAAAACAGTTTCAAAGATGCAAAAGGTGGCACAATCAAGCATAAGTTGCTTTGGGAAAAAGTAGTTCTATTTCAGAAAGGACTACAAAAGACTCACGTGATCCGTACACTGAGTCATCAGTGTGATGGCGTTCACGGTGCAGGGAATTCATTGGCTGATGAAGCCGTGAAAGCAGCTGTGCAAACAGCTTCCGTAGCGTAGCTGTAATCACTCGTTCAAAAACAAAAACAGACAGAGAAATAAAGCAAGCTGTCACTGCTTTAAAAAAAAACTGTGGTAAAACACCAAAAGGTTTTCCACTCAAGTACTCAGATATAACTGATGCAAATATTGTTCCTTTTGCTTGAATCCCTGGAGTGGGTGATAGAGTAATCCCAAACATGGAACATAGTTTAGGACTAATGTTAGGAGCACATGAAGGACTGGCCTCTGCACACGCAGGTGTTTCCACCAACGTGTCATTATTAAAACAACAATACGGGTGGCCGCGCATGAGGAAACAGAACCAAAACTATGTTTTGGAATGTGAAATCTGCCAGAAAATGAAAGTTTCAAAAGTGAAACGCCCGGCGCAGACACCCCCAGCGTGTGTTTACCTAGACCACTGTGGTCCCTTACAGAGGGATGGTAACTATAAATATATCATGGTTGCAGTGGATTCCTGCTCAAGATTCATTTGAATGTGGCCTCAGCGCTCGGCTGACACTCAAACTGTTATAAAAGATTTGCGAGTCTTTATCGGAACATACACAATCGCACGCTACATTCTGACCAGGGTCCTGCATTTAGTTCTCGAGCTTACAAGTAGGCCATGGCAAGCTTGGGCATTGCATTACAGTACTCAAGTCCATTCCATCCTGAGGGAAATTCGGTTGGGGAAAGAAAAAACCATGACCTAAAACAATCTATAACAGCAAGTGTATTAGACTCGGGCGACGGGTGGGTCAAACACTTCTCTGGGTGGAAACACTCCATATGAAATCCTTTTTGGTACTAGAATGCTTTTCGAACACCTTGATCATGATACTTCAGTGGTATAACAAAAACCCTTTGATATCAAAGACCGTTTGGCTGTTTTACAGGGCTTAAATGAAACAAGAAGAAGTCTAAGCAACACTTTACAGAAGCCAACGACCACTGAAGAAAAACCACCTGTCCCAGCACGACCTGTCTTGATTCCAAAGATTGGGGATCTGGTTAGAGAAAAAATAGTGGATAAAAAGGAATTTGGGCCTTCTTACAGAAAACCAGTACCTGTCTTAGCAATCCACGGAACAAGAACAGTGTTACTGCCGCCTCTTGTTGGAAGAAAGGAGAACCTGTTTGTATCAATTGACCTGGTAAAACCACACGATGTGGGGGATAATAAGTATTAGGCGCAGTGGACCTCAAAGGAGTAGCGGATGACCAAATCTCGCAACTATCCAAGAGGTTCAAACTGAGAGACTCATCACCTGTGAATAATCTCCAGTAAGAAAAGAAGGACTATGCAACAAAGCCATGGAACTTGTGCCTCTTGAAACCCAAATAACAGTTTGTCAAGAAACTCCCATGCTGAGACTGCTGCCAGGAGTAGAATTCAACTCTGAGACAAACGTATCGTTTCCTTTGACGTTGAGTCATTGTACACCTCGATCCCACAGGACGAGACGTTAGATACAATAAACTTTCTCCTAGAACAGAGAGAATTGAATTCAATTGCACCAACTCACTTTATCATGGCGTGTGCGCAGATTGCCATGAAAGACAATTTTTTTAAATTCGAGGATACCATCTACCTCCAGACATCAGGGACCAGCATGGGCAGCGTTTTTGCCCCAAGCGTAGCAAACCTATATGTACATGGGTTCGAGCCGGAACATGTGCTCAATTATTCAAATCCTTTCCGCGAATCCATACGCCTCTGGAGGCGGTACATTGATGACATTTTGGTCGTATTGTGAGGAGAATTAACAAGTATTAAGAACTTTCTTGTATGGCTCAATGGTCGCAATAACTTTTTGAGATTTACTGTGGAAATCAACAAACAGAAACTGGCATTTTTAGAACTTTTGATTGCAACATCTTCAACTGGTCTAGAAACTTTATTGTACACCAAACCCATGGCCAGGAACTCTCTGTTGAGCTACAAGAGTCATCACCCCAGGGCATCAAAAGACAATCTCTCTTTCGGACAGTTCCTCCGGATCCGCAGGAACTGTTCTCCCAAGGATGGTTTTCAGAAACATGCAAAAAAATTAACATCACAATTGGTTGAAAGAAAATACCCAACCAAATTAGTACGACGCTCAGTAAAACGGGCCAGCAATAATAACAGAGAGGCCCTTGTGGAACCAGCAGTCCCTAAAGGAGGTACACCAAGACTGACTTTTCTCAATACGTTTAGTACAGTATCAAATGAGGTTAAGAAAACATTGCAAAAACACTGGAAAATACTCAATATTGGGGGGGAGGGTTTACCAGAAGCACTATTTGCTTTCAAAAGAAGCAGTAATATACGAGACAAACTTGTTCATACCAGAACTTTAAGCCTCAAAGCTCAGACAACAGACACGATATGGGGCTTACCAGCAGTACAGGGTCATTTTACTTGCGGCTCATGTAAAGTATGCCCACTAACCAGGAAATCGCAATCAGTGGAGATTGGTACAGAAAGACCGTGGATACAAAAAAGGTTCACCAACTGTAATAGCAAAAGGGTGATATACTTAATTATGAGCCCCTGCAAATTAAACTACGTAGGGATGACTGCTGGTAAAATTAAACTCAGAATTATGGAGTATATGAGCACCGTTAGGTGTAAGAAACAGGCCACACCACTTACCACTCACTTCTTGGAACTGAATCACCCACTGGACGATTTGGTCTGGACAGTAATGGAACTGATATATCAAAATTTCTTTTACTCATCGAACAAAAATGGGTGTTCAGACTTAAGAGTGATACAATTGGTCTGAATGACTCCATAAAATGGATCATGCTGTAAGGTACTCTGTGAGGCAATCATTGACATTATTAAAACATGACATCAAGCAGACTTGTATCTATACTTAATCACATTGGTGGGCCGGATATATCATGATCTCACTTCTTTGTAAAGTGGTCCGCCAGGTAGTTAGTATAATTAAGTACATAATGTGGTTTCCAAACCCGCGATACACTGATTAATCATTAGACTGCACCTAGTGACTGTTAACCATTATGTATTATAGTTGCTGTTTATTGTCTTTATGTCACAAGATACCATGTCTTCCTTATACCATTGATTGAAGGTTTAGGGTACATTTTTCACCCCTTAGTCCTATTTTGCTCTCTGTTCATTATTTAAACCAAACAGCTTTTGGTTCATCACCATCTCTAAAATCTTTCACAGGATACAATAAACTAGGCTTGACACATACCACTAATTGTACTGATATAAGACAGTAGCTTGAAGCGTTTTTCATACCTTGTTAATTTTTAATTATCAATTTTAATTTTGAATTATCAATCTTCATTTTTCGCGCCCAGACTCCTTAGATGTTTAACATTACTATTATTCATGAGTCTGAGTCGATGCGTAACAAAGCATTTAATATTCACGAACATTCGAGTTACTCTTAAGATCTCCTCTGGACAGGTTATGAGTCTCTTCCACCCTAAAAGACTACAATTCCCACGAGTCCCTACACGGCGCTTGGTGACATGCAAAGACGTAACCGTGCTCTCGCACGATTACGCGCTTGGAACACGTTTGAGGAAGGAAGGAGTTGGTGAATATAAACACCATCTGTCCCGGCAGCCGGCACCTCCCCGACGGCTTTGAAGGCCGTCAGAGGTACCGACGATTAGGTAAGATCCATCGATTTGTATGTATGGCGCGCAAGTAATGTGACTAGTTCCTGAGTGCTCGTGAGTAATTTATAATCAGACGTTTTCAACCCCCGAGATAACCGGAATGAATCACGCGGTTAGCAACAGGTGTATGGATTGATGTCCCTATCAGGTCTATTTTTCTCCCTACCTCACTCAGGCTAGTACCTTCTTCAGAAAACTGTTTTCTGAAACTATGCTGAACCACATTCTTAAAGTTTGATATCAACAGAGGTCACATCAGGAGGGTGGTCCTTGTGCAAATAATATATAAAATATATATATATTTCCTTGCTACCACATGTACATAATAATTATCTTAGAGACATTGAATAGATAAAGAGGGTAGGTTGGCAATGAGGTAGATACCATCTCCTCTTTTAGAGCAAATTTCCTTGAGATAGGGGTCTCTTTTGCACCTTCTTCTCGGTTAGGCGCAGAGTAGGTTGAACACCCTAATGGCAGTAATGTGGTACCAGCCCATGACAACATGTAGGGCTGGTCTATGATGATGTGGAAAGTGTGGACTGGTCTTTTCTACTTTTTAACTACATATATAAGATGTAAGGTCAATCGGGGTCCCAGTAATTAAATTGGTGGGTTGCCCTGTTTTTTGCCTTCTAGAGTGGCGCCTCCTTTGTCCTGAGCCGTTGCCAGGTGGGGTGAGGTATTTCCTCTGTACACTTAAGGTAAGAATAGTACGTTGAGTGTCCTTACATCAAAAAGGGAAAACCGGCTGGTAAATTATTTGCCATAAACGTTACTAGTATGGAACACATATAATTACACTCAAGGCTCTAAGGCTGCCATGATATGCTCTCCTGTTTGTATTTTCTTGTAGATCTTTCAAGTGGCACCAGGACTGTGAACTGTGAATAACAGGTGACAATGTCGTATTGTTTCCAATGTGGAGCATATGCATGGACGTATTAATAATAATTAACTTTAGATTTATTTATTTTTTCATCACTTTTGCAGTAGCAATTATTACTGGACTGTAGTGTAATTCCTATTTTCCCAATAGGTTCCGCGCTTTGGAATAACATAAACAGCAGTGTAGACGTAGGACTGAGGTCATCTAGGTCTCTACTGACTATGTTAAACCTAATTTAGGTTTGCGCCAGCTAGCTCAGAGGTCACTAGAAACTTTCATGAATGAATAGGGAGGGATGAACTTACCTGACTCAGACAAGAAGGGATTCAGTTTCTGAAAATCGCATAAACATGACAACTTTGCTCCCTCAGAATAAGAGTGTATCTCTAGAGTGGTGTGAAAACAATAGGCAGCTATTTCACTCAGTCAACCGTGCATACTTACTTCACCAGAGTGCCGAGAAATAGAGAGACGGGCGTTTTCAATAAAAGATGTTATTTATTGAGCAGTCTTCTTTCTCATGCATGAGAAATGAATTGCCACAATTGCAATGTTTATCATAAAGTAAAGTGCATACAGTAAAAGTAGTATTATGAAATAATACTTTAAAAGCATTGATATGGTTTCTTAGCCATATGATACTTTAAAACGGATAAAATATATACATACATAAAAACATTTGTCTAATGTACTCAACTGGTGTTTCTAACTACACCTACCCCGGTGTACCTGATCTAAGCCTAATACTTGGGAAGGAGTAAGTAAGTAGCAGTTTAAGTTAAGTTGGTTAAGATTGTTTTGCCAAGAATCTGCATCAAGAAATCTCCTAGGGGCTTAGTCAGCTCCGTACCTTGGTAATAGAATGAGGGAGGTCTGGTAACTCTTTCCTCAGGACTCGATCTTCCAGCTACCCGCAAGGGTAGGCTGGAAACACCGGAGCTGGATTTTCTCGGCTGGAGAAAAAGACAGCGTCTCTCTCAGTGCATCAAACGGGAGGGGCGGCTTTCCGTGGGCTCTCGCATCAGCTGGGCTCTCGGGCAAGTAGATGGCCGCTCTGCTCCAAACCACCGTGTGTTTGCTTAAAGCAACTGTTGGTATATTTATACCTGAAAGGTGCCGAGTTTGAAGTAAGGTTGGACATAAGACGTCACTAAGAACTAATAGTTCTTTCTGGACTCCAGGAGCTCTTGTTCAAATGAAAACAAAGCAGGGGGGGATTTCCCGGGCTGCTGGAGGCTTGGTTTGTTTAAAGAACGCGTTGTGCTTTCTAGGAGTCGATGGGAGTAGCCGTGCTGTGCTTTGGACTGTATGGGCTATTACTGAATATGGATATGATTCTTATGCCTTTATCAGGACATTATTGATTATAACCTCATGAGGGCAAGAATCGGGAATATCGAATTAGGGTCCTAGATAGAAACACAACACCCAATCCACGGATTAAAGTCCATCATTACTAAAAAACTAAGCAATAGTAAACATTTAACGATGCATGTGTGTTTTCCGACCCACCCCAAAATACATATTTTGCATTTGAAATGGTATATGGTAAATACACGAAAATGAGTGTTGGTACTGTACGCTTTTCAAGCAGTGTCATATTTAGATAAACGATTCAGAAAAGGGGGTGGTGATGAACAGAGTGTCTGAATTAAGCAGACCACTCTTACCCAGTCCAAAGATCGGGGCTTGATCCATCACCGTTATTTAGCTCACTGCACCATCCCAGCTCAGAACCTGGCTACATGCAAACTAGTCTGTCCCTGGCCCAGTGCATCATGGGAACAGGGCAGACCAGACTACCAAGCCAATTCTTCACTGGAAAGGAGACAAGCTACCGGGGACCGGTTTCTGGCTTTTCAGCCGTCGTCGGCCCACTTGCTTGAATCCTGATGGTGCAGTGAGCAAGGGATTCATGTCTGAGTATACCCTGCCACACCTATAGTGACTAAAAACGATTCAGAAAAGGGGGTGGTAATGAACTGAGTGTCTGATTTAAGCAGACCACTCTTACCCAGTCCAAAGATCAGGGCTTGATCCATCACCGTTATTTAGCTCACTGCACCATCCCAACTCAGAACCTGGCTAAATGCAAATTAGTCTGTCCCTGGCCCAGTGCATCATGGGAACAGGGCAGACCAGACTACCAAGCCAATTCTTCACTGGAAAGGAGACAAGCTACCGGGGACCGGTTTCTGGCATTTCAGCCGTCGTCGGCCCGGCTCGCTTGAATCCTGATGGTGCAATGAGCAAGGGACTCATGTCTGAGTATACCCTGCCACACCTATAGTGGCCAAAAACGATTCAGAAAAGGGGGTGGTGATGAACTGAGTGTCTGAATTAAGCAGACCACTCTTACCGAGTCCAAAGATCAGGGCTTGATCCATCACCGTTATTTAGCTCACTGCACCATCCCAGCTCAGAACCTGGCTACATGCAAATTAGTCTGTCCCTGGCCCAGTGCATCATGGGAACAGGGCAGACCAGACTACCAAGCCAATTCTTCACTGGAAAGGATGGTGGGATGGTGCAGTGAGCTAAAAAACGGTGATGGACCAAGCCCTGATCTGTTGACTGGGTATGAGTGTTCTGTTTAATTCAGATACTCTGTCCATCAGCACCCCCTTTTCTGAATCATTCTGATAAATGCATATGTATATCAGCTGAATGAATTGCGAAAATTACACATGAAATGGCTCTGAATACAGAAAAGAAGGTCGAGACCATTCCATCACATATTTATACAGAATGCTGTATATATGCTAGAGGCTGTGGTAAAATATTGTCTCTAGTATCCTAAAAATAGAAGCTCTGTTCTCTAAGAATAGTTCTACTTTAAGCAGAGTACCATGTGCCAAAAAAAAGGTAAATATTTTGGAAAATCGACAAAAATAATTTTGCTTTCAGGGGAAAAATAGTTCCAAATATTTTCTGCAGCTTTGTTTTAAAAAACTGAAGGCCGAATTCAGAGTTCGGGGAACGCTGTGTGCTCATTGTTTTTTTTTTTTTTAAGAGTTATTCTCGTTGACTGGAGAGAACGTCATTTCAGACAGACTCGAAAAAATTGGTCTACAACATCAGGTGAAAGTTCGACCAAGTTCGAAAATAGTGCAACTGTGCAGTTCTCTGCGTGATTGCTATCATCGATGTTTGGATCAGCAATGCTCACAGAAGGTTGTACCTGTTTGGTGCTGCTTTCCTCTCGTACCTCACCACCACCTACTCGTAGTGGTGAAGTCTCAACGAATGCCGTCATCAGAATGGGTAGCCGCTCGGGACAACACGATGCATGAGTCGTTACAGGACCTAGCAAAGTATCGATATCCTTTGGTACTGCTGATGGTAGTGTAAGACAGGCATTCTTCTCCGCATAGCAGACATCAAAGCACAGGTAAGATGCAATTCTGCCAGATTGGTCTGAATGAAAGAAACCATGTTGTATTCAGATCTCTTAGCAGGGCCAATCCGAGGACCTTAGTGATACGGTCTCGGTATCGTATTGCTAGGATCGTTTCTTCCATTGTTGCTGGTGTCTTTTCTGTGGATTGGCTTGCCATATTGGTGCAGAAGGAGCAAAAATAAAATTCCTGCCACGAGTCCCAAGATTAAGGGCCGCCAAAGACAGAATGGACAAAATTCGGGAAGATGCCCAGAACTGTTTCAAAGGGTGCTAACAGTCCCGGAAAAACTGATTTAAATACATGTGCGATGCCACTGGTATCAGACATGTTTAAGATTTGGCTTAACATTTCTACGAAATGCAAGAGACATTTTGTCGATAAAAGGGAATGTATCTCTGCCGATGTCCTTGCCACTTGCATATCATACATTTCTTTGGATGACGTTAAAGGCAAAGTTGTCTGTAAAAGAATAGACTTCATTCTGCTTAAAGTATCAATTCGAATAGAAGAGATATTCAACGAAGGCCATAACGCAGCCCCCATATCTGGATTGCGTTGTGGATACAATACTTGCATACAGCAAACGGCCCTGGAAGTTACAGTTGTCAGATAGACTTTTCATGGCAGCATGCCACAACAGCTGTGGTCACTTATTAAAACGTAACTGCCGTTAGAAAGTGGTCAAAAAATGGCTCTATCTGTTTTGCAGGCGTGCCATGCAGGTGACATGAAAGGTTATTAGAAAACCCTTCACAGGCACCATGCAAGTTAATACCTTGACACAGAAGTGTACCGCTTAGTGATTATTTACAATTTTTACCACTAAGGAATACCTCCTTGTTCCCTTCACTATAACATCTGTGTGTATAAGGTAAATCCAAGGTTGATTTGATGTATTCTTTACCCAATCTTTCATACTGGCCTGCAGGTATATACTCTTGGCAGTATTTAAACTGGAAAGTTGTTATCGGAATTGTAATCGTTCCGTGTATTATCCATTTAATGACAGGTCTCTCTGACATTGTCAATGGTAATCTCTCAAGCTTTCAATGCTCAGAATCGTATAGTTTGCTCCTTTCTGTGCCAAACTGATTTGTTTATAAGTAAGGTTAAAGATACCGAATAATGACGTTGTGTTGAATAAACGCCATGGTACGTAGCCTGAACGCAGATTTTACAACGTCCAAGCAAGCTGTACAATGGAACGTAATTGAGACTGACCATGTTTTAACATTAGTAAGTCCTGCTCTATTATATCAAAAGCAGATGATACAATGCTGTCCAGTGAATATATTCTGGAGGACAGAGTTGTTAACCCATTGTCCACTACAGAAAGTGGTTTTTCCAAATGTATACAATCAATTTCTCGTATTTTTTCTGCTGTTTCTATTTGCATTACTTTCCAAGCTTCGTTGTACGTAGCGTATATACCGGCCGCTATGAAACATTTTTGACGCTGTTTGCGTGGTCCCAATATGAAATCATGCAAGTCAGCACCGTCTTTAAGTAAAGTCAAGTGTTGCTTAATTTCAGGCAGTGTGGATTTCTCTAACCACAAAAGGCATATTTTCCCGACACTGTATGTTGTAACTATCCCTGAATGTTGTCTCTGGGAGTATCTAGGGTCTGGCCTGGTCATTTTGAACCCATGTGTTTTGTTCAGGAATCTATCTCGACAGTTATTCGTGTCTGTTGGCCAGATCAACCACTTTTTCCAATCAGGATGTGTTCTGTTTTGGTGTAAAATATGGCATATGTCTATCTCCACTTCTGTAGTGCTGTCACTATCAGTTATGGGTTTCGGAATAGACGGTGTATTTAAGTCATTTATCTTAGCTAGGCCAAGACTAGTAGTTTGTTGAATTGTGTCATTCAAGAATATCATTTGTTCTGGGATCATGCAGGCCCTAAATAATGCTTCTAGGCCTTGTACTTGCCAATCTTTGGAACCCCAGATTGTTTTTGTTTCAATTGTGTTTTTCCAAATTTCGAAACCAAATGTAGACATTTTGTCATAAAATGTTTCAGAATAAATTAATTTAGTATTTGTCAACATTGTTTTCATTCATGTCTTAAATAACATTTTAAAATAAAACGTTTCTGGATCACTGTTATTAAACCCTGAGAAGTACTGGAATTTCTCATAAAATGTTTTCGAACTGCCTTTTGGTGGAGTTGGACAGTGTTCCCATTGGTTATAAGATAAAACATTTCTAGGCCGAGCAGTTTTATGCAAATAGTGATCACCATAGTGATTTTAACAGTATAACTCTTCATAATTCGATGAACCCTGTAAGTAATCATATTCTGTAAATTTGGCTGACATTACTAAATCTGACATCATAATATTAATGTTTTCAAAGTCCCAATCATCAGAAAAGGTACTTGGTGTCACAAAGTCACTTAATGAAACCTTGAACTGATGTGGATATTTCAAGAGCTCAACCGGGCCAAAAATTTCATAATCAGTTCTGTTCCATGCTACCCCACCGGGTATTGGATTGGCTGAGATGTTTACAGATGTCAGCTCTCTTTTCTCGATGTGGGAGGATGTGTGAGGCTTTAGGACCAAGTTGATGTTCTGACTTGCTGTGTCCATTGTACTATATTTTCTATCAATGAATTTTCCCAAACATAGAACCATGATGAGCCAAAGCAGGAGAGTGAGTACACCTAACACAATCCAAAATTCAATCCATGGTGAAATCAGATATGTTTCTTTTAGTTGGTGAAAAAGTTCAATTACTTTGTTTTTGAAAGTTTTTGTTGGAGGCGTTTCTTCATGCTCGCTTGGATCTTCAGAGAAGTCGTCGAAATTGATGAAGTAGCCAGATGCAGTTCTGTCAATTGTTGGAATTATTTCCGGATTTTCATTTGCTTTTGGATTTTTCTTTGTTTCATTAGCATAGTCAGAGGCTACATCATTGTAGACTGGTGTTTCTTGACGAACAGTTGCAATTTGGGTTTCAAGAGGCACAAGTTTCATGGCATTATTGCATAGTCCTTTGTTATTCACTGCAGATTTATCAAATGTGATTAGTCTCTCAGTATGAGCCTCTTGGATTGTAGCAAATTTCGGTATTCTGCTATTTCTTGGGAGTCCACTCGGCCTACTACTTAATTTTGGCCACATGATTGTGGTTTTACCGGGTCGATGGATACAACTCTGTTCTCCTTTTTACCAGCAAGGGGCGGTAGTACAACTGATCTTGTTCTGCTGATAGCTAAGACAGGTACTGCTTTTCTGTAAGAAGGCCCAAGTTCCTTCTTCACCGCGATCTTCTCTCTGAACAGATCCCCAATCTTTGGAATCCAGACAGGTCTTGCTGGGACAGGTGGTTTTTCTTCAGTGGCTGTTGGCTGTTGTTTCAACTTTATGTTACTCAGGTTTTTTTTCTTGTTTCATTTAAATCCTGTAAAACAGCCAAACGATCTTTGAAATCAAAGGATTTTTCTTCTACCACTGAAGTGTGACAATCAAGATCCTGAAAGAGCATTCTAGTGCCGAACAATAGTTCGTATGGAGTGAGACCTTTTAGAGAAATTCTTGGCAGATTATTAAGACTACGTTGGACACTTTTTAAATGTTTGACCCATCCAACACCTGAACCTAATACCCTCGCCGGTATAGATTGCTTTATGTCCTGGTTTTTTCTTTCCACTACCGCATTTCCCTCAGGATGGAAGAGAGAAGAGTACCGCAATGCAATGCCCATGCTGTTCATGGCCTCTTTGTAAGCTCGAGAGCAAAACGCAGGACCCTGATCAGAATGTAGCATGCCAATTGCGTATGTGCCAATAAAGACTCGCACATCTTTTATAAGAGTTCTAGCATCCGCCGAGTGCTGGGGTCTACATTTTAAGTGAATTCAGTCTGGATTTCTGCACTATAGATAGCCTGATGCTGTGGTATCTGGGCTATTGGCTGGTCCGGTTCACAACTGCGATCTCTGTTGCAGTCCTCACAATTTTTTGCAAAATTGTAGATATCTATGCTCATTCCCGGCCACCAGTACTCTGATTGTAAGTCCATCAGAGATTTCAGGATCTCTTCGTGCCTCAGACCCAATCCCATGTGTGCGTCTTCAATCAAGAAAATTCTCCGGTTCGTGTTTGGAATTACTCTATCCCCCACTCCAGGATTCGAGCAAACAGAACGGAGTTTGCATAAATTATGTATGTATTACTGAGTGGATAGTTGAGAGGTAATGCTACATAATCGCCTTTTAATGAGGCTTTTACCGCCAGCATGGTTTCCCCATCTATTTGTTTTTCTGAACACTTTTTAGTGGCTACGAAAGCCGGTTGAACCGCTTCCGCTTTGGCTGTGTTTGCCAATGAATTCCCTGCAACGTGAACGCCATCACGTCGATGACTCAGTGCGTGTATCACGTGAGTCTTTCGTAGTTCTGTCATTATTACTCCATGTCTGCATGTCACTGTTGTATGATTTGACGCAGAAATACGAATCACACACTATTAGTGTGGGGAATTCGCGATCAGCATTTTCAAGCGTCATCTTTAAAGATCTTATTTCAGCTCGCTGAGCTGAACAGTTTCTGAGTGATTCAGTTTTGCTGATCATCAGTTTGAATTTACCAGAGCGCCAGCGACCTTTAACAATCGCGCACGCTGCATTGTAGGATTTTTTATCTACATGGTAGTGTTGTGCGAATCTGTCCATATGGATTACGCAGGTGTATTGTTCCAGAGGCAGAATTTCGATTGGCAGAGGATATTCTTGTTCATATTCTAGATCATCTAGATTTTTCAGTTTCGGGTCAAAATAGTATTTCACGTCTTCTGTAGCAAAATAATTTTCCCATTCTATCCATTTTGGATCTAAGGCCACTGTAATCAGATTACGTGGACTTGTTAATGCCTCAAGGGCTGATTCTGCTGTATAAACATATATTCTTTTGCCTTGGGCTAGGGCTCTTTCTTTTGCTACAGCAGTTTGAACCGCTGTCAGAATTTTTTCTGTAGAGCTGATTTTCATTTCAGATTGAGTGTACAAATGAAATTTGTAAGCTATAGGTACCGTTTCTCCCTCATTAGAGGTCAGGTATGTGAATCTGCATCTTCCTGGGATGACTCGGATTACAAGATTGCGTATGTTTTCACGAGTTTGTAATTTTGTTTTAGCTAACATGTCTGTTTGCAATGATCTCAAAATCTCTGTGTGTTTCTGAGTCCAATTGTTTTGTTTGAAATCTGGTCTTATCAATTCATAGAGAGGTTTAACCCTCTCTGCATAATTTAGAATGTATGTTCTTCCGAAATTCAGTAAACCTAGTATTGATTGTAAATTCTTCAGCGTTTTTGGTGCTTGGAGTACAGCACATTTCTCTAAGAAATTGTCTGCCAGGCTTTTGCCTTCCCTTGATAATTCATATCCTAAAAATTGAACTGTTAGATGGGCAATTTGTGACTTTTTAAAGTTGAATTTGTAACCCTCTGATGCAAACCCAAGAATTATGGTGTTCACTCTTTTTAAGTGAGTCTCCAGGCCATCATCTGTCAGATAGATGTCGTCGACATAGGATAATCCCTCATCATCATATATTTGTAGTAACTCTGTTACCCGTGCTTAGAATAATCCTGGGCTATTCTTGAATCCCTGTGGGAGTCAGCAAAATTGTTTTTGTGAACCCATTATTGAGAAAGCGGTCAAATACCTGATTTCAGGTGCAATGTTTTGACGGAAGAATCCATTAGAGATATCTAATGTTGTTTTATATTTTTTCCGCACAATGTTATTCATTATGCTGCACTATGTGAGTTTTGTACTGCAAATGTTTTACTACAGGAGTTAAGGTGTCTGTAGTCCAAAACTAGACGATATAAATCGTCTGGCTTGGAGAAAGGAATCAAAGGATTGTTCATTTGAGAGGTGCATGTTTCGATCACCCCTTGATATTCAAGTTGATCTAAGATCTCCCTGACTTGCTTTTTTGCTTCTTGTTCAACTGGGTACTGCCTTTGTGCAGTGGGCTGATTTTTTAACTAGATTTTGTGGTGAGGAGAATCCTCATCCCATCCTATATGATTTTTGTATAAAGCAGGAGCTTGCGCCACTGCCCATTTTCTTGCTAATGTGTATTTTTTATTAATCTGAATATGATTTGAGAAGGCAGGCATAATCTTTTCTTCGCCATGAGGGCACTCCGTGACAAAATCTGGTGGTCAGTCTTTCTCAGCTAACAGGATGTCATAGCCTTTAGAAAGTTTTTTCCCAAAAGAGACCTTTTATTTTCCTAGTTTTATCTCCCTCTATACGTAATGTTATTTCATATAGCTTATGGGGTACACTAACTCGTGTGTCTGCAGTTTCCACCTGAATGTATTCATTCGTGTCCACTGTCTCCAGAAGATTCATCAGGATCTTGCGCGCTATTGTCACTTCTGCTGCTCTGTCTAGCATTGTCTGTGCCCACTCTCCGTTTTTCAGTTGTGTCCTCAGAATTCTCGGCATGTTTAATTTTAATACTTGCTACCTTCTTTCTGGGAAATTGTAATTTTTTACTTTGATGAGCAGGTTCCTTGTCTTTGGACTTGACGTGCTCTTCTCTGTGCTCTGACCGTCCTCCTCTTTCCGATTTCTGTGAGGAAGATCGAGAAAGATTGAGTGAGAAGGATCGAGAGTAACGTGTATCAACATCTTGATATCTGCCAGGTTTTCTTATTTTATCCCTATCTCTAAGGTTATATCTTCTTTCAGAGGGCTCCCTTTGGGGAGACTTGTCTTCTCGGTCTGGAGATCTCTCTCTCCGCTGAGGAGACCTTCCTCTGGACTGGAAATGTTTTTCCCTGGGAGTGGATTGTTTATTACCATCCCAACTCTTTTTTGGAGTTTTTAAGTTATTTTTAATAAATGTTTTTTCAGGATTTTCAGTTAGTTGAGGTTTTACCGGTTTCCCACCCAAACTATCTCTTCCTAGTTCTTCATAGGATTTTTCTATGATTCTGGCGAATTCAAATGGTTGGTCTGCTGTATCTGTTTCTTTCATTTTCTGGCGGATCGCCACAGATGCCGCTTCTCCTTTTATGTTGGCTAATAATATAGCCGAGACCTGCTTGAAGTCTTTCGGTAATTTCATACCCAGAGTTAAAGCAGGTTCTGGACCGTATTAATTTTGAATCTGTCTTAGTAGATCTGGTATGACCGCCATAGACGGGATACCAAGTGTTTTTGTGTAGATGGAAGCAAAAACTGTGTCCCAAGTGTCACAGTCCTCCACATGTGGTGCGATCCCAATTGGAAGACAGATAGTCAGAATTCTGTGTTTCTCAGTAGGAGTAGTATCTGTAAATATTGCCTCTATTTGAGTAATTTTTTGTGCTAATCAGAATGGAATTTGTTCCCGTTTTGTGGGTACTTTACCAAGACATGATTGTATGTTCTGTGGTGTGATTTTGTTTGTGTTTCCCTCATGAGGAGTCAGCTGTGGAATATTAATTGTGGGTTGGACCATTGAAGTCCGCATGACATATTGGACCAATGGTCTATGTATTTTAATTAAGAGTTTTAGCTGAGCTAAAAGTTCCCGGTCTGACATTTTATCAATGTCTGGATTTGGTGTGTAGCTGGCTAGAACCGGCCATGTTGCCCCTGGTCTACCTAGTGGACCGAGCCTGGTGATGTGATTATTATGTTTTAGGGCGCCATTAAACCAGAGCAGGTGCTCTTGGTAATTTAGTGGGATTTCGATCTCCTCGAAAGGAGTGTATTCTCCTGGAGGTTCCTCTATTATGTAATAGTGGAAGTCTTTTGTCACAGCGTGTGCTGCTGGAAAATGTATCCATGAATAGAATACCTCTGTCTGCCGATATTCATGTGCCCCTACCACAAATATGACTGTACCACCTCATGGTGTCAGTCCGTTTTCTATAAGTTTAAGAGTTATAGTTCTTCTTATATTATCCGGGTTGATAATTGCACCCGGTTCATTTTCATTAAACCCTGTAACATCGAAACCCGGTTGATTCGCATCTACTGCAGCTCCACCGGTTTCGTTGCTGTCGCCGTTAGTCGACATTTTGTTTAATGAAAGTTTGCAGAGCAGGTTTCCAAGGAAACAAAGATCAGGTGCACAATATTTTGGAACACTGTATCCTTCAACGTTGATCAAACCAAAAAACTAATACATAGGATTCTCATCCTACTAAGTTCCGGCAGATATTAACCTTTCACCCACTCCAGACGTCTTTTGGAGTATTTACGGGAAAAGGATTCTGTGTGAAAAAGCACGACTGAGTTACTCTAGTGTCTTGCGTTAGATTATCGCCTTACCAAATGTTGGGCGCCATGTAGTGTAGTTCCTATTTTCCCAATAGGCTCTGCGCATTGGAATAACATAAACAGCAGAGTAGACGTAGGACTGAGGTCATCTAGGTCTCTACTGACTATGTTAAACTTAATTTAGGTTTGCGTCAGCTAGCTCAGAGGTCACTAGAAACTTTCTTGAATGAATAGGGAGGGATGAACTTCCCTGACTCAGACAAGAATGGATTCAGTTTCTGATAACCGCATAAACATGACAACTTTGCTCCCTCAGAATAAGAGTGTATCTCTAGAGTTGTGTGAAAACAATAGGCAGCTATTTTACTCAGTCAAACGTGCATACTTAGTTTCACCAGAGTGCAGAGAAATAGAGAGACGGGCGTTTTCAATAAAAGGTGTTATTTATTGAGCAGTCTTCTTTCTCATGCAAGAGAAATGAATTGCCACAATTGCAATACTTATCATTAAGTAAAGTGCGTACAGTAAAAGTAGTATTATGAAATAATACTGTAAAAGCATTGATATGGTTTCTTAGCCATATGATACTATAAAATGGATAAAATATATTTATACATAAAAACATTTGACTAACGTACTCAACTGGTGCTTCTAACTAATACTTGGGAAGGAGTAAGTAAGTAGCAGTTTAAGTTAAGTTGGTTAAGATTGTTTTGCCAAGAATCTGCATCCAGAATTCTCTTAAGGGTTTAGTCAGCTCCATACCTTGGTAATAGAATGTGGGAGGTCTAGTATCTCTTTCCTCAGGAATCGATCTTCCAGCAACCAGCAAGGGTGGGCTGGAAACTCTGGAGCTGGATATTCTCGGCTGGAGAAAAAGACAGTGTCTCTCTCAGTGCGTCAAACGGGAGGGGCGGCTTTCCGTGGGCTCTCGCATCAGCTGGGCTCTCGGGCAAGTAGATGGCCGCTCTGCTCCAAACCACCGTGTGGTTGCTTAAGGCGACTGTTCGTGTATTTATACCTGAAAGGTGCCGAGTTTGACGTAAGGTTGGACATAAGACGTCACTAAGAACTAATAGTTCTTTCTGGACTCCAGGAGTTCTTGTTCAAATCAAAACAAAAGCAGGGGGGATTTCCCGGGCTGCTGGAGGCTTGGTTTGTTTAAAGAACGCGTTGTGCTTTCTAGGAGTCAATGGGAGTAGCCGTGCTGTGCTTTGGACTGCATGGGCTATTACTGAATATGGATATGATTCTTATGCCTTTATCAGGACATTATTGATTATAACCTCATAAGGGCAAGAATCGTGAATATCGAATTACGGACCTAGATAGAAACACAACAGGATAGGTCCTGACGAAAGCACGAGGCATAGGATTGCTGGAAATGTGCTGAAACATGTTGACCATTTACATTTTTTGAGACAGCTATTTGTTGAAGCTGTCTCTTTGCACTGTTTTTAATGTTGGACCGTGATAGACAAGAATAAAATTGTGGTCTGTTCATGCTTCAATTTTAATCTCACACATTTTTGTTTGCACTGCACTTGTTCTCATACACTCAATAACACGCTTGCTCACATCTGTATGGTTAAAACCCTCAAACTATAAAAACATCCTTGGGCTCCTCCATTAATAGGTTGGAGTTGTAGCCCTGATAGTCACTAGGTTGACTATCAAAGGAGACCCAGATGATGAAGCATGTCACCTGGAATGGTGAGTGATGAGAATCCGAAAATGTATTGATTATTTTTTCAGGATTTAAGTATTATTCCGTAAGGTAGCCTTGTTTCAGTAAGTTATACGTTTTTCCATTTGTATCTAGACTCTGGGATATCTTTGTTTTGTATACAGAAACTCCTGTCTACAATGATGTAACATCTGACTATACTAATATGTCAAGAGACCAAGCAACTCCAGCAATTTCAAATAATCTGGAATGCAATACCAACAATTGACAGAACTGCCTCTGGCTATTTCATCAATTTTGTAACTTTTTCTGAGGATCCCAGTGAGCCCGAAACCACTCCAGCAAATAAAACTTTCAAGAAACAAATAACAGAACTTTCTCACCAGCTTTCAAATACATATCTGGTTTCCCCATGGGTCCAATTTTAGATTGTATTATGTGTACTTTTTCTCCTACTTTGGCTAATTCTTGTTTTAAATTTGGGAAAGCTGATGGATGAAAAATATAGTAAAATGGACACAGCAAGTAAGAAAATCAACTTGCTCCTGAAGCCACACAAATCATCCCATCGTGAACAAAGAGACCTGTCATCAGTTAACATCACAGCCGTTTCTCTACCTGGTGGTATAAAGGTAGACGGTAAATATATTTTACAACAGAACAGAACTAATCCTGATTGGAAGAAATGGTTAATCTGGCCCACAGACACAAATAACTGTCAAGATAGATTCCTGAATAAGACACAAGGGTTTATAGTAACTAGGCCATATCCAAGATATGTCCAGAGACAACGTCCAGGGATAATTCCAACTTACAGTGTAGGAAAACTGTGCCTTGAGTGGCTACAAACATCCGCACTCCCAGATATAAACCAACACTTAACTTTACTTAAAGATGACGTTCATTTGAGAGATTTCTTACAAAGACCTCGTAAACCACGTCATAAACGTTTCATATACGCCGGCATTTATGCTGCTTATAATGAAGCATAGAAAGTCACACAAATGGAAACCGCAGAACGAGTACGAGAAATTGATCGTATTCATTTAGAGATAGCTCTCTCTGTAGTTGACAATGGGTTAACGACTCTGTCATCCAGAATGTATACTTTGGACAGCATTGTGTCCTCTGCCATAGACATAGTGGAACAGGACTTGCTCATGTTACAACATGGACAGTCTCAATTGTGTTCTATAATGCTGCTAGGCTGGACGTTACAAAACCTTCGTTCAGGCTATGTGCCTTGGTGTTTAATCAACACCACGTCATTGTTTACTGGATGTAACCTTATAGATAAACAAATCTCTTTGGCACAGAGGGTAGCAGACTATACGGTGCTGAGCATAGAAAAACTGGAAAGATTACCATTAACCGTTTCTGAGAAACTAGCCGTGGAATGGATAATACATGGCACCATCACGATTCCATTGACAATTTTCCAGTGTCAGTATTGCTTGAAACACATACCAGCAGGCCTATATGAAAGGTTGGGTTAAGAATGCATAAAGTCGACCTGGGATTTACCATACACACACAAATGTTGGAGAGGGAAAAAGGAGGTATTTCTTAGTGGTAAAAATTGAAAAAGCATACTGAGCAGTACACTTTTAAGTCAGGGTATTAATTTACATGAAACCAGCGACGGTGGTTCAACCAACTTATCCTGCCACCTGCAAGGTTCCCCGGCAGCAGTGAGCCCGAAACCACTCCAGCAAATAAAACTTTCAAGAAACAAATAACAGAACTTTCTCACCAGCTTGCAAATACATATCTGGTTTCCCCATGGGTCCAATTTTGGATTGTGTTATGTGTACTTTTTCTCCTACTTTGGCTAATTCTTGTTTAAAGTTTGGGAAAGCTGATGGATGAAAAATATAGTAAAATGGACACAGCAAGTAAGAAAATCAACTTGCTCCTGAAGCCACACAAATCATCCCATCGTGAACAAAGAGACCTGTCATCAGTTAACATCACAGCCGTTTCTCTACCTGGTGGTATAGCAGGGGACAGAATTGATTATGACATTTTTGATTCCGTAGAGCTGTTGAAGATTCCACACCAATTTAAGGTTTCCTCACCCAGCACATTTTCTGATGATTGGTACTTTGAGACTGTTAATAAGATGATGACAGACTTAGAAATGTCAGCAACATTTACAAAACATGAATACTTAAAAGGTTCATCAGATTTTTAACAAATGTATTGTTTTAATCATTATAGTCATCATTATCTTCACAAATTTGCAAACCCAAAAACGTTTTTACTTGTAATCAATGGGAATATTGTCCAACGCCACCAAGGGGTAGCTCAAAAACATTTTATGAAAAATTTCCATGCTTCTCAGGTTTTAATGTCAAAAATCCAGAAACATTTTACTTTAAAGATGTTAATAAGACAGGAATGAAAAGTATGTTGACTAATACTAAGCAAATTTATTCTGCAGCCTATTATGCTCAATTGTCCACATTAGGTTTACACTTTTGGAAAGACAATATTGTGACAAAAACTCTCTGGGGCACAAAAGACTGGCAGCTGAAAGGTTTAGAAGCCTTAATCAGAGCCTGCATCATCCCAGAACAAATAATGTTCTTAAATGAAACTGTTCAACAGACATCTTGTCTTGGCCTTGCTAAGATAAAAGACTTAATCAAACTGTCCCTATCTAGACCCACACTTGATAGTAATGGAACTACAGATGAGGAGGTAGACGTTAAATATATTTTACAACAGAACAGAACTAATCCTGATTGGAAGAAATGGTTAATCTGGCCCACAGACACAAATAACTGTCAAGATAGATTCCTGAATAAGACACAAGGGTTTATAGTAACTAGGCCATATCCAAGATATGTCCAGAGACAACATCCAGGGATAATTCCAACTTACAGTGTAGGAAAACTGTGCCTTGAGTGGCTATGAACATCCGCACTCCCAGATATAAACCAACACTTAACTTTACCTAAAGATGACGTTCATTTGAGAGATTTCTTTGGACTGGGTAAGAGTGGTCTGCTCAATTCAGACACTCTGTTCATCACCACCCCTTTTGTAAATCGATTTTGGCCACTATAGGTGTGGCAGGGTATACTCAGACATGAGTCCCTTTCTCACTGCTCCATCAGGATTCAAGCAAGCCGGGCCGAAGAGGCTGAAATGCCAGAAACCGGTCCCCGGTAGCTTGTCTCCTTTCTGGTAAAGAATTGGCTTGGTAGTTTAGTCTGCCCTGTTCCCATGATGCACTGGGCCAGGGACAGACTGATTTGCATATAGCCATGTTCTGAGCTGGGATGGGGCAGTGAGATAAATAACGGTGATGGATCAAGCCCTGATCTTTGGACTGGGTAAGAGTGGTCTGCTCAATTCAGACACTCTGTTCATCACCACCCCTTTTGTAAATCGATTTTGGCCACTATAGGTGTGGCAGGGTATACTCAGACATGAGTCCCTTTCTCACTGCTCCATCAGGATTCAAGCAAGCCGGGCCGAAGAGGCTGAAATGCCAGAAACCGGTCCCCGGTAGCTTGTCTCCTTTCTGGTAAAGAATTGGCTTGGTAGTTTAGTCTGCCCTGTTCCCATGATGCACTGGGCCAGGGACAGACTGATTTGCATATAGCCATG
This sequence comes from Lissotriton vulgaris, assembly GCF_964263255.1. Lineage (NCBI taxonomy): Eukaryota > Metazoa > Chordata > Amphibia > Caudata > Salamandridae > Lissotriton > Lissotriton vulgaris. The sequence continues at coordinate 455,193,342 of NC_141691.1, forward strand.
TTCTGAGCTGGGATGGGGCAGTGAGATAAATAACGGTGATGGATCAAGCCCTGATCTTTGGACTGGGTAAGAGTGGTCTGCTCAATTCAGACACTCTGTTCATCACCACCCCTTTTGTAAATCGATTTTGGCCACTATAGGTGTGGCAGGGTATACTCAGACATGAGTCCCTTTCTCACTGCTCCATCAGGATTCAAGCAAGCCGGGCCGAAGAGGCTGAAATGCCAGAAACCGGTCCCCGGTAGCTTGTCTCCTTTCTGGTAACGAATTGGCTTGGTAGTTTAGTCTGCCCTGTTCCCATGATGCACTGGGCCAGGGACAGACTGATTTGCATATAGCCATGTTCTGAGCTGGGATGGGGCAGTGAGATAAATAACGGTGATGGATCAAGCCCTGATCTTTGGACTGGGTAAGAGTGGTCTGCTCAATTCAGACACTCTGTTCATCACCACCCCTTTTGTAAATCGATTTTGGCCACTATAGGTGTGGCAGGGTATACTCAGACATGAGTCCCTTTCTCACTGCTCCATCAGGATTCAAGCAAGCCGGGCCGAAGAGGCTGAAATGCCAGAAACCGGTCCCCGGTAGCTTGTCTCCTTTCTGGTAAAGAATTGGCTTGGTAGTTTAGTCTGCCCTGTTCCCATGATGCACTGGGCCAGGGACAGACTGATTTGCATATAGCCATGTTCTGAGCTGGGATGGGGCAGTGAGATAAATAACGGTGATGGATCAAGCCCTGATCTTTGGACTGGGTAAGAGTGGTCTGCTCAATTCAGACACTCTGTTCATCACCACCCCTTTTGTAAATCGATTTTGGCCACTATAGGTGTGGCAGGGTATACTCAGACATGAGTCCCTTTCTCACTGCTCCATCAGGATTCAAGCAAGCCGGGCCGAAGAGGCTGAAATGCCAGAAACTGGTCCCCGGTAGCTTGTCTCCTTTCTGGTAAAGAATTGGCTTGGTAGTTTAGTCTGCCCTGTTCCCATGATGCACTGGGCCAGGGACAGACTGATTTGCATATAGCCATGTTCTGAGCTGGGATGGGGCAGTGAGATAAATAACGGTGATGGATCAAGCCCTGATCTTTGGACTGGGTAAGAGTGGTCTGCTCAATTCAGACACTCTGTTCATCACCACCCCTTTTGTAAATCGATTTTGGCCACTATAGGTGTGGCAGGGTATACTCAGACATGAGTCCCTTTCTCACTGCTCCATCAGGATTCAAGCAAGCCGGGCCGAAGAGGCTGAAATGCCAGAAACCGGTCCCCGGTAGCTTGTCTCCTTTCTGGTAAAGAATTGGCTTGGTAGTTTAGTCTGCCCTGTTCCCATGATGCACTGGGCCAGGGACAGACTGATTTGCATATAGCCATGTTCTGAGCTGGGATGGGGCAGTGAGATAAATAACGGTGATGGATCAAGCCCTGATCTTTGGACTGGGTAAGAGTGGTCTGCTCAATTCAGACACTCTGTTCATCACCACCCCTTTTGTAAATTGAAACACATACCAGCAGGCCTATATGAAAGGTTGGGTTAAGAATGCATAAAGTCGACCTGGGATTTACCATACACACACAAATGTTGGAGAGGGAAAAAGGAGGTATTTCTTAGTGGTAAAAATTGAAAAAGCATACTGAGCAGTACACTTTTAAGTCAGGGTATTAATTTACATGAAACCAGCGACGGTGGTTCAACCAACTTATCCTGCCACCTGCAAGGTTCCCCGGCAGCAGTGAGCCCGAAACCACTCCAGCAAATAAAACTTTCAAGAAACAAATAACAGAACTTTCTCACCAGCTTGCAAATACATATCTGGTTTCCCCATGGGTCCAATTTTGGATTGTGTTATGTGTACTTTTTCTCCTACTTTGGCTAATTCTTGTTTAAAGTTTGGGAAAGCTGATGGATGAAAAATATAGTAAAATGGACACAGCAAGTAAGAAAATCAACTTGCTCCTGAAGCCACACAAATCATCCCATCGTGAACAAAGAGACCTGTCATCAGTTAACATCACAGCCGTTTCTCTACCTGGTGGTATAGCAGGGGACAGAATTGATTATGACATTTTTGATTCCGTAGAGCTGTTGAAGATTCCACACCAATTTAAGGTTTCCTCACCCAGCACATTTTCTGATGATTGGTACTTTGAGACTGTTAATAAGATGATGACAGACTTAGAAATGTCAGCAACATTTACAAAACATGAATACTTAAAAGGTTCATCAGATTTTTAACAAATGTATTGTTTTAATCATTATAGTCATCATTATCTTCACAAATTTGCAAACCCAAAAACGTTTTTACTTGTAATCAATGGGAATATTGTCCAACGCCACCAAGGGGTAGCTCAAAAACATTTTATGAAAAATTTCCATGCTTCTCAGGTTTTAATGTCAAAAAACCAGAAACATTTTACTTTAAAGATGTTAATAAGACAGGAATGAAAAGTATGTTGACTAATACTAAGCAAATTTATTCTGCAGCCTATTATGCTCAATTGTCCACATTAGGTTTACACTTTTGGAAAGACAATATTGTGACAAAAACTCTCTGGGGCACAAAAGACTGGCAGCTGAAAGGTTTAGAAGCCTTAATCAGAGCCTGCATCATCCCAGAACAAATAATGTTCTTAAATGAAACTGTTCAACAGACATCTTGTCTTGGCCTTGCTAAGATAAAAGACTTAATCAAACTGTCCCTATCTAGACCCACACTTGATAGTAATGGAACTACAGATGAGGAGGTAGACGTTAAATATATTTTACAACAGAACAGAACTAATCCTGATTGGAAGAAATGGTTAATCTGGCCCACAGACACAAATAACTGTCAAGATAGATTCCTGAATAAGACACAAGGGTTTATAGTAACTAGGCCATATCCAAGATATGTCCAGAGACAACATCCAGGGATAATTCCAACTTACAGTGTAGGAAAACTGTGCCTTGAGTGGCTATGAACATCCGCACTCCCAGATATAAACCAACACTTAACTTTACCTAAAGATGACGTTCATTTGAGAGATTTCTTACAAAGACCTCGTAAACCACGTCATAAACGTTTCATATACGCCGGCATTTATGCTGCTTATAATGAAGCATAGAAAGTCACACAAATGGAAACCGCAGAACGAATACAAGAAATTGATCGTATTCATGGGTTAACGACTCTGTCATCCAGAATGTATACTTTGGACAGCATTGTGTCCTCTGCCATAGACATAGTGGAACAGGACTTGCTCATGTTACAACATGGACAGTCTCAATTGTGTTCTATAATGCTGCTAGGCTGGACGGTACAAAACCTTCGTTCAGGCTATGTGCCTTGGCATTTAATCAACACCACGTCATTGTTTACTGGATTTAACCTTATAGATAAACAAATCTCTTTGGCACAGAGGGTAGCAGACTATACGGTGCTGAGCATAGAAAAACTGGAAAGATTACCATTAACCGTTTCTGAGAAACTAGCCGTGGAATGGATAATACATGGCACCATCACGATTCCATTGACGATTTTCCAGTGTCAGTATTGCTTGAAACACATACCAGCAGGCCTATATGAAAGGTTGGGTTAAGAATGCATAAAGTCGACCTGGGATTTACCATACACAAACAAATGTTGGAGAGGGGAAAAGGAGGTATTTCTTAGTGGTAAAAATTGAAAAAGCATACTGAGCAGTACACTTTTAAGTCAGGGTATTAATTTACATGAAACCAGCGACGGTGGTTCAACCAACTTATCCTGCCACCTGCAAGGTTCCCCGGCAGCAGTGATAGATCCAATTTTCAGGCAGCTATCCAATGGGAGCTACATAATGTTGAATGATCACAGCTGTTGTGGAACGAGGCCAGGAATAGTCTATCTCGTTAGTGTGTCAGCCAGGGTCACTTGTTGTATGCAAGTATTGTTTTGTAAAACTGAGACAGACGGGAGTCGCCACTATGGACTTCACTGAACATCTCTTCTATATGAATTGATACTTTAAGCAGAATGAAAGCCATTCTTTTACAAAAAACTGTGCCACTGACCCCACAAGGTCCTCTGAGGAGATACATGCTTATTATCAACAAACTGCCCCATACATTTTGCAGAAATGTTAGGTTGTATCTTAAACATTACGGATACCAGTGGTATTGTACATGTATTGCAGATGATTTTTTCGAGACTGTTAGCACCCTTTGAAGCAGTCCTAGTTATTTTTACAAACTTTGTGCACTCTGTGTTTGGAGGCCTGCCTCTCATTTTGGGACTCATAGCAGAGATACTCTTTTTGTTCCTTCTGCTCCGATATGGCAAGTCCAGTCACCAGCGATACTCAGATTACCATGGAGATCACTCTTCTGGCAATGCAGTATCATGAGCGCACAGATTCTTGGCTTGGCTTGTTTGAGAGATCTGAATACCACGTGGTTCTTGTCATTCAGACCAATCTGGCAAGATTGCATCTTACCTGTTCGACGATGCCTGCTTTGTGGAGAGGAATGCATGTTGGATATTTCTATGACACTTCCATCAGCACTGCCAACGGATGTTGACGCTTTGCTTGGTTCGGTAACAGCAAAAACAACAAGTGATGAACCGAATGTGGATCAATGTCACACATTCCCCCAGTCAAAAGATCTGGGCCCAAATCCATCGTTTTTTTGCACTCCACACCACCCTGGGTTAGACAATGGCGATATGCAAATCAGCTCCGACCCTGTTGCCCCATGGGAACAGTCCAGTCCGAACTACAAAAGCCATGTCCTTCCCAGAACGGAATCAAGCATCCGAGGACCGGACCGGTTTCGAGGTAACACCTCTCATCAGCCCGGCTAGCTTGACTCCAAGTGGTGTGGAGTGCCTGGGACCCACGTCTGGGCATCCCCAGCGCACTTAGGGCGGCAATTGCAAAAACAACAAGTGATGAACCGAATGTGGATCAATGTCACACATTCCCCCAGTCAAAAGATCTGGGCCCAAATCCATCGTTTTTTTGCACTCCACACCACCCTGGGTTAGACAATGGCGATATGCAAATCAGCTCCGACCCTGTTGCCCCATGGGAACAGTCCAGTCCGAACTACAAAAGCCATGTCCTTCCCAGAACGGAATCAAGCATCCGAGGACCGGACCGGTTTCGAGGTAACACCTCTCATCAGCCCGGCTAGCTTGACTCCAAGTGGTGTGGAGTGCCTGGGACCCACGTCTGGGCATCCCCAGCGCACTTAGGGCGGCAATTGCAAAAACAACAAGTGATGAACCGAATGTGGATCAATGTCACACATTCCCCCAGTCAAAAGATCTGGGCCCAAATCCATCGTTTTTTTGCACTCCACACCACCCTGGGTTAGACAATGGCGATATGCAAATCAGCTCCGACCCTGTTGCCCCATGGGAACAGTCCAGTCCGAACTACAAAAGCCATGTCCTTCCCAGAACGGAATCAAGCATCCGAGGACCGGACCGGTTTCGAGGTAACACCTCTCATCAGCCCGGCTAGCTTGACTCCAAGTGGTGTGGAGTGCCTGGGACCCACGTCTGGGCATCCCCAGCGCACTTAGGGCGGCAATTGCAAAAACAACAAGTGATGAACCGAATGTGGATCAATGTCACACATTCCCCCAGTCAAAAGATCTGGGCCCAAATCCATCGTTTTTTTGCACTCCACACCACCCTGGGTTAGACAATGGCGATATGCAAATCAGCTCCGACCCTGTTGCCCCATGGGAACAGTCCAGTCCGAACTACAAAAGCCATGTCCTTCCCAGAACGGAATCAAGCATCCGAGGACCGGACCGGTTTCGAGGTAACACCTCTCATCAGCCCGGCTAGCTTGACTCCAAGTGGTGTGGAGTGCCTGGGACCCACGTCTGGGCATCCCCAGCGCACTTAGGGCGGCAATTGCAAAAACAACAAGTGATGAACCGAATGTGGATCAATGTCACACATTCCCCCAGTCAAAAGATCTGGGCCCAAATCCATCGTTTTTTTGCACTCCACACCACCCTGGGTTAGACAATGGCGATATGCAAATCAGCTCCGACCCTGTTGCCCCATGGGAACAGTCCAGTCCGAACTACAAAAGCCATGTCCTTCCCAGAACGGAATCAAGCATCCGAGGACCGGACCGGTTTCGAGGTAACACCTCTCATCAGCCCGGCTAGCTTGACTCCAAGTGGTGTGGAGTGCCTGGGACCCACGTCTGGGCATCCCCAGCGCACTTAGGGCGGCAATTGCAAAAACAACAAGTGATGAACCGAATGTGGATCAATGTCACACATTCCCCCAGTCAAAAGATCTGGGCCCAAATCCATCGTTTTTTTGCACTCCACACCACCCTGGGTTAGACAATGGCGATATGCAAATCAGCTCCGACCCTGTTGCCCCATGGGAACAGTCCAGTCCGAACTACAAAAGCCATGTCCTTCCCAGAACGGAATCAAGCATCCGAGGACCGGACCGGTTTCGAGGTAACACCTCTCATCAGCCCGGCTAGCTTGACTCCAAGTGGTGTGGAGTGCCTGGGACCCACGTCTGGGCATCCCCAGCGCACTTAGGGCGGCAATTGCAAAAACAACAAGTGATGAACCGAATGTGGATCAATGTCACACATTCCCCCAGTCAAAAGATCTGGGCCCAAATCCATCGTTTTTTTGCACTCCACACCACCCTGGGTTAGACAATGGCGATATGCAAATCAGCTCCGACCCTGTTGCCCCATGGGAACAGTCCAGTCCGAACTACAAAAGCCATGTCCTTCCCAGAACGGAATCAAGCATCCGAGGACCGGACCGGTTTCGAGGTAACACCTCTCATCAGCCCGGCTAGCTTGACTCCAAGTGGTGTGGAGTGCCTGGGACCCACGTCTGGGCATCCCCAGCGCACTTAGGGCGGCAATTGCAAAAACAACAAGTGATGAACCGAATGTGGATCAATGTCACACATTCCCCCAGTCAAAAGATCTGGGCCCAAATCCATCGTTTTTTTGCACTCCACACCACCCTGGGTTAGACAATGGCGATATGCAAATCAGCTCCGACCCTGTTGCCCCATGGGAACAGTCCAGTCCGAACTACAAAAGCCATGTCCTTCCCAGAACGGAATCAAGCATCCGAGGACCGGACCGGTTTCGAGGTAACACCTCTCATCAGCCCGGCTAGCTTGACTCCAAGTGGTGTGGAGTGCCTGGGACCCACGTCTGGGCATCCCCAGCGCACTTAGGGCGGCAATTGCAAAAACAACAAGTGATGAACCGAATGTGGATCAATGTCACACATTCCCCCAGTCAAAAGATCTGGGCCCAAATCCATCGTTTTTTTGCACTCCACACCACCCTGGGTTAGACAATGGCGATATGCAAATCAGCTCCGACCCTGTTGCCCCATGGAAACAGTCCAGTCCGAACTACAAAAGCCATGTCCTTCCCAGAACGGAATCAAGCATCCGAGGACCGGACCGGTTTCGAGGTAACACCTCTCATCAGCCCGGCTAGCTTGACTCCAAGTGGTGTGGAGTGCCTGGGACCCACGTCTGGGCATCCCCAGCGCACTTAGGGCGGCAATTGCAAAAACAACAAGTGATGAACCGAATGTGGATCAATGTCACACATTCCCCCAGTCAAAAGATCTGGGCCCAAATCCATCGTTTTTTTGCACTCCACACCACCCTGGGTTAGACAATGGCGATATGCAAATCAGCTCCGACCCTGTTGCCCCATGGGAACAGTCCAGTCCGAACTACAAAAGCCATGTCCTTCCCAGAACGGAATCAAGCATCCGAGGACCGGACCGGTTTCGAGGTAACACCTCTCATCAGCCCGGCTAGCTTGACTCCAAGTGGTGTGGAGTGCCTGGGACCCACGTCTGGGCATCCCCAGCGCACTTAGGGCGGCAATTGCAAAAACAACAAGTGATGAACCGAATGTGGATCAATGTCACACATTCCCCCAGTGGTTCGGTAACAGCTCATGCATTGTGTTGTCCCCAACTGCTACCAATCCTGTTGACGGCATTCATTGAGGTCTCACCAGCAATTCCAGCTGAGGGTGAGATACGTGTACCAACAGTCACACAGGTACCATCTACTGCGAACATTGCTAATGCGTCTGACACTGACGGCGATGCTTCTCATCTGTGCACGATTGATCTACTTAATGAAGTGGTTCAACTTTCACCTACTTTGGTAGACAATTTCTTTGCCAGCTTAGAAGATTTAATGCTTTCTCCTGACACCGAGAATAACTTTTGAAATAAGCACACAGCATTCTATCAACTTTGAATTTCACCTTCGTTTTTCAAAACAAAAACCTCTAACTTGGAACTCTATTTTTCTACGATTTGATTTGACTTTTTCCAAAATTGAACTTTGGCACAAACTAATCTGCCTAAATTAGAACTATTCTTAGAGAACAAGAATTCTTTGAATACTTCCTAGAAACAATTTTGACCTTATCCACAAACCAAACCAGTTATATATTATGCTATGTGATGGGCTCGACCTTTTTTCTTCTGTATTTTAAGAGCCATTTCACAAATGTAATTTTCATGATTCATTCAGTTAGCATTTCCAATATCATACTATATGCTTAAAATGAAAGAGTCTCAGAGAAGCGCCAGCGCGCGTTCAACCGTACCCCTGACGAAGGGTCATGGCTTTTGTTGGACCCGAAATGCATTGGGTATTGCGGAAAATTTAAAGTTTTGGATGAATGCAACTTTGATTCATACGACATAAGATGTTATTATGTTGAAATATCTACGAACAGCAAATATTCAATTTACGCACAGAAATTGAAAAATGTGAACTGCAAATAAATGTGAATAATTCAATGAGAAAACAGCGTTTTCGTGTTAATTGGAGAGCCCAGTCCAGAAGTTAGTGATCCTAACCTCAATATATTGTTCATATTTAGACATAGCCCATGCAGTCCAAATACAGGTATGGATACTTCCACTAGTTCCGAAAAGCCACAACGATTTCTTGGAAAACTCGGCTTCAGCAGTTAGGGACTTCCCCTTACTTGAATATTGATTTGTCCAAGAACTCATGGAGTTTTCAAAGAACTGCGACTCTTTGATGACATTATCATGTCCACCTTTATGTCAAACTTGGCACATTCAAGGTATAAATATGCCCACACTTGCCCTAGCAAACACACAGTGGTTTGGAGCAGTTCGACTATCTACTTGTCCGACGCATCGCGTTACAGCAAGTGCTGAAGGAAGCCGACCCTTCAGCTGATGCACTGAGAGAGACGCTGTCTTTTCTCTTTCTGAGAAATCCAGTTCCAGTGTTTCCAAGCTACCCTTGCGGGGTGTTGGGAAATCAAGTCTCGAGACAAAGAGATACCAGACCTCCTTCATTCTAAACCAAGGTACGGAGCTGATTAGACCCTAAGAGAAATCTTAGATAGATTCTTGGCAAAAAATACTAACCTTATGCTACACCTCACTTACTTCTTCCCTCGTACTAGACCTAGGTTAGGTACATCGGGGTAGGCATATTTTCGAAGCACTAGTTGAGTACTTTTAGTCTAAATTTATTGATGTATCTGTTTATGGCTTAGAAACCATGCCATGCTTTTAAAGTATTATTTTATAATACTCTTCTTGCTATATGCATTATAATTTACAGCCAGTATTACAATTGTAGCAGTTAATTTCTTCTGCATGAGAAAGAAGACTGTTCAATAAATACTTTTATTGAAAACACCCGTCACTCTAGTTTCTCTGATGAAACGAAGCATGCCTGATTGACTGAGTAAAACATCCATCTCTTGTTTTCACTACTCTGAAGATACGTTTTATCTTGGGGAAACAAAGTTGTCATGTTTATTCAGTTGTCAGAAACTAATCCATTCTTGTTCATTCAAGAATGTTTCTAGTGACCTCTAAGCTAGCTGCAAAAACCACAAGACAGAATGCAGAACATTGTCATACATTCACCCCAGTAGAGAGATCCGGGCCTAAATCCATCGTTTTTTTGCACTCAACACCACCCCAGTTCAGACATGGCTATATGCAAATCAGTCTGACCCTGTGCCTCATGGGAACAGTCCAGCCCGAACTGCCAAGCCATGCCTTCCCTGGACTGGAAACAAGCTTCCGAGGACCGGTTTCTGGCATTCCAGCCATCTTCAGCCCGGCTTTCTTGAATCCAGTGGTGTGGAGTGCATGGGACTCACGTCTGAGCATACCCATCCCAATCGGGGTGACAAATGCAAAAACCACAGGTGATGGACAGAATGCAGAACAATGTCATACATTCACCCCAGTACAGAGATCTGGGCCTAAATCCATCGTTTTTTTTTGTGGATTTTTTTTTGATTCAAGCAAATGGCTTGGCAGTTCGGGCTGGACTGTTCCCATGAGGCAGAGGGTCAGACTGATTTGCATAGGGCCATGTTTGAACTGGGGTGGTGTGGAGTGCAAAAAAACGATGGATTTAGGCCCTGATCTCTGTACTGGTGGTAGAAATGGATGTGAAAGTAATAGTGGACCCTGGAAAGCTACACATTTCTGAATTTAGCAAGGGGTCATTTGTTTAGATCCTTAAAGGTTTTCCAATAGAAACTAACAGTTTAAAAAAACTAAATTGAGTTGAAAAAACAACCGCTTGTGCCAAAGTTTTCATGTTTGACTTCTTCAAAGTATAGCATATTTTTAAAAGCAATATACTGTTGTGTCTGCTAGACCCTTCTGGTTGTGGTGGTATATAGGACTTGTAGGTTCATCAAGAAGCTGAAGTACTCAGAGCCAATAACTGAGCTGTGCCTTGCAATGGGTTTTCATTGTGTACTGGGTATATAGCAATCCATTTGGTAAAATAGAAAGAGTGAAAAATAGGTATCAAGGACACCTATGTATTTCCCAAATGAGAACAAAATATAGAGTTCAGAAGCATTCATTATTTGCTCAGCTCCAAAATTGTCGGTACCCATATAGGATTGTGATATAGAGGCCCTTCAATAGGTAATAACAATTCTATGTTCCCCTAAGTCTCACAATAAAAATGGTACCTCACCAGTGTGGGATGCCTGATGCCTGTAACAGGAAGCGGCCCTGAACGCAACATGGACAAATCAAATTTTTTTAGTGAAAAGTGCCTAGCTGTGGAATTTGGACCCTAGGTCAGACGGCACATGGGGAAACCTAGCAAATCTGTAAATATTTTAAAACTAGACATCATGGTCAAATCTTGATGTGGTGTCCTGTGTGGCGCTCACCTGCTTCTTTTATCTAGAATCCCTTGCCAACCTCAAACTTTGTCAAAAAAACTGATTTTCCTGGAATCTGTAGGTACCCACAAACTTCCACTCACCCAAGTCTCCCAATAAAAATTGTACCTCACTTGTGTGGGTAGGCCTTGTGCCTGTGACAGAAATCAGCCCTAAAATGCAACGTGGGCACATCACATTTTTTTCCGTGAACACAGACCCTTTTCTTGCAATGTGTCTAGCTGTGAATTTTGAACCCTAGCTCAGCCTGCACCTGCGGAACCCTGGCAAACCTGCAAATTTCTGGAAAAGTAGACATCCAGGGGAATCCATCAGTGGCTCTCACTAGGTTCTGTTACCCAGAATTTCTTGCACACATCGAACTTTGTCAGAAAAACACATTTTCCTCACATTTCAGTGATGGAAAGTTCAGTGGAGAGCCCCAAACTTTCAGACACCTAGCTTTCCCCCAAGTCTCCTGATAAAAATAGTCATTTGTGTGAGTGTGCCAAGTACCCACAGCAGGAAAGGGCCCAAAACCTATTGTGGATACATCAAAATTACCCATTACAAAACAACCTGGTTTTGCAAAGGGGACACCTAGGATTTTGGGCCCAGGCTTGGCAGTCAACAAGGGAATCTACCAAACCCAGACATTTCCGAAAACTAGACACCTGGAGGAGTCCTGGGAGGTATGGCTTGCATGGATCCCTAAATGTTTCCCTACCCAGATTTCCTTGCACATCTCAAACTTAGTTGAAAAAAGCTATTTTCCCCACATTTCTGTATGGGAAAGATCTGGGATCACTGGGCACACCCCTATCATTTCCCCCCAATAAAAATGGAACCTCACTTGTGTGGGTGGGCCAAGTGCCCTTGACAGACAAGGGCCCAAAACGTATTGTGGAGACATCAAAATTACCTATCACCTGGGTTTTTGGCCAGGGCTCAGCGGCCATCTAAGGAATGCTAATAAGCCAAGTAATTTCTGAAAACCAGAGGAGTCCAAGGATGTGTGGCTTGAGTAGATACCCCAAAGTGTTCCTACCCATAATCCCCCTGCAAATCTCAAATTTAGCTTAGAAAATCACATTTTCCTCATATTTCTCCCACGTAAAAACAAGAGGAAAATGTGCTTTTTTCCGCTAAATTTGAGGTCTTCAGGGGATTCTGGATAGTAAAACGATGGGGAATCCATACAAGCCATACCTGCCAGTACTCCCACCTGTTGTCTAGTTTTTAGAAATGTCTGGGCTTGGTAGTTTTCCCTAGATGGCCGCCGAGGCTGGGGCCAAAAACCCAGGTGAGCCCCCTTGCAAAACAAGGTCTTTTATTGATAGGTGTCAGATTTGGAGGACTCTAGTTGGCACAGGTGGGAACTTGTGCCAAGTAGGGATCCTTGCCTCGAGTCAGGGTAAGGGGGTACCCTCCTAAAATAACCCCTGCTCACCCCCTTGGCAGCTTGGCATGAGCAGACAGGCTTATCTTAGAGGCAGTGTGTAAAGCATTTGTGACCACATATAGTAATCAGGTGACAACACTACAGATGGATATTAAAAATAAGTATTTTTCTCACCCTGAAAGAGAAAGACAGAAAAGACAAATATTACTTCACAACTAACTATGCCTTACCTACACACACATTCTGGTTGGATTTGGCATGAGGGGGAGTGAAGGTGCAGACAGTAAAATATAATTAACAAGAGATTTCACAAAAAGAAAATGCACTGTTAATAATTTAAAGGTTAAAAACCTGAACTAATGACTCACAGCTTGTGAGCTGTAAAACCAGGCCAAGACACCTTCCTCTTTACAGGGCATTCACACACCTTTCATACATGACACACAAAAGACCATTCACACCTCCTGCTGTGGGCCCAGCACATTACAACAGACAAATCAACAGATAGCACCATTCAAGGGCCCATCACTTTCATATCCCACATGACTGACGCATCAATCACAAGGCTGGTTTGTACCTAACCAACAGTAATACAGTGAGAACACTATAAAAGGACACTACACTAGTTCAGAAAAATATCTGATACGTTATATATTCAAAACAAGACCAAAACAATAAAAAACCACCATGCAGTAATTACAAATATGCACATTGTAAGAATAACCTTAAAAATGCAGTTCCTTGAAGTCGGTAGCTCCACCCAGTGCTATAGCGGTGATGAAAACAACAGAATCCAACAGTTCCATACGACCACATCAGCCATGTTGCTGCCAGACTTGTAAACAGTACCTTTTCTTTGTGGCTGATCACATTGGTGCGGGCCAGTCGTGGCAATCGTTGCCGTTGAGATGTGGAACGTAGCAGTGCGGTGTGAAGTGTCCTCAAGGCGCAATGCAGGCAGCAGCTCGGTGACGGTCATACAGAGGCGTCAGTGAGACCAGTGCTGCGAGTGCGGAGTGAGGCGGTGCTCAATGCGGAGCTGACTAATGTTATGTTATGTTATGTAGAATTTATAAAGCACAGCTTTCACTCCATGGTGCATCATGTCACTATGTGAGGCCCTACATAAGGTACAGATAGTAACTCAGAGGTCAGATAAGTGAGAGGCATAAGGCATCAAGAGGACTTAAAATCTAGGTTCTCAGGGCTTTCCTGAAAGTGAGTCTCTGTCTGAATGAAACGGAGATTGCAAGGAAGAAGATTCCTGGCTTTGGACAGAGGACAGCAGTTGATTTGCCACTTTTAGTGATACATGAAAAGCTAGCAGGCTTAAGGAGGTTCGCTGACAATGATCTGAGGGGGCCCTGCGCCTTGTAGGGGGTGAACATGGACCGTAGGTATTTAGGTCCTGATGATCTAAAAGCACTGTAGGTAATTACCAGGATCTTAAAAAAGGACTCTTTTATGGATAGGCAGCCAGTGTAATGCTTTTAGGGCAGCTGAGGCCAAGGAGCCTTGTGGCCATAATTTCAAGACTAAATGTGTGGCTGCATGTTGGGCTATCTGTAGTTTGGTCCCTGTATATAAGCTGTTGCACTAATCTGAATCCAGATCACGGTGCAGGCGGAAAAGCCGGTTGTTGAGAGCCTGCTTTGATTGGTCCGTACTGGGGTGTTGGATGGGGCGGTGCATCATGAGACTTACGAGCGGTGTCCCCAAGCCGTGGTCACAGGTGCCAAAGTCAGCAGGCAGTGATGTGTCACTAAGACCAAGGCAGTGAAGTGTAGTGAGGGGGTGCAGAATGTGGTTCCCACATGTCACAGTGTAAGCTAAGGCTCGGAAGCAGTGGTTGTCATCGTCGGTGAGACCAGAGTTGTGGTGCGAGATGCAGCAGTTCCCTCTGCAGTGTCTTCAGGACAAGGAGCCAGTGACAGAGTCGGTTGCTTTCCCCCTTCTGTGGCAACTGAAACCACTGTTCCAGAAGCAATACCAAGAGGTCAGTGATGTCTTTGCAGTCCCTGAGACTTCAGAACAGGAGGCAAGCTTTACTTCAAGCCCGTAGAGATACTCAGCAAATTGAGAAAGTTCAGTCCAGTCCTTTCAATGCCCAAGGCATAAGCAGCAACTGCAGGCCAACTCAGCAAAGCAACAACACAGCAAACGGGCAGTACTCCTCCTGGCAGAACTTCCAGCTCTTCTTCTTGACAGGTTCCTTGATTCCAGCGAGTTCTCAAATTCTAGAGTCTGGGCCCCAATATTTATGCTCAGTTTCTCTTTGTTCTTTTGGGTGGAGAGTGTCTGTGCCCAGCCCTAACCTATTCTGTTCTCTCTGGCCCGGCTTCCTGGCAGGAAGTGGAGACAGAATTGTACAAGATAGGCCAGGCCCATTCAGAAGCCATGAAATCTCCCATTACTCTAAATGCAGCCCAGTTTTATTCAGTCCAGCCCTGATTCATCCAGGAAAGGTGGTACACACCTCGACCCCATCGGTGTTTGTCTGAAGAGAATGCACATCCCCAACCTCTGTCACCCTCAAGCCAGACAGTCAATCCCCAAACCCAGCTGACGCACACAAGATGGCTAAGCAAGAAAATATCTACTTTCTAAAAGTAGTATTTTCAAACACAGAATACAAAAATCATCTTTACTAAAAGATGAACTTTTATATTCTGAGTTCGGCATACTACGCCCTATTTCTCTATCTTGTGCCAATGCGAAAATATGCTTCTGAGATGTTATATGTAAACTTCCATTCTATCCTATGGGACAGATAGCCTTTCCATCGTTAAACACAAATTATGCTGTAATTCACTATCCAGACAAGTCACACACCAGTAGATGAGCCTCCTTTAATATACAATGCATCCTGCCTACACAAGGGTACCTTGGGCCTACCTTAGGGGTGACATATATGTAAGAAAAGGGAAGATTAGGGCCTGGCAAGTGGGTGCATTTGCCAGGTCGACATGGCAGTTACAAACTGTGCCAGACACTGCAGTGGCAGGTCTGAGAACCCTTTACAGGGATGCTTGTGTGGGTGGCACAATCAGTGCTGCAGTACCACTAGCAGCATTTGAATTACAGGCCCTGGAACCCTCAATGCATTTTACTTGGGACTTCCTAGTAAACCAAATATGCCAATCATGGAAACACCAATCCATAACACAATTTAGAGTAGGAACACTTGCACTTTAACACCGAACATCAGTGAGTGAGTGCGCCAAGAAACCAAACCAGCAAAACCGGGAGGTCAGAAAGAAAAAAGACTACAGAAACATGCCAAAAATGCCAGGTCTAACAACCCATCACAACTGACAAAAGGTGGTGGTAGACAGACTGAGTGGCAGAATTTGTCTGGGGTAGAAAAGGGATTTTACTGACAAACAGAACACCAAGATTATGAGCTTTAGACACAGGTTGTGAAAAAGGGCCAAAGAACTCAGGCTACATGTAAGGTAAGTAGTAAGGTGTGGTCATTCCTATGATGAGGATCTCTGTTTTGTTACATGCAGGCAAAGCTACTATCTTGTATCCAGTGTCTATCATAACAGAAAGAAGGCTAGCCAGGATTGGTTGTCTGAGTTACCATCATGCGTTTGGTAGAGTAATGTGTCATCTGCATACATATGATGAACAACCTCAGAGGATTCAATGTCATTAGTTAGAGAGTACATGTAGATGTTGAAGATCATTTGGGTATAATTGTGAGCCTTGAGGGGTGATTCTAATGATGTTGTTAAACCTGGATAAGCTAGTTTGAGCAACTGTGAGAGTGATTTGATATACAGGATGTGAACCAGGTGTACATCACCGCCTTGATGCCTGTATATCTGTCTAGACTATCAAGCAGGATTTGGTGATCAATGATGTTGGATGATGACAACAGGTCCAGGTATATTAGGGTACAAGCAGTGCTATTAATATCCATGTAGTTAAGGATTTCTTTTTTGATGTTTTGTATTATGTTTTCAGATGCATTCCGGTTCTGAATCCTTATTGAAAGTCACTTATCTTCTAGATGTGAAGAGAGTTGGTGGATGGCCATGGTTTCCAGTGCCTTGGCAACACAAGAAAGGCATGAGATGAACCTAAAGTTTGATATTCTTTTGAAGAGAGGTATGATTATGGCATGCTTGAGGGACTGAGAATGGATCCACTGATGGGAAAGGTATTAATTAGTCTTTTGGTTATTGTTAGTAGAGCCTGATGGACCAGATTGACAACTTTAACACTATATATCCCCAAACTGTGGAATGATTTCTTTATATATTTAAGTATGAATTCTCCCTCAGCTTTTGAGGCCAGAGTAATGCTTGAATAGGTAGTGGGGCATGTGGTGCTTGGTCATCATGCTGGTAGGTTGTTGCATGGATGATTGCGAAAGATAATGGTATTGGTGAACTAAGATAACAGATTGGCACAGTTTTCACTAGATGATGTTGCGTTGTTGCAAGAGGGGATAACTATCTTGAGGTAGTCATCTCTTTTTAGGTTTCAAATAGTTCTTAAGTCTCCTTGTTGGGTGCCCGATTGAGTAGACTATTTTGTTTATTCTAATGCAAGCTATTCTTTAGCCCCTAGATTGTATGCTTGGTGCTGGACAATCAAAAAAGGTTTATAAATAAACCAATGGCTTTCCAGAGCCCAGCCTTTGTGATTGTACTGGAGGAGGGTTTTTGCAAACTAGTTATTGACCTCTGATGATGCAGTTTTTCATGAAGTAGCTGGAAAAAGGATGTTCAGGGTAGTGGTGGGAGAGGAGGACAAGCATGTATTCCAACTGATGATCTGAATGCTATTTTACAAGTTAAGGTGTGGCAGGGAAGTGCTACCTGAATCTTGGGTCTCATGATGCTGATGCAATCGGGACCTGCCTCAGTAGGCCTAAGTCACTGAAAAGAGAAAAAAGACAATTAGTTCAGAAAGAGGGGACAAGAGAAGAATGACTAGCAACATAAGGAAGAGATGATCAAGGTCAGAAAAATAATGACTCACCAAGCAAGAAAGTGTTCTCCAACAGGCAGACACTGAGACTGAGTGACTAGGGTAGCAGCCGGAGGACACTAAGCACACATAGAAGCTGTAAAGCCAGTAGTAAAGAAACCCAATATGTGAGGCCATGAACACTGGATTAAGTAATGGGGTAAGAGTCCCAAAAGGATGTCACTGGAGAGAAGAAGAGTGTGAAAGGAAAAGGAGAGGATCCCAACTCGGAGTGGAGCGAAAATTGGTGGACACCAGCAGCAGGTCAGTGAATCTATTTTGAGATGAATCCCCTATGTTGGACCTGTAATCCTTGGGGTGGTATTCCCCCAAACGTTTTGGCTGCTTACCTGTTCTTTTTGCTCAAAATTGTTTTGGGCCTCAGACTCTGAGCTCTTTACCACTCCTGGCGAGTGCTAAATCGGATGTTTGTCTCCCCTAAATATAGTACCATTGGTGTATATACAATTGCCATATTTAGTTGACTAATATATATCCCTTGTAAAGTGGTATACTATATACCCAGGGCCTGAAAATGAAATGCTTCATGTAGGCCTGCTGCACTGATTGTGCCACCCACACAAGTAGTCTTTCAGACCTGTCTCAGGTCTGCCCCTCAGAGCCTGTGTGCAGGTTTCTTCCACTTCTAATTGGCATTTCAAATCCTTATCCAAGCCTTACAACTCCTCTTTTTTTTACACATAATTTGCCCCTACGGTAGGATTTCGGTAACCCATAGGCCAGAGCACTGTGTTAGTAAAAGGTAAGACATGTACTTTGAAATTTTGCATGTCCTGGTAGTGACAAAAGGCTAAATTTATTTTTCATAACAGAGAGGCCTACTCCTCCCATATGTTAACATTGGAAATTCCTTAATATAAATTTAAGCTCTCATTCTTGAAACCGGTCCTAGGAAGCTTGTTTCTGGTCCAGGGAAGGCATGGCTTGGCAGTTCGGGCTGGACTGTTCCCATGAGGCACAGAGTCAGACTGATTTGCATATCGCCATGTCCGAACTGGGGTGGCAGAGTGGGCTAAAGAACGGTGATTGATTAAATCCAGATGTGTTTGACTGGTTCAGATGCTCCGTCCATCACCACCCCCTTTTGTACCGCATTCTTGATTAGAACAGAGAAGATGTGCCAATGTTTACATCTTTGGAATGGTAATGGCAAATCTTCTTTACTGGTAAAGTTGGATTTGACATTACCATCATAGAAATATGACTTTTTGAAGGTGGACATTTCTCTGCTCTTATAGCTCTCTGTGCCTACAGCCTGTCTCAAATTCACGGCTGGGGAGGGTAACAGCTACACCTTGTGCATTCCCTCTAGACAGCCCCAAACACAGGAAGGGTAGGTGTGTCTGAGCACTAATCTGCACTCAGATGGCTCTTCCTGGGTAGCAAAGGCAGGGGGGATGACACTTATACCTGAATCGTCAGTGCCCTGTCCCCTCACAAAAAGGCTGATTACCCCTACTGATAGTCTGGAGCCAAGACTGGGAAGAAAAGGCTTCTGTGCACTTCAAAGACCCTTCTTTGAAGTAACCCCCACTTCAAAGGCACAATTTGTTATAAATAGTGGGGCTCTGACTACACCACATCAGACACGTCTAGACCTGTAACTGAACACTCTCATAAGAACTGCTGTGCTTCATCAAAGACTGACACTCTGCTGGACTGCTGATCTGGAAGACCTGCCTTTCTACAGTGCTGCCCTAATACCTGTTGCTCTCTGACCCTACTTAGGGAGAGCTAGGCTTTGCTTTGCAACCAAAGTTATTTCCAAGGGCTTATTGGCTTACCTCCTGTTGCTTAGGACTCAGGGCTGTCAACGTCTCTACACCTGCTCCTCTGCCTGACTCACTGGAAGTGAACCCAGATACTTGCACCTGAGAAATTGATGCATCTCTGTCTATTTGGAGCTGAACCAATGCATTGCCCTGTTGCAGGAGTCAAATTGGCGCGTCACTCTCAGAACCAACGCATTTCCTTAAGAGCCTGATGCACTGGAACCGAGCTACGGCAATACCATATAGTAACTCATTGTTAACTACAACTCTATGCCAAGACCAATTCAAAGCTTTTGAATTCTCCCTAGTTGTTTTTTTGATTTTTTTGTGCTAAAGCATGTCATTATCTAGAGAAGCTGCACCGCACATGCAGTAATTGATTTTAGGTTGCCCAAGTAAGAATTCTACCCAGCTTAAAGATTTTTGGAAGGGGTTTCAAGTATCTATGTGAGGCTTCACCAAGAAGGTGGAGCTGCAGAAGGCCGTGAGAGCCTGGGCAGTGCCTCAGAATGCAGGGGCTGAAGTCAGAGGATGAGGAGCAGGAAATTCAGGAGGAGAATGAGCTGATTCTCGATTCTAATGGGGATTTGGAATTGCCTGTAGAGGGGGCCACCAACTTGCCAGAAGCAGTGGTGGTTTCCAGAATTAGGAGCAGTGTCTCCTCAAATAGCCTATCATTGGAGGGGCTACACAGACAGGAGGGAGAAAAAAAGTCTCAAGCTGGAGCTTACTAAATTAAAGTTGGCAGAGGAAGAAAAGCTTGCCAACTGAAAATTCAGAAAGAACAAGCTCTAGAGGATATGAGGTTACCTCTGGGGGAGAGGAAACTAACTCAGTGGCTAAAACTCAGAGAGCTGAACATAAGAACACCACAGATGGATTCCAGCTGCTATGGTGTCAGCATAACTGCAGTGTCTACCACTGTAGTAAGAGTCAGAATGTGGTGCCCAGTTATGAGGTGGGGGAAGACATAGACAAATGGTTTGCATCTTATGAAGTGGCTCTAAGAGTGCACAAGGTCCCAGATGAGTCTTGGGCTGATAGTGTATTGAAATACATGCCCAAAATGTGAATGGACATTCTTCTCACACTAATTTATTGTGTTCAGAGTATATTCCAGGCCATTTTTATGAATTGGATCTTGATCATCACACTGAATTCCAGGATATTGGCCTGTGACAACCCCTGTGGGTTTCTATGCCATTGCTTCTAATTTATTGGCTGATATTGCTGTTGTTTTCATTGACTCTGTACATGGTAAATCTGGAATGCAAAGGTCACCAAATTGTTGTTGTGTTTGTGCCGTTCCAAGATTGTTATTGGGTGTGGAGCAATTCTGGTTAATCTCCAGGCCACAAAGGTTAATAGAGTCATCCAGTGTATTGTCATTTTATGTGATGAATGAGGGCCTCTATTTCGAAATCGTCCTTATTTGGAATATGTCCAGAGGGTGTTGGACCATGCGACTTGGTTAGTGCTTACCGCCATTTATGGTTGATGATATCTCAATAATCCCAGTTTTCTCGGTCCGATGTTCTGCCATGTTATGATTAATTTGTTTGCTGATTGTATTTTGAGTATCATTGCTGGCCATAGCTGTATCTTCTATTTCTGCTATCTCTACGACTTTCGCCATCTCTATGATTAAAGGCTATCCTGAGCTGTTTAATTTGGGATAACAGGAGGGCCTCTCCCTGCATCCTAGCTAGCTAGCAGAGGGGTGGGGCTGATGTTTGATGCAACCCCCTCTTCCACCATACAGCCCATGTGGTCACCTTGTTTTTTTTTTCTTCAGCCTTGTAAAATATTGAGGTATCGGGAGAATCCCTATTGCCGATTTGTGAGTCACCCTGCTTCTGATATTAATGCTGTGTCCTTCTCCTTGCTCTGCTACTGAGGTCAATAGGCAGTGTAACTCGGCCCTGACCCTATGTTGCCCAAACCTTGCTATGGTTTCTGTCCTCTTGTTGTTCACTGTTGCTGCCGCACCCTTGTATCCTTGTTGTCGGATCCTGCACTCCTCATTTTCATAGAAGAGATCCTAGCAGTAGGCCTGTTCCAACAAGCCACAAGCCACAGATACCTTGTGCAAGTGTTTCCAATTGATGTATAATGCAGAATCCTGCAGCCTTGCCCTACCCATTTGGCTATGTCAAATAGCTGTTTGGCCTTGTGCTGTCTGTCCTGCCCGGGGCGTTGGTATAATTGGTGAGGTTGAAATCTGGTTGGCTGATGGGTAGATCCCCTATCCAGTTGTATACAAATATGAATAATTGGTGTGATTGGCTTAGATATTGAAGGCTTGATGTTACAGGCTTTACCCAGGAGTCCCAGGCTGGTCGAAATGTCTATGCCTGTGTGGCTTTATGATTGCTATGCAATGCAGTGCCCTTTCCCGGGCACCCCCAAGCCCCTTGGCTGTGTCTTGTCCAGTGATGGTCCCCTTTTTTATTTGTTTGTTTGTTTATTTATTATGTTAATTGTGATTATCTTGGAGTTCTTCTAGGGTGACCTCTTTTAAACAAGAGTGGAAATGAGATATAGTCAAATAAGCTGAGAGGGGCCATATAGTTCTGCCGCAGGGGGGGGGGGGTGGAAGAGGAGAGCTAAACGTGGTACCTCATAGCAAAATGACTCACAGAAAGCTCAACTATAGCTTCTGTGCTAAGGTTGAGCCACCCCATTCAAACTAGTAACACCCCTTGTTGCCCCCCACCCCGCAGCAACACTCTACCTTGTCTCTAGAAGGAGCTCCGGCTTAATCCACTTCTCCTAGGTCTGGGTCTTGGTTCCAGTTTTATGTTGTTCTGCATTCTTCTGGGGTCCTTTTTGATCCTTCTAGGTCCAGCTGTGCTGCACTGTGCATTCTAGTTCCCTCTTGATTTCTTTTTGGTCCTGGCTTTCTTGGTACTCGCTGTGTGTTCAAGAAGCTATCTCCCCTGCTGCATGAAACCCAAGAATGGGAATGTAATATGCTGTGGTGGTGGATGATGCATGGTGGAGGAGGCTGTGTGGTGCGGGCGCGGCAAAGGACGTGGAGCAGTGCAGGCCCCCTGAGACTGCTAAGTCCTCCCCAATGTAGACAGCAACTGTGTGGGTTTGAAGATGCCCAGTGCTCAGTGGCCAAACCGAACCGTTAGCGAGATACGGCAGCAAGATGTCAATAGGTGCCAAGAGGATGAACTGCTATGGAGCAGCTGCCGCTCTGCCGCCGCCGCTGCCACCACCATGTCCACTATCACTACCACTGCTAGCCACTAATATGGGTGGGCATTGCGTAGCACACCACAGTAGACGTGCCTACGCATCTCGGCCTTCGCCTTCACCGCGGGTCACACCTTGGAACTCTGCAGCCCGCAATCCGTGATCCCCACGCCTCTGCAGCTCCATGGCTCACAGCTCGCTCATGGCTCACAGCGTGCTGTGTTCACTTCCTTGGCAAACCATGAACAAGAACAGCTCACTGTGAGTTTTGAGAGAAGTAGTGAGAGGCTCACTAGACAGCTCTAGACAGAGGCATGTAAAACATAGATTTGACAAACATAAGCAGGTCTTGTGCATATCACCTGTGCTCAAGGTCCCTGACTTTTGCAAAGAGTTTATCATCCAAACAGATGCCTCATAACTTGGCATCGGTCAGTCTTACCATAGCTTAATGAAGAAGGCATAGACCAAACTGTAGCCTTCAGTTCCAGGAGGTGATCCCGAGGCAAAAAAGGAGGAGTGGTATAGGAAGAGAAGCTTTTGCTGTGGTCTGGGCACTGAAGAAGTTGAAACCATACCTGTTTAGTACTCACTCCCTAATTCAGTTTCACCACCGGCCCCTCAGGTGGCTCATGCAAATAAGGGATCAGAATATAAAACCTTTCAGGTGGTCGATTTCTCTACAGGGTGGAATACCGACCAGAGGTAGACCACACCAATGCTGATGGTCTATCAAGCTTTCTCTGCATTAGTGCTGAGAACTCCCTAGAGGTTGAGAAGAACTCCACACTTGCAGTTGGGAGGGACATGTGTTAGACTTATCCTTAGGCTCATCTTCCCCCAAACATTTTGCCTCCTTATCTCTTCTTTATGTTGGCCTTAGGACTCTGAGCATTTGCCTCTGCTGACCAGTGCTAAAGTGCATGTGTTTCTCCCCTAAACATGGTACCAATGGTGTATACACAATTGACATATAAAGCTTACTTATAAGTCTCTTTTAAAGTGGTATACCATATACAAAGGACCTGTAAATTAAATGCTAATAGTGGACCTGCAGCACTGATTGTGCCACCCACAGGAGTAGCCTTTCAAACCTATCTTAGGGCTGCACCATATGGCCCTGTGTGAGCTGTTTACTGTAACTTCAATTTGAGATGTAAAACCCATTACCAAGCCATAAAACACCCCTTTTATCACACATAAGTCACTGCTTATATAGTCCCTAGGTAGCCCATAGGGTGCTGTGTAGGTAAAAGATAGAACATGTACTTTGAAGCTGTGTATGTCCTGGTTGCAACAAACAGGAAAAAAAAATTTCCCTACTGTGAGACCTACTACGCTTATGGGTTAACATTGGGATTTCCTTAAGAATGGAGTTACTGTATCAAGGTGTATATCTTTGGAATGGTAGTGACACATCCTCTCTACTTGTAAAGTTGGATTTGACATTCCTATTGTAGGAATGCCATTTTTAGAAGTTGGACATTTCCTTGCTCTTACAGCTCTGTGTGCTTTCATCCTGTCTCTAATACAGCCTTGGGGTGGGTGACAGCTACACTTTCTGCATTCCCTCTAGAAAGCCACAAACACAAGAGATTTACCTGTATCTGAGTACTCATCTGCATTCAGATGTCTCTTCCGGGGCAAGAAGGGGGGCACAGAATAGGCAGTTCCCTGTCCCATACAAAGAGCTGAATTCTCCCTTCAGTTAGTCTGGAGCCAATACTGGGACGAAAGGGTTTCTGTGCACTCCAAAGTCCCTTCTTCCAAGTTACCCTCACTTCAAAGACACAACTGGGTGTAAATACTGTG
Organism: Lissotriton vulgaris; assembly: GCF_964263255.1. NCBI lineage: Eukaryota > Metazoa > Chordata > Amphibia > Caudata > Salamandridae > Lissotriton > Lissotriton vulgaris. Next base: position 455,217,735 of record NC_141691.1, read on the forward strand.
GCTCTGACCCCACAAACTTAGACACTTAGGGCCAGATGTAGGAGCCCTAATACCGGTCGGAAATGGACGATTTCGTCCGTTTCCGGATGGTATTAGGGTTTTCAGATGTAGGGGGCTGAATAGGTATATTTACCGATTTGGTAAAATTATCGATTCGATAAATTACCTAATCGGTAAATATACCGATTCTGTAATTTCAAATGTAGGTGGCACAGTTTACAGTTCCACAGACCCTTAGGAGTTGGTATTTTTGTGTGGTAAAATACGGAATTCAGGTGTGCATGCACATCTGTGCATGCACACCTGTGCAATCTGACACACAGACATGCCCTTAGGGCATGTATGTGTGCCACATTGCACACAAGCCTGTACTTGGGGTGCTAGAGGGTGTAAAAGTGACACCCCCTGCACCCTTGCAGGATTCGGTATTTAACGATTCTGTAAATACAGAATTGGTATTTCCCATTGATTCCTATGGGCTTCAAAGCCCATAGGAATCAATGGGAAATGCCAATTCTGTATTTACAGAATCGGTAAATACCGAATTTTACAGATTCGGTAATTCAGATTTTAAAATTACCTACATCTGCCCCCTTCCCATTTACAGACTCTTAAATACCGAATCGGTAAAATTCGGTATTTAAGAGTCTGTAAATGGGAATTACCTACATGTAGCCCTTGGACTTGTAAATGAACTGTGCAGCATCATGGCCTGACACTCTGCTGGACTGTTGATCTGGAAGACCTACTTTTCTGCTGTGCTGCCAGCCGCTCTCTGACCCTGATGAGGGAGAGCCGGACTCTGCCTTGCAACCAAAGTGATCTTCAAGGTCTTGTTGGCTTGCCTCCTGTCGCTTGAGACTGAGGGCTATCAAAGTCTCAACACCTGTGCCTGGTTCACTGGAAGTTATCCCAGATACTTGCATCAAAGGAATCAATGCATCTCCTGTCTGCATGTAACAGAACTTGTGTATTGACCCTGTCACAGGAGTAGAATCAGCCCATTGCTATTGAGGCATCACCTTGAGAGCCTTACATATCGGAACCATGCATGCACTGCAGCAGTGTGGACAAGTTGACACATCCCCAAGACTCTGGGGCAAAACCTGGCGCATCAGACTTTGGGACTAATGCTTTACGGCTCGATGTGTTTTCTTGTAAACCAATGTATCGCCTACACTGTATTGAGAAATTTGATGCATTACCTAGACTGCAGGCTCATCATCGACACATCACTCGTCTGCAACACACATCTCACTGTTGCAACCAGGATCATTTCACCAGGCCTGTGTGGTTCATGTCCCAGGCCTGCATTCCATCACAGTCGGTCAGAGCTGTTGGCTTTGTCCCAGCCTTGCACGATCAGACAACCCCAGTAGGCGCTAATTACCTCTAAGCAGAAGAAATGCATTTATTCTTCAAAAATTCATATCTCGAATTCTACTTAATGGATTTTGTCATTTTGGTTGTCATTTATTTATAAAATGATTGTCTCTTTTTCTAATGCAGTGTGGATTCTTTTTGTGGTGTTTGCATTGTGTTACTGCGTGTTGCACAAGTACTTTACAGATTGATCCTTTATATAAACCTACTGAGCTACCAGCAGATGAGTACAGGTTATCTTTCAGTGTGTATCTAGGTCTAGCTTACCCTGACTAGAGTGGTGGTCCCTACGTGAACAGTATGCATACCTCTGCCAACCAGATACCTCATTTCTAACATCCTGCTATTTTCCAGGTAAACTGTGCCTAAGCCAGGTGCATGGCAGGAGACAGACTGATTGGAAACTGGACGGAGAAGGGGAAGAAAATTACATAAACATGTACCACAGCATAAACTGAGAATGTGGCATTAAAATCCAGACATGAAAACACCTTTTTTAATTAATTGTTATTTTCCATTTTACCGTATAACTAGGTGTTAGATCTTTGAGCCTCAGGGTGATATTCCTGCAAACAATATTCGTGTTTCCATCCCTTTCTTTGCTGAAATACGTTATTGCTGGGCTTATATTTTACTTTTGCTAACTAGTGCTAAAATGATTTTGCTCACTCCCCTAAATATGGTCAAATTGGTATATACCTGATTGACATGTTTATATTTATAAGTCCCTTTTAAAGTGCTATACGATTTACAAAAGGTCCAAAAATGAAGTGTTACTGTACCACCCATTTAAATAGCCCCAAGAAACAAATTCCAGGTCTGCCATTGCAGCCCAAATGCAGCATTAAACTGCCAATTCAACTTTGCAATACCCCCTTGCCAGACCTTTAACTCCACTTAAATTGTAATGAAAAGGTTGGGTATGAACTTTTTTCATGTCCTGGTAGTGAAAATCTGCATTCATTTGCATTACTGTGAGGCCTATCCATCCCATTAGAAGGCATTGGGTTGCCTTATTAAATTTAATAGTAATAACATTTGATTGGGAATAAAGGATTACGTCATTATTTGGTATCTATGCAATTGTATTTCAAAATCCTCTGAGGCATGAGCAAAATATAAATTATGCTGGTCTTTTTGTTAAAATGTTTGGAATTTCACAATACATTTGTCATACAATTTTTTCAAAATTATGCTATTTTACCACTTTGTGTAATTACGCATCATCTGCAGACAAAAATGTAAATTGAAACACATGCAAATTACAGAATGTGTGCTGTTATTTGCAGTACTTTGTTTAAATGCATCCTCATTAATCCTGCGCAAAGGACTTCGCTACGCCCACGGAGTGGGCGTAGTTTGGCCTAATTCGCCCTTTGCAAAGTAGGCGTAGCAGGCAAAACAATAGCCCACTCCGTGGGCGTAGCGAAGTTGCCGCCCGCGCATGGACATTTCTCGTCAGAAATGCGCATGCGCGGGCGGCCGCACATGCGCATTGGTATCCAAGATGGCAGCGACGGCGGCGCGAACGAGCAGAGGGAGCCCCGGGACGCAGCAGACAAGTTAAGTGCCTTTTATTTACTTGTATTTCTTTAATTTACAAAAATTAGATATGTATGGGAGAGGGCAGGCGGCGTCTAGTGGGGCTACGCGAAGTGCATAGGTGGGCGTAGTTTCTCACCCACTTTGCGTAGCTTCACGTAGCCCCCCTACGCATACTATGCCCAGGGTTAATCCTCATGCCAGAAAGTGACACAAGGACACATTTCACCTGAAAATATATCACAAAAGGAGTTACATTTTCAATATTTATGTGTAATTTCGCCTAAGGTTTGTACACTAGTCCCAAAAAATATACTTGGATCAGACGTTTTGAAAATATATTGCCTAACTAATGAAAAAAGAAAGACACACAATTAAGAAATACGAAAAAAATGACAATAAGATCATAAACAAGGAAAAAATGGAAAAGGACTAAGCTTTTTATTTTTCCTAAAATTACTTTCTAATTAATTACTTGATTTTAATTTAGGGACGTCAACTGCCTGGTAGCAGGAAGTGGAAAGACATTAATTTCCATCTGAAAGAGAGAAGAAAAACAGTTATGGGTTGACCCTGTTCTTTATGGTCCAAGACTCTACTAACAAAGACAAAAAGACTTGAAAAATATAATTTTTTGTTAATTTGTTAAATAGTTGAATAGCCTGCTTTTCTAATTAATTCCATTCCCACAGAAGGGTATTCAGGTTCCTGGTTTGGATGAAGAGTTGAGATATGTTGAATTGGATTTGTTTATTTTCAACTTTGTTAGCAAAGAAGAAGTCAATGAAGTATTGGTCACACCAAATTAATTTATGAGCATTCAGGAACTGGAGGTCAGGGATGGTAGAGAAAAGTAGTCTAGGACGTGGACTCCAATATAGGTTGGAGTTTTCTCTTTTGTGAGAATCTAAAGATGCCCTTCTTTAGCACATTTAGGTCAGTGAATATGCATACATGGTTGAAAATTTTCAGACAATCTGATATGAGAGTTGGAGTTATTAATCACTTTGCATAGCAGATACTCAAACGAGTTGAATGAGGGATCAGTTTTGTCTTTAACATAGATTGAGCTGTGGTGGATCAAGGCCCCGCCACCTCCTTTACCCCCTCATCCTGTTTCTTGTTAGAACATTATACATAGTTGAGAATATAGGGAGTCATTTCCCCAATTACATGTGATGGCAGCCAGTGGAGAGAAAGGTCGGCAATGAGGTAATAGATATCACAAGAGATATTCTTAATAGCTGGACTGTGATTAAGGGCTCATGATCTGGCATTAGCAGGGTAGTTTTGTTTAGGAAGGATTGTCTGACACAGGTGATGTAGGTCTAGGGAATTATGGTGTGCTTTTCTAGGACAATTTTGCGGCAGAGAGGGAGATGGACGGGTGTGAACGGGGGGACAATGGACCATGGACACCCTCTAATTGTCCGGTTTGTTCACAGTTAGAAAATGTAATAAAAATTGATGTAGATATCCATATATTTTGGAAAATGATATGCAATACTTTTTTTAGACATTTCTGCATTTACACACGTACATTAATTGATCCAATTTTCTCTGTTTGGGAAAGTGTACAGAATTTCTCAGTGTTTGCTTTAAGCGGCAGGTACACAATGGAAGAAAATGTCTGTTGACATAGATTTGCATTTATATCGTATAATTCAAAGGTTTTCTGCTTGCAAAATATATTGTCTGGCTTACCATTTTACCTGCTCTAGGGAAACAAATATATTGTGTCATATAAATATATGTTGTACAATGTTAAAATTGGAGAGAAATGCAAACAGACTGATCTTACCCCAACCACACTCTTCAGAACGCACTCAGGCAACTAAAGAGATAAATAGCTTGCTTAGACAAAGATCCGCCATTTTCTTTATTGTTCCCAAGGCAAACATTCATTAGATGAGCCAATACCTAGGATGATGAAAAATACCTCGTTGGAGGATAATCATGACTATGAAATACTGTGGGGGGGCATCAAGAATACATTGTATGATGAAAACTTACATGCAAATTAGAAGTGCACAAGAACATTTGTTATGCATCTGGATCACATTTCTGGCTTACTCCAAGAGGCATTGTGTCATCAAATTCTTGCACTCATATTTGTGGCTTGGAAAAGGTGTCGTAAATCATTGCCAATAGGCAAGGTAAAAATCACTACAAAACACAAATTATCACAGTGGCATTACCATTCTATAGTGTTAATACAAGACATCAACATGATCGCAAAGCAGCTTCAAATGGACAAATACTACTTAGCCCGCAATTATAAACCATTGAACCATAGTTACACTTGTCATCAAATACACTTGCACTCACACACCTAAGATGACATGGTTATTACTTTAAATGCATACTTCTCAGCTCTATTGGTTCCTCAGTTATCCACCAAAACCACGGCGATCACCGGCGTTGCAGTAGAAATGCAATCATGACTAAGGACATGATTACGATGGCGGTAGGTTCGCCACTGACAGCCTGTTGGTGCCGTGCCCTCCTGCATCGCAAAGCAAATTTCCCCCGCCATATTATGATGGCGGGAAAGCATGGGGGTCAGAAAGACCTACCGCCATGGTTCCGACAGGTGGTCCTTTTCCGACTGCCTTTCAGAGCAGTAACATTGCCCAGATTTGCGGCAGTGCCTGCCAGGCACTGCCGTTGGGTTTATGATATCCCTTTCCCACGGTCGTTTCACGGCGGTCAACCCACCACGGAAACACAGGGGGAAACGAATTTGGGGACCCGCAGTGAGCCCCCTTCCTCCTTGGGCCTCAGGCAAGGACACTGGGGGCACCTAAGGTGCCCCCTACATATCCCTGCACCATGTGGCAGGCACTGCATGGTGCCTGCCTTGTACTGCAGGGATATGCAAGTGCCTTTTTTTTGCATTGCCACGGGGCTGCTAACCACATCCCCCTAACAAGTTTGCATCGTAATTCGAATTGTGGTGAGGCCACCTCATAGGCGGCCAGGTCCAAATCCAAAATGATGACGGATGAGCACCCAAACCAGGTGTACCACTCTGTAATATAATCAGGTAGGTATATTTATCTTATAGCTGAGCCCGCCTGTCTCCCTTGTAATTCTGTTCCTACAAGTTAAGTTGACTGTATCTGGACAACATGAACATCAAAGTATTGGAACTTGTTAACACATATAATCTGCAAATTTTGGCCTGGTTCTTAGCTAGCTCACAGTGTCCAATCAGAGCCTCTCACCATACCCGGGTACCAGATGGTATAAGCAAACGTAAACTTGAAGGAAAACGTGGAAACAGATCTACCCTTTCATTGTTTACTTTTGCATACCAAAGTAAACCCAAGAAAGATATGAATTGTCTTTTCAAACATTTATTGAAACAATCGTGTTCTTGTATTTAAGAAGTGTGCTTCAACTGTAAGGCAAAAAATACCAAAGCTTTGTAACCAGCATTACAGGAATGTTGAAAACGATAAACAGTTCACCCATTATAAGAGTCCAATGTGATTATATGAGAATACCATGACACTCCTACCTAACACTACCTTTGCTCTTGAAAGCATACTGAGAGTACCCTCTGCCAGATCTGCCAGATACCTAACCTCCCAAATCTGAGTGTGATATATCAGGAAGCCAGCCATCGTAAAACAGGTTATCCTTCTTTGCAGGAGAGAGGTCAGAGTCAGCAGGGCTGCATCTTAGCCAAAGTGCATCGCTTTCTAGGGCAAACTTTGCAGAACTGCTCCTCTGATATGTACTTCAGAGTCTGTTTATTTAATAAAAGCACTGTTCCGATTGCACTTTGTCAGCGGTGCGGAGCAGATATGATATTGAGTCTTGAGCCGAAGAGCTTTCTAAACTGTACAATGGCATCACATTCCAAGTACTTAGCCTTGGATAGAGTGTACAAGCCACATGATAATAATGTTTACTAAGAAATTATCTACATGTAGAATAACGTCTCAGTAGATTATTGTGTAAAGTAAAACATGTAAAAAGTCACCATTAGAAAAATATGATAAGCTAAAATGTGAAGCTAAAAATGGAGACCAAAAGCAGACCCTGTTGCACCTCACAATATCCTCTCCTTGGCTGGTGGGAGAATCAGCTAAAATCATAAGTATGGCCTAAAATGTAACCTAAATATTATTCCAAAATATACTTAAATAATCCAAGCAAATAAAACACATTGAAACTTAAAAGCAAAATGAAAGCGAACAATTAGGAAAAATGAATAAAAGTCCATTTGAATTCAAAATGAGACGCCACATTAAAAACCTAAGAGGCTAGCAAAATGTTTCCAATGTTTAGAGAGTCAGTGGGATCCAGGAAGGAGCCTACATTCACAGACGATGCATCTGCAATTGCCTGAGAAGCAAATTCCAATGGAAAAACATAGTCATGTGATTCCGATGGCATGATAGGCAATGGTGTAGCTATAGTAGGAGAGCCAGATCCCAAGAATTGCTGCCCGGAGAAAATAGCTCATAATAAGCATTTTGTAGCAGTGGCAGCCTCATAGCACAGCACTGAAGATTAACCCCCTGCTGAAACGACATGCAAGTCTATATTCGTAGACCAAAGCAATTGCATAGCTATACATAGATCCAGTGCAACCTTGAAAGGGCACCACAGACAACAGAACAAAGGCTGCACACTCTGTAACATACAGGTCTAAAGGACAAAGACTCGTTGTCATTTAACTCCTGAGGTACAGACACTGCAAAATACTGTATCATGCATTGACGATACAGCAGGACATGTGGTAAGTCCATCACCATTTGGCCTCAAGATGGAACAGCCGTTGAGGAGCAACACAAATATGGCAACTAGCCGGAAAATGGTAACTAGCAGGAAAAACACAAGTGGTATGCCTCTAAATACACTAGAAACCAAAGAGTGTAAAAAGGACACAGTCTGGAAGGTGCTAACAAAGTCAGATGCAATAGCTTTAAAAAAGTGTTTTTGAAGCATTAAATATGCGGTACCGAAGCTCACCATGATGTTGTAGCAGTTTTATGTGTAGTAGTGATTGATCATCAAAGAAAGACCTTGCAAACTGAGGATCAAATGTTTCTCGAGCAGATGTCAAGACAACGTTTTTCTGAAACAATAATGTGTTCAGTTCGCTTACCATATTAAAGTTAACATTACATTTTTTTATTGTGAGCCAAACAGCAACTCCCCTAATAGTGTGTATGGGGAAATAACATGATATTACAGCAAATCACAACCTTGGAAACCATCCCCACACATGGCACTTCCGGTTTCATCGCACAACAACCTTGGTCATTCAGGATCAAATAACTTCTACTTGAAAGTAATCTGAACACTGGCCAAATCAAGGAAACAGGGACTCTCTTCAGATAACATGCCACATTGGCCAAGGATGCATTGCATGCATCATGAAGTGTCACCTGTTTAAAAAGTAATGAATGGACAAATTAGGTTTCACATTTGTTCTGCTAATGAAGTCTTTAGTATCTCCACTTAGACACTTGTAATTGAAGGGCAAAACCCAGGTTTTGTTAACTCTCCCCTAAATCTTCATATCTGCCCACTTGAAGGTTTTTCAGGCAAGACGTAAACTGAAACGTGGATATTGGTAATTAAATAAAGCAGTGGATTAACCGCACAGAAGATGATTTCAAGGCTACTGTGAAAGGCAATGTCTCTAAATGCTCTCAAGTTAACATTTGATCTGTGGCATCCTTTTTTGCCATAAGCCTTTGTATGCATGTTAAATTCTAAAGCAAAAACAATTCTGTTGAGTTCAGATATTTCCCAGGCACACAGTTTGATTTTAAAACTTGCAATGTCCAACTCAATTGCATAATCTATCTCGCTGACTTTGCCCATGCTGTCAAAGGAGAATATCATTCTGTATTTAATTTGAATGCAGATGATACAATATTATTCAAAGAATTTTGAGTCCACAATGTAGTCATTACATTATTCACAATAGTCAAAGACTTTACCAAATGAATGCTGTCAATTTACCTTAATCATTCAGCAGCTTCTTGCTGAGAACGTTTCCAAATTTCATTGTACGTGCCAAATATGAATCTTTTGAAATGTGGAGACATAGGACCCAACAAGAAATCTTGTAAATCCATGTCATCAGAAAGGAGAGATAGATGTGCTTAACTTGCAGACAATGTGGAACGTTGTAAGCGTTGGTGGCATCATTTTCGTATGCTATAGGTGGTATCCGCCCCTGAATCTTGTGAAAGGGGTCTGGTTGGCTAGCTTTGAAACCCATGGAGGACTTTAAATAACATGCATGGCAACCATTAGTGCCAACTGGCTACCCTACCCACCCATCTGAACCTGAAAGTAGAGAGTTATATGTACCATTCTGTATCCTATTATTGAGCAGTTCATCAATAAAATTTACAAAGTGTTGCCAAATGTCAAAATGTGCTGTAGAGAGAAAACCAGGTGTGCTCATGCATTTAATTTTAGACAAACCTAGGCAGGCACTTTGTTGCCCCAATTCTGTCAGAGAGATCATTTTTCTAGGGATCAAACAAGCTCTGCCCTGCACTTCCCTGTCCTTTCCAATTTGTGTTCCCCAAATTGATTTCAAATCAATTTTTTCCTTCCAATATTCATAGCCTTTTATGGCAAGTTGGAACAAAATGAACCTAAATAGATTAATTTGTTTGGTTCAGCATATTTCTTCTTCACTGAGGAAGGGGGAAGCTTGTAAGAATTAGAAACTTGGTCTAATGGGTTGTGACCAGAAAAATATATGCATTTGTTTTCCAAATATGTTTTTTAACTACCCACTGGTGGTGTTGGGCAATGTTCCAATTATGTGTTTTGAAAACTGTAAGTGGAGTACTAGCTCTATATATAACACTCAAGTTCAAAAAGCATGCTTTCAGGTCGTGTCTAGTGGCTTTGTGGAGAATAGATCCATTGTGGGGGGCTCTTTTTGATCTCATGGTCCCAGGTTCAAGTCCCAGTGGGTCCATCCACCTTTTCATCTTTCTGTGGTCATAAAATGATTACCATTGAGTTGGTTAACAACAAACATCTATTATTCAATGCTAGATATTTTTCTGGGTAAATGTACTTTTTACAAATACACATTATGTTATGCTCTTGACTGTGTCAACATTCCATTCAGCAGAGATTCCAGGGGTAGAACTTCATTCATAGCTCCTTTAAACACATGAGGAATATGTAGTACCAAAAATATCAAATGGGACCTTATCCTTAACAATTTTATCAGGGAAAGGAAATGGCGAAATGTTCGCAAGGGGCAGGTCTTTTCACAGTTTCTGTGAAGGAGGATGAGGCTTCAGTACAACTAACAGTTCAATAACATTGCATTCTGGAACATAATGTAAATTTAAAAGCAAGTAAAATACTGTAATAAATCCAATCCAATTGAATATGAAAACTTGTGAGATGGATATCGAAAGATAGGGCCATGGAGGAATCAGATAAGTCTGTCTCAGACAGAAAAGAAATGCTTGTGCACCATGTAGTGAAGTATATGAAGAATCCGAAGAAAAATAATCGAAATCGACAAAGTAGCCTGGGGAAGTCTTTGCAAAAACAGGAGGCTCACATGGTAGTGGAGAACTAGTAGACACCACCACAGCTAGTTGATAATAAAAAACTTTGTTGTTAGCAGTAGCAATAGAAAACTGTAAGTTCCCATCTGATGTGCATCCTGTATCAGTTATAGTAGCAGTATGTAATTCAATTTGTATATGTATTATGTAAAGCTTGTAGAGGCATTTCCTGTATGGTAGAGAGAGGAGGGAGGTAACTACCAAGGAGCCCTAATGCCCTACTGTATACGACTGTCCACTTGGTGTGGTTTGATCAGGTCAATACATACAAACTGTTTATTTTTAGAACTAATAAATGGTGGAAAAATCACAGTTTGTCATCTTGAATGCCAAGGACTGGCATGAGTATTCTGTATGATTTTGGCAAATTCTTTCTTGTCTGTAATCTTCTCTCTAACTATATGCCCATCTTTAGGAATTCAGCCAGATATTGCTGGCAGCACCTTCACTTCAACAGTGGCAGTACGTGTAGTAGTTTTATTTTAGGGCTTATCCTAGAAGTCTTGTAGTTTCTGTAAGACAGCAAAATGTCTAAGGGGACTTCATTCCCCAACCAGCAGTGCACCTGGAGGCATGCTTGTAGAGAGGTGGATATGGGGGCGGAGCCTTGGATGACCTCTCAGCAATCCTGCAGGGTGGGTCTTACTGGCAGTAATATAAGGGTTTGTTGAACCCCAGGGACCCTCCCTAGTCAAGGGGATTTTACCTTGTGCACCAAGAAGGTTCTTTGCAGAGTGGTTGACACAGGGGCGGGCCTTTGATGACGTCCACTTGGGCTAGCCTTTTTTTAAGTGCATTTTTGTAAGAAGGGAGTGGGGCCATGCAGCCCCATCCCTATGCCTATTTTGCCCACTGGGACCCCATGTTCCGGGGCATGGCCTATTGGGGAGGGAGGCATGAGGCCCCCCTAAAAGGGCCAATTTTGCCACAGGGACCTCAACCCCCATGGCCTGGCCTATTGGTAATAGTGGATGGGTCCACCCTCCTTCGGCTGATTTGGGTCCGGGGACCCCATCCCCTGAGGCTCAGCCATTTACAAATGGAGGACGGGGGCTGCACCATTTCATAGGGAGCCCGGTCACCCATGGATCATCTAGGAAGTTTTTCAAAATCCCTCTGGTCTCCATACAAATGACAGACCCAGCTTTGACCTGAAGCTAATACTTTAGCTATAAAGTACTGCTTTAATTCACAGATTTTCCTTTCCACTATTGAATTCGCCCCAGGGTCAAAGGGGGAGAAATAATGCACAGCAACACCCAAGGTTCGCATGGCTTCCCAGTAAGCCTTAAAGGTAAACACTGGTCCTTGGTCCAAGTGGAATGCTGCTACTGCATATTCCCAATACAGACTTGCAGAATGCAGATCTTTAATTACAGTTTGAGCATCAGCCAATCACTATGGCCACATCCACTGCAATCTAGAACTCGAAGGTACGGGCAATAGAAATAAATTGAATGCACCATCTGAATTTAGAGGTCTGCAGTGACATGTCAAGGATTTGTTTGAAACTAAGAGGTGTGTCTCTGGTGCGTGAGCTGTGGTGGAGCTTTTAATGTGCTGGAAAATGTCACAGCTAACAACATATTGTTTAGTCTGTACACACTATGCCAACAATAACGCTCCTGTTGTGAGCTAACTTTAGCCTCCACACCTATATGGGGAGTCACTAGTCCCTCATGAGAAACCATGATAAATTATAGCAAGTAGTCCTGGTTGGATATCACTCGATCACCCTGGAAATGCGAGCAAAAGGTATGTTTGGGTATTTTGCTGGATATTTTTTAGGTAAAGGAGTGTATTGGTAGAAGCATTGACAGCAACCATGATGTCACCATCCACCCTTGTGTATGAACAAGTAATCATAGCAACATCAGCACCCTAAACTGCTGATTTGAAGGTTTTATCAGCCAATACATTCCCTACAGTGTGTATTCCAACACGTTCAGCACTCAATGTGTGATTTACATGAGCCCATGCCAAACATTCTTTGATATGTGCCATCTTTCCCCAAAGCAATCTATACTTGATAGTATTTCCTTTAGAATCTCTGAATCCTTTCAAACATCAATAATGTATATTTTCATTGAATGACTGGACACAATAATACGAAATGGACACTATGAGAGTGGGGAATTCAGGATCAGTATTGTCTAGTTCCAGAATCAAAGCTTTTAAGTCAACCAGCTGAGTGGTGCAATCCAATAAGAATTGTGTAATGTTTTTAGCTGGTGAAATTCTGAATGTTTCTTGAAACCATGCATTAGGTCTCATGCAGTGGAATATTGTTGCTTGATGCCTTCAGCGGACTGAGCTGAACAATCAGTATAGATTATATTATAAAACTGTTCAAGAGGCAAAACATCACTGGATAGAGGGTATTCTTGTTCGTATTGGAGCAATTCTTACGTTTGCAAGGTAGTGTCAAAGGCATAGTCAACAGCAGTAGCTATTGAGGAGGTGCCGCATTGTATCCATCTTGGATGTACGGCTTCCGTTTTAGGAACGCTAGCCTTGGTGACAGCCTCCAAGACTGGGATGGAAATAATCAATTATGCATTTCCCTTGAGCCAATGATCTTTCCTTTATGATAGCTGTCTGAATTACTGGAAGTCTTCTTTCTGTCAATGCACAACACATTTCGGCATTAGAATAAGAATGAGATGTATATGAAATTAGCACAGTGTCACCCTCGTTGAAGGTGATATATGTGTATCCAGTGGATCCTTCAATTATGTGGATCAGCAATTTAGTTCTGTTGACATGAGTGTTTAAGTATCTATATGTAAGTATGTCGTTCTGCAGTTTGCTTAGGATATCAGTATGGTCTAAAGTCCAATATTGTTCTGAAAAATCAGGACAAATAAAGTTGTACAAAGTTGAGAAAGTCTAACAGTGATTGTAGCATTTGGTTGGTGTTTGGTTGTTATGAGATGGCACATTTCTCTAAGAAATGTGGTTCAAGGCTTTTGCCTACATTAGACAACTCTTATCTCAAAAATAGGACAGTGAAAAAAACAATTTTAGTTTTTATGAAAGTTGAATTTATAGCCATGCTCATCAAATTCCCAAACCTTACGATCTACTCTGGTTAAGTGTGTATTTAAGTCATCGTCCATGAAATATATGTTATCAACACAGTACAATGCTGCTGGGTTACTATCATGTAGAATTGACATCACTCTTTGAAGAAAATAGTCTAGGGTTGTTCCTATTCCCCTGAGGAAGTCGCCACAACTTTCTCTGAATTTCTAAAGAGGAAAGCACCATTAAATCCCTCATTTTATGTACTATATTTTAGCAAAAAAAGTAACTGGAAACATCCAAAATGTCTACCGGATATAATGGATTGTTCATTGGTGAAATACCAAGCTCAATTACTCCTTGGCACTCTAATTGTAAGAGAATTTCCTTAACCAGGCATTTTACTTTATGCATCATCGAATAAATGAATGAATAACAAACTTATGCACACTGTCATTTGCATACTAGCATTGTGGTGCTAAGCCTAAGACCCAAACATAAACCCATGTGTGTTGGCACAGAAAGAGACAAAATGATCTAAGCGAAGGGCTAGATTAACGAGTAGCAGATATAATTTGGCTCCAGAGTCAATACAGCAAAGAGAGCTTGAGAGTTGGTTAGAGGCATTAGAACGTAGCACCATGAATGACTTTCCACCCATGATTTAATTCTTAAGGGAGGGGGCTTCAAAGGATTGTCATTGGAAGGTCTCAGCACCCTCTTGGTCCTTTTATGACAGAACCAGACAGGAAGGTATTTGGGTCCGGTGGACTTAAAGGCCCCAAAGACCAATAAAAGGATCTAGAATAGGATCCTCCTATGAATTGGTAGCCATGTAGTTTTTCCAGGGCTGCGGATGCTGCGCTCTGTATAGAACGTTTTGGCCCCAGTCTTGCAGAAGCATGTTGTACCATCTGGAGCTTGTGGAGTAGCTGCTGGGAGCATTCTGCATAAAGACTATTGCAGTAATCAAGTCTTGAGGTGAATAAATTGAAGGACTCTATTTACCTCATGGCCAGTTGAAGTAAATTAAAGAATTATTGAAGACATTCATTTAGGTTAGAGCACATTAGAGGGTGGTGTCAAATTAGATCCCTGCACCTTTGATGGTGGGGGGCATGGAATTGGGCCACCATTGGATTGGGGAGAACAGATTATATTTGGCAAAAAGCAGGATCTCGGTTTCATCTGTGTTGCATTTAAAGTGTTTTTTTGCTTCCAAAGGATAACATTGGTGTTGCAGTTTTGGAACGGAGTTCGGAACTAAATGAGCCATTGTCTAAGGATAGGATCAACTAGTATCATCAGCGTATCATCAGCATAGTATGTGATAGCGATTCCAAGTAAGGCTTTCAGGGAAATGAGGGGGCCACATAGATATTGAGTAGTGCAGATCCACTGGTCTTACTGCTGATGAGAATTGTCTGAAAGTTACCATTTGTCTCCTGTCAGCCAAACATTTGATCCAGGTCAGTTCTTTATGGGAGATGCCCATTTCTTTGATTCACTGAATGAGTATGGTGTGGGAGATGGCATTAAATGCTGAGGGGAGATCCACCAATATCAACACTGCATTGCTACCAGCATCCACAGTCATTTTGCTGGTTTCGGATACTTCTTTAGGGTCTTCTCTATAGAGTATTTGGGTCTGAAACTAAATTGTGGGTTGTGTAATGAATTACAGTTTTCTAGACATGACATGAGGGAAATGGGTCTAAGGTTCGACAAAATAGTGAGGTGTGCCAAGGGCTTTTTTTTGGAGAGGTTTCACAACTGCCAATTTCCATACTGTAGGGACTTCAGTCATAAATAAACATGTGTTAAGCATCTGATTAGTGGCTCATAGAGAGAGCCAGACTTACAGAAAATAATGGCTTGACATGATTTAAAGAGCAAAGTCTCCTGAAAGGTGGCCAACCTTTCATTTGTGGCATTGAGCGGCTTTCTGGGAGGTGGTCAGTTGAGGAGGTGGAAGTTGGAAAGCGCTATGGTATGGTCTGAATCTTGTCCTCAAAAAGGATTAACTCTGGTCACAAAAAGCCTGAGAGGGGGGAATTTCCCTAGAAAGGGCTTTAAGCTGTAAGAAAGATTTGGACATTTTGTATATTCATTTTGGGTCATAGTGGGCCTCCTAAATTTGGGCGATGAAGTGAGCTTTCTTGGTCATTTAATCAGATCATGGTAGGATTTCTGGGTAGACCTGAACAGATTCAGGGCCTTGAATTTGTAGGCTGCTTAATCCCCTTACCCTTACTAGAATAAGAGTCCCTACTTGGAGAAGCCACTGCCAACTGGAGACCTTCATTTCTAACACCCCCTTTTTGAGTTGTGTTTTAGATTAAGGGCATATTGTAGGCTGCAAAAATATCCCTGGAAATAAGCATAAAGTGGAAAATGTTGTGTTCATAATAAATGTATTTTGATAATGATGACTGATGGGCGAAGCCTTCCGGGCCGCATCATAATCAGCGGCTCGGTTTACTTTCTGGTCACCGCTTTACAATGCTGGTGGTCGGAAAGTAAACCGGCTGGTCATTCCGGCTGGCTTACGACAGGCTCATGGAGCCAGTCGGCCAATCAGGGCCAGCTCATAATTTGAAAGGGCGGGCCTTTTCACCAGTGGGTTTCCAATGCACAGTTCTATCATGGTTTCCATGCCGGCCTTCTCTGACATGGAAACCATATTGGAAAGTGTTTTGGGGCTTCCAGCTGGGCCCACTTGTGAATGCAGCCGCGGGTTGGGTGGGGAGGGGGCACCTTTGGTGCCCCCTCTTGTTCCCTGCACTTTATGGCAGGGACCTTGAGATGCCTGTCGCGGAGTGCAGGGATGAACAACACCTCCCATTTCTCAATAGGAGATTGTGCTACGGCTGGTTTATGCCTTAACCCGAGTTCCCATTGAGAAATGGGATTATGCAACTGAACAGCGATCAGTCGCATTGTAATCGACCACCCGACATCATAATCTGGCCCAAAGTGTTTACTGTTAAAACTTGATAAAGAAAGTTGAATACAAAAGGTTGAAAAGAGATGCTGTTTGTGGCAGGGGTTTCCTGATAATAAAAGCATGTTACAAAAAAATTAAGTCCAATTGTAAAACAAATACGAGATTCACTAAATCTTTAGAGTGATTGTACAAGGTTTAGGGCCTAGGGAGCTAGAATTATTGAATAGTAATGATGGCAGGAATATGAAAGATTGACATAATATTTTCCCAAACAGGTTGACATTAGGCATATAAGTAAAAATAACAGAATGTCAGTGAACATGAATCTTACATTTAGCTGTCTAACAAGCTATGTGTAAGTGACTAATGTTGGAAGGCACTCCTGCCACACATGAAACAGATTCAGAAGGACAAAGGAAGAACATTTGGATACATTTGATTGTCTTTTGAACTTCACTGACTAAAAAATTGTTCATTCCTTTCAGTGCAGATATGAAAGACTACACAACAACTCTCCCTTCCCTCTCCATATCACCGAAGAGAAGGGTATAAAGAGACCTGAGGTTTTGGGAGAAGCAGACATGGATTCTGACCCCATGAGGAGCGATAAAGGAGAAGCATTATTAGAATGCAGACCCAAGAGCTTTCTGAGGTATGTTGGGATATTTACAGGACTTGGCATAAATAGTTAGATAAATTACAGATTTTAAAGCCAATATATTAACCATGAGTCAGGTAACCAATATACCCAGAGGTGCTATGTAGGGATTACACTTGTTCATGTTACCAGCATGTTTCACTTTCTTATGATACTGATGTGTAAAATCAGAATTTCAAAAGGGTCTCCAATACCTGGGACATCTGCAGTAACAAATGTGGGAAAATGCCCCTTTTAGTGTGGTCCCCCCTTTTTTGCTTCATTTTACTGCTAATTATTAGCCTCTACATACTGTGCCACTGCTGTCCAGTGTCCAATGTAGGTGTTTTGACCCCCTAAAACAAGTAGAAATTGGCTAACCCATGAATGATAGATTTACCTCTCCTATAAAGACATGGTATTTGGTGTAGAAACTGTATCCATGGCATGGAAAATAAAATGTCATCCGTGGACTGCATTACTCATCGTGCCATCAAGTAGTGTGATTAGGAAAACATAGCTTCAGGTTTGCCATTGTAGCCTGAGTACTGCAAGTAAAACCTGCAATGCAACAGTTAAAATCACCTTGTTTGACAGGTAAGAACCTCCATTTTAATTATTACAAAGGTACGTGCTATGTAGGCCTTGTAGCCGACGAAGTAGGGTATATGGTATTTAAAAGTTAGACATATAGAAAATGAATGTTAATCCCTACAGTTACAAGACCCAAAAAGCTATATTCACAATCACAGGCCAAGCTGTACTACATAGAAAATCAGAGTACAAGCTAAAAATTAATCAAATCACCATCTTTAACAGGTATTAAACATGCAAATCAATTATGCAATTAGATTTTTAATAAAGCATAAGTAAAAGTAACTTTTAGAGAGTTACATTTTACCTGCCTGGCCTTTCAGGAGACTAATTAGCATTAGCTCTTCAGCTACTCCCAGCCAGTGTTCAGCCATGAATGAAGTGTGAATGAGTTGTGAAATTCCTTCCCGGACTACACAATATATTGACCTGAATGGGCAGTAATGACTCGACCATGCTCAATAAAATATACAGGCTGAAGGCGGTGCCTCTCATTTTTTTCCAGCCCCAATGTCAAATACTGCATGACTTGTCTTTCTAAAGCACATGAAAAAGGATTGTGCCTTTTAAAGGGAACATACTGGATGATAGTACAGTTCTTGTGTATTTCCTGTCTGTTTGCTGAAGGTCCCTGCTTTTGTTCCACCAGAATTTTCACTCTAGATTTGTTGTGGGTACAGTGCCTGGTTTAACCTGGATTTTTGTGTTAGAAGTGGGAAGACATTAGGATTGCCATAGTACCCTCTCTGCATGCCCCAGAGCCAAAGTTTAGTGTGGCTGAAGACTTATGTCATCTTGAAAATACAGTGACACATGGCATTTTGGACCTGTTGGCACATAAAGATGAATGAATACACCTAAAAATAATAGAGTTGTTTGTAGTGATTCATAAGACGTACATTTCCAAATTGACCGAAAATTAAGTATGTTTGAGAATTGACCACTTTATCTTGTCTGAATGATAACGAGTGTAATGTGGTCTCTCTTTACATGAACAAAATAAATCAAGAGTGTTTGTATTCATGCAACAAAATACAATTATCAATATACATGTTGCATTAGTAATTATGAAATAGTTGATTTGTCATGCAGTAGTTAGCTAAATAGTTTTTATACAGTTTTTATGAAATTCAGCTAGAGTTTCTTCTTTATAAGTTGGACATAAACAAGTCAACAACTTTGTTGGTATAGCTATATATATATATATATATATATATATATTCACTGAAAAAACCATAGGTTATAGACCATATATAGTTAGGAATTAGCATTTACAAAACCTTGAAAATTCACTGAAAAAACCATAGGTTATAGACCATATATAGTTAGGAATTCGCATTTACAAAACCTTATTTTACTCACACAAAACCATTGAAATTCCATATATAGTTAGTTGCACTAACTATATATCGCGCACCCGCAATCCACTGCTGATGATGTCACATATTACATCATTCATGACATGGTCAGTGACATCACTGATGACATCTCAAATGACATCACTGATGACATCTCAAATGACATCACTGATGACATCACTGATGACATCTCATTTGACATTACTGATCACATCACTGATGATATCATTCATGTGATAATACGATGAACCTCTTCAGACTCTAATATAACCTTAGATACAATCAGTGTAAACAGACACTCACAGACTGTCACTCATCCATGGAGTTACTCACACACCTAGTCAGTCATGCAAAGAATCAATCACACCTCCATTTCCTCAACTAAACAGTTATACAAACTTTACTTATTCAAACATATACTAACACATATTTACTCTCTTATACAATCCCTGATACAAGTTCACAATGATCCATACAGCCACTCACACATTCACTGGCTCTTATGCACAGTTATTTATATATGTCAACTCTCACATGTACTGTGTTTTACATATGTACTTACTTTGACATGTAGCACTGAGATATCCATTCACTCACCAATACACTCATGCACACAGTCAACCGCCCATACAGCTGTTTCCACATGCACTTTTGAAACCATACATCTAGTGAATCAACTGCTCACACATCCATGCACAGAGTCATACACCTCCCAGCCACCCACACACACACTCAGTCTCCCATACAAATACATGGGCAACCAATCAATAACCCATATAGTTACTCATATAGCTACTTATCAACACATGCAACAGTTTACAGAACAACAGACATAATGATGCACAAATTAAGACAGTTTAGTCACTAACCCATGCACTCAGTGAGACACATTTAATCACTCACTCATACAGTCAGTCATGCACCTACTAAATCCTTCATCCAGACACTTATACATCCACTCATTCTTCAATATGTAAGACATATTTTAACTTTACAGAAACATACAGTCACTGGATGTTGTCATCAGTGATGTCATTTGAGATGTCATCAGTGATGTCATCAGTGATGTCACTGACCATGTCATGAATGATGTAATATGTGACATCATCAGCAGTGGATTGCGGGTGCGCGATATATAGTTAGTGCAACTAACTATATATGGAATTTCAATGGTTTTGTGTGAGTAAAATAAGGTTTTGTAAATGCGAATTCCTAACTATATATGGTCTATAACCTATGGTTTTTTCAGTGAATTTTCAAGGTTTTGTAAATGCTAATTCCTAACTATATATGGTCTATAACCTATGGTTTTTTCAGTGAATTTTCAAGGTTTTGTAAATGCTAATTCCTAACTATATATGGTCTGTAACCTATGGTTTTTTCAGTGAATATATACATATACATACATATATAAACATATATCATCTGTATATCTATATAAATACAAACATAAATGCATGCATACATATACTTATATGCAGAAATAACAGGAGAAAAACCCATAAACCTCGTTGGGATGGGTGTATCGTGTATGCAGAAACAATCCCAACTGGTATCACGTAGAGACAGTTTTAGTTGTTGTATGCCGTAGGCATTACAGAGAAACAGAAAACAAGGAGTCAATAAAGTTTGAAATAGTGGTATTATTCACCAAGTAACAGCAGGGGAAAAGGTTTTCTTATAAAAATACAGTTTAAATAGCACTGTAGAGATCAGATCTTATGACAACCCAGTGGCACTTGGTGCAAAGTGCTATATACAATTGGTGAGGTGCAGGTGCAAGTGCTTTTAAGAACAGCATTGGCGACGCATTACTGACAATATATACATCAATTCCAGGCTCCGGAAAACAAGTTACAATCACTTGGAAAAACAATTGTTCCTATGGGAGCATTGAAAAGTGGTAAGCGACAATTGATTCAGGCTGTAAGGTCGACGGCGTTTCGATCCCCTTTAGTCGGGATCGTCATCAGGACGGAGTTGTCGATGAGTACAGTGGTAGCCCTGAGCCTCTACGCCAGATGAGCCTTCGCCTTCTGACATTCTGATTTATTCAGACGCTGCCAAATCCCTGCGTGCCGCCGGATTGAAATCCTACAACCAGCACTCGACCTACCCACGCTGGCTTGGTACATAGCCAGCTGCGCTTCGCTGCCTGGCAGCTACCACTGTACTCATCGACAACTCCGTCCTGATGACGATCCCGACTAAAGGGGATCGAAACGCCGTCGACCTTACAGCCTGAATCAATTGTCGCTTACCACTTTTCAATGCTCCCATAGGAACAATTGTTTTTCCAAGTGATTGTAACTTGTTTTCCGGAGCCTGGAATTGATGTATATATTGTCAGTAATGCGTCGCCAATGCTGTTCTTAAAAGCACTTGCACCTGCACCTCATCAATTGTATATAGCACTTTGCACCAAGTGCCACTAGGTTGTCATAAGATCTGATCTCTACAGTGCTGTTTAAACAGTATTTTTATAAGAAAACCTTTTCCCCTGCTGTTACTTGGTGAATAATACCACTATTTCAAACTTTATTGACTCCTTGTTTTCTGTTTCTCTGTAATGCCTACGGCATACAACAACTAAAACTGTCTCTACGTGATACCAGTTGGGAATTGTTTCTGCATATACATATACTTATATGCATACAGATGCATGTTATTTACATGAAAGTTGAAAAAACACTAATAAAAGCAAAGCTAAAAAGCCACCTCATTACAAACAGAATGGCTTTAACTTAAACGAGGGCGAGATCTATTGCATTTTCAATGCTTGTTTACTTTGGTTCCATCAAGAAGGCATTCAGATGTGTCACACTTTTGTCATAAATTCTGAATGTTAGCACTCTAGTTGCACATTAGATCACTGTAGTAAAGCTACTGCTCACCAGGGACGTCTGCTGCTGGTATTCAAAGTGCATGTTTCAGTCTGCATGTCAGAATTTTTTTAATGAAATAGAAGAGGATTTGAGAAGTCACTCAAAATGATCCCTAATTTTTCTTTCTGAAGCACTAATCATACTTTCTATGGCAAAATTAACCCCCTCATGTTGTTCCTTTTTTAAATTGAGTGTTTTCAGACTTACCACTTCATTCCAATCAAGATGGCTTCTGGTGTGCCATACTTTTGTCATAAGTAAGACTGTTAGCGCTCTAGTTGTTCTTTAGAACACTCTGGGACATTCTGTCATTGGGATATACTTAGGGTACATCTGGGTGATATTTGGGCTACATTTAGGCTCTTTTGTCTCTGGTGGCCATCTTGGGAGACTGTATGTCAGAATTTTTTAATGAAATTGAAGAGGGTTTGAGAAGTCACTCAAAATGTGCCCTAATTTTTCTTTCTGCAGCACTAATCATAATTCATATGGCAAAATATACCCCCTCATTTTGTTCCTTTTTAAATTAAATGTTTTAAGAGTTACCAGTTTATTCCAATCAAGATGGCTTCAGGTGTGCCATACCTTTGTAATAAGTAGGGCTGTTAGCGCTCTAGTTGTTCTTTAGAACACTCTGGGACATTCTGTCATTGGGCTATACTTGGGCTACATCTGGGTGATATTTGGGCTACATTTGGGCTCTTTTGTCTCTGGTGGCCATTTTGGGAGACTGCATGTCAGAATTTTTTAATGAAATAGAAGAGGATTTGAAAAGTCACTCAAAATGTGCCCTAATTTTTCATTCTGCAGCACTAATCATACTTTCTATGGCAAAATATACCCCCTCATGTTTCTTTTTAAATTAAATGTTTTAAGAGTCACCACTTTATTCCAATCAAGATGGCTTCAGGTGTGCCATACCTTTTTAATAAGTAGGACTGTTAGCGCTCTAGTTGTTCTTTAAAACACTCTGGGACATTCTGTCATTGGGCTATACTTGGGCTACATCTGGGTGATATTTGGGCTACATTTGGGCTCTTTTGTCTCTGGTGGCCATTTTGGGAGACTGCATGCCAGAATGTTTTAATGAAATAGAAAAGGATTTGAGAAGTCACTCAAAATGTGCCCTAATTTTTCATTCTGCAGCACTAATCATACTTTCTATAGCAAAATATACCCCCTCATGTTGTTTCTTTTTAAATTAAATGTTTTAAGAGTTACCACTTTATTCCAATCAAGATGGCTTCAGGTGTGCCATACCTTTGTAATAAGTAGGACTGTTAGCGCTCTAGTTGTTCTTTAGAACACTCTAGGAGGCTGCAGTAGAACACAAAGGAATCAACTGACAGTCTCTGTCCTTGTTGGATGTACATGTTTTACTGAGAATGTCAGACTTCATTTTCACATGACTGAGAAAGATAATGTGAATTTACAGAAAATATGCTTTCAGTTTAGCTTATAGATCCCCTTCCAAACCACTGTGGGAAAATCATGAGATATTAGTTTTCTTTCAAACAATATTCATGATATCACAGCAGAAGGTTTTTTCACATGGTAAAATCACCTTAGAACCCACCACAATTCCTAAAACGAGTATGGTACCATCAACAAATGATTTATAATGTAACTAAAGTCCTAAAACCCTCTATTAACTACAATGCTTTTTAATGAGGTGCTATCATGTATATTGGTCCCAAGATGGCTGCCAACACTTCTTAGATGAAGTGCTGACAGCCAATCAGATCAGATGTGTGGTTAGGCTCCGCCCAGATATATATCTTTTTTTGAACCTAAATTACTCAAAATCCACTGGAGCACATATATTGAGACCTAGCAAAGGCACATCGGGCTAACAGTCCCTACAATTTTGCCAAGTTTCGTGCAAATCCATTCAGCCGTTCGAGCTAAAAGTGAGGCCAACCGCCCTATGGAAATTAACATGGGAAAAATGCGTTTTGGGACCCCCCTTTTTTCTCGGCCCCGCCTTGATGAAACCCCCCCAAATTGTCAGGGGCTGCTCAGAAACAAAATGTTCCATTTTCCTGAAAATTTCAGCCAATTCCGTCCACAAACGCCAAAGTTATTAGACATAGAATTTTCAAAAATCCCATAGAGAAAAAATCCTAACTATATATACCTACTGGCGACCGCCAGTAGGTAATATATATATATATATATATATATATATATGTATGTATGTATGTATGTATGTATGTATGTATGTATGTATGTATGTATGTATGTATATATTAGTAAAAGGAGAAGCTGAGACTCGAGGACATGAGGCAATTGAAAGCTGGAAGGCACGGCGTGCTATGTGTGCCTGCTGGAAGCACAGGTGTGCTTTTGCTCGATTTGTATTTACGTGGCTGCCCCTGGCCACGCAGCAGAGCACCATCCCTGGCTTAAACGAATGGAGAGCCAGCACAGGGAGGCCTGAGCGTTGCACGCAGCTACGCTATGCAAGGTATAGCGCTCCGGATTTCATCATTTGTCCTGAAATCTCTACATTCTCCCCCTACTCAAGGGATTAACAAACACTTTTAAAACTTACTGAAACCAGGAATACCCGTCTGAAGGAATGATTGACATTTGTGCCTGGACTACAACAACCAGCTACCCTGGCTGTAAAAGATCGTGTAGCCACGCCCATTAAGGGCGTCAGCTTTCAAACTTAATAAAGTTGAAATCCACGAAGGTGCAAACACAGCCTGCTTTCCTTGTCAGCCCCAAGAAGAAGAGGCGTGGGCCTCGAAACGCGTAGGGCGCATGATGGAGTGATTAGTAAAAGGAGAAGCTGAGACTCGAGGACACGAGGCAATTGAAAGCTGGAAGGCACGGCGTGCTATGTGTGCCTGCTGGAAGCACAGGTGTGCTTTTGCTATATATATATATATATATATATATATATATATATATATATATATATATATATATATATATATATATATATATATATATATATATATATATATATACACTGAAAAAACCATAGGTTATAGACCATATATAGTTAGGAATTCGCATTTACAAAACCTTATTTTACTTACACAAAACCATTGAAATTCCATATATAGTTAGTTGCACTAACTATATATCGCGCACTCGCAATCCACTGCTGATGATGTCACATATTACATCATTCATGACATGGTCAGTGACATCACTGATGACATCACTGATGACATCTCAAATGACATCACTGATGACATCTCAAATGACATCACTGATGACATCACTGATGACATCTCATTTGACATTACTGATCACATCACTGATGATATCATTCATGTGATAATACGATGAACCTCTTCAGACTCTAATATAACCTTAGATACAATCAGTGTAAACAGACACTCACAGACTGTCACTCATCCATGGAGTTACTCACACACCTAGTCAGTCATGCAAAGAATCAATCACACCTCCATTTCCTCAACTATACAGTTATACAAACTTTACTTATTCAAACATATACTAACACATATTTACTCTCTTATACAATCCCTGATACAAGTTCACAATGATCCATACAGCCACTCACACATTCACTGGCTCTTATGCACAGTTATTTATATATGTCAACTCTCACATGTACTGTGTTTTACATATGTACTTACTTTGACATGTAGCACTGAGATATCCATTCACTCACCAATACACTCATGCACACAGTCAACCGCCCATACAGCTGTTTCCACATGCACTTTTGAAACCATACATCTAGTGAATCAACTGCTCACACATCTATGCACAGAGTCATACACCTCCCAGCCACCCACACACACACTCAGTCTCCCATACAAATACTTGGGCAACCAATCAATAACCCATATAGTTACTCATATAGCTACTTATCAACACATGCAACAGTTTACAGAACATCAGACATAATGATCCACAAATTAAGACAGTTTAGTCACTAACCCATGCACTCAGTGAGACACATTTAATCACTCACTCATACAGTCAGTCATGCACCTACTAAATCCTTCATCCAGACACTTATACATCCACTCATTCTTCAATATGTAAGACATATTTTAACTTTACAGACACATACAGTCACTGGATGTTGTCATCAGTGATGTCATCAGTGATGTCATTTGAGATGTCATCAGTGATGTCATCAGTGATATCACTGACCATGTCATGAATGATGTAATATGTGACATCATCAGCAGTGGATTGCGGGTGCGCGATATATAGTTAGTGCAACTAACTATATATGGAATTTCAATGGTTTTGTGTGAGTAAAATAAGGTTTTGTAAATGCGAATTCCTAACTATATATGGTCTATAACCTATGGTTTTTTCAGTGAATTTTCAAGGTTTTGTAAATGCTAATTCCTAACTATATATGGTCTATAACCTATGGTTTTTTCAGTGAATTTTCAAGGTTTTGTAAATGCTAATTCCTAACTATATATGGTCTATAGTCTATGGTTTTTTCAGTGAATATATATATATACATACATATATAAACATATATCATCTGTATATCTATATAAATACAAACATAAATGCATGCATACATATACTTATATTTACAACAAGGGGTGGTGAGGGACAGAGTCTCTGAATTAAGCAGAAAGCTCTCACCCAGTCAAGAGATCAGGGCTAGATCCAACACCGTTTTTTAGCTCACTGCACCATCCCAGTTTCAGATCCTGGCTGTATGCAAATTAGTCTGTTCCTGTCCCAGTGCATGATGGGAACAGGGCAAACCAAACTACAAAAGCCAATTCTTACACTGGGAAGGAAACAAGCTCCCGGGGACCGGTTTCTGGCATTACAGCCGTCTTCGGCCCGGTTTGCTTGAATCCTGATGGTGCAATGAGCAAGGGTCTCACATCTGAGAATACCCTTCCACGCTTAGGGTGGACAAAAATATTTACAACAAGGGGTGGTGAGGGACAGAGTCTCTGAATTAAGCAGAAAGCTCTCACCCAGTCAAGAGATCAGGGCTAGATCCAACACCGTTTTTTAGCTCCCTGCACCATCCCAGTTTCAGAACCTGGCTGTATGCAAATTAGTCTGTTCCTGTCCCAGTGCATGATGGGAACAGGGCAAACCAAACTACAAAAGCCAATTCTTACACTGGGAAGGAAACAAGCTCCCGGGGACCGGTTTCTGGCATTACAGCCGTCTTCGGCCCGGTTTGCTTGAATCCTGATGGTGCAATGAGCAAGGGTCTCACATCTGAGAATACCCTTCCACGCTTAGGGTGGACAAAAATATTTACAACAAGGGGTGGTGAGGGACAGAGTCTCTGAATTAAGTAGAAAGCTCTCACCCAGTCAAGAGATCAGGGCTAGATCCAACACCGTTTTTTAGCTCACTGCACCATCCCAGTTTTGGCTTTGTAGTTTAGTCTGCCCTGTTCCCATGATGCACTGGGCCAGGGACAGACTGATTTGCATATAGCCAGGTTCTGAGCTGGGATGGGGCAGTGAGATAAATAACGGTGATGGATCGAGCCCTGATCTTTGGACTGGGTAAGAGTGGTCTGCTCAATTCAGACACTCTGTTCATCACCACCCCCTTTACTGAATCGTACATATACTTATATGCATACAGATGCATGTTATTTACATGAAAGTTGAAAAAACACTAATAAAAGCAAAGCTAAAAAGCCACCTCATTACAAACAGAATGGCTTTAACTTAAACGAGGGCGAGATCTATTGCATTTTCAATGCTTGTTTACTTTGGTTCCATCAAGAAGGCATTCAGATGTGTCACACATTTGCCATAAATTCTGAATGTTAGCACTCTAGTTGCACATTAGATCACTGTAGTAAAGCTACTGCTCACCAGGGACGTCTTCTGCTGGTATTCAAAGTGCATGTTTCAGTCTGCATGTCAGAATTTTTTTAATGAAATAGAAGAGGATTTGAGAAGTCACTCAAAATGATCCCTATTTTTTCTTTCTGAAGCACTAATCATACTTTCTATGGCAAAATTAACCCCCTCATGTTGTTCCTTTTTAAATTGAGTGTTTTCAGACTTACCACTTCATTCCAATCAAGATGGCTTCTGGTGTGCTATACTTTTGTCATAAGTAAGACTGTTAGCGCTCTAGTTGTTCTTTAGAACACTCTGGGACATTCTGTCATTGGGCTATACTTGGGGTACATCTGGGTGATATTTGGGCTACATTTAGGCTCTTTTGTCTCTGGTGGCCATCTTGGGAGACTGTATGTCAGAATTATTTAATGAAATTGAAGAGGGTTTGAGAAGTCACTCAAAATGTGCCCTAATTTTTCTTTCTGCAGCACTAATCATAATTCATATGGCAAAATATACCCCCTCATTTTGTTCCTTTTTAAATTAAATGTTTTAAGAGTTACCACTTTATTCCAATTAAGATGGCTTCAGGTGTGCCATACCTTTGTAATAAGTAGGACTGTTAGCGCTCTAGTTGTTCTTTAGAACACTCTGGGACATTCTGTCATTGGGCTATACTTGGGCTACATCTGGGTGATATTTGGGCTACATTTGGGCTCTTTTGTCTTTGGTGGCCATTTTGGGAGACTGCATGTCAGAATTTTTTAATGAAATAGAAGAGGATTTGAAAAGTCACTCAAAATGTGCCCTAATTTTTCTTTCTGCAGCACTAATAATACCCTCTATTGCATAATATACCCCCTCATTTTGTTCCTTTAAATTAAATGTTTTAATAGTTACCACTTTATTCCCATCACGATGGCTCCAGGTGTGCTATACCTTTGTAATAAGTAGGACTGTTAGCGCTCTAGTTGTTCTTTAGAACACTCTGGGACATTCTGTCATTGGGCTATACTTGGGCTACATCTGGGTGATATTTGGGCTACATTTGGGCTCTTTTGTCTCTGGTGGCCATTTTGGGAGACTGCATGTCAGAATGTTTTAATGAAATAGAAAAGGATTTGAGAAGTCACTCAAAATGTGCCCTAATTTTTCATTCTGCAGCACTAATCATACTTTCTATGGCAAAATATACCCCCTCATGCTGTTTCTTTTTAAATTAAATGTTTTAAGAGTTACCACTTTATTCCAATCAAGATGGCTTCAGGTGTGCCATACCTTTGTAATAAGTAGGACTGTTAGCGCTCTAGTTGTTCTTTAGAACACTCTAGGAGGCTGCAGTAGAACACAAAGGAATCAACTGACAGTCTCTGTCCTTGTTGGATGTACATGTTTTACTGAGAATGTCAGACTTCATTTTCACATGACTGAGAAAGATAATATGAATTTACAGAAAATATGCTTTCAGTTTAGCTTATAGATCCCCTTCCAAACCACTGTGGGAAAATCATGAGATATTAGTTTTCTTTCAAACAATATTCATGATATCACAGCAGAAGGTTTTTTCACATGGTAAAATCACCTTAGAACCCACCACAATTCCTAAAACGAGTATGGTACCATCAACAAATGATTTATAATGTAACTAAAGTCCTAAAACCCTCTATTAACTACAATGCTTTTTAATGAAGTGCTATCATGTATATTGGTCCCAAGATGGCTGCCAACACTTCTTGGATGAAGTGCTGACAGCCAATCAGATCAGATGTGTGGTTAGGCTCCGCCCAGATATATATCTTTTTTTGAACCTAAATTACTCAAAATCCACTGGAGCACATATATTGAGACCTAGTAAAGGCACATCAGGCTAACAGTCCCTACAATTTTGCCAAGTTTCGTGCAAATCCATTCAGCCGTTCGAGCTAAAAGTGAGGCCAACCGCCCTATGGAAATTAACATTGGAAAAACGTGTTTTGGGACCCCCCTTCTTTCTCGGCCCCCCCTTGATGAAACCCCCCCAAATTGTCAGGGGCTGCTCAGAAACAAAATGTTCCATTTTCCTGAAAATTTCAGCCAATTCCGTCCACAAACGCCAAAGTTATTAGACATAGAATTTTCAAAAATCCCATAGAGAAAAAATCCTAACTATATATACCTACTGGCGACCACCAGTAGGTAATATATATATATATATATATATATATATATATATATATATATATATATATATATATATATATATATATATATATATATATATATATATATATATATATATATATATATTCACTGAAAAAACCATAGGTTATAGACCATATATAGTTAGAAATTCGCATTTACAAAACCTTATTTTACTCACACAAAACCATTGAAATTCCATATATAGTTAGTTGCACTAACTATATATCGCGCACCCGCAATCCACTGCTGATGATGTCACATATTACATCATTCATGACATGGTCAGTGACATCACTGATGACATCACTGATGACATCTCAAATGACATCACTGATGACATCACTGATGACAACATCCAGTGACTGTATGTTTCTGTAAAGTTAAAATATGTCTTACATATTGAAGAATGAGTGGATGTATAAGTGTCTGGATGAAGGATTTAGTAGGTGCATGACTGACTGTATGAGTGAGTGATTAAATGTGTCTCACTGAGTGCATGGGTTAGTGACTAAACTGTCTTAATTTGTGCATCATTATGTCTGTTGTTCTGTAAACTGTTGCATGTGTTGATAAGTAGCTATATGAGTAACTATATGGGTTATTGATTGGTTGCCCAAGTATTTGTATGGGAGACTGAGTGTGTGTGTGGGTGGCTGGGAGGTGTATGACTCTGTGCATAGATGTGTGAGCAGTTGATTCACTAGATGTATGGTTTCAAAAGTGCATGTGGAAACAGCTGTATGGGCGGTTGACTGTGTGCATGAGTGTATTGGTGAGTGAATGGATATCTCAGTGCTACATGTCAAAGTAAGTACATATGTAAAACACAGTACATGTGAGAGTTGACATATATAAATAACTGTGCATAAGAGCCAGTGAATGTGTGAGTGGCTGTATGGATCATTGTGAACTTGTATCAGGGATTGTATAAGAGAGTAAATATGTGTTAGTATATGTTTGAATAAGTAAAGTTTGTATAACTGTATAGTTGAGGAAATGGAGGTGTGATTGATTCTTTGCATGACTGACTAGGTGTGTGAGTAACTCCATGGATGAGTGACAGTCTGTGAGTGTCTGTTTACACTGATTGTATCTAAGGTTATATTAGAGTCTGAAGAGGTTCATCGTATTATCACATGAATGATATCATCAGTGATGTGATCAGTAATGTCAAATGAGATGTCATCAGTGATGTCATCAGTGATGTCATTTGAGATGTCATCAGTGATGTCATTTGAGATATCATCAGTGATGTCATCAGTGATGTCATCAGTGATGTCACTAACCATGTCATGAATGATGTAATATGTGACATCATCAGCAGTGGATTGCGGGTGCGCGATATATAGTTAGTGGAACTAACTATATATGAAATTTCAATGGTTTTGTGTGAGTAAAATAAGGTTTTGAAAAGGCTAATCCCTAACTATATATGGTCTATAACCAATGGTTTTTTCAGTGAATTTTCAAGGTTTTGTAAATGCAAATTCCTAACTATATATGGCCTATAACCTATGGTTTTTTCAGTGAATTTCATTGGTTTTTTAATAGCAAATATCAAAAGCTGTAAAATGTCAAGTACGTGATAGGTAAAAACTTTTTCGTGTTTATGCACGCTGATGTGCTTTGAACGCTGCCCCCCTCCCCTCTTTTCTCTTAGTAGTACTCTCTCTTTGCAGATAGTGAAGAGTAGTTAACGCAGGCCTTTACCCCCGTTGTAATCCGTCGTGCCTGCTTGTCTCTCCATTTGATTGATTGTTATCCAAGCATTTACTGTTTTACAATTGATTCTCTTTGGTTCATTCTCTATTTACAAACAAGCACAAAGTCGCAATACTCTGTTTAGTCTTTGCAGATAGTGAAAAAATTAATCGAGCAAAATCAGTAGGCCACTAATTGGATCTCTTTTTGACCTCGCTAGAATAGAAATATTAAGGAACAACCCTTCATGAGAAATACGAAAATAGTGAGATAAACTGAGCTCAACACCATGAGGGCTGCAAGACAGCTCGGCTCCGTCACCCACCCCGCCCAAAATAACGACAAACCCTATGCAAATATTAAAAATATAGACAACACACCAGCAAAGAAACAGGGTAAAACATTTTATTAAATAACTATTTACATAACTATTTTATACTTTTTATTGCCCGATCCGGCTAGCTCAATCGATCGAGCATGAAACTCATGCACTCTGATAGCAAGCGTTGCTACTGATGCTATGCAGACCAAAACTGGTTTTCAGTTTGTACATTTTCCTAGATTTTTCCATCCAAGGTTGGTTGAGTTTGTAGAACGATGGCTTCAGATTTTCAACATACGGTGTGGTGGCGCGGACTGGGAGGGGGCGCTTCGCTCCTGCCCCCTCCCCAAGTAAGATTTTCATACGTGAAAGTACGTTAATGGTTTTGGTCTCTGAGTTGCTTCAATGTCACTGCCATTCTCAAATGGCATAAGTTCTGGATGTTGGGTGCCATAGTTCAGAGTTCTGAGCAGCGCTTGTAACACTGTCTGAAGCTTATTTCCACCTACTGCAGCTTCACTATTCTCAAAGTAAGTGAGTGTCGTTTGTGGACCTGACTGCATTTGAAAACAATGTGATATGGTACCTCCCTAAACCGCTTGACGGAGGCCCCCGAGGGGCGGTGTGATGGCACGGACTCGGAGAAGACGCTTGGCTCCGACCCCCTCCCCAAGTCTTATAGCACCGGTTTAGCCTGAGATCGCCCCCGACATAGGCGGCCGGCTCCCGGGGTCCGGCGGAACTTTTTGCC
Organism: Lissotriton vulgaris; assembly: GCF_964263255.1. NCBI lineage: Eukaryota > Metazoa > Chordata > Amphibia > Caudata > Salamandridae > Lissotriton > Lissotriton vulgaris. Next base: position 455,250,426 of record NC_141691.1, read on the forward strand.
TTTTGATGACTCTTCTATTCTGGACCTTGTCCCACAATCCGTTTGACCTGAAGACACGCTGTAGTGGGGCGCCCCTTTACCGTTTTAGTTGCCATTCCGCCCGCTTTTGCTACACTGTGCCTCTTCCGCCATTCAGCTGTTTACCGCCCGCTCTTGCGACTACAGCGTCTCGCTCACCATGTAGTTGAGTTGCTCCCGCTCTTGCGATGCAACGATAGGCGACTGCCACAGGACTCTCAAAATGGCGGCCGGCTCTTCAGATTTGGGCGTGGTCCACTAAAATGGCCCTGGGACACCTTGGAACTCGGACGCTTCCCTGATAGGGCTTGGGTCCCATTCTCGAAAGCGTCCCCTCAGCCGTGAAGATTCTACAAAAGTCTTGGGGGCTCCCGACTCCCGCAGGCTTCTGGTGGGGAGCGGCTGCCATGTCTGCTCGTGGAATGGCCACGACGGAGCTACGAGATGGTAGTGCTCTCATGCTGACGCCAGCTTTAGTCTGAAACATCCAGAAACACTGTAGACTACCAATTCGATCAGTTCCGGTAGCGCCCCAACATGACCCGGTAGAGAAGAACATGCCCTCCCCTCTTTGACTGATGGTTCTTATTGCCTGTCCCCTCTGTTGTCATTTTACAGAACTTTTTGGACTGCTGAAAGGGGTTGTGTTCCGAACGCTGGTTGGTGGAGACATTTTGACTATATTCTTGACCTACGTTGTCGCGTAATGCGTTATATGACACGCCGCGTTAGCGCACCCGGAAGTGATCCGGGGCGCGGCGCGCAGCGCGTAACGTAAGCATAACAGGTCATGTGACTTGTTAATAAAACTTTTTATTGGTTCATTTTACTTTTGTTATTTTAATAATGAAAAGCTTGGTCATATGACCTAAAAAATACGCTTTTTATTGATTTCGAACTTTTTTTTTTATAACATATATGTTATAATATTCCAGGCTAATGTACTTTCCCGGAAAAATTTCAACTGTCCTGCAAGTAAAATATATTCCTTTTTCGAGAAAAAGGGCGTTTCTTCGTCCCATGATGGAGCCGTTGAGTAAAAGAGACTCGGCCTGCTGTCTTAGTCGCCGATACGCCTGATTATCAGATTCTTATCGATCACTTTATGTTGCAGGAATGGAAAACACAACTGCCCTTGACCATTTATCTTTACTGCGTTCCTACATATTATACCTTTTATCCGTCATGTAATTGGACTGCTTTATTTCACTTGCCTTTTACTGATTCGAAAACAGTGACTAAAAGTAAAAACTTTACCAATGTAAATACTACTACCATGTTTTGTTTTAAAAACCTTTATTGTGAAAATGTCAGTATACAAATACGGGCCTATAACCACGTGGGCCGGCCACGGAGCAAACTGAAATCGTATATGATGAGGAGACATTTACATTATAGAGGAACGTAACGAACGAGCCATTAGGTTGCAAGAACTAAGGTGTCTAACAGTTGCGGAATCGGTGGACGTACATTTTGTAATTAAAATACGACAGGGCCACTTACAAAAAAGTTATCTAGATATACATTTGCGTGCAAGTACCATGGGTGACGTTAATTCGAACTTTCAATAGTACAGTAATCAATAACACATCAGAACTTAATATCAATAGGGATGTCGAAATATTCAATCAATTCTTGTCCCCCGCCCGCCATGAGCATCAAAACTGCATTCATATCTTGTGATATCAAGGTTGTTCAACCAGTACACAACAAGGAGTTACGAGTCCCATTTATACCGGCGCCATTTTGGGCGAGGCCGGGCAGGTCCAAGATATAGTCAAAATGTCTCCACCAACCATCGGCCAGACCAGAACCCCTTTCGGCCCTTTATGCTACAAGATGGTGTCTTCCATTCAGAAAATATTGTTGGCAGCATTTTGAAAGGAAAGATAAACAGCCGTTCTCCTAGTGAGTCTCACATTGTTACATTTAGGAAGAATGTTGAAGAGTAATATGTGGAAAATCTGAAGCCATTTTTCTACAAACTCTCAATCAGCCTTGGATGGAGAAAAAAAATCCTGAAGAATGTACAAACTGAAAACCAATTTTTGTCTGTATAGCATCAACAGCAACGCTTGAGTCAGCTTTGTGTCAAGCCGCCATTTTCATTCAATCAATAGCGTCCCCCTGCACACATTCAGGGACCTGGTCGTGTCTTCAGGTGAAACGGATTGTGGGACAAGAAGCAGAAAGGAAAAGGAAAAAAGTTCTGCCGGACCTCGGGAGACGGCCGCCTATGTCATGGGCGATCTTTGGCCACACCAGGGCAATAGTGAAGCTGCAGCAGGTGCAAATAAGCTTCAGACAGTCTTACAAGCACTGCTCAGAACTCTCAACAATGGCACTCAACATCCAGGACTTGCCATCCGGATCTTGGCTCCTTGTGCTGGTTCCGACCTATTCACACATCGGTCCACTACTGACATCACCTCATAAGCCAACGGGGCACCCCACACCGACTTTCGGCGCAGCATTGTAGGATGGCCACACCAGTGCGGCAACTTGCTGGACACAACCTCGGTGCCATCCGGATCTCGGCGTGTTCGAGTCACTGTACCGCAAGAGTGACCGGAACTCAGCTGAACACGCCGTCTTTCGGCGCAGCATTTAGGATGGCCACACCAGTGCGGCAATTTGCTGGACACCACCTCGGGCAATAGTGAAGCTGCAGCAGGTGCAAATAAGCTTCAGACAATCTTACAATCACTGCTCAGAACTCTCAACTATGGCACTCAACATCCAGGACTTGCCATTCGGATCTTGGCGCCTTGTGCTGGTTCCGACCTATTCACACATCGGTCCACTACTGACATCACCTCATAAGCCAACGGGGCACCCCACGCCGACTTTCGGCGCAGCATTGTAGGATGGCCACACCAGTGCGACAACTTGCTGGACACAACCTCGGTGCCATCCGGATCTCGGCGCGTTCGAGTCACTGTACCGCAAGAGTGACCGAAACTCAGCTGGACACGCCGTCTTTCGGCGCAGCATTGTAGGATGGCCACACCAGTACGGCAATTTGCTGGACACCACCTCGGTGCCATCCGGATCTCTGCGCGTTGTGCTGCCTTCGGCCTATTCGCACATCGGTCCGCTACTGACGCCGCCTAATGTGCCAACAGATTTTCTACGCTTTTTGTAGCCCTATGCCGCATAACAGGTCATGTGACTTGTTTATAAAACTTTTCATTGGTTCATTTTACTTTTGGTTTCCTAAACATGGAAGGCTTGGTCATATGACCTAAAAATAACACTTTTCATTGGTTTAGAACATTTTTTTTTCCCAAACGATGAAAGCCCCACCTTGTTTCTGGATGATTCAGACTGAAGCTGGCGTCAGCATGAGAGCACCACCATCTCGTGGCTCCGTCGTGGTCATTCCGCGAGCAATCATGGCAGCCGCTCCCCACCGGAAGCCTGCAGGAGTCGAGGGCCCCCAAGACTTTTGTAGAATCTTCACGGCTGAGGGGACGCTTTCGAGAATGGAGCCCCATCCCTAGCAGGCAAGCGTCCGAGTTCCAAGGTGTCCCAGGGCCATTTTAGTGGACCAGGCCCAAAACCGAAGAGCCGGCCGCCATTTTAAGAGTCCTGTGGCAGCCGCCTACCGCTGCACTGCAAGAGTGGGAGCAACTCAACTACATGGTGAGCGAGACGCTGTAGCCGCTAGAGCGGGCGCAACTCAGCTGGATGGCCGCCACTTGGGGAGGCCCGTTCACGCCGCCTCCCCCACGCCCCCCCCCCCCCGGGCCGCCCCACGCCAATTTTCGGAGCAGCATTGTAGGATACCAAAACCAGTGCGGCAGTTTACTGGACATCACCTGGTTCTGCTGCCTTGGGACTATTCGCACAACAGACCGCTACTGACGAGGCCTCCCCCAGCACCACCCGGGACGGCCCACGCTGTTTTTCTGAGCTGCATTGTAGGATCCCAAAAACCAGTGCGGCACCCAGGTGACATCACCTGGGTGCCGTCCAGAACTCAGCACGTTGTGCTGCCTTGGGACTATTCGCACAAAAGACAGCTTCTGACCATTGTTGCTTTTTTTTGTCAAAAATGTTTAAATGTTTGTTACAGTTTTTGTTCCGTTCGTTATATTTAAAAGTTAATAACGTTTTATAATCCTACTTTGTTGGAGTGCTATATATTTTTAAAAAATCGGGTGAATGGGGCCTTGAATCGGGTTATTGTCATGTGTGGGCTTTGCAAGTGTACTGCTACAGGATCGGACATTTGAAACTCAAATGCACGTTCTTTTTCTTACCTTTCCGAAGCATGGAGCGCAATAGCAGGCAGAGAAAGGGTGATGCAAGTGTTGAACACTGCCTGGCCTGGCAAGTTTCTGGCAGTGCCCCCCCCCCGCCCGCTCCTGAAAGAGGACACACACACACCGCCGCCCCGAGTACTTCACAGATCTTTAAAACACCATGCGCTTGTTCATGAGGCTTAAATGGTTTATCACCCCTTCTAGAACCCCTGCATCGACCCTCTGACGTTTCCTGGAAGAATTACCACGTAACACAATACCAAGCCCTGTCACCTGAAACCCCTGAGGAATCGTGGGGCATATTATCAAGGGGGTTTATCTCCGCTTTTTTGGCTTTAAAAGCCAAGAAAGCGGAGATAAAATTATCTCCCTATTACCAAGCTGTTGCTAACACTAGTTAGTGACAGCTAAAAGGAGCTAGCGACCATCTTGGGCCCCGCTTTGCATGTCAGTGATATTTATCACTAATGACATGCAAAGTGGGCGTGCCAAGATGTTAGCGACTGGAAACAGTCGCTAACATCGCTATCTCCTATTACCAACTTTTGGAGATATTCGCGCTAAGCGCGAATATCTCCAAAAGCTAACGCCTGCCCTGAGCAGTTCTTAGCCATGTTATCCAATGGGAGGTGGATAACATGGCTAAGAGCATTTGCTCGGTAATGCCTGAATATCGCTGACTTTTCAGCGATATTCATGCATTACGGCCGTTTTTTTTCGCATTTGCGATAAACCTTGCTAATAGCAAGGTTTATCTGCGATAAAAATCGCCGATGTGCGGCGATAATTTTTGTCTCTAAACAAGTTAGAGACAAAAATTATCGCTAGTTGTTGGTAATATGCCCCCGGGTTTTTGCTTGCAGAAATCGGGAGGCGTGAGACTAGCACTGAAATCAGTAGTCTCACGCCTGAATTGGGAGGGTTGGCATGTCTGGATTCTCTACAGCTGGGGCCATAAACTACATCCGCAGGGCTAGGTGATAGCCTGGGACCGGCCTGGCATCTAAAATGGCTGCCGTGCACGACAAAATTGTGGCATTGGAAAAAAGGCAAGATGGCGCAGACAATGTTTATCAATAAGGATTCATTTATAACAAAATATTTTATCACACTGACAAATTGGCGGTCAACACTTCCTGATTTCCATCGAATCGAACGTTAATAGACGTCACGCAGCAAAAAAAAAAAAAAAAGCTCACGCACAGCCGCTGGAAGACATGTATCAACATATATGAGCCTCCTCAGCCACCTACTATCGCCAGTAGGTAATATATATATATATATATATATATATATATATATATATATATATATATATATATATATATATATATATATATATATATATATATATGTATGTATGTATGTATGTATGTACGTACGTACGTACATACATACATACATACATATATATATATATATATTCGCTTCCCAACAAAAACTCCTTCCGGGTCCCTCGACCCGTGAAAGGTGGCGTGGACGCCGGCGGAGTGAATCCGACACGAGTATGATTTCAATAAACAAAGTCCATAACCCACGCTCTCAGGAAACAACTCGGAGACACCAAAATGAAGCCAGTGCTGTTTTAATTCACAACGCGTTTCGCCGACAACGGCTTGATCACGTGAATTAGCGTTATCGTATCAGTGCCATATAACACAAAACAGTGGAAACAGAAAGAGGACTGTACTGTCAATTCATAGTAAGAGTAAAGTTTTGTAAAGTTGTACGTTACAAACTGTAAAATCAATAAAGAATATTAGCGACCTTCTGTGAGAACAATGTTAAAATCACATGTTGTTCACAAAGACAATGACACATTGTAAATAAAGGCAGCCTAATTACGGCAATATACGCAGTGGAGAAGGGCAAATGAGCCACTAGATCTACACCGTTTCACTCTGCTTACACTCACAGATCGCAATGCGTGTAAGTTAAGGGGCTCACTCAGAAGCGCGAGCGCATGGAAATAATAGCGCGCCTGCGCACAAAAGAAAACAATACAATTGAGATAGTGAGGGGAAATGAAATCCCATATCAGAGGAGCAGATAGAAAGAAAGAGAGAACTCAAGGGCAAGTGCCCATAAACAAACTCTCCTAACTAATGTTAAGTCCTGATTAAGGTGATCTTAGTGGCAAGTGCCTAGAAAATACTCTCACATAGGAAGTCAGTCCACTTAGATACCAAATCTAGGTGATGGCAGATCCTTAACGCAAGGGTGCTCATGTGACAAGAACCGGATTAGGGGAGAGGTCCCGTGAGGTGAAGTGCCTGGTGAGTTGGGCCCCATATCTCGGTCCTACAACAAAACAAATAACAAAGACAATTAAAAACAATTTCATCAATTTGAAAAGTAACATGCAGCTAAAAAATACATTTTCATACAGTCAAAACATGGTTGATGACGAAGATCGTTATAGTCAGTTTACATTATTCCTTGAGGTGTACGGCTAGCTCCTCATCCTGATTGAGGCCCCCCGGGGTCTTGGTTTGGAAGTCTATAATAAGTTTGGACTCCCTTTGACGTAATTTGAGTACCCTGTTACCCCCTCGGGGATTTTTTCTTATCTGTTCCAAGATGAAGTAACTCAGATCCTTGACATTAGAGAAGTGTTTATCTCTAAAGTGTCGTGCCACCGGGTATTTAGGGTCAAAGTTACTAATTGCTCTGGTATGCTCCAGTATTCTTTTTTTGGCCATACACGTCGTGCTCCCTATATACCATTTCTTGCAAGGGCATGTAATGGCATATATTACAAAAGTCGAGCTGCATGTCAGGAAAGGTACAATCTTTTTCTGGACACCGTTATACATCACTTCCTTCACAGATTTGCTGTTGGCACAAGCTTTACAATGCCCACATGGGAAGAAACCAGCTAGTCCCTGTATATTACTGGGTGGGTACACAGTAATATCACTGTGCACTAGCATATCCCGGATACTTCTTCCCCTTCTGTACGTTATACTGGGTCTAGGAGGTAGTTCTTTCCCTATAACACTGTCTGCTTTGAGAATGTCCCAACTTTTGGCTACAATTTTCCTGATGTCTTGGGAGTCATTGCTATAGGTGAGGATAAGTCTGGTGGTATCACCTCCTTCCTCTTTATCCTCAGTGTTGTCTAGGAGGGTATCGGGTCTTTGGATAGTGCTGGCTCTATCCTTAGCTTTTTTCAGAACCCAATTGGGATAACCTCTCTCCTTGAATCTGTCAAGAATGATACCACTCTCTTCCAAGTATGCTGTCGCAGTGTTGCAATTGCGTTTGGCCCTCAGCAGTTCTCCAAAAGGAATACTCCATTTCAGCTTATCTGGATGACTGCTGAGGGCATGCAGTACACTATTGCCCGCAGTCGCCTTGCGGAAGAGTGATGTGTGGATTTCATTGTTCACAATCCTGATTTTGATATCAAGATATTCAATGTCTGTGTAGCTTTTACAGCCACTGAGAACAATGTTCCGGGAATTGCAGTTTAATTTCATGATGAAATTATCTGCTTCCTCAATGGTGCCTTTCCATATAATAAAAAGGTCATCGATGTCCCTCAGCCACATCGATACCTTTTTAAAATCCTGTTGGAGAATGGGATCAGATCGAATATCACTTTCCCATTTACCCATAAACAAGTTGGCAAAACTGGGTGAAAAACACGAGCCCATGGCTGAACCACTGACCTGTCTAAATAGTTCCCCATTAAAAAGGAAGATGTTATTCTCCAGACAGTATTTCACCATGTTGAGCAACATCCGAGTGTGCTCTCTGTATTTTATGTGTCTATTTCTTAGAAATTCTTCACAAGCTTCCACACCTTGTTTGTGGTCAATAATGGTGTATAGACTCTGTACATCAAGTGTTATGAGTACAGAGCCTGTCTCCCAATTACAATTCTCAATCTTATTCAGAAAATCTTTAGTGTCACGTACATAACTTTCCAATGTAATGACATGTTCTCTCAGAAAATGGTCTATGTATTTAGAGACTCTTTCAGACACACTGCCTCGAGAAGACACAATGGGTCTTCCCGGTGGTCTAGTGGCATTTTTATGTACTTTGGGTAGCAAATAAAGTACCGGCAAGACAGGATAATCGCATTTCAAATATTCATATTCCTCCCACGTCATGATACCCCTCTCTTTCCATTCAAACAGTAGGTCCCACAAAACACAAATACTTTTCTCATAAATTTCCATTTCAATGCATTCATAGAACTTTTTATCAGATAATTGTCTGTTCGCTTCTTCTAAATACATTTCCCTGTCAAGGACAACAATATTTCCTCCCTTGTCAGCAGGGCGGATGACGATAGACTCATCCTCCATTAATGATTTGATAGCCTCTCTCTGTTTGTATTTGAGATTTTGTTTGTTCTTAGGTTTATGCCTCTGTTTGTGTCGTAGTAGGACTTTGTTTATTGAAATCATATATATATATATATATATATATATATATATATATATATATATATATATATATATATATATATATATATATATATATATATATATATATATATATTACCTACTGGCAATAGCCAGTAGGTATATATAGTTAGGATTTTTTCTCTATGGGATATTTGAAAATTCTATGTCTAATAACTTTGGCGTTTGTGGACTGAATTGGCTGAAATTTTCAGGAAAATGGCACATATATATATATATATATATATATATATATATATATATATATATATATATATATATATATATATATATATATATATATATATATATATATATATATATATATATATATATATATATATATATATATATATATATATATATACACCAGCTTCATGTTAGGCAGATAAATGTTGTTGGACCTGGACCTCCCCTCCAATTTTCTTAACATGTTTTTGTTGGCTTTTAGATCTCTGTGTGTGCACTTTACCACTGCTAACCAGTGCTAAAATACTTGTGACCTATCCTTTAAAGATATAAAAAGACTTATATCCAATTGGCACATTTAATTTACTTGTAAGTCCCTAGTAACATTGGTCTTTTACCTAAATGCTTCTAGTGTGTTTTCAGTACTTACTGTGCCACCCAGTTAAGACACCCTTTAAAATTGTCTCAGCCTGCCATTGCAGCCTGTGCATACTGTTTTAAACTGCCATTTGAACCTGCCAACAAAACCTATCTTTTTAATCATATGTCACTTGTAGGGTAGGTCCTGAACAGCCCATTGGCAGGGTGTGTTGTATTTAAAAAGTCAACGTGTACTTTTAAGTTTCACATCTCCTGATAGTGAGAAACACTCAAATTTATTTTTTAATATTACAAGGCCTACCTATCCAATAGGTTAACATTTGGTTACCTTATTACATTTATTAAGTAATATGGTTTGATTGGGAGCAGGTAGGAATATCTTGTTTGGTGTCTGGGGAATTGTAATTTAAAACCCTCTTTAATGGTAATTTGTTATTTTATTTCATAAATCTGAAAATGTCACTTTGATAACGTTGTAATTTTCTGGTCCTAGCTGTGTAGTGCCTGCAGCTTGGTTAGCTGTCTTCTGACTAGATGCAGCTGTCAGACGGATGTTTTGTATTCCTCCCAGACAGTATCAGAATAGAGGGCCTGGGAGTTGGCAAGATGGGCATTCCTAACTTGATGAGTGGGTTGGGGCTGTCACCTGTCACACTTGTACTTCAAAGACACTGCCTCAACTCACACACAGATAACTTTACACTAGCCTAATGTAACTGCGGACAGACTAAGACCAGGGTAGAGAGGCAGGAAATTCCAAGCACCTCTTTGTGGGTAAAGCTCCAAAAGCGTTTTGCATTACAAAGCTAGCAGCGGGAATAAAAGTAAGACCCTCAGACCCATTCTTCACTTCACATCTAGATCTGATGAAGGCTCAGCAGAAGGACTGGCCTGCTGTCATGCCGCTGGAAAGACTTCCATGCTGCCTGCTACAAGATGGACAGCCATGCTGCTTGAGGAAGGAAGACTGGACGTGCTCCTTGAACCCACATGCACCAGAGTGACTCCATGAAGAAGCTGAGTGGCCTACTGTTCTAAACTACAGAGACATAAGCTCCAGAAACCTTCCCCGCACCTGCCCTGGTGTTCAGACTCACCTGAACCTGTCTGTGTCCTGCTGCTGGCCTCTTCAGGAGTGAGTCCTGATCCCTAAGAAGTGCCCCCCAGGTCCTGGACCCTTGCTTGGCATCAGAGTATATTGTTCCTTTTAGACAGTAGGCCCCCTCAGAACCAACGGAGTGATGCATCTTGATGCAGCAGGACGCAGGATGTAGGACCTCGCATCACAACACCTTGCAGTCCTCACAGTTCCTCTTTAGAACTGAAGCAGGACTTCGCATCACAGCCCTAACTGCTCTTCATTGGAACTGATACAGTGAGGTGCAACTCTACGCAGGACCTTGAATTGCAGTTCTTGTATCCTTCTCATCAGATCAAACACATTGAAATTCAATGGTCTGCATAATGGACTTAAGGTACTATTCTCAGTAGGACTAACATGGTCCTTGTATCCAACACACCTCCATCACTTGCTAATATGAACTTGTGACTTTATATATTGGTCCGGCGTGACCAGATAACCACAGTAGGTGCTCTGTGCTTTTATGCGCATTACTTGATGCCAGTCAGTCAGTCAAAACACTTTATTCGATTACTTAAAGTCATAAAAGAAAAAAGAAAAACATTTCATATCATATATGTACAATCAACGCTTACAATCAGTTATAAAATGTACAGTAAGGGCCCAGCAACACATCGTAATTTTTAAAAAAACAGCTAAAAATCAGGCAGGGATTTTGAGGGTGGCTAATCTTTTAGTATTGATTCGAGCAGCAGGCACCAAAAAAATTGCAACACAATAAATATTGCGAGTACTACTTAACACCTGCAAATAGATCAGAGTGGTGCTAACTTGTAAAAAACCCGCCTCTCTTAAAATTGGAACTAACATTTTTTTCCGAATGTCAGAGTAGTACTCACAGAACATAACGAAGTGCAACATGTCTTGTGTGGAAAAGTTATCACAATGGCATGGGTTAAAATTTTCAGGTTTACCCCAAGTAGGAAAAACGCCAAGGGCGAAATGAATTAAGTTAAAACGAAATCTAATGAAAAGCTGGCAATGAAATGGTCTAGTTACAATTTTTAAATACGGTTCCAGTGAGGGAGTAGTTAATAACACATAATTAACTTTTACACACTGTTTCTTTTACTCATGCTCCTCATGTTCCAGTGCATTACTTAATGCAAATCTTTAAAATTACATATCTCTGGTTCTGCTGATTAGATTGTTGTCATTTGTGTCTCAAATAATTTATTACATTTTATTTTATTATTCTATTATGTTGTGGACTTTTCCTTGTGTTATATTCTCATTTTATGTGCTGCATAAATACATTACACATTGCCTTAAAGTTAAGCCTGACTCCTTTGGTACCAAGTTACCATATGGTTAGCTCAGATTAATTTAGTGACTTTTGTGGTTCACCCTGACAAGACCTGTGGCTGTTGCTTGATAAGAGCTCACACCCCCATCAACAAACAAAAACCCATTTCCTCACAAATGTCATTTATGTTTGGGAAGATATTCAGCAGTTTTACCACTTAAGGCAAAATGTATTCACCACATTGTATTCTGGGACATAATAAAAGCTGCATTGGTATGCTTACTGCAATATACTCGTCAGTCCATTTCAGTGTGATTTGAACCATGAGGAGATAATGTGCAATATCAAATAACAAGCCTTTTGAATTTGTCAATGCGTGTTCTGTTTTGCTTATTTTTTTTCTAAAACAGCTGCTGGGCCCTCGCCAATATGAAATAAATTAGAAAATAAAATATTGATTTGAGAATGCAGTGTTTTTCATAGCAGTCCTATCCACTGAAGGGAACAATTTGCTGTGCATGTGCTTTGTGTGGAAGAACAAAATGTTGCTGTAGGAAGTTTACCTTTTCTGCGTAGTGATCCCTAACTTTTCACCTTTTGCTGGACCCTATATTTTTGCTGATGCTAGAACTCCATGCATGTTACCCCTGATACCACTAGTACAATGTTTGTGCTTCCTTTTTAAGTATGGTAGAATTGGGATGCCCCTAATTGGCAGTTAACTTTGTGCTTGACAATTCAGTCATGCAGTTTAGCCTTTCAGTTACCTTTTGTCCTGCGCCAATGATCTCCCATTATTTTCTGCAGAATTTGTAGCAGTGTACCATTACTTTGCCAATACAATGTAAAACCCTATCTGGAAATTCTTAGTGAACAAAGCTGATAACACTGTTCTTTCCAAAGAAAGTAATCTTAGAAACTCCCAGAGAAATATGTAAGTTACTAGTATTTGGTACACAATGTACCCAGAGCGGAAATGTTACTAGTGGACTGCAGCACCTATTGTGCCATCCACTATAGTGGTAGTGACAACATTGCCTCAGATCTACCATTGTAACCTGACTGTAATAGTGCTAAACATACACTAACATCAGTCAAAATACACAATCTCCGACTGATGCTTCCCTTTTAAATTTTAGTAGGACACCTTTATGTGACCTTGTAGCCCACAAGGCAAGGTGCAAGCAGGACATGTAGAATGTACTGCTAACATGTCCTTACATTGACTGGCACATAAAAGTCACTTTCACTGTAGGAAGACTGGCTGACCTATATAGAAACACTGGGAAGCAATTTTAAATATTACTCCTGCTATTTTAGGTCGGGGACTAGCAGGAAATATGATTCAATAAATCAGTTTAATATTCATCAAAAGCCCAATTTAAAGGTGAAGTTGGATTGCTTATAAATATTACTGAAAAGTACCTTTTAGAAAGTTACATTTTCCCAGCCTAAATCTCCTAACGGCTAATTAATTACATTGTCATTCCAACTTTCATCCAATTTTTGAATTACCCAGAAGGAATTGTGAAACCTACTCTTGGAGCAGAGACATAAGCGAGCACGGGGAGATGTTTGTGTTTTATATGGCAAAATAGGAAGTCGGGGTAGACCTTAGACCCTAATTTACTTCAAAGATGCCTCCTCAGTCACAGGCAAATGCTAACTGACACCTGGGCATCCCCCTCACTTTGTTTACCCAGTCATCCATGTCCTAAACCGAGTGGGAGGAGAGATGCTTCCAGACTTGATGTGACCACAGAAAAGTGCATGCTTATTGGCTACACCTTTAGGAGGATGCACAGGCTCTGCACAATGAGGGAAGGGTTTTACCATATTACATTTTAGGAGTGATGATTACTGTGGGATTGTTTGCAATAGGGCATGCAAGCATTTTGGCAAAAAGTAAGTAAGGTTACCCCTAGAAACTTTTACTCCCTTGGTTAGGGAGGAACTATAAGTCACCATCACCCACAAACCATTGTCAGGCATAAATATGACAGCACCTGGCATAATCTTTAGAACACTTCTGAACCTGAGGATGACCAGAAGAGGCCTGAACCTGCCCTTTGTGACCTGAGAGGGGTTCTGAAGGTCTGACCTACTCCCTCTTTTCCCAGAACAAAGAAATTAACTCCAAAGTTCGTTAAGGTTTACCTCGCCTTCAAGCTACAGTAGTGGTAGGAGTGTTTCCAGAGCCTGTGGACTGACTGTGCATTCGGGACTGCGAGGACCAGCAGCGGGGTTGTAATCTCAGCTGTGTCCTCTTCCCGGTGATCCCGCCCTTTGCCTGCATCATAAGACCACTCGCGGCCCCTGCTTCGCGGGAGCCGCTTGTAGTGGTAGAAGTGTTTCCAGAGCCTGTGGACTGACTGTGCATTCAGGACTGTGAGGACCAGCAGCCCTGTTGTAATCTCAGCTGTGTCTTCTTCCCGGTGATCCCGCCCTTTGCCTGCATCATAAGACACCACTAGCGGCCCCCGCTTTGCGGGAGCCGCTCGTAGTGGTAGAAGTGTTTCCAGAGCCTGTGGACTGTCTGTGCATTCGGAACTGCGAGGACCAGCAGTCCGGTTGTAATCTCAGCTGTGTCCTCTACCCGGTGATCCCGCCCTTTGCTTGTAGGCATTTAGCCAATCACTTTTCCCACTTCGTGGAACGTACGCGGGCGCGTGCCGATCGAAGCCCGAGCAAAGGGCAGGCCGTCTTTGGCCGTCCGAGGCAGACTAGGCTGGGCTGGGCCCCCCCCACCCTTCACATCGGTAAATCTATGTCTACAGTAAGCACATAGTTTCCCCCCAGTCCCAGTTATCAAACTAGTCCTATGTTCTATTGTGTAATCTGAGTTGCATTCGATTTTAGCTGTAGCACTTACCCCCAACAGGGCCATGAGTACACACCTTAGTAAAGGCAGGAAATCCCTGGTGGGGGGGTCAGTCAGAGGGACGTTCGACCAATTTATAACGGGGGCTGCTTCTTTGCTCGAACGTGAAATAGCTATCACAGAACGGGCCTGTTTTCGGAACCCTTATATAACAGACGCTCGTCCCTGGGCCCCATCCAACAAGCAATCACACCACCAGTTGAAAGTACCCAAAACACCGTAATAGGGGATATTAGCATTCCGCTACAGCTACAAGATATAACCGACCCAATTGAATTAAATAGGGATCGTCACAATAATGATGCAAATATAGACACACTAGTAGAAATTACATCCGAGGAAGATTTATCTATAATTACCCCGAAACACATCCCGAGAAAGAAAATATCCAATAAAAAAACAGGACTAGGGCAGACATCAAAGAAAAGAAAGCGCAGGGGGAACACCCATTATGGTAGATGTGCAAAAACACTGATAGTCCTAGAGAGACCTCTAGAGAAGTTAGGCACATCTGTAATAGAGACTATGCCAGACCATCTTCCCCTACCCTCCCACTATATAGAAGAACTAATGGGAGGTATTGAGCAATTAGTTAAATCTCTCTTATTATCTCTTGTAGAGAGGGTCAAAAGAATGGCAGAACGATTGGGGTCTGTACATAAAGAGATTGTAACTAATACCGTTTTAACTAGGGACCTGATAACTCACAAACAGAACCAGCCCACACACAATATATCTCCAGGGCCGACACTTACAAACATAATGAATAGTGTGGTCCCACCGTTTGTCCCCGTAGAAAATACTTTACGATTATAGAGAAGCCTATTACCACAGATAGGGGAGTAACAGTGGGTGGCAAAACTAATAATTCAGCTACTTTTAAAGTAATTCCCGCCAGGAAAACTCCTTCTACTACGAAGCTAAGAGCAAATTTCCCTAAAATAGACTTGCCACCACAGGCGGCACCATATGTCGTGGTATTAACCGGGGTTTCGAAATTGGAGGTTGGAAAAACCGAAGGTTACCACAAATTAAAAAATGAAGTTGTATTCTGGTTGCGGAAAAATAGACCAGTGCCCCCCAATATTAATGGAGAAATCCTCCATGTAAGGAGACTAGACTGGGTGGGGTACAGACCGAAGGATATTAAGGGGGACGTCATCATTATTAACTTTAGAAATCACAGGGCAACTACACATATTGGAGATTGGTTTATGGAGAGAGGTAGGGAAGAAATTTCGACACATGATCTTAGTTATTTCTATCCTCAGTCCCTATTAACAAACCCCTCAAGATTCCGGACCCCCTACAAGTGTAACCTGAGTTAATACGTTATCTAGGGTCCACCATACACTTAAACAACTGGAAATCTCGGTGGCTCCAAACTCTGCCCCTCAAGGCGAATTGATCAACTTATTGGAGGTTAAGATAGTGTGCGCCAAAACCAAACCCAGAGATTGCGTGAGAGGCAATTTGGCTACAGTTAGCAACCTGACTTCGTTAATAGAAAGAGTGCCACCATCTTTTCCCAAGGTTAAGGCCGCGAAACCAGGATTAAACACGGTCTCGCGACCAAAACTGGTCAAAGTGGTATCGGGAAATAAACCAACTTTTGATATTTTCTCGATAGGGGTACTTTCTAGGAACGTAGCCGGACTTCGCCCTAAGGTAGATAATAGTATTTGGCTGAAATTCATTCTGAACTATGGAATAATCTGTCTCCAGGAGACATGGACTACTACTGAAATTCATCTGGTAGGATACAAAACTTACTTTTCCCCTGCTTTAGCTGTAGCCTCCGGTAGAGCAAAGGGAAGTTTAATTATATATATTTCCAACACGTTAGGGAATCTGGAATTGATCCCCATAAAATTAGAGGCTAACTTCAAGATACTCAGTCTTTGTTTTAATAAAGCGGACATAGTTCTCCTGGTAAACTTTTATAATAATCTCTTAGACGGAGAACTATTGACAGTACTGCGACAGTTGCGCTCTGAACTATCCGCCTCAATAAGGGGTTCTGCAAAGGGAGCCACAATTATTTAGGGGGGCGATTTTAACCAGCATCTATGTCATCATACCAGCCCCCTTCTCTGTGGGATAACAGATGAAAAGGACGACTTAATAGCCCACTTTTCCCATTCAAATATTGGAAATTGTCTAAATGAAATACTTCCCTAGTTAGATCTTGTAATAGTAAACAAAAAGAATGCTTCCTCTTTGCTGTACGATCCAACCTTCCTTGGTAGGGGTAGGCAGAGTACTATTGATTTTATCTTTATATCCAATATACTCCAAAAGCGTGCCACAAATTTTTCATTACACATAAATGCACTGAGCCACCACTATGCGCTCAGTATAACCTTCTGTCCACTTTATAAGCCGAGCACGCAAAGTATAGCTGCCGCATTGAAGCAAAACAGCCGACATTTGGATAGAACCAACGGATTCTCCTTAAAATGGGAGAAAGTTGATCCTTTAGACATCACAAGGAGAGTTGTAAACAAAGTTTTTCTCCCCATTTGTAAGTGTTTAGATCTGTCTACCAGAGATGAGGAAGTTCTAAGCAATTTCAGAGTGATACTAAACTCAATAAATAGGGAGCTTTTTGTAAAACTGAAAAACACACAATCCAAAAAAAGGGGGTGGTTTAATCATAGATGCACAGTAGCACACTCCAAACTGAAAAAAGCCCTCCAAAAAATGAACAGGGTCCCCCAAGAAATAGCAATCCTCAGGAGGGAATATAATGCAGCGATTAAGGATAGGAAATGCGAATTAAAACAGGCTTTATGGGATCAGCTACATAATAGCTGTATGCAAAAAAATAGCTCTGCATTTTGGGCAGTAGTTAAATCCCCATTCCTAACTGACAATAAAGATACACCTACCATTGACGTTGGCATAGACGAAACAACCTGGGTGGAGCATTTCTTAAAGACCTTTGCGAAAAGTTTTGTTAATAGAGGTTGAAAAGAAAAAACAACTGCCGTTCAATCTGCACTCTCCTATCCAATTGTCTTAGACATCACCATCGAAGAGGTACTCCAGGCCCTAAAATCAAGTAAGAACGGCAAGGCTCCTGGCCCGGATGGGGTACCTGTAGACCTATTTAAATCAAACTTAGATCTGTGGGCTCCATTGGTGACTATAGTACTTAGGGCATCTTGTGAAGTGGGGCTATTAGATTCATGGTCCAAATCAATCATGGTCCCCATTTTCAAAAAGGGGGACCTCCAGATGGTGTCCTGCTATCGCCCCGATCTCACTGCTGGACTCACTGGGTAAGGTGGCTGGCAGAGCCTCCAGCAGAGGGCGGACGATGGCGGGATTCTTTTGGACCTCCAATTTGGGTTCCCGGAGGGCCTAGGGATGATTGAACAAGCCCTAAATCTGACAATGCTTTTAGGCAAATACGTTAGTGCGAAGGCAGGTTCTATGTATATGGTATATGTAGACTTATAAGCAGCTTTCGACTGCATTTGCAATACCAAACTTTGGTCCGTTTTATTTGAAATGGGGGTTGATGTTCCACTGGTGAATTTTTTGCAAGAATTATACTCTAATGCATCAGCAAGGGTGAGGTTCGGGGTACAGGGCGAGTTAACCGCACCGTTCGGGATAGAGAGAGGAGTTAGACAGGGTTGTGTCCTGGCTCCCTTCCTATTCACGCTTTATACCAACGGGCTGGAGAGGGACATGATAAAGGGAAAGCTGGGACCTTCCCCTAATAAACAATCGACCGGTTCCTGCTCTTCTCTACCCCGACGATGCACTGATACTGGCCCGTACCCCTTTAGAACTACAGAAGGCGTTAAATAGATATTCACAATTCATGGGTTATTTGGATCTACGTATAAACATCAAAAAAACTTTTGTAATGACAGCAGGATCAGGGAAAAAAAGGCTAAAAAGTATTTATTTTGAAAAAGAGAAATTAGCTTGCACAGATCAGTACCCATATTTGGGAATTATCATAGATAATAGACTAAATTGGGAACCAGCAATTGAGTCTAGGAAATTCCATCTTACGAGAACCACTATGGCCCTCGTAAATTTTTCCAAAAAATTGGGTAAGAGGCCTCCGCTAGAGCTCCTACAGATACATCAAGATAAATGTCAAACAGCCGCACTGTATGGGGGTATGCAATTACAAATAGTTTGCAAGCAGTGGAAAATGCTTTTCTTAGGTTCCTCCTTGCCGTCCCGAGAAGCACATCTACTTTTTCATGCCATACTGAATTGGGGATTTCATATATATCAGATTTAGCTACAATACAACTACTCCTTTTGTGGCACCGAATTTGGTCCATAGATAAAAATGTGTTCACACAGGGAATCATCTTGACCACTCCCATAAAAAGCGGTTGGTTACTATATATACAATGTTTCTTAAGTGTTTTGGGGCTGGAAAAGTTTCACTCTGTACCATCTCCAATCCGTTCTCTATCAAAGAAGGCACTAAAGGCGCTCTCCCTAGCACATTTAGAAGAAATGAGAATGACTAAAGAGTCTATTTAACCATTTGTACAACAATCTATAGACGTTCAAACCACTCTCTCCATTCAGCCTTACTTAACAGATGATTTTTCTATGTTTGAGAGATTTCTCTTGATTAGATTTAGGTTAAACGTTTTTCATCGCTTGGTTGCCTTTCCGAAGAGAAATAACTGGGATCTAGAGCTCCCATTGTGTCCATGTGACAACACCTCGGTCCAGGAAACCATACATACCTTATTCTTTTGTAAATATTAAATGGAACATAGAAAGATTTGGCTGATACCGATATTAAAACTTATGGGTATTAGAAGATACCACCCGGCCTTGCTTTCTTTACAGTATTTGGGCGAGGAGTGGACATCGAGGTACATTGTTAAATTCCTGAAATGTATATTCTGACATTGACTGAATCTGTAATAAATATTGTACCTAGCATGAATTTTATGATCTAATGTGTTACAAACAACTGAGAAGATGTTCCTTTTAAGGCTGCATGTACATAGCTTGAACCTTCTATAAAGGGATACTGTTTAGATTATATTGTAAATAAGTCTTCTCTGAATGTTGCACTGTTTTATAAGCTATAACTTCCTTTTATTGTCAGCATCTCGTTTTTAAATGTAGATTTTGAAAATGAAATTTATGTTGTGATAATGCTTTTATGGATTTTCCTGTGACAATAAACCGTATAAAGAAATACTTACTTACTTACACTGCAAGCTACAAGAGGCTTTTCCTGCAACTAGACAGCTGACCAGACCCAACCGTACCTGCCTTGCACGCTGTTGATGGCCTCAGCAAGAGTACATCATGACCCCCCCCCACGTCCAGTGCTGTTCCTGAGGTCCTGCAATCATTAGCTGTATTTGGATGGATTTCTCCCATCAACCCTGAAAGTATGGGGCTTAGAAAACTTTTTCAACTTCAAGATCTCCAGAGGAACCAGAAAAACCTGCCAAACTGATCCTCCCATGGTGCATGGTGCATTGCCGCAGGGCTGATGGTTCAGGTTTCACTAGCTTGGAGCTTCTCCGCAGCAGAAAATCCACTTCAGCGGGACCTTACAAAAAAGGTAACAGGCCTCATCGTGCCCTCTTTGGCTACAACTTGCAGCTTTGACCCACTGCAGGATTCCAAACCCCGAAAAAGTGACCTTGTGGAGCCCTCTCTGACTCCAGCATGTTTCCTTGCCTTACTTAAGATTTTTGATTTCCATATTTGAGATCCAATGTGACGATTGAACAAGCCCTAAATCTGACAATCCTTTTAGGCAAATACGTTAGTGCGAAGGCAGGTTCTATGTATATGGTATACGTAGACTTATAAGCAGTCTTCAACTGCGTTTGCAATACCAAACTTTGGTCCGTTTTGTTGGAAATGGGGGTTGATGTTCCACTGGTGAATTTTTTGTGAGAATTATATTCTAATGCATCAGCAAGGGTGAGGTTCGGGGTACAGGGCGAGTTAACCGCACCGTTCGGGGTAGAGAGAGGAGTTAGACAGGGTTTTGTCCTGCTCCCTTCCTATTCACGCTTTATACCAATTGTTAAGTGTTTTGGGGCTGGAAAAGTTTTACTCTGTACCATCCTCAATCCATTCTCTATCAAAGAAGGCCCTAAAGGCGCTCTCCCTAACACATTTAAAAGAAATGAGAATGACTAAAGAGGCTATTTACCCATCTGTACAACAATCTATAGCCGTTCAAACCACTCTCTCCCACTGCAGGATTCCAAACCCCGAAAAAGTGACTAAGTGCAAAAGTAAAAGTCTTGTCCAGGCGAAGGTGCCAAAGTTTGTGCCCGCCAAGACGACTCCCCTGGTAACAAAATCCATACTGAATTTTTCATACTTAAACTAATTGCTTTACAGGGGCCTCATACAATTGCTATCTGACCTTGTGGTGCCCTCTCTAACTCCAGCATGTTTCCTTGCCTTACTTAAGATTTTTGATTTCCAAATTTGAGATCCAATGTGGAACTCTGAAAGGGTTGACCCTGATTTCTGTATATTACTCTCGTTCCATCGCAGTTAGACTGAAATCACCTACTTGACCGCAATCGGTGCCTAATGCTTTTTAATGCTATTTTTATTTAAAACTTTAAACACTTGTATCTCCAAGTCCCTTTATTGGAATTATATTATTTTGTAGTAATTTTATTTCTTAAAATGTATTTTGTTTTTATAATTTGTTGTGGGGTTTACATTGTGTTGCATTTTGACTTTATTACTGTTTGGTATTGCATACATTCTTTACACATTGTCCTAAGTGGAGCCTGAATTTTCTGTGTCATAGCTACCAGGTTTCAGCTTAACGAAATTTAGTGATCCTATTGTTATTCACCAACTTCATCTAATAGCCAATTTTCTTACACCATCACTCAGAGGGACTTTTTTGCTGATGGCCTAATTTGGCTCACTCATTGCCAATGTTGTACGCTGTACATGCACATATAGCGGGCAGAAGAGAAATGTGACTCACATAGCAACAGACCAATGGATGAAGAGGGCTGCAGACAGCTCCTAGAAGTAAAAAGATTATCTATATCTATACTACTATTATAAAGAGAGAACTGTGTCCTTTGAGCCAGGTAAACTCGAAAAGTACACCAACAATCCAAACACCCAAGACATCTTTGAAAACCTCAGGGCAAGCAGAAGGACATAGGCTATATAAAAATAAAAAATATACGTTCTTTAAAAAATGTAGGAATACAAAAAAAGTAGTCCCTTGCAAGTAGCGCCGGCCGCGACGTGCGTGCTGACATTGGGAGAGCGGGGAGGAGCGGCGTTCAGGAGCAAGAGGAAGAGCGGCGGACATGAGTGCGGGGAGGAGCTGCGGACAGGCGTAGAGGAGCGATGAGCAGCGGACAAGCGGTGAGGAGCGGCGAGAAGCAGAGGAGCAATGGAGCAGTAAACACAGCAGCGCGGGGGGGAGCGGCTGCTGAGGTAAGTAAAGCAGCCGCAGGTGCGCACCGAGGGACGGGCGGAGGGACGGGCGGGGGCCATGAGTGCTAAGCTTTTATTTGGCTATTTGGGGTAGTTTGCACTTAGGCTCTTGTAACTTTTTGTCCGCATAAGGTATTCACATCAAATTTGCATTCTTTTTATCCAATAGATTCTAGAGGTGCCCAGGTTTTTTGGATGCCACTGAAGAGGATCCAGCAATTAGCTGAAATATAGCTACATTTTATTTTATTTTTAAATGGGAAAAAAGTGCTGCAGAAGAAAGCGTGTGTTGACACCATTTGCAGGGGGAAAAAACAACGGATTTGCAGTACTGAAATTAACATCTTCTAAGCTTTCAGGGACAGGCAGACTTTTGTCAAAAAACCATAACTTTCTACACAGTTTTGGCATTTTACTGGGATATAGCATATGTTGGTAATTTTTTGTGCATTCAACCTCCGTCCACTTAGTGGTAGAAATGAGTGTAAAAGCAATAATGGATCCTAGAAAGCTGTTCATTTCTGAAAGGGGGACACAATTCTGAATTCAGCAAGGGGTTCATTTGTGTAGATCCTTTGAGTTTTTATTTTTTATAGAAACTAACAGTTGAAAATAAAAAAAATTGAAATTGAGTTAAAAAAACGGCCATTTGTGGCAACATTTTCATTTGTAACTGACAAATGTTTTAAATCAATATAATGTTACATCTGCTAAACCCTTCTAGTTGTGGGGATATATAGGACTTGTAGGTATGCCAAGAACCCGAGGAACCCAGAGCCAATAACAAGGCTGCATCTTGCAACGGTTTTTCATTGTGTACTAAAGGCCCATAGGAATGAAGGGGGAGTTATTCCTTATTTGCGATTAGCAATTTGCTAATCACAAATAAGGATGCAATTTCAAAGGTGCTAGGGGTGTCCAAAGGACACCCTGTAGCACCACTGAAATGTAATCTACATTGGTGTTGCGCACACACATGTCCAAAGGACATGTGTGTTTGCAACATGCAACTTAGAAAAATGCATTTAAAAGCATTTTTCTAAGTTTTCGCTATTTACCACAAGGTAAATATCGGCCCGAAATTGCAATTTCGCAATTTAAAAATGGTTAATGAATTGCATTTAAGGAATCTCAAATAGAGATTCCTTAAATGTAATTCCTCTCAATTTAACAAATTCGCAATTACCAATTTTTGCATTTGGGATGATGAATCCCAAATGCAAAAATTGCCATCGCAAAGGGCCAGATTCCCAGAATCTGGCCCTTTGCGAGCCGATTTTTCAATGATGAATCTACCTATATAACAACAAACACAACAGCGGTTATGAAATACATCATTCTAATGCCAACTGTGAAACAGAACTATCAATATAAAACAATACAGACTAGGCAGTTCACTATTAGACTCAGGGTTGCTCTCAAAAACTCTTTTGAGTGTGATACAATTTGAAACATGTGGACTCACACAGCCCAACATTAGAAGGACAATCAACACTGCATACGAGTCTCCTTCTGCATACCTCTTCCCAAACAAATTCTACATCTCTTACAGGGATTGAGTTTTTTGGGCATGGGAGGAATGAATTTGGGAAAGTGGCTATCTTTCAATCTAGCCACACCACACCCTCCACAACTCCACCTCTAGGAACACTTGCCTGATCCACTACAACAAGGCAGCCTATCACAGACTCCTGAAACTGAACAAAAGTTATCCTTGGTGCCGGAGAACACTCCTTGAATACAACAAAAGAATTAAGAGTTGCTAAATTGAAGTGATGGATGGCCAACCTCTTATACTAAATGCAAGTAATACGAACAGCAGTGTAAGGTACCAACTTCTGATCGACTCAATTACACCATTCATGTGCTTATTGTAGTCAACAAAGCACACAGAAGTGCACACTTCAGCAATATCACCCCAGTCACAGGTGAAGCATTTTCATCATGGATTGTAGTCAGAATGTAGACATACATCCTGTTCACAAATTTCACAGCTAGCAGTTCATCACTACGCAAGGCAATGCACTGTCCCCTCTGAAGCTTTTTGCAAACTAGCTATTTTGGGTAGCCTTTACGGCTAGAGCAGATTGTGCCACAAGCAAGAGTGCCCACTTTCAACAACTCCTTAAACAAATGCATAGCAGTGTAGAAGT
This sequence comes from Lissotriton vulgaris, assembly GCF_964263255.1. NCBI lineage: Eukaryota > Metazoa > Chordata > Amphibia > Caudata > Salamandridae > Lissotriton > Lissotriton vulgaris. The sequence continues at coordinate 455,274,567 of NC_141691.1, forward strand.
TACCTAGGTACAAATAGTGACATTTGTTAAAAAGTCCTCTACCAAGTTCCCACACAAAGTAGACGGACAACCAGTGGGGTCAATAGTGGAATCCCTACCAGTGTAAATCTGAAAATTATAGACATATCCTATCCTACTCCCAGACAACATATACATCTTAATTCCATAACATGCCCTCTTACTAGGAATGTACTGCCTAGAAACCAAATGGCCCCTTGAACAGGACCAAAGGCTCATCAAAAGCGATTTCTTCCCCTGGAGTATAGTTCTGTGAATATCAAAATGATATACAAAAGTGATCAAGGACAGGCTGAATCTCAAAAAGATGGTTACAGTCATGGTGATCGAATGGCAATGCCAAAGCATTTATAACAAATTGCAGTATACAAGGCACAAATAAATACTGATCATGACTCATAATTGCAGGAAATATGGCAGTTAGCATCAAGGGATTGGTAAACCAATATGAAGACAGGGGTGGTTTCTCTTATCAAGTCCATCAAAAAAGTTAAACCCAAAAACGTCTTCATCTCATCTAGATTTGTGGGAATCCACTGAGTAGCTCTATATCTGGGCCTAAGTCTGCAACTGTTGTCCCTCAAATACTATTGAGCATAAAATATAGTCTGCTGAACAAACTTAGCCAAAAATACATCATCCATAAACAACTGAAAAAACTGTATAGGCAAAACTTCTTCATAATTCACTCTACACCCTGCATCAACACTAAAGGCAGGCAACAGAGGCTGCACCATGTGTCCAGCACTTCCAATGGGTAGCCTTGCAAACTCAGGCTCCAATCCAGATGCCTCTTGCTGCACCATCCACACATCAGTGTCCTCATCTAAAAAAGGCACTTCATCTGCACTGAGAGTAGCTTCTTCATTCAGATGATTCCTCATGGCCAGAATCTTGCACTTTCTCCTCTGCTTCGGATGCACTGTCAGCCTCATAATCATGGTCAAAGGAAGATTCAAAAAGCATACCAACCATCTGCTAAGTAGTAATCCTGTGCATAGCCATAATTCTTACTAATAAAGAAAACTTGAAAAACAGGTCAACAACAACAAACACTTTGTAAAATAAGTAATAAACAAAATGTGGCTTTATTACAAAGACCTAAATACTCCAAAATGATACCACTTACTTACCAGAAACAGCTAGACTCACCACCCCCTACTCTGTACAGACACAGCAAGGACCAACAATATCTCACTAAAAAGAAAAGAAAACTACACATAAAACAACACAATACACATCGTGTAGAAATCCAAAAACTTTTTGACACTCAAAACATAAGCTAAATATGCTGATATTATGACACTACTTATAAAAAATTCTTTGATGGATGACAATAATACTCATTTGGAGTAAACACAATTTTTTTTTTCTTACCAAAGATCTGCAACAATGCAAACTGCAGATCAACCACTGCTGTACAGCAAATAGCACTGAAAAAGCTGTGCAATAGAATAAAAAGGAGAAATAAAACATTACAATCACATATGCAAATATTGCACCAGTCACACACAATCTACCAGCCAAACTGGGGGACAGGTGGGCCTCAAAATAAAGCCAAAACATGCACTCCCAAAAGATGCTTCTTCCTAAAAACAACTTAGTGAAATAAATGTTCATGGTGTCTAGTGGCTTCTGCCGCCTCTTGGGGGCAAGTGGCCCTAAGAGCATAAGGTGGATCTGCCCCCACGGGGGAAGAAACAGCCAGAATAGTTACCCCCTAAAAGAGGAGTGACCCTTGCCCAAGGGGCTGCTCCCCAACAACAACATTCAACCATCCCTGGTGTCTTGTGGCTTCTGTCCCCATTGGGGATAGATGAGCCTAAAAACATAAGGCTAATCTGCATCCACTGGGGGCAGAAACAGCCAAAATAATAATCCCATTAAGGAGAGTGACCCTTGCCCAAGGAGCCGCTCCCTGACATCACAAAACTGATCTACAAAGAAAACCCTGGTGTTTAGTGCCTTCTGTCTCCCTTGGGGGTAGATGGGCCTAAAAACCTAAGGCTGATCTGCCCCGAGGGGGGAAGAAACAGCCCTAATATTCATCCTAATAAAGGGGAGCGACCCTTCCCCAAGGGATGGCTGCCTGAGGTTGCCAAAATCGATCTAAAACTGAAACCCATGGTTTTGAGTGGGCAGATGAGCCTAAAAGCTTAAGGCTGATCTGCCCCGCCAAAAATAACCCCACTAAATGGTAATGACCCTTGCCTAAAAGGCTGCTCCTCGACATTCCCAAAATTGTTTAAAAAATAAATCCCTGATGTCTAGTGACTTCTGCCCGCTTGGGGGCAGATAAGCCTAAAAGCATAAGGCCGATATACACCCAAGAGGGGCAGAAATGGTCCAAAAGTTCTCCTCAATAACGGGGAGCGACCCTTCCCCATGGGGGCACTCTTGGATATTGCCGTAAATGATACAAAAAAGAAATCCCTGGTGTCTAGTGGATTCTGCCCCCCTTGGGGGCATATGGGCCTAAACACAATAGGCCGATCTGTCTCCAAGGGGAGCAGAAACGGCCAAATGAATCACCCCAGTAATTCCTAGGGGCTACTTAAGAAAAAAAATGAAAACCGATCTGCCCACATGTGGGCTGAAACGGACAACATAAATTCCAAAAATGCTCCCAAACAGGGGGGCAACCCTTTCCCAAGGGACCGCCCCGCTAAAATGAAACAGACCTACACAACAAAAAGAAATTCCTGGTGTCTAGTGGGTATTCCTGCTGCACGATTGTGGCCCCATGCATGATTGTCCAGCAGGAATGCTCCAAAGAGGCATCGGAGGAAAGGAAAACCCTTTCCTTTACCTCAATGCCTCTTAGGTTGAAACTCTCCACCCCCTTCCCAGGGAGAAACTTACCTCTTTTTCCCTCAACGTGCTGGAAGCAAATGGCTTCCAGCATGTCCGACTACAGCTAATGTGATCAGCGCATGGTGCACGCTGGAGTCATTAGATGACATGGATTGGTGCTAGGACAGCTGGGAGCCATCTGATGCACACGCTCACTGTGGCGTTGGACGGCTCCCGGCCGTCCAATGCACACAAAGGGATAACTAAGTATTGGCAATTTGTTGAACTTTTGGCAGCATCTTGAATGCCAACCCAATGCCGACTCCAACTGCAGCTGTCATTGTTAAGAAGCTGTACCTTTCTGACTGCATCAAGCTCACAATAGCAACAGTTGCCCACTCTCCTTTTTTCTTATCAAAATCTTTCACGAACGGTTACTTGACAAGGCTGA